>NW_026695200.1:0-1284118 GCF_021218885.2 Marmota monax | reverse complement strand
CCCAGTCCCTCCTGCCCTATCCTGAGAGCACACTGCACACACTACCTCAAGAGAGACACCTCACGGGGAAAGCCTGATCATGTCACCTCCTACACCCACCTTCTACACTGTTCTTAAACATAACATTGGCCAACATGCAAACTAAAACCCTAAGGTGCCTTCTGGGAAGGCTGAGGTGGCTCATCCTCCCACAGTTTTTGCTTCCTGGATGCTCACCTGGAGAAGTCTCCCTGCTGCTTTGTCCTGCTAAGGGCTGTCCATAGGCCTTTCTCCTCCTGGGAGAGGAGCACACCACTTTGCTTGTGTCACAGGCTTCTGATCACCCAGCTGTATTCACATCTTTCCTGTGTTGGTGAACTCCCCTTTGCTATGATTTGAATGTATCCATTCTAAAACACATATGCTGAGAAAGTTAATTCCCAATGCAACAGTGTTGGGAGGGGAGATGTAATGGGAAGTGTTTAGGTCATGAGGGCTCCACTCTCATGAATGGATTAAGGATATATAAAAAGGACTTGTGGCCAGGTCTGGTGGCGAAGGCCTATAATCCCAGTGGTTCCGGAGGCTGAGGCAGGAGGATTGCAAGTTCAAAGCTACAGCAAAAGCAAGGTGCTAAGCAACTTAGTGAGACCTTGCCTCTAAGTAAAATACAGAATAGGCTCGGATGTGACTCAGTGATTGAAAGCCCATGAATTCAATCCCCAGTACCCAAAAAATAAAAAAAAGGACTTGTGAGAGTGGTCTCTCCCTCCCTTTCCCTCCCCCCACCCCCGCCACCTATCCCTTCTCTTCTGCTATGTGGCGATTCATTTGTTTCTCCTTTCTGGTAGATGCAGCAATGAGGTACCATCTTGGAATCAGACACCAAGTGTGTCTGCACCTTGATCTTGAGTGTTCCAGCCTCCAGAACACCAAGAAAATAAATTTCTGTTCTTTATAAATTTCCAAGTCTTTGCTGTTCTGTTTTAGCTGCACAAAATGAATACATCTGTGGCAGTTCCAAGGTACAAGTGAAGCTCCACCATCATCCAGATGAGCAAGGCAAATGGCACTAGGAGAGAAGTTGAGCCCCAGGTTCCAACCAGCTCCTGGCTTCACATTGGCAGCCAACAAACTGCCCTTTGGGACCCTGCCAATGCCCCTGGCAGCTCTTTCACAATTGCTTTGACTATTAACCATGGTGTTGTGTTACCTTTCAGCCTGTTCTCCTAAAATCCTCTAACATTTCTTTTCTTCATAAACAAACTAAATAGTCTTTATTTTCCAAACAAAGAGAGCTGCCAGATGCACCATTTTTTGACAACATGCATCATAGCTACAATTTCTCAATATCATTGTGTATTGTGCTCTATTTAAATGTCTGTCTCTTCCTCTAGGCTGTGAATTTCATGAAATGGAGTCATTGATTTTGATGAACACTGCAAGCCCTTGGCCTGTGTCTGATGTGGTGGTGTTGACACATATTTGAGGAATGGGTGGATTTACACACGTTTGAAAGGCTTGAAACATTTGCATGTTCAATCACCTACGTGGTGAATTAAATGCAAACGTTCTCCATTAGAAGAATAAAATCCATCTATTTTTTATTGTCATCATCAGGTGATATTAGATGACTTGTCCAGCTCACATTTAGGTAAACAGGATAATGAGTCGGCAAAGTAAATATAGACAGGGACTTGAGTGGAGATTCAGATTTGGGGCACCCTCCCAGCCAGTGCTCTTCTAGATACTGAAGATATAAACTCATCTTTTAGGAGCTCCTGTTCTAAGATTCCCAAAACAGCCTGAAAACAGTCATGGAAGAGCATTAGGATATTTTTATTGTTGTTGTTGCTGTTGTTTTCCAGCTAGAAAAGCAAACCACATTTTTTTTTTAGTATAAAAGCCATTTATGTTTCAGAATCTCCTCTGATTCCTCCTAGAAATCATGTTTTCTCAAGTAACAGACAATAAATGCAAATCATTTGTCTAGAGTATAACCATCTGCCTTGTTATGCACAGAGAGGTGGGGCATACAGGTGAACAAGGACAGTAAGGTGACATTCTGCAAACATATTCAAATGCTTAAGCGCCATCTCATTTAAGAGCTGCCAGGGAAAAATGCTGGTTTGGTTTGGTTTGGTTTTTTTGGTATTAAGGTTTGAACCTATGGTGCTTCACCATTAAGCTATATCCCAAGTCCAAGTCCTTTTTATTTTTATCCTTTAAGACAAGTTCTTTAAACTAGCACTGTTTGCTGCTGACATGATCCTATACCTAGAAGACCCAAAAAACTCCACCAGAAAACTTCTAGAACTAGTAAATGAATTCAGCAAAGTGGCAGGATATAAAATTAACACCCATAAATCAAAGGCATTTCTGTATATCAGTGACAAATCCACTGAAAGGAAAACTACTCCATTCACAATATCCTTAAAAAAAATGGTATGGCACCAAAACAAGCTAATAGACCAATGGTACAGAATAGAGGACACAGAGACTAACCCACAATATTACAACTCCCTTACATTAGACAAAGGTGCCAAAAGCATGCACTGGAGAAAGCACAGCATCTTCAACAACAGGTGCTGAGAAAACTGGAAATCCATATGCAACATAATGAAATTGAATCCCTATCTCTCACCATGCATAAAAGTTAACTCAAAATGAATCAAGGATCTAGGGATTAAACCAGAGACTCTGTTAATAGAAGAAAAAATTGACCCTAATCTCCATCACGTGGGGCTAGGCCCCAACTTCCTTAATAAGATGCCTATAGCACAAGAATGAAAACCAAGAATCAACACATGGGATGGATTCACACTAAAAGGTTTTTTCTCAGCAGAAGATATAATATGTGAGGTGAACAGGGAGCCTACATCCTGGGAACAAATTTTTACCCCTCACACATCAGATAGAGCTCTAATCTCTAGGGTATATAAAGAGTTCAACAAGATAAGCACCAAAAAACCCAAATAATCCAATCAATAAATGGGCCAAGGACCTGAACAGACGCTTCTCAGAAGAGAATATACAATCATTCAACAAACATACAAAAAATGCTCATAATCTGTAGCATTCAGAGAAATGCAAATTAAAACTACTCTAAGATACTATCTCACTCCAGTAAGAATGGCAGCCATTATGAAGTCAAACAACAAGTGCTAGCGAGAATGAGGGGGGAAAAAGGTACACTCATACAGTGCTAGTGGGACTTAAAATTGGTGCAGCCAACTTGGAAAGCAGTATGGAGATTCCTTGGAAAACTGGGAATGGAACCACATTTGACCCAGCTATTCCTCTTCTCAGACTATACCCAAAGGACCTAAAAACAGCATACTACAGGGAAAGAGTTCTCATCAATGTTTATAGCAGCACAATTCACAATAGCTAAACTGTGGAGCCAACCTAGATGCCCTTCAATAGATGAATGGATTATAAAATGTGGTATTTATACACAATGGAATATTACTCAGCAATAAAAAAGAATAAGATCATGGCATTTGCAGGGAAATGGATGGCATTAGAGAAAATTATGCTAAGTAAAGTTAACCAATTCCCCCCCCCAAAAAAAAAACAAATGCCGAATGTCTTCTCTGATATAAGGGGGTGGCTCAAAATGGGGTTGGGAGGGAGAGCAAGGGAGGAAGATTACCTCTAGGTAGGGATAGGAGTTGGAGGGAAAGGGAGGAAAAGGGGATTAGCATGGATGGTGGAAGGAGACCCTCATCATTATACAAAATACATGTATGAAGATGTGAAAAAAAGACAAGTTCTTCCTAAGTTGCTGAGAGCTTCACTAAGTTGCTTGGAATGACCTTGAACTTGTGATCCTCCTGTCTCAACCTTTTGAGTTGCTGAGATTATACGCATACACCACTGCACCTGACCAAATGCTATTTTTTTTCCTTATTGGGTATTTTAGAAATGAAAGACTTAGAGAGGCTAGGTACTTTCCTAAAGTCTACCAGGTGATATAAGTGGTAAAGCCATGACTTTACATTTGTCCCTTCAATCCAAGTTTAAACATGTGACCTCTCCAATAGACTACTCATTCATTATGCAGTTAGTGAAGTGACCAAAATTCACACATTAAAACCAGGATTGCACAGCACGTTTCACCCCAGTGTGACCCCTGTGTTATCAAGGTGTAGTAGACTTCATAATGCTCACCAGTATCAGGTCTTCCTCGTTCCTGGACACAGACCATAGCTGTACTTCCTTCCTTATTCTTAGACATGAATTCAGGCACATGATTTGCTAAAGTACTAGCAGAGGGAAGGTGCATCATTCACACTGTATCTTCCTGCCATCCTGATCAAAGAGGCATATGTTCCAGTGAGGCAACTATAGCCTGGACACTGACTCACTGAAGAGAGGGCAGTGTCTTAGAGGCCCGCCTAAACCAAACACAACTACTGTTTGTGTAAGAAGAAATTTTTGCTTCTTGAAACCATTTGATTTGAGGTGGTTGTGGCCATAGCATTCCGATCTCATACAAACTCATGAAGAGCCTACCTTAGCTTACTGACCACTGGCTTTGTGTTGTTCCTTTTCAGTTTGCCAGACAACAAGTATCTACTCAGACTTCAGTGTGCATCCCCAATATCAGACACATCATTTTCACTTTTTTTCCATGACTTTTAAGTAGAAAAGTTAATTGGAATGGTTGAGGAGGACAGTTGAGTTTCAAAATGAATTTATTCATTTAAGTAGTATTAAGGACCAAAGGATAAGATAAACAACCATAGCAATCATACAAATTTACCTTCTGGTCACCTCGTGCATCACTAATTGAAAAAACACTATGAAGTATTCAATTCATATAGTATGTATTAAAGGGAGGCATGATATAATTTGGGTTCCTGTAACTTTTCAGAAAATATAAAACTGCATTTGCATATATACCATAAAGCTGTTATAGATACAAGCTTTTACAAAAGTATGTATTATTGAAGGGTGTACTATTTCTTAAAAATACTTTCAATCTAAAGGAATTGACTTACAGCTGGGTAGAGACAGAAACCATCCTCCATGGAAGGTGTAATGGTTTAGATATGAGGTGACATGTGAGACAATGCAAGAAAGTTTAGAGATGAAATGATTAGGTTATGGGAGCCTTAACCTAATTAGTGCATTAATCCACTGTAACTGTAGGCAGATAGTGTGTGACTGGAGGAGATGGGTCATTGGAAGTGTGCCTTTGGGGCTTATATTTTGTGCTTGCTGGGTGGAGTTCTCTCTCTCTGCTTCCTGGTGCCATGTCTTCAGCTGCTTTCCTCCAACACAAGCTTTTGCCATGATGCTCTACCTCACCTCATGCTCAAAGCAACAGAGCCAGCTGCCTATGGACTGAGACCTCTGAAACTGGGATTCCCAAATAAACTTTTTCTTCTCTAAAATTATTATTGGCAGATCTTTTGGTCACAGTAGTTAAAAAGCTGACTAAAACAGAAGGCTGCTATAAATGCAACTTTCTTGGCAACCTTGGATTTTCTATTAATCTTCTATTCTGGTCATTTGCTGCTAAGTAGACCTCGCTGAAAACTTTGCCAAGTACTTTTCAAAACTTGAAGATATTCATACAATCATCTCAGAAGGTATTAGAGAAAATGTCCTTCTTTTTAATTCACTAGATCCTTAGACATTCCTTTAGAGGTAAATTACTTTCCAGCCAACAAGTTCTGCATTGGGGGACTTGCTTTTTATTGATCTTGGAATTATCTGTTCTATCTCATCATGGATTTTGAATAAAAATTGGTCCATACTCTATTCTTACAAATAGTTGAGAGTGGTTTTTCATGTATGCTCCTGTTCTTTCTCTGCTCAAACTGAATTATCCTTGTCCAGAAAAATTCCTTAAAACATTGCTAACCTCAGAGGCTGAACCTAAAAGTTAACAGCTACAAGAATTGTCACAGAATTGGGGAAGGCTATACTTGTCCCAGGTAAAAGGACCTTTGGGAAGGACCCTGCCAGAGACCTGTTGGCTCCATGACTGTCCCCAGGATCACCTCCATGGGGAAATACCCCAGCCTGTCTTGTAAGAAAGCATTCTGAACAATGGAGCCCTCTAGAAAGGAAGTGGAGGAAGCAGGAAGTAAATGTGCATAGTCCCCAGTCCAGCTCATTAGTAGCATTGCCTCCTGTCCTATTGGGAAAGACAGATTCAGACAGCCAAGCTAGACCACCCAGAGAGGAACAGATGATGTAGTCCATGAATTGTTATCAGAAAGTCCATGGCAAACAGGGGTCTCTAAGAACAGCCCAGCAAATGTCCAGCCCCCTTCTGGGTTAGAGAGAGGCAGTGGGCTTCTTGCCCCACTCCTGCAGCAAGACACTGCAGACCTATTTACTACCACACCTGTGGGTGCATCACAGCTCACAGTGATCCTGTGCAAGTGCTTGGTCTCTGTACCTCTTTTTCTTGTCTGTTAAACATGATGCACATACTTAGTTGGTATCTCCCCCTTCCTACTCCTGCTGATTAGTGAACACAGGTGGCCCTCTGGTATTCTGTCAACCAGATGTGGCATGTTATCTCTCCCTTTCATTCAATCTAATTGCCCTTAACCATTTTTTAAAAAATCACCTACATATTTGATGCATGTGACCAACTTTTAATACTTTATAGAAGATCTGGGGAAATGGAATTAATTAGCAGTTATCCACCTAAAATAACACATTGGTCATACTTATTCTAAATGCCATCTCAGTTATTCTTCCTCTTTTCTCTTCCTCCCTTTTTCAGTCTCCAATTTCTGATTTATTTTAGAGTGAATCAGCTTTATAATTCCCTTCCTCATATTTTTTTTCTTTCCTTCTTTGTGCTTCACCTGCATCCCAAGCATCACCATGGTGTTTTCCTAAGAAAAACATTTTCTCTCCCTAAGAGAAATTGGGCAACATATAAAGAAAATTCTTCACAACCATCAGAGACACAAATAACTCAGAAATAATAAACCGACTTAGAAATGATTGTACAGCAATCTATTAAAACAAATGCCTGAAAATTGACCATGGCCACACTCTACCTCAAGGGATTGGTGTTTTCTCATCCCTGGAACATTTCTGACTCCCAGGTTAAAGGGCTGAGGGCTGGCACTATCCCAACAGTCCATATGCAGACACAATCCCAAGGTGCCAAGGGATTGGGATGGATACTGCCTATGTTTTAAGGAGGATTCAATTATTAACCTGAGTTGTCTTTCTCCCAGTTTATCTTGAGTTCTAGGACTTCAGGTCTGATAGATAAATATTCTGCCAAGGAAATCAACTCCCTCAACTAGAAGAGCAGTGGCAATTTCCTTGGCATAGATAAGACTGTGCTACCAGTCCCAGAGGATGATCACCCAGACTATAAGCTGACTAAAATCACTGCAGACTCCCTGAACCTTGGCTTTTGTTTATTCCCCTATATAACCTCAAAACTGCTATTTACACCCTGAAAATAGCCCTTCCATCTGTCAATAAAATTCTTTTCCAGATTTTCACCCTTGTTTTTCCCTTTTAATTTCTAGGGTGAATGGCCAGACCTGTTTTGGGGGGACTCCCTGAAGTCAGGGCCCCTCTGGCGTAGGATTCCAGTAACATTCTGGATTCACTGTCATGTTGTGTTTGGAAACAAGTAAGAATCCCATAAGAAAAACATAGTTGGCCCATAGGAGTGTGAGAGCACTGCTCACGTGCAATCGATGAATGTAACTGGACAAAGGACACTTATAGAGTGTTTCTTAGGATGTAGCTGAACACTGTGCAAGAGGCATCTTCCATGGGTTTCATCATTGATGTCCCAGGGGCCCAGAACACAGGTTTGATTACCTGGTTCCTTTACTAAATATCCACCAAAAAATTATGCTCCCTTCCTGAAGAGCAAAGAGCTCCACCATTTCTTGGCAGCATAAATGGAGATGGCCTATAATTACCAACTGATTTCTCACGCTGCTTCCAGCTAGTTGGTAGAGGATCTTTGAAACCAAGCTTGATAGCTCAAAGAGCTTACCTTTCTGAAGTCAATTGAGGCACCTGAACAACTTACTTATTTATTTTTGGTTTCAGGGATTGAACCCCGGGGCACTCAACCACAGAGCCACATTCCCAGCCTCCTCCCTTTTTCTTCATTTCTTTATTTTGACACAAGGTCTCACCAAGTTGCATAGATCCTCACTGAATTGCTGAGCTGGCTTTGAATTTATGATCTCCCTGCTTCAGCCTCTTGAGCTACTGGGATTACAAGTACATGCTACCACTCTCAGCGCTTATAAAGAGAACATGTTTTAGTCAGTCTGTGCATCACTGTGATTAAAATACCTGACAAGAACAACTTAGAGGAGGGAAAGTTTATTTGGGGTTCACATTTTCAGAGGTCTCAGTTCACAGATGGCCAACTCCATTGCTCTGGGCTCATGATGAGGCAGCAGGTCATTGGGGAAGGGGCTCACTGGAGGAAAGATGCTCAGCTCATGGAAGGATCAGAAGCAGTGGAGGTGGGGAAAGGGCCACAAGAAAGATGAGACCTTCCAAGAGCACTCCCCCAGCAACCAACCATCTCCAGTGACCCACCATGTCCAGCCTGGTCCCAACTGCCTACACTTAGCACCCAGTAAGTCCATTCAAACTAGGATGTACTGAGTAGGTTACAGCTCTCATAATCTAATCATTTCACCTCTCAATATTCCTTCATTAACAGGAGCTTTCGGGTGACATTGCATACGCAAACCATAACAAGTGGACATTGCTATCAAATAGCATCCTTTAATTGACCTAGTAACTAGCTCCAATGTGAAGGCCTATAACCCTTCTACTAAAATCTGAATGCTATATCTCTAACCACCAGAGAAATGCAAATAAAAACCTCACTGAGATTTTATCTGACTCCAGTTAGAATGGCAATCATCAAGAATACAAATAATAATAAATGCTGGCAAGGAAGCAGAGGAAAAAGGGAGTCTCATAGATTGTTGGTAAGAATGTAAATTAATCCATCCACTCTGGAAATCAGCATGGAAAATCCTCAAAAGAAAAGGAATGGAGCTACCATATAATCTAGCTATAGCACTCCTCAGTATTTATTCGAAAGATTAACGTCAGCTTTCCATAGAGACACATACATACCCATGTTATAACAGCACTATTCACAATAACCACATCATGGAACCAGCCTAGGTGTTCATCAACAGATAAATGGATAGAGAAAATGTGATATATATGCACAATGGAGATTTAATCAGCCATAAAGAAGAACTAAATTATGTCATTTGCAGGAAAATGGATGGAACTAGAGAGCACCATATTAAGTTAAATAAGCCAGACTCAGAAAGTCAGGAGTCATAAGTTTTCTCTCATTTGTAAAAGTGATAAAAAATGAAGAAAGGGAATCTTATGAAAATAGAAATGAGAACAATGTGGCAGAGGAAAGAGACCAGGGAAAAGATAAGGGGAAGTACTGGGGATTGAAATGGATCAAATAATGTCACATGCATAGGCAAATATGTCACAATGAATCCCACTGTTCTGTCTAGTTATTCTGCAGCAATAAAAAAAAATTGGAGTGTTACCTAAGTAGGTACGACTTGGGTTTCTACAGTTGGGTTGAGGACTTTTGAAACTGTAATTTAATTAATGGTTTCCCTAGGCTAACATATGCAGTGAATGAGCAGCTTGCTGACTATACAATGATCCGACATAACATTCTACAAGCCTGAATATGGGTCCTCAGGGAAGGGGCTGGATAAAACAAGAAAGGAAGGCAGTTTGAGAGGGATCATGATTAAAATATTCAGGGCTTGGGAAAGACAAAGGCGGGCATGGTGCAGGACCAGCACAAATGGGGCATTTATTCACTGAACATTTGTAGAACTTCTTGGAACTGGACCCTGAGAAGGAAGCAGACTCGGAGAGGCCATTGCTGGGGGCACAGTTGTTTTGGTCTCCCTCATCTCTGACAAACTTCTCCCAGAGGCCAAGTCTTTTGGTGTACCGTCTCCAGCTAAGAATGGTACCACCTTGTCACATGGATGAAACTATCAAAAGAAGAGCAATATTTCATAACACATAAAAATTACATGAAATTCAAGTTTCAGCGACAAAGTTTTATGGCAACACAGTTGCTCCTCTGTACTTGTGTCCATGGATCCACGAGGCTTCTACACTGCAAGGGCAGATCTGAGCGGTCAGTACAGAGATGTGTCTGGCCTACCCCTTTTTAGAAAGAGTAAGCCAATCCATGCCTACAATGTCTCCATAAACTGAGTTTTTACCTTTGTCCATACTTGGTAAATATTGGAGATCTGAAAGAACAGGGATGCCCGCCAGCCATTCAATAAGCTTGGCCATGAATGCCCAACTGCGTTTACATAACTAGAGGCACTTTTCCTTCTTATGTAATTTAAATGAGCAGGAGAAAAGAAAAAGGTAAGGGCTGCCACTCCACGTAGTTCTCACAAGCGTAATGAAATTATAACAGGGATCGATGCCTTTAGCTACAAACACCCCTGAACAGGTGCGCCTGATGCCTAATGGGGCTGAGGCCAGACCAGTGTCACAAAGGGCCCAGTGAGACAGGTGGAAGGTGCAGTCGTGAGGCTGCAGAAATGAGAAGAGCAACAGGGAGCCCTGGACCAAAGAGAATGAGGACATGCAGGGGTGAGTCCCAGGGAGGGGGCGTGCGTCATCTACTTTGAATGGAGCCTGAGTTTTATGCCTTGATTTAGGATTTCAGATGTCTACAATTCCTCCAGTGTTTGATTTTCTATTTTGGTGAATCTCAGTCTTTCACAGCCATTTAAACTTCACATTTTATTTTCCTTCACCTTTACTTGCATTGAAGCTGCCTCCAAGTTTGGTTGGCTTTAAAAGGCCTATTTGAAAAGAATATTCTCTTTTAATCCAAGAGAAAGTGGAGCAATGGATATTCACTTAAAATAGTGTGAGGGTTTTACAGGAGAGAAAAATGAAATGTTTCAAAACCAATCTGTTCAAATGGGATTGTTTCTGCTGAACGACTCCTTTCAAGGTGTTTTTTTTCTTTTCTTTTCTTTTTTAATCTTTCTAAACGTTGGAAGAAAGTAAGTCATTACTGCCATTTGAAAATGTCAGAGTGTCTCTAGCTTGGTTTCCCTGATCCCAGCAACCAGAAATAACATGCCACACACAGCACAAACACACACACTCAAACCCTAAATACACACCGCAAACATACACACACTCAAACCATAATTACATACCACACACACAGAGCCCCCACATATACACACACACTCAGAATCAAAAACACACATACAACACACACACATAGGTCATACCACACATACTCATACACACACACAAGCCACAAACACATATACACAAACCTCATATACCACACAAACATTCACACCACAAAGACATATGACCATATACCCATATCACACACTCTCAACATGCATGCACACATGCTATACACATACTACACACACATAGATACAGAATATCCTACACATATCACATACCATATGCTCATGTCCTACCGTACACTACCTACCAGACACACACACACACACTCAAAATGTGCATCACAGTATATACCAATCTACAGACATACACATTCATGTCATAGATAAAACATGCACATGCATCCTATGCATACATACCACTCATACAAACACCATAATGTACTCCATAAATTTCACACGCCATACCACACATACCACACATACCCATATACAAATTTACCCCATACAACACACACACTGTACCCATGCCCACACCACACCCCACATAAACAAACTGCCCCCCCAACACACACACTCCAGGCACACACGTCAAGTCACTTACTATGACATACCATTCTTTGGTTCCTATAAAGTAAAAATAATCCTGACAGCATTCCCCATGCAGACATAGAAAGAAGCACAACAATGACCCAAAGTGACACAGAAAGGGATTTGCAAGGAATTAGGCATTTGGCTTATCATTACACTAGCAAGAAAGAATGTGTATAAATCCTTTTCTGAAGGCCCTGGCTTATTTTCTCACAGCATTAAATTCTTTTCTTGTAGGTTTTTGAGGAGTACATTGTGAACAGAAGTGTCACCAAGGGAGGATGATGTCAGTGGTAAGGAGGGTGAGACAGAGGCCAGAGCCACCTGTTGGATGCCCAGAGACAACAAGGCTCTGAGAAGAAGAGCACTTTGGAAGATGACCTTGTCCCCTGTCCCCGGCTCTGGGTTTTCCAGCAGACTTCTGACTCACCATGGTCTAAAACAAGAAAATATATCAGCTTATATTTTGTTTTCCAAAAGCTTTTTTGACCAGTCAGGCCATATACCTCACAAATCCTGGCCAGGAGCCTCCTCTGCATACCTGTGCTCACCTCCATTCTCCTGGTGACAGGTGCTGTGTCCAAACCAGTCCCAGTTAATCAGAGAGCCTCCCCCATGTTCCAAGGGTGAAAATGCTGAAGCCCCCCCCACCACAGTACCCAACATGGGTGGTATACTAGGATGACAGACAACAGGGCCCCATGTGTGCACACAGGCACAGGCAGATCACAGTAAATGCAGCACCCCATCCTGTGGAGGGGGTGATACCTGCACCTAGAAGGGCAGTTTTATCTCTGAGAAATGAATACTATACAGTACCATGAGGCCCTGCAAGGCAAGTGAGAGGAGTGCAAATTACCAAGCCACCCTAGAAATGCAGTCACTTTCACCCTCACCCTTTCCCTGCTGTTTCTTTTTCTCATAAATATTCTGCATAATCTCCATTTGTTTGTGATGTATTATGTTCTGCAGCAGAACATAAAGCCCCATGAGGGCACTACTTCAACTTCTTCATAGGTTTGTACCCAGCACCCAGGACAGTGCTTGGTATTCAGTCAGTACTTAATAAACATTTATTGAGAAGAAGAAGAGTGCATTATAAAAGTCTTGCTGAAAAACATAGACTCTGGGGAGTTAAGCTTCCAACCACCACCCCCAACAACGCTAGCTCTGGGAGTTCCTCAGACAGGCCCTGAGGAAGCTGGGGATGGGCTTGTTACCAAGGTGATGCCCCAGGCCTGGGGCATTTGGGGCAGCTGACATCTTTTGGGTCAGAGCAGCAGAAGCATTTTCAAGAAGACTGCAGGAAACTCATCTTGAAAATCTCTGTGCAAAAGAATCACAGAGCATTGCTTTGATATTTTTTTCTCCTTTGATATGGGATGCTTTAAAGATCTGCAGGCTGAAAGCCCAGCTACATTTGCGAGTCTGTTCAAAAACCTCAGACCGAGCCATTTGTGTGACACATCTACTCCCACTACAATTAAGACTTCCCTTCCTTAGGTGGTGGGGTCTGCAATTCAGGAAGTCATAACATGGGGAACCCTCTGCATTTGATTGGCCTGGAAGGCTCATGTGTGGGGGTCAGCCCCCATCCCTACTCTACCAAAAGCCACAGCACATCAGCATATGACACCACACCTGCATATATAATCATTGTCTGCAAGACCAGGACAAGTACTTTGATCACAGAGGGGTGTAGCCAGAGGGCTACTGAGTGGGGCAAGTGTCTGCGGAGGTCCTCATGGAGACAACGGGAGATGCAGAATGACCCCCTAGCTTTCACTCCATTGACTCTTCTCCAATCTGCTTAAGGACAACTTCAATTTCATTTTTTATCATTCATTCAGTATTAGTCAGGTGCAGCTCTGGGTGCTTGAACATAAAAAGCAGCCACTGGTTCTTTGAGTATTCCCACCTGGAAAGTAGGGTTGGGTCAGGAGCTTGGTCCATTGCCCAAAACAAGCCCACTCTTGGCTTTCTTGGAAAGAGGGTGCATCTCCCAGGGAGGAGCCTGCTCAGCCTGAGTCATGTAAGAGGAAAGGTACTTCATCCTCTCTGAACAACCCCAGGAAGAAGGCTTCAAACTGGAGATGTTCCAGTAAGGGTGGGGATATGTACAGGTTAAGGTACAGCCTATTCTCTTTCTTTGGGCTGGGTTCTAAGGGGCAGTCACAGCTATAGGATGGGACCCATGTCCCAAAAGCTGAAAATGCTCTGTGAGCAAAATTAGCTGGGAAATGGAGAATTAAACAAAATCCAGCCAATTTCTTTCTGGCAGGACTTCCTAGCACTCTCAATATTCCATTATTGAAGCTCTCACAGGGGAATATATATATCACACAGGACACACATTCCTATTAGGTATACTGTATACTCTAGGTATAGCTATTGAAATGTATTCTTTACTAAAGTCCTAACCAGGTTGGTTTCAGTGGGACACCAAAAAAATGGAACCAGATTACAGTGGGTCAGAGTGACCTGGTATAGATTTTTTAAAAATCTAATCAGAAGTGAAGGGACAGAGATATTGCTAGCTACAAAGTGAGCACCCAGATAATGCATGTGCAGGAGAAGGTAGATCTGGGGAAAGGGAAAAGGAATGAAAAAGGACCGGAGATAGAAGACAGCCGAGGGATGGCTCATGAGGCCAGTGGCTAGCAAGAGCAGGGACCCATAGAATGGGCCACAGATTTCTGAAATGTGTGGTATGACTCTGACTCTCCCCTAAAACCATCGAATAACTAAGCCTTCTGCGACTAGCAACTACTTCGCAAAAGAATTGTGAAGATAAATGAGTCACCTCAGGTGCTCAAAACAAGGTCCTGTTGGTTGGTGGAAGCAGACTGGAAGCATGGGGTGGTCAACTTGTGGTGTGTGACAACTGTCCATGCTTGCTTACGAGGGTTCTGGGGGAAAACAGAGGCACAGCCGAGTGATCCCAGTGTATCAGGGAGATGGAATGGCAGGCTGTGAGCAAGAGGAGACTGCTGGGAACTGTGTGCTGTCCCATGAGAAGGGTGCTCACATCATGGCAGGTGATCATGATACCTAAGTGACCATCCATCTAGGATAGCAAGAGGGAGCTTCTGCACTGGGTGGTGACCTCTACAACTGGAGAAGCACTAATATTTTCAAGTGTATTCTTCCAGAATTTGTTTTGAAATTATCAAATGAGCCAGTCACCATGGCGTATGCCTTTAATCCCAGTGGCTATAGAGGCTGAGGTAAGAGGATTGCAAGTTTGATGCCAGCCTCAGCAATTTAGTGAAACTCTAAGCTGGCTCAAACCGTGTTTGATTTAAAGTTCCAACTGCATCTATCCCTATAGGGGAAAACGGAGTGAAACCTAAAAATTGAAAATGTTCCTGCAAACGAATGCTTCAACTTAGAAGAACGCAATTTAGGGGGCCAAGTGCGACTGGAGTACCAATCATTCCTGCCAAGTATCAACAAGATTTTGAGACCCTGTCTCAAAATAAAAAGTGGAAAAGTGCTCCTGGGCTCAATTCCTAGTATCAAAAAGAAAAATTTAAAAAAAAATTTAATTATACTTCAATATTTTTTAACCTGATTAGATATAAATTATACATATTTATAGAGTACCAAGTGATGTTCTGATACATGTATACATGGTCTAGGTACCTTTCTTTTCAAACATTTATCATCTCTTTATAATGAAAACATTAAAAATTCTATCTTCCAAGCTTAAAAAAAAGTAAATAATCATCATCTATAGCCACCCTCTGTGCAATAGAACTTCTTACTCCTAACTATAACTTAACCAATCTTCTTATATTCTATTATTTTGGGGTATTTATCTATCTATCTATTTGTTTGTTTGTTGTTAGATACAGGATTTTGCTATGTTGCCCAGGCTGGCCTTGAACTCCTGACCTTAATCCATTTTCCTCAGCCTCCCATGTAACTGGAATCACAGGCGTGCACCCACCACACCCGGCCCACTCTGTTATTCTTCACATTTTCTTTACTCTCTGTTAAGAGTGTCTTTTCCTTTCAACAGGCACTTGTCATTTTAAGAGTTACACACTAGTTAGTTGAATGCTTGTGATATTTCTATTGGATAGATGTTACATCCAGATTTTCCCTATTGGTGACATATGGTGCTGAGCATCTTTGTTCAGCATTGCTTGATCTCTCTGATTGTTTCCTAGGAGAAGTTCTCAAAAGTGGTTAGCTGGGTCAAAAAAATGCATATTTTAATTCCTTAACACATTCTGCCAACCTGTTGTCTGTAAAGCATGCAATCATTTGCCCTCCTAGCAACAGATCATGTTATAATTCTTTATCATCTCTTCCAATTTCACAGAGTATTGGAGAAAAATCTCAGAATAGTTCTATGCAAGATAGGACAAATTTTATCATTAGTCTTTTTAGAAAGAAGAAAAACAAGCCCAGAGAGGATGAAGATTTAATTAATGTTGGATAGTTCTAGAGCCTAAACCCATCCCAACCTTGGACAATCCTAAAGTGACTTCTTCACATTTGGATTTTGGCTCTGTTAATGTTGGCAAGTATCCCAAAGTTTCCCCTGATTCTAAAGGAGGAATTGGCCTTCTTTATTCTTTTTCTTTCCCTATTTTTCTGATTCCCTGGCCTTTCCTTTCTTCCCCTCATGTTTCCCCTCAATTCCACTATTCCAGCATGTTTAAGTTGGGAAAAATTATAACAAAACTTGTATTTGTTGAGTGCTTACTGTGAAGCAGGCACTGTGCCATGCTCACAATAGAAAAACACACGTTTCTATTTCAAGTGGATTTAAATGCATGCTTTCACCATAATTATTGAATATTTTTATTTGTGCCCTTTGCCCGTTTGATCCTTTCTTGAGAGGATGCTATCCACATTCTGCTGAGGACAGGGCTCAGGCCTCCCAGCTCTGTGGACACATGGGTAAGGGCAGGAATCTCTGCAGTGCACTTGTCTGCCCCTGCTCATGGCCACAGGCGTTTAAGTTACATTTGGAGACCAAGTGAAAAACAGACTCACTCTGTTCAAGGTCTGTCCAAGATGAAGGAGCCCACTGAGAATTGGAGATGCAAAAGAAACCCATAATCCTTCCTGTTGACGATTTTCAGTCTTGTCCTGGAGGCAAGCCTTATTCTACCTGAGCCTTAGGTTACACAAGAAGGCGATGGAGTCTCATTAAGAACCCAAGTGCAAGCACATATGATAAACGTGGAGTCAAAAAAGGATGGGGATGGGCCGTCTGCGGAAGGGGGCTGGCCTTCAGAGCCTCATAGAATATTCTAGGCTGGGGCTTATTCAGGGTAAGCAGAGTTAGCTCAGTACAGGGGAGCAGCCCCAAGGGTACCTCTTCCTTGCAGATCAGGACCATAGAGCAGGGAGGAAGGCATAGACCAGGGAGCTAACCAGGAGAGAGGGAGGGAAAGGATATCTCTTATTTCACTAGAGTATAAGGCCAGAAGGAGAAAGTGAGGGACCAGAGCAGATTTACAGGAGGAGCCTTGGATTTGAGAGATGCTGAGGCATCTCTCAATTGTCTGAGCCTCAGTTACTTTATTTGTTGAGTGATGTTCACAGGATAAACCTCACTAGGAGCATTGCAAAGAGAAAGATGCAGGTAGAGAGCCTCCAGCATGGAAGGGGAGACTCAATAATTCTTTCTCTTTTAACCATTTGACCTCACACAGGCAGCAGCTCCATGTTTTGTTGACTTTTTGCTCCCTTCTGGGTGCCTTTCAGCACCTACTCCAGGATGGTCCCATCAAGAAGCTGGGCCCAGCAGCCTCTAATGCAGGCAAAGGATACTGATCCCAACCTCTGAGAAATCCCACAAGCCTAATTCCTATTGCTTATATGGCTCCTCCCAGGAGCACTTCTAAGCCCCATCCTGTCTGAAATGCAATCTCACATTCCTTAGTGTCATCAAGATAAGACATGGGTTGACTTTAACTCCTTGTCTCCATGGTCTGCATGCTCCATGCCAAATGCTCTGTAAGAAACCTCAGGTTTGTGCAACTGGCTCAGGAAGGACAGAGACGTCCATGCCAACAACAAAGAAAGGTGCTTTCTGCTCTATTAGTCTGGCATAGGGAGGGGCTTCATGGAGGAGCAGGTGGCCTTCGATGCTGCCTGCTCCCATGGCAACCCAACCTTCAGCCGGCCTCCAGGGTTAACTCATTCACCATGTTTAAAGAGCTCAGAAACCTACCAGCCAGCACCAGTGATTCTGAAAGAGCAGGTTAAGCTTTAATCACAGGCAGTGACAGCTACTCTGTGAAGATGGTTCATTCACTGCTTGTACCCCCAGCCACCTGCTAGAGTTCATGAGTTACCTGTGATGATTTTCATGATGTCGACTGAGCATAAAATCAACCTTGTTGAGAACAAAGAAAATTACATTTATTTAGGGCTAATTAGGGTTACAATCCCAGAAAACACAAATTCAAGCAATCTTGAAAATGTGCTCCAAGGTCTTACAGAATGGCAGCTATATTTATAGCTTTCCTATGCAGGGGGGTTGGAAACATCACCTATTAGGAATTATGATCAGTGTTGGCAAAAGTTAAGCTGGTTTATAAGAAAAGGATTGAGTGTAGTCTCAGTCTCTGGGCAGTTTGAAGGGAGGGGTCCATTACACAGAAAGCCAGCAGAGGTTAATAATGTTTCAGGAAACTGTAGGTTTGGCCCAGTTGAAAGGTCATTTCACACTGGGGAGTAGGCATGTCTGCAGCTCAGTTCAAAGGTTCAGCTGCAGACGCTTCTGAGACCTGGTAACAATGGCTTCCTGACTCCATTTTAAGAATCCCAAACCAATGCTATTCCATTTTTATTTTCTTACATAACAATGGCCACAGGCTTCTGAAAACTCTTCTAGTCTTTTTTTCATATTAATTATCAATTTTTCTACTAAAATAAAAATAGATAAAAACTATGTATGGTGTTATTATAGTTTCCCAAATTCATTTTTCTTCCTAAAACTCCTGCACAGATTTAGTGGAAGTATAGGTGACTATCTGGAAACTTCCACCCACAGGATGTCAACTTTAATAATTCAGAATAATTTCTGAGTTAAAGCATACATAAAGTCTTATTTTTCAGCTGAAAGAATGTTTTTAAATTATTCAAAACTTCCTTGAAGTTTACTCTGCCTATGTGAATACCTACGTAAATAATCAAGCCGCCTGAGTAAGAGAATGAATGAACACATGAATAAGTGAATGTTTTCAACTACACTAGGAAAAAAGAGGCCATGAAGAAAATTGCCAGTAGCCTCCCAGTGGGCTGCTCAGGTCACTAGGGGAGTAACTAACAAAGCACACTGTAGACAATGTATTTCCTCAGAATTTTAATTAAGGAAGATGGAAAAGTTATAGAAGTGGATGGTAGTGATGGTTGCACAGAAATATGAATGTACTCACTGACACTAAATTCAACATTTAAGAATGATTACATTTATGTAAATAGGGGCTGGGATTGTGGCTCAGAGGGAGAGTGTCTGCCTCGCATTCGTGAAGTACTGGGTTCAATCCTTAGTACCACATAAAAATAAAATAAAGATATTATGTCTACCAATAACTAAAAAAAATATACAAATGATTACCTTTATGAAAATAGATCTGCCATATGACACACTATCCTACTTCAGGTTATATAACTAAAGGAAATTAAAGGGACAACCTCAGGTTATATAACTTAAGGAAATTAAAGGAACAGCATACCAAAGAAATACCCACATGCCCATGTTTTCTGCAACACTATTCACCATAACTAAGATTTTAAAAGTCAGCCTAAGTGCCCATCAACAGGTAAATGGATAAAAAAAACACATACAATGGAATATTATTCAACTATAAAGGAGGGATTCCTGTCACTTATAGCAAAAAGGATAAAACTGGAGGACATTATGTTAAGTGAAATAAACCAGACACACCAGGACAAGTGAGACAAGTACCACTGGCTCTCTGTCTTATATGGAGGCTAAAAAAAAAAAAAGTTTACCTGAAAATAGAATAGTGACTAACAATGATAGGGAAGGATGAGGAGGGAAGACAGATTAAACAAGGTTGGAATTGATAAGTGCATGCTATCCAAATGTATGGAAATATTACACTGAAGTCCAATAGCATGTATGACTCATATGTTAATAAAATATAAAGATAAAAAACTTAAGATTCCCAAAACATTGAAACAATAAATGTTTGAGGAGATGAAAATGCTAATTACCTACTTTGATCATTACATGTTGTATACATGTATTGAATTACATACTGCATTTCACAAATATGTACAAATATTATGTCTCAAATGGAAATTTATAAAGAAAATTGGGTCCTCTTATCATTAAAAAGTAATTTACCACTAAGCACATTGGCACACTCCTGTAATCCTAGCAACTCAGGAGATTATGACCGGAGGATTACAAGATCAAAGCCAGCCCCAGCAACTTGGCAAGGCCCTGAGCAACCTAGTGAGACCCTGTCTCAAGATTTTGAAAAAAATGAAAAGGGATGAGGATGTGGCTCAGTAGTAAAGTGCCCCTATGTTCACTTCCCAGTGGGGGAAAAAAAAAAGTAATTTACCAATTTGGTCTCCTTCCCATCTAAACTATTGTCATCACCAATTACTCTATAGCATATTCCTCTCGCTTACTTCATAAAATTTATTAAAACAAGTTTTAAAATGACTAAGTTGATAAATCTTATGTTAATGTATTTTACCACAATTTTTAAAAAGAGAGAGAAAATGTATTTCTTCTTGAGTTCAATACTCTGACGGCTGGAAGTTTTTCATTTTCTTCTAAATTTGGGAACTGAGATTTCTCAGTCTGCTCCAAAACTTGGCAGACATTCCCCTGTCCCTAATTACTCTCAGTTGGATCCGAAGCCAGTTGTGGCTCTTCCACATGTATCATTTTCATTTGTGCGACATTAAACTTGGAAAGAACAGCCCACTCCCATTATTCAGTGCTCCCTCCATGTAGTATTTCTTGCACCCCAATTTATTTCCCAGTCAAATCTAAGTTAAAGCTCACATATTTCAGTGTGACCCACTGAGGCTGCAGGAAATAAAAGATCACATACCCACCTATGCTGTACAGTACTTGGGAACCACAGAGGCTGTCAACAACAGAGCTCAAAGATGTCCAGCTTTCCACTGCTCTCTGGTCTCCAGGGGACACTTGTAGTCAGTCCCCAGCTGTGTGGCTATCTACACTGTCCTAATAAGGCAGGATATTCTTATAGAAAGCTTGAGAGGTCTTCAACAGATCCCACAGGCTCATTCACAGAGCCCACCCGGCACTGTGTACCACCCCAGGTCATGAGGCCGTTACCATCCTGCCTGCACCCTCCTGAGTTGGGCCAGCTATACCCATTTTCACAACTGACATAAGCAGAATCTTGAGGTAAGTGTTTGTGCCTGGAGATTCATCCATGTTGGTGTGCATCCTCATAGGCCATTCCTTCTCATCGTTCTGCACTATTCCTTTGTGTGAATGTTTTACAAGGTATTTATCCACCATTGTTGATGGACACTTGGGCAATTTCCAAATGGGGTTATTATATACAATCTGATATTTTAAACAATTTACACATCTTTGGAGAATGCATGTGTATTGCTTTTTGTAATATTAATAGGAAATAGTTATACCCCTTCCTTTTATTAATGAAAGCTTAGTGTAGATTTTTGTGGGGTTAATTTGTGTAGTGCCCTGGACAGCTGTGGCTTGATTTTATTTCTTGGTTTCCTGTGTTACAGCCTCCTGGGGGGAAAAAAAGTGTTGAAATAGTATTCCAAGTGTATTTCCAGCAGTTCAATATTATATTTAAATTTTTGAAGCCTAGAATCCAATTTCTAATTGAATAAATCATAACAAACCATTTTCCCAGAGTATCTTGATCAGGACTCTGTTTCCAAGTACTTGATGAGGTCACCCAGAGCTGTGGGCACTCCCAGCAGTGAATTAGTTGAAACAGTCAGTCCGTGCATTCCACTGACTGCCTCTGATTAACAGACTCAGTGAGGGGCCCTGGTGACACCAGGCGTTGCTCCACCCCCTTCTGAGTGGGTCTGGGTGATAGCTAGTTTTACTTGGCCAACTGCTTGGGAGGGAGGGTTAGGGTGACCATGCTCCACCTTCCTCCCTCAGCCTCGCTCTCCTCCGAAACAAGGAAGGCTTCTGTGTCTGGCATGTTCCATGTTCCTTTGCGGGGCAGGGCTGTGTTGCCTGTGCTTTCTAAGAGCAGAGAAGCCGCTTTAGTTCCCCCTCCCCCATCCAAGCTTGAGCAGCTGTGCCAACTTATTCCTCAGTGCGGGGAGGCTCTCTAGTCAGCTTTTCAATTTCCAGAAATGCAGTCTCCATGGAGGGAGATTGCAAGGTTATTAGGAGTGGCAGAGGGGCAGCACAAGACTAAAGGAAAGCCCAGTGGCTCTCTGTCCGGCCTTCCCTGACTCCTCAGCATGCCCAGCACCCCAAAGATATAAGGCAGGTGCCGCAGTCTGGCTGGGCACAATCAGGAGCCACTTGTCAAAAGAAACTAACTTTATTTTTAGAACCACACACACCAAACAAAACAGCCTCTCAGGAAAAACCCTCAGAGCCCCAACTGCCACCACCAGCTTCCCACAAGCCTCTCTCTCCAACACAAGCCTCTCTCCACCTCCCACAATCCTCCTGCTCTTGAGGCCGATTGGCTGGGTCACGTGGGCGGAGCCAAAAAAGTCCCCCAGTGAGCAGCTCCGTGGTCTGAAAGGGCAGGGAAACAGCCCAATGAGCATCACCACAGAGGAGCCAATCAGCTAGATGTTGCTGGGGCCCTGTGAGCCAATCATCAGCCGGCAGCTGGAAGTTTGCTGGCAGCTGGAAGTTTGCTGGGGCCCCTTCAGCTGTGGCTCTCAACATCTCCCCCTCTCTGTTTAAACAACAAGCATGTGGCTTAGGGACCGTGCCTGCCTTAGGTTGTCCAATAGTACATATGGTCCTTACCCGTTAGGTTGGTACCATTGCAATTGGATCTTACCCGTCACTGACTACCGGTCCAGTATACAGCCACACCTGTGGAGAGGTCTTTGTACCAGCGGGGGGGTGAGGTTCTTTGCCTCACCTCTGTTGGCCCCCAAATTTTAGCTGGACGATCATGACAAGCAGAAGGGAGGAAGATACACCAAGCCAATTGACGGCTCCTTTTGGAAAAATTGTACCACCAATGACATCATCAGCAAAAATACCCCAACACTACCACAAATCGCTGCACCAACAGATAGTTCACAATGCATACAGGTGAGTTCACAATGTGTCCAGGCAAGTTCTGCAAGCAGTTCAGTGATGACTATTGCAGAAGCTGTAGATTGGTTTTATCTTTGACTTCACCAGCACTGGGATGAAGATAGGAATTCTGGCAATAATGGCTAAAGAAAAAATCACGTAACATTCCAGAAGGCACTAAAAGAAAACAATTTTCTTAACAATTTACATTGTCTTCACCAGCACTGGGATGAAGATAGGAATTCTGGCAATAATGGCTAAAGAAAAAATCATTTAACATTCCAGAAGGCACTAAAAGAAAACAATTTTCTTAACAATTTACATTGTCTTCACTGGCACTGGGATGAAGATAGGAATTCTGGCAATAATGGCTAAAGAAAAAATCATGTAACATTCCAGAAGGCACTAAAAGAAAAGAATTTTCTTAACAATTTACATTATCTTTAAGAGAATTATTAAATATAATGAAAAGGAAAGGTGAAAGTAAACAAACAGATCTGTTAACCTCCTTTTTTGTTCACATATTAAAACAATCCTCAACAGTTGTTTACCCAATTTAAATTAAACCATTTAAATCACGTGAATATAAAAAATATATATATTTGCATCCATTTTTTCATGAGCGCTCATCATATATGATATATGGACATACGTACATTCAAACATATAACACAAAACACAAGTGTGCACACATAATATAATATATACAACACATAACATAATAGTAAAGGCCTTATAACTTTTTACAGGTGAAATTTCCATTGCAATGTTTAAAAACTCTATAGTCAAAAAAATAGAACTGATCAGCAAAAACATTAACCTAGATCTGTATGAGCTCAAAAAACAAAATAGAACTTCATGATATGGCAAAGGGCAATAATAAAATAGATATTGAAAAAAGCATCCTGGTTCTGTCGCAGATGTAAGAATAGCCAAACTGGAGTTTTGGGTATCAATTGTTATGGATTTGAGCCAAATCATCTTCTTTTTGATCTGTAGAAATCGCTTTAATTAATCTTTCTGGAATCCAAATCGGCTGCTGTTCTCCCTGTGGAAACACACAAACAGACCCCCGACTCCAGACAATTACTGGGTCAGGACCTTTCCATTGTCCTGTTAGAATATCCTTCCAAAGTACCTTGGGCTTATGCACATTTTTTGGACACATATGCCTTTCCACAGCACTAAGTCCTGATGAATCCAAATTTAAAAAGTTTAGAGTAAAAAGGGTTATTTTAAGTTTATCTTTGGGGAATATATACCCCTTCCCAATTCCTTCTTTTTGCTTTAATAAGTACATTTTAATAGTTTGATGAGCTCTTTCAACTATGCCTTGTCCCTGTGGATTGTATGGGATTCCTGTTATATGAGTAATGCCAAATGAGGAGCAAAATTATTTAAAAGAGGAAGAAGTATAACCAGGGGCATTATCTGTTTTTAAATGTTTTGGAACACCCACAGTGGCAAAATTTTGTAAGCAATGAGCTATGACATCTTTAGTTTTTTCTCCGGCATGAAGGGAGCCCATCAAAAATCCAGAAGAAGTATCAACTGTAACATGCAAATATTTTAATTTTCCAAATTCTGGCAAGTGTGTGACGTCCATCTGCCAAATATGGTTAGGTATCAATCCTCTAGGATTGACTCCAAGATTAACTTGTGGTAAAAAGGTCACACAATTTTGACATTGTTTTATTATTCGTCTAGATTGTTCCTTAGTTATTTTAAAACGCTTTTGTAAAGTATTAGCATTGACATGGAACTTTTTATGAAAATTTGTAGCTTCTTCTAGTGTAGAGAAAATATGTATGTCATGTGTAGTTTTATCTGCTAAATCATTGCCCAAACTAAGGGCACCAGGCAATCCTGTATGTGCCCTGATATGTCCTATAAAGAATGTGTTCTTTTCTGTCCCAGATTAGACTTTGTATAGTGGAAAGCAAAGAGAAAACAGTAGAGGAAGGGGAAATCCTACCAGCATCTTCAAGGGATGCTATAGCATTAACTATATACTGACTATCGGAAAATAAATTAAATACAGAATCTTTAAACATCACAAAAGCTTGTAATACTGCATTAAGCTCTACCTTTTGAGTTGATTGTTTGGGTACTAAAAATGTAAAAGTTTGATCAGGTGTAACTATTGCTGCTGTACCATTATTTGACCCATCAGTGAATATATTTGGAGCATTCATGATAGGTGTTTTTCTTGTCATTTTTGGAAAAATTACAGGATGCAACGACCAAAAAGACAATAAAGGATTAGATGGTAAGTGGTTATCAAATGAAACATTAGATTTGCACATGATTATTGCCCAAGTATTTAACTCATTAGCTAACTCATCAATTTGATTCATAGTATATGGAGTAATAATTTTATTGGGAGAAATTCCAAACACTCCCTTTGCTGCTTTTATTCCTTTGAGTATTAATTGTCCTACAGCCTCAGGATACCTAGTAAGAATAGTGTTAGGAGAATAAGATAAATGTATCCATAATAAGGGACCTTCTTGCCAAAATACTCCTGTAGGAATATTTTTTGTTGGTAGTACAATAAATAATAAAGGCAAACTTATATCAATTCTATCCAAATGCATATTTTCCATATATGTTTCAATGATTTTTAATGCCTTTCTTGCTTCAGGCATTAACATTCAGGGTGAATTTGGATCTGATGGACCTTTTAGGATATCAAATAAAGGTCCCAACTCTCCTGTTGGTATACCTAAATAAGGTCTTATCCAATTTATGTCTCCTAATAACTTTTGAAAGTCATTAAGTGATTTGAGTTGATCTACTTGTATTTGAATTTTTGGTGGACGGACCATGGTTGAGGATAATAGAACTCCTAAATAATTAATTGGAAAATTTAATTGTACTTTATCTATTGCTATCTCTAGATTATAATTTTTTAATAAGTTTGTAAGTGTGGCATAACATTCTAGCAACGTGTTTTTATCTTTGTGTGCTAATAATACATCATCCATATAGTGAAATATTTGTAGTTCAGGATTTTGATTTCTAAGTGGATGGATTACTTTGTTAACATAAATTTGACACATAGTTGGGCTGTTAGCCATCCCTTGAGGGAGTATTTTCCATTCATATCTCTGATCAGGATTTTCATGATTCAGTGCAGGGATAGTAAATGCAAAACGTGGACTATCCTCAGGATGAATTGGAATTGAAAAAAAACAATCTTTAATATCTATAACTAAAACATACCAGGTTTTTGGCAAAGCAGACAATTGAGGAATCCCTGATTGAGCAGTTCCCATAATAACCATCTCATTATTAATGGCTCTTAAATCTTGCAATAATCTCCATTTACCAGATTTCTTTTTGATGACAAAAATGGGAGTATTATGGGGAGATACAGAAGGTTGTATATATCCTTCCGCTAATTGTTGTTTGACCAGGTCATGGGCTGGTTGTATCTTTTCTTTAGTCAGGGGCCACTGAGGAACCCATACTGGTCTTTCTGATTTCCAGGTAATTTTTATTGTCTCAGTGGCCCTTTCTGAAAATCCAACCCATGTCTGTCTGTTCCTTGATCTATTTGTATTGGTGCTGCTATACCTTGTTCTTGTTTTTCTAATCTTTTTTCTTTCCTAAAACCTTGTCTAGTCATAATAGTGGGTGCATTTTGGTTGATGTTATTTGTTAATGTCAAACCTAATTGATCTAGGGCATCTCGTCCCCATAAATTTACGGGAAGATGATCCAATACATATGGCTGTATAGTTCCTTCACATCCTTCAGGATCCTTCCAATCTAATACCATTGCACTTCTATGGGGATTAGTCGCCACTCCTAGGCCTCGAAGCGTTTGAGTGGCTTGTTGTAACCGCCAATGTTTTGGCCATTCTTGATGAGAGATGATGCTAAGGTCTGCACCTGTATCCAGTAGCCCATTAAATTCATGTCCTTGAATATTTAGTTTTAGCATGGGGCTAGAATCTAAATTTAAAGAAAGCATAGCCCAATCTACACCTGTGGAGCCTAATCCCTTGGAACCTCTTTCTACATTACGACTGGAAAATTTATCATGTAGGCTGGGTATTATTAGTAACTGTGCTATTCTATCTCCTGGTGAAATTACTGATATACCCTTTGGAGAACTGGCTATAATTTTTATTTCAACTTCATAATCGGGATCAATTACCCCAGGACTTATCATAAGTCCTTTTAGAGTAGAAGAACTATGTCCCAATAATAAGCCTACTGTTCCTTTGGGAAGAGGTCCTTTTACCCCTGTGGGAATGATTTGAACTCCCATTTCTGGAGTTAGTACTGCTCTGGGGAAGGCGCAGATGTCCAACCCTGCGCTCCCTCTGGTTTGTCTGATGAGGGATCTGATGGACAATGTGTCCTGGGCACTACCCTGATGGGGTTGCTGGGTCCCTCCAGTGCTCCGTATATTTGTGGTTGTGGTCCCTGGAGCATTGGGCCCCCCCTGTCCATTTTTTGGCAATGGAGCCTGATGCCTTTCTCCACGATATCGTGGATAAACACCTGGTCCTTGTTCATTTTTTGATAATGGAGTACCCTCTATGGTGGTTTGAGAACGGCATTCATTAGCCCAATGTCTCCCTCTACGGCATCGTGGGCAAATACCTGGTATTCTATTCCTTTGATACCTAGTTTTGTTAAACCCTCCTCCAATGGGGCAATTCCTTTTAAAATGTCCTGTTTGTTCACAATTGTAGCATGTTCTTGGCCTGGCATCTAAAGCCTGTTTTACTGCAGCTGCCACAATTTGCCCTTGTTCATTAATGTCTCTGGCATCTAAAGCCTGTTTTACTGCAGCTGCCACGACTTGCTCTTGTTCATTAATGTCTCTACATAATTTAATATATGTGTTTAAATCTTCATGTTTCCATGGTCTAATGATATCTCTGCACCAACGATTCGCTTGCTCATAAGCCAGTTGTTTTAGTAATGGCATTGCTTGTTCCAGCTGGAAGTTTGCTGGGGCCCCTTCGGCTATGGCTCTCAACAGGCAGGGACATTCTCCACCTCTCCTGCCCCATCTGGCCTCCAAAATGCCTCATCCTCAATCTTTCACAGTCTGATCCAGAAGTCAAAGTGGACCATCTTCCACCCTTTTGTTACAAAACTCTGCCCTAGATTAAGGCATTATAAACAAGATTATGAATTGCCCGAGATGGCCCTGAATGGGTTGGAGACAGGGCAGAAGAAATGGTAACAGGTAGAAAGGAGATAAATGGGAGGGGAAAAAAAGGGGACTGTAGCTTTAAATCTAAAACTTCCATGAGCACTCTCACCTCCACTTCCCAGGCCTGATTTCCTCCAGGCCTGAATTTTTAAAAGGTCCAATAAATCTCAGAGTATATAAATAGTCTAATTAATTTGTGCCTACATACTTTGTTAGTTTACAGACTGCATTTTTAGACTGATTAAAAGAATCCTAGAGAGAAAGAGATAATGTCAAAAACCCCACAAAACCCATGACACGAGTACAGTCCAAGCACTTTCTATTGACTCGATAACATCAGCCTAAAGATTCCAGAAAGAACCAGACCCCCATTCCCCACTCTGTGCTCCACAATCAGAAGTCTTGAGCTCATTAGGCTGATGTCACCATGTGTACCTCTAATTAGTTTGCCATTTGCCAAGTTTCCTTTTAGAGAAGAAGTCTGAGGCCCCCAAAGCATGTCTCTTGGAGCACCCACACTGTCTCTCCTTTGGATACCCTGCCCTATTGTTTGCTTTCCTGGATAAATTTCTGCTTGTGCTGCTTTTAATGCATCCTCAAATTCCTTCCTGCTTTATAAATTAAGAACCTGCCATGGGTGAATTGAGGTCCCCTTTTCCCTTTTGAGGAATCCCATCCAGTGACAATCCCATGGAACAATTTTTCATTAAAGTCTTCCAATATGTTCTGCTAGTTCACCCCAGTTTTAACAAAGTTGAACAACTCCTATTGCAATAGACTGAATAAAGTTGTCCTTGACAGTTTGACAGGTGCATTTTTTTTCCATTCACAATGTTATAAGCTAAATCTAGAGAAGATACCCTATTTCCTTTTTCTCCCAATATTTCATTAAAATATCACCCCATCAAGTCTGGGAAACTTCACAGCTTTATGGAATAGGCCTTCAGCATCTATCGGTCCATCTTCTTCTATTGCAGCTCCAGTCTCTTCCTTTAAGTTGCCATTATCACACTGCACTAAGTAAGCAGTAGGCATTCCCTCAAACAATATTCTTGCCAGGTGTGGTGTCATATGCTGGTAATCCCAGTTACTCAGGAGGCGGAGGCAGGAGGATCACAAGTTCAAAGCCAGCCTGGGAATCTTAGCAAGATCCTGTCTCATTATAAAAAAATAAATAAAAAGGGACTTGGATATAGCTCAGTGGCAAAGCACCCCTGGATTCAATCCCTGGGGGGGGAGAGAGAGATCTCAAGTAAAAATGCCTAGTGAAGGCTTGACCCACCACAGAAATACTGAAAGAATAAGAAAGACTCAGGGATATAGTGAGAATAGGATGCAACCAGTTATTGCTGGCTGTGAAGATGCAGCAGGAAGCATGAGCCAAGGAAAGCAGAGAGTCTTTCAATCTGGAAATGGCCCTCAGCTCTCAGTCAGCATGAAACTGGGATCTAAATCCTACAAGCACAAGAAACTTAATTCTGCCAGCAACTTGAAGGAGAAAGGAAATGAAATCTTCCCTGGAGCCTCCTTCTGAAAGCAGAACAACTCTACCAACAGCCTGATGAGAGGCCAGATTTGGACTTTGAGTCTACCTTACTTTACGGTAAATTTAAGCTAAAGTTGTGGTTGTTTACAATGGCAGCAATTGAAAAATTAAAGGATATATTTTCAGTGAGACAAGCAATGAATGCTTTTTGCAATTATGTTTGTAATTATGTGTTCTCTCTGTGTATAAAACCCACCGTGAGCTCTATAAAATAAATGCTTGACCATGGATATTTTTCATTCTTAGACTTATAAATTCTTGAAATTCATGGGCATACATTATTGGTTATTGCTCTGATAAAGACCCAAATAATGCTTTTCTGTTCTACAGTTTCAACCACTCAATCAATAATCTTATAAAGTGCCTGCAGCATAACAAGCAGTATGCGGATGCTATGGGGTCTGTGATCCCAGTGTGGATATTGTTTTGCCACCTTTGGATGTCACAGACTTACAAGGGAACAAATAACACATTAAACAGTGACAATTTTTTTCAAACATGTCTATCTATTCTCTTCAAAAACTTGACTTTATTGCCTTTGGGATCACTTTTGAATTTCTGTACTTTAGAATAATCCCTCTACATAATTCCTACAAGCTAGTCTACATTTGCCCCAATATGTCCCTCCATGATTTCTTTGCCATCACAGTGGATTTTATATTTTAGCATGAGTTAGAATCACATGGAAGGGCTTCAAGAAACTTTGGCAACTATAGTTCTGATGGTTTCTAAGTGCTGCTAAAGCTACAGGTGGGAGCTGCACTCTGAGAACCATTATTCAAATCAAAAGCAGCTGGACCAAAAAGGCCACAGATTGACCTATTCAATTCAATGCAATAGACATAGCCTTACAACAGCGTTCTCACATACAGCTGAAGGTGGGGTGAATCCAGCAAAACTGACCACTCTGTGCTCTGTGTATTTCATTTGTATCAATAAGATTTCCTATTCTTTTAGCTGTACACATCACCATCTAACATAATCACTTTATTTTCCTAGAATCCCTTGTACCATGATGAGTTCAGGTGAACTCATTTAACATTAGTTACCTGTTTAAAGGCCCTATAACCCAAATGCCATTGCCCTAGGAAGAGGGCTTTGACACATGAATTCTAGGGAGATAAAATTCAATCCATAATACCACATATGTATACATGAAGGCATATTCAAGCACACATATATGTCAGAAACTTACATGGTGCAAGCACTTTGGAAAACACTGTAGTAGTATTTTCATTAGACATCCAGCTGCCATATAACCTGAAAATGCTATTCCTACTTTCCCAAGAGAAATGAAAACATATATCCAAACAAATATGGATTTCATAGCATTTTTATGATAACCTGAAACTTGAAACAAAACAAAAATGTCCACTGATAAGTTAATGAATAATAAATTATGATATATTCATTCAATAGAATATTATTAGTAGATAGAGGAAGAACGACAGAGAAAGAAGGACAGAGAAAGAGGGACAGAAGGAGAGAGAGGTAAAGCAGATGAGTTCACTCACACTCTTTTCTCTCTCTCTCTCCACACACACACACACACACACACACACACACACACACAAATCTCAGTCACTATGCTGAATGAAAAAAGAATACACACTTAACCATTTTATTTATATAAATTCCAGTGGCAGAAATTAAGCCAGTGATTGGTTGTCTGGGGACACAATGAAGCTTTGGGATTGACAAACTTGCTTGCTATCTTGATTATGGTGACATTTCACAAGTGTATACACACGTCACTTTTTGTGCATTTTCATATGTGTTCAGTTTACTGTACATCACTGGTATCTCAATAAAATTAAAATGGAATTTATACTCTGGCCAATTATGACATCTCTGACAGGCAACCCTCACAGACCATATTTATTTCCCCAAAAGAGCAGAAACCCTTATTCTAACATTGAGCCCTGAGTAGTTATTAAGAACTGTCTGCATTAGTTAGTTCATGCACAGCAATGAGAAGAGAACGACTGGAGATCAACTTTTACCTGTCATCCCCAGCAGTCAATAAGCATCCATAATTAGGTTAACTTTTGAGTTATTCTTCGGTAATACTTTAAATACTTATAATGCTTTATGTGAGTTGATTCTAGACACTTTAGATAGCTTTTGTTTTGTTCTGAGTTGATTTTAGCTTCTTTAAAGAATTATCTGATCTCACATCCCTTTAATATAGGGAAAAATGGCTTTTTGAGTTTAACTTCTTTAAAGAATTATCTGATCTCAAATCCCTTTATTAAGGAAAAAATCGCTTTTTATGAGCAACATCTGCACTTCACTTTGATAAAAGTTAAATATTACACTCAAATAAAATTCTAGTGAAAACTTCTAGAAAGTAAAGTATAATCAATATTTCCAAAGGGCATTTATCACATTTACCAACTATAAAATCCAGATTGCAATAATCTCACATAAGCATGGTTTATGTCTAGCATGGTGGTATTTTGTATTTTACATAAATCTATAAATAAAAGCAACAATTTTATTTAGGCATAAATCATGTGGCTCAGACATTATCATACTTTTTATAGCCATGGAATCCTTTTTTTTTTTCCTGATCAGAAAGGCAACATGAGAACACACAGTGGGAAGGAGACAGTGGCATTATGAAAAGAAAGTCTCCTGCTACGTGCCCATTTTAAAAAATATCTGAGAGATGATGTCTATGGGTAACTTGGTGTTTATTCCTAAAAAATTGATATAGACATTTTTATATCTTATAAAATTATTATGACATTAAAATGATCTAACCACCTATTTTAATGTAATAATATATGGACATTTGTCCATATTGTTAAGTATACTTACTAGGATTTATTGTATAATATTTAACTCTACGAACAGAGCAGTTTATTGAAATGCCATAAGGACCCAAGAATGTGCGTCTTTCAGTGGATGAATGTGCTGAGCCTTCTCTGCCTCTATTGTTGGGGTCATTTGTTTTCTTCTTCTAAGGTAAATAAAGTGACTGTAAATTCCCTAACACATCGATCTTGCACATATCCATGGGCATTTGTTCAGAATAAATTCCTGACTCGAATCACTCCATCAGTGGTCATGTGCCAAGTATTTTGGGACATAAGAACAGGTTACCAAAATGCCAGAAGGCCTTTTCTGTTTGCACGCCTGGCAGCAGTGATTTTGTGTGCCTCTTCCCTGTGTCCAAGACAGCTATGGGCAGTTTATTCTTTCTTCATTTATTTATTTATGTATTTGTTTCAGAGCTGGGGATTGAACCCAGGCCTTCACACTAGGTAAGTGCTCTTCCATTGAGCACCCGGTCCTCTATGGGTAATTTAACCCAATGTCATTTACTTAACCAGATTTCTTTCAGTATTCATTAAAAAAAAAACCATAAGATCCCAATGACACCTTCCTACCCCCATTCCCATCATTTTTTATCTTCCTAACCAATTATATATATATATATTTCCCCTTACCAGCATTTACAGTATTATAGCTGCATCTGTTTTTCTAATTTCCTACCTACCTCTGCCTCCCACCTTGAAAAAGCAGGGACTTTGTTTTTCATGTGTCTGCCATATCCCCCTTGCCTAGAATAATACCTGGCAAATAGTAGGAATCAATAAATATTTCCTTAATGATTAGCTAATGAAGACAAATGCATGCCCAAGTCCACGTTACAAGTATATAACTGTGAGTCCCTACTCTCCCTTTCTCTTTCTCCTCTTAGAAATCATAATAAACATCCAATAAACCACATCCTCACAGTTGCCAATGTGTGCAGGGGAAGTCACAACAACCTGAGGAAAAGGCAGAGGGCACATATCAGAGGAGAAATGGAAGAACAGAAGTCAATGTGGAGGGGAAAAAAATGGAAGGCAGATGAAATATGGGTGCTCTGGAGAGAAACAGAGTGACATGATTGACTTCCTGGGTGGCTTTAACCTCTCCTTACATTTTCTTCTCTACCTTCTGTCCTTGGTGAGTTCCATCCTCACATCCATCAAACTCAACTCAGAAATCTTGTCATGATGACTGAACTCTTGGTAAAATATGGTCTAAAGCTGCTTCCATAAATGTTTTAAGTTTGGCCGAGGGATTTCTTCTTACATGGTGAACTGCAGTGTAAATTGGCATGTAAACAAGTGCTTACCTACACTTTTAACAAGTAGTTGACTCTCAGCCAATTGCAAGCCACCAACTATCCAAACCATCTCAAATGAGGCAGAAACAAGCTGTAAGCAATGGACACTTTCAATGTCATAGGTCACTTCCTTTTATCTTGCTATAAATGTAACCTGCCCATGTGGTAGGATGGGACATTCTGAAACAGTTGCTATCTAATTCTATAAATGCAATTAAAACTCATTATGATCAGAAAACTAGACTTATTTAATTATCTTTCAATAGTTGTCAACATTTCATATAAAAGGAATTCTCTAAGGTATCTGTTAAAAGTCAGATTGCTGAGGTACATGATCTGGAAGAGACATCTCAGATGCCAAACATGGGAAATTGCATATTTATAAGCAAAGCCAAGACCTGTACTCTCAGCTCCATTATGCCCCCAATCTCCTTGAAATGTGTATTATCCAACTTTCCATCTTTTGATAAAGTATCTGACATATCAATTTAAAGGAGGAAAGATTTGTTTTGGCTCACAGATTCAGAAGTTTTGGTCCACGATCACTTGGCTCCATGGTTTCTGGACCTGTGGTGAGGCAGAACATCATGGAAGACAGCACTTGGTGGAGCACAGCTGCTCACCTCATGCTGGCTGGGAAGCAGAGAGAGGCTGGGGGCAAAATATCCTTTTGCAGGGCATGCCCCTCCAGCACCCCCCAACCCGTGACCTACCTCCTCCAGCAAGGTCCCACCTCCTCAAGTTTCCAAAGCCTTCTAGTAGCTCATTTAGCTATGATTCCATCAATGAATTAATCCATTGATGAAGTTAAAGCCCTCATGATCCATTCACTTTCCAAGGCCCCCACCCCTGACCATGGCTGCACTGGGGACCAAGCCTTCAACATGTGAGCTTTTGAGGGACGTTTCAGATCCAAACTGAAACATGATGCGTCCTTCAAAAACACTGCTTCTTCAGATCGGCCCTGCTCTTTGATTAGCTCCTAGGTCTTCATGCAGTCCTATATTAGTTTCCCAGGGCTGCTGTAACAAAGTAGCATAAACCAAGTGACTTAGACAAGCTCTGGGGGATGTCATAGCTGCAATCACAGGCCTCATGGGGCTGTTCCCTGCCTCAGCATGGATCATGCTTTAAATGTGTACATATTAGCTTGCCAGGCTGCCATTACAAAATGCCCAGCCAGGGGAGCTTAAACAACAGGCATTTATTATCTCACAGTCTGGAAATCCAGAGTCTGAGAAGGAGGTGTTTTCCTTCTCAGAGGCCCCTAGGGGAATCTGTTTCATGCTTTTGTCCTTGTTTCTGGTGGTCTCAGTTATTTTTGGCTTGTATGTGACATTCTCCCTGTGTCTTTATACCTTCTGCACACTATGAGGGTCTGTCTCCATGTCTCTATTTCTTCTTTTTATAAGAATACTGGTGCCCTTGAATTAGAGCCCACCCTAATAACCTCATTTTAACTTGATTACCTCTATTATTCAGACCAAGTCTGAATTAGTCACATTCTGATGTACTGGGGGTTTTGATTTCAACCTATCTTTGGGGGGGCTATAATTCATCCCCATAGCAGACATCCATGGGACTTTATATCAATTGTGCTGGCCATGTGACTATACTTTGTTGTCCCCTTCTGCCATTCCTAAACTCCTGGAAATCTGGAATAAAAACTAGAACCCTGACTTCTTTAATGCCCTATTCTTTCAATGGCTAAGAGGAAAAGGAAACTTTTTTTAAAAAAGATATTATATACCTGACTCTTTTCCCTTACGCTATGCGACAGGCATTTCAAACATAGTATAGATGAGAAAACTGAGGTTCCAGTGAAGTCGATCAGGAATTCACCATTGTCCAAGAATACTAGTGAAAGAAATGGTCCTCAAGCACAGCGTGTCTGACCGCAGTTCCATAAAACAGCAGTATTTTTTTTTATATGAGACAATTGGCTATGATTGATACTTATGCTCTCAGGAAATTCAAAGCAGCAAGTTAAACCCAGGAATTGAGGAAGGGAGAACAATTCAAATGCCAAGAACTGAAGCTAACTGCTCAGCAGTGGAGCAGGTAAGGGAAGATGGATGGGTGCTTAGGAAGAGAGCCTTGTAAGGACCACACACATAGAAACAAACAAAATGAGATTTTTACCAGTGTGTATCCCTCACAGATTCAGCATATGATGTTGCTGTAGGACACAGCCAGGACCTCTCATCACTGCACCCACCATGTCAACATTGTCCTTACCCAGCCAGACAAGACTCACACTATTCAACAAGGAGCAAAAACGAGAACTGGCAGGATCAGGAAGGTTCCTGGAACCCTTTTAATTTGCACTTTAATGTGGACCTACCAAGAGGGAGCAATGAATCCTCCCTCCAGGGGTACTCTGGAGCTTCTGCCTGTGTGGTCTTTCTTCTCTTAGATTTAGGTGTCAGGGAAGGATGGGCACTGTTCATCTTTGATTTGGAGACAGCCAGCTTTTTACTCTACTTCTTCAAAAAGAGAGATTTAAGTTCTCAAAAGAAAGTTAATAAGCTGGGAGCGGTGGTGCACATCTATAATCCCAGTGACTCACAAGGCTGAGGCAGGAGGATCGAAAGTTCAAAGCCAGCCTTAGCAATTTAGTGAGGCCCTAAGCAACCTAGCAAGACCCTGTCTCTAAATTAAAAAAAAAAATTAAAAAGGCTGGGGATGTGACTCAGTTCTTAAGCACCCCCGGGTTCAATTTCTGGTACCAAAAAAAAAAAAACAAAGAAGAAGAAGAAGAAGAGTAAAGGAAAAGAAAAGAAAAGAAGTTAATAAGTATTTCTAGTTTAACCCAGGTCATGGAATGCATGCATCTCAGAGAACCACATCATCTATGCCCTCTTTTTAGAAGTGGCACCTTCAAACTTGCTACAATGTGGGCCATATGCTGTCTCTGTCACATATCTTTCTCTTTTTAAAATTGCAAACATTTGATTTTAACTAGTTATATACAAATATAAAAACTGACCTTATCTCAGGCTCGATACAAAAAAGACTGCAGATCAGATTAGGCTGCAGCTTGCAGACCTGTCTTTCAGTGTCATAAAATCACAATGTTCAGCGAAATATGTGGGAGTCGGAACAGAAAGTGCATTCTCCAGCTTCCTGTGGTCAGGTGTGGCTGGGTGAGTAGGTCTAAATAGTGGGGTGGGAGGGGAAGAGGCTTGTGCTACTGCTGTCCCCCTAGTAGGAAGGAGTGTACCTTCTCTCCTGGCTTCCATCCTGAAGAGTACAGACCTGAGCAAAAGCCTGAGGAGTGGGGCTGATACATCAGAAGGAGCCTTGATCCAGTGTTTGACCATCTGCTTCCAGAAAGGTGCATGAGAAATAAATATTCTCCCCTCAGTCACTGTTGAAGTGAATCTCCATTAGAGACAGCCAATCCTAGATCCCAAATAGTAAAGAAATTGTCTTCTCAAATTGGGGTGCTCATGTAACAGAAGGTACACCATGCAGCTTTGGGAGTAAAGACACAGTTGTTTGCAAGGCAGAAAGCCTGGGATGTTGGTTATCTTGTGGCAAATCATCAGCAGAAGACTCACAGCTTCTGACTCTCTGTGAAATGGGAACATTTGGGCTGTGGCTGCATCTCAACTACATCTCTCTGAAGAGAGATTTAGACTCAGACTGGAGCAAAAATTAGGAAGAGAACCCTCTCTGAAGCAGTTTCTAAGTTGACTGAGAGTCTAGTAATTTGGGGACCTGGCAGGGCAGCCAAAGTCAAGTGCCTCTGGGTCTCACCCTGGAACTCTTGTGGAAGTGGCAACTTTAACCTGGGAAAACACTATGAGCCCCATTTTTTTCAAGCGCTTCTGCCCAACAGTGAAAATTGGGCCAGCTTCAGAGACATAATTATAGGTGTCACCTCCCACCAAGGCAAATGGGTCAGAGGACCTCAGGGGGCTGCCAGAAAGTCAGAAGAAGAGAGAACAGTGAAAGCACAAAGGCAAGCTTGTGAAGAACAGAGATTTTAGGACTGAAAATGGTGTTATGTGATTCTTAGCTCAATAAATAATAAATAACCTGCTCCCAGGCAGGTTTAAACAGGGAACCCGATTGACCTGTTTAGATTTTGGCAAATTATATCCCTCACTTGAATTTTGTGAGAATTTATTTTCTATAAGAGCTAGACAAAATTGGCTTTTCATTTGATCTCTGTGGTGACCATGAAGTTATCACCATATAGAAAATGATGATGGAAGAGAAGGACATTATTATGACTGGATATGAAGTAGACCCCAAAAGCTCGCGTATGAGACAATGCAAGGGTGTTTAGAGGTGAAATGATTGAGTTATCAGAGCCTTAATCCAAAAGTGAATTAATCCCCTGACAGGGATTAACTTGGTGGTAACTTTAGGCAGGTAGGCTGTGACTGGAGGAGGTTGGTCCCTGGGGGTGTGCCTTTGTCCCTGTTGAGTACAGTTCACTCTCTGCTTCCTGATCATCATGTCCAGAGCTGCTTTTCTCCGTCACATTCTTCTGCCATGATGTTCTGCCTCATCTCAGACCCCAAAGAATGGAACCAGACATTTTTGGACTGAGACCCCTGAAACTGTGACCCCCAAAACAAACTCTTACTCCTTAAAATTGTTCTCATCAGTCTTTTGGTTGCAGTGGCAAAAAAGCTGACCAAAACAGAAATTGGCATTGAGAAGTGGGGTCTTTGCTGTGATTAACCTGACCATGTGTTTCAGAAGTTTTGGAACATTTGGAATCTCTGGGAGGAATTCTGGAAAGTTTAGCAAGGCAAGCTGGAAAAGTTTCAGATTATTGTAAGTGGAGCTTAATGGGCAATTCTGGTGAGAACTCAGAAGACCAAAATAGTGTCAGTTCAGCTTATAAAATTAGAATATGTCCACAAATATCCATAATATTTAGAAGAACAATGAAGGCATGTAAAATTAGTCTAGAATTCAGATTAACAGCTTTACTAGAAGACAACAAATACAAAGACATAAGTTTATATGCAAATAGTGAGATAGATGTCCTCAACCGGCAGAGCCTGCCCTGATGATCACAGAAGGGGGTGATTCAGTGGAATTTTAGTAAGAGCAGAATCCAGATAACAACAATGATCCTTCACAACATAACCTGACTCAAGAGCCTTAACTTAATCACATCTGTGAAGTCCATTTTGCTATATAAGATAACATATTCATAGGTCCCCAGAAAGGATGTCTTTGGGAGAGCTACGCTAGTCTGCTGTCTGACCCCCAAAGATTCATGTCCAGCACACATGCAAAATACATTCAGCCAATCCCAAGATCACTAAACGTTTCAACGCATAATAGCATCAATTCAAAGTTCATATTCTAAGCTAAAAATCATCAGTCTAAAAATTCAAAATATTATCAGCTTAATCAGGTATGAGTGGGGTTCTGAGTATAATCCATAATGGGGCAAAATTCTGGGTTTTTTAAATCTTTGGATATGAAAAATGTTGGGAAAAGTATAAACGGCAGCCATACGCCAGAGAAAAAAACCCCAACATGGCGCCTAAGCACCTCTTCTTCCTACCTTCTTCTTTTCTGCAGTGGCGCGAAAAGTTCCCGCCCGTGTGAACTCTCCCGCCGGCGCCAATTTCAAATCTCCCTGGCGGGGAACCTTAGCCCCAATGAGAACTAATTCCTGGGCTCCAGAGCTGATATCTGAAAGAACTTGCCAATAAACAGGTTGCCTGCCATTTATCTAAACCCTACCATCTCCCCCTTAGTTCTATATAAGCACACTGCTTTTTGCAATAAAATTGGAATTCTCCCGGCGAAGTGTCTTTGCGTGGGGAATTCTTTCAAAAAAAACATGCAGTCTGTCCTCAAAATATAATGTTGGGACAGATACAGGATAAGAGTGATAGATATTCCAGGCAAAGATAAAAGGAATTACTGGTCCCAAGCAATTTTAAAATCAAGATGGGAAAATTCCATTAGGGTTTGAGACCTCAAAATAGTCCCCTGTAGCTTTCAACCCTGTCTTCTGAATTATCATACTATTTCACAATACACTGCATTATCAGCATTCCATTACTGTGACAAAATATCTGAGATAAAGCACAGTACCTCATGGTGTGACTGTATGGTGGAGGAGGTCTCTTCACCTCAAGGTGTCTGAGAAGCAAAAAGAACAAGAGGCAGGGGCAGGGATCCCAAATTCTTCTCCAAGGGTCCATCCCAGTGACCTTACTCCCTCCCACTAGGCCTCACCTCCTAAAGATTTGAACACCTCCCAATTGCACCACAGGCTGGGGACCAAATTTTTAACACTAGGCCTTGGAGGACATTTAAGTCTCAAACCATAACAATAATTTACCCATCTATAGCTGAGAAGTGTTATCAGTGTGTGTTTCCTGCCAGGAGATTTGTAAGGTTCCAACAGTCTTCTTTCAGTTTTCTCTTTCTGTCCCTTTCTCGTTCTGTCCCTTTCTCAACAAACTCATGGGTCACACACGGTACCTAGGTGCTTCACTCCATTTGATAAGAGGCTTGCCCACGTATCTTTATCTTTCCTAGGTAATCCCATTTTCATTTTTTTTTCCTTTGGTGGAATGGCTGAGGGACAATGCCCTGAAGCATGCTGTTCTTTGGTTTGAGACATCTGTGAGTCATATTCCTTATCTCTTCAAAGAGCATTTTGCATGACTCTGCCACAGTCTGGCTGGGCACGAATAACCAAGCCGCCACAAAGCCTTGTAGGTTCAAACAGCAACTACTTTATTTCAACTCTCACTGGCACTGCAGAAGCGCTTTTCCACCAACACCACCCACGCAGCGCTTCCAGAAAACCCCCACACTGGAAATCCCTCCTCCGGCACTTCCCCAACCAATGGGAACTCTCCCGGAATCCCCGCGAGAACTCCAAAGTATGGGGTGCCTGAGGCAGCAAGAGCTGCCCCATTGCCCAACAGTAAAGGTCAAATATACAATACAATCAATCCAGCATCACAGCAATTATATATAGCTTAACTCAAATCATCATCTCAATGGTCCACTGGCGTCACCTTTCAAACATTCCCTCTGGCAAATGCCAACCGTCATTCTGACCGGCAGTGGCTCTCAACATGACTCAATGCCCTGGACTTTTACAGAAGACTCAGAATCACACCTTCAGCCTTTTCTTTAAGGTTTGCCTTTCTGAGAGCGGATCTCTTAATTTGAGAATTCTTTGCTACATGCATAGACTTAGAACTTTCCAAACCATCAAGTCCTGGTTTCTTTATGTTTGATGATACTTCTGTTGATGTCTTCACTCTTACATTCTACAATAAGCCATCAAGAGGAAGCCAGACTGCATTTTTCAACACTTTGCTTGGAAATCATGAACAACTTCTGCTTTCCACAGAGTTACAAGCTGTGTTCAAGTGTTCTATTGAAAGAGTAAAATAAATTGAAGTTAAAGTGTAAAAGACCGGGTATTGTAAAGTTTCTAAGCTGCAAAGCCTGAGTTAAAATGTAAAGGATCAGGTATTGTTAAGCTCCTATGCTACACTCAAAACCTTAAATTCCTGTAGCTGTTAGGACAATTCACGGGACTACCCAGTAGATATTCCCCCTGACCATTTAGTTGTTAAATAACCTGGGCCCTGTACAGTTTGGCACGTAGGCATTCAGGGCCCAAACCAATCAGTTTGAATGTACCCCCCTTCTTAGGACTGACCTATCACTCCCGCCCAACCTGTTCCCACCAATGAATGTACTAATCATGTTTGAGGATTGTTGTTTGATTTTCCCGCTGTGTATGGTGATTTGTTAAAGGAGACTGTGATGTATGTAAAGTCCCTACCCTCCCTAAAAAAGTGTACTTAAGCACTGCTCAACCCCTGCTCGGGGCTCTGGGCTGCTCTCCCTCCTTTAGTGAGCACAGAGCCCCAGCATGCTGGATCTTCAATAAACCCCCTTTTGCTGTTGCATGAGTCCGTCTCTTGGTGGTCTCTTCCTCCGTCGTTCGCCGGTCCCTTACACTATTACTAAGCTCCCTCTACTCCAGTATCCAGTAACATACTCCTTGCTTTCTTCTGAGCCCTCACCAGCAGTGTGTTTAATATCTATATTTCTACCAACATTCTGTTCACAATTTAGATATCTCTAAGCTGGAGATAGGTTTCTTCACTCTGCCTTGTGCTCTCTTTTGATTTCTCAGTGGCAATGTTATTAACATCCATTTCTTCTACTAATAATCTGTTGAAAGCAATTAGGGATTTTTTTATCACCTCAAATTTCTTCTAGTCTCCATCTACTTCCCAAATTCAGAACCACTTGCACGTTTTAGGAATTTGCTACAGCACGACTCCACTCTCGTTCCCAAAATTAATTTCATTAGTTTTATATTGCTACCATAATAAATTGTGGTGATTAATATAATTAACAATGTATTATTACCAATTCATTTTTATTCTTTCTACCACATTCACTGCAAGCTGCGACTATTTCCACTAGTATAAGATTCTCAAGAACCTTGGGGTCACACATGTACATTATGGTGATTCACTTCATTAGTCAAGAACTTTGCCCCCAAAATCTTTCCTAGGTAATTGCATTTCCATTTTTAATATAACCCATTTGATAATTTGCATAATTCATTCAAGTACCAGGATAAAATCAATGTGTTGTGATCCTCTCTGGAGGCTCTAAGAAGACCCATTTCTTTGTTTCCTTGATCATTTTAATTGTTGGCAGAATTCAGATCCTCACACACAGTTCCCAACATCTAAGAACCAGCAATTGGAGCATTAAAACCTTCTCATGCTGCCCTCTCTCTCTGCTTACACCTAAGCAGAATTCTTTAGGTTCTCTGCTTTTAAGGGCTCCTGTGATTGGCAATAGGATGTAGACATCTGGGGAATGAGGGCAGGCATTATTCTGCCTGCCACAAAATATGCATGCAAAAATTCATTGAGCTACAAACCTAAGAGAAGGTGCTTTAGCATTTTGTAATTTGTACTTCAATCAAAGTAAAATTTTAAAAATAGGTAGTATCAGAGTTCTAATAGTGTTAATACTCAAAATGGTCTGGCACTAATTGGTTTTTCCAACACCAATTATCAGCCCAACGCTCTGACACCAACTATGCGTTCAACAATTCAATGCAATTCTAACACTATCTACCTAGAGTAAGCACAGATCTCACAGATAAAAGGTTCAGTGTTACAGGACTGTCCCCACTTCAAATGCCAGTCACAAGCCCTGAGCCCCCTGTACGTCTGATTGAGCTGCTATAAGTTTCTGGTTACCATGAGAACTTTTCCTTTCAAGTTTGATAATTTGCTAGAAAGGCTCACAGAACTCAAGAAAACATTTTACTTACTGTAATCAGTTTATAATTAAAGAGGTGAGATAAGTCAAGCAAGGTGTGGGGTGGCAGGTAAACTGAGCTTCCATGCCCTCTCCAGGCAAGTTTTCTAAACCCCATCATGTAAGTTTTTCTAGGCAGGTTTCATTAGGTAGCCATGATTGACAATCATTGGCTATTGATAATTAACTCAATCTGCAGTCCCTTTCGCCACTCTGAGGTTGGAGATGGTGTTATGGTTTACATATTATGTATTCCCCAAGAGCTCATGTGTGGGACAATGAATGAGAGTTTAGAGGTGAAATGGTTGTGTTTGTGAACCTTAACCCAATCAATGTATTAATCCTCTGATAGAGATTAAATGAGATGGTGGGCCAGAGGAAGGTAGTATTCTATGTTGCTCCTGACCTGGGACTCAAATCGTGAGGAAGACTACTTCTCTGCAAGCGATATTCTTGCTCCTGTGTAGGAATCACTGCCACTGTGCCCATCCAGGGCTCCAGGCCTCAGCATCAGAGTAGGCCTCCCAACTACTCGCCCATGCAGGACACCATCAACACCTGTGCAGAACTTTCTGCCTCCCACCCAAGCAGAAATCACCGATGCCACTCCCGTGCAGGATATCCGGCAGCTTCCCACATGCAGGAACTCAAGCTGCCACTCCCGTGTGGATCCCTATCTACCAATGTAGGGCTTCCCCCATGACCACCATCTTGGGACTCTGCAGCAGTGGAAATACTGCGCGCAGTGGCCTGCCTGCACCTGAGAACTTCACACAGGCTCTGAAGTCAGCCGACAGCCACACACTGCACAAGCTCGTTTCTGAATTCATCCTCCACTGCCATCACTGGGCTCCCGTCACATGACCCAACAGCCAACCACTGAAAGCAGGTGTCTCCATCTTGGCCACCTTCATCACCCTATTCAGTGGGGGGCAACACCCAGTTTGGAACTCTGCTGGCCAGGTACCCAGTTTCTAAATCCCCATTTCCCCAGCAGCCGCTTCCCTGGCACAGTGACAAGCTGGTTACCTTCACCACCCTGAGGGTGGGGATACCAGCTAACAACAGATGACCCCACCTATTGGATTAGAAGGGAAGCAGGAAAGATATGTATTTCCAACCAAAACAATCCTGTTTCTTCCTTCAAGATTTTTTTCCCTCTCCCTCTCTTTTCTCCCACCCTCACATCCCCAACATATGTGAAACAAAGTACTTTGCATGAAGTAGAATTTTGAGGATGGGGACATCTGAATAGTATATTACAGCAGTGTTGTGTGTGTGTGTGTGTGTGTGTGTGTATATATATATAAATTCTTTTATCCCACCAATTTCTACTATTTTAACATTTTTAGTTTTTCTCAATATATATGTGTATTTGTTTTATGTACTCTACTGTCTTCCCACTTACTTATCTACCCAAAATTACTTCCTCTCCCTTCTCCTGCTACTAACCTTCCTCTTTAGATTTCTCTTTCACATTTACTAAGAAAATGTTGTAGCGACAAATGAGGCAAGGCACCGAAGATAGCAGGAAGCAGTTTTATTTGGCTGCAGCCAGGTTCAGAGGGCACAGCTTTTGCTGTAATCAATCAATCCCCTGAACCCCGAGTTCAGGTAGTTTCAGAGTTTTATACCCAGCATGTAAGGGGAGGGGCTCAGAAGTTCACAGTCTGCAGAAGTTCACATAAAAGCGGCATTTTCTTTCACTGTTTTGGGCAAGTTAACCCTTCAAGGATAACACCTGCGAAGGTGAGAAATTCTTCTCCCCTTTCTTTCCTCCCCCTGCCAGTGGTTACCATGGAGCCCAGTTGGTAACTTATCTTAAAAATGTAGACATCTCTATGAAGCCCAGCTCAAGGCCAAAGGCCTTGTTTGCACATTTCTACAAAGTACTGTACAGGGTATGTTTGTGAAAAACTAGTGAGGGAGTGTCCAGCTCCTGGAGTGCTGGTATCTTCTTAGCCAGTGGCCAAGTAAAACAGGACGACACGAAAATAGGAAGTTTATCTACATTGAACTCTTTTGCAGAGACTCTTTTGCTGACAGTCCTAAAATCAGCCATGGTGAAGATTTCTGGAGAAGCCAGTTAAGACTTTTCTGTGGAGAAAGGGGTGCCACTTCAATATAAAAACTCTATATCCTCACTTCCTACCTCCTCAGCATATCATCTTTCTCCTCACCCTCAGTTCTTTGTCCACCATCAGAAACTGTAAACCCTTTTACAGACTTACTGAGTATATTATAGATAATAATTGAATTCACCATTTCTGTGCATTGTGACCAAACTGTAAATACCTTAATAGTAAGCAGTTGTTTTTAGGGTGTATGCTGTTTATATTGGGATCTGATAACATTGTCCTTCACCTCAAAGGAGAAGCATTGGATCCCAACAGGGGCACTATAAGCCTATAGGGTAAAAATGGTAACAACTCAGATCCACAGTGTTAGAAGGGAAGACACACAAGCAATATAAAAAGATAAGGGAAGAAAGTACCCCAAACATTACAAGATACTACATTATTAGAATCCATGGCAAGCACAGCACAAAAAATTACAAAGAAGGAGTTCAGGATATACATGATTGAAATGTTCTGTGAATTAAAGGATGATATAAGAGAGCAAACACAGGCAGCAAAAGATTATTTTGACAAAGAACTACATAAACAAATACATAAAGCAAAAGATTACTTCAATAGAGAGATAGAGGCTCTAAAATAAACCAAACAGAAATCCTTGAAATGAAAGAAACAATAAAACAGATTAAAAGCTCAGTTGAAAACATCACCAATAGATTAGACCACTTAGAAGACAGGACGTCAGACAATGAAAGCAAAATATATAATCTTGAAAAAAAACGTAGACAACACAGTGAAAATGGTAAGAAACCATGACCAGAACATTCAAGAAATATGGGATAACATAAAAAGACCAAGTTTAAGAATTATTGGAATAGAGGAAGTTAGAGAGTTCCAAACCAAAGGAATAAGCAATTTATTCGATGAAATAATATCAGAAATTTTTACAAACATGAAGAATGAATTGGAAAACCAAATTCAGGAGGCATACAGGATGCCAAATGTACAAAGTCATAACAGATACACACCAAGGCAGATTATAAGAAAATGCCTAACATACAGAATAAGGAGAGAAATATTAAATCCACAAGAGAAAGGAATCAGATTACATATAGGGGGAAACTAACTACATTATGTGCAGATTTTTCAACCCAGACCCTGAAAGCTAGAAGATCCTGGAACAACATATATCAAGCTCTGAAAGAAAATGGATGCCAATAAAGTATCTTATATCCACAAAAATTAAGCTTTAGATTTGATGATGAAATAAAAACCTTCAATGATAAACAAAAGTTAAAAGAATTTACAACTCAAAAGCCTGCACTATAAAACATCCTTGACAAAATATTCCATGAAGAGGAATTGAAAAACAACAAGGAAAATCAGCAAAGGGAGGTATTCACTAAAAAAATAAATAAATCAAAGGGGAAATAAGCCAAAGTTAATCAAAAGGGATAATGAAGGACATTTCATATTTCTTAAGAAAATCATTCATCAACAAGACATAACAATAATAAATTTATATGCCCCAAACAATGGAGCATCTATGTTCATCAAATAAACTCTTCTCAAATTCACGAGTCAAATAGACCACAACACAATAATTCTGGGTGACCTTAACACACCTATTCCACCACTGGATAGGTCATTCAAGCAAAAGTTGAACAAAGAATCTATAGAATTTAATAATACAATCAATAACTTAACTGACATATATAGAACATTTCATCCTTTAATGAATGAATACACTTTCTTCTAAGCAGCACATGGATCCTTCACTAAAATAGACCATATATTATGCCACAAAGCAACTCTTAGCAAATACAAACAGTAGAGATACTACCCTGCATTCTATCAGATCATAATGGAATAAAATTAGAAATTAATGACAAAATAAAAAATAAAATCTACTCCAACACCTGGAGATTAAATAATATGCTATTGAATGAACAAAGGGTTGCAAAAGACATCAAGAATGAGATTAAAAAATTCTTAGAGGTAAATGAGAAAACAGATACAACATATCAAAATCTCTGGGACACTATAAAGGCAGTATTAAGAGGAAAGTTCATCGGATTGAGTTCATTCCTTAAAAGAAGACAAAGTTGAAAAATAAATGACTATATCTCAAAGGCCCAGAAAAAGAAGAACATATCAATACCAAAAGCAGTAGAAGATAGGAAATAACTAAAATCAGAGCTGAAATCAATAAAATTGAAACAAAAGAAACAATTGAAAAAATTGACAGAACAAAAAGTTAGTTATTTGGAAAAAATAAATAAAATTGACAGACCCTTAGCCATGCTAATGAAGAGAAGGAGAGAGAAAACTCAAATTACTAACATACGTGATGCAAAAGGAAATATCACAACAGACACTACAGAAATACAGAAGATAATTAGAAATCATTTTGAAAACTTATACTCCAATAAAATAGAAAATATCAAAGGCATTGACAAATTTCTAGAATAATATGATTTGCCTAAATTGAATCAGGATGATATACAAAATTTAAACAGATCAATTTCAAGTTATGAAATAAAAGAAGCCTACCAACCAAGAAAAGCCCAGGACCAGATGGACACCCCAGCCAAGTTCTACAAGACCTTTAAAGAAGAACTAATACCAATACTCTTCAATTTATTTCAGGAAATAGAAAAAGAGGCAGCACTTCCAAACTCATTCTATAAGGCCAATATCACCCTGATTCCAAAACCAGGCAAAGACACATCAAAAAAAGAAAAGTTCAGACCAATATCTCTCATGAACATAGATGCAAAAATTCTCAATAAAATTCTGGCAAATTGAATATAAAAGCATATCAAAAAGATCATGCACCACAATCAAGTGGAATTCATCCCAAGGATGCAAGTTTGTTTCAATATACAGAAATCAATAAATGTAATTCATCACATTGGTAGACTTAAAGATAAGAACCATATGATAATCTCAATTGTTGCAGAAAAAGCATTTGACAAAATACAACACCCCTTTATGTTAAAAACACTGGAAAAACTAGGGATAACAGGAACATATCTCAACATCATAAAGGCTATCTATGCTAAGCCACAGGCCAACATCAGTCTAAATGGAGAAAAACTGAAGGCATTCCCTCTAAAAACTGGAACAAAACAGGATGCCCTCTTTCGCCACTTCTATTTAGCATAGTTCTTGAAACATTGGCCAGAACAATCAGACTGATAAAAGAAATTTAAGAAGAACTCAAATTGGCACTATTTGCCATTGATATGATTCTATACCTAGAAGACCCAAAAAATTCCACCAGAAAACTTCTGGAACAAGTAAATGAATTCAGCAAAACAGCAGGATATAGAACAACACCCATAAATCGAAGGCATTTCTGTATATCAAAGGCAAATCCTCTAAAAGGGAAATGAGGAAAACTATACCATTTACAATAGCCTCGAAAAAATTAAAATACTTGGGAATCAACCTAACAAAAGAGCTGAAAGTCCTCTACAATGAAAATTACAGAATGCTAAAGAAAGAAATTAAAGAAGACAATAGAAGATGGAACGATCTCCCTTGTTCCTCGGTGGACAGTATTAGTATTGTCAAAATGCCATACTATCAAAAGCATTATACAAATTTAATGCAACTTCAATCAAAAAGCCAATGACATTCCTCTTAGAAATAGAAAAAGCAGTCATGAAATTCATCTGGAAAAATAAGAGATCCAGAATAGCTAAAGCAATTCTTAGCAAGAAGAGTGAAGCAGAAGGCATCACTATACCAGACTTTAAACTATACTATAGAGCAATAGTAACAAAAACAGCATGGTATTGGCACCAAAATAGACTGGTAGACCAATGGTACAGATTAGATGACACAGAGACTAGCCCACATAATTACAATTATCTTATATTAGACAAAGGCATCAAAAACATACATTGGAGAAAAAATAGCTTCTTCAACAAATGGTACTGGGAAAACTGGAAATCCATATGCAACAAAATGAAATTAAACCCCCATCTCTCACCATGCACAAAACTCAACTCAATGTGGATAAAGGACAAAGGAATTAAACCAGAGATACTGTGTCTATTAAAAGAAAAAGTAGGCCCAAATCTCCATCATATCCGATTAGGCCCCTATTTTCTTAACAAGACTTCTAAATAGCACAAGAATTAAAATCAGAATCAATAAATTGGATGGATTCAAACTAAAAAGCTTCTTCTCAGCAAAAGAAAAAAATCAGTGAGGTGAATAGAGAGCCTACAGCTTGGGAGCAAATTTTTATCACAAACACACATCAGAGCACTGATCTCTAGGATATATAAAGAACTCAAAAAGCTAAACTCAAAAAAACAGATAACCCAATCAATAAATGAGCCAAGGACCAGAACAGACTCTTCTCAGAAGGTGATATACAATCAATCAACAAATATATGAAAAGATGTTCAACATCTCTAGCAATTAGAGAAATGCAAATCAAAACTAAGATTTCATCTCATTCCAGTCAGAATGGCAGCTGTTAAGAATACAAACAACAATAAGTGTTGGTGAGGATGTGGGGTAAAGGGCACACTCATTGCTGGTGGGACTGCAAAATGGCACAGCCAATATAGAAAGCAGTACGGAAATTCCTTGGAAAACTGGGAATGGAACCATTTTTTTCACCCAACTATCCCACTCCTTGGTCTATATACAAAGGACTTAAAAACAGCATACTACAGGGACACAGCCACATCAAAGATTATTGCAGCAGAATTCATAATAGCTAAATTGTGGAACCAACCTAGATACCCTTTAGTAGATGAATGAATAAAGAAAATGTGGTATATATACACAATGGAATATTACTCCGCAATGAAAGAGAATAAAATCGTGGTATTTCCAGGTAAATGGATAAAGCTGGCGAATATAATACTAAGTGAAGTTAGCCAATCCCCCAAAAAACAAATTTTGAATGTTTTCTCTAATATGAGGAGGCTGATTCATAGTGGGGTTGGGAGGGGGAGCATGGGAAGATTAGTCAAACTGTAGATAGGGCAAAGGGGAAGGAGGGGGAGGAAGGGGGCAAGGGAGTGAAAAAAATTGGTGGAATGAGATGGACATCATTATCCTAAGTACATGTATGAAGAAGACACAAATGGTGTGAATATACTTTGTATACAAGCAGAGAGATGAAAATTGTGCTCTATATATGTAACATGCATTGTAAAGCATTCTGCCATCATATATAACAAATTAGAACAAAAAAAATTTAAAAAGGAGAGAGATTAAATGAGTGGTGATTGAAGGCTGGCAGGGTGTGGCTGGCGGAGGTGGGTCATTGGGGGCGTGGCTTTAGGGATATAGTTTGTCTTTGTTGAGCAGAGTTTTCTCTCTTTGCTTCCTGGTGTGATGTCTTGAGCTGCTTCCCTCCACCACAGTCTTTCACCATGGTGTTCTGCCACACCTTGAGCCCTGGAGAATGGAGCCAGCTGTCTATGGACTGAGACCTCTGAAACCATGAACCCCCAAATAAACTTTTCCTCCTCTAAAATTGTTCTTGACAGGTCTCTTGATCACAGCCGTGAAAAAGCTGACTGAAACAGATTGGGATGAAAGTCTCAACCCACTAATCATTTTTCCAACTTTTTTTCAGCCATCCCTGTCCTAAAGCTATCTAGGGCCTCCTGCCATCAATCACTTAGTTAGTATTACAAAGACACTGTTATAATCTGGAGATTCCAAGAGCTTTTTGAGCATGTGCCAGGAGCCAGAGATAAAAAACAAATGTTTACTTTTTTAATTTAATCACAAGTGCTGTAGGAACTAAACTATCAGGGCAATAATAACAAGAGCAACCCATGCTTAAAACACATGAACATCACAATATTAAAACTGACACATAGAATGGGCAGTAAGAATGAGTGTTAGAATGCTCTCAGCTATGGATCAACGAACTTTGAAGTCCATGTTTTCTTCAAATTTTCCCTAATATTAACTAATAAATTTCCTTATTTTTGAAATCAAATGTATCCACTTAATAAGTACAATGGCATTGCAGCTCCTATTGACTTGACCTGTGTCACAGGACTGGTCATAAGTTACCTTCAAACACCTGGCGTGTGCACACTGCACTTTCAACTGACTTTCCACTTGCCTATAGCATTACCTTAAAATTCAAAAGGTGACAATACTTTGCATGCCATGCCTTTAAAAGTGGTCTCATAAAACCCATACACTTTGTCATAAACTTATAGTGGATTTTATGATTTACAGTGCCTATTAGTTCTTACTGGTAAGAAAATTATATGTGCAAAAATATTAATAAGCATGAATAGCTATTTTAGCTGTGATGTATATATAACTGTGAAATTATATGTCTCTTTTAGAAAAGGAAATGTTGTTGGTATCTCATTTTTGTGGCAGATGTAGATATATCGTCTATGTAGGATTTGGCCTCAATCTGCCTATAAAAGGAGAAAAAGAGTTCATAAGAAATGAATATATTGTGATGTTAATGTTAAGCTATTTATAGATAGAAATGCTGAACTACATCTTTCTTAGATTTAATGAAGCATGAAGGACTTACACAAACATTACACTCTCATTTATCACTCCTTTGTATCTGCTGTATCAAGAGACCCTTGGGATCTCCCTAAATGTCCTCAGTTGAATTGACAGTTAATCCTGGGCATGGGGCAGGGTGTAGGTTAAAAGATGCCTTGTGCTCAGGGGTGTCTTGTGCTTAGGAGAAAGACAGAAAGAACTTTTTCTAAATAGAGGGAATTCTGAGGGCTTAGATATTTATGTTAACATCATTTAGCATGCCAGGCTCCCCAATGTGAGCTCTCATTTTCATCCATATATTTGTTCCATCAATAAACAAAAGTGTGGGATCTATTCCAGTACTGCTAAGAGGTTCAATCACTTTTGCCTAACTTTGAGGCAAGAACCTTATATCATCACACACACTATTCAGGGTCTAACAGGGAACTTGACACTTGCCCTTGTCATATGATAAGATGAACATGCTAAGAAATAATGGGTTTGCTGACAAGAGGCAGTCTTATTTTAAATGCAGATCCGTTGTACACAATAATCATGTTCCATTTCTGAAAGAGTTAAAATTTATACTTGAAAACAATAGAGAGAAACTTGAATTTGAGGACAGTGAATTCCATCATGCATGAGAATGTGTGAAAATGGCCAGGAACAGGGATCCATCTCTTCTCAAACTTGGGGAAGAAGAAACAAACATGTAACTACGTGAATGGTTCCAACTTCAAAAACTGTCCTGTGCCAACACTGAGGGCATGGGGACAAGTAAGAGAACCCCTGTCTGAGGGGACCTATGGAAGGCAGTTCATGGCAACATGCACAGTTCTCAAGAAGTAGAGATGAAGACCCAGGGAAGTAACAGGGATGGTTGGGGCCCCCAAGATTCAACATCATAAGTGAAAGCCTGAGATGGGGATCTTCTGAGTTTAAGGGAACTGCAGTGATATGAGTAAATAAGTGTTTCTCCTCCCTTAGATGTTTTGGTAAACTAGAAGTCCATTCACAACTTTTGAACGTAATAACTTAGAAAACCAGGGTATGAGAGAAATAGTCACTTATTGCTTTTTGCCCAGCAGGAAGAATTCAATTTGATTGCCAATTATTTTCTCAAATTGACCATATACAGTCTTCTTCATCTGCCCATTACAGAAAATTGGGGCAAAGGATAATTACCACTGTATACCCAAAAGCAAAAAAACAGGCGGAAAAAGCACTCTGAGCAGCAGAACCCTCGTGACCCCAGAATCCATTAGCACTCTCTCTCCTGAAAGACTGGTCACTAATGCCTGCATTCTTTTCAACAGATCTAATTTGGTTAAAATATCATCAAAATATCTAACACGTTTCTGGCTCATCTAGACTTTTAAAAGACAGGAAATATGCTTAAATCCAGAGGTTTGAATCTTTTTTAAATTTCCCTTTGAAAACGTAAGGTCCCTTTGTTCCTTTGGTAACAACTGGAGGTGGCTCCATAGTTCACAGCCCCATATCTCTCTCTGCTGCCCTCCACAAGCTCATCCATTCCATGCTGGTGCCTCCAGAGACTCGGGATCTCTGATTGGCTCCTCACTGCCAAGAATGCCCTTCCCTCAGGAAGGCTCAGTTCTTAGTGTCCTCAAGCCATCTTCTTTCCAAACCAGACTGTTTACTATTAGGGGGTGGGGGAGGGTGCAGCTGGGCTGCAGTCATCCATCAGTATCCACAAGGATTGCTTTCAGGACCATGACTACCTGCGTGTACTAAAATCTGCTCATGATCAAGTCCCTTATATAAAGATGGTAGATTATGTGCATCTTCCTGTATCCTTTCAATCATCTCTAGATGACTTATAATACCTAATATAATGTAAATGCTGTGCAAGTAGTTGCCATTCTGTGTTGTTTAGGGAATAATGATAAGAAAAAAAGTCTGCATATGTTCAGTATACACACAATTTTTCTTTTCCCAAAATGTTTCCCACTGTTGGTTGAATCTGCAGAACAGAACCCATGGACATGGAAGATCAACTCTACTTCCCATGGACTGAGAATATTAGATCCCTGCTTCTGATAGGATGCAAGTTCTTCCTCCCCCAAGGAAAACTTTCTCCTGAATTTGCTCATTGATGCATGCTAAGCACCTAAAACTGCCTGCCACATAGGAGGTATTCACTAAATATGTACTGAATGGTTTTAAATTCATTAATAATGAAACTATTCATAAAACTGAATATCTCCATTTTAAATCATCACATTTTTATGAGCCTTTAACTTAGCTTAAGTACTGACTTACTTAAAATTATGTAAATTATTACATATTAAAGTATACTAATAAAGTTTTTTTTTTAATTTTTATTTTTTATTAGTTGCTCGAGACAATACAGTGATCTTGACATATCATACATTTGATTCAAATGGGGTATGAATTCTCATTTTTCCACATGTACAGATTGCAGGATCACATTGGTTATACAGCCACGTATATAGTATATACCTACAGCAATACTAGTGTCTGTTGCATTCTGCTGCCCTCCCTATCCCACCTCCCCTCCCCTCCCCTCCCATCATCTCTCTCTACCCAATCTACTGTGACACATTTCTCTCTCTGTTTTTTTCCTTCCCCCTCACACCATCATATATGTATTTTGTATAAGGATGAGGGTCTCCTTCCATCTTCCGTGCAATTCCCCTTCTCCCTCCCACCTCTCTTCCCTGTTTAGTAGTAATTTTCTTCTCATGCTCTTCCTTCCTACTCTGTTTTGAATCACCTCCCTTATATCAGAGAAGACATTCGGCTTTTGTTTTTTAGGGATTGGTTAACTTCACTTAGCATAATCTGCTCTAATGCCATCCATTTCCCTGCAAATGCCATGATTTTGTTATTTTTTTTAGTGCTGAGTAATATTCCATTGTGTATAAATGCCACATTTTTTTTTATCCATTCATCTATCGAAGGGCATCTAGGTTGGTTCCACAGTCTAGCTATTGTGAATTGTGCTGCTATGAACATTGATGTAGCTGTGTGCCTTGTAGTATGCTCTTTTTAGGTCTAATAAAGTTTTAAATGTACGTATCATATCAATAAAATGTTAAATTAACCATTTTTTAATTAATTTGTTAAAATTTGCACTTCAGAAGAATTTATTTCTGCTTCTTACAATGGCAGATTATAAGGTTTCTGAAGAACTCTTTCCTGAGGAACAATGTAAAAGATGGAAAAAACATTTCTGTTGAAAACCATTAGAAAACAAAAATTCAAGAGACCTGAATCCCCAAAGAAGGGGGAGGTATACAGGGTGAGGCCAGGACTTCCTTGTACTTTTACCATAATTCATTTGTAGATTCTAAATTGGAATCTGAAAAGCAGGACCAGGAAGTGGAAGAGAATGGCTGAGAGGCAGAGAAGCAGAGTGGAGTTTTCAGGGCCTCATGGGAGATTTAAAAGGGGGGCTAGGAAGGTAAAAAGCAGGTCTATCTGTTGAAAGCATTCTTACATAAGAACTTATTACATAACAGTAGCTAAACCATCTCCTCTTCCTGGTTATCTTCCAATTAGCAGATCCCGCCAGCATAATTATGTGGACGTCTGGTTGGGATAGAGAAATAATGACTTCAGGTGTCCCCAAGGAAAACAGGGAGCAAGTTCCCACATGCTGTGAAATCTTCCCCAGAAAGAATTTCCTTATCGGTTAAAGATACAGAAAATATATTTATATATTTAATCATAAAATATTGAAAACTTTCTCCTGAATTCAGAAAAGAGATAGGAATGCCTTGTCCTGACCAGTCACCCACAGGAGAAATGGAATAAGAAAATAACATTGGCAAGAAAGAAACTTTTAAAATGCCATCATTTGTAAGCATATTTATGTAGAAAATCCAAGAGTTCATTCAGATACATTATCAGAATTATTTATTAAATCTAGCAAAGTTGCCATATAAAAGGTCAACAAAAAAATCAATTACTTTTCTTCACATCAGTAATAATTAGAAGAGGAAAGTTTGGAAGGATAATATTTGCAATAACTTCAAAGAACACCAAATTATTAGAAATAAATTTCATGAAAGGTATGTGTGTTAGTCAGCTTTCTGTCCCTGTGACAAAATACATGGCATAAACAACTTAAAAAGTGAAAAGATTTTTGTCTGTCTTACATGTTCAGATGGTTTCTGGGCCTGTAGTGAGGCAGTACATCATGGCAGAAGGGCCTGATGGAGGAAAGCTACTCACTTACTCCATGGTAGTCAGAATGCAGAGAGATAGAGAAACCAGAAACAAAATATACCCTTTAAGGGGACCTCCCCACCACCACCACCTGCTTCCTCCAACTACACCCACCTCCTAGTTTTCACCACCTCCCAATAGCACCACCAGCTAGTGATAAAGCCTTCAACACATGAGCCTTTGGGGAACACTCCAGACCCAGACTATAATGAAATGTAAGACTTCTCCACAAAAAACCTTACCAGTCATTACTCAGAAAAATTAAAGAAAGCCTAAATAAAGGAAGCAATATATAATGCTCATGCACTCAATTCTTCCTAAATTTATTTGTAATTTCAATAGAATTCCAATCAAAATCACAGCAGGTATTTTTGTGGAAATTAATAAAGAATATTTAAAATTTATATATGACATTTATTTATGAAAATGTAAAAGGCAAATAAATAATCAAGACAACCTTGAGAAAGAAGGATTCTTCAGCAAATCAGGAATCATTATAAAGCTACAATAATTAAAACAAGGATATTCTATGGTAGAAACATATATCAATAACAAAATGGTTCAGAAATAGAAAAGACAGTCTTTTTAAGAAAAAGTCAAACAAACACTAGTGAAATTTTAAAAAGTTACCTTGACTCCTACTCACACCATATACATAAACAATTCTGGGTGGATCATGCCACTAAACACAAAAGGTAAAAAGAAAAAAAAAAACAGTATCTATAAGATATTGAGAAACTATGTTTTTGATTTCTTACTAAGAAAAAAATTCACAAATTGGATTGCATTATAATTAGGAACTTGTGTTATATTCAAATATGTCTTTAAAAGAGTAACAAGGCAATCATAGAGCAGACAAGATAAACCATGTATCAAGAGAGGACTTGGATGCAGAGCACTTAGAGAAGTTCTGCAAGTTAGAACAGAAAAGACAATAATAGGAGAACGGACAAAAGGCTTGAACAGACACTTTACAGAAGAGGATGTGCTCAACATCATTAGTCATCAGGAAAATGCAAATTAAAACCACGGTGAAGAATCATTACCCATCCACCAGAATGTCAGGAAGTCTATTAACAAAACACTAACAACACCACACGGCCCTGAGGATGCAGAACAAGTGGAATCTCATATTCTGCCAATGGGATTGTGTAGTGTGGGAGTTGAATGAATCACAAGATCACTCTCTTTTTTAGTCTTTTCCTTAAAGGGGGGGTGCAGGATAGCAAGTCTAAGGAATTACCCTTTATATCTATTTCTAGGATTTACTATCTCTTGTCCCTTATGGCAATGGCATCTAAACCTGAAAGAGCAACTTGAAGTAGACAGGGGAAGGTGGAAGAGGTTCTGTGCATTGAAAATGCTGGGGACCTTGCTTTATTCCATATCTGCCACTGATTCCACCTGAGACATGCTCTTTTGTTTCTGTGCCTTAATGCAGAATAGAGACACACACTTCTTAACTCTTCTTCCAGATTTGTATGACGATCAGATGTTGAGCCCTGTTGACTTAATATTTAAAACTGAACCTTTTGTATAGATGTATGGTATGCGTAGAGAAAATAATACATGGCTTGATGAATTTTCACAAACATCTCACTACCCAGAAGCCCAGTTTCCTCTATCAGGCCTTCTGGAAGCCACTGACTTCCTAACACCATGGATTCGTTTCCTCTGTTTGAACTTCTCCTGAGTGGAAGGATACCCTTTGATTTTTGTATTCATGAGACTCGTTGACAGAAATGGCACAGGACCCTGTGCAGCCTGCTCATCCTACCGGTGTGGGGATGGGCAGTGCCTAAGGATTATCTCCAAGCTTAAATTGCTCCTTGGAGAGGCAGCGATAATATGACTGTACATGGATCAGCACACCTCTCCTCTCACAGAGCTACAAAAGGCTGTCCATCAGACTGTCACTTGGTTATCTTCTCCACTAGGAGAGAAGGGGAGGTGGAGGGAGATCTAATCCAAGTCAACAACTGAGTTAACAGATTCCAGGCAGTGCAGAGTATGCGCTGGGCATTTTGCCAAGGGCTGAGGAGTAAAGCTGAGCAATGTGTGGCCCTTGCTTTCTAGGATCATGCCTCATGGAGAGGACAAACAGATGAACAAATTCTTACCAGATCCTAGTTATGATGAGTGGAATCAGCAGATTAATTCAGAGCCTATCTGAAGAATCAGTGAGCTCTCCTCCCTGGCTGCTTGGCAGAGCGGGACTCAAGGCAAAGGCTGGGATGCAGTTAGCCAAGGCATGATGCACTCTCCACATCTTGGTCCCCATAAAACCAGCAGGTCTGAAAGAACCTCCTGTTCTCATCCCATGGGGCTCCACCCCACTGGAAATCCCAATGCAGAGGATCCAGAAGAGGGCTTGAACTCCATCATTGATCCAAATAATAGTAAGTAGCTATGGAAGAAATGGGCATCTCCAGCCTAAACAGCATTTCCAGAACAGTGGTTGCCAGCAGGTGGGGAGAGAAGGCAAAGTTTTCAGGCACAGCACAACTGTTATCTCAAACCTATTCAAGTCAGAACTCTGACCTGCACCAAGAAAATAAAGTCCCTGTTTTAGGTTATGGAAAATATAATTAGTACTTCATCAGCCAAATTCTTCAAAATGAAAATATTTGAGAAACAAATCCCTTACATACATAGAAGATTTCTACTGCTCATTTAAAAACAAACTCAAACTTACATAGGGAAAGACCTTACCCAAAGGATTATTGTCATTTAGGGAGGGGACTTTTGCCATAAAGGAACAGATCTGACTAACAGATCTATAAACATCTCCAAGGGCAGGAAAAAAAGGATTTGGGGGAAAGGAAGTTATGGATTTTCAAGCCCAGAGCCTTGCACAAATTAGACAAGCACTCTACGACTAAGCTAGATCCCAAGCCTGAAGGAACAAGGTGTGGGGAGAAGTGTGGATTGATGTCATGACTTCACAGCTGAGCAGGAAATGTTCTTGGATAGGGATGAAGGAGGGTGATTCTGCATCAGAGGAAGGGAAAGAGCTGTACCACAGTTTGGTTAAGTCAAGTCAGTGGACACTTTGTCCAAATTGATAGGGGCAATTGCAGCTCACCATTTCCAAGGATCTGGTATTAAACCAGGTAAACAAGTGGTCAGCTTGTTCTTATCTAAATACATGGAAAAGGTGATTCATTGCAGTAATCTCTTTCCTGGGAAACAGAAGGGTGGGTGGGGCAGGTGGGCAGCTCCTTAACCATTTCTGTTTGCAGGAACACAGATCAGGGAAAGTATATCAGGGTCCCTATGAATTGTTCTAAATTACTTGTATTTAAATGTGTCATCTAAATTGTTCTGAATACCATATTGCTCATTACTGTTATGTGATTAATATTAAGCATCATGCAAAACAGCTCAGAGCAAAAACAGAAGCATCTTAACCAAGCTGCTTTTTCCAAGGGACCTGACAGATAGACAATGATTTAAACGTTTTGCTCTGGACTTTCCCTTTGCTGAAAGTGATGATTTTAAGAAACACAACCTTAATGACTTATCTGGGCTGTTGAAGATATGCCTGTGCTTGGAGGCAGGTGATGGGTTCTGGTCACCAACACACACTCAGTATCCACTAAGAAAAGAGCACCGTGTTGGGCCTAAGGAGAGGTGACAGAAGAGAGCACGCAGGCTGCCTACCTGAGCTCAAGATGGTGAAGGCAGGAGAGCACCCAACATTTCCAATGCAGAGAGGGGATGGAAAAGGAAAGATGCTGACCTCTTGGGCTACAGATTGCTAGTTAAAGATCATTCTCAACTGTTGTACAGCATGAAACTGATAAATTACACAGCAGCCATGAAGCCGTGAAACCAAAAGGATGCCTGGGGAAAGGTCAATCTTCAACACATTTGTCCAAACATCAAACCAGACCAGACTGAACTGCACATGGGCAGGAGCACAGAGCTCTGTGGAAGGAAAAAGAGCTGACCACATCTAACCCCATGGGTCCCACCCCAGGCTGCACCCAGAGAGAAGGAAGTGACAGGATGACCTGATGGAGACCAAGATGACTATGTCCAATGGATGACACAGAACCCAGCCATGTGCCTTTAAAGCTTTCCACACATCATCTGCAAAAGAAAGCAGGACAAAACAGAGAGGACAGGCAAGAGAGCAAAACAGAGAACTGCTCGAATCAAATGGGCTTCTAATCTGGCCTTGCCACCAAAAGAATCCTTTCAGGCATCTAAAACTCTCTGTATACACATAATAAATTCTGCAATGATGGATTTAGTTCATAGACAATTTTATGAGGGTCTTACCAAATGCAAGGCCCTCTGAGAAGTCTGCCTGGATTAAAGAGCCTGGCGGCACACATGGTTGCAGCCTCAGGGAGTGATAGAGGTGGAAGAAAATGATGAAATATTCAATGCGTAATGAAAGCCCCTGGGGGGGGGGGGCAAAGGCTGTCTCCTGCTTCTCCTGTACATACCTCATGAGGCTGTGAATTAGATTAGGCACTTAATTAGAAAGTTCTTTTTAAATTCTTTCACAGCATAAAATGCCATCAGGGTAGACATTCTGAAAGGCTCCCTTGGTTGTCTCTGCAGGTCTGCGTCTTCTGCTACCTATTACTGCTTATCTCTCAGCATGCACGGGCCGGGGATGGAGTGTCCTGGTACCCTAGCACATGGAAGCATCTTTATCAAAGGCTTCTGAAGGGAAGCAGACTATTCCACCAACTGGGGCTGCATTCCGGCACACCTGCCCAGCATTAGCAGAGGAAATCAGTACAACATAAATGCCCTTCTGCCCTGGTCATGAGTATCAGACAGAACCAGAATTGCACTGGTGATGGCTGCAGAAAGTAAAGTGAGGGACAGTGACATTTGGCCATGCTCCTGAGAAAGGGGCAGGGGCAGGTTTTATTCCAGTCAACTTCAGACTGCCATGTGGAGGGTCAGCTAGAATTCTAAAAAAACCATATGCTTCTCAGTGGCCATGTTCCCTGTTTTCTGAGCACCAAAGCAGAGCGCCCCTCAATCTTTCAGCCAGAGTTTCAGCTTCTGCTCCCCCTCATCTCACCATGAAGCTTATTCTAGAGCAACACCAGTGTACTGTGGCACTCCTGGACATGAATCTGTTCAGGTCACACATGGCCCACCCAAGTGTGAGATTTGGAAACACAATAGGGGCCCAAGAGACCAGAACTTGGTGAGGTCAGCCACTAAATTCCTGCTGTCCATAGGCCAGGAGTCTCAGTATGATACAGAAACTGCATTTCATCAAAACTCTCTGTTTTTCAGGCACAACTTATATCCTGTTAGCACCAGCAAAGGAATTCCATCAGCCACATAGGGGAAAGAGATTGAGTCCCCAAACTCTGGCACACCAGCTCCCTGGAGACATTGCAGTCCCCAACCCTCACCTGGTCCAGCCAGAGCACACTGCAGACCACCACATCCAGCTGTATCTCGGCTTCTGATCCTTAGCAGCTGCTTCCCTCTAACAGATGTTTCCCTAAAATCTATTTCCCTCTGTGAAAGTTCTCATTGATTTGCTACCACTGCAGGATCCATAAAAAAGAGTATGAGAAAGAAATTAAAGGTCAGCAAAGATCAGTCTCCCTGCGACTGGCAGGACCTGTTCATGTAGAACCTTTGCCCCTTATTTTAGTGCTCATTTTACCAAAGAAATGTTAGTGATTACAGGCAAAACAATTAAAAACAATGAGTAAGATGTGGTCGTTCTATGGCCCCCTCTCCTTCCCCTGGTCATCCAAGACTGTTTGCATTGCTCAGGGTGGGGCTGGGAGGAAGACAGTAGCCTTTTAATAAATTGATTAATTCATTAAAATAAAGCATGAAAAGGAGCAGCAGAATTTAAAGTTGTCCCTCAGTATCTTCAGGAGATTTGCTCTGGGACTCTGAACAGACCCTCAAATCCTGGATGATAAAGCCCTTATATATATAAAATGACATAGTATTTGCCTATTACATACATATATCCCCCATACTTTAAATTATCTCTAGGTTACTTATAATAATCTATACCCACATAAGTGCTATGTAAATTGTTGTTATGCTGAATTATTTAAGGAATAATGACAAGGGAAAAAAGAGTCTATACATGTTCAGTACTGACAGTTTTTTCTTAATAGTTTCAATCCTCGGTTGGTTAAATCGGTGGTTGTGGAAACTGCAGATAAGGAAGGCTGACATAAGCAAAGGCAGGCTTTGTGGGAATTTTACATTGAACCTGAAGACTGGTGTGTTATTCAGCTTTCTGACACTGTGACAAAATACCTGAGATAACAACTTAAGGACAAAGTGATTATTTTTGATTCACTATGGCAGAGATTTCTGCCTGTGGACACCTTGGCCCACTGTCTGTGGGCCTGAAATGAGGCAGTACATCATGAAGGGAAAGCTTAGAAGCTGCTTACCCCATGGCAAGTGTGAGGTGGAAGAGGGAGAGAGGAAGGGGCTGGGGTCCCAATATCCCCTTCAAGAACATACTCCCAAGTACCTAATGTCTTTTAGGCCCCAGTTCTTAAAGGCTCCACTACCTCCTAATAGCACAGGCTTGAGACTAAATCTTCAGTACATGACCTCTGGGGCACACCCAGATCCAAACTCTAGCGCTGACAGGGGTGTAGAAGACAGAAGCCGGAAGGCTGGAGGAGGTGGAGAAGGAACAGGCTGAGAAGCTGAGGGTGGAGAGCTTTGGGTCCTGAAGAGAAGAGACAATGGGCCAGACAGCAGTGCTGGTGAAGGGGAGAGGGATGTGGACAAAAGGATTTAATTTGTACAAGTTTTGCAGTAAGTTTTGCCTTGGCTCGCTCTTTCTCTTAAGGTGCCAGTAAAAATTTGCTTTGCATATTTAGTTATTCTGAATGGCTGAATGGGTTTTCTTGAATGTTGTTCTATTGAAACAGGATGACCAGAGGTTTCATGTTTACACAATTGCAGCTGGCAAGGCCCGAATGCACACCCTCAGACATCCCATTGTTGGACTGATGATTGATTAACTCAAATTAAAACTGTCCCTCTGATGGATTAGCTAAGGTTGGAATTCTAGTCCCCCTGAAACTAGTTAACTGCAGAGGAAATCATTTCATGTTCAGATGACTGAGACTTCCCCTTTAGCAAAACAACCCCAACAGTAGATGCAAGTTTTTGATGTTCCCTATAAAAGATCAAGGCAAAACCACTCTCCTAGGACACTCTGATCCCGAGATCTGGGTGCTCTCCCTATTGTAGTAGCAGAAATAAAGTCCTCCTTTCTCATCTAACTTTTGTCCTCAGTACATCAATGGAGGCAGCAGAGCGTCTCTTGGACATCTGAGGTGTAATAGCTTCCTTCCACACTCTTTGTTCATTTCTCTTGCTTTTTCTTCCAGTCAACAAATATTCTTGACTTACAGGGCAATCCACAGGATCATCCTGCTCATGCCACACTGATGTCCACCATGTAACCACCTCTAAGGTCCCAGTACTCTGCTGAGCTTGTTCTTTCTCCAGGTGTCTTCTACTTGGATCCCTTGCTTGATATCTCAGCATGGCTGTTCCCATCTACAAGGGCTGAGGGCACTTCCAGAACTCAACACTCCCTGACACACTACTACAATTGTCTCTCTCCTTCCCTTGAAGATAAACACCATCAGGCCAGATGCCTAGAGAGTCGTCTGGCACAAGGGACAGACTTAGTAAGTCCCCCACCATGGGACACAGCACAGGGAGACACACTGGGGATAGTCACACAGGCTCAGGAGCCCTGTTGTAGGGAATTTTGATAATATAAAGCACAGTAAATGTTGCAAAGAAAAAGTAAAAGTCAGAAATGGTAGTCAGTGTTCAGAATTGTAAACAAGGCTATTCTGTTAAAAGATAGGAAGCTGTCAATAATGATATTTTGATTCTTAACAGCCAGGTCTGGACATGTTCAGCCCAAGGTTCATGAAGCAGGCTAAAATTCTCTTATTAGGGATCTGGTATCATAAAGCCCATTTAGTGAGCAGGCAAGCTTGGTACTTATTGGGGAAAGGAGAGAACTACATTCCTGGTGTGAGGAATGCCTGCTCTGTAGGTCATTTTTTATAGAAATAACTCTGCCATAATATTCTGCCTCACCATTGGCCCAACAGTGAGGAAGCCAGCAAACTACCACAGACTGAAACCATTAACCAAAGTAAATCTTTTCTCCTTTTAAGTTGCTTATCTCCGGTAATTTGTCATAGTGACACAAAGCTGACTAACACACTGAGCCACTGAATCATCAAATTGGACATACACATTGATCTTTGGCTATGAAGTTTGTCAGACCAGACCTATCTGAATAGGTCTAGAAGATATACACAAATTGCAGTAGGAAGTAACTCAAATCCCTGAGTGGCTGATTCTGCAGCTTTTCCACCTCTCTCCCTCATCCCACACCCGTGGATGGCCCTATGTCCAAAGTATACCCCACTAATGTCAGTTCAAGCAGGACAGAATCCTCATGTAGAACAGAGGGGCAGATTTACCCTCTTCTGAATTCTCATGGTAACTTCAGACTATGCAAATGTGTTCTCGTGGTCCCTGTGACTTTTAGGAGTTTGTGATGAGGGGTCAGGAAAACTACAAGGACCACTGGTTTGTGAGAGTCCAACTGCCATAGCAAAGCCATGAGTTGTTCCTCCAATGTTGTCTTAAAATCATCATGAAACAGGATTTCATATGCATTGGATTTTTCCCCTTACTAATTCTGGAGAAAGGATCAGGAGGGAGTATGGACAAGCTTTTGTCACCTCCTAATGACAGGAAAGCCGTTGACAATTTCAATGTCTCCTTTATTCAGAAGTGAGCCTTTCCTTGGCTGAGGAGCAAAAACAGTGGATGGAGCTGAGTATCTTCCATCTGTCCTCCAGACCCACTTCCATCCTGGTCTTCCTGCTCTCAGTCCAGATATGCTGACCTGTATGGACAGTGTTAACACTTCCTTTTGCCCTCTAGCTTCCGGTTGCTTCAGCCAATGTGAGAACTGAGAGAAATCACAGGGAGGGAGGGAAGGATAAGACTCTCAATTCCCACAGCTTCCTGCCTACACAGAAGGCAATGGCTCCAGTTACCTCACCAGGTCCCTATGGGCCCCGCCTGTGAAAGGTTCTACTGCCCTCCGGCATTGCCAAGCTGAGAACCAAGCTTCCAGCACGTGAACCCTTGGGGGACACCCTCAAGGTTACCTGAGTAAAAGGCCAGAAGTATGGAGGTATCAGAGAGAGAGAGACCTGAGATGAAGGACTCAAAATGCAGGTACTAGGGACCAAGATCAGGGTGTGATAGAGAGATCGAATACAAGGAAGTTGGTGCGAGTCACAGAAATCAAATATTTGCTTGTTAGGGAAGTCTGAAGGGGTATGAGGAGTAACAGGGGAGAAATGAGCCGTGAGCTAAGGCCTTGGAGAATGAGAAGGGACAACTGAAGAGTGTGGAGAGGCAGGAGGTGGAGAGAAGGGCTCGAGTTTTTAAAGGAGAGGAGCGCTGAAAGAACAGACGTGACCTGTAGGCAGCACAAGGTGCAAGGGAGACATCAGTGTCACCTCTAGGCAGAAAACATGTAGGGCAGAGGGGGGCACAATGCCTTTAGTGAAAGGGTGTCAGGGGATCTAAGCTTCCAAGAGGCCAAGTAAAGACGACACGGAGCTGGGAAGCTCTTCCCTGCACTGACAAACATGGTGGGGCAGGGGGGTCTTCTACAGAGCGCAAGGTCAGTGGCACACAGATGGATCCCTGGGGTGTCATCTGAGACCACATTTTAAAATAAGAACAAGTTTTGCTGGTTTTTTTTTTTTTTTTTTGGTGGTGCTGGGAATTGAACATAGGACCTTATGCATGCAAGGCAAACACTCTACCGACTGAGCTATATCCCTGGGCCAAGGACCTGAACAGACACTTCTCAGAAGAGGATATACAATCAATCAACAAATATATGAAAAACTTCTCAGCATCTCTAGCAATTAGAGAAATGCAAATCAAAACTACTCTAAGATATCATCTCACTCCAGTCAGAATGGCAGCTATTATGAAGACAAACAACAATAAGTGTTGGTGAGGATGTGAGGAAAAAGGCAAACTCAAACACTGCTGGTGGAACTGCAAATTGGTGCAGCCAATAAGGAAAGCAGTATGGAGATTCCTTGGAAAACTGAGAATGGAACCACCAATTGACCCAGCTATCCCTCTCCTCAGACTATACCCGAAGGAATTAAAAACAGCATACTACAGGGACACAGCCACATCAATGTTTATAGCAGCACAATTCACAATAGCTAAACTGTGGAGCCAACCTAGAAGCCCTTCAGTGGATGAATGGATAAAAAAAATGTGGCATATATACACAATGGAATTTTACTCAGCAATAAAAGAGAATAGAATCATGGCATTTGCAGGTAAATGGATGACATTGTAGAAGATAATGCTAAGTGAAGTTAGCCAATCCCCCCCAAAACAAATGCCGAATGTTTTCTCTAATATAAGGAGGCTGACTCATAGTGGGGTAGGGAGGGGGAGCATAAGAGGAATAGATGAATTCTAGATAGGGCAGAGGGGTGGGAGGGGAAGGGAGGGGGCAGAGGATTAGCAGGGATGGTGGAATTTTTAGACATCATCATCCAAAGTACAAGTATGAAGACACAAATTGAGTGTCAACATACTTTATATACAGAGATATGAAAAATTGTGGTGTATATGTGTAATAAGAATTGTAATGCATTCTGCTGCCATTTTTTAAAAATCAATAAAAAAAATGAAAGAACAGGCTTTACATGTCACCTTTGCTGTCAAGGAATTAAAAGATGACTCATGAATCCAGACAGTATATTCTCATAAATTCTCCCTACCTTTTAGAACGGATGCAGATTGCCCTTCATAAGTGCATACTCTTGCGCATGCCTGGGGGGTGTCAGCCACAGAAATGCAACTAAAAAGGTCTCCTACTTCCCAGTTTTTAGTGCACTCAGCATCTTAAACTTTTTGATGTTAGACATTTTCTACAATTGTTACTTCTGAGCAGAGTTCCCAGTAAACATTTTCATCTCAAGTTTTTGGGCACAGACAACCAAAAACGAAGGAAGAGGTCTTCCTCTTGGGCACAGCCATGGCATTTATGAAGGCGAGCAGAGCAGACCTAAGCTAAAGCACTCTCTCAGCTAAAGAGGCTCTCTCTGCCTCTCTTCTCATTATTTCAGACTCAAATGGAATGGTCCAGAAAGGAACCACATCTAATAAACATTGACTGAAACATCGGAGTCCCACGGGAAGGGGTTAGCTGAGTATATCAACCACACTTCTTTGTGATTGATGGAAATAGCATGCCTGACTTTCAAAGTGGAAAATTATTACTCTTGGCTGGTAGATATGTAAATTGTTATTTAAAAGACACTTATGATCTTCTGCAAGTCAAATTTCTAGACTTTTAAATGATAACTTAAACACTCCAGAGAAGAATGTAAATGGAGAAAATGAAAATGTAACATAATGTAAACTACTTAAAACCCAAGAAACTAATAAATTCCAAAAACCTTTTGTCAAGGAACACTTTATTTTTTAAAAAATAGATGAAATGTTTCCTTACAAGTGGTATGCTTTTTTCCCAGAAAGAATCTATATTCAGGGGCACACCATTTGAATGCTGATTATTTTAACATGAAAATTGAATACATAAAGAAAAACTGTCTTTAGTTTCAGGAGAAGTGACAATTAAATAGCACAAGCTATTTTGAGTGGATTTGTGTCTTTTTCTACACAGGATAGCAAGAAGTGTTTTTGTAACATACATATTTTCCAGTAGGGGACACTTGGGTAAGTTACCTTGTATTGCCTATACTTTTGTCCCCCTGCCAACCCCATCTCAGGGAGAAATGGCATAAAGAGAACACCATGATTTTCCAGCATTCGTTCAATCAAGAGTGTGTTTGTGAATGCCAAAGGTCTGTTCCAGCGCATCTCCATGCAGCACCATCCCGGAATAAGCACCTTTTCTTCTCCAAAGAGTGGTCCTGGGGTAGTTTTATGACAGATGTTGGTGATGGACCAGGTATCCCTTAATCTTCCATTGATGGATATCTATTCATTCCATCCCACTACAACATGAGCAACAAGGAGATAACACATCCCAACAGTGCAGGACACCACCATCATCGGGAAGCCCAACCTAAAATACAAAAAGAGATGGGTTATGGCATCTAGTGTCTGGTGAGAACCATGAAATGTGGACTCATTATTATTATGTTACTGTCAAAGAATATAACCATTATTATTTTTTGCTTTTAGAAATTAAACTAGTTTTAGCTTAGATGATGAAGATGCATGCTTCTATTAGCTATCTCCCAGTGTGTGCAATTTTATTTGAAACCCATCCACTTAAAATTTTTTGTCATGGATATTTGCAGCTTCAGTGTATTCATTCACAAGATTAAAGGGTCTTCTACTCACACTATCAATGTCATGTATTGGGCTACTATTTACATCTCTGCATGTTTCCTTTAGCTGTGTCAAGTTTCAATTATCCTTCTCTAAAGATTTCCTGGAGAGGCCACATTCCCATTGACTCCTGAAGCCCCTTACACTTAATGTTGGGGGAGTTTGAGAGATAGGATTGAAAGATAAGGGCTTCTCTCATCTAAGAAAGGTAAGAGAGATGAACGGTATTTCCTCCTGTATTTGGTGAGGTGTGAGATGTCTGAATAGGTATGCACCAATGTAAAACAGTCATAAGAAGATGAAAGGTCCCCTCATTGTGAGCACCCCTGCCCAGCACACACATATATCCACAAATTCTTATCTTAACTTACAAATTCTCATAGATTCCGCTTCGGTGTTTGGAATCCACACCCTGTAGCCACTGAGTAATTTTGCTTTGTCACTAAAGAGAGTCCCTGCAAAGCTCCTAGTTTTGATTCCAAAAGGCTTTAGTGTTCAACAGCAAGAACCTAGTATGTGATAATTATAATTATAGGGATTATGACACTCTTCATTTCCTGGCCATGGACATGAGAGGAAGCTATTCAGAAAGAGCCACAGCAAGGTTCTCTCTACAAAGCTGTAATTCAACACAGGAATCACATTCATGAGTGAAATGGCTCCTCAAATCCTGGGGCAAACTTGGATATTTCAAGAAGCAATAGGGTGCTCTGAGTTTCTCTTGTGAACATGTTTCTTTGATCCTGCAACCTGTACACTTGGAAAAATGAGAAATTATACCCCATTTGATTCAAATGTATGATTATGTCAAGATCATTGTATTGTCATGAGCAACTAATAAAAAAAAGTAGTTTTCAAGAAAGCTATTTAAATGTCCATGGATTTATCCACTTTGTTTTTGTAAAGCATATTAGCAAAATGTCAGTCGTGGTCAAAAAACCAAAATCTATGGTGGTATCTGGTCAACATGAGGCATCATACACACCATCAGAAGCCTCCATGGAAAAGAAACACCTTCTTTCCACAATGACACATTGTGTAGAATGGGTCAATGTCAAGAGAATATTGACTCTCCCAGCTGGGGCTCTGAGAAACCTGGCCATGTTTCAGAAGAAAATCTACATTGCCAAGGAATAGATCCCACAGAAATCGGACCTTGCTCTTGGGGATCCCAAGCCTAAGCCTAGAGAAAGTTCCTCATGAACCGTTCTCCTATGCAGAAGAAAAGGAGAGCCACTGGTTTCTCAGGGATGGCACCAGCCCTGGAAGGAGCTTCACCTAGGGATTGGTGCAAGTACTTAGGTTCCATCAGCATCACTGTCACTGTTATCTAAGCATCTACAATATCTAAGCTCTGCATTCACATGGCACCATCACTGACTTTATCACCTCCTGAATCTGGCATCGTCACACAGAGGGGATTTGGAGAAGGAAGCTGGCTTGCCCGGGACCATTGGCTAGTTTTATATAGTGTGAAAATCCAAACTCTCTCAGGCCAGTTCTAATGTTCATATTTTTAATTATTACATACACTGCTTCCCTCTGAATATAGATAAATTATAACAACGAAGACACTCCATGAAAAACTAAATAACTGTTTGAATATCTGCCATATGCTAAGAACCACATAAACATAGACGTGGATGTTTTCTATTATTTTCTAAACAAAATAAGGCATTTCATATTATCTCTTACATAGAGATGGGGGAAAATGAAGCTTGGACATATTAAGAAATTTAGCAAAGACCAATACTACTGAGAAGCACAGATTACATTTTGATATTTTTCTAGCTTCAAACCCTACATGCATACCCCAAATATAGATAGGTAACACAAAATACAATTTAAGAATTCTTATTTTCAATCCTGCTCTTGTCCAAATCCCTATTTGGGGAAAGTATTGAACATCTCCATGATTCAAATTCTTTATCTATAATATGCAGTAATAATAGTACCTACTTACCAAGGTTGTTATGAGGATTGCATGTTCATTAGAACAGGGTCTGGCCACATCAATGAGCCCTCAGCAAATGCTAGCATCCCCTAGTCAGGCACCTGCCTCAGAGTGTCTGCTGACCAGAGTTTTAGTACAAAATCACAAAGTGAGAATGGAGTGCCTGTTTTGGATCAGAAGATGCATTTGATGGTGAAGAATTTAATAACACCAATACAGATTTACTAGAAAATAGAATATAATTGTTTAATTCTCAGAAACTATAGAACAGACTTGAATTCTGGAGAAAGATGAAATAGGTGCAGTTCTTCTTGTCCTTCCCACCAAGCATAGCTAACAAGCCTGGTCATTAGATATAAGGCAAACACAAGAGGGCGCTGAAGACCTTGAAGGGGAGAAAGCAGACCAGCTGGGAACTTTGGGACCTTGAAGACTATCATGGCAGTGAGTTTCCCCTCATATGTCCCTCATGTGTGGGAAGCTCACCCATGGGAAACTCAATGGACAGTAGACCCCTAAAATAAGAAAGGCTACAACAAAAGCTTGCTCTCTCTAACCAAAGGATCAGAGAAAGGTCAGCACAGTCAGATAGAAATCTTTTAGAGAATAACTGCCTGGCTCCAACCAAATACCACAGGAAATTCTTTAAAAGCTGCATTCCATCCCCTCAGCAAAGGTCAAGTTCGAGAGCAGAACTTCCACCTTCCCCAGGCTGTTCAGAGGCTCCCCTCCTATGATGTCAGTGGAGAGAAATGGGAATCATGAACCTTTACTCTACCTGGAAGGGAAGAGGTCCTCTTTCTTGCACTGGGGGACTTCAGAAGAGACCAAGAGGGAAGCCCAGGATTTTACCACCTTCCAGCCCACAATGTCAGCAGATCTATGGAAGTCACATGAGAAGAAAAACAATGCGATCCTCCTCCTGATGTTACCAGGGAAGATCTAGTGGGGGGCAGAGCATCCACCTCACTCAGCAAAAAAACAGCTTCACTCTTCCTCTTAAATGTCAGTAGAGGGAAAAGAGAACCTGGACTTGCAACTGTACCTGGCAGTAACAAGATGATGAACTCCTTCCCAACAGCATGGGGTCAGAGGAAGCAGGCTAAAACAGAAGATTTAAATAAGATACAGACATAACACCAACAACATACTTGGTATCACAGAATGTTTCACCTGGAATGAAAAAAGACCATCAACAGATGTCAACAGTTAGATTGCATAAATCTTGAAACTATGTGACATGGGTTTCAAAGCAAACATTATAAGAATTATTCATCAAACAACTACAATCGCACTTGAAACAAATGAAAAAAATCAAGTCTCAGAAAATAAATTCAAGAAGTAAAAGAAAACCAAATGGAAATTTTAGAAATTAAAATGAGACAAAAAAACAAAAAAAAATATGGCCACTGCCGCAGTCTGGCTGGGCACAATCAGGAGCCACTTGTCAAAAGAAACTAACTTTATTTTTAGAACCACACACGACAAACAAAATAGTCTCTCAGGAAAAACCCTCAGAGCCTCAACTGCCACCACCGGCTTTCCCCAAGCCTCTCTCTCCCACACAAGCTTCTCTCCACCTCCCACAATCCTCCTGCTCTTGAGGCCGATTGGCTGGGTCACGTGGGCGGAGCCAAAAAAGTCCCCCAATGAGCAGCTCCGTGGTCTGAAAGGGCAGGGAAACAGTCCAATGAGCATCACCGCAGAGGAGCCAATCAGGAGCTCAAACATTATAAGAATTATTCATCAAACAACTACAATCGCACTTGAAACAAATGAAAAAAATCAAGTCTCAGAAAATAAATTCAAGAAGTAAAAGAAAACCAAATGGAAATTTTAGAAATTAAAATGAGACAAAAAAACAACAAAAAATATGGCCACAATAACATTACAGAGAATATTAAAGAAACAAATCAGTGAACTCGAAGACACAACAGAAATTGTCCATCTGGACAACAGAGAAAAAATAAGACTGGGTTGTTAAAACAAACAAACAAACAAACTTTGAAGGATCCGGAACAGGAAAAAAAACATCTAACATTTATGTCAGGAGAGCCTCAAAATGGGTGGAGAAAAAAGGAAGAGATGAAAAACTATTCAAAAAATAATGACTGAATTTTGGTAAAAGATATAAACTTGAAGATTAAAGAAGCCAAGCAAACGCTTAAAAGGACAGGACCCCCCCCAAAAAAAAAATCTATGCCCAGCTAAAACATAATCAAGCACCTGATGTTATAGTTGAGATATGAAGTGTCTCCCAAAAGCTCATTGTGAGACAATGCAAGAAGGCTTAGAAGTGAAATGATTGGGTCATGAGAGCCTTAATCCAATCAGTACATTAATCCCCTGATAAGGATTAACTTGGTGGTAAGTGAAGGCAGATGGGGGTGTGGCTGGAGAAGGGAGGTCACTGGGGGCATGCCTTTGGGGTATATATTTTGACCATAATGAGGAGAGTCTCTCTTTCTTTCTGCTTCCTGGTATGATGTCCTGAGTCACTTTTTTCCACCCCACTCTTCTGCCATGATGTTCTGCCTCGCCTTAGGCCCAGAGCAATGAACCTGGTTGTTCTATGGACTGAGACCTCTGAAACCATGAGCCCCCAAATGAACTTTTCTTCCTCTAATTTCTTTTTTGTCAGATCTTTTGGTCACAGCAGTAAAAAAGCTAACTGAAACACCTGACAACTAAAGAAAACTAAAAATTAAAAGTAACAAGAGATAAATGACATTTACTTATAGATAAAAACAGTATTTTTTTTCCATTCAGACTCCACAGAGGCTGTCAGGAAGCAGAACAACATTTTTCCATTGCTGAAAGATAAGATCTACCAACACAGATTTATATATTCATCTAATACAGTCCTCAGAAATGAAATAAAAGTCAAGACATTCTCAGATGAAGTAAAACCAAAAGAGCAGCAGGCATACCCTAAAAGAGTTGCTTAAGCAGGCCTGAGACCCACCGGCAGAAGAGGAGCAGCGGCCTGCTGAGAGGCAGAGCCGCCCCCTCCCCCCGCGCCTGCAAGGTAGACGGAACTGTGACCACCAACAGAACAGGCCAGACCTGCAACCAACAGACAGAACAGGCCCAGTGGCCTGAGGAAGGGTAGAGCCGCCCCCCCCCCCCGCGCCTGCAAGGTAGGCGGACCTGCGACCCACTGGCAGAACAGCCCCAGAGGCCTGCAGAGGGGCAGTGCCGCTGCCTGCGCCTGCAAAGTAGGCGGACCTGCTACCGACCGGCAGAGCAGGCCCAGCGGCCTGCCGGCGTGGTAGGCACATTGCCCCAATTGGCGGAGGGGCAAGCCACCGCCCACACCTGCGAGGGAGACTTTGCAACTATACAAGACCAATATAAATATATAGGGGGAAAATTCAATAGCACAACAGTTTCACCAAGTAGAAAGGAACGCGAACAGTATGAAGAGACAAGGAAAGAAAGGACCACAAGCAATGCAGTTCAACTCAACGTTAGAAGAGGTAATAGCTGCAGCAGATGGAATGTCAGATAAAGAATTCAGGATATACATGCTTCAGATGATCTGGAGTCTCAAGGAAGACATCAGACAGCAAAAGCAGACAATGAAAGATCACTTCAACAATGAATTACATAAACAAATCCAAGAAGCAAAAGATCAACTATACAGGGAGATAGAGGTTATAAAAAACAAACAAACAGAAATCCTAGAAATGCAGGAAGCAATAAACCAACTTAAAAACTCAATGGAGAATACTACCAGCAGAGTAGAACACTTAGAAGATAGAACATCAGACAATGAAGATAAAGTATTTCAACTTGAAAAGAACATAGACAGCTCAGCAAGACTGTTAAGAAACCATGAGCAGAACATCCAAGAAATATGGGATAACATCAAGAGACCAAATTTAAGAGTCATTGGGATACAGGAAGGGACAGAGTTTCAAACCAAAGGAATGAGCAATCTATTCAATGAAATAATACGAGAAAACTTCCCGGACTTGAAGAATGAGACAGAACCCCAAATCCTAGAAGCATACAGGATGCCGAATGTGCAAAATCATAAGAGACCCACACCTAGACACATTATAATGAAGATGCCGAACATACAGAATAAGGAGAGAATTTTAAAAGCTACAAGAGAAAGGAAGCAGATTACATTTAGGGGTAAGCCAATCAGGATAACAGCTGATCTTTCAACACAGACTCTGAAAGCTAGAAGATCCTGGAAAAACATATTTCAAACACTGAAAGAAAATGGGTTCTAACCAAGAATTGTGTTTCCAGCGAAATTAAGCTTCAGGATGGAAGATGAAATTAAAACCTTCCACGATAAACAAAAGTTAAAAGAATTTGCAGCTAGAAAACCATCTCTTCAAAACATCCTTGGCAAAACATTACAGGAAGAGGAAATGGAAAATAACAATGAAAACCAATAGTGGGAGGTAGGAGAGTAAAGGGGGGGAAAATAATCAAAGAGGAAAACAAACCATGTTTAGTAACATAAATAAACAAATATGGCTGGAAGAACAACCCATATCTCAATAATAACCCTAAATGTTAATGGCTTAAACTCACCAATCAAGAGACACAGGCTAGTAGAATGGATCACAAAACAGGACCCAACAATATGCTGCCTACAGGAGATGCATTTGATAGGAAAAGACATACATAGGCTGAAGGTGAAAGGTTGGGAAAAATCATATCACTCATATGGACTTCGGAAACAAGCAGGAGTGTCCATACTCATATCAAATAAAATAGATTTCAAGCCCAAGTTAATCAAAAGGGATAAAGAGGGACACTACATACTACTTAAGGGAACCATACACCAACAAGACATAACAATCATAAATATATATGCCCCAAACAATGGTGCAGCTATGTTCATCAAACAAACTCTTCTCAAGTTCAAGAATCTAATAGACCAACATACAGTAATCATGGGAGACTTCAACATACCTCTCTCGCCACTGGACAGATCTTCCAAACAAAAGTTGAATAAGGAAACTATAGAACTCAATAACACAATTAATAACCTAGACTTAATTGACATATATAGACTATACCACCCAACATCAAGCAGTTACACTTTTTTCTCAGCAGCACATGGATCCTTCTCAAAAATAGATCATATATTATGTCACAGGGAAACTCTTAGACAATATAAAGGAGTAGAGATAATACCATGCATCCTATCTGATCATAATGGAATGGAACTGAAAATCAATGATAAAAGAAGGAAGGAAAAAGAATACATCACTTGGAGAATGATCAATAGGTTACTGAATGATCAGTGGGTTATAGAAGACATCAAGGAGGAAATTAAAAAATTCTTAGAGATTAATGAAAACACAGACACAACATATCGGAATCTATGGGACACATTGAAAGCAGTTCTAAGAGGAAAATTCATTGCTTGGAGTTCATTCCTTAAAAAAAGAAAAAACCAACAAATAAATGATCTCATACTTCATCTCAAAATCCTAGAAAAAGAAGAGCAAAACAACAGCAAAAGAAGTAGAAGGCAAGAAATAATTAAAATCAGAGCTGAAATTAATGAAATTGAAACAAAAGAAACAATTGAAAAAATTAACAAAACTAAAAGTTGGTTCTTTGAAAAAATAAACAAAATCGACAGACCCTTAGCCATGCTAGCGAAGAGAAGAAGAGAGAGAACTCAAATTACTAGCATACGGGATGAAAAAGGCAATATCACAATAGACACTTCAGATATACAGATGATAATCAAAAATTATTTTGAATCCTTATACTCCAATAAATTAGAAGATAGTGAAGGCATCGATAAATTTCTTAAGTCATATGATCTGCCCAGATTGAGTCAGGAGGATATAGACAACCTAAACAGACCAATATCAATTGAGGAAATAGAAGAAACCATCAAAAGACTACCAACTAAGAAAAGCCCAGGACTGGATGGGTATACAGCAGAGTTTTACAAAACCTTTAAAGAGGAACTAATACCAATACTTTTAAAGCTACTTCAGGAAATAGAAAAAGAGGGAGAACTTCCAAATTCATTCTACGAGGCCAACATCACCCTGATACCTAAACCAGACAATGACACTTCAAAGAAAGAAAACTACAGACCAATATCTTTAATGAACCTAGATGCAAAAATCCTCAATAAAATTCTGGCGAATCGGATACAAAAACATATCAAAAAAATTGTGCACCATGATCAAGTAGGATTCATCCCTGGGATGCAAGGCTGGTTCAATATACGGAAATCAATAAATGTTATTCACCACATCAATAGACTTAAAAGTAAGAACCATATGATCATCTCGATAGATGCGGAAAAAGCATTTGACAAAATACAGCATCCCTTTATGTTCAAAACTCTAGAAAAACTAGGGATAACAGGAACATACATCAATATTGTAAAAGCAATCTATGCTAAGCCTCAGGCTAGCATCATTCTGAATGGAGAAAAATTGAAGGCATTCCCTCTAAAATCTGGAACAACACAGGGATGCCCTCTCTCACCACTTCTGTTCAACATAGTTCTCGAAACACTGGCCAGAGCAATTAGACAGACGAAAGAAATTAAAGGCATAAAAATAGGAAAAGAAGAACTTAAATTATCACTATTTGCAGATGACATGATTCTATACCTAGCAGACCCAAAAGGGTCTGCAAAGAAACTATTAGAGCTAATAAATGAATTCAGCAAAGTGGCAGGATATAAAATCAACACGCATAAATCAAAGGCATTCCTGTATATCAGCGACAAATCCTCTGAAATGGAAATGAGGACAACCACTCCATTCACAATATCTTCAAAAAAAATAAAATACTTCGGAATCAACCTAACAAAAGAGGTGAAAGACTTCTACAATGAAAACTACAGAACCCTAAAGAGAGAAATAGAAGAAGATCTTAGAAGATGGAAAAATATACCCTGTTCATGGATAGACAGAACTAACATCATCAAAATGGCGATATTACCAAAAGTTCTCTATAGGTTTAATGCAATGCCAATCAAAATCCCAACAGCATTTCTTATAGAAATAGAGAAAGCAATCATGAAATTCATATGGAAAAATAAACGACCCAGAATAGCAAAAACAATGCTAAGCAGGAAGTGTGAATCAGGCAGTATAGCGATACCAGACTTCAAACTATACTACAGAGCAATAGTAACAAAAACAGCATGGTACTGGTACCAAAACAGGCGGGTGGACCAATGGTACAGAATAGAGGACACAGAAACCAATCCACAAAACTACAACTATCTTATATTTGATAAAGGGGCTAAAAGCATGCAATGGAGGAAGGATAGCATCTTCAACAAATGGTGCTGGGAAAACTGGAAATCCATATGCAACAAAATGAAACTGAATCCCTTTCTCTCGCCATGCACAAAAGTTAATTCAAAATGGATCAAGGAGCTTGATATCAAATCAGAGACACGCCGTCTGATAGAAGAAAAAGTTGGCTACGATCTACATACTGTGGGGTCGGGCTCCAAATTCCTCAATAGGACACCCATAGCACAAAAGTTAATAACTAGAATCAACAAATGGGACTTACTCAAACTAAAAAGGTTTTTCTCAGCAAAAGAAACAATAAGAGAGGTAAATAGAGAGCCTACATCCTGGTAACAAATCTTTACTCCTCACACTTCAGATAGAGCCCTAATATCCAGAGTATACAAAGAACTCAAAAAATTAGACAATAAGAGAAAAAACAACCCAATCAACAAATGGGCCAAGGACCTGAACAGACACTTCTCAGAGGAGGACATACAGTCAATCAACAAGTACATGAAAAAATGCTCACCATCTCTAGCAGTCAGAGAAATGCAAATCAAAACCACCCTAAGATACCATCTCACTCCAGTTAGATTGGCAGCCATTAGGAAGTCAAACAACAACAAGTGCTGGCGAGGATGTGGGGAAAAGGGTACACTTGTACATTGCTGGTGGGACTGCAAATTGGTGCAGCCAATTTGGAAAGCAGTATGGAGATTTCTTGGAAAGCTGGGAATGGAGCCACCATTTGACCCAGCTATTCCCCTTCTCGGTCTATTCCCTAAAGACCTAAAAAGAGCATGCTACAGGGACACTGCTACATCGATGTTCATAGCAGCTCAATTCACAATAGCAAGACTGTGGAACCAACCTAGATGCCCTTCAATAGATGAATGGATAAAAAAAATGTGGCATTTATACACAATGGAGTATTACTCTGCATTAAAAAATGACAAAATCATAGAATTTGCAGGGAAATGGATGGCATTAGAGCAGATTATGCTAAGTGAAGCTAGCCAATCCCTAAAAAACAAATGCCAAATGTCTTCTTTGATATAAGGAGAGTAACTAAGAACAGAGTAGGGTCAAAGAGCATGAGAAGAAGATTAACATTAAACAGGGATGAGAGGTGGGAGGGAAAGGGAGAGAGAAGGGAAATTGCATGGAAATGGAAGGAGACCCTCAGAGTTATACAAAAGTACATACAAGAGGAAGTGAGGGGAAAGGGAAAAATAATACAAGGGTGACAAATGAATGTCAGTAGAGGGGGCAGAGAGAGAAGAGGGGAGGGGAGGGGAGGGGAGGGGGGATAGTAGAGGATAGGAAAGGCAGCAGAACACAACAGACACTAGTATGGCAATATGTAAATCAATGGATGTGTAACTGATGTGATTCTGCAATCTGTATATGGGGTAAAAATGGGAGCTCATAACCCACTTGAATCAAAGTGTGAAATATGATATATCAAGAACTATGTAATGTTTTGAACAACCAACAATAAAAAAGTAAAAAAAAAAAGAGTTGCTTAAAAGATCTTCAAACATAAAATGACAAAAGAAAGAATCTTGCAGCATCAGGAAGGAAGAACAAACTAATAAACAGAAACATGGGTAAGTACTGTCAACTTGCTTTCTCCTCTTAAGTTATTAACTGTGTAGTAGTTGAAGCCAAAATTATTTCAAAATAGCTATCGCCAAGGATTTTAAATGTTCTACCCCAAAGAAATGATCAATGTTTAAGGTGATAGATGTGGTAATCACTCCAATTTGATCATTACAAGATGTTCATGTACATCAAAACATCATATTCTACCCTATATTTATATACAATTATTATGTGCCAATTCAAAATAAAAAATAAACAAAACATTATGATTTTGATGTGATTCTCAAAGAATACACTGGAATACTTATAGTAATTATATTGTGAATGGATGAATATTAAGAGAAGCTAGATTTCCACACCCTCTTTGAACTGGCAAAGGGAAACACCAGTTGACTGTGTTAAGTTGTGTGTATACATAGAATAGCACATAGAGCCACTACTAAAAAGTGTAGAGAAAGAGGTGCACTCAGAGACACTCAAGACAGAGCAGAATGGCATTCTAAGGAGTCATCCAGGAAGGCAGTAAAAATAGACAAACTAAAAAGAGAGTTAATCAACCGAAAAGAAAAATAAGATAGCAGATATAATCATCCCTAATACATCAATAATCAAATTAAATGTGATAGGTCTTAGCATGCCAATTAAAAGCAAGGCTTGCAGAGTGGACTGAAAACAGTCACACAACAAAAATCAAAAAGTCCTCAATATTCAACTGTGTTGTAATTACAAGAAAATCACTTCAACTATAATGGTATGGGTTGACTCAAAAATAAAAGGATGCAAAAGTAGAGACCATGAACATTAATCAGAGTACAGGAGTAGCTAGATACAACATAGAGTATATTTCAGAGCCAAGAAAAATCCCAGGGCAAAGAGGGACACAACTTATTGATAAAGCAATCAGTCTACCAAGAGATCATGGTAATCCTAAATGCTCATTCATCAAATAACTTAGCTGAAAAACACATGAAATCAAAACTGACAAAACCAACAAGAGAAATCACAGATGCAAAAAAGGACTTGTAGATCGACAAATCAAAAGTTTTGGATGAAGACTTTGCTGTTGTCCCAGCCAATCATAGAACTAGAAAGACATTCAGCAAGGATAGAGAAGAACTCAAAAGATATCCTCCAGTAACCAGACTTCACTGATATCATCCAGAACACCTATCCAAGGAGAGAAGAATGCACATTCCTTTCAGTAGCCAAGAAACATTTAGCAAGGTAGATTAGACCGTGGGCCAGAAAACAAACCTTAACAGAGTTAAGACTCAAAATAACACACAGTTTGTTTTTGACCATATGAAACTAAACTAAAAAGCAATGATAGAAAGATAAAAGGGAAATTACCCAAGAAGTTTGAATTTAAAGAAGACTTCTTCTAAATAACCCATAGGGATAAGATACTGTATAAGGAAATTTAAAAAAACAAAACAAAACATAGAACTGGAAAAAATAGAAATACATGTCACAGAGCAAATTTATAGCACTGAATGTTTACATTAGGAAAAAAAACTTTAATCAATATTTTAAGTTCCCATCTTAAGGAAAAAGAAAAAAATAGAAAAATAAACCCAAACGAAGCAGAAAGAAAGAAATACTAAAGGGAAAGGCATAAATCCATGAAATTAAAAACAAAGAAATGGTAGAGAAAAATCAATGAAACAAAGAGCTGACTTTCTGTAAAGATCAATGAAACCAATCAACTTCAAGAAAGACTGACAAAGCAAAAACAGAGGAAAGACATGAATGATCAGCACTGATGAAATATGAATATCAGTACATATCCTGGGGACATCAAAGAATAAAAGAGGGAGACAGAATACAAACTGACCATGAATTTCATCACAAGAATGAAATAATCTCATTATCCTACATCTATTAAAAATTTAAATTACTCAATATCTTCTCCCTATGACCAAATTATTTCACTGGTGAATTCTAAAGAATTTCACTAATTCTACAAAGGCATTTTAAGAAAAAAGATGGAGAGGAAACATCATTTTCCAACTCATATTGTTACCTTGACCTGGTAAAGAAGATGAGCTATAGAAGAAAGCAGTGCAGTTAACATCATTCCCAGAGTGAGAGACGGAATGCTGGCCCAAGACAGGGTCTCACCAATCTTATTACCATTGTACTGAAAGCCCTAGCCAGTGTCATAAGGCAGAAGACATACAGAAATAGAAGAGTAAGAATGCCCCTATTTATACATCATTTGTATAGGAAATCCCAAGAAATCAACAACAACAACAACAACAACAACAAAAGCAAAAACATACAAAAATTCCTAAAACAAACCAGTCGGTAATAACTTCAATAATGACTGCAATACAAGAGCAATCATTTTTCCTACATACTACCTATAAACACTGGAAAATTAAAATTTAAAATGTGGCACCCGTGACAGTTATTTTGGAGAAAACTAAGTATACAGTATGGATTTAAGAACAGCAAAAGCAATCTTGTCAAAGAATGAAATGGGAGGCCATATCAAGGCCTTCTATGTAGCACTAGTGATCAAGGCAGTACAGTTCTGATGGAGATACAGACATGTGGTTCAATGAACCAGCATATAAAATTCAGGAATAGACCCAAAAGCCAGAAAATAAATAGCAACCTCAGCCTCACACTCTACCTAGATTAAGCCTCTAATGGATCATAGATTTAAATGCAGAGCATAAAATAAGACATTTAGAAGAAACCATAAGATAAAATATTTGAAGCCTATAAGTTTAGTAAAAGAACATTCTTAAAAGTGATAGCAAAGTTCTGATTACATGAAAGAAAAAATAGACCTTATTTAAATAAAAATTTTTAAAAAAAATTTTTTTGCTTAATAAAAGACTCTGGTATTAAGAATTGTAATACAAAAAAAAGCAAAAAAAAAAAAGGATATAAAGAAAAGCTACTGAATGGGTGGAAATATTGGTGAAGGGCTCCTATCCAGAATATATAAAGAGTTCTCAAAAACTCAACAATGCAAAACATAAGCAATCCAATTAGAAAAGGAGTAAGAGATGTCTCACTGAAGAGGATATATGAACAGGAAACTAGTACATGAAGAGGTGTTCAACAGCATGAGTCACTAGGGGAATGTTGATGATATAAGGCTGCTGATTCTGTGGCTGCGATTCTGGAGGGTATAATTCCCTGGGTTGAGAGAGGGCTCTTTACCAAGGCAAAGAGGCTGCAGAGTGCCCACTGCACTCCTGACTGGGAGGCATATGCCCTTCAGGGAAGCAGGCATTGTGGACTTACAAAGATATTTACAAAGATAAAAAAAAATTCAGACTTACAAAGATATCTGCACATACCACAAGGTAGCTCCTAACTCATAAAGATCCACACAGTCAGGGTTCCATGAATGTGATATGTGCATTTCCAGTTCAAAGATAATGCACCTAGGTAAACTGCCTCATTTTAATACATCAGGAACCAACAACTACAACACCATGCTCCCAGGCCAAATCTGTCACACCACCTGGGGGCACACGCTCAGACCTGGGGCACATGCCCGCTGACAAGCTAGCTGGAGTGGTCTCTTCCTCATACGTTTTGGAAATCATGAGAAAAGGACTGCCCTAATATTAGCAAGGGTCAAGACAAGGGATAAAGTTGTTCCCGGGCAATGAGGGAGGCACTGTGAACAATCACTGTGCACCTGAGCAGTCGCAGAGTGCAAGCAAGGTCTGCAGCCAGCTCTTCCCAGGGACATCAGAGACTGGAGTGGCCCTTCCCAGGACAGCCCTGCTGCTTCTCCTGAGGGAACCAGGCAGTTGGGTTGGTGTTTCAACGCTGCACTCACTGATCAGTCAGGAGCCAGCTGAAAGGAGATTTATTTGAAGAGAAGTAATGACTTCCTGTCCCTGCCAGCAGGACTCCAAATACACAGGACACTGATGCTCCAGCTTTACCCAGAGGCTTCCATTTCCCAGCAGATCCATTTGTATTGCTCCCCAAGGCTCTAGAATAAAGCAATACCTTTACCCAAAGCCTCAGGAAAAGCGGATTTGCTCACATCCAGTTACGTGAATGAAACCACGTCAGGTTTCATTTCCCTTGGGGACTCTTTTCAATCCATCCTGGCTCTAACATCACACTGTGTTACGGAAGGACGAAAACACTTGAATGTCAAAGTACAAATCAAGATGCAAAATGTCAGATGGATGCCCAGACAGACCCTGTGTTACACGTATTACGTTTTAACTTAAAAATAAGCCTGGGATAACATGCAGTGCTCCAAAGGACCAAAACTTCCTGATTATTGGGAAACAGGCTGACCCAGGACCCTGCCTGGAGGATTTTAACACAGCTCGGCACACTGGGCAGAGACCTGGTTTTCAACAAGAAATTTTTGCTAACAAAGCAAAATCGACCACTGAGCCACATCCCCAGCCCTAGGTGTTTTATTTATAATATCCTCCAGCCTCAGCCTCTGGAGCTGCTGGGATTACAGGCGTGTGCCACCGTGCCCAGCTCCTTCTATACTTTTTTGCTACATGCTTGGACTATGCTCCCTTAGCCACCCACTCTGGGAGGCATCCCCATGGTGCCTCGTCTTGACAAGTCCCAGTTCTCTAAGGCCATCCTCTGGGCTAGGACTCTCTCGTCTCCCCTCCATGAGATCTTCAGTCAGCCAAGTTCTCACTTCCTTAAATGTCCCATCATACATGGGGAAGCCTGTTACCCACTGAGCATCTCCACTGAGCATGGTCAGAGTCACACACTCACTACACTCTTGGCATGTGGGTAGGTGCCCTTTAAAGTTCTTTTTGATACCTTTTCTGAAAGGTCTTGGATCATCTTTCCCCTTATTCTCATCTTCATTTAGAATCTGACCTTGCTTCTTTGGGCTTTTTCGAGAACATTATATTTACCAAAGTTGAACAGCAGCAATTTTTGCCATCCCTACACAGTATCTTTTTTTTCTTTTTTCTGCTTTTTGTTGTTGTTTTTTTGTTTTGTTTTGGTTTGGTTTGGTTTTTATAAGGTTTTGTTCTTACCTTCCTCCTTCTTTCCTTCTTTCATATATTAAACTCACTCTGGATTGCATCTCCGTGACCCTCCTCCAAGAACTTTCTTTACCAGGAGCCTTCGTCTCTTATACCCATAATGCCTCTCTTGACTGGCATCTTTTATTAGCCAATAAATACCAGCAGATTTTCCTTTTTCCAAATTTTCTAAGGAATCTCCATACTGCTTTCCAGAGTGGCTGCACCAATTTGCAGTTCCACCAGCAATATATGAATATACCTTTATCCTCACATCCTCACCAGCACTTATTGTTGCTTGTATTCTTGAAAATTGCCATTCTGACTGGAGTGAGATAAAATTTTAGAGTAGTTTTGACTTTCATTTCTCTAATTACTAGAGATGTTGAGCATTTTTTCATATATTTGTGGATCAATTGTATGTCTTCTTCTGAGAAGTCTCTTCAGTTCCTTAGCCCATTTTTATTTGTATAGTATTTTGACATTTTTCACATCACTCCAATCACTTATTTAAATTTTTTTTGAGTTGCAGATGAACATAATGCCTTTATTTAATTGTTTATTTTTATGTGTGCTGAGGATCGAACCCAGTGCCTCACATGCGCTAGGTAAGTGCTCTATCCCTGAGCCACAACCCCAACCCCTCCAATCACTTTTTTAAAAGCAAAGTCCAGGGGCTAGGGATGTGGCTCAAGTGGTAGCACACTCACCTGATATGCACGAGGCACTGGGTTTTACCCTCAGAACCACATAAACATAAAATAAAGATATTATGTCCACCTAAAACTAAAAAATAAATGTATAAAAAAAAGCAAAGTCCAGCTAGAAACTGATTTTTAATGTCTAGTTTTAAATCTTTACTTTAAATACTGTTTTACTGTCTTATAAAACATTATTTTATGCTTTGTAGTTTTTAATTCATTTTCTTGCTTTTATTCTTTATGTATTTGCCTTTAGCAATGGTAATACAATTGATAATTTGAAATTTTTCAATGTACAATGATTTGAAATTTTTAATTCTCTATAACAAAAGATAAACAAACAGTATACTATGACCTCCTATATAAGACAAAGAAAACAGGAAGTTTTAGTTTTTGTCAATTTCAAATACATTTTGTGGTCTTCATTAATTCAATAAGAGATTTAAAACTGGGGGTTTTATTTGTCAAATGATTATTATTATTTAAAATAAGAATCTTCTGTTCAGATACATTTTAGTTACTTATGTTAGTTATTTAATTTGGTTTGATTTAATAGTATATTTACAAACATTAATTAACTAATTGACTTTTATAAACACATGTTTAACTAATCTTAGTGGAAAACACACAGAGGTCCTTGTCTCGCTTTGTCAGAGACAGAAAATAGAACAATGAAGGCATAAGAGCTCTGTTTAACAAGGCTGGGATGGGTCACATTTTACATTAATTTAATCCTATTGAAGTGAACTTGCAGTAGATAATATCTTATTTCAGAAAGAAAACATTAAACACAAGCAATCCTTATTAACTTAAAATTATTTTATGAATTCAGATTTCTTTTTTATTTTTTTTCCAAAAATCCAGACCTACCATGATTATAGTGGCATCAGGGCTACATAATTTCATGAGTTAACTTCGGTTTTCAACATCAAACATTTTGCTGAATCTGAACCATGAAAGTCTGCTGGGCTTTTTAAAATCCCAATGGGTTTTTTTTTGTTGTTGTTATTGGGGGTTTTATTTATTTATTTTACAGCACCAGCTCTGGCATTCTTGCTAGGCATTGCAGATGTCTTGCAGAGGTTGTTCTGTATTCTAAGCTAACACATATGCAGCATGCTATGATTTGCACATGATTAGTCCCCACCAAAGCTCACGCTGAAATTGGATTCTCAATGTAACCATGTCGAGCCATGCAGGGACCACTAAGAGGTATTAAATCAGTAAGGGATTAATGCCTTTGTTTGGAGAGTGAGTTCTTGCTCTTGCAGGACTGAATTGGCTACAGGAATGGATTGTTACTAAGAATTCCACTTCCTTTGCTTGCTCTCTTGCTTCCTCTCTCACCATATGACCTCTCTTTGCACAAATCCCCTAGTTATTCTGCTTTCCCGCCATGCTTGAAGCAGCCTAAAGACCTTATAAGAAACCAAGCAGATGTGGCATTATGTTCTTAGATTTTCCTACCTTTGGAATTATGAGCTAAAATAAACCTTTCATTTATAAATCACCTAGTGTTAGTGCTATAACAACATAAAATGGAGACACACCAGATTACAACAGCAGCAGCAGGAGGAGGAGGAGGAAGAGGAGAGGGAAGAAAGTTCTGTGTGGAAAGTTTGTGTATGGGGCAGTCACTCTGGGAAGAGGTTTTGGGCTGCCTTCATAGTAAATCAGTCACTCTTCTGTCATGTATAACTAATTAAAACAAATTTAAAAATTTATAAAAAAATAAAAAATATCAGTCACTGTGAGCCTCTGCCCTAGTACATATAATTTGGATAGCCTCTTTCTACACAAAAGAAAGAGTTCTTATATATATTTTTTAAATAATATTTTTTAGATAATGTGATTTTAAAATTGCCTATCTTATTGAGAAAAAATAAGATGTGATTATGTCAGAAGTCATGGTGTGGTCAGAGGGAACATGTTCTGGAAATGTCCGAGGGCTCCCATCAAGACACCTTCCCACACAGCTGCAATGCCAACCAAGGGTGAAGAGGGAAACAAGACTCTGAGAGGATCTGTTGTTACCTGGAAAAGGCCAGTTGCAGAGAGTAAAGAGTTTCTTCACTGCTAAAAATTATACATTAGCCTCCTTGTGGAGAAAAGAAAACAACAACAAAAAAAAAAAAAACAGGTATTTAAGTAAACTTATACCCTGAACATTGTGCTATGAGCTTCATATGCCCCTTTTATTTGATTTTCACAACATCCTGTGTATTGTTGGATAGCATTATCCCTAAATTACAGAAGACTGAGGCCCAAATAAATTGCTCTAGAGAGCTGAGATAGAAATTCACTAGAATTGTTACATACTAAAGTTCTAGAGTTGTCCTTTCCTATATAAAATAAAAAAGCGGTTTTCATTTCACACCTTTGTGGTCAGAAAAGATACTGGGTATGATTCCAAACTTCCTATATTTGGTAAAACTTGTTTGGTGATCTAACTAACATGTGACCTCTCCTGGAGAATATTCCATGGATGCTTGGGAGAAATGTGTATTCTGTTGTTATTGGTTTGAATATTCTCTATGCCTGTGTGATAGCCAAGCCAAAGTGACTCCATTTTGTTTAGTAACTCCATCCTGTAAAACAACCATGCCAAGTAGAAGGGTCAAGACTAGGGCAAGATGTTCTTTTCCTTTTGCTATAGAAACCTTTAAGAACAAGGAACTAACTAATGGGGCACTGTTTCTGTAATTAGGGTAAGGGGGCTCTGTTTCTGTAACTGGGGTGACTGGGCTAATTATGATTGGCTAAGTGTCCCTCTGCCTGACTGCACTCTCCCGCTTCTGTAACCTGGCTTGCTTGCATTGGCTAGACCCCCAAATGTCCCTTTTGTGGTTTTCAGGCTTATAAGGAGCACCCTTGCAATTATTTGGGGCTGATCAAGGGAACAGCTTTATATTCTGGTCGCCACCGGTGTGCTTCAATAAAGGCTTGATTCGATTATATGTGAGTGGTCTGGAAGTCAATTTATGAAGCCCCAGGACAAAGCTTTAACTATAACACCTGTTAGATCCATTTGGTCTATATTGTTGCTCATGTCTACTGTTTCTTTGTTGAATTTTTTGTCTAATTGTTCCACTATTATTAAAAAATAGGGTGTTAAAATCTCTTATTAATATCATATTGTTGTTTATATCTCCTTTCAGTTTTTTCAGTGTTTGCTTTATATATTTAGGTGCTCTAATGTTGGGTACATATGTTTTTATAATTGTTGTATCTTCCTGGTAGATTGACCTTTTGGTCATTATATAATCTCTTTCTTTGTCTCTTGTCATAGCTTTTGACCCAAAGTCTATGTCTATACCCCTGTTGTCTTTTATTTACTATTTGAAAGGAATGTTTTATTCCCATTCCTTTATTCAATTTATTTGTGTCCTTATATTTAGAGTGACTCTCTTGTATATAGCACATTGCTGGATCATTTTTTAAAAATCTCTTCTGCCACTTTATGTCTTTCAATTATTGATTGGGAAGAATTTATCAGTGCCATTTGTTAATTGTTTTCCCTTCCTCCCTCCCTCCTTCTTTCCTTCGTTTCTACCTTCCTTTTTTTCTTCCTTTTAGTCCCCACCCCCCTGCCTTCACCCCTGGGGATCAACCCCAGAGCTTTGCTTATGCTAAGAATGTGCTCTTCTACTCTGCCAAACCTCCAGCCCTATTTTACAGGCCTCTTGTTCCTCTTTTACTCTCTTGCAGTCTTCCTTGGTGTTTCATTGGGTTGTTTTTATATTAACATGCTCTGGAAAAGCTGCCGTCTGCAATACCACATTATGCTTACAGATAACAATAGCGTTAGAAGGGAAGTTAAGTGATCTAGCCATAGTAAGCAAGTGTTGTAAGTGAAATAAAAGGATAAGGTAGAATTAGAGAGAGTGTATATCCAAAAACAGAGAGCTCTCAAAGGGATTTTGAAAATGTGTCTAATCCCTATATGCACAATTTCATTGAAGGAAATGTTTTCCCAAAGCAACCATGCCTCCCATGCCCTAAAAAAGTGGAGATGGATGAATTCTTGATTCTGCAGTTTTCTCTACTAGGTCACTGCCTGAACCCTTGTGCTCCTGCCCAGACAGGTCTGATCTGGATAGAGTGCCAAACTCCAGGGTTGCCCCTCCCTGCCCTAGCCATTGTCAGTCACCTGGGTATTCTTTGGGTGGTGAACTCTGGATTCCAGCAAGGATGCTTTGTTGCCCATCAATATAGTATGTGCAACCCATGCAGTCTGTGCTGCAGACCCAAGCACACAGACAGGTCAGGAAGAGCCGCCTCCCAGAGGCATGCCCACCTGTCCTGACTCCCAACGTGGGCAGCTCTGGGTGTCTGCAAGTGTTATTCAAGTAAAACTCCAAGGTCAAATAAATTTGAAAAACACTGGCTGAAGAGCAACACAGAATATTCAGGTAATTAACCACAGGGCTCCGTAGGGTTCTGCAACAACTGAATTATATTATGCAGGCTTTCCAAAATGAATTTGACCTGAAACCCTCTTTCTTGAATAACTCTAAGCATCAATGTTCTAGGGAAATAGCCTTCAAAAGAGGAGAGAGAAAAGGCTGCAGGACTAAGAATTAGGGAAATATCAGGAGCCAGAACTTATTTTAGCTAATATGAAAGAAAGAGAGAGAGGGAGGGAGGGAGGGAGGGAGGGAGGGAGAGAGAGAGAGAGAAGGAAGGAGAGAAAGAAAAATAAGAGGTCAGATTTTAAAATTGTGTCTCTCTACAAAAGTATAAGGAGCAAAAACTCCTTGCATTCTGGTCTAATTCAGATTATTCTGACATTATATAAAAGTACCTATACTGTCTGTCTGTTTCACTCTAAACCAAGTATCTCCTCTCATAAACCTCACTTCCAGAACCACCAGGCTCTGGTATTCACCTCTCTATTCAGGTATCTGGAGGCAGCTACCGAGTCTCCTCCACACGCCTTTCCCACCTGCAGCCCTCAGTTCCTTCAGCTCCTTCTCAGTCAAGAAAGCTCTGGAATCCTTGGCCATTCTCAGTCAGCAGACCTAAGCTAGTTCCGCAGAAAGTCTCTCATCTCGCATTTTCAACCCAAAGCCACAATACCACGTGTGTACAGGGTACACTATTATGTGCTATTATACATTCTATTTTCATATCGTGTATTACATTTGCTATTACATTATTAAATACTACTATTTAATATTATTAAAATATGTTTCTACCACTTTACCATGATTAACACCTATTTCTTGAAATCTTAGTAAACAGAGATTATTTTGCTTCTTTTGCTTTATCATCTTTAAAAACTGCTTTAACCTTTCCATATTAGAGAGTAAGATGATCTTGGAAACCTTAAAAAATGTTACATATGGACATGAAAATTATAATAAAATTTCGTAATTTTTTTTTTTAAAAAGGAGCTTGGAGGTAATCTTTCTTTGTATGAGTAAACCAACGCCTGAATAGTAAAGTGATTTGCTGTCTTTGATTTCTTTAATATATATTTTTTAGCATATACCATGTGCTGGGCATGATTCTAGTTATACTGCAGTGGAAAAAGCATGCAAAATTCTCTGTTCTACTGTGACTCATATTCAACTGTGAAGAATTAAGAATTAAATTATTTCTGTTACTCTCTTCCCTTTCTTCCTCCCCCTCCTCTATCTCCCTCCCTCCCTCTCTCCACTCTTCTCTTTTATAATAGTTCTTTTAAATTTATATATATATATATATATATATATATATATATATATATATATATGTAAATGTAATGTCCAAGATCAATGCAAAATGTTATATTTAAAGCTACACTTAATCAGTCTGTTCCTGGGTGAACCCAACCCCCAAAATGGAATAACTTCAGTGAGATGAAATGGAAGGAAATAAGATAGTTTTACCTTCCAGATCAAATGCCTCTCTGACAAAATGTAACTGTTTACAAAAAGAAACATTATTGTGGGTAGTCTCCCAGCAGAACATCACTGAGAATGTTTTCCTAATTCAAGTTCAGAAGCAATTCTACCACAAATTTTATTGTCAGAGACATGCTATAATGCTTGTATGTTGTTGACAAAAATGAAAAACCACAGCAAAAATAAAAATGTCAGTTCATACAAAAGGCAACATTTCTAAGAGTAATCAATTCTTTAAACATTTATTGCTTGTTTTATTGAGAGCTGATTCTGACTTGTCATTTTTTATTAAATCTTTTATCAGACGTTTATCACACTGGAGCCTGGAATAGGCCTATGGGATCACAGGAAAATGAACAAGGTATTCTATGTAGCAGGAGGCACAGACATGTGTACCTAAACGGGACCTGTAAAAGTACACACCCCTGTGACAATCTATGACTGCTTGATTACAAAGGCATTGTTCACCCTGCACCTTGCACCGTGAGCCGGTTACCAGCATTTGGGAACTGGATGGGAGGGCACTCAGATGAGAAGCACACTGTGTGTCAAGGACCCAGAGCATGAAAGTGAAAGTCATTCTGGAGAGCACATGCAAAGGCAAATTACTGGACCATCAAGGAGGAGACAAGGACAACTCAGTTTGGGGGATCTGTTTCCCACACTTCAATTTAATGCACATATCAAATGACTCCCATCCTGGTAAGTCAGATCCTCCTGTAGGACGTCCATCTAGAAGAAAACTGCAAAGAGCATCACTCCAAATCATGTAACAAAAAAGTCCAGACAAACCACAAGCCAAAAATCATTCTTGATCCCATGATAGAGTCGAGGCGTGGGCACAACTAACTACCCTGAAATTTAAATAAAGGGAGGTACCTGCAAGAAGAAACAGAATATAAACACCTGCTTAGCTGGGGAGACACCTGCGAAAAACTAATTTGAAGAGTTCAGCCCAAAACTTATAACAAATTGGCCAAAGTCCAGAATATGGGAATCCTGGGACTTCAGGTAAATGAGGAATTCACACTCACTATCACCCTCATCGCCATGGTCCTCACTGAGCGCTCACTGTGAGCACTCAAGAAAGCATCCTTGTCATGCAGGACTGGGATTGGCAAAGGGTCAACATCTGCTGCCAGAGGGTAGGACACCAGGCTTGGATCCCCTACACAATATGTTTACAGACCAAAGTCCCAAACCACTGTGAGAAGTGCAGCAAACACTAAACCCCCAGGGCACTGATGAATACCCACAGCAGCCGGGAAACAGAACACAAAGCCTCGAGCACATAATAATAACTTTGGGGAGAAAGCCAAGAGCACAGAAGGAGGCTCTCTCTGAAAATCAATGCAAAGAAAAGAACTAAAAATGAAGATGCAAAAGACATGAATAAAATCACTGAATGGCAAACCAGTCTCCATTCTAAACAGGAGGTAGTACAATCTGAAGACTACAGTGCACTGAGTTGTTGCACCATAGCAACCACAAATCTGAAATCAAGATTGAATCAAACCCCCACATTAAAGCCCTAATAGAAGGAAAAGCATCTTCATTTCTAATATTGGCCTTATTTTCTACTATCTACCTCTTAACAAAAAATTTGAAACATATAAATAAGCTGGGGGTCGGGGGAGGGGGAACACAACACAAAAGACAATGCAATAAAAGAAACCACCCTGGGGCATAACATTTTCAATTTAGATATTTTGAATAACTGAGATTAGTATGTTAAAAATGTCAATTATGGACACATACAAAATCAAATGAGCAATCTGAGCAGAGAAATGGAAAGTATAAGGATCAAATTAAATGCTAAAATTGAAAACCATATTAACAAAGATGAAAAATGCCTTTAACAGATTCACCAGTAGACTTGACAAATCTGATAAAGCAATTAGTGAACTTGAAGAGAGACCAATAAAAATTATACAAACTGAAGTAGGACAAGAAGAAAAAGAGAAAAATGTAGCACAGTATTTAAGAAGAATGGGACAATGTCAAACCATCTAGTGTGTGTAATTGGAATCCCAGAAATTAATAAGAGATAGAGAAATGGGCAGGAAAAAATAGCCAGGAATCTTTTGAAATTGACAATATCAAACCATAAATCCAAAGAGCACAGAAAACATCAGATGCCAAAAGCAAACAAATCAAAACCAAACTTAAGTGTACCATATTCAAATTTCTAAACACAAAAGACAAAGAAGATCTCAAAGGTATTCAGAAAAAAACACATTACATACAGAAGACCAAAGATAAGCATAAAAGATTTATTGTCAGACTATGCAAATCAGAAGATTATGGGGTGAAACCTTTGCATTTCTAGAAAGAAAAACAAATCAAAACAAAATTCTATACCCAGGAAAAAATACATTTCAAAAATAAAGGAGATTCAGCAATTCCACTAATAGGTATATATGCAAAAGAATGCAAAACAAGTCTACTAACAAATTCATGCATGAGAATGTTCACAGCAAATTATTCACAACTACAAGAAGATAGAAACAGCCTAAATGTGCATCAATGCTTGAATGGATAAACAAAAATCTAGTATATCTATGCAATGGAATAGTATGCTGCCATAAAAATGAATGAAAAAGAGACAAATGGTGGATGAGAAACTTCAGACTCTTGTTCCCCCCATAGAAGCACTTAATAACTAGAAGCAAACTAAAATACCTGTATATGAGCTCTAGAAACCAGTCAAAGATGTACAACAACAAAGAAAACAATCAAGAAAAAGTCACATTCACCATGGTAGGAAACGTTGCTGTGTTTTTACTCACACTTGTCCCATACCTTCCCTAACATGACATAGTTTGGGAGAAGAAGTTAAGTACTCTCAAGATTCCCTCAACAAACCACAGAGAATAGAGAGAGTGAAAAAGGAAAACCACAGAACATAATAGCCAATGTGGTAGAGGTGAAGTAGCATCTCATTGTGGTTTTAGTTTTCACTGCCCTAATGATTACCTTCATATTGGTTGATATCCAAAATATGTAAATAACTCCTATGATTCAACAACAAAAAGACAAACATTACTAATAAAAAATTATCACAGGAATTGAACAGACATTTCTCCAAAGAACATATGTAAATAGTCAATAAGCACAGTAAAAGATGCTCAATATCACTAATTGTTAAAGAAATGCAAATCAAAATTACAATGAGGTACCAATTCACACCTATAAGATTGGAGATGGAAGAGAGAGAGAGAGAGGGAGAGGGAGGAAGGGAGGGAAGGAGGGAATAACCCATATTAGAGAATATGGAGAAATTGAAAGCTTTGTTGACTGCTAGGAAAAGTATAATATTATGCAGACACTTTGAAAACCAGTGTGACAGTGTTATGGTTTTGGTCTGAAATACTCCCCAAAGGCCATATGCTAAATTCTTGGTTGCCAACCCTTGGTGCTTTTGGGAGTGGTACAAACTTTAAGAGGTGGCATCTAGTTAGAGGAAGCAGGTAACTGGCAGTGCATCCTTGAAGGGTGTGTATTGTCCCTGGTACACTATTTCTTTCTCTTTCTCTCTGCTTCCTGGCCACCATGAAGCAAGCAGCATTGCTCCACTGTATATAATTTTCCATGATGTTTGACTTTGCCTCAGACACAAAGCAATGGGGCCAAGATACCATGGACTCAAACCTCTGAAATCATGAGCAAAATAAATCTTTTTCACTTTAAGTAGGAAATCTTTAATAAATCTTTCCTCAGGTATTTTGTCACAGCAGCAAAGAGCTGACCAACACAGGCAATTCTCAAAAACCTAAACACAATTACAATATGATCCCAGCAGTTCCACTTTGGGGTATACATCCATAATAAAATCAGGGTCTTGAATAGATATTTACAGAAGCATTATTGACAATATCCAAAAGGTGAAGCATCCCAAGTCTCCATTTTAGATGAATTGATAAACAAATTCTGATGTGTGTGGGGGGGGGCGGGGGTGGCAATTAGATATTTTTCTGCCATAAAAACAATCAAAACCCAAAAGACAAATACCTCTATTCTGTAAATTGGGCAAAGGAATATACACTTCTCCAAAGAATATACACAAATGGCTAATAAGCATATGAAAACAAGTTTGACATCACTTATCTCCACAATCCAATTTTCTTAAAATTATTTACACCACTTTAAGTAAACCCTCAAACCCATTTATAACCCTCCTATAACCTATCGCCTTCCCATCCTCAGCTCTCGGTAACACAAACCTCTTTTTGTGCCTATAGATTTACTTTTCCTCACCCTATCCCTTCTCTTTTGTGCTATTATTGTAATATATTTTGCATCTTTATATGTAATAAGGTTAAAAACATTATTTTATTTTATGCAATTTCACTTAAAATCAACTAATACAAGACAAAAGCATTTTTTCAGGCTCTTGTATATACTGATATACTTATTCAAGTTATTGTATTGTAACTTCCATTCCTTTCCTTATACTTCTTTTTAAAGCAGATATATTAGCAATTTATTCTCTGAGTATTTTGTTTTAAATCTGGCCATGGATTTTTCTTAATGTCATTTTTGAGGGATAGTTTTTCAATATATGAAAATGTCCCTTGAGTTTGCATTTTTCTTATGTTTGCATTTTTTCTTTTGGCATTTTAACTATGTTATCCTATTTATTTATTTATTTATTTATTTATTTATTTATTTATCGGCCTACATTGCTTCTGCTGAGAAGCTAGCTTTTATTCTTACTGTATTTCCTTCATCCATGAAGAGTCACTTTGTCTCTCTCCTGCTTTCAAAACTTTCCCTTGACTTTAGATTTAAACATTTTAATGATGCTGTTTAGATATACATTTTTTTGTGTTTCTCCTACTTGGAAATCATCGATCTTCTTAGATGTGTAAATTAAACTTTTCATCAAATTTTGGAAGTTCTTAGTCATTATTTTTTTACTATTTGTTCTACCTCTTTCTCTTTCTCTTGACCTTTTGAGATTCCTATCATGTGTGTGTTGGTAAGCTTGATGATATCACACAGGACTTCAAAGCTCTGTTCATTTTTCTTCTCTCATTTTTCTTTTATTTTTTTTTCCTTCTGATTGATAATCTCTATTGATTTATTTTCAAGTTTCCTGAGACATACTTCCACCAGAACAAATCTGCTATTGATATCTACTAGTGAAGTTCTTTTGGTACTGTATTTTTAAAACTGCAAAATTTCCATTTGATTCATTATTATATAACTTATGATTCTACTGATTTAGTTATTTAAATATTATTTTCATTAATTCTTTGAACCTTATTTACATATGTTCAAAACTTATCAGTTTTGAAATCTTGGTCTTGTAAGTCCTACATTCAGGTCCCCTCGGAGACTAATTCTATCAGTTGCTGGAGTTTTCCTTTTTATCTACATATCTCATGTTTTTTTTGTCCTGTATCAGACAATTTGAAATCATATATTTTAGAAACTCGGGATTCTAGGGAGCTGCTACTGTGATTTTATTGACTTGTTTTCATGACTTGCCTGGACTCATTTTACAGATTCTGTCTCTCACACACGTTCAGTCACTGATATCTTGACTTGTTTTCTCTGATGTTTTCTAAATGTTATTTCAAATCTGGCTGGCAAGGGGTCAGCATAATCAGCCGTCAGATGACTGATCAGAGGTGATTCTAAAACACCTTGCCCTGGAATGACTTCCAGCTGACGGCAGCGAATGTGCATGGAGGTTGGGGCATGAGTTTGCAGCTCAGAGAGTTTACCACTCCACCACCTTTTACCCCCTGAATGTGTGAGGCTTTTCATGTGAGCAGCAATGAAGAGCACATGAGGGTCCTCTTCAGTCTCAAGTGTTTGTGCAGCCTTAGGCATGTTCCAGCTGTCCTTGGCCTCAGAGATACATGAGAGCTTACCAAAGCCTGCCCTGGATGTCATATTCCCTGGATCACTATTAAGTATCTGGCTCGTCTGTTTCTTTCATCTGATCTTTTTTTTAAGTGCAAAAGCAATTCAACAGAAACAAATGGTACTATAATGATTAGACGTCCATATGTAAACAAAAATGAATCCTTATTTCTATTTCATACCACATTATGGCTTGGATCAGAAATGTTCCCCAAAGCTTATGTGTTAAAGTATTTGTCCCCAGTGCATAGTATTCAGAGGTGGGGTCTTGGGAGGTGATTGGATCAGGAGGGCTCTGAGTTCATCAGTGGTATAATCTATGGATGGATTCATAATGTAATGGCTATTGGAAGATAGTGGGAAATTTAGGAAGTGGGGCCTAGTTGAAGCAAGTGTGTCACTGGGGGCCTTTGAAAGGTATATTTTGTCCTCAGCCCTCTTCCTTCATCCCCACCACCCCCCATTTCCTTCTCTCTCTCTCTCTTTTTCTGCCTCTGGCCACCATGTGGTAAGCAACTTTGCTCCATCACATATTCTCCATCATGATATTCTGCCTCACCACGGGCCCAGAAATAACAGAAACAAGACCCACAAACTGAAACCTCTGAAACTGTGAGTCAAAATAAATCTTTCCTCCTAAATGTAGATTACCTTAGGCATTTTGTCACAGCCCATGGAAAGCTGATTAATAAAATATACAAAATATGACTCAAAAGGAATTATAGATTTAGAGGTAAATATAAAACTTAGAGGAAAATCTAAGAGAAAAATTTTTGTGACCTTGTGCTAGGTACATATTTCTTAGATATAACACTAAAACCTTGATCCACAAAGGAACAAACTAAAATGAACTTGTGGTCCCCTGTGTTTATAATTTTTATAAACTTTTGTCTAAAATGGTACTCTTATAAAAATGAAAAGGCAATTTTACAAAACACATAACAAAATACTCGTCTTTTGAAAATACATGACTTTGAAACCTTTCAAAACCTTTCAAAACAATAAGAAAACAACCCAACTGAAAAAGAAGTAGAGATCTTAAACAGATATTTCACCAAAGAATGCACATGCATAAAAATATGTTCAACATCATAAGTCATTAGTGAAATTAAATTAAAATCTCCATGAGATACCACTGCACACTTATTAGAATGGCTAACGATTCTGGCAGAACCAAGTGCTAACTATTACGTAGGAAACCTGGAATTTTCACAAATTACTGGTGGGATTCAAATGATAAAGCAACTCCAGAAAGTTAAACATCATGAACCATCTGGTCTCACAATCCCATTGCTAGCTATTTTTCAAGATAACACCACAAAAACACTTCTGTGCAGACGGTAGTACCTCTATGCAATGGAATACCACTCAGCTGTAAAGATCTCAATAACAACATGCTAAACAAAGAAAGCTGGATTCCGGGTTTGGTTGGGTTTTTTTTGTTGTTGTTGTTTAATTTTGGAGAAGACAAAAGTACAGAAACAAAGGTCAAATAAACCTTAACAGGGACTGGAAGCAGGGATAAGGGAATGAATATAAAAGGGTACCATGGAACTTTGGGGGGATGATGGAAAACCATGTCAGAGTTAGGGTGGTGAATCCACCTGCCCAAGCCCATTGAACAATATTCTAAAAGATGGCAAAAATTGCTGTCTGTAGTTCCACCTTGATTGCAGGACCTAGCACAGTGGTCAGAGTGTCCACCTGTCTCTTTCTATCAGGGTGTAGATCCTGATGCCAAGAAAAGGCCCTGATTCTTTTTTGAGTCCTGAACTAACAAAACTTGGCTGAATTCCAGTGACTTGAGACTATGAGAGTCTGTGGCAAGAAGTAGTATTGAGGCTGAAGAGGTGGCCGAATGAAAAGGGGTCCCCTGTGTGGACCCATGACCCTTGCCCAGACTCCCAGATGGGTCCGGTCCGCAGCTGAGCTTGCTAGCATCAGTAAAACGTTCATAGGGGGGAGCAACCAGGGGACCTGGCCAGCCTGGTGCCTGCAGGTCCAACAGCTCCCCAAGCTGTTTACAAAACTGGAAATCTCATTTTTATAATCACTGACAATACCAATTTATCTTGTTTATACAACCAGCTTTGAATGAAGCAGAACTGCAATGGAACTAATGGAGTGACTAATGTAGCCACAGATGCACGGGGCTCTGAGACTCAAAGCTGGCATCTTATATTGCAGAATGGTCTTTTCTGAAAGGACCAGAAATTTATCACACATGTAGCTCAGATAGTTTTCACAAATATAAAACTGATAGCAAATTAGGTATGAGGCATCTTACAAATTTTTGGTAAACTATTACTAAAATCTGACAAAGTCATGTTATCTACGTTCTTTGGGGATATTTAAAATCCACACCTAGTGAAAATGATGAGCTGGGCTTGCAAGAGAAGATCATGTGAAAACAGTCTCCCGCCATTTATAAAAAATAATTCCCGATGAATCTTAGCTAGACATTTTCTCCTGTCAAGATGTTCACGATATGGTTTTTTCTTTTTTTTAAAAAAGTGATTTTTCAGGATTTATTACCAAAATAATGTCTATGGGATTTTTTAGCTTTGTTGGGAGTCTTTTCTTTAATTCTTCTGCACAACATAATAGGATTTGAGAGAATAAAACTGCCTCCAGCAGCACACCATCAGTCCTGCATCATGCTCACATTCTCACTCATTCATTCACTCGATCATTCATTCATTCCACAAGCTATCACCATTTGCTCTAACTCGTCATTGCTCTAGTCATTGAGAGGCCTGCGTTGTGGCCCAGTGGGTCGATTCAGTGCCGAGGCAGGCCTCTCTGCCTCTACTGTGCCAGGACTCCCTCCACTTGCTTTTCTCCATCCTCAGCCTGCACAGCTTCCTGGGCCTGTGGTTTCTAACCCCAGAAGTGTCACTCTGCAGCAACAGTGACAGTCTCACTACACAGGTAGCATCTGGCTCAGCTGCACAATTCACCTCTGTGAAAGGAAGATCTTTAGCCATTGCTGAAGAGACATCGAAACCTAGGACATTGAAGTTAATAGGTGTTAAGAATGGAGATAATGGGATCTGTTTTTCAACATTTTGCAGGGTACCTGAACCTGCCTGAGAGGGATCCCTCTGTGGATGCAGTTTTTGCTCACCCAAAGAGACCCTAGTCATTGGTTACCATGTTTTCCTGTGTTGCAGGGAGACTGGGAGATGGCCCTCCATGGGCTGCACGGTGCCCACCCATGGACTCAGACTCTCTGTAGCTTACAGGATAGACAACACATGGCTATAACTCCACTGCTACAACATGCTCACTAAGTAGGCCTCATGCACGTCCTCGCCCCCCACATGCTGCATACAGGGCTGGACTGTGGAGTAAACTCAGGACAAGAGAGTAGCCTGGCAGGGACAGGGCTCACTGGCTCCAGGAGGTGCCGTTGGGTCCCTTTATTTCCCATGCTCTGACATCACTTTTCTTATACAGGGCTTCCTGAGAGGTGCTTCAAGGGTAAGGAGCCAGGATGAAATAAGCTGAAGTGGGTCCTCACCTCTATTTCTGCTTCTGGTTTATTCTAACCTTTAATTTTAACTTTTCTGGCTCAATTAAATTCACATTTCCTGCATGGATGAATATTGTGACCCAGGAGTGTTTTTATGTGTTTGTATGGCCATCTGCCTGCACTGCTATTGCCAGGATTAAATGACATGTCCGTGGTCCCCAACCTCTGACCTCAGGAGATTATATGGACCTTTCAAAAGAAAGGAAAAGGGAAAGGAAGGGAAGGAAGAGGAGGGGAGACAAAAACTTTAGCACAAGCTTCGAGAAATGTATGCAATACTGTACAATACACAGCTGTCCCCAAAGTCATTCAAAATACTTAGAAGGCAGGTAACAGTATCACCTGACACGTGCTTAAAACTTGTTTTGAAACAGAACTTTATAGCAGAGTGGGGTGCACCATAGGCACATGAGCCGGGGACGAACCTCAGTCCAGGCCCCTTTTGACTTTTGATGCCTACTTGCTTTCACTGATTACTGTGGCTGAAAGAGCTCCTGGTCAGATAACTCAGAAGTGGCCACGATTTGCTGTTAATCAGATATAAGTCTATGAGTGGACCTGAAGGATTCATCAGAAGTCCAGAAAATGGATTGTTTGTTTTGGGGGTAGGGGAGGGAGTGTCAAGATTTCGCAGGTTTCTTGGAGATAATTTCTCCCCAGAGAAGACAGACCTTAGCTTATTAAGTAAGATCTTGAAAAAGCCTGAATTCAGGAGAAAGAACAAAAGCTACGTATGCCAAAAGCACCAAGAATTTGTATGTGCCTGGGCACGGCAGTTCCACATTTGGACCCTTCTGAAAAACGGGGAGAACCCAGTGCTGCCTCATCTAGAGGTGTGGTCAGGAGTCCTGACGTGGACACAGGCACTTAGGGGTGGGTATGTTATGGGCCAGGCTATGTGGGCAATGACCAATCAGACTCCATTTTACCCTGCAACTCCATGTCATGTAAGAAATGCTTCTCCCATGGGAAAGCCCCTCCTCCGTACCCATTAATAGTTACCTAGCCTAACATACTTGGCAACACAAAATAGCAATTCTTTTACAATGTAAAATTGTTCTCTTTGGTTTCCATTTTTCTTGGGCAATGTACCTTGTCAGACATTGATTGTTTAGACGTTAGTAACCATTCTCTAACATGTATTGAATTAGGGTCATTTTTACCCCCTTCCCTTCTGCTTGCTGCTATACCAACTTGGAAAGTCCCGTGGGAAATACCAATGTACCCACTGCATTGTCTCGCTAACTGCCCAATTCAGCTTCTGTACTGCTTGCTTGCAGTTACATTAACCCAGATGTGGTTTTTGCCTTTAAATATCCTAAAATGCTCAGGGAAGGGGCTGCTCTTTGCAGAGATAGCTATGGGTGTGTGGGGCAGGGCGGGGCAGTCACCAGCTGGCTGACTAAATAAAGACCCTTCAATTTGGACAAAACTGGGACTTAGTGTGTTTTCTGAGTGACTTGTCCCACAACAGGTAGAGGGTAGGGCATGCAGGCTTGGGTGTGCAGTTCATTCCCCTAAGAGGTGATATGTGCCATAAAACATGGCATATGTGCAAGAGGTGGTTCTGGAGGACTGGATATCCCCGCTCCAGGAAAAGTGGGTTATGAGATGAATGTCTACACATGGTCTTCCTCAGCCTGTTTAGGCAACAACTCCAAGTGGGTTGGAGTATGTCAATAAACAGCACAATTATAGCAATGCACTTCTTTGGCATTAGTTGGTACTGCTGGGCTACAACCTCAGAGTCCATGATTTAAGAAGTGTCCAGTAAATAAATGTGCACAGATGCTCAACAGAACAATCATCACCTATATCACTTATAACTCTGAATGACTGATAAAAGGAAGTATGTTAAAGAGCCAGGATTTAATAGATAAATACAGAATATGGGATGTGGCCCAATGATAGAGCTCTTGCCTAGCAGGCATGAGGCCCTGGTTCAATACCCAGCACTATGAAGAAAAGAAAACATACACACTGAAATAGACAGCCTTCTTTCCAAATTGTTTATAAAATAATATGCTCTTAAGAGTCTATTCTTGTTAAAATGCCTACACCCCATTTTGTTGTGGTTTTCCTTTTTTTCACCCCAGTACTGGGGATTGAACCCAGGGCCCCATGAGTGCTAGACAAGTGCTCTATTACCAAGTTCCAGCTGCAGCCCCCTACACCCTTCTTAAATGCCAATTTTCACCTAGAAGTTCCATGTAAAAGATCGTATTTTGAAAGATCTATTAAAAAATTAATGAATTTTTAATTAATACTAAGATAAAAGATACAACATACTGTGTGTCTTTGTCTTTTCGATCTCTGGTTCTTTTGAGGTTAAATAGCTGGAAACAAATTTTGCAATAGTTGGGATATCAGACTGAGAGAGCACGGCAGATGTTTCAGTGCATTTTAAAGCAGGTGGGAGATACTTCACAGGACACTGACTTCCACTTTGTGAAATCAATGAGCTGTATTCTGGGGGCAGCTGCACTTAAACCTCACCACAAGACTCTCCTTGGACTACGTGGTACTGAGTTGAAGTAAGTACATTTCCACTGCTCCTGACTGCTGTGCTCCAAGCAGTGCTAAGCCCTTATCCTATATAGAATTCTGCATACTTGACATAGATGTTGTCTTTGTTCAGAGTTGACTGGGTCTCTTCACAAGAACTCTTTTATACAATGTTAAGTGTCTTTTTTTTTTTTTGGTTGAAATTTTAAGCCATGGGAAACTCTCATCCTGCTTCTAGCCAGCGTGTTCCTGTCTTAATAAAAGCACAGCTGTTGACCCAGTTTCCCAGCCCATAAACTTAGGATTCTCCTTGGATATTCTCTTCTTTCTGTTTCTTACCAACTCCACGGCAGGCTACGAGTCTACAAGTCAGCCATGTGTCGAAACCCAGCACACATGCTCACCCTCACTTTCTGATGCCAATACTTCCCCCCAGCACCATCTCTGCAACAACCATCTCTCTGTTTCTTCCTGGTGTCAAGAGCTTTTTAAACCGGAACCAGTGCCAGACAGAATGGCATGTACTTGCAGTCCCAGCTACTTTGCAAGCTGAGGAGGGAAGATCACTTGAGCCCAGGAATTTGAGGCCAGCCTGGGCCACATAACCAGACCCTTCCTCAATCAAAAATAAAATAAATAAAATAAAAACAGGAACCACATAAAGTTCGAAAGGCCTGAGAGCAGGGTATTTTCAGGAGGCAAAGCTCTGGGGGCAGCGGCAGGGTGCCCACTGAAGTAAGAAGAGCTCTTCGCTGTCCCTTTCTTCATGGAGGTTCCAAACTCACAGCTCTCCCTTAGCCACTCTTAGCAAGACTGTCTCCATGCACATCCCTGTTTGTAGGACAGGAAGGGTCTTCACAAATCATAGGACTATATTGTGTGGGTGTGTTTCACGTGTACAATATGTAACTTGGTAGAATGTATAGAAAGGCTCTTTCTATGTTTCACCTTATGACTTTTTCATTTGACAAAGGTGCACAAGAGATGCTCATTCAGAAGACACCATACTTCAAATTTTGATCTTTTCCTAAACTAGCAACGCCAAGCAGTGATAATGAGCTGCAGTACCCAGTTGGCCACAGGATCAGGAAGACAAATGCTCAGTACTCAACAGAGCAAATACAGTGTGGCTGAGCTGTGAGTTACATGCAGTAAATACACCTTTGATTTTCAACTTACCATGGGTTTATGGGACATGACCCCTTCATAAATGGAGGAGCGTCTGTACTTAAATCACTTGAATTTTCCAATTTAAGGGAGAAAAAAATCAATATTGCCTTTTTTGTGCTTTCTGCAGCATTTTAATTGAGTTCTTTAGTCTTTAATGCTCCTACATTGCTATGGTTTGGTTTCTATAATGTCCCCCAAAGGCCCCTGTGTTAAAGGCTTGGTCTCCAGAAGGCTACTATCAGGTGGTTGTGGAACCTGTCAAAGATGGGGCCTAGTGGGAAGTGTTTTCATCAATGGGGGCACAGTATGCCCTTAAAGGGCCCTTCTTCTTTCTCATTTTCATTTTCTGACTAATGCATGCCTGTAATCCCTGCAACTCAGATGGCTGAGGCAGAAGGATTGCAAGTTCAATGCCAGTCTTAGCAACTCAGTGAGACCCTGCCTCAAAATAATAAGGGCCGGGGATGTAGCTTAGTAGTAAATTGCCCCGGGGGTTCAATACCAAGTACCAAATAAAAAGAATGTTACACATTCAATTTGTTATCTGCAGGTAGTAATATCTGGAATAAAATTAATTCTAGCTGGATAAAAAATATGTAAGAATAAGACAAAACCAGCTCCACTAAAACACAGCTGATGAAGATCAGTTGAAGAATAAGACCGAGAGAAATATTAGTGACAAAAGGGCTGAGTCATGAAAACTAAAGCGGCCCAAGGACTGGGCTGAATGTTTCCTAAGGGGCATTAAGAGGGAGAGATAATTCCCATGTTAGCCACCCTAGGGTCTTTCCTGACTCCCTGGGACAGGTATGACTGAAATGGCACTCCTGCTGAAAAGCCAACCAGGTAAGTGCTTTTTGTTTTAATTGACCTATTGTAATTGTACATATTTATGGACCATAGTGGGTTATTCAATACCTGTGCACAATGTGTAATGCTCAGATCAGGGTAATTGGCATATTCATTGCCTCAGACATTTATCATTTCTTTGTGTTGCAAACTGTAATTTGTCAGCTTTGCACTATTGAAACACCTGACAGAAGCTACTAATGAAAAGAGGTTTAGTTAGCTTACAGTTCTGGAGGCTCAAAGTCCAAGTGTCATAGCACAGGCTCTGTGGCAAGGGCCATCCCTTGGCTGAGTCCTGTCATGGCAGATGGCAGTGGTGGGAACAAGCAGATTGCATCCAGGAGGCAGAAGAAGTGAGAGGGGCCAGTCCTGCTCTTTTATGACAACCCCTCTCAGCAGACCTAACTGGGTCCCACAAGAACTATGCTAATCCCTTATAAGGACAGTGCCCTCAACAACCTTGCAGCTCCCACTAGACCTCATCTTTTAAAGCTTCCACCACCTCCTAAAAGTGGCACAGGCTAGGGACCATTCCAGTCACATGGACTCTTAGGGGACACCAAAACCATATCTGAACCATAACAGGAACATTCAAAAATCCTCCCTACTAACTATTTTAGAATACACAATTAATTTTTGCTAACCAAAGTTATCTTATGTTACTACAGAATTTAGAAATTATTCCTCCTCTCCAGTTGCACTCCTGTACCTACTAACCATCTTCTCTCCATCCCTCTCTCACCTTCCCTTCCCAGGCTCTGGTAAGTGCTATTCTGCTCAATGTTTTAGCTTCCACACATAAGTAAAAACTTGGATAGTTGTCCTTCTGTGCTAACAACACTTCTAATATCTTCCAGCTCTATTCATATTGCTACAAAGAATGGGATTTCATTTTTTGTGGCTGAATAATATTCTTTTTACTAGAAGTACTTTTTGCTGGGCGTGGCTCGCCTATAATCCCAGCAGCTCAGGAGACTGAAACAGGAAGATCCCATGTTCAAAGCCAGCCTCAGCAAAAAACAAGGCACTAAGCAACTCAGTGAGACAACAAATAAAATACAAAATAGTGCTGGGGATGTGGCTCAGTGGTCGAGTGCTGCTGTGTCTAATCCCTGGTACCCCCACGCCGCAAAAAAGTACCACATGTTTTAAGCACTTTACTTGGGAGTTTAGCTGACCCGGCAGTCTGGCAACAGCACACGGATACCGTGTGAGCACAGAGGCAGGAGTGGAGGTGCTGGGATGCACAGCGGAGGAGGAGAGGGTTACAGACATTACCCCATTGCTAGGGCAAGCAAGTATTAGCTATGTTCTAAATTACTGATCCATCAGGTGAAGAAAAGACACAAACATCTTTAAAAGCAGGAGGTGTGATCAGAAAAGCGGACCTGGAGGAAGATAAAGGGCCAATTTGTGGCCAGCGGTTTCCTCTCCTCGGCTCACAACAGGCTGACACAGAACTTTGATTAACTCAGTTCTGACTCAAGACCTGTGCAAAATACTCAGGGCCCAATTATTGGTGAAATTTCTCTGCAAAGTTACAAAATCATTCTTCTGTAGGAGAGGGTTTTTGTTGTTGTTGTTGCTGTTGTTGTCGTTGCTGTTTTTAAACGTAAGCTAAATTCATTCACAATTTTCCTTTTCATTTAAAAAAATTCCTTTAAAAATCATTTATATGTAGTGATGACTCAGAAGAACCTTCACATTGCAGGTAATCATGGCCCAGAACTCTAAAAAATTGAGATGCCTTCATCTGAAGGGAGGGAAGACTGTAAAACAGTCTCTGCCCTCTTCCTTGCTCCCTACCTGATATTTCAGGAGTTTTCCAAAGTTCTGGAAGTCTTTCTGAACCTGTCAACTGATTTGAAGAAAACTATCTGTCACTAAAACACACACACACACACACACACACACACACCAGGTACACTGAAGATGTCTATTCTTTAATTATTGTACTAACAGTGGGTTTGGGGTTTGCCATGACAGTTCCAACATTCAAAATAACACTGAGGCCTGTAGGATTTTGTATGCTTCTTTAAAATTCAAGGTTCTGGATTTCCAAAGGATTTAACAAAGTTAGACTAGTGAGTACAGAGAGAGTCCCAATGTAGCTGGGTAACAGCTTGATTAGAAAAGGCTGCAGCGTTTTAGGACTTGCATTTAGAATATGGTTTCCTTGAGAACAACCCAGATGGGCTTTTAAATAAAGAGAAAAAAACAGCTGCACACACGTTGGTAGATCTGCATTACAATTGGATCTTAAGAAGACCAAACAATGTTTCCATTAAACGGGAGAGCTCTTAATAAGCAGCTTTTAAAAACATGATTATTTCTCATTATTCTACCAAATGGAGGCCGTTTTCTTTGCAGTTGCCAGACAGACTCTTGGGGAAGGAAGAGAGGTGCCTTCTGCATGTGCAGAGGAGGACTAAAATGACCTAAATTTGGAGCAGCTGTCAGGACTCAGCGGACCTCACTCACTCATCCACTTAAGATACATTAAAAGCCTACTGCATACAGGCAGTGTTCCAGCCCTAGGTACACAACAGTGAATACATCAAGGTTCCTGTTCTCACAGGCTTTTTACTGTAGTCGAGGGAAAGAGACAAACAAATACATAAAGACCATAATAGTCCCCCCTTTTTCTGCAGTTTCAGTCACCTGTGGTTTCAGTTACTCAAAGTCAACCACAATCTGAAAATTTTAATTAAAACATTCCAGAAACAGGGGCTGGGGTTGTGGCTCATTGGTAGAGCACTTGTCTAGCATGTGTGAGGCACCACATAAAAATAAATAAATAAAGGTATTGTGTCCATCTACAACTAAGAAAAAAATTTAATCCCAGAAATAAACGTAAGTTTTAAACTGTGTGCCATTCTGAGTGGAGTGATGGAATCTTTCTCCACCCTGTTCCATCCCACATGGACCCTCCCTCCAGCTGTATACACCACCAACCTGACATCATCATGACTCAGTGACTCAGGACTACCCAAAACAGATGATCCTCAGAAGGCCAGAAGTTGTCCAACACTATGTCATATGCCGATGTCATTAACGACACCTTGTCACATCACATTAATTGACTCATCTCACATATCACAAGACTGAACATAGTACGATAAAATATTTTGAAAGAGGAAGAAAGCACATTCACATAACATTTATCCCAGTGTATTGCTATAATGGTTCTATTTGCTATTAGTTACTGTTGTTACACTCTGTTAGTCGCTTTCTGTTACCATAACAAATACCTGAGATGATTAACTTATGAAGAAGAAAGGTTTATTTTGTCTCACAGTTTCATAGGTTTTAGATCCTGGTCTATTGTCCTTGTTACTTGTGGGCCTATGGAAGGGCATCACATGACAAGAAGCATGTGGCAAAGCAAAAACCATTCACCTCTTAACCAGGAAACAAAAGAGAGAGAAAGAGAAAGAGGCTGGGGTCCCACTATTCCCTTCAAGGGCACACTCCTAATGACCAAAGACCACCAACTAGGTCTCATCTCTTAGTTTCCACCACCTCCCAATTGCACCAAGCTGAGCCCTTAACATGTGTTCTTTGGAGAATATTTAAAATCCAAACCATAGCACTCTTTTACTGTACCTAATTTATAAATTAAGCTTTATCAGAAGTATGTATGTGTAAGAAAAACAGTATAGTCACATGTTGCTTAATGACATAACAAATATGTTCTGAGAAATACATCATCAGGTAATTTTGTCATCGTATGAATATCAGTATATTTATACAAACTAAGGCAAGGTGGCTAAGATGTCACTAGGTGGTATAATCTTATAGGGCCACCATTGTACATGTGGTCCATCATTCATTACGTGAGCTCTGACTGTATATATAGGGTTTGTTACTAGCCATGGTTTCAGTCATCCACTGGGAATCCTGGAATGGATCCCCTGCAGATAAAGGGACAGTGCTGTATATGAAGAAAAATAGGCAGGGAAGTGGGAAGGGGCCCTGTTTTAATTAAAGTAGTCAAAATGATCTCTCCAATAAAATGAAATTGAGCAGGAATCTGATAAATATGAGCAGTCTGTCATTGGCCTGAATGGTGACTAGAGCTCCAGAAAGAGGGGATGACCAACAAAGACCCTGGATCAGTGTTGGGTTTGCAATACTCAAAAAGCTGTGAAAAGGTTGGAGCAGAGAAGGGGGAATTTTATAGGAGATGTGATCACCCAGAAGGGACCGGAGCACATGAGACCTCACAGCTGATCGTAAGACTCAAGTCACACAGAGTGCATTATCTGGACATGGGGAGTTAAATTAGAAACCAATATCAGAAAGATCCTTGGAAAATGCCCAAATATTTGGAAAATAAACAATGAATTTTTAAATAATCTGCAGGTTAAAGAAGAAATCAAAAGGGAAATAAAAAGTACTGCATTTTAAATTGAATGAATCTTAAAACAAAATAAATGAGAATTTGAAAATGGCATAACAATACATGCATACTGATGTTTATAGCAACATAATTCACAATGGCCAAATTATAAACCAGCTTAGGTAGCCTTCAATGCAAGAATAGATAAAGAAAGTATGGAATATACGTACAAAAGAATTTTATTCAGTCATGAAGATGAATTAAATTATATTATTTGAAGGAAAATGAATGGAACCTGAGAGCCTTATCTTAAGCAAAATGAACCAAACTCAGAAAGGCAAGATTCACATGTTTTCTCTCATATGTGGAAACTAGAGAGGAATTAAAAAAGAAAGAAAGAAAGGAAGAAAAGTGTGGGGGTGGATTTCATGAAAATTGAAGGAAGATCAATAGAGTAGAAGAAAAGAACTGGAAAAGAGAGAGGGGAGGAAAAGGAAAAATAATGGGGAATGAGACTGGCTAAGTTATACTGTTGTATTGTATGCATCCATGAATACGTAATAATGAATTTCACCATTAGGTACAATCATAATGCACCAATAAAAAAATGAAAAAATAAATAAAACCAAAGACATTAAAAGAAAAGGAAACTACAAAATAACATCCCTTATAAATATAAATGTAAAATTTCTTAACAAAACTTCAGATCTAATCCAACAATATATTAAAATACTAATACATCATGACAGAGTGAGATTTCTCTAGGAATGCAAGGATGGCAAGGATAACAAGGTGACAATCAATCAATATAATTCACTACATTAGCAAACTAAAAATAATAATAATAACCTCAATAGACAGAGAAAAAGCATTTGAAAAACCCAACTTACTTTCACATCCATTCAGAATAAAAACTCTCAGAAAACCAGGGAGATAATTTATCAAACTGACAAAGGTATATAAAACACAAACACCACACACACACACACACATACACATACATGTACACATGTGCATGCATACACACACACACCACAAGTGAATCTCATACTTAATGATGGAAGTGTTTCCCAACGTCAGGAATAAGACTCGATGTTGACTCTCACCATTTCTATTCAACATTTTATTAGTGGTAAATATATTTTACTAGAAATTATAGCCAAGCAATCAGGTAAGAAAAGGGAGGAAAAGGCATACAGATTGGAAAGGATGGAGTGAAAATGTGTTTATTTATCCATATAATAAATTTTACATAACCTACAAAGGGGTTATTAGAACTAATAAGTTGATCAAGCTGTAGTCTATATATCAATATACATACATCTACTGTAGTGCTTCTATATGAGAGCAATGAGCAATCAGAAATTGGAATTTAACAACATATACAATAGTATCAAAATATAAAATACTTAGAAATAAATCTTACCAAAGGTATGAAGGACTTGTACATTGAAAATTATACAATATTGCTGAGAGTAATAGATACATAAATGAAAAATATAAATAAATAAATGGAAAGATATACCTTGTTTGTGGTTGATATGAAATTTTAAGAATGTTAGGAAGTCAATTTTCCCCAAATTTGTCTATGGATTCACAATAATCCCAACAGAAATCATAGAAGTCTTTTTTATAAAAGTTGAAAAACTGATTCTAAAATTCATATGGAAATGCAAGGATGCTACAATAGCCAAAACAGTACTGAAAAAAAGGAATAAAAATGGAGGAATAACCCTACCTGCTTTCAATAATCATTATAAAGCTACAGTAATAACATAGTGTGATATTGATATAAATGTAAACAAATCAGAGTTTGGAAATAAACTAATTTTTCACATTATATAGGTATATAATCAGTATGGTGGGAAAAGCATGACTTTTCAATAAATGCTGCTGGGACAGGTGTACATTAATGTGGCAGTCCCTTCTCCACCAAAATTGAACTTGGACCCATACCTCATGAAGTATATAAAAATTAACTCAAGATAGATCACAGATCTAAATGTAAAACCTATAATTCTAAAATGCATAAAAGAAAATATAATAGAAAATGCAAAATAAGAAAATAAACAGCACACAAAAATTGGTCAATAATTAGAGCATACCCTTCACCAAAGAAGAAACAAATGGAAAATACATGCACAGAAAATTCCCAACATCATTATTTGTTGGGGAAGCAAAAATTAAAACTATAATGAGACCATAAAATTCAGCAATACCACTACAGGATATATACCCCAAAAGAATTGAGTGGGTTCTCAAAGAGATATTTGTATACCCACCTTCACAGCAGCATCATTTAAAATATCCAAAAGGGGCAAGCAACCCCTTATTTATTGACAGATGAATAGATAAACAAATCGTGGGTTATCTATACAATGGAATATCTTTCAGCTTGCAAAAGCAATGAAATTCTACAACATGAATGAACCTTGAGGACATTACACTGTGAAAAATAAATCAGCCACAAAATGTCAGGTGCTATATGATTTCACTTATATGAGATATCTAGAGTAGCCAACTTCATAAAAACAGAAGGTAGGATGATGATTGCCAGGGGCTGGACAAGGGAGGAATAGGGAGTTAGTATTCAGTCAGTACAGGGCTTCAGTTTTGCAAGATGCAAAGAGTTCTGGAGATGCATGATGGTGATATGAACAGAATTATTGTCACTGAATAGTTCAATTTGAAATGTTTTAAATGGTGAATTTGGTGAAAAGCACATAGTGAGATAGCATTCGTACCCAATACAATGAACATAATACATAAGACAAACAAGAAACAAAAATTGGCAAAGATGTGAAGAAATAGAGGCTTTTATCCACAGGTGGTATGAAATGAAAAATGCCAAAAAAAATTAGGGAAACAGTTTAGAGATCTCTTAAAAATTTAAACACATACTTGCTGCAGTCTGGCTGGGCACAATTCACGAGCCACTTATCAAGCAGAAATGAACTTTATTTTTAGAACACACACACACACACACACACACACACGCCACACCACACGAGCTCTTCAGGAATTCCCTCAGAGCCCAACTGCCACCACCAACTTCCCACAAGCCTCTCAACCCCCCCCACTCCTCCTGCTCTTGAGGCCAATTGGAGGTTTTAGATGCCAGGCCAAAAACATGCTACAATTGTGAACAAACAGGACATTTTAAAAGGAATTGACTCATAGGAGGAGGGTTTAACATAACTAGGTATCAAAGGAGTAGAATACCGGGTATTTGCCCACGATGCCGCAGAGGGAGACATTGGGCTAATGAATGCCATTCTCAAACCACCATAGAGGGTACTCCATTATCAAAAAATGAACAAGGACCAGGTGTCTATCCACGATATCGTGGAGAAAGGCATCAGGCTCCATTGCCAAAATATGGACAGGGGGGCCCAATGCTCCGGGGCCCAAGACCACAAATATACAGGGCACTGGAAGAACCCAGCAACCCCATCAGGGTAGTGCCCAGGACACATTGTCCATTAGATCCCTCACTAGACAAACCAGAGGAAGCACAGGATTGGACATCTGCACCTCTGCCAGAACAGTACTAACTCCAGAGATGGGAGTTCAAATCATTCCCACAGGGGTAAAAGGACCTCTTCCCAAAGGAACAGTAGGCTTATTATTGGGACATAGTTCTTCTACTCTAAAAGGACTTATGATAAGTCCTGGGGTAATTGATCCTGATTATGAAGGTGAAATAAAAATTATAGCCAGTTCTCCAAAGGGTATATCAGTAATTTCACCAGGAGATAGAATAGCACAGTTACTAATAATACCCAGCCTACATGATAAATTTTCCAGTCATACTGTAGAAAGAGGTTCCAGGGGATTAGGCTCCACAGGTGTAGATTGGGCTATGCTTTCTTTAAATTTAGATTCTCGCCCCATGCTAAAACTAAATATTCAAGGACATGAATTTAATGGGCTACTGGATACAGGTGCAGACCTTAGCATCATCTCTCGTCAAGAATGGCCAAAACATTGGCCATTACAAGAAGCCACTCAAACGCTTCGAGGCCTAGGAGTGGCGACTAATCCCCATAGAAGTGCAATGGTATTAGATTGGAAGGATCCTGAAGGATGTGAAGGAACTATACAGCCATATGTATTGGATCATCTTCCCGTAAATTTATGGGGACGAGATGTCCTAGATCAATTAGGACTAACATTAACAAATAACATCAATCCAAATGCGCCCACTATTATGGCTAGACAAGGTTTTAGGAAAGGAAAAAGATTAGGAGAACAAGAACAAGGTATAGCAGCACCAATACAAATAGATCAAGGAACAGACAGACATGGATTGGATTTTCAGGAGGGGTCACTGAGACAATAAAAATTACTTGGAAATCAGAAAGACCAGTATGGGTTCCTCAGTGGCCCCTGACTAAAGAAAAGATACAACCAGCCCATGACCTGGTCAAACAACAATTAGCAGAAGGACATATACAACCTTCTTATCTCCCCATAATACTCCCATTTTTGTCATCAAAAAGAAATCTGGTAAATGGAGATTACTGCAAGATTTAAGAGCCATTAATAATGAAATGGTTATTATGGGACCTGCTCAATCAGGGATTCCTCAATTGTCTGCTTTGCCAAAAACTCTGGTAGCTGTTTGAATAAGCCTATCTACAAATTCAGCGTAAGTTTCATTAGCTCCTTGTATTACCTTAGATAATTGACCTTGTAAACTTCCATGTCCTTGTAAAGTCTCCCATGCCCTAACTGCATCTGCAGCAATTTGTGAGTATATGGCAGGATCATATGCAATTTGTTGCTGCTGATCCTCATAAGGTCCCTTTCCTAACAACATATCTAAATTTCTCTGTGGATAACCAGCTGCTGCATTTCACCTAGCAGTCTCCTTGCAAAATTCCTCATTGGCAACCTTCCATAACAGGTATTGTCCTCCATTTAGCACAGCTTTACACATACTAGCCCAATCTGCTGGCGTCATGTCCAAGTTGGTAATGGATTCAACCATGCTTACAGTGAAGTGTGCTTGGGGACCATAGGTTGTTACAGCCTCTTTTAGCTGCTTCACTGTTTTGAAATCTAAAGCATGGTGAATTCGCTGCCCTCCTGCCTGCTCAAATACAGGGCATGTTAATATTTGAGGTCCTGTCTCAGGATCCCATCTATCAACTACAGGGGTTGGGGGCCTCCCAGCATATGGAGGTGGTGCTGTTGGTTGGACACTTACACCCTCTGGTGATAGAAAGGTGTTAGTAGCAGTCTCCTGTTGTAACTTTTCCCCTGATGGCTTTTTCTGCTCTAAACTTTCTTCCTCTGTCTGACTAGCTCAAGAGACCTTCTCTTTTACTTGAATTTTCTCCTCTGTCTGACTAGCTTGAGAGACCTTCTCTTTTACTTGAATCAATATGTCTTCTCCTTCCTCTACCATTGTCTGAACTGAAGGCTTTGGACAAAGCAAACAAGATACTAACGTCCACAATGGCAATGTGCCAACTGGCAGACTTCCTGAGCTTTTCTTTTCTATTCTTTTTAAATCTTCACCATGATGGTTCCATTGTGACATATTTAACAGCTCCTCCTTAAAAAGCCATGGGCTACATTTTTGTATTGTATCAATGTATGCCCTGACTGCTCTTGATTTTACTGGGATGCCTCCTTCCTCTAACAATTTACTTAACACTCTTTTGGTTTGTTTTTTACTAATTTCTGATCCCATATTTCTACTATAATACAACCCAACAAGATGACGCCAAACAAAACTGAAACAGAATGAAACAAAAGTGGAAAAACAAAAAATCATTATAATAGCCTTTCTATCCTCCTGAAATGTCCATCCGTCCTTTCTCCCTATCTGTTCCTCAGACGTAAATAGTTTTTCCTCAGATGTGCGTGGTTTTTCTTCCATCTTACACATCTCCAGGGACAGGCAACTTAAAACAAAAGTGAAACAAAACAAAAGAAGAATCTTAAAATGGCTACCCATCCTCTCGCCCTGCCCTCAGGGGCGAGCAGTTTACCTTATCACTTGCCCTCAGTCGTTCCCCGTGCGGGCCACCAAATGCCACAGTCTGGCTGGGCACAATTCACGAGCCACTTATCAAGCAGAAACGAACTTTATTTTTAGAACACACACACACACACACACACACACACGCCACACCACACGAGCTCTTCAGGAATTCCCTCAGAGCCCAACTGCCACCACCAGCTTCCCACAAGCCTCTCAACCCCCCCACTCCTCCTGCTCTTGAGGCCGATTGGCTGGGTTACGTGGGCAGAGCCAAAAGAGTCCCCCAATGAGCAGCTCCGTGGTCTGAAAGGGCGGGGAAACAGCCCAATGAGCATCACTGAAGAGGAGCCAATCAGCTAGCAGCTGGAAGTTTGCTGGCAGCTGGAAGTTTGCTGGGGCCGCTTTGGCTGTGGCTCTCAACACATACTCTCCATTTAATTCAATGATTCCACTCTGAAGTATTTGTCCAAGATAAAAGGTATGTTCACGTGAAGACTAGTCCTTGAATGTTCATAATAGCTTTATTTGTAATAGTCAAATATGGGAAACAACCCAAATGTCCATCAAGGGATAAATGAATAAACAACACTGTAAATATTCATTATAAATCCATTAAATAGAATAGTATTCAGCAATACAAAAGAATGAACCACTGACATTAAACAACATTTGCAAGTCTCAAAATAATTAGGTTCATGTAAGAAGCAAGACAAAATAAAGGTATATAGTGTATAATTCCACTTACATAAAAGTCTAGAAAAAGCAAACTAATCTTTAGTACCAGAAAGTAGATTAGCCTTTGGATACTGGCAGGAGGAACTCTTGGTAGAAATATGATTACTGTCAATTATTGGATTGTGTTGATGGTTTCATAGGTGTACATATGTCAAAACTTATTAAATTTCATACTTTAAATATTTGCAGATTATTGACATAACTATGTCTCAATAAGGCTGTTTAAAAAATTAAAACAGATCATGGCAGAATGTAGCAAAATCATAAAAACAAGAAGTTTTCCTGGTTCAGTCTGAAAAAAAAAAACCTTTTTTCACTAATAAACTCACAAATACAATTTCACTCAAAAATTGACAAACTGTGACCTTCTACCTTTGTCTACTACAAAGTATTTTGAAAATTCAAGACTGATATTCTGCTCACTGTGAAATTTAATATAAACTGCATTTAAGCAGTTATATACAAGGAAGACAAAATGAACTTCATGTTTCAGATACGGAGTTCCTCGTACATAAATTGTTGCACAGTTTGAGTTTGTGAAGGATCAAATCAGAGTGGCCCCATTTCGTGTGGATGGAAATAGAATCATTTCTAAGGCCTATAAAAATGGAATTGCCCAAAGCACTTTCACATCATAGAATGTTCTTTTTTATTTTCATTATTTACTCTGCAGTTTTATTTCCTAAGGGGCTTTTACAAAAATAGAATCATAAAGCACTAACATCACAAAGGACTTCAGAAACCATCTGGTTCCTCTTTTTTTTCCAGTGAGTGGAGTAGACCACAACTCTGAGAATGGACAATGCCTGGGAAAGAGAACAGCAAGGAGGCTGGAAATGGGGCACTGGGCTCCACTCCTCCTTCCCTTGGCCAGGAAACACAGCAAGATGTCCAGTTCCCTGGGAACCACCAGGGTCATGCAGCCTAAGGCCGGTAAGCATCACAGCTAGAGCTGGGCCCCTTCCTCAAGAGAGGCATTCATTCACTCACTCCATAATACATATTTACTTGGCATCTGTAGGACACATGATTCTGTGCTAGGTTCTCCTGCCCCTGATTTCCACTCGGTTCCTCACTGAGCTTGCTTCTGGCAAGATACACACATTAAACAAGGAACTGCCCAATTAGTTATTTAATTGTTCCTGTCATCAGTGCAGCCAAGATGCACCTGGAAGGGAATTCCAACCCTGGAGGGGGTCGGTCAAGATTGAGAGGAGGTCGCTGAGAGCAAGGAAAGCATCAGGGAGACCTAGCTGAGCTGCCTGTGCTGTAGAAGAGTGAGCGAGGGCACCTGCTGCTGATCGCAGAGCATAGGGAGCTGCTGCGTTCAACAGGGTAGGACCGGTTAAGTTAGACCTCAGGCAATGCAATGCAGAGCTACTTTCGAATTTCATTTTGAAAACACTACGTATACTCTGGGAGATGGCAGATAAACGTGGACTAGTGGTTACTTCCGAAAGCATAGCAAAAGCAGAAAAGGTTTGGGTGGAACCATCTGGCAGGGGCTACCCACGCGGGGAGCTCTGTGCAAAATGAAAATGCTGAGCCCTTGATCCAAAATGACTTAAAAATTTCAAGAGGAAACAACAGAACAATGAAAGCAGCATGGAGCCCTGGGAGGGCGGGGTGGCGGCACATCAGTGAAGCATCAGGATTTGACCATCAACAAGATGTGTGGGAGGAGGGACCGGACGGTAATGTGGTCCAAGCGTCTGCCTGTGAATGGTGAGGTGGACCTTAGATAAGGAGACACTCTGGACAGAAGGAAGGAGAGCAGAAGTGAAGTGAAGAGCCTCGGGTGGAAGTGCCTAATGGGCTGTCAGGAGTACAGTGAGCACCAGGTCACAGGGACCCACCCCACAGAAATGCCCTCAGCCTCAGCATCCAGATGGGAATGGAAGTACGAGGATGACAGGAAACCCAGGCAGAAGGGACAACAGGGGAACAGCCCCTGAACCTTTTTTGGTGAGCCAGTTTTAAAAAGCTCAGGAGAGGGATCTGAGTTCTAGGTCATGTACCACCAAGAAGACATTTGTCTTGTGCCTCCTATCTCCACCCCACCTCCTACTCAAATGGCCTAGCCTCAACCCTATGGAGTATTTACAATGGGAATTTTCTGGATCAGTGAGAAAAGAATGTTTTTAAGTGAACCTTAGAAGGTGCCCCAATTATGCATGCTGCCTGGTTAACTTGTCACCAGCCATGTCCTAACTAGTCACTAGAGCAAAAGTTATCGTGTGCCCTGTCTTCTTTCTGCTCCTTCTCAGGGTGGGGAAGACAGAAAGAGCAGAGGGCTAATTCATAGCTTTGCCTCCAACCTAAGTTTTCTATATCCTATAAGGAAAAGAGCTAGGATTTTTGAGAGGGAAAAGAGTTTCATTTTTCATTGTGCTTTGTTAAAAATTTCCAAAGTTTACAGGGCCCAAAAGGAGTAAGTTTACATCATGATTCACAGAAGTATAAAAAGTACTTAAGATGTAAAACCTGGCTTTCCTATCCAAAAGGAAATACTATGGGTGAATGGGGATTTGGGGAAGAAATCAAGGGACTTGAAATGTGCCAGTGGGGTCATACCCTGGCCTCACTTCCTTGGCCTGTGTTCCAAGTTAAAAGAGGGCAGGACATAAGTCCCCTTGGAGTTGCTAACATTGGAGCAATTGGGAGGCCAAGGATGTATTTCAACAGGGCTCCACTCCTTGGCTCCCTGGAGCTCTGCCTCATACACAGGCCACAGCTTCCTGGTATCTGCTTTTGTGTTCACTTCTGCACAGATACTCTTTCCCAACTAGTGGAGACACTAAGACTGAGTGATTTGGTGAATGAACACACACACACACACACACACACACACACACACACACAAGCTTGGCACAGTTTTTTCCCCAGCAGGGAATATGATTTTTTTCTGAAAAAAAAAATCACTTCATTGGTGGCTGAGACTTGGGAGAGGACTTCCGGCCACTTTAGGAACAGCTGACAGGGAGCAGACAAGTGAGAGATAAATTGTGTGTGCATCACCCTGAGCCTGGCTGCCTGTCTCACCATGTGGCTCTTCCCTCAGCCTCTTCACATCCACAATGCAGTCCATGCTCCTGCCACAGCTGGAATGGCCAGATGAGCTCTGGAAATCATCCCTGGTTCCTGCCCACCCCTCACACCCACATCAGCAGACCTCTCAGCTCTGCATGGAACGTAGGTCCCAGTTCATGCTCAACCTCTGCCTCTTGGGTCACAGCCACCAGCATTCCTGACCTAGACACCTAGGACAACCCCTAACTGGACTCCGGGCCTCGTGCCATCACCTACAGAGCACCCAGAATGCTGTTTATAGGTGAGAAAACATCAATACCCCCACCTAAACCCTCTCATGGCTTCCTATAACACCAAGAAAAACACCCAGAATCCTCACAGATCCCTCTGTCCCTGCCTGGCCTCCCGTCTGATACCACAGGGCCTTTCCACCTGCCTTGCTCCCGGGATGACTGCTATCTTATCATCACTTCTCTTAGACCCAAGAGCATCTCAGAGAGTCTTTGCAAACCACTTATATAAAGTAGAGACCCAGCTGTGTTAGTCATCTTTTACATTGCTGTGACTAGAAAATCCAAACAGTACAAGTAGGGGGGAAGAAAGGTTTATTTGAGGGCTTACGGTTTCAGAGGTCTTAGTCCATCTCCATTCCTCAGGGCTCAAAGTGAGGCAGAATATCATGGCAGAAGAGTGTGGCAGAAGCAAACAGCTCACATGATGATCAGGAAGCAGGGAGGAGGGGAGGAGAGGGACTCCACTCTCCATAGCCATGCCCCCAATGAAGCACTTCCTCCAGCCACACCCCACCTGCCTCCAGTTAACCCAAAATTAATTTCATCAGGGATTAATTAACTAATCAGGTTAAGGCTATAACCCAATTGTTTCTCCTCCAAACCTTCTTGCATTGTCTCACATGTGAGCTTTTGGAGGACATCTCACATCCAAACCATGACACCAGGCAATGCCTATACTTCCACACAACTTAAGATCCTCAGTAGTACTCAACACTGCCTAGAAATACAGATGAATATGCACACAAATGCTCACACACACATACACATGCACACACGTTACACACACAGACACATGGGAAGCCATGGAGTGTTAGTCCTGCCAACATATATGCAGTAGAGAATAGGAACTTACAGCCAGCCCTGCCCTCAGGGAACTGGCAGTTAAGCCTCCCTCGAGCAATGCTCATCTCATAGTCCAAGGAAAACCTTGCTTTATGTCTTCATGGACAGGTTATGTAATCAGATTAATGAAACATTTGAGAAATTGCTTAGGGAGGCCTTCGGTAAATTGGATAACTCGAGTGATTTTCTTTCCTGAAAATTTCTTATTTTTCATGGGAGAGAAGATTATTTTTAAAGTCTATATTTTTTTTTCAGGAGAGTGAGAAAGGCCAAGCAATAAATTTACAACCCTGCCACTATTGCAATGTAAGTCTCCAATCCATAATTTGTTAGTGCCTCTTCAATCACTGGAGCAGGTTAAGATTCTGCCTGTCCAAGTCAAGGGAGGCACAGACTGGAGATGGGATTGGGGAACCTCCCCTAATGTACAGATATTAATTAGGCGAAGACAATTGTCTGCATGAAATCACTAGATAAATGTTTCACACTTGTCTTTATTATGCCCTGAAAACCCAAAAGAAGGGGACACGTTAGGCAAAGGGAAATAAAAGAAGCCAAATGTCTGCAGGTAATTGGTCCCAGCAGACATTCCATTCTGCCCCCTTGGCTTCATGAACAGAGGTACAGAGTATAAAACAAAGGAGGAAAGGTTTTCCTTCTGCTCTGGCAAGCCCACACAAGGGAGGAAATGGAACTCATGCTTACTCAGGTCGGATGGGCAAGGGACAGTCCCAGGACTTTGGTTGCACAAACAGAAGCTCAGGGATGATGAGCTGCCTATGGGAAAGAAGGTTATACCTTCTCTCTGGGCTAAAACTATTGAACTAAGGCCAGTGAGAAGGAAGCAAGCAGGAGGAGGAAAAGACCACCAGGAGAAAGCATTTGCTTCCTTATTGAGAGAAACCATCTGATGGCTATACTTCCTGAACATAGAGTAGGCTTTTGTGGGTGCTGGAAGTCACATGATAGAATCTAGAAGACAAAGCAAGGGGTGCAGGGAGGGTTGGGGAGTGATCTGCAGGCTTTAGTACAGCATTGACATTGTATGCCTCAGGCTTCTGGCCTGAATACTAGTGAAGGTCCCAGGATGGACAGAAGGGAAGGGCATGCCCTGAAGGAAGGAGAAGGAGAAAGCCATGTATTTTGGCACAAATGAGGCATCAGGGAGCAGCATCTTAGAAAACCCAGTTGGGGCATCCGTTTGGAATCTAGGTGGGGACTGGTGAGAAGCAGAGAAGGAGGAATCCATCTGGAGATTATCGCAAACCCAGGCTGCTCACATCCCAGGATGAGGGACGTTCTGTTCCTGCCCTGCCTGTGCTTTGCCTTCTCTCTCCTGAGCCAAAAGGACCACGCCCACTGGGAAAGCGAGTCATGGGTCCCTCCCTCTTCACCTCTTCTCTTACCCATCTCCTGTTGTCACTTTGAGACCAGACCAGCCAGTGTCCTCTAAGCCGTTTGCTCTCTCCAGCCCTCTTGAGAACTCCTGGGATTCTCCCACTTGGCTGCTCCTTTTCAGCCTTTCTCCACCTCAGGGGAACTTCCTCTTGCCCAGGCAGGCCTTTCATCTCACTTATTACCTGGACTTCTTCACTTTCTTGTGGCACCTTCCGTTTTGTACAGTGTCAAATCTTATTCTTCTGAGGTCATCTGCTTATTTGGGAAGCATTAGCTTTTTACCCCTGTCTTCTGCTGCTTCCCATTTTGGGAGAACTGTTATCATTCGAGAAGTTATCAACTTTTGAAGCTCGGGAAAACTCAGGCCTATTGATTTTTTTTTTCAATTTATAAGTCATTGAAAAGAAAATGGCTTAGTGCTGTTTCAGAGTGTTAGAAGTGCTGTGACAACAGCTTTTCTTTCTCTCTGTAGGGAAATAGGATCCCTACCTCCATGTCACTTGAGTAAGAGGGTTGGTTACCTGTGTGCGCCTCCACTATTGTCTGCACGGTCGCCATGACCAACTCATACACTGTGTGGGCTTCAGCTTCCTTACCTACAAAATGAAGCTGATAACACCTGATCTGTGAATGTCAAGGTGACTTTGGTGACCGAATAACAAAGGCCATGAGGTGCCAAGGCCAGCATCCAGGTGTAGGAGGTCTCAGCAAATGTCACCCTCTCCCCTGCCATCTGGCCACAGGACTTGATGATTAAGTACATCCAGGCTCACTTCATTCTAATTTAGAACACTTACAAAGAATGATCTCTAAGTTGACTTTGAGCATTCCATAAATTTCACAAAAAGTTGAATATATTTATTAACTGATATTGCATCTATAATGAAGTTGATGACTCAAGCATGTGATCAATGTGATTAATCAGGTGATTTCTAATATAACAGTCATCTTTCAAAAGCCACCACAACCTTCTGCTCATGAAAATACCCTAATTTTTTAACAACAAAATGCAGAATAATGTGTTCAATTCTAAGATTGTAAGTGGTTATCAAAAGAAAATTCTTTGAGAGAAAATATGTTCTCTTGTTGAATTACAGGCACCAAACAGAGAATTATATCTTTACATTTTGGATGTGTTGTGAATGTAGGAGAATATGCTTCCCTAATTAATCTCAAACTTGCTACCACAGAATTTTACAGAGCAGCAGCACTTTCTCCTGGAGAAAAGTTTATGATAGGTTTTACTACTGAAAAAACACAGAATGAAACTTTTTAATAAATCTGTACTTAAAAAAAAGATTAAAGGCAATTATATGATAAGCTGCATTTTGAAATGATAGCTTCCACTTGGCCTCATGGGACTGCCACTTCTATGAAATTGCTACTCCTTCCAAGTTCAGGACACACTTCCTTTACTTTTTTGTTGTTGTTGTTTTGTTTTGGTTTTAATATCTAATTCCCAAAGGAACAAAAGAATAAACCCTCTTTTTCTTAGAAAAAGAAATGTGATACAAAGATTCCCCCAGTATGAGCCACCTCCAGTAAACAGAGTCTGTTTTTCTCACCAAGACTTTGACTGCAATTCTTTGGTTAACTAGGAGTAAGATACCCACACAGCTCTGCCATGGCCCTTGTCTTAACACAGGACTTAAGTCATCCCAGCCAGCTTGTCTACAGTTGCCCCATGCCCAAGAAACCCTCTTCTACCACAAACATGCTTTTCTCCAAAACATAGAAATTGAAAAAAAAAAGTTCTTAAATCTTCTAAGTCCTACCAAACATTTATTTTAAAAGAATAAGAAAAGAATAAAAACCATGAGATATGAAAGGTCACTGGAGCTCATTAAAAGAAACTATTTCATCTTTATTCAAGGCTTTTCAATTGAGGGAAATATCTGACAAATCACTAAATTCATAATTACAAATGTGCCTATGGGACATTGAATTTCATGATGTGGAGAGATTTCTCACACATATTTCATAGCCATAAAATTAGAAATAATCTTTTGAAAGCACTGATCAAAGGTTAGAAAGAAACCTCTTAGAACTGGAGCAATGAGAAAACAAGTATCCGTGTGTACATCTTATAAAAATCTTTAGAGAAAAAATAAAGATAGGAGAAAATAGCGTTTATATTTTTAAACTACAAATAAAAAAGTAAGAAAGAACATAAGAAAATTTCATAAGTAGCGTATGATATTAAAAGAGCATGAAAAAATACTAAAGACTAGAATATAAATAAAATGTATAGCCCTAAATAATGGATAATGAAGATATTTTAAGACATATAATGATGCCTATCGAAAAAAGACAGATGAAGCTAACAAGGAACACTTGACATATTTAGAATAGGAACAAAATTAACAACAGGCTTTAATTATCCATTGAATATTCATGGGAAAGCAGAAACCACCAGAAGCAAATAGCACCAATTTTTAACACTACGTAAGTTTGGTTCAATCAATCTGTAAGACTATTATATCATTAATCCTAAGTAGAGGTGTGTTCCTATTAAAAATCATAAAAACATGAATCTACCCTATAGAAAAATGAAATGATGACATGGCCATTGTCAGAGAGCACCCCAGTTCAAGGAAGGCTTGGCTCCCAGGAGAAGTGCCCAAAGCTGCTGATGGACAGGTCAAGACAGAAAGATTGAACAGCGACTGTAAACCCAATAGGAGAACATAAATAAGATTATAAAACATTTTGACTGACTGAATGCAGGAAAGCTTCCAATTTGCTTAAATGTTCAGCCCATGGTGAAATCTGTGAAGTATCATGTCAAGAAGAGGGAAGGGACTGTACACCAGGTGTTTTAGTCAGCTTTGTCATTGCTGTTACCAAAAGACCTGACGAGAACAATTTTAAAGGAGGAAAAGTTTATTTGGGGGCTCATGGTTTCAGAGGTCCCCATCCATACACAGCCTTCCATTCCTCTGGGGTAGCAGTAAGTCAGAACATCATGGCAGAAGAATGTGGGGAGGGAAGCAGCTCAGGACATAACAGTCAGGAAGCAGAGAAAGAGTTCTGCTTACCAAGAACAAAATATAAAACCCAAAGGCACACCTGCAAGGATCCACGTCCTCCAGCTACATTCTACCTCCTACCACCAAATTAATCCATAACAGAAGATTAATGCACTGATTAGGTCAAACCACTTATAACCCAAACATTTCATCTCTGAAATTTCTTGCATTGTTTTACACATAAGCTTTTGGGAGACACTTGATATCTAAACCATAATACCAGGGTCAGGTAGTCAGAAATAAATCCCCCAGAAGTAGTCTCTAAACTAACCATTATGCATTGAGATACTGTTTTCTTACCAAATTGGAAAGATTAAAAGATAGGATACAATATTAGTGAAGATTTAGACAACAGGCATTCTCCTAGCTCATGTGACCAGGTGCATTGGTGGTATTTATTTATTTATTTATTTGAGATAGGATCTCACTAAGATGCACACCCTGGCCTTGAACTTGTAGTCCTCCTAAACTTGTCTCAGCCTCCCAAATAGTGGGTATAATAGGCATGCACCACTGCACCCAAATTAGTGCCACTTGTTTAAAGGGCAATCTGTAAATATCTGATGAACTGAACAACCAAGAACCCTTATGAGAACAATTTCACCTCTAAGCCTGTAGGATAGGGGCATGCACATGTCCCACAGTCACATATACAAAGTCAGTAAGAGTCTAGAAAACACATATCCACCCACCAATAGGCAACATATCAAGTAAATAACGGAATACAAGAAAACCACTAACAGGTGAAAGAGTTGTATGCATCTTGGTAGGAACCGTCTTCAAGTTGTATTGTTAAGTTTACAGCAAAGTAAAAGTGCAGGATAGCATACACGATGATACCATTTTTACCTTTATAAAAGGTACACATACACATGCATTTGTATATTGTTTATAATCTATCAACATTAATTATCTCTGGGAAGGAAACTTACTTTAGAGAAAGAAAGAAAGGGAGGGAGAGAGTATGGGAGGAAGAGAAATACTTTGTTAGAAGAGCACACATCAGCCTGGCACATTAATGGTGCACACCTATAATCCTAGCAACTGGGGAGGAAAGAGGATCACAATTTCAAGGTTAGCCTAGGCAACTTAGTGAGATTTTGCCTTAAAATAAAATATAGAAAGGACTTGGGATATAGCTCAGTGGTAAAACATGCCTGGGTTCAGTCCCTAGTACCCCCACCCCTAAAGTCAACACAAATGCTCAGAACATTTATGCTAAATCATTGGGAAAAGATACAATAGCATCATCAATAGCTCTAAGAAAACCACTCATGCTTAGGTAAAATCTTAAAGTGCTACATTATAGGCTGTGTGTTCAGATATAATGGAGTCGTTACAGTGCTAAAGCCTTCCAGGAAACTTAATCAATGCAAAGGCCCCACTTCAAAGCCCAATTCTTACAATCAGGTCAGAAAGACTTAAAATATGTTGTTCAGAATAACAGACATGAGAGGAAAGGGGGACACTCTCAAGGGAAAAAAAATGGTCCTTCCAGATAGGAGAAGGTCAGCGTGCCTCTCCTGCCCTCCAGTTTTATTGGGATTCCAAGTAAATTTCCAGATTACCCATGTCCGCTTCTTGACTTCTGATGGACAGCAGGATGACATCAGACTTCCAAGTCCCTACTGCCATGACAACTCTAGGTCACTTTGGCCCAATGCTGACCAGTTCTAATTGGAACCAGTTCTGATCTTTTATGGTTAGGGGGAAATTGTCCTTTTCTCCCTGAGTTCTGGGATCTGGTCTGTATAAGGGTCACCAAATCCCCCACTTCAGGACAACTTGTGTTTTGTTTATTGTTATTTTGGTATTTCCTGAGGAATATAACATATCCTATCAACATAAGCAAGGCAGGGCTGCAGTAATTTTTTTTTAATAAAAAAATGTGCAGGTCAACATAGTGGGCCCAGTTTATAGTGTTTCCTTAACCTCATATTCCCACCATTCACATTTTTTTGCTCCCTATCAGAGCCAGAGTAAGCCATTATTACTTTTCCCTGCTTGGATGTGGCCTACCCTAGCAGGAGACTTCTCTGTCTGAAAACCTCTGATGGCAACTTGTGAGTGACCTCAACCTCCCTCACCACCACCCAGCCTCCCACATCAGTGACTGATGAGATGCATGATCAACCCAACACTACAGGCCTCACTGCTCCAGCTCTAGTCAAGCCCAGTGCTGCCTAGGAAAGCCTTTCCCTTCCCTCGTTTACCTCACCCTGATTATTATCTGACCCTGATTATCCTCCCAAATCCCTCACAAAACCAAACCCGGCAAGCCCAGCCAAAGCCAACCCACTGGGCTCTGTACCCCTAGCACTTTCACTCTCCTGACTATGGATTTGGAAACTATGCTACCAAGTCTGTATTTTTAGCTTTCTTTCCTTGTGTCTATCTCCAGCTCCTAGTCTAGTATCAGGGCCTCATGAAGGAAGTATGTATCCATAGTCAGGCACCATATAACAATGCTTTCATCAATGATGGACTGCATGTAAGATGACGGCTCCTTGGGATTACAGTGGAGCTGAAAAATGACTATCCCCTAGTGTCATTGTAGTTGTCATAATGACAGAGCACAGCACATTACTCTTCTATTTGTAGTGATGCTGGTGTACACAAACCTACTGCCCTGCCAGTCACACACAAGTATAGCACATACAATTATGCATAGTACATATTATTGAGAATGATAAACAACTATGTGATTGGCTTATGTATTTACTGGATTTTTTTGTCATTATTTTAAATTGTTTTTCTACTTAGAAAAAGCTAAGTTTACCATAAAATAGTATGTTGTATTACACCAGCCACAGCCTTATATGATTTGTGTTCACATCTCTTGATTGCACGAAGAAGGCACACAAGGTGATCAACCTGTCCCATCTAGGTTTGCAACATATCCACTCTATGATATCTGCACAGTGATGAAATCTCCTAATCATGCATTCCTCAGAACATAACTCTGTCATTAAGTGATGCTTGGCTATATAAACTTTTGGGATCTTTATAAGTAGGACACTGAATTTTTACACACTTGAAGTGAGAAATATATGCATGCAGATATGTACATACAGTTGCTATTTTGCTTCTGATAGTTGTTAGTAACCTAACATATTAGAATGAAACATTAGGAAAGATGAATCAGAAGTCAAATTTTTAAATATGAAATTTCTAATCTCATTTGGAAAACTAAAAGCATCAATTCAATTGAACATATATTAAAAGACCTACTATTATCCTAAACATTGTTAGGTATTAACATATTTTTAAAATATGGTTTCTACCCTCAAGAAATTTACAATCTAATAGGAAAAAGAAGATAAAATGTGATAAATGCCACAGAATGTTGTTATTCTAATGAAAACAACAAATGTGGAGAGTCCTAGGAGTCTCCTGAGCATAGGAAAGGTATAGGATGTCTAAGTTGATCCAACCAGACTGGAGCTTTAGAAAGGTATGCATGAGTGTGCACCTGGGCAAAACTGAGAAAAGTTGCTGAAATGCCAGGAGAAGACATTGAGAGAAGTCTATTGATGTCCTCTTGCCTTTCTGAATGGTTTGCAATCAGAAGAAGCAACTATTTGTTCCAGACTACATTTTCAAGGATGTCCTGTAGCAGTCAGCCCTGAAACATAGAGATCTCTCCCCTTGGAGCAAAGAGCAGGAATGATTACTGACCTACATAATAGATTTGCATTTCCTAAGCTCAAAATCCCTCTCCCAGCACAAATCACTGAATGTTTGGGTGCTGCCAGACTCTCTGAGTCACCTGTGAGAGTTAAGGCTCAGAGAACTGACCCAGGTCGGCTCATGCTAATAATGATGGCTGTGCCAAGAGTAGCAAGATCCTTTGTATCTGACCAAGAATCAAATCTTCTGCCAGCATCCATGACACTGTGCTATCCTAACTTGTTAGTTTCTCAGTAGGATAAAACATCAGTCCCTTTAAGTTCCTTACAAAAGGGAATGAAAATCCTTCTATTTCCTCAGCTGCACAATACAGCTAATAATACCTGTTTTAGGGCTGCTGTGAGGACTAAATAAGGAATGCATGCAGAGCATCCATCTAAGAGAAAGTGCTCAACCAGCCATTTGGTCATTAAACAGGTCAAAGTATTAGGAATAGAAACAGGAGGAAAAGTGAAGGCTGGCAGGTTGAGCAGTACTTTAGGGTTAGAAGGCAGGAAATATCAGATAGACATAGAGGTCAAATAACAATATCTAGAAGAATGGAGAATCCTATACAGAGTCACAGTAGACAGGAGAAAACTCAAGGTTTCCGCAATGCCTCATCTCTCTCTAAGGAAAAAGAAACTGTACAAAGTATTGTATTCTAATTGATAAAGTTGTTTCTCATGGAGTCACATATTAAAATTCTAATACTGTCATATGTATGTACTGGAATCAAAATATTAATAAATGGGTGGTGGATGGTGGAAGTTAGGTTTCTTGGTTTTGGAGAAGGGGACTGCAGAAAAGCAAGGAGATCCTAGAATTATGTGTATGGTAATGGAATGGAGTTGGAGACATCAGTGCAAACCCATGCTTAGCTAAATAGACAGATAGTACATTAGAAAAAGTTATCGATCTATGTACATATAGATCATATATAGGTAGTATAATCACGTTTCTGTGCTCTATCAGCTGAACGGATCTAGAATCAATGACATCTCAGTATCAATGAGCACTCCTGAAGCCGAGATCTTGGTTTCTAATACCATTTTCCAATCAAAGACAGCAGAGATCACTCAAGAAATGGCTGAATCTAGGACTGGGCCATGAAATATACAAGATGATACTGGAGCATATTGCAATGATAGAAAATAATGAAGAGTTCAGAAAACAAAAATAGAAACACAATATTGAGGTATATCAGTGGGAGATAGGAGCCAATGGAAAGAATTCCTAATGGCCAAAGCTAGAATAATTTCAATAAACAATAAAGCAATATCAGATTATAACCCAAAACATAAAATACATGTCCATGATTTCACACTCATATAAATAAATGACTAAATAAGAATATAATTGGAGGAGTATAGACAAATCTATGTAGAATTCTAACTACCTTGGGTAGATGCTCCACTCTCGAGGAGGTGGAACACAAATTCCTATCCCTTAAATGTACACAGAGTGACTTCTTTCCAAAAAGAAAGGGGAAAATCTGCAGGACAGAAACCTACAAACATTACTTCAGCTCCATGACCAAGTTAACATCAACAGTGATAAGTCAACATTGACCGTGTAGTCCTTAATACAATGTGTGATGGGAATGACACTTAACTCTGTGGTCTTCCTTCTCGAAACCCATAATACCAGACAAATCATTAGAATACTGTCAGACAAGTCCCAGTTGAGTGTCATCCTATAAAATACCTGAACAGATTCAGCAAATCGCCCCGCGGCTAGAGTCTGCGGCGCGTGCTGGGAAACGAGGAGATAGCAACGCAAAGATACAGCGCTGCAGTTTCTGCGGGCTTCTGCCAGCTGTGCAATCACCGTACTCAGTGCTGAATTCTGGGTTTGAGACGGGGGAAGGAAGCGGTCCAATTCGGTTCTCCACACCAGTCAGACCACAGAGGAAGCCAGCGGCCACCATCTTGGAGAGCTGACGTCACCATCCCTGTTTTCGACTGATCGCAGCTCATTCAGCCATAGAACAGGTAATTTCAGGCTGTCATTCGCCTGCAGCTCGCAGACAAATTACTCAGGCTCAGTGCTAAATAACCCGCGGAAACTACTTCTTGGAGCCTGCTCCTATCAGAACATACACCAAGCACGGAGCGGCCGAATTCCGGCTCCCGGAACTGCTCTGGCCCAGGGATAAAGAACCCGCGGAAACTGCTTCTCGGTCCGGGTCCTGCTGAATACTGTGGAGGTAAATACCAACCGAGCCTTCATAGGCAGTGGCAACAGGACTGAGACGGGGCTTGTGAGGGCGGGTCAGGACTCACCCGTTGCTTTGGTCACCCGGCAAAGGGAACGAAATGCTGCCATTCGCATAGGATACCAACATGGCAGAGATCTGATGTCATCAGAAAGCAGCAGAGGAGAGAACTTCATCGATACCAGCGGCGACAGAAACAGTTGGTCTCCTGGTAAAGAAAGTGAGTCACAAACACCCGAGTCTCTCTCACTTTGTCATCAAGCCAGAGGGGCAGAGCAGAGCCATCGCCCGCGCCCGGAACAGGCCCAGCGGCCCGCCGGCGCGGTAGTCACGTCACCCCAATTGGAGTAGGGGCAGAGCAGAGCCACCACCCGCGCCCGCAAGGTAGGCAGACCTGCGACAGACCGGTGGATCAGGCCCAGCGGCCTGCCGGTGTGGTACACACGTCACCCCAACTGGAGTAGGGGCATAGGAGAGCCGCCGCCCGCGCCCGGAACAGGCCCAGAGACCTGCCGGCGTGGTAGTCACGACACCCCAATTGGAGTAGGGGCAGAGCAGAGCCGCCACCCGCGCCCAAAAGGTAGGCAGACCTGCGAACGACCAGCGATACAGGCCCAGTGGCCTGCCGGCGCGACAGACACGTCACCCCATTTGGAGTACGGGCAGAGCAGAGCCGCCGGCCGTGCCCGCAAGGTAGGCAGACCTGCGACCGACCGGTGGAACAGGCCCAGCGGCCAGCCGGGGTGGTAGGCACGTCACCCCAATTGGAGTAGGAGCAGAGCCGAGCCTTCGCCCGCGCCTGGAACAGGCCCAGAGGTCCGCGGGTGTGGTAGACAAGTCACACCAATTGGAGGAGGAACAGAGTAGAGCCGCCGCCCGTGCCTGCAAGGTAGGCAGACCTGCAACCGACCGACGGATCAGGCCCGGTGGCCTGCCGGCGTGGTACACACGTCACCCCAATTGGAGTAGGGGTAGAGCAGAGCCACCTCCCGCGCCCGGAATAAGCCCAGCGACCCGCCGGCGTGGTAGACACGTCACCCCAATTGGAGTAAGGGCAGAGCAGAGCTGCCGCCCGCGCCTGCAAGGTAGGCAGACCACCGCCGGACCCTGCAAGAGAGACTTTTCAAATATAAAAGAGCAATATAAATATATAGGGGGAAAATTTTTTCAAAAACACAACAGTTTCACCAAGCAGAAAGAAACGCAAGCAGTATGAAAAGACAAGGAAAGAAAAGACCACAAGCAATGCAGGTCAACTCAACTTTAGAAGAGGTAACAGCTGCAGCAGATGGAATGTCAGATAAAGAATTCAGGATATACATGCTTCAGATGATCTGGAGTCTCAAGGAAGACATCAGACAGCAAAATCAGACAATGAAAGATCACTTCGACAATGAATTACACAAACAAATCCAGGAAACAAAAGATCAACTATACAGGGAGATAGAGGTTATAAAAAACAAACAAACAGAAATCCTAGAAATGCAGGAAGCAATAAACCAACTTAAAAACTCAATGGAGAATACTACCAGCAGAGTAGAACACTTAGAAGATAGAACATGAGACAATGAAGACAAAGTATTTCAACTGGAAAAGAACATAGACAGCTCAGCAAGACTGTTAAGAAACCATGAGCAGAACATCCAAGAAATATGGGATAACATAAAGAGACCAAACTTAAGAGTCATTGGGATACAGGAAGGTATAGAGGTCCAAACCAAAGGAATGAGCAATCTATTCAATGAAATAATACGAGAAAACTTCCCAGACTTGAAGAATGAGACAGAATCCCAAATCCTAGAAGCCTACAGGACGCCGAATGTGCAAAATCGTAAGAGATCCACACCTAGACACATTATAATGAAGATGCCCAACATACAGAATAAGAAGAGAATTTTAAAAGCTACAAGAGAAAGGAAGCAGATCACATTTAGGGGTAAGCCAATCAGGATAACAGCTGATCTTTCAACACAGACTCTGAAAGCTAGAAGATCCTGGAATAATATATTTCAAACACTGAAAGAAAATGGGTTCCAACCAAGAATTGTGTATCCAGCGAAATTAAGCTTCAGGATGGAAGATGAAATTAAAACCTTCCACGATAAACAAACGTTAAAAGAAATTGCAGCTAGAAAACCATCTCTTCAAAACATCCTCGCCAAAACATTACAGGAAGAGGAAATGGAAAATAACAATGAAAACCAACAGTGGGAGGTAGGACAGTAAAGGGGGGAAAAATCAAAGAGGAAAACAAACCATGTTTAGTAACATAAATAAACAAATATGGCTGGAAGAACAACCCATATCTCAATAATAACCCTAAATGTTAATGGCTTAAACTCACCAATTAAGAGACACAAGCTAGTAGAATGGATCACAAAACAAGACCCAACAATATGCTGCCTACAGGAGACGCATTTGATAGGAAAAGACATACATAGGCTGAAGGTGAAAGGTTGGGAAAAATCATATCACTCATATGGACTTCGGAAACAAGCAGGAGTGTCCATACTCATATCAAATAAAATAGATTTCAAGCCCAAGTTAATCAAAAGGGATAAAGAGGGACACTACATACTGCTCAAGGGAACCATACACCAACAAGACATAACAATCATAAATATATATGCCCCAAACAATGGTGCAGCTATGTTCATCAAACAAACTCTTCTCAAGTTCAAGAGTCTAATAGACCACCATACAATAATCATGGGAGACTTCAACACACCTCTCTCGCCACTGGACAGATCTTCCAAACAAAAGTTGAATAAGGAAACTATAGAACTCAATAACACTATTAATAACCTAGACTTAATTGACATATATAGACTATACCACCCAACATCAAGCAGTTACACATTTTTCTCAGCAGCACATGGATCCTTCTCAAAAATAGATCATATATTATGTCACAGGGCAACTCTTAGACAATATAAAGGAGTAGAGATAATACCATGCATCTTATCTGATCATAATGGAATGAAACTGAAAATCAACAATAAAAGAAGGAAGGAAAAAGCATACATCACTTGGAGAATGAACAATAGGTTACTGAATGATCAATGGGTTATAGAAGACATCAAGGAGGAAATTAAAAAATTCTTAGAGATAAATGAAAACACAGACACAACATATCGGAATCTATGGGACACATTGAAAGCAGTTCTAAGAGGAAAATTCATTGCTTGGAGTTCATTCCTTAAAAAAAGAAAAAACCAACAAATAAATGATCTCACACTTCATCTCAAAATCCTTGAAAAAGAAGAGCAAAACAACAGCAAAAGAAGTAGAAGGCAAGAAATAATTAAAATCAGAGCTGAAATTAATGAAATCGAAACAAAAGAAACAATTGAAAAAATTGACAAAACTAAAAGTTGGTTCTTTGAAAGAATAAATAAAATCGACAGACCCTTAGCCATGCTAACAAAGAGAAGAAGAGAGAGAACTCGAATTACTAGCATACGGGATGAAAAAGGCAATATCACAACAGACACTTGAGAAATACAGAAGATAATCAGAAATAATTTTGAATCCTTATACTCCAATAAATTAGAAGATAGTGAAGGCATCGATAAATTTCTTAAGTCATATGATCTGCCCAGATTGAGTCAGGAAGATATAGACAACCTAAACAGACCAATATCAATTGAGGAAATAGAAGAAACCATCAAAAGACTACCAACTAAGAAAAGCCCAGGACTGGATGGGTATACAGCAGAGTTTTACAAAACCTTTAAAGAGGAACTAATACCAATACTTTTCAAGCTACTTCAGGAAATAGAAAAAGAGGGAGAACTTCCAAATTCATTCTACGAGGCCAACATCACCCTGATTCCTAAACCAGACAAAGACACTTCAAAGAAAGAAAACTACAGACCAATATCTTTAATGAACCTAGATGCAAAAATCCTCAATAAAATTCTGGTGAATTGGATACAAAAACATTTCAAAAAAATTGTGCACCATGATCAAGTAGGATTAATTCCTGGGATGCAAGGCTGGTTCAATATACGGAAATCAATAAATGTTATTCACCACATCAATAGACTTAAAAATAAGAACCATATGGTCATCTCAATAGATGCAGAAAAAGCATTCGACAAAGTACAGCATCCCTTTATGTTCAAAACTCTAGAAAAACTAGGGATAACAGGAACATACATCAATATTGTAAAAGCAATCTATGCTAAGCCTCAGGCTAGCATCATTCTGAATGGAGAAAAATTGAAGGCATTCCCTCTAAAATCTGGAACAACACAGGGATGCCCTCTCTCACCACTTCTGTTCAACATAGTTCTCGAAACACTGGCCAGAGCAATTAGACAGACGAAAGAAATTAAAGGCATAAAAATAGGAAAAGAAGAACTTAAATTATCACTATTTGCAGATGACATGATTCTATACCTAGCAGACCCAAAAGGGTCTACAAAGAAACTATTAGAGCTAATAAATGAATTCAGCAAAGTGGCAGGATATAAAATCAACACGCATAAATCAAAGACATTCCTGTATATCAGCGACAAATCCTCTGAAATGGAAATGAAGACAACCACTCCATTCACAATATCCTCAAAAAAAATAAAATACTTGGGAATCAACCTAACAAAAGAGGTGAAAGACTTCTACAATGAAAACTACAGAACCCTAAAGAGAGAAATAGAAGATCTTAGAAGATGGAAAAATATACCCTGTTCATGGATAGGCAGAACTAACATCATCAAAATGGCGATACTACCAAAAGTTCTCTATAGGTTTAGCAATGCCAATCAAAATCCCAACGGCATTTCTTGTAGAAATAGAGAAAGCAATCATGAAAATCAAATGGAAAAATAAAAGACCCAGAATAGCAAAAACAATGCTAAGCAGGAAGTGTGCATCAGGCGGTATAGTGATACCAGACTTCAAACTATACTACAGAGCAATAGTAACAAAAACAGCATGGTACCGGTACCAAAACAGGTGGGTGGACCAATGGTACAGAATAGAGGACACAGAAACCAATCCACAAAACTACAACTATCTTATATTTGATAAAGGGACTAAAAGCATGCAATGGAGGAAGGATAGCATCTTCAACAAATGGTGCTGGGAAAACTGGAAATCCATATGCAACAAAATGAAACTGAATCCCTTTCTCTCGTCATGCACAAAAGTTAATTCAAAATGGATCAAGGAGCTTGATATCAAATCAGAGACATGCCATCTGATAGAAGAAAAAGTTGGCTACAATCTACATACTGTGGGGTCGGGCTCCAAATTCCTCAATAGGTCACCCATAGCACAAAAGTTAATAACTAGAATCAATAAATGGGACTTACTCAAACTAAAAAGGTTTTTCTCAGCAAAAGAAACAATAAGAGAGGTAAATAGGGAGCCTACATCCTGGGAACAAATCTTTACTCCTCACACTTCAGATAGAGCCCTAATATCCAGAGTATACAAAGAACTCAAAAAAATTAGATAATAAGATAACAAATAACCCAATCAACAAATGGGCCAAGGACCTGAACAGACACTTCTCAGAGGAGGACATACAATCAATCAACAGGTACATGAAAAAATGCTCACCATCTCTAGCAGTCAGAGAAATGCAAATCAAAACCACCCTAAGATACCATCTCACTCCAGTAAGATTGGCAGCTATTATGAAGTCAAACAACAACAAGTGCTGGCGAGGATGTGGGGAAAAGGGTACACTTGTACATTGCTGGTGGGACTGCAAATTGGTGTGGCCAATTTGGAAAGCAGTATGGAGATTTCTTGGAAAGCTGGGAATGGAGCCACCATTTGACCCAGCTATTCCCCTTCTCGGTCTATTCCCTAAAGACCTAAAAAGAGCATGCTACAGGGACACTGCTACATCGATGTTCATAGCAGCACAATTCACAATAGCAAGACTGTGGAACCAACCTAGATGCCCTTCAATAGACGAATGGATAAAAAAAAATGTGGCATTTATACACAATGGAGTATTACTCTGCATTAAAAAATGACAAAATCATAGAATTTGCAGGGAAATGGATGGCATTAGAGCAGATTATGCTAAGTGAAGCTAGCCAATCCCTAAAAAACAAATGCCAAATGTCTTCTTTGATATAAGGAGTGTAACTAAGAACAGAGTAGGGACGAAGAGCATGAGAAGAAGATTAACATTAAACTGGGATGAGAGGTGGGAGGGAAAGGGAGAGAGAAGGGAAATTGCATGGAAATGGAAGGAGACCCTCAGGGTTATACAAAATTACATACAAAAGGAAGTGAGGGGAAAGGGGAAAATAATACAAGGGGGAGAAATGAATGACAGTAGAGGGGGTAGAGAGAGAAGAGGGGTTGGGGAGGGGAGGGGAGGGGAGGGGGGATAGTAGAGGATAGGAAAGGCAGCAGAATAGGACAGACACTAGTATGGCAATATGTAAATCAATGGATGTGTAACTGATGTGATTCTGCAATCTGTATACAGGGTAAAAATGGGAGTTCATAACCCACTTGAATCAAAGTGTGAAATATGATATATCAAGAACTATGTAATGTTTTGAACAACCAACAATAAAAAATTAAAAAATAATAAAATAAAATACCTGAACAATATACTTCAAAAATGCCAAAGGCATGAAAAACAAGGAAAATTTCAGACACTATTGTAGCCAAAAAGAGAGTTAGGAGACATGATGACTAGATGTGTGGGATCCTGAGTGGGGTCCTGGAACAGAGAAAGACAATAGGAAAATTAAGGAACTTAAAGTGTGAACCTCAGTTAATAAAGGAAAACACTTCACTTTTATTCAAAAATGCCTTCAAGTAAGGCCCACAATGAAAAAAAAAGTAGCTTAGATATGTAAATCACAGACAGAAGAATAATTTTCCAGTATTCTGACTATTTTTCCCTGTTAACACTCTAATAGCAACATGCCTTTGGAAGTAACTACCTAAAAAACATTTTAAGATGTTATAACACAAATTATCAAAATGGTGCATATGCTGTGCTGGGATTGCTAGGTTAGGCAGCATAAGACAGAAACATGCACTCTTCTCCTTGGAGGGAGATGCAGGCTACCTCCTTCTGCCTGAAAGAAAACAGTATTTTTAAACAATGTCTCAAATGATTTGCCTTTGCTATTCTGTAAATTATTATTATTATTTTTAAAATGCAAAATTCCTTTTAAAGGTCATTCTTCCAAAGCCCACAGCATCACTGGAGAAATAACTGTTTTTATTTGTTTATTATTAAAGAATTTACACACATTCTTGAGATAGGTGTTTATTTCACCCAAGGTAAACAAAACTAATTAGTTCCTCTTCTGATATTGCAGCTGCTGTTCAAGAAATGCAGACAAGTGTATGCACAAGACAACAGGGAAATTTAACTGGCAATCTTCAGTTGAAACAACATACACATATACATTGTCATATATATATATATATATATATATATATATATATATATATATATATATATATAACACATAGGCACATGAATAAACATGCACTAACACACACACATAATAACAAAAACACAAGTATTGGGGCATAAAGGCACAATTAGGGATATGCACACACATTTCCAAGGTATACATGTGTGCATACCAAATTATTAATTTACACATTCACACTCACACATGATCATGCATATATATATACACATGGGCCACATATGTATATCCACTCACAGACAATGCATGCCTACAGGCTCACTTGTTTACATGCACTCACCTACACAAGCATTAAGTGTGTGATGTACACTTACATGTATATATATATGAACTCATATGCATACATGCAAATTTGTCTATATACACATGTGCACATACAAAGCATTCAAATGCACACATGCACAGGCACATGTACACACATTCAGCTCACATGCTCACACATGTGCATACTCACATATTTGAAGTACAGTATCTCCTTGTATATGTCTTAACAATATCTGCTTATATGTTTGGAAGTATTGTGGATCTGACAATACCTCTCTGTTATAGCACAAAAGCAGTCAGGGGCAATACATCACTGATTGAGCATAGCCGTGTTTTAATAAAACTTTAGTTACTAAAATAGTTGAGCAGCCAATGGGCAGTAGATCACTGAATAGATTATAAATACCAACAAGGTGCATATATCTATATGAATATCAACAGATTACTACAAACTAAACATGCAGGCTATAAAATATATTACCAGCACCCAAAGCCTCTCATTATTCCTCTAATCATCACACTCTCCAAGAACCACCACCCTAATATCCAACAGCACACATTAGCTTTTCAATGTTTAGACTTTATGCAACTGAAATCATATAATATATGCTCTTTTTTTATCTGATTTCTCTCACTCAACATTAAGTTCTTGAGACTCTCCCATAATGTATATCTAATTTTTATGGTTCTAAACATTGTAGTACATTTAAAAATAAAAATATAGTGGCATTTCTGTCAGGGATAGATCTATGAGCATGACTGCAAGTTCATAGGGTCTACAAATATTCATAATAGATATCATCAAGCTACGTTCAAAGAGATGGGAGCAATATGTTTCCACTAGTGGTGTATTTTATCTCCAATCGCTTCCTCATTTGCTATTTTTCATCTTTCTCCATGTAGTCATTCAGATGGGTGTATAGTAGTAATATGAAAATGCAGTTTTAATTTGAATATCCCTTATGAGTAAGAAAGTTTAGCATCTTTTCATATGATGATTAGCTATTATTAGTCTCTCTAGTGAAATGTCAGTCAACTATTTTGTTCATTTTTCTATTAGGTTGATTGTCTAGGATTTTTAGTACTGGTTTGTGGAAGCTCTTTATACATTCCTTTACTCATTTTTTTTATTGGTGCTTTGTGATTATACATAGTGGTGTGATTCATTGTTACATATTCACACATGCATATGATATGACAATACAATTTGGCTAATCTCATTCCCCAGTATTTCCCTTTTCCCTCCCCTTCTCCTTCTCACTGGTTCCTTTCATCTGCTCTACTCATCTCCCTTTGATTTTTGTGAGATTTTTAGGTAGTCTTAACATAAATCCTTTTTTAGATAAATGTACCTTAAATATCTTCTCCCACTTCGTCAGTTGCTTTTTTCAATGGTAACTTTTAATGATCAAAAAGTCTGATTTATCTTTTTGTTTTTCTTTTATGGTGAGTAGGGTCCCATTTATTGAATTCTGTCCTATTGAAAGCTCACTGATATCTTTTCATAAGTCCTCCTTTAAAAGATTTCCATTTCGATTTTCACACCTAGATCTGCAATCCACATAGAAATGATGTTTGTGTGTGGTATGAGGTAGGGGTCAAGGTACATGCTCCTTCCATATAGGTAGCTGGGTGACCCAGCACCATGTATTAAAATAAAATTGTGTCTTTTATTATTGAATTGTGGGCTTACCTTTAATGCAAATCAGAGTACCATATAAGTTTGGGTCTAATTCTGGGATCTCTGTTTTTTTTTTTCTCCCCATTGGTAAGTTTTTCTATCTTTGTCCCAAAACCACACTATCCTCATTAACAGAGTTCTGCAATAGTTCTTGGTATCAGCAAGTATAAGGGTTTAACCATTGTTTTACTTACATACTAGTTTTTTTAAAAAAGAAGAAAGGAAGGATGGCAGAGAATAAGGCAGGGCAGGCAGGCAGACAGACTCTAGATTTGTTTGAATAAGTCATATATTGATTATAATGATAATTTTATTTGATATTATTATACTTATTAAAATTTTCCCCAAAAATAACAAATTGGTCATAGACAAAAAGTAATTTAAGGCCATGTGTGCATAATGCTAAAACAACCAACCAGTTGACCCAGAGAAAACTCTGACAATATTACAAAAAGATAACATTTTAACTAAGTTTTTCAGTATTCAATCAGTTACTTTAGAATCCTCTAAATACTCTCTACCACAAGTGTGGTTAATTTTTAACAACTAATAAATTGTTCTGAGAAACACTTTTATGCAATTAACAAAATCAACACTATTTTTTCCTCTTCCCTCCCAAATCTGCAGATTCTATATTGGTTGATAATACTTCTAATTATCTTTGAAACTTTTAATGAATTAGTTCTGTAGCTACAACAATAAAAATAAGGTGTAATGTTGACTTACTTTCTAATCAAAATACTCATTTTAAAAGCATTTTGAAGCAACAAAATAATTTACACTGCAAACTACTAGCATAACATGTACACAGATGTGAACTATATAAGTTTATGAATCTCATCAATGGCTTCAGATTATAAAATAAGAATCCATGAATTCTTAAATTTCACAAGCTCAAAGCATAACATAGTTATTCCAGTATTGAAATACATCATGAAACTGTCTTACAATCATGGATTTATTTTTTAAAGTTTAAACCGAAGCGCTATACAGTGTGCAGCCTTCAATGCAATGCATAAAATGAGAGAAAATGATCCAGGACTTTGAATTTAAGTCAGTAAATAAAGATCTGGTGATGTAAAGGGAAGAAATAATTAAAATAAAGTGACATGCACTTATGTGAAATTAAATTGTCAAAACCTAAGATTTGGTTGAATAAATAAAATTTCAATATATAAAAATTAAGTTGTCAAAAAATCAGTTCTTTTCAGGTAGATGATTTTAGGTCTAAAAATTGGAACAATGGAATATCAGAAATCTAGCCAACTCTTTATTTGTATGTAAAGTTCTGCTGTGTGGCTTAAAATCATTCCCACTTAAAATAATGTTTGAAGTAAAAGCATTAAATTGAATGATCAAGATAATTTCTCCTTTACTTTCTTTATAATTACCTGAACAACTGAATCTCATTTAAAATATCAGTTAGAACTACAATGAGATACTACTTCCAACCCATTAGGATAGCTATTATTAAAAAAAAAAAAGACACAGAAAGTAATAAGTATTACAGAAAATGTGGGGAAATTAAAATCTATGTGCACTCCTGGTGGGAATATAAAATGGTATTGCTACTGTGGAAAACAGTATGATAGTTTCTCAAAAAATTAAGCATAGAATTACTGTATGATCCAACAATTCCATTTCTAGGTATATACCCAAAAGAAGTGAAAGCAGGAACTTGAACAGGTATTTGTACATTAATGTCCACAGCAACAGTATTCACAATTAACAAAGCATGGGAACCCAAGTGTCCATTAGCAGTTGAATGGATAAAGAAAATATGATATATTCATGCAATGGGATATTCTCCTGCCTTAAAAAAGAAAGGAAATTTCAGTACATGCTACAACATAGGTAAATCTTGAGGACATTATGTCAGTGAAATCAGCCAGACACAACAGAACACTTAATACTGTATGATTCCACTCATATAGGATACCTAGAAATAGTTAGATTCATAGAGACAGAAAGTAGGATTTTGTTATGACTTACATGACAAAATCATTGCTAGGCTGGGGGAAAGGGAATGGGGAATTATTATTTAGAGAATACAGACTTTCAATTTGGAATGATGAAAGAGTTCTGGAGATGGATAGTGGTAATGGCTGCACAATGTGAACAAAATGTCACTGAACTATTACACTTAAAATGGTATAAATGACTATTTTATATTATGCACATTTACCATAGTAAAAATACAAGTAAAAGATAATCTCTTAAATTATTATTAGTAACAAAAATATTCAAGACTCAAGCTATATTAAATACTAACATTGTATCAGGGGCCTCAGGTTCTGAGATTCACTAGGAAGACTCAAAAAAACCTCTGTATAAAGTCACACACAGTGATGCTTTATTACAGCAAAAAGACATGGAGAAAAATCAGCCAAGGAAAAAGGCACTCGTGCAAAGTCTAGAGGAAAACTGGCCCAAATTTCTAGAGTCTTCTCCCAGTGAAACTACAAGGACACATTTGATTTCCCCAACAACGGCTTGAGACTTGTGATGACACACATGAAGGGCTGCCTGCAAGGGAGGCTTGTCAGAGACTGGATGCCAGGAGTTTCCATTGGGGATGATCAGGCAGCCACCCTCTGCCTGGTATGTACCAAGTTCCAGACACCAAAGGAAAGCAGGGTTTGACACAGACCCCCCTGTGCAAATAGTTCTGACACAGCAAGCCACCTCATCACCTAGTGAACAGAGGAGCCCTCCTGAGATCCAGGTGCCCAGAAACCAGCCCAGTGCCAACCTCACAACAGGCTGCCCGAGGACTGTCCCAGAGCTGCACTGTGAGCACTTCCTTGAACATAGCACACTTATCTGAAAGGCTACACTATTTTTCTAGAGCCCACTTCACACACAAGACAGGTGTCCAGCCACACTTTAGGTCCACAAAAGGCTCCACTGTGTCTCCAGTGGAGGTAAGACCTCCAAGGACTGTCAACATATATTCAACTTGGAGACACGTCATCAGTTCACCTGCACACCTTTAGTCATGAGCACAAAAATCTCCACTAGCTAAAATAATGCTTTTTCTCTAAACTGATGAGTGGCCCTGTTGGGAATCAATTAGGAATTTAACAGTTTTAATTAAGGCCTGATCTGTGGCTTGAATAATAAATAATCATTACATTATCATTACATGACAAAATCATTCCATCAGATGAAATTAAAAACGTACTCTCGACGATTCTCCTAATTGAGAAATGATTGCTTGGTGTTTCTGCTCCTTGAGGTTGGCCAACCTCCTTCTGTCACATGGCTGGCACAGAAGGCAGCCCCCAGAAGCTCCAGCTGTATGCATCTCTTTCTCCCTCCCTAGACCTGCCTTGCCCATCAGACTTTATTCTGTGTCCACTGCCTGCCCAAGCACACGTGAAAGGAGGCTAATGTAATATGGTTTTCATCTTGAATGTCTCCCATCCTAGTAGGACAGACCATTCCAACTTAATGCAGGGAGAAACACAAGATTTGCACTGCTGAAGCACAGCAGGCATGTCAGATCCCTGGGGAAAAGAGCCTTACTCTCATCAAAGCTGAATAGCAGTGAGGGAGGGAGGGATGGGGCTGAGGGTGGACAGGAGGGGAGTCAGGAGGCAGACAGCATGGGTGCACAGAGCCTGACCCACCCTGCCAGCATAGAGACAGAGAACTGAGTGGGGATAGAGCAGGTTTCGGGTTGCTGTGGGCACACACTGAGAGCAGAGCCCAAAGAGCTAAAGGGAATTCACACAAGAGGGTGAAGGATGGCAGACAACTGGACTTCCTAGGAAGATGGCTCTAGCCTCCACTAGGAACCCTCTGCAGCCAATCTTGGTTGCCCGTGGTGCTTCTAGCCCCACCTCTAATCTAAACTTTCTCCCATTCCCTAGACCAGGAGCAGGGGAGATAATGAGAACCCATTTTTATTTTAGCTTCAAATGCATTACCTGAACTTGTACAATAGATTTACCTTCCAAATTATAATCAACTCAAGGAAATAAAGTGATTTTCAGCTGTTCAATTAAAGGCTAGCACCTGGGGGTGAGAAATAAGACTGAAAAGAAAGCTAGTCCTCAATGAGAAGTAAACACATAGAATCTTTAAGTGTCCTCATCAGGAGATTTTGTACACAGGCCTTTAAAATATTTACTGATGTCCACCAAAAATGACAAACAATGACTTCCCTTTAGCATAGTCTCCTAAGACCATGGGAACTGCCCCCAGAAAGAAAGCATTTTTGTTAGGGAAGGTGTATCTAAGCAGTTTTTTGAGTGCTTTTACCTAAATGAAAGAATTAATACATTTCATGTATGCAATAGTATGATGAAGCAGTAGTCAATTTAATTTGATTTTACAAAGCACAGAGATGTTGGGGACATCCCACCACACACACACACACACACACGTATGCATAGTAGTAATAGAGCCAGGGTTCCAGCCCAGAGGCAGGGACTTTAACCACTATACTACCATGGTCAGTTGGTGCCAATATAAGCAAAGAAGGGGTGTAGAAAAAAAGGAAGGGGATGCCCACAGGTCCAGGAAGCCACTGGTGTTCAGCACAGCCTGGAACCCATGTGCAAACTGGAACAGACTCCCCACTCTGCTCAGCCTCTCTCTGCTCAACTGACTCCTCTTTTCTCTGCACAAGGAAACTCAGGCACCAGATTCCTGTTTATATACTTCCTCTGTGACTTGAGCAAGAGCTGAGGCCCAATTCCACATTTGCAGAAGAAGAACTCAGACTGATACCCTGGCCCCAACAATCTATGTGTATCCCCTTGCAAATACAGAGGGTGGGCAGTTCCCAACAGCAAGGCCAGTGGGCAGACAAGTCTGTCAAGATGAACCACTAGCAACATAACTGCTTTGGAAACTCCAGGGCATAGTGCCTGCTTGAGGACCAGGAAGAAACATTGGTGTATCAAACATACAGAGATGCTTCTCAGTGACAAGGTATCTACTCTTGTTTAAGCAGACATTTCCCAAACTTATTTGAATATAAAATACTCCTTCTGTGATTCTTCCACTAACATCTTATAGAATTCAGCACCAGCCACACTAGGAAGCCTGTGGAACACATACTTTCTGCCTGAGCAGGATCTCCCAACACAACTCCTGGATGCCTCCAGCAGAACAGCCCTCTGTGTGGCTGACAATCTCCACAGAGCCCAACCCACCAAGGAGAGTAAGTGGCCTCTAAACCAATGTGGGGGAGGGGGTGTACCTCAGGGAGCTCATTTCAACACATACACACCCATTTTTTTTTGGGGGGGGGACAAAATCCTGGATGCTTTTCTCTTTATGAAATGGTGTAGTATTTGCTTATTACCTATACAAATCCTCCCATATGCTTTAAATTAGCTCTTTAAATTATCTAGATGACAGAGAATACCTAAAAAAATAATTACTACATAAGTAGTTGTTATACTGTATTGCTTAGGAAATAATGATGGGGTGGGGGGAGTCTGTACATATTCAGAACAGACATAAATGTTTTTCAAATGTTTTTGATACATGATTTGTTGAATCCTTGGATGTGGAACCCATGGATACATGCAGGGTTGATGGTACTTACTTGCTATATAGTGAGATCTCACAGCATGTATATTAGTACATTAAAATCAGCTCAATTCTCTATAGTTCTGAAACACATACTAAGACAGTAAACCAGGCACATCTGACAATTATACAAACTTGCTAATTGAAAGTAGCAAGTCACCAGGATTCACACAATGCTCTAACTAGCTGAATAGCTAAGATTTGGAAAATCAAAGTTTGATTTAAATGAAAAAAAATAAAAACTAATTAGCAAGAAACCTAAAATTGATTATTGAAGGTGATTACTAAGCTGAGTTTTAGAAGAAAGACCCTGGTACTCAGGTAAGTCTGAGTTCAACATAGAAAAGGCAAATTCAGGGTGTCAGCACCTTCCACAGAAGTTGACAGAGCTGGAGAGAGCAATTAACACACCCAAGAAATCCCAGGTGCAAGAAATTAGACTATTGAGAATTTTATTCCTTATAGTTTCATGAGTCATTTAAGGGAAAAAGAAATGCATTCAATTGAGAAAAATACAAAGGAAGTTATTAAGACGCCAAGGACTTGCTTATTGTAATGTCCAGCTCCCCAGAAGGAAGAAACAAAACTATTTAAATTCTGGGAAAAAAAGAATATTTTATTTTAAGCTTAGTGGAAAACTCATGAAATATTAAAAAGCTATGAGTTGAGTGTCAAGATTTTTAAAAGAAGCATGATCATATTATTGTTGTCTTAATCAGAAGAAAAGCAAATCATCTTTAAAAATGTAAATTTGAATTTTCTGAAAATTATTTTCCATTCCTGTGTTTGCTTTTTACAAACTTGCAGGTTTTTCATAATCTCTTTATATATAGAAACTAAGACATTTTAAATAAGGTTGCTAGGTAAGGTGATGTATAACATAAGACACTACTTTGTAAATTCTATAAATGTAAATAGATTTGGCTGAACTCACTTGTGACTTCAAATTGGTTGCTTTCTTGTACATTTCATGTTGCTCTTGTGAGTGGTGGAGCAGAACATGAACTCCAATGTAAAGAAAGTGAGGTCAGAGCACATAAATTCCAACCCTTGACTGTCATTGGGGCATTTTTTTTTTGTCCTTGTTCCCTAACCCCAACAAGAACCCCACTCTGTCAGGGGACTTACAGTACCAACATTCCCAGGGATGTTCCTACAGTAGTTCAAACTCTCCAGAGGACAAGTGCCAGGAAATGAGTGCTCAGTGGTGACATTTCCAAATCTAGCTAATCCAGGGCTTCCATCAAACAGTGGGGTCCCCTCACCAATCCTGCACAGGGCCAGGCTGGCTTAGTACGTGCTAACACAAGGCTGCAACGGGGATAGGCCATGTGCCCCAAGCACCTCTCACTTTTCTGTTCAGAGTTTCACAGAACATTTTGGAAAGCAGCCAAGGGAAGAATTCACAGAGAAATACAATTTTGACCCAAAACATTCAGGTATTCCCAGTAAGTTATTGAAGAGCTACAGAGGGTAGCTAGAGACTCTCACAGTCCAGGAAAGGAAGGGCCGTGTGTAAACAACACAGTGCTTTCAAGCTGAATATAACATTGTGAATTCCATGTTATGAAAAATATGCACCAACTACGACTGTAGAAAATAAAGTGATGTTTTATCTGGGACAGACTCCTATTCTAGGTCTGGGAAGATGGCTGTTTGGAGTAACCCACTGTAAGCGGGAGAGGTTAGGAACAACCAGGACTGTGTACCATAGGAGGAGACCTGGCTCTCTGTAATCTCCAGTAGAGTAAAGCCCAAAGACAGGGGCTCCTCAACCCCTGGAAGGTGCTAGGAGCACCCCATGCCATCTTGCCAAGACTAAGAATTCAGAAAAGAACTGCTCTGTCTAAGTGCTGTTCAGAGGGTAAGCCATCCTGCTTCCAGAACAAAAATTTGGGAGCTGCCCAAGAGAAAGAGCAGCTCACGCTGGGGCAGGTCATAAGCAGAGGAATGAGGATTCCCATGTGACTAGGAAATTCCCATTGAATCAGAAGTGAAGGAAGAATAAAACAGACCTGCAACAAAGCTGGTGGCATTAAAATAAATGATTGATAGATCCATAGACAGACAGACAGATAGGAGATAGGTAGATAGAAATAGATGAATGGACAGACAGACATACTTAGATAGTAGATCAGATAAAGACTAGAAGAAAATAGAATAGATAGAGAATAATGTATAGATGATAGAGATGATAAATAGATGACACAGACATAATTAGATGGTATATTAAATGATTGAAGATAAAGTATAGATAAGTGATAGATAATAAAGAATAGAGAGATGATAGATACATACATGCATACTTACATACATATATCAGGACAAATGAAGGATACATTCATAAACACAAGAAAATAGCCCACACCTAAGGACTACCTAAAAGTTGGGGCACCAGATGCTTATCTCCCAGTCTTTCTTGCAGCCAATACAAAGCACATGACCTAGGCTTTTTCCATTAAACTTTGCAGCTGCCCAGAACTTTGGGTACTAGATACACAGAGGCAAGGACCACAAAGACTCCATTCAAGGGGCTAGCTTTAGCATCCACAACAGCAGCAACATGGGGTTTCCAGGAGCAGGGTGGGTGATGAGAGCTATGACTATAGCCAACTTTCCTTGTCCCTGTACCCACATCCCCAGCATCCCTATTGAAATCAGAAAATCAATCTCTAAGGTAGCATCTTTCATGAGCTTCTCTGATCTGCAGATAACTGGCATTAAATCATTTGCCTATCACATCGCCACTTAACACTTCATCTTTGCTGGTGCAGAGACAGATATTTACTGGGGAGAAAAGAATACAGAATCTCAGTCATATGGTGAATCTAATTGCCGCAGCTCTTCTATGTAAGATTTTCTTACTGGGGGAAATACATTGCTGGTCCCTAGGACTACCATATGGAATTTCAGTTGGCAAATGCATTTTTCAGCTCTCATAAGGTCAGGGCAAATAAGGATCTCAACCCTGTCAGAATTTAATCTTCATTGAACTTGGAGCGACCTGATCACACAGAACATCAACTTTAAACAGACTCCCAGAGCAGAGAGTAGCAGAGACTCTAGATGCTCTGATAAAACAGAAGCATAACAGAGGCGGGTAAGTATACCTCACAAGTGCACCAGAAATGAAGTTTCTGAGGATGGGGCAGTGGGAAAGGGCATACTCAGTACTAGTGACCACACTCTGCACGCTGTAGTCTAAGAAAAATATACAACGCTGGGTACAATCGGGTTTTGAAAGAACTACACATCACCTTAGGGTTGCTATTCTTATCTTTTTATCATTTTACCTAAAAGTCTTTCTTCTCTGAATAGAAGAGTAGAAAATCAGATAATCTTTTTGAAATCATGAAACCTATTTACACAACTCTTGGCAAATATATTTGAAAACCTGCATGAAAATATAATTCAATAAAACTAAGCAAAGAAAAGATAGAAAGCTTAAAGAGACTAATTTCTAAAGGAAAATAATTAATAAAAAATATAACTTAACCTCCCACCCAAAATCAGGTCTAGATGAATTCATAGGAAAAAAATCTACCAAATTTTTGGAAAAATGATATATCCAATGTAATTCAAATTGTTCCAGAGAATAAAGTAGAAAACATTCAAATAATTTTATTAACATTAACATTGATTAAAAAATCTAACAAAGAGTAGACAACAAAACCAATATATTAACTCACTTATGAATGTCATTGAAAATTTCCTATATAAAATATAACAGATTAAATTCAGATCACATTAAAAAGCACATCAAGGGCTGAGGTCGTGGCTCAGTGGTAGTTGCCTTGCATGTGTGGAGCACTGGGTTCGATCTTCAGCACCACATAAATAAATAAAATAATAAAATAAAGATATTGTGTCCATCTTCAACTAAAAAACTTTTTTTAAAAGAAATTTTAAAAAAGCACATCAAGAACAAATTGTGTTTGTTCCAAGGATGATTCATCATGAGACAATCATTGACATAATTCACTGTATGAGTACATATAAAAAAAGATTATCCAAAAGAAAGAATACCATGTAATCATCTCCATAGATATTAAAAGGCAAGTGATGAAATTCAATGTCCATTCTTCTTGAAAAGCATTCTATAGCTTTAAAGTTTATGCAGAAATATGGAAGGAAATAAGGATGGGACAAGGATACCACTAATATCATTACTATTTAAACTTGTACTCAAGCTATTGACCACTGCAATAAAACGAAAAGAAATATCAGTGATGTAAAAATTAGGAATCAACAGGTAAAAGTACTTCTAAGAAATTAAGTGGAAATTTAATGGAATAACATAATAATCAAAACTCAATAGCTTCAATATGTGAAAATAATAACCACTCAGGAGATAAAATGAAAAACAAAATTCTGACAATAAGATGAGCAATATGCCTTTAAATAAACTTATGAGCTGTGAAAATATCCTTGTAGAAAATTTTAAAATATATTGTAATTGAACAACAACATGTTCTTGTATAGGAAGACTCAATATTGTAAAAGATGCTAATTTTGTTGAAGTTAATTTAAGGTTTATAACATTTTAATAAAAAAAATTGGACTTTAAAATTAATCCAAATGAACATACTCTATAATTGATTGGAAAAAAAATAACCAAGAATAGGCCAAAAAATATCAAAAAGGAATAGTAAGATGGAATACTTTCCCTGCTCTGTAGTAAAACTTTCTTTTAAGGTCTGAATAATTTAAACATCATGATAGGTCACTGGCCCTATAAAACACGACAAAAGATCTGCCATCAAATCTAAAATCACACATAAAATTTGTGTGTGTGTGTGTGTGTGTAATATGAAATAAGTGAAAAAAGTCAAACATATTAATAAAGATTTGGGAAGAACTGAAGAGTATTCTTTCAAAAAACAAGTTGTACTCATTTTTCACACCACACACAAGAATAAATCCCAAGTAGACTGCATCATGGGACACAGAAAAGGTGTACTGGGTGAAATATACAGCTCTTTTAACTACTTTTCACCTTTAAAGAGCAAAAAAACAAGTTAAATATTTAATACAATAAAATAGCAGAACACAATAGTTTTTTTTTTTTTTCTTATAGTGCTGGGAACTGAACTCAGGGCTTCATACATGCTAGGTAAGAACTCAACCACTGAGTTACATTCTCATCCCAGTATTTTTTGAAGACAGGAAGAATAAATTAGGATAAAAAGGTAAAAGTAATATAGTGAAAACCCAAAAGCCAATTGTATAAGAGATAAAGGACCGTAAATCTATTTTCTGAAATCTCAAATACAAATATAAATTTCTGGTTAAGTTCACCAAGGGGAAAAAAAAAAGAATATGTTAGCATGCATGTGTATGTATTGTGTTATACATCAACTGAGAATATGGCCACAGATACAAATACAACTAAAAAGTGGCAAATCATTTCCTAGCAAAATATGAATTACTGAAATTGACCCATGCAAAGAACAGGAAAGCTAAAGAATTCAAAAACCAATGAGAAAACTAGAAGTCTAAGTCACAATCTAACAGTTAAAAAGACATCATATTCAAACAGATTCAACAATTCCACTGTTTCAAGTTAAATATGGGAAGTTCCCTGATTCATTTGATGAAGTTATCACAACCTTAAAAATCTGATATAGTACAAAAATAATCTGATATAGTACAAAAAGAAAACTATGACCAATTTTATTTGTGAATATAGACTACAAAACTCTTAATGAAATATATCAAAAATCATTTAGAAGCAAAAATAATCTATCAAATAGAACTTGTTTCAGAAATGCAAGAAGTATTTGATATTTGAAAATGTAAAACACGATTATTATATGAATAAATTAAAAAGAGAAAAAAATCATATACTCATATCAAGAGATTCCCAAATGGTATGCAATAAAGTACTGTGAAGATTGACCAAAAAAAAGTGTAACAAAATTTGAATAAGCACTTGCTATGGTCTGAATGTGAATAGTGTTCCCTAAAGGTTCATATATGAAGGCTTACTACCCAGGATGAATGTATACCAGGAAATGCTGTGGCCCTTTAAGAGGTGGGGCTAGTGGGAGGTCTTCTTAAAGGAGTCTGTGGGATCCTGGTTCTCTCCTCTGTCTGTGCCTCCTGGCTAAGATGGGAGTACTCACTCCAACACATGCTCCCTCCATGATGTGCTGCTGCCCTCAACAGAGGCCCAAATCAATGGGATTCCCTATCTTCCACTTGAAGCTCCAGAACCTAAATAAAGCTCTCTTTACTTCAGAAGTAACCTGTGTCAAGTATTCTGTTATAGTGATGGAATGCTGACTAACATTATCTGCTAAAATAGGGCACATTAGCAAAAAACAAGAGCAAAGAGCAAATTAAACAATAAAATGTTGACTGAATTTCTTGAAAGCAGGAAATAAAGGAATATTTGCAGTATTTTCTATTATTTTGATACATTGTTTGAGACTCTAAAAAATGAAATAGGAAAAAACATTTTTGTGAAAATATATAAATATTTAAGAATGAAAATCCCACTTATAGATAGTACAAGCTGATTTAATTTTTTAAAATGATCAATGAATTAAAAATATCAAATTCAAGACAAACTTAAAAGCAATCATTTGTTTTTTTATAATATTGTGAAAAAATTGTGTATAAACATAAGAGGTACATTAAAGCTACCTAATTTATAATAGTCAAAAAAATGATAGAATATCTATGGAAAATTAATAAAGATTCAAATCATATATGAAGAAAACAATACTTTATTAAAGCAGAAACAAATTGTGTTTTTGAATGTGAGGATGCTCCATAGAGAATACAAGAGTTTAGCCAGAATCTCAATTTTTTTCAATTTGGATAAATCATTTAAATGCTTATTTGAAAAGTGACTATTTTAGTATGCCTAATTATTAAAAAGAAAAAAATAGCTCTCTTATACTACTTTAAAATTACTATAAAGCTACCATTAATAGATGATGATTGGTAGATGATAGATAGATAGAGTACTGGTTCTAGGAATGTCAAAAAAAGCAGCAATAGATGTAAATAGAGACTGAAACAATATATTAAAAGGCCAGCATTTCATCTCCATTGGAAAAGAAAGTTTGTTTACTGTACAGTACTCAGGAAAGCAGGCTGGGCTGGAATGGAGAGTCTGCCCTTGGAGTAAGGCAAGATAACTCCAGTGAATCAACTGCACTCTATAATTTCCAGAGGAGTATAGAGAGGAAAGGTGTCAACAGTGTTGATGAGTAAGGTGCCAGACACTCACAAGAGAGGGGGGCCTTTCCCAGCGCCCTCTTCTGACCTCCCATGTCTGTGGTGGGTACCCCCTCTCAGGGATGATATTCCCATTCCACATGTTAGATGTGTTGCCATGGTGGCTATTGTAGGTGACCGGTACTAGACACCCTGGGACAGCATCTAAGAATGGACACCTGCCCCAACTCAGGCCAGCCAGAGCCCGTATCAGTCACTCACTGGAGCTGCGGGTGGCCATTCCCTATCATGTGAAGGAAGCTCCACACTGAGCAAGGCACATCTGCAAGACTGCCAGAGGCGGTGCCTGTGAGGCCCAGCTACACACAGCCCATCTGGGGTTGGTGAATCTTCAGGTCCACTTCCCTTTTTGCCTAAGCTAACTTGGTCAAGGTTTCTGAAATCCATACCTAGTCTTGACTAGGTGTGTCCCATATTTTTCCTCACTCTCCTCCCCAGCAGTCAGGGCTCTGATGTTGAGTGCGCACTCCCAAGGTCAGCTCAAGTCCCCGTGTTTACATGGCTTCTCTCTGTTTCTCTCTTCATCTGAGACTCCTCAGGCTCCACACTTGCACCCCCAAGTGCCAATCCAACATCTCTCATTCCATGTCACCAATGTTGACGTTTAACACACGCAAAGCCAAGCTCTATTTTCTCCTCTAAGACTGCTTCTGCACTTGATGTACCTGTGACGATTTTTATTCTCCTCATTTTCACTCCTAATTTGTCAATAGCACTGTTGATTCTACCTCCAAGCTACATCTCACCTGTCCGCTTTCCCCACCCACCCTGCAAGCACCTGGCCTCTAACTAGTCTCCCTGTGCCACTCTTGGTTCCTCCATGTTCACTGTACCACTAACAGTGAAAAATGGTCTTTTAAAAGTAAGAATCACTTTGCATTGCTCCCAGTCACACCTGGAATAAAATCCAGCTTCTCTCATGGTGAAATGTGCAGCCTGTCCACTGTCCTTCAGACAAGGTGAATTGGGTGTTTCAGCACCTCAAAGAGGTACCATACAATTCACTTCCTCAGGCCATTTCCCATCTTGGACACTAAATGTTTTTAGCAAAGTACTTTTTTTGTTGACACTGGGTAACAGTTTGCATGTTTTACATACAGTTATATTTGTTGCTCCTCCCCTGGAAAATCACCAAGTTCAACAGATGGTGTCTGACTGGTTTACCCAGTGCCACCTGGGCCTCATTCTTGTTCATTACATGTGTTGACAGATGGATGAACATAAATGAACAGACTTTTTTAAAAAACATATTTCATGACTACTTGTCATGAAATATGGCCTTATCAAGTATTTGATAAATGCCTTAGTTATCTATAAATATACCACTTCAAAATAATATCAACCCATGTCAATGTGTCTAAATTCATTATTAAAAGGGTGTATTTCATTATTTTTCAAAACAGCATATCCTACAGAAAAAAGTGCAAATTAATCCAACAAATATGTCATTTGTCATAAGAGGATAGCCTCAGAGCCCCCAACATGACCACCATCCTTGAACAGTGAGCTACACTCCATCATTTATGTCCTTGGGAAAATTATTACATTCACACATTTGCTTATGGAGATTGTACCAAAAGATGAGTAGTGATGTTTTGGAACTATCTGACCCCCACTTCCCTTTATTCCCCTTTACCAGGACATTTACTCTCTAGTCATTTAAATCTCTTATGTCATCTTAAGTCATTTTAAATTATTTTAATTTGCTAATAATTTTTTTCTGGGTACCATAATGGTTGGAATTGAGAATTTCAGTCATTCTATTAACTAATAATATACAGAAAACAATCTGCATAAAAACAATTATTTTAGATTATAAGTGGTCCCATTGGAGCCCTTTCCAACTGTAAGAAAATTGATAATGCAAAAGACATGGAGAAATTTCCCTTTAGACTACTTCATGGTATCAGTTTTCAAGTTTATATTTGAGAGTATAAAGTTTTAGAGTATAAAGAAACTGTCACGAGAAGCAGGGGAACCGGAGCTTGAATCAAAACTGTAAGAGTCTTAAGTGATACAAAGATTCAAACAAATCTGTTGTCATTGCATGATGTTTTTTAAGAACAACAGCCTCTTTGGCAGGCTCTCACCCCCTTCTCAATAAATGGTCTCTACAAAAAAACTCACAACCATCTGTGAACACCCCACTGACCCCTGTCAGGTAGAGCAGGCTAGAGATTGAGTCAATCACAAATAGTCAGTGATTTAATCAATCATACCTTAAATTATGAAGCCCTAAGTAACAGAGTTCTGAATACATCCACATGCTGAGAGACCATGCACCCCAACTTCATGGACAAGAGCTCCTGCACTGACGACCCTCTGGACCTCGCCAGATGTGCTTCCTCATCTCACTGTTCATTTGTATCCTTCATGATATTCTTTATAACAAATTAATAAAGACAAGTAAAGAGCTTTTCTGAGTTCCTGAGCCATTCTAGCAAATTAGAGAACCTGTGGAGAGGCGTTGTGGGAACCCGACTTTGCAGCTAAATTGACTAGATGCGTAGGTGACCTGACAGTTGTGACTGGTGTCTGAAGTGAGGGCAGTCTTGAGGACCTGAGCTCTTTACCTGTGGAGTCTGTTGCTCACTCAGAGTTAGTGTCAGAATTGAATTAAATGGTAAGATACTTACTCAGTGTTGGAGAACTAAAGAATCAGTGTGAAGAAAAAAAAAATACTTACTAGTAGATGGCAGAATTTTGCTAAATTGGCCTCTCTTTTAGCCAAATTCCACAGTTAATCAGTGACTCCTGCTGAGGTTCAGGAGTACACACGTAAGAGTAACAGGATATTGCACAGAGATTCACACATCACTCTGACAAGTACCATCTCCTATGGACTTGGTCAGTGAGGCACACGATAAACCACAGTGGGCAGCTTATTACCCAAATCACCAATCCAGGGGGTTCCAAAGTAGATAGGCCCGCCTCTTGTTAAGGCCTCCTTGATAAGAATTTAGGCCTTCTAGATATAAGGGGGCCCAGAAGGCAAGAGTCAATTTGTGATTAACACATACTTCTTTGAGACATAGCATGAGTTCTTAAAAAACATCATGCAATGACGACAGATTTGTTTGAATCTTTGTATCACTTAAGACTCTTACAGTTACAAGTGATAGAAAACCCAATTGAGAATGGCTAAAGCAAACCCAAGATCATGTGAGCTACACATCTACAATAAATGAAATGACATAACATAGTTTCCAAATTTGATATTATGATATTATTATTATTATTATTATTAATTTTGCAGTACTGGGGATTGAACCCAAGAGTGCTCTACCCTCTAGCCCTGAGCTATATCCCCAGCCCTTTTTATGTTTTTTTAAAATGTTATTTATTTATTTGTTTTGGTACCATGGATTAAACCCAGGGGCATGTTCTTATAGCCTTTTTATTTTATTTTTCATTTTGAGACAAGGTCTCACTAACTTGTTTAGGTCCTCGCTAAGTTGCTGAAGCTGGCTTTGAAAGGGTAATCCTGCCTCAGTCTCCCAAACAACTGGGATTACAGGAGTTTACCACCACACCTGGCTTTTGTTTTTTATCTTCAGATAGGTTCTCAATACATTGTCAAGGCTGGCCTCAAATTTGAGATATTCCTGTCTCAACCTCCCAAGTCTTTGTGATAACAGGCATGTGCCAACACGCCTGGCTACATTATTATACTTTAATCCACATGTCTTGACAAACACATTCCTCCATCAAAATGTTTCTACCCTAGAATCTGGGAAGGCCAGATGACATGGAGTTATAGAGAGATTCCTAAGAGGCCTCAGCACTTGGGCCCCCAGCTCTTTCAGTCTCCAAAGCCCAGATACCAGACCTGTGAATGAGTAAACCTCAGAAGAGTCTAGCCTCCAGCCTTTAGGGAGCCCCTAAGAGTCTGAGTGGAGCAGAAACAAGTTGGCATTTTCATATTCTGTGGAGATGGTAGAATTAAGAGTGAAATAATTACAGCTTTGATCCACTACATTTTGGGATGACTTGCTACGTGACCATCATAGCTGAGATAAAGACAAAGTGGCCAAGATCCCTTGAGCTCAGGCACCATCTCAGGCTTGTTGCAATGGGATACAATGGTGGTGGGCTTTTATCTCCCCCTAGTCAGTATAAAGGTCTTTGTTCTCCAGCACCCACCAACAGTGTGCTGGTGCTGCATGTCATCCCTCCATTGTTCCTTAGTGGCCTGAGTGACTCTCCTTCAGTTAAGAGGTAACAGGGCATTACTTCCTAGACAGCACCCAAGGAGGCACAAGCTGGTTATCCCTCATCAAAATGAGCCCATTGCTTTCATAAAAAATAAAGAGCAAAATCATTAAGCAGTTACCAGAAACTTTACTGCACCACCTGGAACTCTCCCGATGTGTATTCAGGACACTTAGGGATTCCTCAATCCGTGTGGAACCCTTCTGTCCTCAAGAACTTCAAACAGCCCTCCAATGTCCCAAACCTTCTTAACTTCTGCCCCAAATTATGACCACTGATCAGAGATATTTGACATTCAATGTATTAACTTGCCCAAGCAGCATCATTCCAAAGCTGAAGGCTGGAAGTCTTGGTGCAAACCAACAGGCAAGCTTCCTTGTGTTTGTATTAAGGGTGGAGAAGGAGGGGTGGTTGGCTTTGTCTTCCTCCAGTTACAAAAGATACACATGCTCTAAGACTGAAGCACACTTCTGCTTCAGCAAGGGAAGGGCTATGTGAAAAAAATTGCCTGCCTTTCTTTCTTTCTTTCTTTTACATAATACATGGGCAAGACCAACACTGAAATTTACATTCACAAAATACTGATCTCACATCCATGATTTTAACTCTCAGGAGACAAGAAAGTATTTGACTCTGGTTCAGTGAGTTTAAGCACTGTGATCAATACAGAGATTAACCTTTAACAACACACCCAATATTATTACATTAGCATCTGTTTTGACCTTTGAGAAAATATGAATGTCTAGCTAGATATCCCAAAGCAGCAGATAGAAGGAAGGCTTTATAAATCTACAAAGAATTTTATTCTGATTTTGTGTTAGTCAACGGTCATGATACTTTTGAATCACACTAAACAAAGCCAGGACACCTTCAAACATTGCTTCTGGTGTTTCCTAAACAGTTTGTTCTCTGGATTTTTTTTTCTTTTTAATCTTATTTACCAATTTGATCATGTTTTTAAAGTCTCACAATAATTAATTATGTCCTAATAAATCTCAAAATAAAACAAAGTGTGGTGACAAAAAAAATTTATTGGAGCTAACTTTCACAACAAAATTCAATAGAATGTGTCTCTCATTTAAAGAAATAGTGAAAAATATACTTCATCAGCTGATGAAACAACCTTTTATTGACCTGTATACATTGCTTGGGTAGGAGTGAAGTGGGGGTAGCCTGGTCCCATGGAAGAATGACCATAAGACTGTATTTCTGACCAGTGAAAAATCCAGCAGTAGAATAATCTCCAGCTTAAAATTAATCTCCAACAACAAAAAGTCTTATCCTTCCTAAGGAAGCAGATCCCAAAGAAGAGAGAGTCATGGTAGAAAGAACAGAAATAAAACTGGGAGTTAATGATGTCACTCTCTTCACAAGGAGAACAGGGGTTCTGAAAGCCAAGGTCATGACAGTCACCAATACTGTCTACATCTGTGCACACTGCTCACAAAATCTAGATAGGTCAACAAGAAACACGATTCAAACCACACAGATTCCACAATTTTCTGTATAACCAAAGACAACACCATAAACTTCATGCCACTTATCAGTAGAGAAATAAACATCAGTCCCCAACAAAGCTATCTCTCATATTCCTGTCCCAAGCCTTTGCAGACAACCAGAGGAGTTTAGAAAAACTTCATGAAAAAGAGAAGAGTTTAATAAAGTTCATAAAGCTGAGAAAAAAATAACAGCTAGAAGTAGAAAGACCACTCTAAGTATAAATCTACTGGAAAATAATCGTGGGTGATCAGTGCATAGACTGCAGAAAAAGAACATGAACATGCACAAGCTCTAGTTGACAGCTCAGGCAGCATCCTTTCTGGGGAGAAGACAGCAACCAGGAAGGCAAGGGTGCCCCTGGGAACTGGGAGGTGAACAGGAAAGCAACCAGAGGAGAAAATATACAATCCTGTAAGATAAAAAAGAACCAAACTTGATGGACATCCTCCAGATCCATCAGAAAGCAAAAACAATAGATTATAGAATATACAAAGCACTGCACTGACCAAACAGGGTGCTCTGGAGCCAGGAATCTTGGAATTGACCCAAATGGACAGCCTATCCTTTTGTGTATGTATAAAGGAAATGTCACCTGTCCAAGGCTTCCATGAGAATAAAATTGAGCATGGAAATTTAAACATTGAAGCATATAAGGATGTCTCCAAAAAGCAAAATGTGAACTCTAATAATAGCAATAATAGCAGTAGTAATAATAATAATAATAAGAAGAAGAATACTGTATTACAACACTCTGTACAGAATTATATAAATGCAAATAAGCACATGGGAATATGAAAAACCAACTTGAATCAGAAACCCAAGTACTAAGAGCAGAAATAAACAAAAACACAAAGAAATAAAATGAGAAGTCAAATAAAGAGTCCAAATTTTGTCATAAATGATGATTAAACCATAAGGCATTCCAGAAAGAATATAATCAAATGAAAATAGCATAAGGAGCACTAAAGAAACAAAGAAATAAGAAAATAAAAATAAAGTAGTAAAATAAATGTGAGAAAGTGGTTGAAATGGAAGACAAGACACAAAGAGAACATAAAACATGACAACTACTTAAGCCTATGATCCAGCAAACCTTTCTGGCATGAAAAGAAGACATAATTCTACACATTAGAAGGTCTGTGGGTTACCTGAGGATATTTTAGTAAAACTATTAAACTTAAAAGATAAATTTCAAAATCCTCCAGGCCTGTAGCAAAATGATCAAACAACTTACAAAAGTAAGAGAAGTAGGCTCCCACGAGGGTTCCCTCAAACATGCCCAAATGAGGCCACAACGCAGCAACATTTTCACAAAATTCAAAACAAGTATGTATGAGCCAAGGATTTATTAGATATGAAGCCAAGCTCTCTATTACATGTAAGGCCAACGAAACAGTGAAACCTGCAAAATCTCAGGTACTTGGAAACTTTTCTTAAAGATCAACTTCACCTGTCAAAAAGACCAATGGTGAGCATCCAATAGACTTAATTCTAGATCTAAAACCAAAATAAGGAAGCAATAACAGAAGAATAGCAAACAGATGTTATACCAGGGGCAGTGGCACACACCTGTAATCCTGACAACTCAGAAGGTTAAGATAGGAGAAGTGAAAGTTCATGGCCATCCTCAGCAACTTAGTGAGGCTCTAAGCAACTCAGTGAGATATTGGCTCAAAATTAAAAAAAAAAATTTTAAAGGGTTGGGGATGTAGCACAGTGGTAAAGCACCTCTGAGATTAACCCCCTGTACAAAAAAAAAAAAAAAGAATAACATAGATGTTATATGTTTGGAAAGCAGAAATAATACAGCCCACAAGTAGGTAGAGAGAAGAGAAAAGTAAAATAAACTTATCAATGGTCATGTAGCAATAAGCAGAAGTCAAACCATATCCTTAGAGTCAGAATAACCAGGTGTAAAAGATTAAGTTAGAAAAGAGGACTACAGTCATTTGATCAAGCATGAAAAAAAGGCAATTATCAGAACAAAACATGAACCTTCCTAATTACAAAAAGAAATTTTAGAAAATAAAAGAAAAAATATATAGAACAGAGAAGCACAGTATGTAAAATATGATATACACAGTAATATAATACAATTATAAGCAGATATGTGAGTTAATTGTTATTGTTATCTCCAAACAGGCAGCCCAATGCCATTATAAGGCCCACCCTTCAGCCCCATCTCTGAAAGTGGTTGCATATATCTTGGGACACCCCCACTGCTACCTTGAGTTACCTCTGCTATTGCCACCACCACTTTTAGTTGCAGTAGCATCCATCTAGGCACTGGCCAGGGACTGGAAGCATCAAGATGAGGCTCAGGTAATTTGTAAGGACACAATAAGATTATACGGTAGAAACTGTAATACCTCAAATCTGCACTGCAAGAAAGGAAGACACATAGACAACATGGAAAAAAAAAGAAATAAAGTGCCCCTCAAAACCAAGATACTACAATAATAGAATCCATTGACAATGCAGTTGATGAAATGTCAGAGAAGGAGTTCTGAATGTACATGATTAAAACGATCTGTGAATTAAAGAATGACATAAGAGCAAATATAGGCAAAAATTGATCACTCCAACAAAGAGATAAGGGAGAAAATACAGGTAGCAAAAGATTACTTCAAGAAAGAGAGGTTCTGAAAAAAGAAAACCAGGAATCCTTGAAACGAAGGAAACAATAAACCAAATAAAAAACTCAAGAAAAAGCATCACCAACAAACTAGATCTCTTGGAAGACAGAACATCGGATAATGAAGACAAAATATATAATCTTGAAAATAAAGTTGACCACACAGTGAAAGTAGTAAGAAACCATGAACAGAACATCCAAAAATTATGAGATAATTATGGGATAACAACAAAAGACCAATTTTAAGATTTATTGGGATACAGGAGGGCACAGAGATTCAAACCAAAGGAATTCACAACCTCTTCAATGAAACAATATCAGAAAATTTCCCAAACATGAAGAATGAATAGAAAAATCAAATACAAGAGACTTACAGGAAACCAAATGTACGAAATTACAACAGATCTACACCAAGGCACATTATAATGAAAATGCCTCACATACAGAATAAGGATAGAGTCTTAAAGACAGCAAGAGAGAGGAATCAGATTACATACAAGGGAAACCAATTTGGATCTCAGCAGATTTTTCAACCCAGATCCTCAAAGCCAGAAGATCCTGGAACAACATATACCAAGCCCTCAAAGAAAATGGATGCCAACCAAGAATTTTATATCCAGTAAAATTAAGCTTTAGATATGATGATAAAATTAAACACCTTTCATGATAAACAAAAGTTAAAACAATTTATAGCAAGAAATACTGCACTACAGAGCCTCGTCAGTGAAATATTCCAGGAAGAGGAGATGAAAAACAACAATGAAAATCAACAAAGGGAGGAACTACACTAAAGAAAAGGCCAATCAAAGGAGAAACCAAGTTAAGTTAAAAACCAAAATGTCTGGGAATAAAAATCATATTTCAATAATAACCCTGAATGTAAATAGCCTAAACTCATCAATTAAAAGACATAAACTGACAGATCGGATATAAAAAAAAAGACCCAACAATATACTACCTGTAAGAGACTCTTCTCATTGGAAAACATGTCTACAGACTGAATGTGAAAGGGTAGAAAAAAACATACCACTCACATGGACCGTGTAAACAAGCAGATAAAGTGGACTCACATCAGATAAAGTGGACTTCAAACCAAAGCTAGTTAAAAGGAATAGAGATGAACATTTCATACTGCTTAAGAGATTCATACATCAACAAGACATAACAATCATAAATATCTATGCCCCAAACAATTGGGCATCCATGTCTATCCAACAAACCCTTCTCAACCACAAGAATGAAATAGAACACAACACAGTATGACTGTGATGATAATATACCTAGGTGATGTTAATATACCTCTCTCATTATTGGATAGATCTTCCAAAAAAAACTAAACAAAGAAACTATAGAATTCAATAAAACAATCAATAATTTAGACTTAACAAACATATATAAAATATTCCATCCATCAACTAGTGAATACATTTTCTTCTCAGCAGCACATGAATCCAAAACAGACCATATGTTATGCCACAAAGCAAGTCTTAGCAAATACAAAAAAAAAAAAAATAGAGACACTACCCTACATTGTATCTGACCATAATGGAAATTACAAATCAGTGATAAAATAAAAATAGAAGATACTCCAACAGCTGGAGACTAAATAATATGCTTTAGAATGATGGGTAACAGAAGACATCAAGGAGGAGATAAAAAAAAATTCCTAGAGGTAAATGAGAACTCCAAAATAACTTATCAAAATCTCTGGGACACTATGAAGGCAGTGCTAAGAGGAAAATTCATTGCATTAAGCTGATTCATTAAAAGAAGGAAAAGTCAACAAGTAAATGACCTGACATTACATCTCAAAGCTCTAGAAAAAGAACAAACCAACACCAAAAGAAGTAGAAGACAAGAGATAATTAAAATCAGGGCAGAAATCAATACAATCGAAACAAAAGAAACAATTTTAAAAAATTGACAAAACAAAAAGCTAGTTTTATGAAAAAAGGAATAAAATTGACAAAACCTTAATCACCCTAATGAAAAGAAGGAGGGAAAGAACTCAAATTAGTAAAATTTGTGATGAAAAAGGAACTATCAGGACAGACACTACTGAAATACAGAAGACGATTAAAAACTATTTTGAAAATTTACACTCCAGTAAAACAGAAAACCTCAAAAACACCAACAAATTTCTAGAGGCATATGATCAATCCAAACTGAATCAAAAGTGCATTTACAATTTAAACAGATCAATTTTAAGCAAGGAAATAGAAGACGCTATCAAAAGCCTACCAACTTGGGCTGGGGATGTGGCTCTAGTGGTAGCGTGCTCGCCTGGCATGTGTGGGGCACTGGGTTCGATCCTCAGCACCATATAAAAATAAAATAAAGATGTTGTGTCCACTGAAAACTAAAAAGTAAATATTAAAAAATTCTCTCTCTCTCTCTTAAAAAAATATGGAAATCAATAAATATAATTCATCACATTATATAAGAATCATATGATTATATCAATTGATGCAGAGAAAGCATTTGATATAGCACCCTTTCATATTAAAAACACTAGAAAAACTAAGGATAGTAGAAACACACATCAACATTGTAAAAGCTATCTGTGCTAAACCCAAGGCCAACATTATTGTAAACAGAGAAAAATTAGAAGCAATAAATGAATTCAGAAAAGGAGCAGGATGTAAAATCAATACCCATAAATCAAATGCATTTCTATACATCAGTGATAAATCCTCTGAAAGAGAAAATAGGAAAACTACCCCATTGACAATAGCCTCAAAAAAATAAAATACTTGGAAATCAACTTAATAAAAGAAGTGAAAGACTCTATAATGAAAACCATAGAACAATAAAGAAAGAAACTGACCAAGACCTTAGAAGATGGAAAGATCTTTCATGCTCCTAGATAGGCAGAATTAATGTTGTCAAATGGCCATACTACCCAAAGCGCTATACAAATTCAATTTGATTCCAATTAAAATCCCAATGCCATCCCTTATAGAAATAGAAAAAGCAGTCAAGTTTCATTTTAAAACTTTTAGTAACACCATTATATGTTTAGATAAAAACAATAAAGTTTATCTGTTTGACTATAGAAAATTCTGAAGTGACAAGATCATTCCTTTTATTCTCAGCAGAGGCAGATGAGAATCTAAACAGAAATAAGTAGGTCAATCATGAAAAGCCCCTTGTAAAATTTAAAAGACCAAAATGAACTTAAAAAATAGTCACAAAATCAGTCAGAACTGATTCCTTGAGATGCAAAGACAACTTAAAAAAAAAAAAAACAGGAGAAATTCAATTCTCCCAAGAGAAAGACATAAGCAAATAATATGAATAGAAAGTTTATAAAATGAGACATGCAGATATACTATACCTTTATAGAACGAGTTTAACCTCAGTAGAATTAATAATAACAGAATGTGAATCTGCTGTAGTCTGCCACATGGGCAATGAGTGTTGAATATGGCAGGAATGTGTCTCAGTAGGGAGGTGCTGTAAACAGCAATAGCAACATTCCAGATGCCAGTTTGTCAATATTTAAAAACACGATTCACTTAGCCAGCAACTGGATATCAGGAAATTTATTTTCAATGATCAGAAATAAAGCAAAATTTATTATCCCGTCAATGTTAAGAACAAAGAACAAGAACTGATCTCAATGTCCAACAAAGGAGAAATAAACAGGGATATATCCACATGTGGTATGCATAAATATATCCTATTTTGGAAGAATGATTAATGGCCTGTTAAATACTCACAGTTTATTATGAAGAATAAAAGGTAGAATGTCATGTGATTTTAGAACTTAAAAAAAAAATAACATGTATCATATGGTAGACAGGGAAAATGTAAGAAAACCCAAGAAATTATAATCAGTGGTTATTTCTGGGTAGCAAAATTATAGGTTATGTTTATATTTTATTCTTTTACATATTTTTCATTAAAACATATTTACACAATCAGAAAAGTAGTGATTTTTAAAATGAAGCAGGAAGTCAACATTTTGAACTGTGAATCGTAAAGAAGCTACCTTTTAAAGAAATAAAATTTTAAATGTGGTAAATAAAAGTCAAGTTAGTGAATATGTATTTGCAAATTCAGTACTTCGTGCAAACAAGGGCCCTACAACAATTAGATGACCACACCTTGGGAAAACTGCTCTGATTTTCCCATAGCAGGGACCTACCAAGAAGGATGGCAGCTAGAAGAACAACTATAATCAGACCAAAATAAAGCATGGCCCTTGACTACTAACCACAGGGCATTTTTTTTCCCAAAAAATAGACATAATTTATAAGTCCAGGAGCTAATGAGCTTATGAGGAGACAACTAGCAGCCCTGCCCAAGCTTTCTGAGACCACCAAGTTCCTGAAAATCATCACAGCATTTCAATATAATATACACATGTATATTCATGTGCTATGCACACAGCTCATAAAATTTTTATGTGAAAAAATATGTAAAAGAATAATTCATTGTACACATGCACCATCTACATACACTTCACATGTCGTGAGTGGTGTGAAACCAACCTTTTTCCTTAGACAGATATCCTAATGAATATTCCAAAGTGATGCTAGGGGAAGATCAGAGTGGGTATATAATTGTCCTAAAAACTCTCTTTTTCTGTTTCATAAGATTATCATACCAGGCCTCCCTGTGAGATCAATCAATAGCACACAATAGCCCTGAGGTTTCACTGCACTCTGAAAGTAGAGAGGAAATAGAGGGGCCAGTATAGCACATGCTTGACTAACCAAAGAGGCTAGGCACACTTGAGTGACAGCCCTTCAGCTCTGCAGAAACTAGGACCCTGACCCAAATGAGGGTCTGCTGGTTTGTCAGAACAAGTCTGTATCTCCCCTGCAGCCCGTCTTCAAATTCCCTTCTTGACTCATCTTTGAATCCCCTTCTTGGCTGTGCTCTAAATCTAGACCCTCACTGGCTCTGGAGCAAAGATGAGAAGATGGCAGTATGAGGTGGGCCATCCTGCTGAATGCTGACCTCACAAGAAAATTCTTAAGTGACAGGATCATTCCTTTTATTCTCAGCAGAGGCAGATGAGAGTCTAAGCAGGAATAAGTTGGTCAATCATTAAATTTGGCACCTTGTCCCTAAACAGCAGGGTCAGCAATGTGCCCAGAATCCTGCAGGGAAACACACATTCAGTATCCCCCATAGCTTGATCACTAGCTCAGCAACTCCTCCTACATCCAAGGAGTATCATTCAAATTAATATCTCAGCAAAATTGACAAGTATTGCTAGTTTTTCGTGAACCAGGGAAGTGGCCAATATAGTAAATCTGCCCCAAATTGGCAGCATTCTCTACATACAGAGCAGTTGCTGTGTGGTATGACTGTGTCCCTCAAATTTCATCTGTTGGATGGGCCTGGGGTTGTGTCTGAGCAGTGGAGTGCTTCCCTAGCACGTGCAAGGCCCTGGGTTTGATCCTCAGCATCACATAAAATAAATAAATGAAATAAAGGTATTGCATCCAACTACACCTAAAAACTAAATATTAAAAATAAAATTTCATCTGTTGGAAACTTAATTTCCAAATTCACATGTTAATGGTATCGAGAGGTGGGAACATTAAGAGGTGACTGGGTCCTGGGAGCTCTACCCTTATAAATTTATTAAATAATTCATGGATTAATATCTGAATTAATTGGTTAGTGAGGGAGTAGATTTGTTATATAAGCAAGTTGTCCATGGCACACTTGCTCTGCCATACCCCATGAAGCTTTCTGCCATGTTATAATGCAACAAGAAAGCCCTCACCAGATGCCAAACAGATGCCAGACAGAATCATGCTCTTAGATTTCCCAGTCTCTAGAACTGTGAGCTTAAAAAAAACCCTATAGCCAGATATAGCTATTTTGTTATATTTAGTTATAACAACTAAAAATGGACAAGATCACTATTCTTAGTCCTTGCTTGGATATGATGGCCAGGGTTCTTTCCCAAGCCCAAGCCCAGGCAATCAGCACCCTGAGGAAGAACAAGTACCTGGAGCAGGCATGGCTATCTCCACAAGCTGTGGGTTACTCTGCCACTCAGTCAAAGCTGAAGGTTGGTTCTGAAACCCACTACTGTGCATATACCCAACTGAGTTTGTAGTTGAAGAACTTCCATGGAAATATGACTCAACTCCAAGGGAATGAAGTTCATTTTTGATAGCACCATTTTATAGGACTATTCTGTTCACTCACCAGCTTGCAAGGTGCAGTTGTGCCAGGTAAACACAGGTGTGCAGGGAACTAAGCCCCAAGAGTAGAAAAAACACCTTTGGAGCAAGTTCTCCTTCATAGAGACCAGCTCTGCTCCCCTCTTCTAGACTTTGCCTCTGTGTGCTCTTCCTGAGACATGCCCACATGTGGAGTGTCTGCTTCCAGAATACCTTCAGCATGGTGATCCAAACCCCAGTCTGCAATATAATCCTTGATAACAGGGATATTATAATCCCTGCTAATAGAAACTTTCTTCTGTGCACTCTGGTGGGAGGAAGTCAGACTCTCGTTATGCACCATCTTAATGGACAGTCAAGGCACAGTCCCCAGCGAAATTTTCAAGAGAACAGCAAACATGAAATATCCAGCAAGCCCACCACTATTTCCTGACTCCAGGTTCAAGATGAATTATTCATAACAGCCTCTGTGTGACAGAGCTAGTTCCAGCAATAAATTTTTAATACCTTTTTCTTTCTGAGCTAACTGCACCTATACCAGAGTCTCTCTAATTGCTAAATGTATACTTATCCCCGTGTATAGCAGAATGCATTATTGCGTTAAAAAAAAAAATCTAGTAAGTCTCAAACTAGGTAGTTAAACAGAAATTTTAAATGAGTTTTTTAAAGTACCTGAAAAATTCCATGAAAGAGAATCCATATCCATGTTGCTCTGCAATTCCTGCACAAACGACATTTGCAGATGCTCCAATCAGTGTCCCATTACCTGGAATCAAAAATTTTAAAATAGAATAAAATTCCAATTTATCTTGGTGGTAGGTTTCTGCTCTTTTGTTCTGTGATATTTGGACCATTTCAGAGGCTTTGATTTGATGATTACTTTACAAGCACGATCAAAGTGATTGCTTTGTAAATAAATATCTAGACACACACTTGCAACCAGAAAATAAGTTCTCTGCTTAAAAATACCATGATTCCTTCTCAGATAGACTATATCCTCTCTGTGATAGAAAAGAGAGAGAGAGAGAGAGAGAGAGAGATGCTAAGGAGAATGGGCAAGTCATAGTGGAATCACAAGATATGTATCCTTTAGGGGAAAATGCAAGTAGAGCTAAGAACCACAGGTGAGAATGTGTGCCCTCTGAGACAATGGAATGAAATCTCAGACAAAAACTGCCTTCCTTGGGCTCCAGGCCCAGACACCTGCCAGGAAACTCTTTCAGTGAATGAAAGAATGGATGAAAACAACCAGGTGAAACAATGGAGTTTGGCACTGTTCACCAAAGGGCATCTCCTTCATATGAAATACCTTCTCAGGTAAGTCTTTTTTGACAGTGCACAAGGTGAGGAGAGACACACTGTACACACATGAACATAAGCCAGTGCTCAGGGCCTGGGTAAGAGATAGAGCCAAGACCAGCCAATCAGATCATTAGATCTCCCCCTTCCCCTCACACACTCACAATGATTGATTCGGGGAAGGGTAAATCTGCATGGCCAAGCCAATGGGCCTCTTCTTTCCCTTGAACTGTTGCAATCAACTAAGAGGAATGGTTACATGACCCAGATACAGCCAATGTAGCCGAGTGCTAACATCTGTGCCTAAACATTTGAAGAACAGACTCTTTCTGTGGAGGACTGGTGATCTGGGAGACACTGCTCTGTAACTACCCACAGCATATCAGCCCAAGGGAATGACCTTCTGCAAACAGGAAGAAGAAGGAGGATCCATGTCCCCATGAAGAAATGAGGCAGGGTTCCTACTTTTGCCTTGGGGAGGTAGATGACACAGAAATGAGCAGGGATGGTACAGGATTATGTCATGTAGCTCATTGTGCAGGCTCTATACATTGGATTTCCACCCACCTTCCTGGGAATGTGGTGTGGATGACACCATAGAGATTGCTCTCCCCTCAAAATCTCCCTAAACCAGAATACGTCCTCATAACCTGACCTCTCCTCCCCAACGAGGTCCTTGCCTTTTGAGCCATCCCTTTGTAAGAAGTCAGCTGGCCTCCTGACTTGGGATGTAAAACATTATCTTATTAAGTCTCATTAATCCTGTTTCTTTTAAGGATATTTTCAATTATATGAAACAGGAAACCTGACTAACAGTAGCATAATCTCTCATGGAATGAGAAACTTGGAGGTGAAGGGCTGGTGAGCCTCCATTCAATGTCTCATGTCAGAGGCAGGTCTCTTTAATTCTCTGAGCATCTATTTTTATCATGAGATAGTTTCATGGCCACATCTGAAGCAGGAAGATGTGAAAGAGAATGGGCACCCACCTATGAGGGAAGCAAAAGCATTTCAAAAGGCTCCTAAATAGCCTTTCCTTCTGTCTTATTAGTCAGCAAAATGAGACAACCAAAGTGGACATGGCCTAGGGAGCTACAGAGAAGAAGGTGGGGAGGGAGTTGGGTCAGCCCCCCAGTGATGCATTATATGTGCTTGGTACAGCAGAAAGAATTGCTAGATAAGGATTCAGAATAGCTCACAGTCTCAAATCTTCTAGGCACTGTAACTTTTGCAAACCACTGATCATTTCTGTTCTATTAAGAAGTTTTTGAATATAATGAAAGAAACATGCAAAACAAGATGATGACAGCAATAGAGAAAGTCTCTGTCTCCCTCTCATGTGATGGGCAGTCAGAGAAGGAGCAAGCCCCAAGGTGTTTCTGCAGGGCTCCGACAGGATTTGTTCTGTTCGTCTGTGTGTTCCACCACCCACCAACATGCACAGGTCCCACACTCGGACTGGAGACGACTCCAGGCATCTCTGCCAAATGACAATGTCCAAAGGAAGAAGCAAGTTTGTTCTCAGAAATCATCAGATAGGGAAATCATCAGAAGCCTCCTCTACCCCCAAAATACCCCCTCAAGCCTCCTTGATTGCAAATGGCCATTCCTACCCACCTCCGTGTCAGCTACATTCCAGGGAAAGAACCCTCTGCCTATCCTGCCTGTCATGGGCAGGAGAAATGTAAGGGAGCCAGCTTTACCTGTGGGAGATGGGGAACCACCTCCACCTCCAGACATCTCATGGAGCAATTGTGGAGTCACTTAAGATTGCAAGTGTACTATTCAAATGCAATACAGTGGTACAGTGGTTGTTGCAGATCAAATGCTTCCCAACTTACAATGGGGCTACATCCCTACAGACCTATTATAAATTGAAAATGTTCTAAGTAAAAAATGTTTTGAATACCCCTCACCTAGCAAACACCCTAGCTTAGCAACACCACACTCACTGCAGAGGATCCGTTGTTTCCCCTTGTGATCATGTGGCTGACTGGAAGCTACAGCACACTGCCACTGCCCAGCATTGAGAGAGAGAGAGAGAGAGAGAGAGAGAGAGAGAGAGAGAGAGAGAGGTGGGGGGGGGGGGTCTTGCTGCAGAGTGCTAGCTCAGGAAAGGAGTAAAACTCACAATTTGTAGAATGGTTTCTATTGAATTTATATCACTTTCACACCACTGCAAAGTCAAAAAATTGTTAAGTCAGATCACTTGTAAGTCAGGGACTGCCTGTAGCTTGTAAAATACTAGCAGGGTTTTCATGGCACCACAAATGGCATAGGTTCCATGGAGCAGGGAGAAAGTGATCCTAGGTGTCACTACCCCAGCTCAAGCCTCTGCCCCAGTTCCATTTACATAGAAGTAGATGGGAAATGAAGTGTGCAATGAGCAGCTGCTATATGTCTTGGCATTTCTGGGTTATCCTACACGGACATGTGATCAATGGATCTAGAGAGAGAATGAGAACCATTTTGAAAATTATTCCCTGCCCTGTTTTTGATGAACGTTTTATACAAAGACTCTCCGGCCTAACTTCCTATGTCAGCCAGTGCAAGTTGGATTAAATAGGCCATGCTCCCATACCAGTAGTAATTTTCCACTTGACAGAAAACATGAAAATGAACTCTAGGTACTGGCATTCCCTTTGGCAAGTTAAAGAGCCACCTGTCCTTCAAGATACACGACCCAGAGAAAGCAACAGGTTTGAGTACAGCCACACGCTGCTTTAATTGTCCCCAATCTCTCAATAGCCACGCACAGAAACATTCTTCTTTCCCCTTGTTCTTTGAGTTCATGTCACTTCCTCTGCTCAGTGTTTCTGCCCTAGGATTGCAGCTACTGAGCAACCCTTAATGTGCAAAATTGCCTCAGCCTCTGCTTTCCAGGAACTTTGCATTAAGATTTTTTTAAAGACTTTTTAAGTTGTTCTTAACTTAATAAAAAAAAAGTAACCAAAAAGTATTGGGGTCAGACCAGTAAAGAAGTTTTTCTTTCAAACTATCCAGTGAATTTCTCCTAATTTATACAGTAACTGATAATCCTAATATCAACTGAAAACCTCTATTTAAAGTGTTCTTCAAGCTGGGTGTGGTGGTGCACACCTGTAATCCCAACAGCTCAGGGGGCTGAGGCAAGAAGATTGCCTATATAGAACCTCCCTATTTGGAGCACCTTCTTTGACTTTTCCTCCGGTCTCTCTTGGGCACCCCTTGAGGGCTTGAGGCATCTACTAGGATAGGATGTAGCAATCTGCTATAAGGTGACTCTTTTCCCCACTCAAGATCAGGGAAGAATTAATTGTCTGGCACAATTTCAGGCTATTACAGCCGATACTCAGTAAGTCTGAATGAACAAAATCCCACATGGGGGATGTACCTCCAGGTGTCCTTGGATTCTGCTTCTGTTGCCAGTGTTAGGTGTAGCTGTGAATGAAGTTCCTGTTGCCTTTCCTGGAGCTGTTTCTTAGTTGTGAGCAAGTTTATCAGTTTTGCACTCTTGTGAGAAGTTAAGTCCTGAACCATTGAATTAGAGGAATTAGCTGTCTTTTGAAATTATAGAAACTTTACTACATGGCATTAATCCCCCTTCACAAATAAGGAGATAAACTAAAAAGAAAGTTATTGATTTAATAGAGATCAATCAACAAAGAAGGCAGGATTATGTAACCATGCCTGGATATAAGAATAAAAACTTTAAATATATCTGGTGTGTTTACCTAAGATTTCCACAATTCTCCTGTTTCCCCAAAGTTGATTAAGCTTCCTAAAGGTGAGAAGGATCCAGCTCCTTTGGAGGCAAACACATGTTTCCAAAGACTTCATGTTTTGTCCCCAAAGTCAGTTTCATTCAACACTCTAGTTTACTCTGCAATTTCTCTAAACTACAACCCCATCACCCCCGCCAAAATAAACCTTCCATCTTTTTTCCTGCTATTAGGTTGGAATCTCTATTTCTCAGGGCTCATTCATTGGCCACTGTCACCCCGGCTGCTTAAGGAAGAAAAAAGGGAAAGGGAAGGAAAAGAGAGAAAAGTGCCACTGAGGATGGCTTCTGATTCATAAGCCAGACTTCCCGTGTGGCACAGTATGGTTGCACATTAACTTTCAGACATCAGTCACAATCATCCTCAGGCCATGGGTGTGGGATGTCAGAGGCAGATCTCAGAGAGTAAGAAGTGACAGGCTTCACAGAGGAACTGAGTAGCTCTGGAATCATTCCAAAGGAGAAGATGTGTTTCCCCTCAGGAAATCTTCAAGGCTCTCCTTAATTTACTTTCTATCTGATACTCACTCACGGTTGCTTTGGCCATGACAACAGTGTGGGCATGCTCTCCTGGGGGGCAGTCAGCACTCCTTACCTCCCAGGCAGGCACCGAAGGCCAGGGCGTACATGAGTGGTGGTGCAGGCAGGCTGACCTCAGGGTCTTGGCTCAGGTTCAGGAGCACGGGAATCTGTGGAGGAAAACACCACGTCTCACAGAAGCTCACAAGAGCTGTACATTGCGACAAACTTCAAGAATATCTAAGTGCTTCTACAACAGTAAGGCTGTAGGAAGCATAGAGATGCATGGAGGGAAACGAGAGTCAACTTTGAAATCCACAAAAACTTGAGTTGAGACCCATCTCTTTATGTTTGAATCCAGCCACATGGAAAAACTGGCTCTCCTTGTTGTAGCGTGTCCCTCTGATGCTGCTGTGGGTCTTAAGTAGAAGAAAGTCATGTAGCTTCTAACACAGCCTGTCTGGAAATGTTACAAACCCACTTCCTTTTGTGAAACCCTACAAATCTCAAGCTTCCTTTACACATGCATCATTTTAGTTAATTCCCAAACATTCTTCAGGTGTCTTTTATCAATTGACAGATAAGGAAACTGAGGCACTGATAAGTACAAGAACACAGATCTCACAAGTGACCAAGCCAGAACAATTCTCTGCTTCCAAATTGCACACTGTTAAACCAGGGGTAACCTGCTTCTTAACACTGTTCACTGCCAGTCATCTCAACCCCACTGACATTCATTATGGGACAACAGGTAGGTATAGATTCTGAAAAACTAATGTGACTCCATTTTTGAGAAACCAGACTCTACCTTAGAGCAAAGCCTGTCCTAAGGAAGGGGGCGTAACCTTTGTCCTTGGAAAAACCCACAGAGCACTCCTAAGCACATACCCACCCTGCTGAGTTGTTTGTCTGTAAATAACAGGAGAGGTCTGCAGTGCCTGTGTCCCTGACTCAGATAGGCTAGGTGAGGACCCATAGCAACCCCCCTAGCAACCTCCAATCAGCATGAGACAGGGAAAATACTAGAATGCCAGATGATCCCCAAGTAGTTTATGGTGGTTGATAACATGTTGGGAAACCATGTAGTTTAGCACGTACACCCCTCGTGGCCTAAACCAATCAGTTCAAAGGAATCCCCCTCTTGTACTGACCAATCACCCTTACCCAACTTGTTCCCGCCAGTGAATTTGCTAATCAATGTTAAGAGTTATCGTCTGACTTTCCCACAGTATGGAATTATTTGTTGTGTGATGTTGTGATGCATAGAGTATCCCCCCAAAACCTATAAAATCTCACTGAACAAAGGACAAGCTCACTCCCTGGGACCACTGCATCAGAAACAGTTGTGAGGACCAAGATGGCCGCTGCGTACGGGGGTTGCTGAAGTGCTGAGCGTGGTGCTCAAAGCAGCGGCTTTAATAGAGATTTCGCACAGTCTGTTAAAGCTCCTTTCACCGTTAATCTGTAGTGGACCACTTTGCCAAGGAGCAGGAAGAACAAAGAAATCGAAAAAGAGACGCTTGGCTGCTCAGAGCCACGGGCGCTTTGCTCCCATCTGCTTCGCTCCGGGCGGAGAAGCTGAATGTGCAATCAGCAGTGGATTGTAAGTACCCGAGGCAAAGAAAGCTCAGTGTGCCCCGCCTTTTTTTTTTTTTTTCTTTTTTTTTGAATATTTTTTATACAGGGAGAGTTTGTGGATTGGGATTGCTGGCGGGGCTGTGGTTTCTGTGCCGAAAATCCACTCCGTGGGAGCCGCCATTTGCTTTCTGCTTGCTGTCTTGATGGCTCCGTATACACTGTCCGGCAGCCGCACCTAGAGGTTGCAGCTGGGCTGCGTGCCGAGCCCTGTCCTCCGAAGGCTGGACTGCAGCCTCGAGCGTCTCTGTGGCCTGTTCGCCGCTGCACCTTCGGGCAGAGCCTGCTCTGGGGTCGTTCTGCACCCCCCTGCCAGGGGACCCGTGCTCCAGAGGAGGGGGACGGAGAGCCGCGGCGGCAGCCGCTTGGGCCCCTGGGGCCTGGCACCGGGCTGAAGAGCTGCGGAGGCCAGGGCGGCTCTGCTACGGGCGCAGACAAGCGCGGACGCTTGCCAGGGCGGCTCTGCTACGGTCGCAGACAAGCGCGGACGCTCGTCAGCGCGGACGCTCGTCAGCGCGGCCCAGAGTTTCATTTCTAGAAATCTGGACTGGAAACAGAAGCAGCAGTTTGTATAATCCCAAGAACTTGCTTATACCAGGAAGCTGTAAGGGCAACATGAATATTACTGAGGAGATGTAACATGGTGGCAGGCGCAGAGAGATCAAGTCTCTGACATCTTCAACTGTGAGGGCATAGGGAGCCGTAAACTGTCTAAATGCTGTTTGCTCAGGATCACTAGGCAATGCTGAGCTGACGTGGATCTGGGGTGTACAGGCTGGGCCCCTCAGAACACACACACAGAGCCCGAATTGGAGGCAATTAAGCTCCGGTTCGCCTGCTTCGTGTGACTCAGCACTAACAATCCCGCTGAAATAATTGGCCGGCCCTTAGGAACTTACAGAGGTAAAAGCCAACCGAGCCTTCATAGGCAGTGGCCACAGGACTGAAACGGGGATTGGGAGAGACAGTCAGGACCCACCCGTTGCATTGGTCATCCGGCAAAGGGAACAAACGGTCACCATTTGCATGGGATATCACCATGGCAGAGAAATGGCGTCATGGGCGGAGGAGATAACTGCAGTGAAACCAGCGCGACAGGTGTGTAATCCCCTAGCCATCTCTCTCCACACAGCGGGGGAAACCTTAAGGGCCACTCCCAGCTCTCCTGTGAACGCAATAACCAGACCGAGGGAACCAGGAGTGGCGCAGGACTCACGGCGCGGAACTCCCGGCTACCGCTCCCACCAGTGCTGACAACTGAGGTCTCTTGCACCAGCTACCGGGGGCGTGGCTACAGGAGGGCAAGCAAATTCGCTGGGGGATCTCAGCCCCAAGCTCTACAAACTTAGGGTCTGAGGGAGGCAAACAGGGAGAGTGAGCCCAGGTGTTCATGAAAACAGGGCTCCCAGGAGCAGCAGACCTGGCGTGTAGACAGTATTGTGGTGAGCGCCACAGGTGAGCACGGCCTGGCTTGAGGAAACACAAGACAAGGCCCTAGACACTCAGGATTGGAGACCCGCCCAGTCTAGGAGAAAGAGCTGCTGCACAGTGAATGGTTCCCACCTATTGAGAGGAGAAGCTTGGCCCAGTGGGCACAGCTCCACCTACTGGAAGAGAAGTTAATAGAACTCTAGGACTGCATTTATTATTATTATTATTATCATTTTTTTTCTTTTCTTTTTCTTTTTTTCTTTTTTCTTTCTTCTTTTTCTTTCATTTTCAATTTTTATTTGTTGTTGTTCTTTAATTTTTTTTTCAATGTTTCTATTTTTTTTAATTTTTATTTTATTATTATTTTTTTTAATTTTAATTTTCATTTTTTATTATCACTATTATTTTTGTTAAATTTTTTTTTCCGTCTTTTCTTTCTTTCTTTATTATCTAATCTTTATTATTCTTGTTTCTTTTGTCTTTTCATTTCTTTTCAATCTTCTTATTCCCCCTTCCTTGAATTCTACCTGCCTACTCTCATTCTCTTTAGTGACTTCTTCCCTTCCCTTCTAATACCTTTCCTCTCAAGCATCAAATAAATCTATAAGAGTAAACAGGAACTCAGCAGTCAAACAGAACAAGAAGTAACATGAGCAGCATAAAAAAGCAAGGAAGAAAAGGAGTACAAACAATGAAGGACAGCCTAAATATTCAGGAGGACCTAGAGTCAGCAGAAAAATGGTCATATAAAGAACTCAAGGAATACCTTAGACAGATGGAATGGAACCTTAAAGAAGATACGAGACAGCAAATCCAAACAGTGAAAGAACACTTTGAAAATGAATTACATAGACAGATAAAAGAAGAAGTTAAGCATCTTTATCAGGAGATTGAGATTATAAAAAAAAACCAAACAATAATTCTAGAAATGAAGGAAACGATAAACCAAATTAAAAACTCAATTGAGAGTATCACTAACAGAGTGGAGCAAGTAGAAGCCAGAACATCAGATAATGAAAACAAAATATATCATCTTGAAAAGAGCCTAGCCAACTCAGAAAGGCTGGTTAAAAACCACGAGAAAAACATCCAAGAGATATGGGATAACATAAAGAAACCAAACCTACGAGTCATCGGGATAGAAGAAGGTTCAGAGATTCAAACCAAGGGAATGAGTAACCTGCTGAAAGAAATAATTACAGAAAACTTTCCAGAAATAAAAAAGGAAACGGATATACAAATTGTAGATGCATACAGGACACCGAGCACACAAAATCACAGTAGACCAACGCCAAGACACATTGTTATGAAGATATCCAATATACAGAACAAAGAGAAAATACTAAAAGCTACAAGAGAAAGGAGGCAGATTACATTCAGGGGTAAACCAATAAGGTTAACAATGGATTTTTCATCACAGACGCTGAAAGCGAGAAGATCCTGGAACAACGTATTTCAAACACTGAAAGACAATGGATGCCAACCAAGAATTCTGTATCCAGCAAAATTAAGCTTCAGGTACGATAACGAAATAAAAATCTTTCATGATAAACAAAAGCTAAAAGAATTTGCAGCCAGAAAACCAGCATTGCAAAGCATCTTGAGCAAAACACTACACGAGGAAGAAATGAAAAACAATAACCAAAACCATCAGTGGGAAGTGCCTCTATAAAGACAGAGGGCGGGGGGAAAGCTAACCATGGAGAAACAAACTAAATTAAAAAAAAAAAAAAAGAAGATAAATAATCAAACATGGCTGGAAGTACAAACCATATATCAATAGTAACTCTAAACATTAATGGCTTAAACTCTCCAATAAAGCGACATAGGCTGGTAACATGGATTAAAAAAACAAATCCAACAATATGCTGCCTCCAGGAGACACATCTGATTGGAAAAGACATACACAGGCTGAAGGTGAAAGGTTGGGAAAAAATATACCATGCACACGGTCCTCGTAAGCAAGCAGGGGTGGCCATCCTCATATCGAATAAAATTGACTTCAAGACTAAATTAATCAAAAGGGATAAGGAAGGACATTATATACTGTTAAAAGGAACCATTTACCAACAAGACATAACAATTATCAATATTTATGCACCAAATAATGGTGCTGCGACGTTCATAAAACAAATTCTCCTCAAGTTCAAGAATCAAATAGACCACAACACAATAATTATGGGTGACTTCAACACACCTCTCTCACAATTGGACAGATCCTCCAAACAAAAGCTGAATAAAGAAACTATAGAACTCAATATCACAATCAACAACCTAGACTTAACTGACATATATAGAATATATCAACCATCATCAAGTGGATATACTTTTTTCTCAGCAGCACATGGATCCTCCTCAAAAATAGACCATATATTATGCCATAGGGCAACCCTCAGTAAATATACAGGGGTGGAGATAATACCATGCATTTTATCTGATCATAATGGAATGAAACTGGAAATCAATGATAAAAGAAGGAAGGAAAAATCCTACATCACATGGAAAATGAACAATATGTTACTGAATGATCAATGGGTTACAGAAGACATAAAGGAAGAAATCAAAAAATTCTTAGAGATAAATGAAAATACAGACACAACATATCGGAATCTATGGGACACAATGAAAGCAGTTTTAAGAGGGAAATTCATCGCTTGGAGGTCATTCCTCAAAAAAAGGAAAAACCAACAAATAAATGAGCTCACACTTCATCTCAAAGCCCTAGAAAAGGAAGAGCAAAACAACAGCAAATGTAGCAGAAGGCAAGAAATAATTAAAATCAGAGCGGAAATCAATGAAATTGAAACAAAAGAAACTATTGAAAAAATTAACAAAACTAAAAGTTGGTTCTTTGAAAAAATAAATAAGATCGACAGACCCTTAGCCATGCTAACGAAGAGAAGAAGAGAGAGAACTCAAATCACTAACATACGGGATGAAAAAGGCAATATCACAACAGACACTACAGAAATACAGAAGACAATTAGAAATTATTTTGAAAACCTATATTCCAATAAAATAGAAGATAGTGAAGACATTGATAAATTCCTTAAGTCATATGATTTGCCCAGACTGAGTCAGGAGGATACTCACAACTTAAACAGACCAATAACAATAGATGAAATAGAAGAAGCAATCAAAAGACTTCCAACCAAGAAAAGCCCAGGACCGGATGGGTATACAGCGGAGTTTTACAAAACCTTTAAGGAAGAATTAATACCAATACTTTTCAAGTTATTTCAGGAAATAGAAAAAGAAGGAGCTCTGCCAAATTCATTCTATGAGGCCAACATCACCCTGATTCCGAAACCAGACAAAGACACCTCAAAGAAAGAAAACTACAGACCAATATCTCTGATGAACATAGATGCAAAAATCCTCAATAAAATTCTGGCGAACCGGATACAAAGGCACATCAAAAAAATTGTGCACCATGATCAAGTAGGATTCATCCCTGGGATGCAAGGATGGTTCAATATACGGAAATCAATAAATGTTATTCACCACATCAATAGACTTAAAAATAAGAACCATATGATCATCTCAATAGACGCAGAAAAAGCATTTGACAAAGTACAGCATCCCTTTATGTTCAAAACATTAGAAAAACTAGGGATAACAGGAACTTACCTCGACATTGTAAAAGCTATCTATGCTAAGCCTCAGGCTAGCATCATTCTGAATGGAGAAAAATTGAAGGCATTCCCCCTAAAATCTGGAACAAGACAGGGATGCCCTCTATCACCACTTCTATTCAATATAGTTCTCGAAACACTGGCCAGAGCAATTAGACAGACGAAAGAAATTAAAGGCATAAAAATAGGAAAGGAAGAACTTAAATTATCACTATTTGCAGATGACATGATTCTATACCTAGAAGACCCAAAAGGGTCTACAAAAAAACTACTAGAACTAATAAATGAATTCAGCAAAGTGGCAGGATATAAAATCAACACGCATAAATCAAAGGCATTTCTGTATATCAGCGACAAAACTTCTGAAACGGAAATGAGGAAAAACACTCCATTCACAATATCCTCAAAAAAAATAAAATACTTGGGAATCAACCTAACAAGAGAGGTGAAAGATTTATATAATGAAAACTACAAAACCCTAAAAAGAGAAGTAGAAGAAGATCTTAGAAGATGGAAAAATATACCCTGTTCATGGATAGGCAGAACTAACATCATCAAAATGGCGATATTACCAAAAGTTCTCTATAGGTTTAATGCAATGCCAATCAAAATCCCAACGGCATTTCTTGTAGAAATGGATAAAGCAATCATGAAATTCATATGGAAAAATAAAAGACCCAGAATAGCAAAAGCAATTCTAAGCAGGAAGTGTGAATCAGGCGGTATAGCGATACCAGACTTAAAACTATATTACAGAGCAATAGTAACAAAAACAGCATGGTACTGGTACCAAAACAGGAAGGTGGACCAATGGTACAGAATAGAGGACACAGAGACTAATCCACAAAGCTACAACTATCTTATATTTGATAAAGGAGCTAAAAGCATGCAATGGAGGGAGGATAGCATCTTCAACAAATGGTGCTGGGAAAACTGGAAATCCATATGCAACAAAATGAAACTGAATCCCCTCCTCTCGCCATGCACAAAAGTTAACTCAAAGTGGATCAAGGAGCTAGATATCAAATCAGAGACTCTGCGTCTGATAGAAGAAAAAGTTGGCTCCGATCTACATATTGTAGGGTCGGGCTCCAAATTCCTTAATAGGACACCCATAGCACAAAAGTTGATAACAAAAATCAACAAATGGGACTTACTTAAACTGAAAAGTTTTCTCTCAGCAAGAGAAACAATAAAAGAGGTAAATAGGGAGCCTACATCATGGGAACAAATTTTTACTCCTCACACTTCAGATAGAGCCCTAATATCCAGAGTATACAAAGAACTCAAAAAATTAAACAATAAGAAAACAAATAACCCAATCAACAAATGGGCCAAAGACCTGAACAGACACTTCTCAGAGGAGGACATACAATCAATCAACAAGTACATGAAAAAATGCTCACCATCTCTAGCAGTCAGAGAAATGCAAATCAAAACCACCCTAAGATACCATCTCACTCCAGTAAGATTGGCAGCCATTATGAAGTCAAACAACAACAAGTGCTGGAGAGGATGTGGGGAAAAGGGTACTCTTGTACATTGCTGGTGGGACTGCAAACTGGTGCGGCCAATCTGGAAAACAGTATGGAGACTCCTGGGAAAGCTGGGAATGGAACCACCATTTGACCCAGCTATTGCCCTTCTTGGACTTTTCCCTGAAGACCTTAAAAGAGCATACTACAGGGATACTGCTACATCGATGTTCATAGCAGCACAATTCACAATTGCTAGACTGTGGAACCAACCCAGATGCCCTTCAATGGATGAATGGATAAAAAAAATGTGGCATTTATACACCATGGAGTATTACACAGCACTAAAAAATGACAAAATCATAGAATTTGCAGGGAAATGGATGGCACTAGAGCAGATTATGCTTAGTGAAGCTAGCCAATCCCTAAAAAACAAATACCAAATGTCTTCTTTGATATAATGAGAGCAACTAAGAACAGAGCAGGGAGGAAGAGCAGGAAGAAAAGATTAACATTAAACAGATACATGAGGTGGGATGGAAAGGGAGAGAAAAGGGAAATTGCATGGTAATGGAGGGAGACCCTCATTGTTATACAAAATTACATATAAGAGGTTGTGAGGGGAATGGGAAAATAAACAAGGAGAGATATGAATTACAGTGGATGGGGTAGAGAGAGAAGATGGGAGGGGAGGGAGGGGGGATGGTAGAGGATAGGAAAGGTAGCAGAATACAACAGTTACTAATAGGGCATTATGTAAAAATGTGGATGTGTAACCGATGTGATTCTGCAATCTGTATTTGGGGTAAAATTGGGAGTTCATAACCAACTTGAATCTAATGTATGAAATATGATATGTGAAGAGCTTTATAATGTTTTGAACAACCAATAAAAAAAAATTAAAAAAAAAAAAAAAAGAAACAGTTGTGAGTGCAGGCTTGAGCTTGCAATAAAGACTCTTGTGTGATTGCATCGGATTCGGCTCCTGGAGGTCTACTGGGGTCCCACGAATCTGGCATAACAATTCTATAACTAGGAACAACCATTCTCTAGTAAGTCATGCCAACATCAGGTGCACCTTTCTTGCAGAGATGAATTTCACATTATTATATCCAAGAAAATGTAGTGGCTGTGAAATTTCTGTAGAAATCTGTGTTCCAAAATGTGCTGTGCTTAAGTCTCCCTGAATGTTCTTTTAATTGATGGTTTATTGTCCTGTGCCTTCAGGACACACAGTGATTACTCTTCTCTTAGACTTTGAATCTTTAAATGTTCTACAGAGAGGTGCCATGGAGCTAGGAGATGGCAATATGGAAGCCTGGTTAGTTGGGTCATACAAAGTGAAGGGTCCTCACCCCTGGGCACTGCAGTACCCTTCCAGGACTGCTCTCCCCCACCAGAGGGAGTCTACTGTGCATCCACTGCTTGGGAAAGAATTGCAACCTACACAGCTGATCAGGACCTGAGTCAGTACCAAGCTATGGAGGAAACAATCTCTATGCTACTCACATTTCTGCTTCTCCAGCTCTTAGCACTTCAGTAGCTCACACAATGGCAGAGTTGGGATTCCTGCTCAGATGGACCCTCTGCAGAGCCTGAGCTGTGAATTCCTACAAACGTTCACATTATTAACCTAATGCTGTCCACTGAGCCTGGTTCAGCCCTCTGTATTATTTTGTTCCTGAATATTTTAGGAAACGATGAGTTAAAACCAAAAAATAAAAAATAAAAAATAAAAAGCAAGTAAAAAGCAAAAGGTAAAAGCTAAAGTGAAATGCTTCTGACTTTTATCACCTGTGAAAGAGTGTTTGTTCCCATATCAGGTGTCACAGCCAGCAACTACAGCTGCCCTAATATCTCCTTGTGGGGCCTGCAAAGAAACCTGCGGGGAAAAGATGCCTAAGAACAAGACAGCCTTGAGAACCTGATTTCCACATAGAGGTTGAATGACAGCATAGAGAACCATGAGTATCTAAGAAGTCAGTTAAGGAAAACCCACAAGATTATGTGCATAAATTACCATTTTTTGTATTCAACATCCAGGACAAGAATAATAACATTTTAACTTGAAAATTGCCTGAGACTCCTTCCTGTTCAAGTCAATGAGGTTGAAAAGATCAGGCGTCAATGGAGAAAAACTGTCAGAGAATCCTCAGTCATTAGCAAGGTATTTCAGGTTTTCAGCACAGTCTATAGGGAAATGTAGCAGAAAACCAGGAATGCTGACCACAAATGCAGGTCTGGGTTCAGATTCCCACAGCTCCCTTCTCAACTGAAGACAGGAGAAGAAAGGAGAAGTAGGTGGATGGGACAGGAATTTCCCTACATAGAAATAGGTGATAAAATACTGAAATGTTTCCATATCAATCAATGGAGAGCCACTGCCCCCAGACCCCAATGCCTCCCATCAGCTCAGCCCCTTTGGGCCTTCTGCCTGTCCCAAGCAAGAGAGAGATTAACAGTGACACAAGGGAAGGGCCAGAGGGGCTCCAAGCTGCCGGCTTCAGAATATCTGTGTCTGCTCCGATTATATTAAATATTGATGAAATATCAAAATTAAATTGATTTAATACTGCTGTTTTATTTGTCACCATTAAAGATAAGCAAAATAAAAATAAAAGGAAGAGCCTAAGACAGAGATATAAGGAAAACCCAACAGAGTAAATCTAATCCACAAAGGCCCTGCCCCTCCCTCCCCACCACCACCACCACTGATGACATGGCTTTGTTCTGATTCACTGAAGCCCTGTCTAGCTGATTTAGAGAGATAAACCCAACTACAATCTGTTTCTTTCTTCTCTGGACATGGTGAGATAAGCAAAAATCCCCTAGTGGGATCCTACCAGTTATGAATTGTCTTTGGATTACCCAAATTATTTGGCGTTCTTCCCCGACCACTGGAAGAAAAGAAATATCACAAATGAACGTGAACTGAGGTTCCAACTGCAGCTCTCAGAACAAAGCTGACAACATGGATTTAGAAGAAAAACCCCAAACTAAAGTCACATTTTGGAGATACCACACCAAAGAATAAAAGGCTTCATTTTGTCTCTTTAAGCTCACACTCCTGAAATAATAAAATAACACGAACACACCTTCCACATGAAAGATCCCTTCCAAGCAGATGCTGCGCTCTTCATCAAGGGTAGCCCCCAACTCTCACCAGCTCTCCCTCAACCCCACATTTGCCAGCATTTAAGTCACTGGAAATGGCTACTGCATCTGCCAGCTCTATGACCCTGTGTCATTTTCATACATGTTGAAATCTCCATGGACAAGTAAGTGTCTCTTGACCTGGAAAATTACCTTGGTCAGAGCTGTTTTGGCACAGCTGACCAAGACTGGGCTAGAACACAGGCATCTCTGTGGGTCAGGAGGCTGAGTCACTGAGCTGTGTGTCTGATAACAGGTGAATCGGTCTCTACCACTGTATTTTCACAGTGTATTCTTTGGTCTCCTTGTTCATTCCTCAGATGAACCCTGAGTGGGCCTCCAAAGTGTTTGCAAAGAAAATCAGAACTCCAAGAGATGTTTGGTTGGAGCTGACCATATGGACAGTCCAAGAAATCAGACGCCCTAGAGCATAACCTCAGATGCCTGAGCACCAGGTGTGCCAGGCCAGATCATGAAGGTTTCAATGGTGAGGATGAGGCACTGCATTTTTCGGGCAGAAGGAAGTGGGGGACATGCATGATTGCTAAGGTCTCAGGTATGAGCCAGACTCTTGTTGCCCATGTACCCTCTACATCATGTCCTGAGTCAGAAGACTCCACAACCACACAGAGTGAAGATCCTCCTGGTCAGAGGGGACCCTTGATAGGCAGAAAGCCTAAGTTATCTCCCATTCATATCACTGTATCTGTTGCTCCACATGAATGGGGGCATGGGCAGGACCCCCTGCATCCATAAGATGGGAAGATAATGAAAAGTTGGAACCCCAGGGACACAGACTCACATTAATTGCAGGTGGCCCTGGGGAAGAGAGCACCTGCAAACAATGGCCTGTCTCCAATGCTCATGGTCCCAAAACACCCATTCTATTCCCAGCCCTTTCCAAGTGCCCATCACAAACCAGGGCACCCAGCAGCTGATGAGTAGATGTGTGCACCCAGCTGCACCTGGGTGATTGTCCTACCCAGTGGCTTCCATGGGGAAGGTGGATCTGGAACAGGGACCACCTCCCACTGGAGGAACATAGAGGGCTATATGTAGTAAGATTGACTCCAGGCAAGGGAAGGAAAGAGTTGAGAGGGAGAATTGTGACCAGTAGAAAAGAACCACATAAACCAAGGCACAAGAGATCTTAGCACCATGGTAAAGAGAGTGGTTCCATGTCAATGATCAGGAGGACTGGCAGGAAGGACAGGCAGAGGTGGTATCTGTGACTCTGAGAGATGCAGGGAAGCAATAGGGTGACAACTACCTCAAAAAGAGAGTGGCCAGAGGATGATAGGCTGATGGGGAGGGGTGGGGAGGAGCAAAGAGTTACTTTAGAAAAATTAACCTACTTTAGTTACTTTAGTTAATTCGTTTATTAATCCATTTGCAAACACTTTCTAAATATTTTCTTTATGCTAGGCATGGTGCTAGTGAATGACCATAGAGACATGAATTGATAGAGTTCCCAGAGAGTTGCAGAATCTCTTGACAATAATCTTAGTGAATAACTTCGTGGCTATGTGCAGAGAACTATGGGACCCCAGAGGAAACTGAGGCTCTACATTGAAGAGAAAGCACTGAAGTAAGCATAGATGAAAGATTTGAAGCCTTTCCTAGGTTTGAAGAACTCCCCAGGCAGAAATGGAAAACTCATTTTCCCTACTTCCCTTGCAGCTTGGAATATGGGCTCCTCCAATCAGGAACACCTGCTCAAGAGGCTGGTTTTGAGAATTTGAAGGAGGGGGTATGACAAGACACATCAGGGCAAGGTGACAGAGGTCCCACATTCATTGGTGAGAGTAAGCCCACACGCTCAAGCCAGAAGGATCCAGAGGCTTCCTGAGTCAGCCCCACCCCCCCACTCCCATCATGTCCTTGAGATATTCTCAGAAATTCCAAGAACTGTGTACCATCCCTAGAAAAATTCCTTTTATTCTTAAACTAACTAAAAGAGTTTTTGTTTATTTGTTAGCTGCAGCTATGCAGGAATTTTTAGAGACAAGCATCTGTGCTTGCAAGGGAGGAGGCTGCTGTCCTTTCCAATGACTATTACCATCCCTTCAAGTTGTTCTTTTGCTTCAGATAAAGTCCTCCAGGGAAAACTACAAGGAACCAGTCAAAATCCCTGAGTCCTCCTAAATCATCCTTCTAGGTAACCTAGAGTGAACTAGCAAAGTTTCATTATGATGCTAAATTCTCTGCCCAGGAGGCATTCCCAATGGCCATTTTTGAAACTGTAATGTAAGGAGAAGCAAAATCTCAAACTGAGCATGCTCAGGAATATGCCCGCCTCAATCTGCAAGGATGAGTTTTTCCAATATGAATATGCATAAGTTTCCCTAATAATGTCCCCTTGCCTTCTTTACAAAGAGAGACTGTCTTGCTTTATTTCCCCAGGGCTCTCCTTACTTGGACAAGTACTAAACCTTTCTTTGCTCTTTTATCTTCTAGTGTGTTTATGGACTTTGCACTCACCAAGGGGTGAAGCCTTAGTGTTTGGTTACAGATTAAAATGCAGATACTGCTATGTACATTAAAAATAAAATGACTCCCCACTAAAAGATTAGGGATAAAATCATTACCTGCTAAGATTATCTGCTTAAAATTTTAAAAATCTATTTGCCTACTGCTTTAAAAAATGCAACTGAAAAAAAGATTTTTTAAAAAATAATTTTTCAAAAAAGACTGAAAATAAAATATTGGAAAAAGATAAAGTGGGCAGAAGCTCTGAGCAGAGATGAAGACCTTACACAATGTAATAGAAACCAGTGACTGAGAAGTTACATTGGTAATGAACTTCAGTGTCTAATATGATCATGAAGCATACAATGCAAAAATGATCAGTTTATAAAATGATCTGCTTCATCAGAAAGATTGATTACAAAAGCAATGGAAAAACCTAGACAAGATATAATTACACAACAACTGCTTGTATTATAAAACTCTGCTCACATACACTTGAAGAAATTTGAATATCTTATCTGCTTTGCCTTAGAGCTTTCTATTTATTTTACTTTTAAGAAATAAAACTTGTTATAGATAAATATGACATTCTCTGTCTCCCCTCAGTGAGGAGGATTGTTTCCATCTCCCCATTCCCAGGAGATCTACCCTCATAAATTTGGATTATATCCATTGATTAGGTGGCATTTTGTGGAAGAGACTAAGGGGAGGTTTGGGCTTACATGTGTCAGTGTGGAGGGAAAACAAATATTGAGTGTCTAAAGCAGCAACAATATGCATAAGTTGATATGCAGCATTTTAATGCATGTGGATAGAGCAAAGCTGACCCCATGCTAGGTCAAAGTGTGTTTTAGGCCAGTTCTGAGTGTGAAATTCTATAGACCGTGTCTTTTAGCCACACAAAATTGAAATCAGGAACTCCAAGAGATATCTGCACACCCAAGTCCTCTGCATGGCCATTTACTTTAAAAAAAAAAATGAGAAACCCTGAGGCAAGCAAGATAAAAAGTTCAAATTCCATTTTGGAGGTAGATATTTGAACACAGAAGTGCCCCCTTATCCTTGGTTTCACTTTCTACAATTTCAGTTATCCCAGGTCAATCATGATCTAAAAATATTAAATGGAAACTTCCAGAAATAAACAGCTTGTAAGTTTTGCAAATACTTTCATTGAGTAGATTGCTATAATTGTCCTATTTTATTTTTATTATTGTTATTAACCTCTTATTGTGCCTAACTTATAAATTAATGTTATCATAGGTACATATACGAAAGAACATAGCATATATAGGGCTGGGTGTTATCTGCAGTTTCTGGGATCCCCTGAGAATCTTGGAATATACCCCCTGCAGATAAGGATGGACTACCATTTTTGTTGTACTAGCCTCTGATTCCCTAAAATTAATAGTTTGCTCATTCTCAATCCCCAGTACTTCCTCTTTCCCTCCCTTCTCCCTCTGCTGATCCCCTTCCTCTACTTTACTGGTCTTATCTTTATTTTTAATTGGTACATTATAAATATACATAAAAGTGAAATCCATTGTGATGTGTTCATATATGCATACAGCATAAGTTGGTCAATTTCATTCTGTAGTTGCTCTCCTACCCACCTCTCTGCCCCATCCTTCTATCCCCTTTCTCTACTATTCTTTTTATTTTCATTTTATTCTCTCCCTGTCCTGCTTTTTATAAATCTCTCTCTTGCTTTCACAAAGGAGTGAAAATATTCAGTCTTTGACTTTCTGAGTCTGCAATATTTCCCTTAGCATGATACTCTCTCAAGTTCCATCCATTTACTAGTAAATGTCTTAATTTAATTCTTTTACATGACTGAAGAAAACTCCATCACATATATTAATATGAATATTTGTGTTTGGGGTGTTTAGTTTTTTGAGTTCTTTATGTATTCTGGATATTAATCCCCTGGTGGAAGAGTAATTGGCAAAGATTTTCTCCCATTCTGTAGGCTCCTTTTGCACTCTTACATGTTATCTTTGCTGTGTAGAAGTTTTTGTGTTTTTTTTGTTTTTTTAATTTAGTGCCATTTCATTTACTGATTCTTTATTTTATTTCTTGAGATTTGGGAGTCCCTGAATCAATATGTTGGAGTCTTGACCCTATGTTTTCTTCTAGCAGTTGTAGTATTTCTGGTCTAATTCCTAGGTATTTGATCCACTTTGAGTTAATTTTTGTGCTTGGTGAAAGTGATAGTTAGGTTTTCATTGCTGGGATCAAAACACCTGATCAGAACAACTTAGAGGAGAAAAAGTTTATTTTGAGCTCATAATTTCAAAGGTTCAGTCACAATCAACCAACTCCATTGCTCTGGGTCTGAGATGAGGCAGAGCATCATGACAGAAGGGCATGGAGGAAGAATGCTGTCACCTCATGGCAGCCAGGTGCAGAGAGAGAGTGTGTGTGTGTGAGGTACCAGGAACAAAATATAAACCCCAAAGGCACACCCCCAGTGACCCACTCTTTCCAGTCACACCCTGTCTGCCTACAGTTACCACCCAGTTAATCCATTCAAATTATTAACTTATCAGATGGGTTAATCCACAGATTAGGTTACAACTCTCCTAATCCAATCATTTCACCTGCTACATGAACACAGGAGCTTTTAGGGGAGGACCTCATGTTCCAACCATAATGGTGAGAGATAAAGATACAGTTTTTTTCTTCTACATATGGGTATCCAGTTTCCCTAGCACCATTTATTTAAAAGGCTATCTTTTCTCCAATGTACGATTTTGGTAGCTTTGTCAAGGATTTAATGACTATATCAATATGGATTTGTCTCTGTGTCTTTTATTCTACTCTTTCAGTCTTCATATCTGTTTTTATGCCATGCCAATACCATGGTAGTTTTGTTACCATACTTCTATAACCTTTTGTTACCAGGATGGTTTGAGATCCAATATCGTGATGCCTCCAGTCTCACTTTTCTTGCTCAGTATTGCTTTGGCTACTCTAGGTCTTTCATTCTTCCAATGAATTTGGAAGTGTGGGGAGGGGTGGTATTGGAAATTTAACCCAGTGGCCCTGTTTTCTGGGTTTTGCTTTTTTAATTGTGAGACAGTGTCTCGCTAAGTTGCCAAGGCTGACCTCAAATTTGCAATCCTCCTGCCTCAACCTCCTGAGTAGCTGGGATTACAGGTGTGCACCACCATGACTGGATCCATGTAATGTTAGGATTTTTTTTCTTTTACATCTGTGAAAATGTCATTCATATTTTGATGGGGATTGAATTGAATATGTAGCTCACTTTAGGTAATATGAACATTTTTACGATATTAATTCTACCAATCCAGGAACATTCTAGATCTTTCCGTCTTCTGAGGTCTTCTTCAATTTATTTCTTCAGTATTCTACAATTTTTCACTACAGAGTTCTTTCACTTCTTTAGTTAGATTTATTTCCAACTGTTTGGGGGCTATTGTAAATGGAATTATTTTCCTGATTTCTTTCTCAGTGGATTCATTACTGGAGTATAAGAAAGCTATTGATTTTTGTATGTTTATCTTGTATCTTGCTACTTTGCTGAATTTGTTTAGCAGCTCTTCTTCAGTCTTCAGGTGGAGTTTTTCAAGTCTTCTAAGTATAGATCATGTTATCAGCAAACAGAGATAATTTGACTTCTATCTCTTTCCTTTTAAGCTGATTTTTCTTGGGTATTTTGTCACAGTTCCAAAATCTGATTAACACAGACTGACAAAACCTGGATTCTGTGACCACACCACCTAGCCTTGCATGGCTAGAGCACTTTGCTTTATCTGGGAACAGGATAATTGCATAAGCTGATCTTGTCTCTGGGTTAAAGAATCATTTAAGAGAAGCCTCAATAGTGTCAAAAAAGTTGGAGCCCACTGAGCCAAAACTGGGACCCTCTTTTTTTTCTTTTATTCTTTTTCCTTTCTGATGTTATTATGAATTACACTTATTTCAAAAATTTCATTTTCTATTAGTTTATTGTTCCTGATAAAATATACAGCTGATTCTTAACTGACTTTTAACTCCAGAGTCCCTGAAAAAGGAACGAATAATTTTAATTCTCAATTGATAGATCCCTTTAAGCTAAGTATACAGATTCATATTCTCTGTAAAGAGCAACAGTTTTATTTCTTCCTCTCTAGTCCTTGTAGTTCTTATTTCTTCTCTGGGTTCACTGCATTGCCACTGACCTCTGGGATGGTTGATAGAAATGGTGCCCACAGTTTTGTCTTCTTCCATACTTCAGGAAGACAACACTCAACATTTCACATCTAAGTACATTGGTTTGAGTTTTATAGATACTCTGAATCAGACTCCTCCCAGGCACTATTCTGAGGCAGATCTTCATGGGCTCTGATCACCAGCACATGCACACTTTGATGGCACCTTTCCTCCATACTATGTGATTCCTCCTTCATGTCCAGAAGGCTTACCTGCTGATGCTGAGGTGGGACACAACACAGGTCCCCAGTAGATGTCCCCAAAAGTACAACCCCAAGACCAAGCTCTGACCCATGCAAACATGAGACAGTTGATCAATTCTCTTCTCCTCTCCTAGACAGACTATGCTGAGAAGCAAATAGTACCAATCTGCCCAGAGAGATCAGCTGCAAATGACTTCCCCAGTTCACCCTCCCTCTTCCCTGGCTAACTCTCCTACTCATCCCACTGCAGTTCCTTGGGATTGCCTCAGCCTTGTCTGTCTGGAAAGCTCAAAACTAAGACAGCTGATAATATTTGTGGCCCTAGAAAGCAGATGGCTTGAACAGAATTTTGGACTACTACTCACCAGTTGAAGATTGAGGACCTGATTATTAATGAAAAGAAGTATGGGTGTGATAACAAGGGCACTGAAATTTTTAAACCTTTTACCTGTGGTTCATTTGGATAATGAACAGGTTGAAGGCAAGGCATTTGTTTCATGCAGTGGCCATGGTACTTGGATATTATGGGGTAATTAAAAGCAGAAAGTGCACTCGTAATTATTGACAGCATGGGAAGGCTTAAAATTTCAAAATAGTAGGCTCAGGAAAGACACCTTTCAACTCCAGACACTCTATGAAAGTGACAAATGAGAGACCTATCCCCTAAAGATAACTGTGCTGAAAATCAGTTCTGTTGATTTTTGATTTGGTGCCTGGGAACTATGTAATGAAGTGCATGCATAGTTAGCATTGTTATGTTTTCTTAATGAACTGACCCTTTCGTTGGAACACCATGCCCTTCTTGATCTCAAGCATTACTCTTAAAGTTTGTTTTGCCTGTTATTTTTAGATCCTTTCAACTTGTCTTTGTCTTTAGATTTAAAGTGTTTCTCCTAAAGAGTGTACAGTTGGGTCTTGTTGTTTTTGTTTTAGGGGTTTGTCTGTTGTTGAATCTGCCAACTTCTGTCTTTTAAATTAGGAGTTCAAGTCAGCATTTTAAAAAGTTGGCTTCGTTTACCCTTCAATGGTGTGTGTGTGTGTGTGTGTGTGTGTGTGTGTCCGTATTCTCTCCCCCTTCTTACACAGAAAGCAATTACTCTAAACATTGTTCTGCACTTTGCTTTTTCTCCTGGAACTGGGACAAGTAACAGTAGCTATGTGATTTCTCTCCCTTGGCAATTCATGAAGAAATCACAATAGCCACAGAGTTAATTCAGCATTACTGACCTCTAGCCTTAGAAGGAGAACAGTAGCCAGATCTCTAGACAGAAACTGTGAATCCCAGACTGGGAGTGATGCAGATTACCAAGTCCACTCAAGGTGGGTCCTAGTTAGAGAAGCCCCACCGTAAGCCTAGCCCACCCCCTCCTCACACTGCCAGACTTCCTGCTGTCACCTTAGGGTCTCACTGTTCCCAATATGCACAGGCTGGTAAAGTATCTTGGGAGCCCACTGACATGAACTGTTCATAGGGAACAGAGGGGGCCCAGTCACAAGAACACCAGAAAGGACTCCCCCATCTAGTACCCTGCCATGAGGAATGTTCACCAGGCTTGTGTCCCTGTGTCCAGGACTCTTGGGCCCTGAGGTGTTTGTGACAGGACCCCAGTTCTTGTATGCAACCTCTGATCCTGCTTTGTCACACCAGAATTCAGAAACCATGACACAGAAACTACCCTAGGAGTAGGGCTCATCCGCCCTATAAGAGGCTTGTGGTGGGTACTTCTGGTCTTGGATGTGGGTCAGGACCACAAAGAAACTTAAAACTCCCGCCGAAGACAAGCACCAAAAGTCACACGGCTGATTAGAATAGCTTCTATGTCCATAGGAAATATAGATGAAATTGTCTTGGTGTCTCAACTTTTTCTTTAAAAAAAAGACAGTCTTGTGAGAGGGACAGCAGATCTTGGGTGGGTTAACCCTAAAGTAGCCAACCATGATGGTATACTGTTCACCCTGGTTGCAGACCCTTGATTCCCAGCCTGCCATCTGGGCTCTCAGAGCTCCCTGCCCAGCTGCCCTGGCTCTTCCCACATTTTATAATCTTGACCATGATTGTGGGAAAGGGCTGGTTTTGTATTCTGCCTTCTTAGGAAAGAAGGGCAAATCCAGAGTGTGCACAGGCGGAAGGCAAGTCCTCAAGCCCACAGAAATGTACAACTCACCATTGTAGCAGTGAATGGAATGTTGTCAATCAAAGATGACGCCAAGGCCGAGACCCATACCACTAGGACGATGGCAGCTGCAAGGCGCCTATCCTCTGGAACCATCTGGAAGGAGCAGATAATAACAGTGCTGTACATCAACAGCTGCACTGTGAGATCACACACTTAGGATCTGATCTTTTGTCAGTGAGACTCAGAAAAGACCAAAGGATTGTTAATCCTTCTTCTTAACATGTGGCAAAAACAAACCCAGGAGTGCAAACCAGGGCCACAACTGCATAGGAATCTCAGCTGGTTTCTAAAAGTAACTAAGGAGAGCAATTCCCAGCCCACTAGCCCCGTGGGAGGAATGGGCAGAGTGAAGTCCCCTCCTCATCCACATTTGATAGTTCCACACACTGGTCCCACCAGCAGGGACCTGGGACGGAGACCTCTGCAGCATCCACTGACTGTTCACTGCTCTCCTTCTCAACAGGTTTTAACTAAAGACTAAAAGCAAAATAGCAGGCATCTGTAATTATATATTCTTTGGGGGAAAAAAAATCTCCCTTCATCTCTAGGCTACCCAGGATAAAATAGTTTCCCTGCTGTGCTTTTTACATAATTAATGTGACCTATTCTTACCAGATATTTTTTTTTTCTTTTTACAAAATCAAAGAACAGGGACTGGAGCACATTCTACTGCAGCATTTAATGTACCTTTATTAGCAAAGCAGTCTGTTCTCCAACATATTCTATTAAGTGGAGATGAGCCAATGCCTAGAAGAAAGAATGTGTGGTGAAAATCAGTTTAAAAGTGAAAAGACATGATTCTATATCTAGAAGATCCAAAAAGTTCCACCAGAAAACTTTTAGAACTAATAAATGAATTCAGCAAAGTAGCAGAATATAAAATCAACACCCATAAATCAAACACATTCCTATACATCAGCGATGAATCGACTGAAAGAGAAATTAGGAAAACTACCCCATTCATAATAACCTCAAAAAAATAAAAATAAATACCTGGGAATCAATCTAACAAAAGAGGTGAAAGACCTCTACAATGAAAACTACAGAACAATAAAGAAAGAAATTGAAGAAAACCTCAGAAGATGGAAAGATCTCCCATACTCCGGGATAGGCAGAATTAATATTGTCAAAATGGCAAACTACCAAAAGCATTACACAGATTTAATGCAATTCCTATTAAAATCCCAATGATACTCTTCATAGAAATAGAAAAAGCAATCATGAAATTTATATGGAAAAAATAAGAGACCCAGAATAGCTAAAGCAATCCTTAGCAAGAAAAGGAAAGCAGGAAGCGTCACAATACCAGACCTTAAACTATACTACAGAACTATAGTAACAAAAATAGCATGGTGTTGGCACCAAAACAGATTTGTAGACCAATGGTACAGAATAGAGGACACAGAGAGAAATCCACATAAATATGGTTATATCATACTAGAAAAAGGTGCCAAAACCATTCGCTAGAGAAAAGATAGCCTATTCAACAAATGGTGCTGGCAAAACTGGAAATACATATGTAGCAAAATAAAATTAAAACTCACTCTCTCACCATGCACAAAAATCAACTCAATGTATATCAAAGATTTAGGCACTATAACAGAGATTAACAGAAGAAAAAATGGGCCCTTATCTTCACAATGTCAGCCTAGCATCTGACTTCCTTAACAAGAATCTTAAAGCACAAGAAATAAAATCAAGAATCAATAAATGGGATGGATTCAAATTAAAAAGTTTCTTCTCAGTAAAGGAAACAAGCAATAATGTGAGGAGAGAGCCTACAGACTGGGAGAAAATCTTTACCACATGTACCTCCGATAAAGCATTAATCTCTAGGATATATAAAGAACTCAAAAAACTTTATACCAAAAAAACAAATAACCCAATCAATAACTGGACTAAGGAACTGAACAGAACTTCACAGAAGAAAAAATACAATTGATCAACAAATATAAGAAAAAGTGTTCGATGTCTTTAGCAATTAGAAAAATGCAATTAAAACTACTCTAAGATTTCATATCACTCCTGTCAGAATGGCAATTATCAAGAATACAGGCAACAATAAATGTTGGTGAGGATGTGAGGGAAAAGGTATACTCTTACATTGCTGGTGGGAATGCAAATAGATGCAATCACTCTGGAAAGCAGTATGGAGATTCCTCAGAAAACTTGGAATAGAACCACCATTTGACCCAGCTATCTCATTCCTTGGTTTATACCCAAAGGACTTAAAACCAGCATACTACAGTAATACAGCCACATCAATGTTTATAGCAGCTTAATTTACAATACCTAAACTGTGTAACCAACCTAGGTATCCTTCAATAGATGAATGGATAAAGAAAATGTGGCATATATACTCAATGGAATATTACTCAGTTTTAAAGAAGAGAGAAATTATGACATTTGCCAGTAAATGGATGGAGTTGAAGAATATCATGCTAAGTGAAGTAAGCCAATCCCAAAAAACTAAAGGCCGAATGTTTTCTCTAATATGTGGATGCTATTTCACAATAAGGCAGGGGGCACTAGGGAAGAGTAGCATTACCTTAGATTAGGTAGAAGGAATTGAAAGGAGGAGAGGAGAGGGGATGTGGGGATAGAAAAGATAGTAAAATGAAACATACATTATTACTTTATGTACATATGTGACTGCTTGACCAATATGATTCTACAACATGTATACTCCGAAAAATGAGAAATTATATCCCATCTATGTATGATATGTCAAAGTGCATAAATGCATTCTATTGTCATGTATAACTAATTAAAACAAATAAAAATAATTTATAAATAAAATAAATAAAAAATAAATATAAAGAAAGTGAGAAGACACCCAGAGTTTTTAAAAATGTCTTTCAAATTAAAATAAAGGGAGCATAAGGTAGGGCCAGATTCTCATTTCTTATAAAAGATCAAACTCAAATACACCATCTATAAATAATTTACTATCATATATGCATACTGAAGATTCACAGAGAAAAAAATAAAACACAAAAGCAGAGGCAGGAATTCCTCTCTGATTTGGGTTAATGTCCACATGAAATTTAAATTTGGATAGAAGGCGATTTTTAAATTTTAAGATCTGTGTGTAAGGGCACGGTTGGATTGTACATAATGAAATGCCACTCCATAGAGAAGGTTTTTCAAGAAAGTTGCATTTTCAATTTTTTTTTTTTAAAGTTAAACAGCATAGTTAAATGTTGAAAAAGAAAACATAAAAGGGAAGGTCCATTTAACTGAAGCATGTAACTGTTTTTGCAATACCAGACTGATGCAGAAAATTATATTCAGGGAAAGGTAAGAAAGAAGATCAGAAGAAAGAAAATGGAAGTGTCTGGGGAGCCAGTCTGCTATGGCTGCCACCTTGGTCTCTTTCGACACCATCAACATTGGAAGCCGGGTCAATCTTTGCTGTGGGGCTGACCTTCCCATTATAAGATGTGGAGCACCATTTCTGGCCTCTGCATACTAGATGACAGGATCACCTCTGCCATTACCAGTGTGACAACCAAAAATGCCCCTTGGGAGATAAAATCAACCAATAAGAACCACCAACTTATCATCATCTAGATTTTACTAAACAAAAATTTTAATTAAAAAAAATAATTCCTTTTATTTTGTAATATACCATCAACTGAAGGAAAATCAAAGGTGTGACCCAGATTTAAATTTTCTGCCAAATACCAAATAGAGATGGTTATATGTGTATATACACACCCCACAGTATTATGTGCACATCTGGATATGTGCATGTAGACAGCTATATGTTTATATGTTTAATGTCACAACTTCATGCCTAATATCATGGTCTATGATGTGCAAAAAAGATAAAAATAATATATTCAAAACACTTGAACATTTCACTTAATAACTCAGTTATTTGACCTCTTAATTTTTTAAAAAGTCAAAATATGAGGAAAATACAAGTACTAAGTATTCTTTTACAAAGTGCCAATGAAAAAAGTATGTAGTACCTTCTATCAAGCTTAAAGATAAATAATATATATTTTATACTTCAAATTAAAGGTTATGTATACTTGAGGATTATACATATCACTTGTCTCCATCAATTGATATATAGCAGTGAGAAGATAATTATGTAATATAAATCACAATATGACACCTCATTTATTCTTCTGTGCTGACTCAGCAACGGTATGACATCTTTGTCCCACAGAAGTAAGTCAATACCATACATCATTTTACCCTTTCAAAATGATGGACTAGGAGATCTAGGTTTCTTCTGCAGCCAAACGAATTTCTAGCACATTGCTGAATCAGCAAGAAAACATAAGGATTTTCCACATAAGCTCTCTCCCCAAGAAAATGTTGTTTGCAGCTGTCCAGGAGCTGAAAAAATTGGATGGCAAGGAGGAATGGAATCTCCTGGAACTCAGAGAAGGTGTGAGCAACAATGAGGTTGTAAACTAAAACAAGAATTCTCACATTGAGCTGAAATCCTTGAAACAGACTAGAATTATGCCCTGGCATCCAGCAGAAGCAGATACAAGCAGCTTCTGGAAGAAAACATCCAAATGTAAGCCTTCAGGAGTCCCACAGATTAAGATCAAGTAATAAGATATAGTCTAGGTTCACCAAGGACATAAGACAAGCAATATGAATAAGAGTAGAAACACCAAAACAGACTTAGACCTCAAAACTGCAAGAATGAGAATTCATAGACTCAGGACATAGAATAATCATGTTGTTTAAAGAAACTGAGGGCTAGGGCTGGGGATGTAGCTCAGTAGTAAATCACTTGCCTAGCATGCATGAGGCCCTAATACCACACACACACACATACAAAAACTGTATATTCTTGTCTGGTTTTAAATTTTTTAATAAAACAAAAGAAACTAAGGGCAAGAGTATAAAATTAGCAATCAAGCAGCTAGCTAATTAAGAAAAAAACTCAGGAAATCACAATGGAAATTTAAAATAATTTGAATGAATAAAATGCAAATATAATCAACATTGGCCCTTATGAGTTAAGGATGAAGTCTGTCATCTCTATATGACAAACACATACAATTTTCCAAAGACCTAAAAAATAAGGATGCAGAAGAAAAAATAAGTCTCATGTAAATTTTAATAAATGAAAATGTTTAACTCCTCATTCTTCCTAAAGAGTGAACAGTTCTAAATTTATATGTGCCTAATAACAGCCTCGAAGTATGTCAAGGACAAATGAATAGAACTACAAGTAGACAAATTCACAATTATTTTTGGAAAACTAGCTAATTAAGAAAAAATAACTCAAGAGATCACAATGGAAATTAAAAATAATTTGAATGAATAAAATGCAAATATAATCAAAATGCATATGAAAACTTGAAAGATAGGGCTAAAGTTATGCTAAAAGGAAATTTATAATTTTAAACATGCATACTGAAAAATATAAAGCATGAAAATCAGATAGCTAAGCATCTCTCTTCAGAAGTTAAGAACAACAAATTGAACCTAAAAAAGAAAAGACAAAAAAGTAATGATTGCTAAGAACAGAATATAACAAAATGGAAAACAATCACACAATTCAGAGTTTTGTGAGACTAACAAAATCTGTATACCCAGGAGAAACTGGCTAGCGGAAAACAAGACTGCCAAACCAACCAGAGAGGGATGGAGAAAGACAGAGACCGAGAGAAAGAGGACATGATAAAACAAAACATGGAACTTCAGTAATCAACAGGGAAAGGAATAAAAATACAAAAATGAAAACTGAATTCTAGCATTTTTGTTGTTTTTATGCACCTATCCAGTTGATTAAACACCATTTATTGAAAAAATATTTCTTTCCCAAATGAGACACTCTGGCATTTTTATTAAAATCAAAGTGTATCATGTATTCAGGATCCACTTCTGCATTATTTTGCTCCATTTATTTATCTTTTGCCAGAACCACACTTGTCTTCATTACTATAGTTTTATAGTAATTAATGAAATTAGGTGAGTGTTCCAATGTTATTCTTCTTTTGAAAAATTGTTTTTGTTATTCTCAGTCCTTTGAATTTCTATGTAAATTGTGTAATTAGCTTGTTATTCTCTGCAGAAAAGCCTCTGCAATTTTGATTTGGATTGCATTAGAATCTATAAGTCAATATGGGAAGAATTGCCACCAAACAAAATATTGAGTCTGATCTATGGACAAAATACGCAACTCCATTGATTCACATCTTTTTTAAAAAATAGTTTTTCAGAAATTTTACAACACTTTTTTTGACATATGGATTTTGTTACATTTATTCCTAGGTTTTTAATGCTTTGGGTATCACTATAAATACAACTGTTTAAGTATTTTCCAATTGATGTGCTGCTAGCATATGAGAATATATTGATTTTTGGACACTAATCTTGTACTTTCTGATTTCTAAGTTTATATATTAGTTTCGGTAGTGCTGAGTTTCTTGTAGATTACCTGGGATTTTTTACATTTACAATCATACAGTCTGCAAATAGGAGGAGTTTAACTTCTTCCATTTCCACCTTTCTGCACTTTATTTCTTTGTATTGCTGTATTACAATAACTATGCCCGCTATCAAATTGAACACTGAATGGAAATGTTGAAAGTAGACGTCCCTGTCTTAGGAAAAAAAAAAAAACTATTAAGGTTCTCACAGTAAGTATGAAGTTCATACTTCATAGTTCACTGAAAATTTTTATCATGAATTTGAATACTGTCAAATGCTTTCTCTCCATCTACTGAAATGATCATTTTTTCCTGTATTTTGTTAGTATGAAAATTTTATTTTGAAAAGTAAGTCAATATTTTATTCCTAGAATAAGCCTTTCTTGGTTTTGATGAATATCTTGTAAAGGAATTTTGAAATTTATGTCCATGAGGGGTATTGGTCTGAGTTTTCTTTCTTTTTTTTTTTTTTAACATTTTGTAGTTGTAGATGGACACAATACCTTTATTTTGATTATTTATGTAGTGCTGGAGATCAAACCCAGTGCCTCACACTTGTTAGGTGAGTGCTCTACCACAGAGCCACAGCCCCAGCACTTAAGTTTTTTTTCACATAATGTCTGTGTCCAGGGAAATACAAATGACTTACAAAATGAGTAGGGAAGTGTCCCTTTTCTATTATTTCCTGAAAGAGTTTTATGGGATTAGTATTATGACTTACTGAATGTTTGAGCAAAATCAACATTGGAGCCATTTTTGTGCCTGGACTTTTCCTTGTGGAAATATTTTAAAGTATTAATTCTGTTTTTTCTGTTTCATAGTCCTATTCAGATTCTCTACTGCAACTTGAGTTAATTTGGGCAAATTTCATTTTTCAAGAAAGGGTTCCATTTCATGTAGGTTTTTAAACTTGTTGGTATGAATCTATTAATAAAATTCTTATTATTCCTTTAATGTCTATAGGATCTGGGTTGATAACCGCATTTTTCTTGATGAAATTCATAGTATGTATTCTCTTATTTCTTTCAAAGAATCGGTTTCCTGGGCTAGGGATATAGCTCAGTGGTACAGTGCTTACCTAGCATGTGCTGGGCCCTGGGTTCAATCGGAAGGAAGGAAGGAAGGAAGGAAGGAAGGAAGGAAGGGAGGGAGGGAGGGAGGGAAAGAGGGAGGGAGAGAGGAGAGAGGAAGGAAATGCTTTCCAGGTAGATTTTTGTTTGTTTGTTTGTTTGTTATATATTGTTTTTTTTCCTACTTTGTTGATTCTAATCCTATTTTTATTCACTGTTCTATTTATTTTAGTTTTACTTAGCTTGTTTTTTAATTCCATCTTCTTAAAGTAGAACATTAGGCAGCTGATTTTAGGTCTTTCTTATTTTCTATTGTATTTCATCTAAAAGCATCCTTCTATGCTAGCTTTTGCTACATCCAAAAAGCTTTGATTCAGTTCAAATTCAAATCTTCTGTGATACTTCTCCGATACCCACACAGTCGTATTTCGGAAGTCTGCAAGAGATTCTTGAAGATAGTTCAAAGTTTAGCTGTATTGTCGCAGCCCTGCCATCTTGGTTTACGCCTGTTTAGCACATACACCATCCTCAAGTTACTCAGAAATCTGTGACAAGTCTAGCTTCAGTTAGTCCTCCGGGCCTATTTCAGAACTGGTGTACACACAAGCAGTGTTTAAAAATCAGACTTCGAATCTGCACAAATTCATACACAGAATGCAGGCAATTCTCTGGCTCTCTCTTCAGGGATTCCCCCAAGCTTTCCAGCCCACAGGTGCTACTTTCCCTGGTTCCTCTGGGTGGGAAGATGGTGTTGCTTTGGAGTGCTGACCACCTATGCCACTGTACCAGCACACGGTGAAGGCCTGCTCAGGGGCAGATCCAGGAGAGAATAAAACAGGACAATCACCCCAAGAGGATCCCTTCTCCGGGTTTCAATTTCTTCTACAATCCACCTGATTGTATTTTCCAAAGTCCATGTGCAGCTATTTTCTATTGTGTCTAGAGTTTCAGTTGTAATCAGAGGGAAGAATGGATTCACTAGGTTTTTATCTCCATAGCAGAATTGAAACTAAATATTCTTTTTTTATTCTGAAATCTAGTTAAAATACTCTTCTTCTGCAGCCAATTTCTAGATTTAGAGATAAATACAATCGATGTATCCTGTAGTACATCCTCTCCAGGGAATTTCTGCACCCTTCACCATCACATGGGGAGTTGGATGAGGGCACTGGGGACCTCTCTACAGGATGATAGAGGTCAACATGAGTCTCATAGCATCTCTGGAAAATGACACCAGTCAGTCCGACTGCTGACAGAAGTTGAAAGTAAACTGTTAAAACTCTTCAAGACCATCAGGTGTATTAGTGTACAGGCACAAGTATGCTGATATTCAAGAAGTGAAGGAGAAATCATACGTTATTTGGAGTTCCTTTTATCAGATCCTCTGAGATCAACATCTTGTTGATTTTTTTTCCTATCATGATGTCCTATCTTATTTGAAAATTATCTCCATCAAAATCTGACCTGAGCAAAAACAACAAAAAAAATCTCATTTTTTAAAAAAATCTTTAAAATATATGGGGAGTTGTTACATGTTTAACAGCTGATCCATTCAGCTATTTTTCATAAACACTTTGAATACATTATAATTGGAATTATTTTAAGTAAATTTGAATTACACCACTATTTTTGGAGAATGTCACAGCAAGGTTAGAAACAGACTATCAAAATTAATAAGGAGCTCATTGTAAGTCATCTTTGATGCAAACATTTAAAAATCAACGTGCCCATGTGTTTATTTTCCCCAGGATTATGCAAATGTCTTCCCAGTTGACTCACTAGGGACTCACTGAATCTCTCCCTTAAAGACTCAGATACCAGAGAAAGCAACAGTTAAATGGCCCTTATGCTCATGTGCCTGACAGAAAAGCTAGGTGACCATTCTCAATTTCTAAAAATAAACCTCTTATTGTGTTGCGCCTTCACACTGGAATCAGATATTCACTTAGCGTCATCTATCATTTAAAAACAAATCTTATCTATTTTTATATTCACTGAAAGAAAAACATGAGGATAAATTAAAACTGATTAATATTGTTTTCTTTTTCCTAAACATAGATGTTTTTCTTTGTTTCGTTTCTGTGTTTTTATTTGTTTATTTTTATGGATGTGGTATATCACTCAGTATTCTGTTACTATAACAAAATGCCTAAGATAATCAATTTATAAAGCAAGAAGTTTTGTTATGGGTCACAGTGTTATGGAGTGGTTCTGATACTACCCAGAAAAAGAAGCGAGCCTCCAACACTGGCTGCTCCTGAGAATTGGTAGGAAATAGGTTTCACTCAAAGAGAGCTTTGAAGGAAGATAAAAGAAATTTAATTGGTTCAAAAGTTCCATCTTCAATATCTCTAAAGAGCTTTATAAAGTAAAAAGAGGCAGTGGAGAAGAAGCAGTGAAGTGAAACAAAAGCAGGAGAGTGTGCATATGCAGATCCAGCTAGTCGGGCTGCACAGGCAGCAGGGGGCCATCTCCACTCCCCTGCTTCTTGGGCACCTGTGAGTCTGGAGGATGATAGTCTTTTAACTTCCTTTCTCAACAGAAGGAAGTCATTCCCAGTTGCAGGGAGGGGTTCCCAAATTCAGTCTGTTTCAACAGTTTCAGAGGTTTCAGTCCATGTTCAGTTTACCCCTTTGCCTTTGGGCCTCAGATAAAGCAGTACCCATTTCTGTGAGCATATGACAGAGGAAAGTCTTTCCCGTCATGGCCAAGACACTAAGGAGAAACACGGAAAGACCAGGGTCCCATGATCCCTCTCAAGGGGATTCCCCCAATGACCTAACTCCCTCCCACTGGTCCCCATCTCTCTCAGGTTCTACCACCTCTCAATAGTGCCAAGTTGAAGGCTGCGCTCACCTCAACACACGGGCCTTTGGAGGACATGTAATATGCAAACTGTCAAAGGTGGTTTCTCTCTATTTGTCTTTTCCCCCCAAAAAGAAGACGAATGAGCACTTGAGTTTTGAACTTGTAGACTGAACCTATTGGTGGTTGCTGTCTGCCTCTTGTGGGCAACCTTTACAATGAATGAACATTCTTTTACTCACTCACATTATGTAATTTCTTGGTTGATCTTATCCTCTCTCAAGGCAGTTGATGACATAAAAAGCTCTAAGACTTTTATGTTACAATCCCTAGGGTTTGTGAGTAACAGTAACTTTACCAAAAACTAAATTATATGCAAGAAAATAATAGATAGCCAAGGAGAAGTTGGAAGGCTGCAGCAGAGACTGGCTTGGAATTTGGCATGAGTTATGAAGTATTAACATGAAATTATTACATGCAAACCTCAAATTAGAGCCTTTATCCTTCCTATTATTAGCACTTATTATTGTTTTCAATGACAGAGCCTGGGCACAGCCAAAGATGTCCCACTGACAGAGACACAAATAAATCCAGACCCAGAGGAAACCTTTCCAAACTTCCCAGACACACAAGGGAGGCAATGAACAGAAAGCATGGATCTGCCTGTGCACAGAATCCAGCACTTAGAGAAGAACCAGAAATTTCCAAAGCTTTCTAGCACTGCCAAGAGATAGCAAAATTATTTTTTCTCTTTATTCTCGGTTCAAGGTTCTGACAAAAAATATCCTCACAAGAAGCTTTCTTCCATGAATCCACCTGAGACCCACTCTACATAGAATCTGTGAAAATTATTATGAATGACGGCTCTACCTCTGGACACATAGTTTGCTTTCTAAACATACACATTTTATAAATATGTAATCCTAGCAAGCCTTCATCCCACACTGCTCAGTCTCATTCATCCCATTATTTGTTTGGCAAATATTTATTGGGTGTTCACTACATGGCAGGCATGGTTAGGAGTACTGGGGATTGAACAGTGGCAAGAGAGACATGTTTGCTAATTTCTTCAAGTTTATATTCTGGTGAAGGGAAACAAACAAAACAGACACAATTTAGATACTTGCATATATATGCACACGTATACACACACACACACACACACACACACACACCTGTACTACAGCATTGTTACGATGCAGAATAAACATTAATCTGTAGGAAGAAAAAGAAAGCCAATAATGAGCTATCGAGAGATAACAGAGGTCCTTCTACAGGTCCAGGGGAGACCTCCCTGACTGTGGACATCTGAGCAGACACTTGGAGGTGTGGACAGTTGCCAGCATGCTGGGGAAGAGCATCCCAGGTAGAAGTGACAAGTACAAATGCACTGAGCAAGGAGGCCACTGTGTCTGGGGACCCGTGAGCCAGGGGACATGTGGTAGGAAACAGGAGTAAGTAGAAGCTGCAGCCAGTGCATTCGTGGCTTATAATCATAGTTGAGGCTCTGGATTTTGGTTCCAAGTGAAACAAGGACAATATGCCACTGTCAAAAACACCAAATGCTATTTGCTCTTGCCAAAGATGCTAAGAAAATGAATGGTGCTTGTGGCAGAACAGAAGGACGTATGCTGTTCAAAATTGTTCCCCAAAAGATTGAAGTGGCACTTGAGGGCTAACTTCTCAATATCACAGGGCAAAAAAGGAAGCAGTGTCTCACTCAGGGTTCTCAAACCAAAAGCCTGCTGAAAAGCCAATCTCTAGCAGAACCTTAAGACAACTGGCGATGCTTGTCTTATTCTTAGGACTTCTGGATAAAGATTGGTATAAAAATGTTTATGTCAGTTTTGAAGCTAAGAACTAAGAGATACAAATATTGTCTATAACTTCAAGATAATGAAATGCAAAGAAATCTTAACAGTATCCTACATCAGTCAATAGGAAGAAGAAATAGCAAAGAAATACAGTATATAAAGCATAAGAATGATTATTTTCACAATAGCTAAACTGTGGAGCCAACCTAGATGTTCTTCAGTGGATGAATGGATAAAAAAAATGTGACATTTATACACAATGGAATATTATTCAGCATTAAAAAATAAAATAAAATCATGGCATTTGCAGGTAAATGGATGGCATTGGAGAAGATAATGTTAAATGAAGTCAGCCAATCCCAAAAAAACAAATGCCGAATGTTTTCTCTGATATAAGGGGGGGTGACTCATAGTGGGGTAGGGAGGGAGAACATGGGAGGATTAGATTAATTTTAGATAGGGAAGAGGGGTAGGAGGGAAAGGGAGGGGGGGAAGGGGATTAGTAAGGATGGTGGAATGTGATGGTCATCATTATACAAAGTACATGTATGAATATTTGAATTGGGTATCAACATACCTTATATACAAACAGAGATATGAAAAATGGTGGTCTATATGTGTCTTAAGAATTGTAATGCAAAAAAAAGTACATGTATAATGGTATAAATTGACATGAACATACTTTATATACAGAAATAGGAAAAATTGTGCTCTATATGTGTAAGAAGGATTGTAATGCATTCCACTGTTGTTGTGTATTTTAAAAAAATAATCAATCAATAATGAATATTTTTAAGTTACATCTAGTGATCCTCTTTATAACAAATAAACTATAAACAAAATGACAGAGAGGAAAAAGAAGCTCACGGAGACAATTTCAGGGGAGCTCTAATCCAGATCAAACAGCACAGATCCTTTTCTCTCCTCATCTCCCTGCCAAACACAACTATCAACTCTGGAAGCAGTAAGAGGCAGAGTGCAGCTTAAGGAGAACTCTGAAAGGGGCAAGAGAAGACCAAGTTCTGCTTTGGAACCCCAGGACAGCGTGAAGAGTACAAATGCAGGATTTCTTTCATCCCCCAAACCAGAATTTCCCAACCAGCCTGCAACTGAGCAAGCAAAGGCAGCTAGGATGGCTTGTACCTCCCCTGGATGGAACAGCACCAGGTGATGGTGCCTGCCTTCCCAACAAGGAAGGTCAACAGGAGCTCTGTCAACAAAATGGCAAGGAGTACTCCTCTCCCTGAGGGACGCCTGGCCAGTGAACAGAAATGGAAGAGAATCCAACCACAACACATATTTGGAGTCTTAGACTTCTTTGACACCCAGTTTGAGGCACCCTGACTCTGTCAAGTCTTGTCAAGGGCAGATGTGAAGCACTTGTGGGGTATCTTGCCAGAGTGTGTGGCTCAAGAAGTGTTTTGAGGACCCCTTAGCAAGGAGGATTCTGTTACAACAAACAACCAGCCATCAAAATCTCTTTCCTCAGGCAGACCTAAGACTGCCTTCTATATATGGAGGCACCTGTGAAATCTTGTCTGAAGAAATCTCTTCTGCCTCTCAAGAAGCAATTGATAAATCAAACAAACCAAAACATCACCGAAAGGTCTCTGAAAATCAAACCATCATTTGAACCACAGACCACAGAAGTAGTCCATAACCTGTATGCTAGATTTAAATAGGGTGACTGTCTGATGAAATAAAATATTTAAATATTCTGACTCAGAATAGCCTCAAATAATAGAGAAAAAAATAGCCAGGATACAATAAGAAAAATCACCTGTCAAATCAGAAACCAAGAAAATCGCAACTTGGATGGGAAAAGACAATCAGCAGATGCCACCACTGAGGTGAATGAGATGTGAGGTTATCTAAAAAGATGGATATTATATATCTAGAGAATACAAAAAAAAACTTCTTGGTTTGCATTCAATAGTAGAGATACCAGAGGAAAGAATCAGTGAACTTGAGGACAGATCAATAGAATTCATGTGGCCATTCCTTTTCTCATGAGTGTTTCAAATTGTATTTGATGATTGAAAGAAAAATTATAATACCATCTGAAACTCAAGAGTAGATCTCAATGGAAGAGAAATTTCCATACTTCACTCAAAGTGCTAAATGAGCTCTAATAAGTCACATACCTAAAGTCTATACTTTGAGCCACCACTCAAAAATCTATACAAAGAGATACACTCAAAAATACTATAAATAAATCAAAATATAATCCTAAAAGAAAAATCTTCAACTAGCATCTGGAACATCAGGAAGAGAAACAAAGGTACTAGAAAACAAAGAAACTATTATAAAATACATAATTAAAATGGAAGGTTTAAGCATTAACATATCAATAATTATCTTAAATTATCTAAGTATATCAATCAAAATACAGAGATTGACAGAGTAGGTTGAAAAAAAAATAACCCAACTACATGGTGTTCACAAGAAACTCACTTTGAGTTCAAAGACTTAGGTAGTTTGAAAGTAAAATGATAGAAAAAAAAACACACATGCAAAAACAAATTAAACAGGAGTAACTATTAATATCAATGAAGTTGACTCAAAGCAAAGAAAATTATTAGAGACAAAGAAGATAATTATAAACAGGTCATAATAATGATAAACAGGTCAATTTGCCAGGAAGACATAACAATCCTAAAGGTGTATGCACCAAACCATAGAGCAACAAAATACATGCAGGGTTAAAAACTGGCAGAGATGGAAGAAAATATAAACAAATTCATGATTATAAGTGGAAACTTCAACAACTCCATATCAGTAAATAAGAGAAGAACTCGATAGAAAATTATTGAAGTTACAGAAGAACTAACCAATACTGAACAGAATTTAACTTGCATAGGTAAAACTTTCCACCCAACAACAGAATGCACTTTTTTCCAAGTTCTCATGAAAGATTTACTAAGATGGACCATATTCTGAGTCATAAAACAAACCTCAACAAATGTAAAAGAATTGAAATCATAGCCGGGCACGGTGGCACATGCTTTAATCCCAGAAGCTCTGGAGGCTGAGGCAGGAGGATTGTGAGTTTAAACCCAGCCTCAGCAATTTAGCACGGTCCTAAGCAACTCAGTGAGATCCTGTTTCCAATAAAAATAGAAAAGAAGGTCTGGGGATGTCACTGAGTAGTTAATCAACCCTGGGTTCAATTCCTGCTACCAAAAAGAAGAGAAAGAAAAAAGGAATTGAAATCATGATCAAGTATGTTCTTTAATGAAAATGGAATAAAGCCAAAAGTAATTTTGAAAAAAAAAAACAATAGAAAACAATTTTTTAAAAAAGAAAAATCTGTAAGTACATGGAAACACAATTTATAATCCATGGGTCAATGAAGAAGTCTCAAAGTGAACTTTAAAATGCATACAACAAAAAGTTAATGAAAATACAATGTATCAAAATATAGGAACTGAAACAGAACTGAGAGAGAATTTTATAGCACTAAATGCAAATACCAGAAAAGAAACCATGGTTCATAGTATTGTGTTGCTTCTCCCCTGCCTTCTTTATTCCCCCATTGCCATAGATGAACAGCAGTGGTACTATGGTTTGAATGCATCCTCCAAAAGTTCATGTGTTGGAAACTTTAAGATCCAAATTCATATGTTGATGGTATCTGGAAGTGGGGCTTTGGAAGATAATGAGGATTAGGTAAAGTCATGAGGATAGGTCCCTCATGGTGCCAAGAGTGGCCTTATAAGATGGAATAATGAATTCAGTTCCTGAGCTAGCTCACTTGCTCTGTCTTGCCATGTGATGCCTAGTTATGTTATGATACAGCAAGATAGGCTAGTGCCATGCTCTTGGACTCCCCAGTGTCTAGAACCAAATAAATCTTTATTCTTTATAAATTACTTGGTCTCAGATATTTTGTTATAGCATCAGAAAATGAACAAAGACAATTGGGATAACTGATATTTTAGAGTTCAAATGTAACAGAATCAACATAATCCCAAATCACACATTTGCTGACAGAATACTGTGTGACTCTTGTGTAGGGGATAAATGATTTTCTCCGGGACAAAGGATAAAATAAATTCTAACAGGCACAAGTGGAGGAATGTACTGGGATGTCCCATCCTGCACTTGCCCCTTAGTCCTGCACCCTAGCCTTGCTGCGTGCCCACTTAGTACTGATCCCTGTCTTTTTCCCCTGTTCTGCTCCTGTCTCCTGGAATCCTGATAAGCCTGACCAATGGGAGGTAAAGACAGGACTTCATAGGTGGGAAGAACAAGGTCAGGATGTTTGATCCCCCGGCTGTTTCCTAGCCAGGCTGCAGGTTATCAGGACAATATCCTCCTGCAACACAGAGCTGGGTGGCCCTCACTGAAGGACAACTCCTGCCTTCTCCACCCCATCAAGCCCATGAAGTCATGGCCTCTGTGGTAATGGCTTCTGTTGTTACCTTCTGGATAGCTCAATGCACCCCTTCTTTCCCCAAACCTCAAACTTTGAGCACATAATTTCTCTTCTGCTGAGACCCTACCCAGAAAAAAATTTAAAACAGTCACCCAGTGCTTAAGACCCAGGCTAAGATGCCTCCCAGAAAGAAGAAACTACAAACAAAGATGAAGCAATCAGAAAGCATCTGTCTTGTTTTACTGTAATTTTAACATGCTCCATGCATGCCACTCAAAAAACAAAATATGCAACTGCATATAATTGAGACAAAAAAATTGAATGAAAACCTGATATCCAAAAAAATATCAAGTAATCATCTCAGGAGGTTATAAAAGTTGCATTTTTCCTATTGCCATTATCATAATTGTCTTAAAATTATACAAATAAAAATGGACAATAAATTATTTTTATAAAAAGTCATATCTCATAATTTAACAAAATACTAAAGAAATCCATATTTGGAGCATGAATTCACAATCTGGACTGCCTAGTTATCTTGTAAATTATAAGAATCCAAATGGAGCTGCCTGTGTTAACTCTAACAAAATAAAGAAAGCAAGCCTGGAGGTTTTGAAGGAAAGGTTCTCCTCCACAATTGCCTGAGAATAACTATCATAAAAGATGCTGTTAAAACTATAACCTTAAACAAAAGCCTTTCCTCAAGGACCTGTGGGAACATGTTCAACCTCAGACTGGCATCACCCTAGTGGCCAAAAATTATTATTTCAAAATAACTTATGTAATCCTCCTCCTTATTGCCTTTTTAAAAACTTCCCCTCAACTCAATCTCTTTGAATATGCCCCCAGTTTACTATGACATGCATATTCCCATTGCAATGTCCTGCTATTACCTAATAAGTGTCATTGCTCTTTGGAGAATCTCTCTTTCTCTCTCTGATATTTATGCGACACTATCAACATGTCTATACCAAATTGTAGTCACACTTAATTCTATTTGCAAATCCATGATTGAGAACATAAAGAAATCATAAGTGGAAAAAATAAAATTAATATTTCTAAGAAATTAAATAAGTTTCAAAACTTTCACTATTTACTGGGTGGAGAACTGTAACGGGTGGAGGCAGTCCATGAGTGACACACACAAGTTTGGCACATATCTTGCTAGCAGAACTGACAGCCACTGCTTTGTAGGATTGGGGCTTTTTAGAATCTTTTAGCAGGTCCGCTGGAATTGAGCTCCAAGTCTTCAATTCCAGGATAATGACAAATCCCTCCTCTGTCATTGCCATATGAGGGAACTGGAAGCTAAGGAGCAACAAATCCACTCCTATTCATGCAGGTAGAACTCAACCCTGCATTCAGTCAAGAGAAGAAGGGAAGAGGAAGACCTACAGAAGCAGGGAGCACAGGGATGAATCTGTGAAACAGCTCCCAGATGAGAGAGGGCATCAGAGTTAGCGATTAAGGAAGAGGAGACCACAAAATGCCTGGGCAAGAGTCCCCCACCCCAGTGGCTGGACCCTCCTGGATGAAGCTGACATGGCACAGGACAGCTCACTGGGTAAGCAACCCTGAAGAGAAGCTGCAAACCCCTTCTGTAGGGTCATGTGAATGATGATATGAAAGGAGTAGCAGGACAGAGCCATGTGGGTCGGCCTGCCTGGGGTATCAAGGGCACTCTGTAGGGCTGGGGACACAAGGCTCTCAGCAAGTTCTGCCCAGTGAGCCACGGATTTCCCAGGAGGGACTGCTCCACTCCTTCAAGCTTGATTTATAAAAATGAAAGGATTTGATTAAATGATCCCTAACGTTCCCTCTGATGGAAAGTCTATGATCCTGTGAGACCAAACATAGATCTTGCTACACAAGTCACAGAACTATGGTACAGAAAAGATGAAAACCCCACTGGTTTTTTTTTCCAGGCATATAATATTAGCAAATTTTGAAGTCATGAAAGAAAAACCATTCTTTTCTCTTTTATTCTGTTTTTTAACAAAGAGGGAACACCTGAGGAAAATTAAAATATATGAAATGCTTTCTTCTTATGAAGCATATATGATTTCATAATTTTAGGAACATTAAAATGTATCAATGATTTGATTTACTCAACAAATTATCATGCTTGGAACATGATGTTTAAATGGAACTTACTCAGACCATAATTGTCAATTGACTAAATTTATATTTTGAGTGCTTTTCTTTTTCTCAAATTTAAAGCATAAATGGATGAATTTGAAGAAACTTAGTACCTTAGCTGTTTCAGTTAATTTAAGAAGAAACGAATAGATGACACTGTCAATGTTCCAGTAAATCTTGCATCCCCAACCTTTCTGGTACATACCAAGCCTGGAGTTTCCAGGGCATACAGGTGCCCTCTCCTGGCAGTTGCTGTCCATCTGTGGGGAGTCTTACCCCCACATAAACCATAGCTCCTGTGAAATACCCAGGCGGAGACAGAGGGACTTCAAGTAGGAAAACCCTGGGGACATGACTCTTCACATGAAGGCTGGCAAGGGCACCCCCATCCAAGGCATGAGCCAATATTCTATGGTGGAGACCTCAACCTGGCCACACATTGGACTCAGAATCCTTGAATGGTTGTGAGAAATAAAGTGAGAATGTTTCTCGGTATAGTGCTCGTGGGCATGCACACACACGCATGTACACACACACACACACGCGCGCACACATACACACACACAGACAAAAGAAGTCGTCCTCTCTCCCTGTGGGTTGTACACCCAGGGTCACCTCTTCCCCACCAAGCTGCCCCCTCCCTGGGGATGGAGTATCAGGAGGTTGGGGGTGGACATAGTGCTGGGAGACAGTCTCTGCAGGAGACTGTGAACTCAGTTATTCCACACTATCTTAGGAAAAGCCTATCTAGAAATAAAGCTGAGCAAAGCCCAGGTGTTAGGAGGGAAGGAGGAGAAAGTTCCCCAGTTCTGACAACATTCTCTGAACCGTTGATCCAGTCATATCTGGAATTAACACCCATCCATTGGACACCTAGGAGTTTCTTTCATTTATTACCAATTGCATCTACTCAACAATTATGATGATTCCTTGGCCCCCCTGAGAAATTGCTGCTTCTTTTTAAGAGTACATTTAATTTAGATAACTTCTTATAAGGACATCACTGTTACTTCTCACCATCTTACTATTCCATTCTGGTGTTCTTTCTCTTTGTACTTGAAGGCAGCAGAAGCTGTATGTGTGGCCATTTGCAAAAGTTTGTATCTTCCACCCTGTAACACACCACAGCCTAGATGTGAGAATGACCTGTATCTATCCAAACAACACCACCTCAGTGCTCTGAACCAGTTCTACCAGAACAGGCAACAACCATACCACCTGCAAGTCCAGGAAGGAATTTGGACTGAGATAAGACCACCAGACAAAGCTGGATGAGAAAAAGTGAGATTCCCCGTCCCCAGGACAGGCTGCCATCCACATGGGAGACACTGTGTGGAGGCCCCCAGCTGAACAGTGGCACGCAACAGCAGCTAGAAGGTCAAGCCCCTCCCCATGCAGACTCCTGCAGGTTCTGCTCTCCCTCTCTAGCTCCCTTGGGGTGAGGAAACACCCAGGGCCCCACCTGGGGGCAGAGCACTTGGAGATATGTAATCAGAATCCACTCACAGGTGATGGCCCTCAGAGAAGGCATTGCCCACACAGGCCTTCTGGGGAACTGCAGAGGCACCTCTGGCAGTGGGGCCACCACCCAGGGGGTCCCTTGGTGGTCCCTCAGTAAGAAAGGAAGATGAAGGAGAGGAATGGAGGACCACTCCAGCCAGGCAGATGCCCAGAGAGTGGCGGCAGGTCACTGGGCACCCAGTGATGTGGTGGAAAAAAGTGGAAAGTGGTGAAGGCTTCCTTCTGCATGAATCTCAAACCTCAATAATCAGGCCGTTTTCTCACTATTGATACAGGGGACCACAGAACTGCTGTTGTGCCCTCTGATGCCTGGTATGGAGGTGCCTTCCGGTAGCCAGCCACTTCCTTCCTCTCTTGGCACTGTTAGCCCTCTTTTACTCCCTGAATGATACTTGCAGGACTCACAGATTTCCCTGCAGAACTCCCACTATGCCCATATCTGGTTATGAAGGAGCCTGGCTCAGAAAGTGTCTACAGGGAGACTGAAATGAAGATTTAAGTAATTTCTAATCTTAACCTACTCCCCAAGAGGCAATTTCTATTAGTGAGAAGAGAATTGCTGGAGAATCTTGAGATTCCCCCCAAGAGCTCAGCTGCACTTCCCTCCCACCTCCCCTTACACCCATGCCCCTCCAGGAGCCAGTTCAAGGGGGTATAACAGAGATGGAGAGTGTCCCTTAGAATCTTTGTGATGGTTCAGAGGTATGGAAGTCCCAGGTTCTGAGTTTAAAACTCTGGAAAAAGCTATTTGTACTTACATTACACTGGCCCACTCTCTGATGCTTATATATTAATTTTTAATATTTGCAGAGCATTTCTTACATATAAGAATGTGTCTTCTCATTCTAGGAGGATTTTTTAATGAATATTTCATGTGACAATACTTGTAAACCACTTTTCTTCCCCCCCGCCATTAGAATAACATCTAGCAGAGCAATTCTTCCATATGCAAGAAATTGGTCTCAACCTTGAACAAGGGCATTTTTTAAAAAAGATAAATGCAGTTTGCTATTTGACAATAAAACATTAAATTTAACATGATACATCCAGATATATTTAAACTTTCCTGTTATTCAGCTTCAGTATGAATCCATGTCACAACTCAGGTTCAAATTTCTCTTAGACTTTGGACCCTTGTGGATACTTCCTGTCAGGGAAGTGATTCTGGCTCACCAGGCCTGTTAAGAATTCTTAAAATCACTCCTTTAATATCTCCCTAGACTGAGCCCCCAAGAAACCAAGCATAGGACTCTGTGCTGCAGATTCAGGTAGGGGAGGCAGAGACCCTGCCCTCTAGTCAAGGCATGGTCTTTCAGATACAGGAGGGACCCCCCAACTATACTAAGATATAAAAACTTGGGAAGCTGAACCAGAAGAGATGCTTTGGATGTGATTTGAACAATGGAGGAAATGTAGTGTGGCATCTGGGATGCATCCCTACCAGAAAAAGGGCAATTTCAGGGAACTCTACTGTGGAGGTCATTGAGGAAAAAACAAGCTGAAATGGGAGGTGCTGCAAACCTCAGCTTCCAAAGAAGAAGGCAGAACACAGTCCTACCCAGGAAAACTCAGAGGATGGGCCTGATGTGGGGCAGAGACAAGGGTTAATTCAAGAAGCACTCAGCGCAGCACCTTGCTGAGCACAAGTGCTTGGTAAATATGATTTGCAAGTCCCTTTTACTGCTAATACCCTCCACCCACCATCCCCAGCAGCACTCCAGCACAGACTAAGAACAAGTTGCAAGGTAGAAGGACAAGGCCAAGAACCCGACTCTTGACTCCTCACACTCAGAGCACCCTCACCACCTGCATCAGCCTATGCAGAACATCCATGGATCTGGCCAGTCGCCACCTCAACACTGCAGCATAGTGTTCGCTGATTGACATATGGTGTTTCCTTTCAGAAATGAACAACATGAAAACTGAGGGAAATGGCAATGGTATAACTACTTCTCTCCCAAAGTTTCTCCCAGTAAGAAAAAAAAAAAGAAGAAGAAGGAGAAGGGAAAACTGAAATCTGCACAAAACTACACTGTTATGGTTTGATTTATCCTCCAAAATTCATGTGGTGGAAGCATAACCCCCAAGGCAACAGGGTTAGCAGGTGAGGCCTGATGGGAGGTGTTTCCATCAGGACAGCTCCACCTCAGGGATGGACAGATGCCATTGTCAAGGTAGTGTGTGTCGCTTACACAAGTGAGTTAGGCCCCCACTGCCCTCTGTCGTGTGCTCTTTTCACTATGCAATGCCCTTCGCCATGTTATGATGCAGCAAGGAGGCCCTCACCAGATGCTGACCAGGTGTGCTTGGATTTCCCAGCCTCCAGAACCATGAGCCAAATGAGCTTCTGTTCATAATAAATTAACAAGTCTGTGGCATCCTGTTATAGCAACAGAAAATGCACTAAGACACATGCCTTCCACATAACTTGAAGATAGAGAACATCAAAAGATACAAAATACCTGTCACCAAAGAGAAAATATCACTAAATCCCAGCCTGCTTTCTCACACTATTATCCCACTTTAGCCAGCACAAAATTTTATAGTAAATAAAAGCAGGCAAACCCAAGGGAAGACAGAGGCAGCCAGGGCCAGCAGGAAGGACAGTCAGAAGGGACTAAGAGAAGGGCCACCAGTGAGGCATGTGCCATTTTATGGGCAAAAACACGGAATAAGCCCAATGGGAATATGCAGCTTTGGGGGAAGAATGTGCAGTTTGGGAACATGCAACCCTTTGACGACTGAATGGAAGAAAAGGAAGTCAAATTGGGGTGAAAGATTCTGCTGACAGAAGAGGGTGCCACTGAGCAGGAATACTTTAAAAACAAGCAAGACGAATGGCATTAACGGGAGAAAAGGGAAGTCAGACATATAAAGCTAGTGCAAAAATAATCTGGAAGTGAAATTTCACACCTATTGGCTGAGGAAATTTCTACAGCTATGAAGAAAAATGTAAGCCCACACTTTGAAATGAAGGAAATGTACTCAAGCAATCATTTAAAAAAAACATAAAACTCATCTTAAAAGTTAGAAATTCCAATGTTGATTGAGCTCAGGAATGAATTAAAATGCAAGGTTTTCTCAGAAATGAAGAATAAATTTATAAGATGCCCAAGGGACAGCAGACATAAATGAAAATATAAAAAGGGTCATCAAATAAAGATATCAAAACAACTGAGAGAATAAAAGAATTTAATTAATTAAATGAGTCAGAAATCCCAGAAAAGAAATAAAAGACATGCAACAAAGGAATGATACTCTTGATATATGTATGGCCTTTATCCTCAGTATATGTATGGTCTTTCTAAATACAACTAAAAACCCAGAGGCATAATTAATAAGTATGGTACATAAAAAAGTTTCAAATTATCTTGACCAAAAATAATCACACACCACACAAAGTCACAAAACCATTGACAAAAGAAGAAAATAATTGCAGCACATATCACAACCAAAGAGCTAGTATTCTTAATAAATGAAGAACTCTTTAAAACAGTGCCACAAAAACTCAACAGGAAAATGGCAAATTGACATGAATGCATAATTAATCAAAAATATATAAAACTATCCTCAAACATGAAAAAAAAAGATGCTCCAACCCACTCATCTTTAAAGAAATACAAACTAAGACAACACTGAAATTTGATTTCTCACAAAACTGGCAAAATTAAAAAGTAGACATCACATTCAATTTCTGTAGGAAAACAGAAACTTTCAGTAATGCCATCAAGAATATAAAGCAATACAACTCTTGTGGAGGGAAGTTTGGCAATACTTATTAGAACAGGCACTGGCCTTTTGACCCATCAGTCTGACATCCAGGAATATACCCCCTGAAAATAGACCTCCAACCACACATTGTAGCATTGTCTGTAATTATAAAAGATTGGAAACAACCTATATACCTCCATGTATACGAGGGAGGTTGGGTAAACTATAACGCATTCAGTGCATGGAATACCACACAGCTATACATGGGAGGAAGAAGACTACTGTGAACTGACTTCCAAGACTTACTGTTAAGTTTTTTTAAAAAGCAAAATGTGAAAGATTATTTATACCCCACTACCCTTTAAATAAGAAAGAAATTAATACAAAAAATAAGAATTTATAGACTTATAAATTTTACATATGTAAATACATATATATAGAGTATCTCTTTATATACTTACAAGGAGGAGCTGAAAAGCAAGAAAGATAGGAGAATGAGAACAGGATAGGGGACATGAGGAAGAAGTGACACTTCTCTTCATTTACATTTCTATATGACATTGATTCTTAGAACCATAGCAATATTTCAAATACCTCCATCTCAAAACTTCATTACAAATGAATAAGAAAATATATGGAAGGGAATGGAGAAGACAATGATTAACTTAAATAACTTTGGAAAACAGTATTTTGACAGGTTACCGGAAGGCTAAAGACAAAAAGAACTGTATACAAATATTGTGATGGAGTTAAGTCTTTCTCACACAGGCATATGGGTTAGTAGTTCTGTGACTACTTTAGATGTATGTTAGAACTAAACAAAAAGTGAATATATATTTTAATAATGAGAGTGAGACACAAGCCACATGGTATTACATTGGGATCCAAGGCATCAATATCATAGTTTTCAACCTGTATACAGACATGGATGTGGAAGGCGGGGGTGTTAGTTTATACATACATATAGGCCTAGCCATGCTTACCAAGAAAGCCTGAGTTCAGTGACACCTAAGTTACAACACGCACACACCCAACACCCAGATCTCGGCTTCTATGTGCCATTTTCCAATAAAAGGAATGAGAGCTTTTTGGAGACGCAGTTGATTCTAGGCCAGAGGAAAATGAAATTCAAAATGAAATCAGGAATATTTGGTAATATCAGAAAGTGAGGAAATACTTGAAAATTGATGGGAATGTGTCAAAAGGACACAGGAGCCAAAAGAACACTGAAGCTACTCCCAATAGCCAAAAGCAGAACAATTTGAGCAAAAAAAAAAAAAAAATTAAGGATACTATTGGAACATGTGGAATAAAATAAAAATCCATGAGCCCTTATTGATGTAAATAAACAAGCAAATAAATAAATAAAGGAAAAGGACAGCTCTTCCTTTCACATGAACTCATCTAACAAATGTAGGAAGAATAAGAATAATACAAAATCACCATTAGGCAAACACCACCGTCTGCTGTTTTGGTAGAAGTCAGTGCAATATAAGTTCATGGAAACAAATGTGTCTAGTTATTTTCAAAAACAGAGTACCCCTGACTGACTATGCTTCAGGGTGGCATGTTTCAGGGCCTGTGACAACATGAAACAAAAGGATTAGGTCCCAGGAGTATTCTGGAGAATTCAGGTCCAAAATGATAGGAAAGAGGTCAGGAAATCCTCAAACACTGGAAGGGTTCAAAGATAGGTATCAAACAGTTAGTATGAAACAAGGGGTTCAGGGCCAACCAGTCTGAAACGGAGACGGGCTGGGCCAGGAAACCTGGGTGTGAGAGATTTGTGCCCTTGTGTACAACACCTCACCCTCATCTGGGATAACAGCAAATAGGTTGAATGCGAACAGGTTAAATCAAGCTTTTAATATTAATAAAAATTATTAGGGGGGGCTAGGGAAGAATAGAAGTACTTTGGATTAGAAAGAGAGGAGTGAAAGGAGGGGAGTAGGAAAGATAGGACAATCAACAGGACATTATTACCCTATGTACATATATGATCACACGACTGGTGTAACTCTACATCATGTACAACCAGAAGAATGAGAAGTTATAATTCATTTATGTATGAAGTGTCAAAATGCACTCTACTGTCATGTGTAACTAATTAGAATTATTAAAGAAAGGAAAAAAACGTTTTAAATAAAAGTCATTAATGGAAAGTGGTAACAGGAGAAACTATCTTTTAAACCCCAGCTATGAACTCAACATGGATTAATTGTCTAATCTTACTGGTCTTTACAAGAAACATTCAAGTTTAGCATTGATAAGCCTATTGTAAAGGTAAGGAAACTGAGACTTGGAGGTATCAAGGTAACTTGTTCAACTTGCCCAACGTTTCATGCCTAGGATGAGGCAAAGCTGAGATCTGAACATAGATCTCTCTGATGCTAAATATTATGCTCTAATTGCCTGTTCACCTGATTGGGAAGAGCCATTCCTGGACCTGGGGATTGCCCACTGGAGTGCTCCAACCCATTCGCTTTGCCAGCATGCCAGAGGTGCATCCAGCTGTGGTGAGGTCTGGTTGAGAATAATGATGCTTCGACTGGTCCCCAAAAGGAGAAGCAAAGCAAGGACCTGTTCTGTAAGGGTGAGTGGGAACAAAATGGACAGGAGTACTCGGGAGTGAAGTATCAGAGTTGAAAGCATTAGGATTCCACAATGGCCAAGAGTGCTTCTCCTTCAGAAGGGATAGCTGGAGCATCTTGCCCAGGTGCTAGGACCCTGGGGTCGAGGTCCTGTCAGGATGAATGACAGGCTGCCCCTCTGCACTGCGCTGGGAAGGCAAGCATGGGAACCACAGATTCATGGGAGCCTCAACTGCCACACTTTAGACTATCAAGTGGAAGAATCACTGAACTCCTTGAAACCCCACAACCGAAATAAGCTCAGTCAAAATAAAGAGGTTGGAAACTAAGGCAAGGTTGTGCCCTTAGCTGAAGTTGGAAACCCTGCCTGTTGGTTTCAGCACCAAAATTGCCTCTCTCAATTAAAACCCAAACCAACATCTATTCAGAATTTTCTTTAATTATTAGAAAACAGAAACATTGCTGGGCTAGTTTTGTTGACATTAATCTAAGGCCCAAATTAAATCTTTGCTTTTTCTGGTGGAACACATATTGTATCCCTTTAATTGCCAGAAAATTGTTTTAGAATCCAATATAACTAAATTTTACAAAATTATATTCTGATTTATTAAGTTGAATATAATCAATGCTATATGTATCTGCTCTGTGGAATAAGATACTAAAGAAAACAGCTAGACAAATTGTCTTGATTTAGTGCTTCCATGCAGAAACAGCCCAGTTCTTGTCGCTATAGTATAGTAATGAATATCATGAGAAGAAACTGAGACATAATGGCCTTTCCCAGTGTCAAGGTGACTAACTCAATACACCCCCACATGGTTTCTCTAATCACTCAGATTTGTACAGATAAAAGAAAAAAACATTAAGAGACAATTGGAAGGCATAAAATGAGCTATAAAGAAGACACACATTAAAAAATTAAAGGATTACAAATTCTAAAAAGATCTACAAATAAATTAAATATCTAAGAAGATAAATATCATATAGCTCTACTCAAAGAACCATTGTTATTCTCAGACCCGCAATTTCATGAGGCAGTGGTAGGTGCTGGGTAGTAGGGATGCCCAAGCCTGGCCCCAGCAGATCCCACCAGCTCCTAGATTGTATGCTTATGACTGTACTATGATTAAAGAAATACAAAAGTAAAATTAACATTAGGAAAAAAAACACCCACATAAGGGATATGAACACCCACACACAGGGAGAAAAATGCTAGAAACAACAATTGTATTTCTCAAATATTCCAGATCAATTTTAAAAATGATGCTGATTGGATGGACTTTGCTGTGGACCATTTTTTTATATTAGAGAGAAACTTTGCAATGTGCCTCAAGGAACACCCAGATGCTGAAGTAATTCATATTGCTTTGGAATTATTACTAGATTTAGAAATAAACAATCATTTATTTTAGGGAAAAAATAAAGAAAATAGAAAAAAATAAATGTGGGGAGCTTTACTTTGAAGTGGTCACACAAAAAGCCTCATTCCCACAGCAAAAAAGGAAGAAAGAGAGAGAGAGAAAGAAAATGAAAGTCTCTAAAATTGTCTTAAGGGTGAACAGTCAGCAAGTAAATAGACATTAACTTCAAAGAAATCAATTAAATATTGTTAAAAACAGTGAAAGTCAGTGGCACTACAACCCATTCCCTCTTCTCCCACCACAGGCTCAGAATGATTGAGACTCATGAACATGCCCAGGAAGGCAGGGCTCCCTTGGCTTAGCTCATAGCAAGGACTACAAAGTTTCTGGGAGATATAGGCCATCGGCATTTCTCTATGTTGTATAGCCTAACTCGAAGAGAGCCTTTCAAGAAATCAAGAGATCTCTAGCTCCACTCAGCTGCCACTCATAGGGAAGAAGTTCTATCTAGAAACATCAGATAAGAATACTAAGACCCTGATCCCTGATCGCTCTTTCCCTTGCTCACTTGTAAGGCAAAGTTTCTATGCCAAGAGAGACAAGTCAGGAAGACCAGAGACTACAGCCTGTACCCACTACCTGGCACAAAAAGCAGAGGTGTCATCCTGGGAGAAGACCACTGTCCCTGCCTCTGGAGTAGTGCCTCAGAGGTTTTTGACCAAGAGGAGAGGCACTCTTTTTGTTTTGATCTTTTATCCAAAATATGCAAAGAAATCTTAAGTCTCAACAATAAGTAAGTGAAAAATATGATTTTAAAATGAGTCAAAGATTAACTGATACATCATCAAAAAAAAAAGATAACAAATTGGCATATGAAACGATGCTCCACAAGAAAAAGGAACAATTTTACACTGTTTCGTGGGATTGTAAATGAGTACAACCACTAAGGAAATCAGTGGGGAAGTTCGTCAAAAGACTAAGAATGGAACCTTCATACGATCCAACTATACCACTCCATAGTATTTATCCCGAAGAATTAAACCATCATGCAATAGTAATACATGCATGCCCATGTTTATAGCAGCACAATACACAGTAGCCAAACTATGGAACCCTCCTAGGTGTCCATCAGTGGATGAATGGATAAAGAAAATGGGGTCTACATACACAATGGAGTTTTATTCAGCCCTAAAAAAAATGAAATTATGTCATTTGCAGGAAAATGAACAGACTTAAAAACATTATGTTGAGCAAAATAAGTCAAACTCAGAAGGTCAAGGGTTATATGTCTTTTCTCATATGTGGAAGCTAGAGAGGAAGAAGGACAAGAAAGGTAAGGAGGATCTCATGAAAATCAAAGAGAGATCAGTAGAGTAGAGTAAAGGGGCCAGGTAGTGGGAAGAGAGGAGGGAGGGGAAATATACTGGGAAATAGTATTGGCAAAATTATGTTGTTATATTGTGTGCATGAATGAATATGTAATAAAAAATCCCGCTACTATATACAACTATAATGCATCAATTTTAAAATGTGGAAAGAAAATATGCTCCACACCATGTCATCAGGGAAATGAAAATTAAAATGATGAGATACCACTCCACACCTATTAGAATGGCCCAAATCTATAACACTAACAACAATAATGTTGGTGAGGATGTACAGCAACAAGAATTCTCCTCATTCATTGCTAGTGGGAATGCTAAATGGTATAGCCATTTGAAGAGATTAAACACTCTTACCATATGATCCATTAATTGTGGTCCTTCGTATTTACTCAAAAGAACTGAAAACTTAACATTCATACAAAAACTTGCATGAGGATGTTTATAGCAGCTTTATTTATAATTGCCAAAACTTGGAAGCAGCCAAGAAGTCCCCAAAGGTAAATGGATAAATGAACTGTGGTCATCAAACAATGGACTACGACTCAATGTTAAAAAGAAATGAGCTATCAACCATGAGAAGACATGGAGGAAACTCAAATGCATATTGTTAAAGGAAAGAAACCAATGTGAAAAAGTTACAGACTATATAATTCCAATTCTAGGATATTTTGGCCCAAAACTATGGATATGGTAAAAAGATCAGTAGTTATTAGGTGTTGAAGGCAGATGAATAAATTGAACACAAGTGGATATGTATCATTATGCCTTTGTCTAAAACCACAGAATGTACAATGCCAAGAGTAAACCCTAATATAAACTATGGACTTTGGGTGATGACATCCATGTAGGTTCAATTGTGAGAAATGTACCAAATAGTGGGGAACATTGATAACAGGAGAGGCTGTGCATCTGTGCAGGTGAGGAGGTTGGGAACACACAGGAAATCTCCATAGCTCCCTCATCATTTTGCTGTGAACCAAAAACTGTTCAAAAAAATAAAAACAAAATTAACTCTTAAAAATAAATCAGTTGGGCTCTAGTTCAGTTGGTAGAATGCTTGTCTTGCATGCACAGACCCTGGGTTCAGTCCCCAGCACCACAAAATAAATAAATAAATAAAATAAAATAAATCAGCTGGGAATTAGTGGAACCTAAAAGTTGTGTGTGATATGAACACACACAACTTAATAGATCAGGGAAATATATAAATATAAACGTTTTTAAAAAATAGAAAAATGTTGGGCCGGGGTTGTGGCTCAGTGATACTAGCACTTGCCTGGCATGTGTGAGACACTGAATTTGATTCTCAGCACCACATAAAAATAAATAAAATAAAGGTCCACCAACAACTAAAAAATATTCTTAAAAAATAGAAAAATGTTGACTATAAATACCACCTTCTCAGTATTTATATCAAACATAAATTGAATAAATATATCAAATAAAAAGAAGATACTTGGTGAATGGGTTTTTTAAAAATGTAATTCAACTATATGAGATCATTGCTATCAGGTTAGGTTAGATATATTGCACAAACAGTTAAAAAATAAAAAAACCTACAGTGGCCATACAAATATAACATACATTAACCCAACAATAACAATTGTTTAGAAGCAAAAAGCACTTCATAGTGATTCATGTAAATGGAATCAACAACAATCCTTCAGGAAGATTAATCAGCATCCAGAGTTGCTAAAGTACCTGATTAAAATTTCTAGTTTTTTGACAACAATTACAATATATGAAAAGGAGGAAGATAGTAACCCATATTCTAGGGTAGAAACTGTCATTGAGAGACCCAGATATTGAACTTAGCAAAATTTCAAAACAAATTTTGAATATGCTCATAGAACTAAGTTAAACCATGCCTAAAGAATTGAAAACTAATAACAGCAGTGCATTAAACAGAGACTATCATAAAAGGATAAAGATTATTTTTAAGAGAACAAAATGGTCACTTGGAGATTGAAAAATATGAATGAAATGAAAAACTACTAAGAGATTCCCAATAACAGATTTGAGATGATGTAAAAAGACTACTCAAAATGAAATAGATCAATAGAAAGTGTCTAATCTGAAGAACACTGAGAAAAAAGAATGAAGAAAAATAAAATATTTAAAAAAATATAGGATACAATCTAGCAAATCAACCTGTTTATAATGAGAGCTTCAGAGAGAAAAAAAAATTAAGGGAAGAAAGGAAACATGAATAAAAAATTAATAACCCAAGACTATCCAAATATCCACATTTGATTAAAAATATTAGAGATCTGAAAAGCTGAAAAGAAAAAAATGACAAGCAGAATAAACACAAAGAGATCCACTCCTTGCTGCAACATAATCAAATTACTGAAATATGAAACGACACCTCAAAAGCAGCAACAGAAAAGTTACTTGATATGCACAAGGGATAAACAATATTGTTAAGAGCTGTCTTCCCATAAGAAAAAATGGAGAATGCAGGCAGTGGGATGATAGCTTGGACTGCCTAAAGGAAACGACCAAGAATTCTGCAGAGATCAAGCAATAGAACACTTTGACAATTAAAGCAAAATAAAGACATTTGTGTATAAATAAAGAGAATTTGCAGCTAGCAGACCCACTTTACCAGATATATTGAAAGAATCCCTCAGGGTGTCACCATATAACAGCTTAAATCCATATAAGGCAGTAAAGAGTTCTGGAGAAGGTAAGTATTGAGGATAGATAGATATATAGGAGATAAAATTATATATTTTCTCTTAATTGACTTAAAATACATTGCATAAAATAATGACAAAACTGCACATTAGGCATATAACATAAAGATAGGACATGGAAAAATAATGGCACAAAGGAAGGAGGACAAAATGGAAATATGGGCAAGATTTCTGTATTTTGCCAGAAGTTAGTATTATTCCAATATAGATATATTATATATATAAAATAAATCAAGATGTATAACTTAACCTCTGGAGCAGTTAAAAAATAATTCAAATATACAGTTTTAAAAAAATAAACAAAGACAAGAATTAAAGATAATATTCACATAAAATAAAGAAATGAAGGAGAAAGAGCAGAACGAAAAAAGATATGAGACAATGAAAATATCAAAAGAGCATACATTAACCCAACAATAACAATAATTTTTTTTAATTGACTTCTCATATCTTTTTTTAAAAAATGTATGATTTAGTTGTAGGTGGACACAATACCTTTATTTTGTTTTTATGTGGTGCTGAGAAGCAAATCCAGTGCCTTACATGTGCCAGGTGAGCATTCACTGAACCCCAGTCCCAGCCCAAAAACAATAGTTTTATTAAATGAAATGGAGTACACATTTCCCAATCAAAAGGGAGAAATTGTCAGATTGGATTTTTTTAAAATGATTAACCATTCAAAGAGTAATAAAAAGTGAGTGGAGATGGCTATATTAATATCAGACAAAATACACTAAGACAACATTATTACCAGAGAAAAAGAGGGATATTTGATAATGACAAAAGTTCAAATGATATAATAATTATAAAAGTCTATCACCGAACAAAAGGAAGAACATATAATTCAGCTATACTAGTTGGAGACTATGATATCTCACTTTTAGGACAGTTACCAGAATATCAGTAATCTATAGGAGACTTCAGCAAAAATGTTAACAAGCATGACATATGGGGCATTTATAGAACATTCCAGCACACAATAGTAGAACACACATATTCTTCAAGCAGAAGAAAACAGACCAACACAATAGTGACCACACAACAAGTCTCAATAAAATTTGAAAGGATTGAAACCATGCAAAGTGTGCCCTGTGACCACAACTGAATTAAACCAAAAATCAAAAACAGAAAGAAACATAGATGAACCCTAAGATTTGGAACTTTTAAAATATACTTTTAAATAACCCATAAAACAAAAATAAATTACATGGAAAATTAGAAAATAATTTTTCATGTTCACTGAATGAAAATGAAAGTATAAATATATGCTAAATTTAATGCAAAAAAGCAGTGTTTGAGAGGGAATTGCCTGCGGAGTAGCATTTTTCTGTTAGTCAATCTTTGAGTCTGAGGAAGACACAAGTTCATAAATAATCTCAGGATTAAAATGTGTTGTGAATAATTCTACAATTAGAATTGTAACTGAAACAATGGGGTTATGGCTCAGCTATAGAGCACTTGTCTATCATGTGCGAGGCCCTGGGTTTGGTCTTTAGCACATAAAAGTAAATAAATAAAATAAAGGTATTGTGTCCAACTACTACTAAAAAATAAAATAAATAGATAGATTATATAGATAAAAACAACACCTATTGTTCACTCTTTTCCATTACAACACAGAAGTATTCAAATATAACACAAACTGAACTCGGTTATCAAGGTAATGTTACCCTGTAAACTTGTTGTCACAAGTCATTTTTCTCCAAACCCTATTTTGAGCAAATTCTACTTTTCTTGACATATAATAATTGTATATTTTATGGGGAATGGTGAGATGATTTTATAGACCTATACCTACACAATGTGTACTGTTCAAATCAATATAGTCAGCATTTCCACCTCCTTAAACACTTCAGGTTCATTCTCCTTTATAGCAAATGAAATTAGAAGTAGTTTCCAAGCCACAAAGAGGTTGTGCAAAACACAAAAAAGAAAAGAAAAAAAAACAATAGCAACCTAATAATTTCAACAAAAACATTTAGATGGCTTAGGTAAAAGTTGGTTAACTTAAAATAATCCAATTACAATTTTCCATAATTTTCTACATAGTAATATGTAGAAAGACTTATAGACTTAGGCTTTCATCATTTACTGAATAAAATATGAAATTTTAAAAGCAGATAAAAGATAACAAAAGTCTTACCTCCATCAATACAAAGAGTGCAGCAAAGAACAGAAGGGTTGCCCATTCCACTCTGTGTAGAATTATCTCAAAATCATGGATATCAGCTAAAATTAGCAACCAGATGGCACCCAGAATAGCAATCCATCCTGAAAAATAAGAAAATGGAGATATATATGTTCAATTGTTAATAGACCAATTAATTATTCTCCCCTGATTTATCCCTTATTGAGGATAACTGATATGTGGCAGACTGCACGTATTTAAAATGAATAATTGCTATTTTGACTTAAGTGTAGATCATGAAACCAACACTATAATAAAGACAAATGCACATATTCTTACTGCTCAAGGTTCATGCATACCCATGCTCTCTACCCCTCTAGCTCCTCCTATCACGCCCCACACACTCTCAGTAAACTATTCATCTCTTCTTTCACTATAGTTTAATTTACATTTTCTATATTTTATATAAATATAGACTCCCTATTAATCATACAGTACATATATTTTGCTCTGTTTCTCAAAGGACAGATCATGTAGCTAGAAAATCAATAGTCAGCATAATTATTTTAAGATTCATTGGTTTTGGTTTGTGAATCAATAGTTCATTCTTTGTCACTATTAGTAGTACACCATGATATGGCTATGACACATTGTACCATTCACCCTTTGATGGACCTTTGGCTTGTTTCTAGTGTTCAACTATTACAAATGAGTGTGCTATGAACAATCATATACAATTCCTTGTATATACACATGCTTTCCATTCTCTTGGGTAAATATCTTGGAATGGGATGGTTAGATCATATGAGAGGTTAATATTAAGGAGTGCTGTGTGGAATACTTATGTTTTAAGAAGTGGAAAAACTGTTTTCCAAAAGGATTCCAGTTCCTCCACATCTTCACTGAGAATTGGTCAGTCTTTCTGATTTTAGACAATGGGTGGGAGATGGATATCTTATTGTGGTTTCAAATTACATTTACCTATTGATTCATCTTTATGTGTACTTATTTGCCATGTATATATTTTCTTTCATAAAGTTTTTGTCCAAAAAGTCTACTCACTTGCTAGCAGAGCCAATTGCGAAACCCAAAATAAACAAAAGAAAAGAAATGACAAAGATTGAAACATGAATCAATGAAATAGAAAACAAAAATATTGGTGATACCAAAATCTGGTTGTTGTTGTTTTTTTAATAAATAACACTAATAAACTTAACCAATCTGAATAGGTTAAAAAGCAAGAAGACAAAATTGCTGATATCAAGAATAAGATTGATATCATGACTATAGTTTCTGTAGATACAAAAATATATTCATTTTCTTCAACTGCCATAACACTCAAACATGGTAGCTTAACACAGCATCTATTCATTATATCACAGTTTTCATAGGCTATAAGTACAGTGGGTTTGTAGCAGGGTGTGAATGTGTTCTCTCTCTGCCCCTGAAATATCTTAATTTTGTAGCTTAATTTTGTTCTATCTGAAACCTTGTGGCGTTTTACAAAGGATCCTTTGAACACGTTCCTGCCTCTAGACATTTTGCAGATGCTTTTTACCAAAAGCAAAGTGTCCTGATGAAACCACTACCTATAGATAAGATGAACCATCACGTATGTCTCATAAAGCCAAAGCCAAGATGTTGGCTGCATTCCTTTCTAGAGACTATGGAAGAGAATTGTTTCCTTGCTTATTCAGGCTGTTGCTATAATTCAATTCCTCATAGCTATAAGAATGAGGTCCCTACTGCCTTACTGGCTATCACCTAAGAGCTGTTCTCAGCTTCCAGAGGTCACCTACATTTCCTGGCTCCATCTTCCAAGCAATGGTGAGTCAAGTCCCTCTCACACTTCAGATCTTTTCTGCCTCTTCTGACACATCTCCCCCACTGACCCTTCTTCCATTTTCCTCTTCCATTTTTAAGGGTCCATATGATTATATTATGCCTGTTTAAGCAATCCAGGAATATCTACCTCTATTAAGGATTATAACATTAATTTTACTTACAAAGTCCCTTTGACATGTAACAAATATACCCAGGCATCAACACCAGAAATTAGAGTGTAGACACCTTTCAAATAGGGACTGTAGGTATGTATGGGTTAGTGAAAGAAATTCACATTTTAATAATATAGGTTCCACAAACACTGTATGTATCTATATTATTTGTGTATTTTTTAGTTTTTCTTAAGAATGTCTTGTACAAATCCCTGCAATCTTTTGTGTATACATTAGCAAACTGATGCTAAAATTTATATAGTAATGCAAAGGACCTAAAATACCCAAAGCAACTTAAAAAAGAACAAAGTTGGAAAATATACATTATGTCGCTTCAAGACTTATCTAGAGCTCCTATTGTATAAAGCTACAATAATCAAAACAGTGTGGTACTACAACAAGATAATCAAATTCATCAATGGAGAATCCAGAAATAGACCAACACAGTCATGGCCAATTGATTTCCAATAAAAGTTCAATGGTGATTCAGTGAAGAAAGGGGAATCTTTTCCAGAAATTGTACTATAACAATTAAGCATCCATATACAAAAGAAATTTTACTCTGATCTATTCATTAATTATATTCAAAAGTTAACACAAATAGATTGTAGGCCTATATGTAAAGTTTGTAAGTATAAAACTTCTAGAAGAAAACACAGGAAAAACCTCTGGAACTTTGGGTTAGGCAAAGTTTTCTAAGATACAATCCTAAAAGCATGATTCCTGAAAGGAAAGTTTTATATTAATGGGACTTTATCAAAATTATGAATTCGTGCTTTTCAAAAGGCACTGTTAAATAGAAGTCCAGTAAGGGTTCTATTTTCCCTATACATACAAGGCTGTGATAAAATTTAGTTTATAAATCAGGCACAATAAGAGATTGAAAACAATAATAAAATTAGAACAATGACTGTTATAAAAACTGTGAATGTGTTCTCTCTCTGCCCCTGAAATATCTTATTGTACTTCCACTCCCTTCTTGTGATGATGTGAAGTCAAACAATGCCTACATGCTGGTATGAAGTAAGGTGAGTGATGTAGGTTTGGGTGTAGCATCAGACTACTACATAGCGCTTGTGTTCACATAAGCCTTAAGACACTGTGATAGTTGATCTGAAAGCTGAGATGGCTAGTAAGTAACCAGGGTGGGAAGCAGAAAAAGTGTGGCTACATCAGGCAAAAGGATGAACACATTCCAGACAGAATGGAGAATGGCTAGAGATTTTATCACACTACTCAGAACAGCAATGCAATTTAAAACTTATAAATTGTTTATTTCTGGAATTTTCCATTAATATTTTTGGACCCTGGTTGACCGTGGATTACAGAAGCCACACACAAAACCACAGATAATGGGAAAAGGAGGGACTATTGTATAGGACTCAGCACTATCTGCATTTTTAGGCATTCACTGGGGTTCTTGGCACATATGTCTTATGGATAAAGTGGAACCACTGTAATTTATAAAAGAAAAAATTGAGTGTTAATGAGAATTTGTAGAAATTGGAACCCTCACACATTGCTGATGGAAATGTAAAAATTGTTCCAACTGCTGTGGAAAAACAATCTGGCAGTTCTTCAAAAAGCCAAACATAGAATTACCACATGGCCCACCAAGAACCAATTCTTGTACACCAGTGATCATGGCAGCACTATTCACAATAGACAAAAGTTGGAAACAACCCTCATGACCATCATCAGATGAATGGGTTAAAAAAAAAAAAGATGTCATATAACACAATGCAATGCTATTCATGTTATTCAGCCATATCTAGTATATGCAAACTTCTAGAAACAGAAAGTAGATTAGAGACTACCAGGGGCCAAGGAGGAGGGAGAGAATAGGAGTTACTATTTAATGGCTATTGAGTTTCTGTTTAGGGTGATGACAAGTTTTCAAAGTTGTGGTGATGATCCACAATATTATGAATATAATTAGTGCCACTGAATTATAGACTCAAAAAAAGGTTACAATGGCAAAATTTATGTGAAATATATTTTTACAATGATTAAAAAAAAAAGAAGGAAGATGTGTACGGGAAGTACATTGTCATTTAGGGTGTGGGTGGGCAGATCATAAAGCCTCACACAGCTGGCAAAGATGTCAGGACCTCATTCTGTTGACAGAAGTCTCTGAGGTTTCCTAAAGCTGAGCAGCCTGAGTTTTCCATGGGCCTCAGCTTCCTTGGCCTGAGAGACTTTATTACTTGTCTTTGAATTCTCCAGAGCACCTACCCTAACACAAAGGACAGACACTTTACTCTCGGTCCATCACATTGAATGTTTGATTCCTTGATTGCTTCCCTAAAGATAGATCATTTCATATATTTCTGTTTTTTTTTTAATTCTTGTTAAGAAAAATTGCATTTTCCCTGGGCAGTGCTTTTCTACACCCAGAAATGGCATCCCTTTATTTGCTCAGCTATATGGCAATAAGAGCCTCTCTCAGAGTCACTAAAAACACAAGTTGTTTTTCTTAAGCCTAAGAAATTCCAGTCATGACAGAAAGCTGAAGCTCTCTAGGACTCTTTTTATAGTCTTATTTTCTCTTATCATTTCTGGAGACCTAAATTTTCATTCATCCACAACTCCTGCCATAGCACTCATCAATCCAGTTTCAGAATAGGTTTTATATTCACAGAATTTTGTCTTGTCAGGAAAATTCCCTGCAATAACCTACAATTGAATGGAGACTCACCTTGTCCTTGCAAAACCTCGATTTTTTTCCCTTAATTTTAAACACACTGCCTGCAGAGCTGGCAACACTAATCAACTGCCTGAACAAGAATATTTGGTTGGTAATATGAAATCCCTTAGCTAAAGAGCAAAGTGGCACCTTCTAATGGGACCCCCAGGTCACCATTAGCAGTGATCCACCCCATTCTCACTCAGCCTGGCTCCTTGATGACAGTGACAAGAGATGAAGTTGTGGGGTATTTTATAATGTGCTGAAATCAAAAAACACTAATGGGAACATTACAATTTCCAGCTTTCACATTCTATTACAAATTCTAACAATGTGCCATTGAGACGATTCTTTTAAAAATTAAAAGTTTGGTTGAGTGAAGATGAATAAGGATGAAAAGCAGCATTTACCTGAGATGACTTTATCCTGTGGAGCAACTATTAAACCCCCTCCTTGAATGCACATTCATCTCTCACGGAGAGCTTTGCCATTCCTTACAGCAAAATTTGTGATAAATGCTTGGTACTTTCATTTGTATCTCCAGTAGAGTCAAATTTCATTGCAGAACAAAAAACTAAAGGAACCTCTTCTGCCCCCATTCCTAAAGCTCTAGGCAGCACAATTCAAGTGAGCATAGGACAAAGGCCTCCATCATGCACTATGTGGCCTCCTTGGAACTCACCCATCATCTTTCAGCAATCCAATCCAGAAGGAAATGGAGACTCCCAAAGATGAGCTGGTTTCTTTCATGTTACACAGCTTGCTGGGGACAAAACTAGAATTCAATCCCTAGTCTACAGAATTTCTTTTCATGCCACCAAGTTGGATTCTTCTCCTGTGTTCAGTCTAGATGGAATGTTTTCACTATTTATGAATAAATTCGGTTTATTTATCTGAAACTTCTCCCCAAAATGTGATTTGTTTACTATAATGAGCAATGTAGCTTAATTTTGTTCTATCTGAAACCTCGTGGTGTTTTACAAAGGATCCTTTGAACACGTTCCTGCTTCCAGACATTTTGCAGATGCTTTTTACCAAAAGCAAAGTGTCCTGATGAAACCACTACCTATAAATAAGATGAACCATCACGTATGTCTAAAGCCAAGCAGGCCGCATCTCCAGAGAATATCTCAACCATCACTATTCTTATGTTCATCCCTCCAACCAGGAAGAATCACAAATGGGCTATACATACGATGCATGGTACAAGCCACCCTGCCTGCCTCCCTTTGATGAAGTAACTCATAATGGCTACACGCTGCCTAAAATAGGCCAAATGAGCCTCGTCTCAAATAATCAAGGTGAGGACCTTCAGTTACACAGCTACACTGTGTTTTTCTATGAGGTAGCTTTCAACCTGTTCTCAGTCATCATTTACCCAGGCAGTGGCCCACTCAGTGCTCCATCCTGAGAAATCCCAGCCTACAGTTGGGTGGACGAGTAGAACAGCAGCTGGCTCAGAAGCGGTTAAGTTCTGTTACAGCACTGTGCAGGGGGCCACAGCTGTGAGACCCAAAGAACAGCACCCCTAACTACCTGAGTAATTGTTCTATAGACAGATTTTCTTTTTCTTTTTTTTTTTTTTTTGGTACCAGGGATTTAACTCAGGGTACTTAACCACTGAGCCACATCCCCAGCCCTTTTTGTATTTTATTTAGAGACAGGATCTCCTGATTTGTTTAGGGTCTCACTAAGTTGCTAAGGCTGGCTTTGAACTAGTAATCCTCCTGCCTCAGCCTCCTGAGTCACTGGGATTGTAGGCATGCACCACTGCGCCTGGTGACAGACAGGTTTTCTCTTATGAGAAAATGCCTATTTTTTTCCTAATTTTTTTTTACACTCAGTGTACTTTTTAAATTATATCTCTTAAGACTTTTAAATCAAATAATTTCCACCTTTTTTCTTCTTAAGCTACTAAGGGTTTATTTTGTTTGTTTTTTTTAATTTGTTCTAAAAATTTATACATGAAGGTAGAATGCATTTTGATACATTATATATAAATGGAGTACAACTTCTCATTCTTCTGATTGTACATAATGTGGTATTACACAGGTTGTGTAATCATATATGCACATAGGATATTAATGTCAGATTCATTATTCTATCCTTCCTGCCCCACTACCCCCTCACTCCCCTATACTCCTCTCCACCCAATCCAAAGTACTTCTAGTCTTCCTTACCACCACCCCCTGCCCATTGTGAATTATCATCTGCATATCAAAGAAAACATTTGGCATTTAGTTCTTTGGAATTAGTTTATTTGCTTAGCATGATGTTCTCCAACTTCACCTATTTACCTGCAAATGCCATAATCAAATTCTTCTTTAAGGCTGAGTAATATTCCATTGCATGTATGTGTGTGTGTGTGTGTGTGTACTTTTTTCTTTATTCATTCATCCATTGAAGGGCACTTAAGTTGGTTCCATAGTTTAGCTATAGTGAATTCTATAAACAGTGATGTGGCTGCATCACTGTAGATTCTAAATCAGCATTCTACTTGTCTTTTAAATCCAGCAAAAGCCAGACCGTTTTCATCCCCTTATGTTTCCTAGAGTGCTTAGCCATCAGCCTGAGCAGGTCACTCACATGGCACTAGGGCCTGCATCAGGCACTGTTTCTGAGGCCTCCATATACATGAACTGATTCAGTCCTCACAGCAACCTATGGGTACGGAGGCATAGAGTAAGTGCAGAACTGGAGGGAGGCTTAGGGCTAGGAAGATCTAGCTCCAGATCTGCCCTTCTCCCTTTTACATCCAGGGAAGTGGTTTCCAACCTTCCAAGGTTCTGGCTTTGACTAAGACATCAAAAGTCACAGTGAAACTAATGCTCCTTTGAACACTTAGAGGCTTCCTTGTGGTTTCCAATCAGGCTTAGGAAGCTCTATGGTCACATCAAGTGAGTAGTTGGGAAGGATAAAGATGACTAAAACATAAGCAATTCTATTTCCAAATATTTTGCCTCAAATAAAGTTTTCCACTAATATTGCAGGCTAGTATAGACACCCAGGACCCTGCTAAGCAGCCCCTCCCTATCCACTCTATGTGCCCACCCTCTCTACCATGGAGGCTGACTTGTATAGACCATATTGAAAGGTTCTCTTGTCCTGGACCTCAGTTGGGCTTTGCCAAGAGGGAACCCAGCAAGAGAATGAGCCAGATGAGAGTGGGCTGGGGACTTTTGTACTTTGGGATCTCTCTATACAGGGCCCTCACACTGAAGGTCACACTGGTCTTTGCAAAGTTACCTTGTCATCACTGCATCCTCCCAGTTTCTAAGAATCTCCTTCCTCTCACACACCCCCAGCCCGATATTGCTCTGGAATATGCCCTTCCCTTTGTGGATTTCCTCCACCTCGCCCACACTGGTACACAGTCCCCTTAGTAAAGTCAATGCAAATTACCAAGTTGGAGTGTGACGCGTTTCCTGGTGGGATCCTGATTGATAGAGTGAATTGTATTCAGTTTGTCCTTTTATAGACATCTTCTACTATACCATACATGGAAAAAGAGCATCAATTTTAAACAAAACACATAGCTCAGTTACCAAGGAAACATGCTCATGTAGCCAGCTCCCTGAACAAGAGATTGAACAGGATCAGCATTCTAAAAGCCCAGTTAGATCCCACCACTCCCTACATTCTTCTCACCTGACCCTTAACACCACAGGACAGATTCGCTTGTTTTTGAGTTTTTAATAGAAAGAATCACATAGCATGTACTCTTTCCTATCACTTCTTTTGCTAAACATGTTTGGGAGATTTAGTCATTTGTTACAGTTGCAGTGATATGTTAATTTTTTATTTCTACATAATATTCCACTGCATCACTGCCTCATAACTTATTCATCCTTATAGGATTGACAGATATTTCAGTTGCTTCCGGTTTGGGGCTATTATAAGTGGAGCTGCTGTGAGCATTTTCAGACATATCTTTTGGTGTGCACTTCTACACATTTTTGCTGGGCATACAATGAGAACAAAATTTCCAGGCAAGCATTGACCTAAACTTAGTAGATGATGCCAAATTATTTTCAGACATCATTATACAAATTTAAAATCTGATCGGCAACATATGGCATTTTCTATTGCCCTACATTTTCTCAGCATTTAATTTTCTCAGACTTCAATTTCAGCCATTTAGGTATGAATGTGATAGCATCTCATTGTGGCTTAAATTCACACTTTACTGATAACTTCTGAGGTTGAGCAATTTTTATATGCTTATTGGTAATTTCAGTATCCTATTTTGTCAAGATTCCTTTCAATTTTTTATTTTTTATTTATCTTTATTAATCTACAGGTGTCCTTTTTTATATTTTAGGTATAATTTCCAAATGTAATCAAAGATATGATTGGGACCGGCCTTTTTTCACTCTGTAGTTTCTTTTCGCCCATTTTGCAGCATCTTTTGAGAAACAAAAGTTCCTTGTTTTAAGCTAGTCAAAGTGATCAACCTCATCCTTAGCCATCAGCACTTTTTATATCTTATTTAAGACACTGAGTCATATGGTAGTGTCTTTGATGACATAGCATGATCTGCCTAAGATATTTAGAAGGATCCTATTTTAAAGAAGAGACCAAGACCACTTGGTGAGTTTGGGTCCTCTTAAACTAAACACATGCCTTGGGAAGGGCATACAAAATGGTAATGTGATGGGAAGGAGGTACACACCTGCCTAGACTGATCCGCCACATAAGATCTGATGAAGGTCAGGAATGGGAACCAAATAGACTTCCCATCTCAGAAGGGAACATTCTCCTCCTCCATACAAAAGTAGTGGACCGTGGGCTGGGCCTGGGCACTAGCATACAGGTCACTGCTTGCTATACCAGGTGGTTCCAGCTTCTCTTCAATAAAAGTAGAAAAATCATAATTTTTCTCTGTAGCCCTTCCATTCCATCTCCAAAAAAAGAGGAGAAAGAAAATCGGGGGTGGGAGGCAGAGTAGATAGGACAGCCCAACAACCCTGCAAATATTCCCCTTTAAGATGGCAAGTAAAACCTTCAAATCATTCAAGGATGCCTGTGCTTGGAGACAAGCAGACTTTTCCAAATACTTACGCCTATAGTGAACACACACACACACACACGCACGCACACACACATACACATACACCCCCAAGTAGTGCTCAGTATCCAGGTTGCATACCAAATGCCAGCTCGCTCACATAGCAGCAGGATAAATTCCTGAGATGAACTGAGAGACAGCTTCCACCACACACATATACTGGATACCCTCAGGAATGGGTCCCTGTGGCCTTCAGAAAGGTGAACTGCATATGAGTTCTGCCAGAGGACTGCACAGTCTCATGGAGAAGACAGCCCAGGAGCATCTCCCACAATGTACGACATGACAGCTATGCTAGAATCACACACCTCATGCCATAGGCGTCTCTGAGGTAAATCCACACACTCTGCTGAGGCCATGGGTGACTGAACCAGAGTCTAACTCGACATTGGAGCTATTCTGTGATCTTAAGCATCTTTGAAGGATGTTGAAAACCCTCCAGGCTCTGAGGAGCTTAAATGCATGAGAATGCCAGTGAGAAGGAAGGGGTCACAACTAATGCTTTCTTATATTTTTAGATATCAGTGTCAAATAATTTTCTAACTTCTATTTTAAAAAATATCAATTGGAGTTCTTGATGTAGCTCGTCGACATTAAAGGAAGGAGACAAACTCTCAGAACTCCACCAACTTGAGGTTACGTGGAGAAAGCAATATTTCATCCCACAGGCAGGTTCTCCTTGGATCCAGTGGAGCTGCCTGGGTCACAGAGTGCACAACTGCGGTGATCTGCATTACACATGAACACAGCCCCAGGAGTTGGGCAACAGAGCAGCTGGGCCCTGAGAAATGTACCTAGCTGCCCTTGGAGATCACAGAGGTTTGCCTCTGTCCCTCTCAATCCTCAGGTTCCTTGAAATTCAAAAAGGATGCATATTCAGTGATTCTTTCCATGCCCACCAACATCCAGGCAGATCTAGATAGTCACTCCTGGTAGCTGAGTTCTATGAAGCTTCCTAACACACAAGACAACAGATCGTGGAAAACAATTTTAGAAAGTGTTTTATATAGTGGTTCACAAATACACATCAGAGCTCACTGGGCATGGTGGTGCACACCTGTCACAAGGTCAGCCTCAGAAACTTAGTGAGACCCTGTCTCAAAATAAAAATGAATCAAATGAGTTGGGGCTATACCTCAGGAGTAAAGTGCACCTGGGTTCAATCCCCAATACCAAAAAAATAAATATATTTATATATAAGAGCTCCCCATATCAGTCACTTTTTCCTTGGTATACCCCCAGGAAGTTTTCCCAGCCCCATAAAGATAGATGAAGCCACAAAACCAACCTCACCCCTGGGCTTTGAGCAAATGAGACCCATCTTCCTAACCTTGCATTTAAGGGCAGCTATAAGCTTTATCTATTGCCTCTTCCCTGCAAGTTGACCATGGAAACTATCAATGTGGTGGCATCACACAATGCTGGTTCCTCTGTCCACAGGCACCCCCACTGACCAGCATAATACATGTGGTATCAGCAAGAAAAATCCTTTGTTGAATCTTCTGAGATGCTAGGATCACTATTTTACCCAGGGTAGCCCATTCTATCTGATATGTCTGGCCTGAGAAAATATCAGATGCACAGGGTGTAAGTAATAGTATGGTGTGTTTGCTAATGTTCAAAGAAAAACTAGGTCAGTCATGTTTTCAGTTGTTGAGTTTTGCTCCAATTAACTGTGTCATATTCACTGACAATGGAACGCTTAATTTCCACAAGTGAGCATTTGAAAAACTGATTCTTTTATGATTACAAGCCTCAGAAATGATGATATTGCACAAGATTAATTCAAATTCTTATTTAAATTATCAATGTGGAAAAAATTCAAACATGACCCTTGGCATTGCTTCAGAAAAGCAAGTGAAATTTTTGATACAACTCACTCTCTAGTCTTATGACTGCTAAGTCAGAGATGCCCAGAAACTTAAGTTTAATCTCTTGGTCCCTGTATTTCTTATAAGCTTATAGACATGATATATCTAAACTTGTCTTTCTATAACAAATATGAGGCGTGTCCTTCTTATTAATGCTAAGGGGAAGTATGATTTATATAGGGAACAATTTTAATATATAGGGAGATGACTTAGAATGTCAAGGTTAATAACCAATGAGAAACCTGTAAATAGCAGCCATTTGATCTGACACTTTTAACAATTTTCTTGATAAAACGCCTTTCCAACACTGTTTATCCATTGATGACCCGCAGATATTTTTGTTTAAGTGTACCTCTAACACTTCTGAAAAATTCATGACTTAAAAGCTGATCTGTTCTCTATCAAAATCATCCAACTTAAAAAAAGAAAAAAAAAAACCATCCCTCAGCTGTCTTACTGATGTGCAGACCCATGTGATATAAGCTATTAGGGATAAAAAAAAAAATGAGGGGAGAAACAATCATTAAACTGTTTGCTCTTTTCTAAATTCATTGACGTGTGTGCTGGATGGAGGATATTGGCTGCATTATTCAAGACATACTGGAGCTAATAAAAGGAGAAGACCACGAACATCAATAAATACTTAATGTTTAGAGAATCAAAATCAAAACATAACCAGCCTTGTGAAATATATCACTAGATTCCTGTCAAAGTTGTAGTTTGAAGAAACTAGAGGAGAGGAACTAGACTTCTTTATCTTCATATCTCACTGTGATTTCATAGTGCTCAAAAAGTGTACTTCAATCTGATTGGTAAAAATGTTCTAGAGTCAGTAGCAAATTACTTTTATAGCAAAACAAGGTTCCTGGTACTGTACATCACAATTAAAATTGTCAGGTAGATGAGAAAACATGTCTGTGTGTTATTTAGTAAAAGATTATTTCTTAATGACAGAGGCTTGGGGACCCAGCTGTCAGAAGAGGGCATGAGATAGTTTTGAAGAATATGGAGAGGACAGATGAGCCCACTGCACCTCTTGAGAAACCACACATGAAGGACTAGAAAATATCATGTATCCAGGCTCTGTGAGGGCTCTTGTCCGGTCATCAACTCCCTCCTCACTCAGACCAAACTCATATTTCCACCAAAAGGAAGCATTAAGCTATAAATCCATGAATTACATTCTTAAAGTTGTCTTTTCCTCTTGGACTTCTTGGCAAAGTACCTAGATAGCCAATTTTCACCAGGTAATCAAAATTCACAACAGCCTCCAAGGAGAGATGTTGTGGGTCACCAATGATTAACAGACAGAAATACATCCCTCAAAAATAATCTTTGATGTTAACGTTGAAAAACAAATATCTATAATTGAATCGCTTTGAAACTTATCTGTGGAATGATGTCGGTGAGAAAAGCAAAGTAAGACTTCTACTCCTCCATAAAAGCAATGAGGAGTATACACTGGCAAAGTCTCAAAATCAACTGTTTTGAAACTAAATTGAGCAAAACCTTTCAAGAAGTTCTTATTCAAGAAAAAAACAACTGAATATTGATTATAATAGGAAGTCTATGAAAAAGTAAAGGAAAGATGAATAAAGAAAAGTGAACAAAGCCTCAGAGGCTTATGGTAGGAAACCATTAAGTGCACCAACATATGTAGAACAGGAGTCCTCAAAGAAAAGGAGAGAGGGAGTGGGGCAGAAAAAAAGGTGAAAAAATAATGGTCCAAAATGTTCCAAAGGTGAGGAAAAACACAAATCTCAACATCCAAAAGCTCAATCAGGTACAACCAAGACAATTCAAAGAGATCCACATCTAGACATCATAATTAAAACTGTCAAAAGACAAGGACAAAGACAAAGAGAGAATTTTGAAATAGTGGGAGAGAAGCAGCTGATCATACACAAGTGTCCTTAATAAAATTATCAGATGGTTTCTATTCAGAAACCAGCAGGATAATGGGTCTGGGATGACATATTCCAAGTGTGAAATATAAGACTGTCAACCAAGAATTCTATCTCCAATCAAGCCATCCTTCAAAAAAAAAAGAAAAAGAAAAAAAATTTGTCATTTCCCCCAAAACTAAGAATATTCATTGTTAGAATCTATTACATATAAGAAATACTAAAAGAAGTCTTTGATCTGAAAGAAAAGGACTTTGGAAAGTAATTGAACTTCATATGAATAAATAAAGAGCACATATAGGGATACTTATATAAATAAATATAAAAGACATCAAATATAATTTCATAACTTTCATATTAATCAAAAGATAACAGCATAAAGCAATGATTATAAAACTGTTAATGGGCAACTGTTAATGTATAAAGGTGTAAATGTATGGAAATAGCACAAAAATCAGGGGACAACAAAGTTATATAAGAAGAAAGTTCTATAAGAAGAAAGTTCTTTTATGGCATTAAAAATAAATTGATATTAATTTTAACTAGGCTGTTATAAATTAAATGTTTATTGTAATCCCCAGAGCAACCACTTTAAAAAACCTCAAAAAATAGAGTAATAGGAAATTTAAATGGTACATTAGAAAATATTTAATACAAAAAGAATGTAATGGAGAATAAAAGGACAAAGAGATGTAAGACAAAGAAAATAGCAAAATGGCAGACCAAATTCTACCCTATCAGCAATTACAATGAATACAAAAGTTTATTAAACACTCCAAACAAAAGTCAGATGTTAACAGCATGAATATGTTAATCATCAAAATATGTGCTGTCTGTATGGATTTACTTTGGAGTCTACGGCAAATAGGTAGAAAGTAAAATGATGAAAAAAAAAGATATACCTTGTAAACTGTAATCAAAACAGAGCTGAAGTAGCTGTGCTAATATCAGTTAACACAGGCTTTAAGATAAAATAAATTGTTACTGCAGATCATTTATTTTATAATGGCAAAGGGAAAGTCCAACAATAAAATAAAAACATTATATATATATATATATATATATATATATATATATATATATATATATCCCTAACAAAAGATCCCAAGAAAAAATGAAGCATATAAAGTGACAGAATTGCAACAACTGTGGAAAAACAACCTGACAGTTTTTCAAAAGGTTAAGCACAGAGTTGCAGCATCACCCTTCAGTTTCATTCCCAGGTATACTCCCCAAAGGATTGAAAACAAATATCAACACAAAAACTTGAACACAAATGCTCATCACAACATCGTATTCCCTTGTAAACAAAAAAAATTCATTGCTAGAATTCCTTTCATATAAGACCTACTAAAAGAAGTCTTTGAGTCTAAAATGAAAGGGCTTTGGAAAGTCATTCAAATCCATATGAATAAATTAAAGGCACATATAGAGATATGTATATAAACAAATATAAGAGACAGTATAGATGTAATTTTGTAACTTCATATTATTTAAGGAAAGTAGCTAATTGGACTTAGAAACCCAAGATCTATGTATATAATGGAATATAACTCATTCATAAAATGAAATGAAGTATTAATACATGCTAGAGCCTGGATGAACCTTGAAACATTATGCTAAGTCAGAAAGCCAGACAGAGAAGACAACAGGCTGAATGAGTACATTCTATTCAACATATTCTGAATAGGCAAATCCACAGAAATAGATATAAAAGGAGAAGCAGTTTCTGGGAACTGAGAGTCAGGGGAAAAGGAGCAAAACTAATGGGTACAGGTTTATTTGGGGTCTGATAACAATATCCTAGAATTGGATACTGGCCATGGTTGCACAACATGGTGAATATACTAAAACACACTGATTCATACATTTTAGCAAGATGAATTTTATATTATGTAAATTTCTTATTTTATTTCTTTAAAAACTAAGCCATTTTTGCTATTCCATGATTTCATTTATTCAGTGCTGTGGTGAAAGTGGAAAGTTACCCATGATGAGAATAATAAAGAAAATAGCTAATTATCCTAATCTACCTAAAATACCCAAGGTCCATGTATATTATATTTATCATCATTGTGAAATAATCACATTTATCAAGATAAATACTTGGGACCAGGATGGAGCCAATCAGGTACTTAAATGTTTTTTAAATTTTTATTATCAGGTCGATACAACTAGGGTATAATGATTGTCCTTTACATTTTATACACACACACACACACACACACGTATGGATTTTTTTTTATCTCTCATGACTTTTTAAAATCAAACATTAGCTTTTCCTTAGTTATAAATCCTCATTTTTTGTGGACTTTATTAGGTTTTACATCTGTACCTTGATTATGGAAATTACCATAGTTTTATAATTCAGTACCCTTGCCTTGTCTCTGCATCAGACTATAAGAGCTCTGAAGATCTTGTACCTTAATTAGCTGTATAGTCCTTTCTATACCTAATATGATTCCCTGCACAGAATAACTGCAGCTTCATCTCTCCTTCTAAAATAGAAGACCTAGGAGCACAGTGACTTGGTCTTTATGCCCAATTCCCAGGCATTTGTTGTACAAACATATAAACTAGTGAATAAATAGATGGATGGATGGATGATTTAATTGAAATGATATATATAGTCAGCTTTCTATATCTACAAGATCTGTATCTGATGATTCAACCAATCAGAATTAAAATATTTGACAAAAAGTGTGTCTGTATTGAGCATTAACAGTTATTTTTCTTTTCATTCTTCCCTAAACAACACTGTATTGTTAATAATCCATATAGTATAATATTGTATTAGATATAATAAGGCATCTAGAGATAAGTTAAAGTATACAGAGGATTTGCAGAGGTTATATGCAAGCTCTATGCCATTTTATACAAGGGACTTGAGTATCCTAGGGTTTTGATATTCTTAGGGGTTCCTGGAATCAATCCCTCAGAGATACCAAGAGATGACTGTACTTATCAGAAACTAGATGTCCTAGAAAATACATTGAGAAGTTTTGGGAATGTCTGTCCAGCTCATAATAGTGCCTCTTCCTCTAAGAAATTACCCCAGCCATATTTTATAATGTGGCCCTGCCTCCTAATCATAATTTTCAGGTCTAAGAAAGGAAGGTAACCTTACCTGGGCCAACTGGACTTTTCACCTGGGAATTCAAACTAGCCTTTTGTTTTTGTGAGGCTGAAACTGATGTTCTATAAACTAGGAAAGAGATAAGACAACCCCTCTTCTGCAGTGAGCAGTTAAAAGATGAAATATCCAGTCATGGAAAAGCCTGTGGCTGAGAACAGATGGGGATACTGGGCTTCAAGCAGTATAGAGCCTTTCTTCTGCCTGGGCCTGACCCTGGGAGGTCCACCCTACCTTGGAATCTGTCAATCATTTCATTGTTACTCCAATTATCCTCTATTTTCTTTAAGACAGATCAAGTAGATTGCTTTATTTGTAACTAAAAATACTTTCACAAAGACAACAATAAAATTACTCAGCAATAGAAACACCAAGAGACACAGAGAAGACCAGCAATTTCAAACCATAATCAGGGAAATAATTACAGAAAAATTTCCAGCATTGAAATCTAATCAAACATATTGTGAAAGAATCTAGGGGTATATTGTGAACTAATTATCAAAGAAGGAGGCCTAGGAAATTGCTAATCAAAGGTTATAAATTTTAAGGTCAAAGATAACATTTTCAACCTGCCTCACGGATTCATTTTATAAGTTCACAATCAACCATAATTCTGAAGTCCTAAAGTTCAGAAAAGCAGAAATTTTTCAAACTTTTAGACCAAAATTGAACACAACCTGACTTGAACCAAAACAAAGCTATTTATGGTCTTTATTACACTTTGTGTAAATATTCAAGTTTTTTTTTTTTACAGAAACATTAATGCTTAGATGACAGGTGCCAGCCCTAAATGTCTCAGGAGGTATTACATGAAGTTGAGAATCCCTTATCCAAAATGCTGGGACCAAATTGTTTCAGATTTGGAATTTTTTCAATTTGGGAATATTTACATTATATATAATTAGATATCTTATGGATGGAACCCGGTCTAATGAAATTTGGTTTATATCCTTCTTATGCATAGAACCTGAAGATCATTTTAAACACTAATTTGAGTGCACCTGCACTTTGACTGCCACCCTTCCCGTGAGGTCAGGAGTAGAATTTTCCACTTGTGGCATCGTGTCAATACTGAAAATTTTTCTGACTTTGAAGCATTTCAGATTTTCTGAACAATGATGCTCACCCTACATACAATTCAAGTATGTGCACTGAATTGTATTTCTAAAACATAAACAAAATATTTGAATTTCAAAACATTTCTGGCACCAAGGGTTTCATATAGGGACAGTGGACCTTTGTGGAAGAACCTGTTTTGTGAGGTGATGATTCCTGCACGTGGGATTACTTTGCCGTGTAGATGTGAATTGTAGCCATGGTCCAGATTCACATCTCCTTTCTTCACTGTTGTGAACCTCTGGCCTGCCTTTGGGTCCCTAAGGGCTCTCCTGTTCCTCACACAAAGTCTGTGTCAGTGACTGGCTCTGTGTGGACCCCACCATCCTCACACTGTGCACACTAACAGGGTCTTCTCTGGAGTCCAAGTACCAACACCTCCCTCCTAGCTGATGCTTCTCTGCTGGAGCTGCTGCCGGGCCCTCAGAACATGCCAGTTGAGTGTATCTGCAAGTCGGCACCTTATGGGGAGGAACTTTGACCACCGGGAAATGGGGATCAATGAGTAATAGTCCTTTCTCCTTCAACCCTATATAGTCCTGGGGTGCATTTTTATACTTCTTCTCAACCTGGTGAGATGGAGAAACCAGTGGCTCCTGATGGCTTACTCCCTTTGCTAATCTGTCTCCCTACACCTCATTTCTCTTCCCTGGAATCAGACTTCCCAGAGAGAAATCTTGCACATCAGCCTCTGTCTTGTCCTCTACTGTCTGAAATACCTAGGCTGAGTCATCCACATAGTTAATTCTCACAATAATGAAGCTGAATCTATTAGACTCGATGAGAGATTTTTGTTCATGCATTCTATAAATGTTTCTAGCTACTGGTGTGTTAGACATTAACCCAAGGCACTGAGAAGAGGAAAATATAGAAAATATGGACCACATCCTCAAGTTTCATTGGAGAACAGGAGCTCAGGGGACAGAGAAGTAAATTCATCACTAGGATAACAGATAGGCTCCATGTATAAGGTATGTATGTGTGCTGTGGAACTCCAGGGGAGGGAGTTCAATTGTACCAAGTGGGGATATGGAGCCACTGGAACTCCCATTCATTCCTGTGGGAAATCAAAGCCAGGTGCCACTCTGGAAACAATTCCCAGCAAAGTTAAACATACACCCACCAAATGACCCAACAGTCTCACTCCCAGGTAGTTACCCAAGAGAATGTAAAAGCAAGTTCACACAAAACTATGAGTTCATATGTCTGCATCAGCTCTATTCACAATTGCTAAAAACTGAAAACAACCCAAATGTCCCTCAGTGGGTGAATAGATACATAAACCCTGGTACTTGCTTACCATGAACCATCACTCAGCTACATAAGGAGCAAACCGTTCATGTACAGAGCTTGGCTAAATCTGACAGGCATTAAGCCAGGTGGGAGAAGCCAGTCTCAAAGTTTGTATACAATCTGATTCCATGTGTATGTTCTCAACAGGACAAACTACAGTGATAGAGAGCAGATCCTTTGCAGATGGGATGAGGCACAGGGAGTGACTACAAAAGGAGAGCCTGGGGAAGGTTTTCTGGTCACTGTGTCCTGATGGCATTTGTTGTTATATAAATCTACGTAAGTGTCAAAATTCATAGAACTTTACACCAGAGGAAAAGTTGATTTTGCTTTACAACAATTTTTTAAGAATTAAAAATTAAGAGTCAAAGTTGTGCTTATATTATGATTCCTAAATGAAGGAATGCATGCGTTCTATGATGTCACATTTTGCTACATAGTGCACCTATTTATATGATGTCACTTTGGATTATATGCATGGCATTTCACAATATTGCATTGTGCAATGTGGCAAGCACTGTACTAGAGGATGCTGTATTGTGTTACATGATACACATTGTGTGGTACAGCATCACCTTGTCTTAGATCACATAACACATCATGTGATACACATCATGCTCTATGACATTGCTTTATGCTATATAGTGTTGTATTATATGTGCTGTACTGAGTTGCACAATGATAGTCACATAACATCACCTTGTTGTATGGCACTTAGTGTAACAGGATGTCACCTCCTGTAACAACATCACATTAAATTGCATGATGCTCAATTCACAAAGCAGGTCACATTCAAAACAGAACTTCACCAAAGATAAATGATCACATTCTTTACTGGCTGAAATCATGGGAATATCTGGCATCTCTTTTGCCCCTATCTTTATCAGGAGAGTTGCTATCACTCTAAGGAAATTATACTCTGTTAAAACATATGTCAATCAAACTTCTCTCTTTCTCAACCTAACCTATCATAATAAAGAAGTAAATACATGGATTATGTATTCCAGGATCCCCAGATAAAATTATCTATACACAAACTCTAACTGAAAACAAAACTAGATTTAAAAGCAAAAAGAAATAATTCTCTCAATCACAGACATAACCACACAAAAAGAGTAGAGATATCTTTGTAAAAAGGGTGAACTTCCCAGGGTAAAAAGAAAAGTTTCACATTAATCAATATTTTTTTCAAGTTAGATCTTTATATATAAAGATATAATTTTAAACTTTAAAAGTATTATCCTGTGTACAAAGACTATTGTCAAAAGCTAACAAAATTGCATGTAAGTTTTCATATACTTTTATTTTTCAAATGCCTGCTGTGCTCATTTCAAGAAGAATCTCAAGTAAAATTAGAAACAAAATAATCTGTGAACACCCAAAAGAATTCACTAATGGAACCCCTCTGCTCTGGAAACACCAGATTCATTGTACTTGTTTAATTACCAGTGGTGACCACTTAACATGCTTGTGGCGATTAAAGGTTTATAAAGTCAAAATTATATTATGCCTTGGGTATAATTAAAAGTAATTACACTGAAACAATTTCTAGATAAAATTCATCAAAAAAACAACTGAAATTCATGACACTGTTCCCACCCTAGCTTTGGCATTCTTCATTACCTCATTGAGACCTTGTGTGGATCAGCTGTCAGGTGTGGACAAAGAACACCTGTGGGCTCGGAACCAAGCCCAGGCCACCTGACAAGTTGGGTCTGAGTTTATTTAGGGAAATCAATTCCAAGGGCTCGTGGACACGTGATGTAAAGCTGGACACTGAGCCAAATGCATGTGCACCATGTGCTAAGTCTGAGAGTCTAAGAACGTGGCTCTTTTACAGAAAACAGGGGAAACCAAATTACAACCTAAAGATTTCTAGTGTACCCAGGAGCCCAAGAAGCAATGATGTGACAGGAATAACTAAATGTTTTAGTCAGCTTTTTTGCTGTTGTGACTAAAAGACCCAACCAGAACAATTGTAGAGGAGGAAAAGTTTATTTGAGGGCTCACGGTTTCAGAGGTCTTAGTCCATAGAAGGACAGCTCCATTCCTTGAGGCTTAAGATGAGGCAGGACATCATGGCGGGAGAGTATGGCGGGGGGGGGGGGGGGGGGGGAAGCAGCTCACATCATCAAGAAGCAGAGAGACTCCACTTGCCAGAAACATAGATACACCCAAAGCCACGCCTCAATTCCCACCTCCTCCAGCCACACCCTACCTCTTCAGTTACCACTCAGTTGATCCCTCTCAGGGGATTAACTCACTGATTGGGTTGATTCTCACAACCCAATCATTTCTCCTCTGAACCTTCTTATCTCACATGTGAGTTTTGCGGGAGACATCTCACATCCAAACCATAACATTAAAATTGCATTAACCATCTATTTTACAAAGTTAGCAAGCTTTGCCTCCTACCACAGTTATATTCTTTAAAAGTTGTAGAAGATTAAGTTCTTATTTTTAAAGAATTAAGATAAAAATAATATGACTCAAATATACTAGCAGAGCTCATTTCTGAAGGAAAACCATGGGTAAAGCTTTGATTTAAAAACACTCCCTGACACCATCTCAAATTTATATTTTCATAAATCTATACTGCCATGAAAATGATGTTTTTTTTAAAAAAAATAATTGCACCAAAGGAGATCTCTGTGATCTCAATAAAAAGGTTTATGGAAAGTGGAGGGGTTCTGGGAGTTACCAAGGTAAGCCCAACCTGAAAGAATCCTGGCACCCATGGAGAAGGCCCCAACCTTGACATAGGGCTGGAGAAAGAGTTGGCTAAGAGCTAAAGTCTGGCCAAAACGAGGAAAGAGAAACAAAGGGAAGAAGTGGGAAAATGTGTTTTGCTGCGTGGGTAAAACAGATTCTCAGTCAGATAAGGAGAGTGAATCTGTGCAAGGCTCTTGCAATTCTCCAGGCCTTTCACAAACAGTTTCCTATTTAATTGTCATGACAAGCTGCAGGGAAGGCAGGACTGGCTTTCCTGTCTCCTCTGGGAACTGTTTCAACATGTTGTTACCAAGTGTGATAGAAATGACAGTACCAACTCTACATCCCTTCTAGTGTTAAGGCTGGCATCCTCACTAAACACAACTGTCTGTAGGTACCTGGGAACATGCTTCGAAACCTCCCCATTCAGACCACGATATCCATTGCAAAGCCTATCAACAAAAGTTTGCAAAAAAAAAAAAAATTAGACTCACCAAGATCAAGATGAATACCAGGGACAAATGAATTGAGAAAGAACATGAAGATAACAAATCCCAGCACCATCAAGCATTTGACAAGCAGAATCCTGTCTGATATCCTGTGCTGTGAGAGAGAAAAACACAACACATTTACTTGGTACAATCTTCTGATTCCTGCAATGTGTCCATGATCCTACGTGACTTGAATTACTCTAAATGTCTCCTGATGAAAAATAAAACATCTTGAACTTGAAAGAAGATAACAAGGCAATGTGTTACAAGAAGAACTGAAAAGATTCTGGATTACAGCATTCAAAATCTTTGTGGAAAAATAAGCACCACCAATCTGCAGTATAGTCTTTTTACCAAACACTGGACTACAAAGCTTTTTAATATAACATGAGTATTCAGTCATTAGAAGTATCCACCCAGGTGTTGGGTGAGACAACAGAAAGCCATTGGGGAAATGACAGCTAATCTCCAGGGACCTTTCCCTATCAAATACATTTCCACAGATGCCTGTGTGGTCCCTGTGTTTTAGCTTGACTTTCTTTTTTTTTTAAATCAAAGCTCATGGCAATAAGCTTAACATGTTCTTGAAATACTATAACTCCTGCATAAGGCTTTGCTGTGTTCATTCATGTAACACTTACAAGGTCTGTGGAATACAGGTGATGCCCCTTATCAGTGGGATGACACCTGAGGGATCTGCCCAGTCTTCCAGGGGTTTATAGCACACGGTTCTCTGTAGTGACTTCATTAACCTCAGAGCCATAAGGCAGTTGGGGTGCTCTTTCCTATGAGTCCCTGAGAGGTATTGAGTTATATGGGCCATGGCTTTGTGGGGTCAGGAATGAGGAGCATGTGAGGTGGGCAGCCTGTACTGCTAACCCAGTCCCTTGTGTGAAACCAGGTGTGAACTGACAACCACACAGAGTCCTTTCTTAAGAATGGCCCAGCACATCTGTACAGCTGTCTAACATACATCTGGATTTAGATAGATTTATAGGCATCCCTTGATATCCATGAGCGATTGGTTTCAGGACCCAGAGATACCAAAATCTTCAATGCCCAAGTCCTTTATGTGCACAAAACCTTCACACACTCTTCCACATACTTTAAATCATCTCTAGATTAATGATAAAACCTAACACAATATAAATGTTATGTAAATAGTTGTTATACTGTATTGTTTAGGGACTAATGATTGGGGGGAAATTCTGTACATGTTTAATACAGATATAATACTTTTCAAATACCTTCAATCTTGATTTGGTTCAATCTACAAATGTAGAACCCACAGAAAAAGAGGGCCAACTGTAGGCATCTCTGATTATGGATATCAACATATTTATAGATATACATAGTTTTAGATGTCTATATCTAGATTTAGATACAGATAGATATAGACACATAGAAATAGATAAGCACAGAGATCTATAAATATGGATAGATATAGATAGATAAGATAGACATATAAATATAGATTCAGATATATAGAGACATGTGGATATAGATATATATAGACATGAAGATATATAGAGAAAGAGGTAGAAGTAGAGATAGAGGATTCTGAATTTCTCTGGTCACAGGTAAAGCTGCTGTCATCAAAAACACAAGCACACCCTTCATGGACAGCAGCTCTGGCTGTAGCCCCTGGTCCCCTGGACACAGGCCAGAGGTGCTGCCCTCACTCAGCGGGTGAGACTGCCTGCTGAGCACCTGCCCTCTTCCCCTGCCCACTGCAAAGGCCCATATCATGTCCTACTCCTCTCATCTTCCCCTCCCACTTCTAAGAAGCCCAATTTTGCTACATGACTCTGTGATCAAGAATTAGGAGGTAGGAGATATCAAAAAAAAAAAAAAGAAATTGCTCAGAGGAGAGCAACACTGGTCCTCACCAGCTTCAGAGAGGACCACAAAGCCTCCCTGAGTCACACTAACCAGAGAAAGTTAGTACTACCACAGCCCATTCAAAGATGGGAGATGGAGGAGCAGCACGTCAAAGAACGTTCCCATGTCATTCAGATGGTGGAGGTAGAGGTTTCTTTTGAGTGTTCTACTGGGTGTCAATCTCCTTTTGGCTATCTAGAATTATTTCAGCAAGAATTCTCATTTGCAATTCAGGGATATTGCCAAGCCCCTGGCCTATTTTCCCATCAATCTTCAATTCTTGTCCACCAGGTACACAGGACAAAAGCAATGCAGTCCAGCAAGGCAGCAAGGTCTTAAAACCCTGGGTACTCAAAGGGTCATAGCTACACCCTTCTTTTCTAACACTAACCATCTACATGGAAAAGAGAATGTGAAGAGAGCTCACAGACCAAATTGCCTAAAGAATACACTACCCAGCAGAACCCCAATGTCTAAATATCCTAAGCACAAGTATTCCTATCACAATTAGAGAGTGGGCACCCAACCTCTTCCTAGAAAACAACCTACTTGGATTGGAAATTTCCCTGAGGTACAGTGATTGTGAATGCTCTTGGCTGGGCGGGAAGCCCTACCTGTCCACAGGTGGGGAGGAAGTCCACCATAGCAGGAAAGTGAGCAAAAAAAAAAAATTATTGTTTTTAGATTCTTTTATTTTTAGTTGTGGATGGGCACAATATCATTATTTTATTTATTTATTTATTTTGTGATGCTGAGGATTGAACCCAGTACCTGACATGTGCAAGGCAAGCACTCTACCATGAGCCACAACCCCAGCCCCAAAAATATTTTTGAATGAATTCTGCCCCCAAAAGTCAAACTCGTACAGCAGGACACACACACACACACACACACACATCCAGTGTTTGTTCTTAAAAATGTTCAATATTGCCCAACATGGTCTCGCTGCCAGCTCCTCTCTGGCAATCTGGAAGCCTGCTTTTCAGGGCCAGGAGAGGGACTGTGAGCCACAGGCCCAGCTCTATGAGCCAGACTCAGGATATTGCTCAAGGGTATGCCTGAAGTACATCTTCCCAGACATAAAAATTGTGACATTTCCATTTCCTGTCATGTCTGGAAAATGTTTTTCCTCATTAACTTGTAGAAATAAATGACATCTTATGTACAACTGCAGGAATAAAAAGAACAATGGCTTCCAGTCATTACTTCATGTGAGGTAAAAAGAAGATTTTGGAATGTTTCACCACAAAAAACGATAAATGCCTGAGGTGATGAATAAGTTAATGACTCTGACTCCGTCACTGCACAATGTGCACAGGTGTCCAGACTTCACATTGGACCTCACAACCTCCTACAATTAGAATGTATCAATTAAAAATTTAAAATAGTAATCAATTTTTAAAAGAAACATTAATCACCTTCTTCTACAACAGGTAAATCAAATTGGAAATATCTGAAGAAAGCAAAGGAGATACCTTTTTTTGAAGCTCCTGAATATTGGTCTCCCAGTTTTTGTCTTCCTGTGAGATTTGTCTAAAAGAGAAAAGGACAGGCTCATTATTTCCCTGGTTATATGGAACAAGGAGATTGACAACACTGGGAGCCTGGACATTTGCTGTGGAGCCTGGAACAGCTTTCTAAGGGATAAGACTAGTCTTGGAAGTGATCGGAACACTTGATTTTTTTCAATTAGGTAAGAAACTCACTCTATATTTTCAAAGAAAAATCATATATATCAAGATCTGAGTGTTTAATGACATGAGTGAATGTGAGTCAGCAAGTGTAGGAAATGTCGTGAACAAAATGTGCCAATGTGTGACCAAGGCAATGACTGTAGCCACCTTTATTTTCTTCTTTATATGTAGTCAACCCTCAGTATCCCCAAGAGATTGATTCTAACACCCCATCTAAGAGTAATAAAACCCAGGGGTGCTCAAGTCCCTCAATATTAAACAGTGTCGTATTTGCATTTAACTTAGCTACAATCCTCCCATATACTTTAAATCATCTCTAGATTACTTATACCTAATACAATGTAAATAATTATTTACTATTTTCTTTAAGGAATAATGATAACAAGGAAAAACACTCTGTACATGTGCAGTAGAGTCATGATTTTTCTTTTCAAATGCTTTCAATCAGTTGTTGGTTGGATGCAGAGATGTGGAACCTGCAGTCCACTAGTTTCTCTGCTTCTGAATGGTTTCCATTTCCAAAACAGGGACACAGTTTACAACCAGCTTTTACAACTAAAGGGAAAAGAGATAAAAGAAACAGCACTTGCTTTAATGGTAATTTTACCAAGAGTAGCTCAGTTTTGAAGTAATTGTATGCCTGCTTCCTTCCTTCTCTCATGGTACCCTCTTCTCTTGTTGAGGCTCCCTTGTTTGAACCCACTTACCTTTCCTTTTAACTTTTCCAACTCAGTTTACCTTTTTTTTTTTTTTTGGTTATTTTTTTCTGACACCAATCAAAGGGAAGATGCTGCACAGTGGAGAATGACACTTTACTGAGCATGTACACATCACAAGTGAGCACTAAAGAGAGGCTGAGCATGCAGCCAGTAGGGTCCGCAGGGAAACCAAAGCAGAACCAAGTGAATTATTCTGAGAAAAGTTTTGAAATATTTTCATCGGTGCATAATAATTATGCACATTAGTAGGATTCATTATGGCCTAATTTATATATATATATATATATATATATATATATATATATATATATATATATATATATATATATATATATATATATATATATAACATGATTTGGTCAATTTCATTTGCCAGTTCCCCAGCCTTCTCCCTGAGTCCCTTCTTCTAGTCTACTTGGTCTTCCTTCTATTTTCATGAGACCCTTTTTCCCCCTCTTTCCTGTCTAGCTTCCACATAAAAGAGAAAATACATGGCCCTTAATATTCTGAGTCTGGCTTATGTTACTTAAGATAATGCTCTGAAGCATCCATTCATTTTCTTGCAAATAACATAATTTCATTACTCTTTATAGCTAGATAAATGGTGTATATATGCCACATTTTCTTTATCATTCATCCATTGACAGACACCTAGGCTAGTTCCATAACTTGGCTACTGTGAATTGTACTGCTATGAACATGCGTGTGCATGTAACACTATAGTTTGCTGACTTTAATTATTTTAGATAAAGACCAAGGAGGGGGATAGCAGTGTCATGCAGTGGTTCCATTCCTACTCTTTTGAGGAACCTCCAACTGATTTCCACAGTGGTTATACTAATTGACAATCCCACCAACAGTGTATAAGCATTCTTTTTACCCACATCCTCACTAGTGTTTATTATTATTTGTATATTATTAGTATTCCTGATTGCAGCCATTCTGACTGGAGTGAGATGAAATCTCAGTGTAGTTTTTTGATTTGCATTTCCCTAATTGCTTGAGATGTTGAACATTTTTTTCATGTATTTGTTAGCCATTTGTACTACTTGTTTTGAGAAACCTCTCTTTAGTTCATTTGCCCATTTAATTCAGCTGTGAATCCCTCTGGGCCTGGGATTTTCTTTATTGGAAAGGTTTTTTATTACTGTTTCAATTGTATTATTTGTTATCCATCTCTTTAGTAGGTTTTCTTTGTCCTCTTTGTTCAGTTTTGGTAGATAATAGGTGTCTAGAAATTTATCAATATCTTTCAGATTTTCCAATTTGTTGGAATATGTTTTCAAAATAGTTGTCCTCTGGATTTCATAAATTTCTGTTGTAATATCTCCTTTTCCCCTTTTCTTTTGGTTAGTTTGACTAAGGTCTTATCAATCTTGTTTATCTTTTCAAAGAACCAACTCTTCATTCATTGATTCTTTGGATTGTTTTTTGTTTACTTCACTAACTTTGGCTTTGATATTTATTGTTTCCTCCCTTCCAGCAGTTTTGGAATTCATTTTTTTCCTTGTTTTTCTGTGTTTGAGGTGCATCATTGGGTTATTTATTGGGGATCTTTTTTATTTTCTTTTTTTTTTAATCTAGGCACTCATAGCTTTAAACTTTCCTCTTATAACTGCGTTCACAGCATCCAGAAGATTCTGATATGTTGTATCTTTATTCTCATTTTATTCCAAGAATTTTTACATTTCTTCCCTGATTTCTTTGCTGGCCCATTCATTATTAAAAAGTGTATTGTTCAATCTCTGCATACTAATATAGTTTCTGTAATTTTTCTTGCTTTCTATTTTTCTTGTTTTTCTTCATTTCTAGTTTTATTCCATTATGAGCTAATAAAATTCAAGGAGTTATATTGACTTTTCGCATTTACTAAGACTTGCTTTGTAACCTAAAATATGATCCACAAGCAGCTAAGAAGATAGTATATTCACCTGTTGTTGGATGAAATACTCTGTAGATGTCTGTTAAGTCCTTTTGATTTATAGTATGTTTTAGATTTGAAGTATTGTTGCTGATTTTATATCTGGATGACCTATCTACTGGTGAAAGAAAGTATTGAAATCACCCAGTATTATTGTATTGGGATCTATCTGAGACTTTATGTTTAGTAGTGTTTGTTTATGTAGTTGTACTGAAGTTTGGAGCATGAATATTTGCTATCTTTATGTCTCCATGTTGTATCATTCCCTCTAGCAGTATGTTGTGACCTTCTTCGTCCCCTGTAACTCATTTTGGCTTGAAGTCTGTTTTGTTGGATATGAGAGTACATACTCCTGCTTTCTCTGGGGTTCCATTTGCATGGAATATCATTTTTCAGCTTTTCACTTGCAACCTGTGGGTGTTTTTCCTATGAGTTTGTCTCTTACAGACAACATATTGTTGGATCTTGTTTTTTAATCCACTCTACAGTACACATCTTTTAGTTATAGTATTAAGACCATTAACATTCAGTGTTATTATAGAGAGGTGTTTATTATTGCCTGCTACCTTGATTTATTTCTAATAATTTTATTAAATTTATTAAATTTATTGATTTATTGATTTATTTCTAATATTTTATTAAATCCTAATTTTAATCTGCTTATATACTCTTTTAATTAGATTTATTCTTTTCCAAGCTGTCTTTGTTGTTATTATCTTATATTTCTGTATGTAGGATTTCTTTAAGTATCTTCTGCAATGCTGGCTCAGTAGTCATGAATTCCTTTAGTTTATACTCACACTGGAAGATTTTATTTCTTATTTGATTTTGAAGAATAGCTTTAATAGATATAGCAATCTTAGTTGGGAGTTACTGATTTTCAGTGCTTGAAATGTATCATTCCAAGTCCTCTTGAACTTTAGGGTTTATACTGAGAAATCTTGTATTACTTTGATTCTTTTTCCTCTAAATTTGACCTGTCATATCTCTCCTATAGCCGTTAAAATCCTTTCTTTGATTTGTAGTGTTGGCATTTTAATGATAATGTGTCATGGAGAGGTTCTTTTCTGATCTTGTCTGAGGTTTTAAATGCCTCCAATTTTTAGATGTCCATCTTCTTCCTAAGGTTTGGATAATTTTTGCAAAAATTATTTCAATATCATTAACCTGTATTTCTACTTCTTTCTCAAAGTCTATGAGTCTTTAGTTTGGTCTCTCAATATTGACCCAGATATCTTGTCTATTCTGATCATAGTTTTCTTTCCTTTTTTTCCCTTTAATATTGTCTAAATGTTCAAGGCTGACCATCTTGTCTTCAAGCTCCGAAATTCTGCTTTTTCTTCATCTAATCTAATCTAGAAATTTTTTCAACTGAATTTTTCATTTGATTTATTGAATGACTTTTGTTTGCTTCTTTCTCAGGACCTCTATCTCTTTATTAAAATACTTTTTCACAGCCTATATTTTCTCCCCTAATTCATTCCTTAGATCTTGTTTAAAATCATTAACCATTTTAATAATCAATTTTTTGAATGCTTTGTTCAAGATTTCATCCATTTCAATCTGTAGTTTGGGGGGTTAAAAATTTTGGGAGATATCTTAGGGGTTTATTTTTTTGTGTTTTCAAAATTTTTTTGTATGTACATCCATTGTCATAGATTCCTCTTTTTCTATTATGTAAGTGTCTTTTAGTGAGCAGTTACTTCTTTACAATCTACCCTGAGCTGGGAGTTTATATTATTTTCAAAACATCCAATTGGCATAATCAAGGTGCTAAGTTCAACACCCAGTACTACTTCAAGAGGATAAAGCAACAGCCAGTCATAATGATAACTTAATAGCATACATTTGAAAACTTATTACTAATCATCTCCACAACTCTACTAATCAATGAGAAAAGTGAATGAGAAATAATAAAGAATAGGCTAGAAGGTTAAGCATCAATGATAGCATCCTTTATAGTAAGTTGTGTTGGAAGCAGGCAAAAAAAAAAGATAAAAGAAATAGAAAACAGAAAAAAAGGGGTTGGGGAGGGAAGAGAGGCAGAAGATAAAATGAGATGAGAAAGAAGCATAGAGGAGAATGAAAGGGAATGAAGATGAAAAAGAATAAGTTATTGAGAAAGGATCCAATTAATTGACCAAAAAAAGTGTAAAATTAGAACTCTGAAAAAACACATGAGGGAAGACACTGGAAATTACTACATACAGGGCTGGGGTTGTAGCTCAGTGGTAGAGCGCTTGCCTAACATATGTGAGGCACTGGGTTCAATTCTCAGCACCACATATAAATAAATAAATTCAACAATTAAAATATATATTTAAAAAATTACTATCTATAGCAGCTAATGCAATCACAATATATTTTAAATTCAGTTTTCTTCTTGCTGAGACTTTTTAAATGAAGACATTTCTTTCCATAATTTTGAATATGAGGAGTATATATGACACAATTATTATACTATTTATTTGTTCTGAGCTCTGACCCAAACCAGCCCAACTTGTTAGAGGAGTTTATAGGCTGAGCTCTGCCTCTTCCTTGGCTGACAGCAAGTATTGGGTGATGGGGGTTTGATCATTTCAAAGCAGAATAAAGTTGATCAAAACATGTCATGCATATATATGAATATATCACCATGCATTGCAATTTTATATATAATTATAATGCACCAATTAAAACATAAATAGAAGGAAGACCAATAGAATAAAGAAGAGAGGAAGGATAATTCTGGGGATTGAAATGGAGAAACTATGTTATATGCATTTATGAATATGTCAAGATGAACCCAACTATTATGTATAATTATAATGCACTAAAAATAAAAATATAAATAAATAATACTAAGAAATACCAAGAAATGAATTGATTAGGATATTTGTATTCTTTGAAATGCTTGAAAATCAACTGCTGAGAGAATCTGTTGTAAGATTAGTTTGTTACATTAATTGGTTTTTATTTTTATCATACAACAATTAAAATGTGGGGAAATTCTAAAATGTGGCTGAGAATGTAAGTTCAATTCCCAGTGTCACTCTTTCTGAGCTACATAACCATAGGTAAGTTGCCCAAACTCTCTGAGCCTCTGCTTATTTCATCCCTAAACTGAACTAACATTAACCCCACAGAGCTAGGTGGGAATTAGATAAAGTTGTGCACCATAAAAGGCTTAGCTCAATGAATGGCGCCTAAAAGTTGCATATTTGCTCAGTTAGTGTCACCAGTTTATAATGCACAAATGCTTGGAATAACAATTTTAATTCACTTGATTTGTATTTTATGTGACATCTGGATGGTAGTGGAGTATGTTGCTTATACAATCCCACCATTAAGCACAACCATTAAACACAAGAACTGCTTCTGTAAATCTGAGCAGGACCCAGCTTGATACCTATTGAAGGTGTGCAGCCTTCGGGCCAGCAGGTGCTCCAGTGCCAGCACCTTCTGCAGCAGCAGGCCACGCACGGCCGTCTCCTCACGGCTGGCTGGGCTGATGCGCTGCGCTGTCAGGCGCCACACGTGAATCTCGTGCTTCAGTTCTGCAGAGAAAGTAAGGCAAAATTGAGTTTCCCACAACCTGGGAAGTCAGTGCTCACAGCACACTCATAATGTTCAGGTTTCCCAGGCTCAGCCCAAAGCAGAAGCTTCTCAGCACGTTAGTTACTATAATGAAACCAGGTGACAAGGCTCACTTTTTAAAATGATCATGGAAGTGAAGTAGAACAATTTCAACTCTCTGGTGACAAATAAATTCCTATCTTAAACAGACACATCAAACCTAATGCCCAGCAACACTAACCCCTTCTTGCAGGACCCACTTTTAGCCAAAATCTATACATTGCTGTTCTGATTTGAATGTGGTTTGTCTCCTCCAAAATTCATGCACCAGGAGATGCCCTCTGCCATGTGATGACATAGCGAGAAGGCCTTCACCAGATGTCAGGTTGTGCTTCAGACTTCCCAGCCTCCTGGACAATAAGCTAAAAATAACTCTATGCCTTAGAGCTTGTCCAGTCTGTAGTATTCAGTAACAGTAACAGAAAATGAACAAAGCCAAGTGCCCATTCTTTGACTGACTTCAGAAACAGGCCTAGTGAAAATCAGAAGCACAAGGGTTGGTCTCAGGCAGTGGCTTTCAGGGCCAGCAGGACATTTGGGAAGAGACAGGAGTTGGGAATAGCCCTCATTCCCAATCAGTCCCTCACTGAGCTCAAGTCTGTTACCCAGGAAAGGGAGAAGTAGCCTGATGAAATGCTGACATCAGTAGATGAGCAGAATTTTCATCCAAAAGTGAATTCAGAAGCTTCTGAGAGAGAAAAGAGAGATGATTCATTGCCTAAGATATTAAAGAACTTCATGAAAGCTTACCTCTACTTTACAATTTAAAATGCTATACAAAATTCTCAAAATAATCACTAAGAGAATAAGAAAAAGGCACTGTTTTCATTCACCACTCAGTCAGTTTTTTGTCACTAAAACAAAATAGCTGAGATTAATAACTTAAGAGGAGAAAAGGTTTATTTTGACTCAAAATTTGAGAGGTTTCAGTCTATAGTCAGTTGGCACTGCTTTGGGGTAGAGTGAAGCAGCACATCACAGCAGGAGTGTATGGTAGAGGAAGCTGCTCACCTCATGGTAGCCAGGAAGCAGACAGAGAGAGGAAGGCCTGCAGCATCCACTTCATGAGCATGTCCCCAGGGACCTAACTCCCTCCAGCTAGTCCCACCTCCTAAAGGTTCCACCCGTCCCAATAGTGCCTCCTTAGGGACTATGTCTTCAACACAGGGACCTCAGGGGATAATTCCAGATCCAAACTACATTATGTGCAATGCACCATACGATATACGTCACAAGAATTAAATTAAAAGACCAAAGCAGGGGCTGGAGCTCCTGACAGCCTATTTCAGGTGGAGACAAGACACAGCAGTACAATCACTGTGAACTCAACCAATAAAGAAAACACTACCTTTTACGCCCCCTCTATTTGGTACACAAGTGCTGATCACCTACCGTGTGGCAGACCTGCTGCACTGCTGAGAAAACAGAGACGTTTGTCAGAGAAACAGACTATAAATGAAGGCTGCCAAGACTCAATAGAGAGACCCAGGGAGAACGGGAGCACTGAGACAACATCAGCCAGTGCTTGGTTTTGAGTTTCAGCCTTACAAAGATGCACCACAGCTTTCTAAAATAAAATGAACTTGGGTGTAATTCAAAGGCTTCTTCAGAGAAGTGGATCCATGCTTTCCCTCTGAAAAGACTCACACCTCATCAAACCTCCTATGAGGTTTTGATAACATAAAAAGATGGGGAAGAATAGGAGGAGGAGAAAGCAATGAACGAGCCTTCCCGAAACTTTGAACACGAAACTCCACATTGGGATAGGAAAAGAGAGACGGGGCTGTGGAATGGCTTCAGCATAAGTTCAGATGGTGCCTGGGTTTCATCTAATGCTCTGAACCTCATCAGATGAAAGGTATCATTAAAAACCCATCCATAAACACCAGAGACATTCCAGCAGCTCTTTAAAGTCATCACAGTGAAGGGTACTTTCTGAAGCAACTAATCAGCTTTGAAAAGCTTACATGTCTACATGGTGCCACTCTGGAGGCAGCCCATGGATGCAGGCTGGGAGTTTCATCCATGTCTTTGTATTTAGAGAAGCAGAGATTGGGAGCCAGCGTTGCACTGGTGATGCTGGCCTTCTAGGTCCCCTGGGCTCTCTTATGCTGGTGTGTCCTCGGAAGCAGCCTCAACTCCACCCATGCACGCTCAGAGCCTACCTACTTTCCAGACCATCAAATTCAAAGCTCTACCGGCCCTATTCTGCTCAGCCCAATGTTCAGGTAGCACTTTTGTTTTCTAACTGTGGAATTAAACAGGAATTCTGAAGTGATTTAGCTGAGAGAGATTTTGCGCGGGAGAAGGGAGGCAGATATGCACAGTCTCTGATCTTGAGCACACAGGGTCCCAACAAGAGACACTTCCCTCATGTTTTACATGGGATGGCAGCTCTGACCTCTTTGTAAGAATTTCCCCTGGGAAAAATAATCATATGAACTCTGAGGCTTATACCTACCAACGATCTCACTGGGCTCCTTGTTATAAAGCTTTTTGTTCCAGTACAGGAGTCTGAGGAGTGGGAATGAGACCAGAAGAACAAGGCAAATCCCAACAAACATGTGTGCCGTGAATCTGGCGAAGTCCAGGCCCTGGAAAGATAAAAGGGGAAATGGGTGGAAATGCCCTTTCCTCTGCACTGGTGGCAGCTCCCCACATCAGGGTCCATGGAGGGCCAAGACCAGAGATTGTAGGGAACATCAGGACCTCTGGGAACTCTGCACAAAAACCAAGGAAAAATACAGATGCCTCACCATGAGTTTGAAACAGTCAAGGTTTTTTTCTTTCATGTTGAACTAATAATTCTTACATGTATAAAAAACCATCTTAGGAGGGGAAAAAAAAACAAGCTAACATATCTAATTCCAACCTTGGCTTCCAGTTTCAGGTGTAAAAAGACTGAATGTGAGTAAACAGTAAACAATGTGACTAACAGTATTCACCATTTTAAAGGTACATTGGGTTTTTTAAGCATTTCACTAAAGTTCTTGCCATTGATTTGAAGGAGAGAGTCCTCAGGGCTGGAAAGCACAGTCTTTCCTCCCTGGTCAGCATCAGAGGCTGCCCAGAGCATGAGGACCAGTCACAGGGGTCCTAGGCAAGTGCCCTCTGCTTGCTTCCTCTGGCCTGCCCGTGGGGGATGCACCATGGTCAGATGTTGACCATGACCTTGAACTTTGTGTTTATCTACAGCATTCATACTCCAGATATCTGCTTGAAAATAATACTTCAAGGTACTCATGAAAATGTTCTAATTTCCTCTAAAATCAGAAGTAAAAAAAATGAACTTTTGGGTCAGAGAAAATTATTTAAAACACAATATTAAGATAGTTATCTTTATGCCCAACTGGGTCATGAAATGTAACTGTTAATTCTGTTTCATGGAAATGGCCCAGGAAAACATAGATCTTTGTACCCCTTGTAATTCTGGGTCTGTTTGGAATATAATAACTATGAAGTTTTGCTGCTTTAGAAATGGTGGGGCATTTAAAGAAAAACTGGGTAGATAAATGAAAAAAAACAAAACCCAAGAACTAAAGAGGTCCAAGCAATACATCCACAGCAAAATTACACAGCACTGAGTGGAGGTATTTGATTGCTACTAGAGTTGTGGAATGGGTGAATTTATCAAGCAATACAAAACAGAAAAAAATTCAAACTGATATTTTTAAGAAGTAATACAAGCAAAAGCAATGTACAATGGGATGCAAATGTTTTCACTAAGCTTATTAGGTGCATGTATCTGGGCCCCCCTGCTGCTACTGCAGATCTCTATAATTTCCTAGGTACTTCTCTTTAATGTTCCCAGTAACAAAACCATCTCCTGTCACACTACATCAATACGGTGTTTAACTGCAGCCCTTTCTTCTTGCATGGTACTGCTTCTGCTTCTACATTATTCTGTATGGTTTTGTTTGGGGCTCCACTCAGTCATTTTCTTTGCAGTTTTCCACAAATCCTCATTTAATGGATTAGTGGTCAAACATTGAAGCATGTGAAACAACCAATAGAGGACCCTGTGGAAAACAGAGTAGAATATGCCTTACTTTATAAGCTACATAAAATTATGAGGATGTAGCTAAAGGATTCCCAGTCAAGCAATACTGTTTCCTAGGCACTATGCTATCCGGTTAGCTATGTGACTAGTCAAGAGTCCACTGGGTCGTAAGGGATGGTTCAAGCCAAAGTGGTTTCTTGAATTATTCCAAGGTAAAAACCCAGTGAAAACTCTTCTAAGTGAAAAGCTTATGAATTGTTAAGCTGAATCTACTGAGTGTGTTAGTAAAATACACACAGTGCATTTTGGAAACAGAATCTAGTCTGGTTGCCCAGGACAGAGGAGTTCTCATGGCTGGAGAACACAGTAAGGAGAGAACATAGATACCATATTCCTATGGTATGAATATGGTGACAGACAGGAGTGATTGGTGTGATCCTACTGTGCGCAAGGGACCAGCAGTGCATGTGGCAGAGGGGTCCTGACACCTATGGATCTGAAGGAGATAAGAAGACTTCTGGAAGAGTGAAGGTGGGTGTGTTTGTAATATAATAACTATGAAGTTTTCCAGCATGCAGGAATCAGCAAGCCACAGAAATGATGAACTGGCCCAGGAGGGGAAAACATCAACTAAAGAATCCGCCATAGGTACTGAAGAGTGGTATGGGAGTAAAATGCTCATGAAGGAGACTAAGAAATGGCCAAAGAGGCAGAGCCAGCAGAATGACACTGAAAGTTGTCACCCAGTGGAATGGAGGAAAGCACTACCAGAAGCAGCTAAAGGACACAATTTTCTGAAGTCATGAATTTGAGACTCTTCTTTTAAAAAATATATTTATTTTTTAGTTATATGTGGACACAATATCTTTATTTTTATGTGGTGCTGAAGATCGAACACAGCGCCTCACACATGGTAGGAGAGCACTCTGCTACTGAGCCACAAACCCAGCTCTGTTTATTTCTGTATTTTATTATTTATATATGACAACAGAATGCATTACAATTCTTATTACACATATAGAGCACAGCTTTTCATATCTCTGGTTGTATACAAAGTATATTCACATCAATCCGTGTCTTCATACATGTATGTTGGATAATAATGATCATCACATTCCACCATCATTTATAACCCTATGACCCCTACCTTCCCCTCCAACCCTTGTGCCCTATCTAGAGTCTGTCTATTCCTCCCACATGCCTCTCCCTATCCCACTATGAATCAGTCTCCTTATATCAAAGAAAATATTCGGCATTTGGTTTTTTGGGATTGGCTAACTTCACTTAGAATTATCTACTCTAATTCCATCCATTTACCTGCAAATGCCACGATTTTATTCTATTCTGTTGCTGAGTAAAATTCCATTGTGCATATAGGCCACATATTTTTTATCCATTCATCTATTGAAGGGTATCTAGGTTGGTTCCACAGTTTAGCTATTGTGAACTGTGCTGCTATAAACATTGATGTGGCTGTGTCCCTGTAGTATGCTGTTTTTAAGTCCTTTAGGTATAGACCAAGGAGAGGAATAGCTGGATCAAATGGTGGTTCCATTCCCAGCTTTCAAGGAATCTCCATACTGCTTTCTATATTGGCTGTACCAATTTGCAGTCCCACCACCAGCGTATCTTTTTCCCCGCATCCTTGCCAAAACTTACTGTTGTTTGTCTTCATAATAGTTTCCATTCTAACTGAAGTGAGATGAAATCCTAGGGTGGTTTTGATTTGCATTTCTGTAATTGTTAGTGATGATGAACATTTTTTTATATATTTGTTGATTAATTGTATATATTCTTCTGAGAAGTATCTATTCAGGTCCTTGGCCCATTTATTGATTGGATTATTTCATTTTTTTGGTGCTTAGCTTTTTGAGTTCTTTATATACCCTAGAGATTTAGTGCTCTATCTGATGTGTGAGGGGTAAAGATTTGCTCGCAAGATGTAGGCTCTCTATTCACCTCACAGATTGTTTCTTTTGCTGAGAAGAAAGCTTTTTAGTTTGAGTCCATCCCATTTATTGATCCTTGATCTTAATTCTTGCACCACAGGAGTCTTATTAAGAAAGTTGGGGCCTAATCCCACATGATAGAGATTAGGGACTACTTTTTCTTCTAATAGGGTCTCTGGTTTTATTCCTAAGTCCTTGATCCATTTTGAGTTGAGTTTTGTGCATGATAAGAGATAGGGGTTTAATTTCATTTTGTTGCAAATGGATTTCCAGTTTTCCCAGCACCATTTGTTGAAGAGGCTATCTTTTGTCCAATGCATGTTTTGGCACCTTTGTCTAATTTAAGATAATTGTAATTTTGTGGGTTAGTCTCTGTGTCCTCCATTCTGTACCATTGGTCTACCAGTCTGTTTTGGTGCCAATACCATGCTGTTTTTGTTACTGTTGCTCTGTAGTATAGTTTAAGGTCTGGTATAGTGGTGCCACCTGCTTCCCTCTTCCTGCTAAGGATTGCTTTGGCTATTCTGAGTCTCTTATTTTTCCAGATGAATTTCATGATTGCTTTTTCTATTTCTATGAGGAATGTCATTGGGATTTTGATAAGAATTGCATTAAATCTGTATAGTGCTTTAGGAAGTATGGTCATTTTTTAATAATATTAATTATGCCTATCCAAGAGCAAGGTAGATCTTTCCAGCTTATAAGGTCTTCTTTGACTTCTTTCTTTAGGGTTCTGTAATTTTCATTATATAGATCTTTCACCTCTTTTGTTGATTCCCAAGTATTTCATTTTTTTAGGCTATTGAAAATGGGATAGTTTTCCTCATTTCCATTTCTGAGGATTTATCTTTGATATACAGAAATGCCTTTGATTTAAGGGTGTTGATTTTATATCCTGCTACTTTGATTAATTCATTTACTAGTTCTAGAAGTTTTCTGGTGGAACCTTTAGGATCTTCTAGGTATAGAATCACATCATCAGCAAATAGTGCCAATTTGAGTTCTTCTTTTCCTATGTGTATCCCTTTAATTTCCTTCATCTATCTGATTGCTCTGACCAGTGTTTCAAGAACTATGTTAAATAGAAGTGGTGAAAGAGGGCATCCCTGTCTTGTTCTGATTTTTAAAGGGAATGCCTTCAATTTTTCTCCATTTAGAATGATGTTGGCCTGGGGCTTTGCATTGGTAGCCTTTATGATGTTGAGATATGTTCCTGTTATCCCTAATTTTTCTAGTGTTTTGAACATAAAGGAGTACTGTATTTTGTCAAATGCTTTTTCTGCATCTATTGAGATGATCACATGATTCCTATCTTTAAGTCTACTGATGTGATGAATTACATTTATTGGTTTTCGTAAGTTGAACCAAACTTGCATCCCTGGGATTAATCCCACTTGATCATGGTGCATGATCTTTTTTATATGTTTTTGTATTTGACTTGCCAGAATTTTACTAAGAATTTTTGCATCTATATTGATTAGAAATATTGGTCTGAAGTTCTCTTTTTTTTGATGTGTCTTTCCCTGGTTTTAGAATCAGGGTGATATTGGCCTCATAGAATGAGTTTGAAAGTGCTGCCTGTATTTCTATTTCCTGAAATAAATTGAAGAGTATTTGTATTAGTTCTTCTTTAAAGGTCTTGTAGAATTCAGCTGTATATCCATCCGGTCCTGGGCTTTTCTTGGTTGGTAGGCTTTTTTTTTTTTTTTTTTTTTTTTTCATGGAATTCAGAAGTATGTATATATTTATTGTAAAATATTTTTAATGAGAATCTTTTACAAGCATAATTCAGAGCTGACAATGTGCCCAAACTACACACAAGAAAAATACTTTCAAAATAATGAGATATAAGGCTGGGGATAGGCTCAAGTGGTAGCGTGCTCACCTAGCATGCGTGAGGCACTGGGTTCGATTCTCACCACCACATAAATGTAAAATAGAGATATTGTGTCCACCTAAAACTAAAAAATAAATATTAAAAAATAATGAGATATAAACTTATTTGGAAGGAAAATTACTTCTGCCTGTAATAAACAGAACTTTTCTGTGTTCTATTTCCCTTGTTTATAAAATAAGGTTTTTTGGTCTAGACATTGGGTATGCAATATGAATCCCCAAAGCTGTTGAAACTTAATCAAATTAATTAAAGAAATTTCATCTAGATTGTTAGCTCATGTGAGTGTAATACCCAAAGTACTGCCTCCTATAATTTTTCAGAAACTGGTTCCCTTCAGGTGTCATGCTAGTAAGTTTGGATCAATTAATAACTGTAATTGAAGCTGAATATAATTAAGCATTTAACTTTGTGCTCTTCAAGTATAATCCCATTAGTTACATCATAAAACCAGGACAAATTGAAAAAAAAATTGTTGACAAAAGCTCACTAGGAAGGAAAAAACTTCACTATGCTTTTTGATCAGCCCAGTGATGAATGGCTAAATCAAATCCATATTAATTACTAGATATGCTTCTCTTTAAGTTGACAGTATGAAAATGAAGGGTCACTCATATGATCATCTAACTGTGAGCATTAATGCTCTAGTTTTTCCTTGATATGCTTCTCTCCTATGCCTTGAACTCTATCATCAGTTACAGGGTCTTGAAATGGATCTTTAGATTTAGACCAAAGTAAAAGTGCCTTCATGTCATACCTCCCCATCCATCTTACACACTGGCTATGGGTGATCTTTTATTTTTTTATTTTTTTTTTTTTAATTTTTTATTGTGGGTTGTTCAAAACATTACAAATTTCTTGACATATCATATTCCACACTTTGATTCTAGTGGGTTATGAACTCCCACCTTCACCCCATACACAGATTGCAGATTCACATCAGTTACACATCCATTGATTTACAAATTGCCATACTAGTGTCTGTTGTGCTCCGCTGCCTTTCCCATCATCCACCCTCCCCCCTCCCCACCTCTCCCCTCCCCTCCCCTCCTCTATCTCTACCCCCTCCACTGTATAACCCTGAGGGTCTCCTTCCATTACCGTGCAATTTACCTTCTCTCTCCCTTTCCCTCCCACCTCTCATCCCTGTTAAATGTTAATCTTCTTCTCCTGTTCTTCGTCCCTACTCTGTTCTTAGTTACTTTCCTTATATCAAAGAAGACATTTGGCATTTGTTTTTTAGGGATTGGCTAGCTTCACTTAGCATAATCTGCTCTAATGCCATCCATTTCCCTGTAAATTCTATGATTTTGTCATTTTTTAATGCAGAGTAATACTCCATTGTGTATAAATGCCACATTTTTTTTATCCATTCGTCTATTGAAGGGCATCTAGGTTGGTTCCACAGTCTTGCTATTGTGAACTGTGCTGCTATGAACATCGATGTAGCAGTGTCCCTGTAGCATGCTCTTTTTAGGTCTTTAGGGAATAGACCAAGAAGGGGAATAGCTGGGTCAAATGGTGGCTCCATTCCCAGCTTTCCAAGAAATCTCCATACTGCTTTCCAAATTGGCTGCACCAATCTGCAGTCCCACCAGCAATGTACAAGTGTACCCTTTTCCCCACATCCTCGCCAGCACTTGTTGTTGTTTGACTTCCTAATGGCTGCCAATCTTACTGGAGTGAGATGGTATCTTAGGGTGGTTTTGATTTGCATTTCTCTGACAGCTAGAGATGTTGAGCATTTTTTCATGTACTTGTTGATTGACTGTATGTCCTCCTCTGTGAAGTGTCTGTTCAGGTCCTTGGCCCATTTGTTGATTGGGTTGTTTGTTCTCTTATTGTCTAATTTTTTGAGTTCTTTGTATACTCTGGATATTAGGGCTCTATCTGAAGTGTGAGGAGTAAAGATTTGTTCCCAGGATGTAGGGTCCCTATTTACCTCTCTTATTGTTTCTTTTGCTGAGAAAAAACTTCTTAGTTTGAGTAAGTCCCATTTGTTGATTCTAGTTATTAACTTTTGTGCTATGGGTGTCCTATTGAGGAATTTGGAGCCCGACCCCACCGACTGTAGATCGTAGCCAACTTTTTCTTCTATCAGACGGCGCGTCTCTGATTTGATATCAAGTTCCTTGATCCATTTTGAATTCACTTTTGTGCATGGCGAGAGAAAGGGATTCAGTTTCATTTTGTTGCATATGGATTTCCAGTTTTCCCAGCACCATTTGTTGAAGATGCTATCCTTCCTCCATTGCATGCTTTTAGCCCCTTTATCAAATATAAGATAGTTGTAGTTTTGTGGATTGGTTTCTGTGTCCTCTATTCTGTACCATTGGTCCACACGCCTGTTTTGGTACCAGTACCATGCTGTTTTTGTTACTATTGCTCTGTAGTATAGTTTGAAGTCTGGTATCGCTATACCGCCTGATTCACACTTCTTGCTTAGCATTGTTTTTGCAATTCTGGGTCTTTTATTTTTCCATATGAATTTCATGATTGCTTTCTCTATTTCTACAAGAAATACCATTGGGATTTTGATTGGCATTGCATTAAACCTATAGAGAACTTTTGGTAATATCGCCATTTTGATGATGTTAGTTCTGCCTATCCATGAACAGGGTATATTTTTCCATCTTCTAAGATCTTCTTCTATTTCTCTCTTTAGGGTTCTGTAGTTTTCATTGTATAAGTCTTTCACCTCTTTTGTTAGGTTGATTCCCAAGTATTTTATTTTTTTTGAAGATATTTTGAATGGAGTGGTTGTCCTCATTTCCATTTCAGAGGATTTGTCGCTGATATACAGGAATGCCTTTGATTTATGCGTGTTGATTTTAAATCCTGCCACTTTGCTGAATTCATTTATTAGCTCTAATAGTTTCTTTGTAGAGCCTTTTGGGTCTGCTAGATATAGAATCATATCATCTGCAAATAGTGATAATTTAATTTCTTCTTTTCCTATTTTTATGCCTTTAATTTCTTTCGTCTGTCTAATTGCTCTGGCCAGTGTTTCGAGAACTATGTTGAAGAGAAGTGGAGAGAGAGGGCATCCCTGTCTTGTTCCAGATTTTAGAGGGAATGCCTTCAGTTTTTCTCCATTCAGAATAATGCTAGCCTGAGGCTTAGCATAGATTGCTTTTACAATATTGAGGTATGTTCCTGTTATCCCTAGTTTTTCTAGAGTTTTGAACATAAAGGGATGCTGTACTTTGTCAAATGCTTTTTCCGCATCTATCGAGATGATCATATGGTTCTTATTTTTAAGTCTATTGATGTGGTGAATAACATTTATTGATTTCCGTATATTGAACCAGCCTTGCATCCCAGGGATGAATCCTACTTGATCATGGTGTACAATTTTTTTTATATGTTTTTGTATCCGATTCGCCAGAATTTTATTGAGGATTTTTGCATCTAGGTTCATTAGAGATATTGGTCTGTAGTTTTCTTTCTTTGAAGTGTCTTTGTCTGGTTTAGGTATCAGGGTGATGTTGGCCTCATAGAATGAATTTGGAAGTTCTCCCTCCTTTTCTATTTCCTGAAGTAGCTTGAAAAGTATTGGTATTAGTTCTTCTTTAAAGGTTTTGTAAAATTCTGCTGTATACCCATCGGGACCTGGGCTTTTCTTAGTTGGTAGTCTTTTGATGGTTTCTTCTATCTCCTCAATTGATATTGGTCTGTTTAGGTTTTCTATATCCTCCTGACTCAATCTGGGCAGATCATATGACTTAAGAAATTTATCTATGCCTTCACTATCTTCTAATTTATTGGAGTATAAGGATTCAAAATAGTTTTTGATTATCTTCTGTATTTCTGAAGTGTCTGTTGTGATATTGCCTTTTTCATCCCGTATGCTAGTAATTTGAGTTCTCTCTCTTCTTCTCTTCACTAGCATCGCTAAGGGTCTGTCGATTTTGTTTATTTTTTCAAAGAACCAACTTTTAGTTTTGTCAATTTTTTCAATTGTTTCTTTTGTTTCGATTTCATTAATTTCAGCTCTGATTTTAATTATTTCTTGCCTTCTACTTCTTTTGCTGTTGTTTTGCTCTTCTTTTTCAAGGATTTTGAGATGAAGTATGAGATCATTTATTTGTTGGTTTTTTCTTTTTTTAAGGAATGAACTCCAAGCAATGAATTTTCCTCTTAGAACTGCTTTCAATGTGTCCCATAGATTCCGATATGTTGTGTCTGTGTTTTCATTTATCTCTAAGAATTTTTTAATTTCCTCCTTGATGTCTTCTATAACCCATTGATCATTCAGTAACCTATTGTTCATTCTCCAATTGATGTATGCTTTTTCCTTCCTTCTTTTATCGTTGATTTTCAGTTTCATTCCATTATGATCAGATAAGATGCATGGTAATATCTCTACTCCTTTATATTGTCTAAGAGTTGCCCTGTGACATAATATATGATCTATTTTTGAGAAGGATCCATGTGCTGCTGAGAAAAAAGTGTAACTGCTTGATGTTGGGTGGTATACTCTATATATGTCAATTAGGTCTAGGTTATTAATAGTGTTATTGAGTTCTATAGTTTCCTTATTCAACTTTTGTTTGGAAGATCTGTCCAGTGGCGAGAGAGGTGTGTTGAAGTCTCCCATGATTATGGTGTGGTGGTCTATTAGACTCTTGAACTTGAGAAGAGTTTGTTTGACGAACATAGCTGCACCATTGTTTGGGGCATAAATATTTATGATTGTTATGTCTTGTTGGTGTATGGTTCCCTTAAGCAGTATGTAGTGTCCCTCTTTATCTCTTTTGATTAACTTTGGCTTGAAATCTATTTTATTTGATATGAGTATGGACACGCCTGCTTGTTTCCGAAGTCCATATGAGTGATATGATTTTTCCCAACCTTTCACCTTCAGCCTATGTATGTCTTTTCCTATCAAATGCGTCTCCTGTAGGCAGCATATTGTTGGGTCTTGTTTTGTGATCCATTCTACTAGCCTGTGTCTCTTGATTGGTGAGTTTAAGCCATTAACATTTAGGGTTATTATTGAGATATGGGTTGTTCTTCCAGCCATATTTGTTTATTTCTGTTACTAAACATTGTTTGTTTTCCTCTTTGATTGTTTCCCCCCCCCCTTTACTGTCCTACCTCCCACTGTTGGTTTTCATTGTTATTTTCCATTTCCTCTTCCTGTAATACTTTGGCTAGGATGTTTTGAAGAGATGGTTTTCTAGCTGCGAATTCTTTAAACTTTTGTTTATCGTGGAAGGTTTTAATTTCATTCTCCATCCTGAAGCTTAATTTCGCTGGATACACAATTCTTGGTTGGAACCCATTATCTTTCAGTGTTTGAAATATGTTATTCCAGGATCTTCTAGCTTTCAGAGTCTGTGTTGAAAGATCAGCTGTTATCCTGATTGGCTTGCCCCTAAATGTAATCTGCTTCCTTTCTCTTGTAGCTTTTAAAATTCTCTCCTTATTCTGTATGTTGGGCATCTTCATTATAATGTGTCTAGGTGTGGATCTCTTATGATTTTGCACATTCGGCGTCCTGTAGGCTTCTAGGATTTGGGATTCTGTCTCATTCTTCAAGTCTGGGAAGTTTTCTTGTATTATTTCATGGAATAGACTGCTCATTCCTTTGGTTTGGAGCTCTGTACCTTCCTGTATCCCAATGACTCTTAAGTTTGGTCTCTTAATGTTATCCCATATTTCTTGGATGTTCTGCTCATGGTTTCTTAACAGTCTTGCTGAGCTGTATATGTTCTTTTCCAGTTGAAATACTTTGTCTTCATTGTCTGATGTTCTATCTTCTAAGTGTTCTACTCTGTTGGTAGTATTCTCCATTGAGTTTTTAAGTTGGTTTATTGCTTCCTGCATTTCTAGGATTTCTGATTGCTTGTTTTTATAACCTCTATCTCCCTGTATAGTTGATCCTTTGCTTCCTGGATTTGTTTGCGTAATTCGTTGTCGAAGTGATCTTTCATTGTCTGATTTTGCTGTTTAATGTCTTCCTTGATACTCCAGATCATCTGAAGCATGTATATCCTGAATTCTTTATCTGACATTCCATCTGCTGCAGCTGTTACCTCTTCTAAAGTTGCGTTGACCTGCATTGCTTGTGGTCCTTTCTTTCCTTGTCTTTTCATACTGCTTGCGTATCTTTCCTGCAGGTGCGGGCGGCGGCTCTGCTCTCTCCTTATTCCAATTGGGGTGTCGTGGCTACCACGCCGGCAGGTCACTGGGCCTGTTCTGGGAGCTGGTGGCGGCTCTGTTCTGCCCCTACTCCAATTGGGGTGACGTGTCTGTCGTACCAGCAGGCCACTGGGCCTGTCCTGCTGGTCGGTCGCAGATCTGCCCACCTTTCGGGCACGAGTGGAGGCTCTGCTTTGCCCCTACTCCAATTGGGGTGTCGTGACTACCCCGCCTGCAGGATGCTGGGTCTGTTCCTGGCAAGGGGGGCGACTCTGCTCTGTCACTACTCCAATTAGGGTGGTGTTTGTACCCCGCCGGCAGGGTCCTGGGCCTGATCCGCCGGTCTGTTGTAGGTCTGCCTACCTTGAAGGCGCGGGCGGCGGATCTGCCCTGCCCCTCCTACCACGCCTGCGGACCCCTGGGCCTGATCTGCAGGTTGATCACTGGTCTGCTCACCCTGCGGGCACGGGTGGCGGTTCCGCTCCACCCCCACTCCAATTGGGGTCACGTGACCACCACACCGGCAGGGCCTGATCCGGGCGTGGGATAAGGATCTGCTCTGCCCCTACTCGAGTTGGGGTGACGTGTGTACCACACTGGCAGGCCACTGGGCCTGACCCGCCAGGCTGTCACAGGTCTGTTTACCTTGCAAGCGCGAAGGGCGGCTCTGCCCTGCCCCTCCTACCACGCCCATGTACTACTGGGTCGTGGGTCTGCCCACCTGGCGGGTGTGGGTGGCGGCTCCGCTCCGCCCCCTCTCCAATTGGGGTCACGCGGTCACCACGCTGGCGAGCCGCTGGGCCTGCTCCGAGGGCTGGCGGCGGCCCGGCTCCTTCCCTCCGGCTCGAGGACAAATTGAGGAGACTCGGGTGACTGAGCCTCACCCCCCTTACCAGAAGACCAACTGCTTATGTCACCGCTGGTATTGATGAAGATCTCTCCTCCACCGCTTTCTGCTGACATCAGATCTCTGCCATGTTGGTATCCTATGCGAATGGCAGCATTTCGTTCCCCTTGCCAGGCAACCCAAGCAATGGGTGAGTCCTGACCTGCCCTCAGCAGGACCCGGACCGAGACACAGTTTCCGCGGGCTCCTAGCCCCGGTCCAGGGAAGTTCCGGGAGCCGGAACTCGGCCGCTCCGTGCTCGGTGTAAGCTCCTATAAGTGTAGGCTCCAAGAAGCAGCCCCCGCGGGCTCAGTTCCGGGAGCCGGAATTCGGCCGCTTAGTGTTTGGTGTATGCTCTGATAGTAGCAGGGTCCAAGAAGCAGCCTCCGCGGGCTCCGCAGCCCTGAGCCAGGGCGGTTCCGGGACGGTTCCGGGAGCCGGAACTCGGCCGCTCTGTGCTCGGTGTAAGCTCCTATAAGTGTAAGCTCCAAGAAGCAGTCCCCGCGGGCTCAGTTCCGGGAGCTGGAATTCGCCTTCTTGGTGTTTCGTGTTTGCTCTGATATTAGCAGGGTCCAAGAAGCAGCCTCCGCAGGCTCCGCAGCCCGGAGCCAGGGCGGTTCCGGGACGGTTCCGGGAGCCGGGACTTGGCCGCCCCGCGCTCCGTGTTCACTCCGATAAGATCAGATTTTAAGAAGCCCCCAGGCGCTGAACCCTAGCAATCTGTCTGCAAGCCGCAGGCGAATTGCAGCCTGAAATTACCTGTTCTATGGCTGAATGAGCTGCGGTCAGTCAAAAACAGGTGTGGTGACGTCAGTTTACCAACATGGTGGCTGCTGGCCTCCTCTGTGGTCTGACCGGTGTGGAGAACCGAGATGGACCGCTTCCTTCCCCGTCTCGAACCCAGAATTCAGCCCTGAGTGCGGTGCTTGCCGGTTGGTAGGCTTTTGATGGTGTCTGTTATTTTGTCACTTGAAATTGATCTTTTTAAATTATGTATATCATCCTGATTTAATTTGGGCAAATTATATGACTCTAGAAATTTGTTGATGCCTTCGATATTTTCTATTTGAATGGAGTACAAGTTTTCAAAATAATTTCTAATTATTTTCTGTATTTCTGTAGTGTCTGTTGTGATGTTGCCTTTTTCATCATGTATGTTAGTGATTTAATTTTTCTCTCTCCTTCTCTTTGTTAGCATGGCTAAAGGTCTGACAATTTTATTTGTTTTTTCAAAGAACCAACTTTGTGTTCTATATTTTTTTAATTATTTCTTTTGTTTCAATTTCATTGATTTCAGCTCTGATTTTAATTATTTCCTGTCTTCTACTGATTTTGGTGTTGATTTGTTCTTCTTTTTCTAGGGCTTTGAGATGTAGTGTTAAGTCATATATTTGTGGACTTTTTCTTCTTTTAAGGAATGAATTCCATGCAATGAACTTTCCTCTTAGAACTGCTTTGATAGTGTCCCAGAGATTTTGATATTTTGTATCTGTATTCTCATTAACCTTTAAAATTTTTTAATCTCCTCCCTAATGTCTTCTGCAACCCATTGTTCATTAAATAGCACATTATTTAATCTCCAGGCATTGGAGTGGATTTTATTTCTTATTTAATCATTGATTTCTAATTTCATTCCATTATGATCTGATAGAATGCAGGGTAGTATCTCTACTTTTTTATATTTGCTAGGAGTTGCTTTGTGTCATAGTATATGGTCTATTTTAGAGAAGGATCCATGTGCTGCTGAGAAGAAAGTGTATTATTCTCGTTGAAGGATGAAATATTCTATATATGTCAGTTAGGTCTAAGTTATTGATTGTTCTATTGAGTTCTATATTTTCTTTGTTCAGCTTTTGTTTGGAAAATCTGTCTAGTGATGGAAAAGGTGTGTTAAAGTCACCCAAAATTATTGTGTTGTAACCTATTTGACTCTTGAACTTGAGAAGAGTTTGATGAACGTAGATGCTCCATTGTTTGGGGCATATATATTTATGATTGTTAAGTCTTGTTGGTGTATGGTTCCCTTGAGCAGTATGTAGTGTCCTTCTTTATCCTTTTTGAATGACTTTAGTTTGAAGTCTACTTTATTTGATATGAGGATGAAAACCCATGCTTGCTTCTACTGTCCATGTGAGTGGTATGATTTTTCCCAACCCTCCCTTCACCTTCAGTCTCTGGATATCTTTTTCTATGAGTCTTTTTGAGGCAGAATATTGTTATGTCTTTTATTTTGATCCAATCTGCTAGTCTATGTCTTTTGATTGGTGAGTTTAGGCCATTAACCTTCAGGGTTATTATTGAGACATCATTTGTATTTTTAGTCATTTTTGTTTCTTTTTGGTATTTATGTGACTTGGTTTCTCCTCTGATTAAATTTTTCTTTAGCGTAATCCCTCCCTCTGCTAATTTCCATCATTGTTTTTCACTTCCTCTTTTTGGAATATTTTGCTGAGGATATTCTGTAGTGCAGGCTTTCTAGTTGTAAATTCTTTTAACTTTTGTTTATTACGGAAGGTTCTTATTTCATCATCAAATCTAACACTTAGTTTTTCTGGATATAGATTTTTGGTTGACATTTATTTTCTTTCAGAGCTTGGTATATGTTGTTCCATGATCTCCTGACTTTGAGGGTCTGGATTGAAAAATCTGCTGAGATACAAATTGGTCTCCCCCTATATGTGATCTTATTCCTCTCTCTTGAAACTTTTAATATTCTATCCTTATTCTGTATGCTAGGCATTTTCATTATAATGTGCCTTAGTGTAGATCTGTTGTAATTTTGTACACTTGGTGTCCTGTAAGCCTCTTGTATTTGGTTTTCCAATTCGTTCTTAATGTTTGGGAAATTTTCTGATGTTATCTCATTGAAGAGATTGTGCATTCCTTTGGTTTGAAACTCTGTGCCTTCTTCTACCCCAATAACTCTTAGATTTGGTCTTTTGATGCTGTCCCATAATTCTTGGATGTTCTGTTCATGGTTTCTAACTATCTTCACTGTGTGATCCACTTTATTTTCCAGATTGTATACTTTGTCTTCATTATCTGACATTCTTTCTTCCAAGTGATTTAGTCTGTTGGTTATGCTTTCTATTGAGTGTTTTATTTGATTTATTGTATCCTTCATTTCAAGGATTTCTGACTTTTTTTTTCAGAGTCTCTATCTCTCTCTTGAAGTAATCTTTTGCTATCTGAATTTGCTCTCTTATCTCATTGTTGGAGTGATCAATTTTTGCCTGTATTTGTTCACTTAGGTCATTCTTTAATTCACAGATCATTTTCATTATGAACCTTCTGAACTTCTTCTCTGATATTTCATCAACTTCGCTGTCCATGGGTTCTGTTATTATAGTGTTTTGGTTTGTTTGGGGCACTTTCCTCCCATGTTTTTTCATGTTGTCTATGTGTCTTCCTTTCTTGCAGTGTGGATCTGAGATATTACAGTTTCTTCCCTATATTCTTGTAGTACCTGTGCAGATTGTCTATACCTCACCTTGATGTTGGGCTGACAGACCCTGCTGGTTTTCCTCAATGTACGCTACTGCATCCTGGATCTGGGTCCTGCACAAGTTAGTGTGGGTGGATCTGGGCTCTGGGCTTGACCTCCCTCAGTAGTCTGGTGGTCGGAAGGGGCGGTCCTGCACCAGAGGCTAGGCTCTGGTGGGTGTCTACCCCACCAAGGGAGGGGTGGGCCGGGCCTACTGAGAGTCTGAGTCCCACGCAGGCTGGTGCGGGCAGTTTTGTCTCATCTTTTCTTGATTTAGGTGTCTCAGGGTATAAATTTCCCTTTAGAGACTGCATTAGAGCAAGGACCACTAAATCACCATTTGCAGGCTGGATACAGCCATGTCCCTTCTTCTATGTGTTGTCTGTGGCTGCTCTTATGCCATATTAGCAGAACTGAGTAATTTCAGGGTTATTATTGAGACATGATTTGTATTTTCAGCCATTTTTGTTTATTTTTGGTATTTATGTGACTTGGTTTCTCCTCTGATTAAATTTTCCTTTAGTATAATCCCTCCCTCTGCTAAGTTTCATCATTATTTTTCATTTGGCCCAAATGCCTATAATATTAACTATATGGCCTTTTAAGAAAAAAATTGCTGACTCCTCCTTTAAAGAAACCCTTCGAATTTTTATGTTCTGTTTCTACTATAATTCAGTTCAAATTTGCTCTAGACTGAATTGTGTTCCCCTGTCAAATTCTTATGCTGAGGCCCTAATTCCCAATGTGATGCTATTTGCAGACAGAGTCTTTCTGAGGTGATTTGGTTGAGATGAGTTCATGAGGCTGGGGCCCACATGCTGGTGCCCTTACAAGAGACACCACAGAGCTAGCCTGTGCTGTCTTTCTCCCTGTCTCTCTTCCTCTCATTTTCCCTCTCCCTCTCCCTCTTTTGTTTCCCCTATCCTTTAAAGATTAGAACTATATATGTGTTAGGCTACTGAAGTTTTCCAAGGACACTTTTCATTTTTTCATTACTATCTTTTCAGTCTTTTTCATGTTGGATCTGTGTCTTCAAGTTCACTAATCTTTTCTTCTGCTATGCTGCCGTTAATCCCAACAAGTATATTTCTATTACAGATATTTTAAGTTTTATCTCTAGAAGCTTGATTTTGGCTTTTTAAAACATGTCTTTAATGTTTCCACTTAGTGGACATCTGTAATGCATTTATCATAACAGTTTTAATGTCCTTGTTTGCACATTCTCACACCTGTGTCTACTCAAGGTTGACTTCAACGGTTCATATTCTTCTTATCATACGTCATTTTTTCTTGCTTCTTTATATGCCTGGTAATCCTTGATGATATGCCACATATTGTGATTTTGCTTTATACACTGTTGAATGTTTTTGTATCCTTCAAATATCTTTGAGGTCTGTTCTGGAGTCTGTTAAACTATATAGAAAGCTTGATTCTTTCAGGTCTTGATTTTAAGATTTATTAGGTGGAATCAGAGCCATATCCAGCCATCTTCACTCCCCACAAGGAGTAATTCCAGAGGCAAGACCCTACTGAGTAGCCTACAATGTGCCCTATGAATTACAAGGTTCCAACCTGCCTGGCAGGAATAGAGACTATTCCTGTCCCTGGTATGTCAAGGACTCTTACTTCTAATCCTTCTGGGTTGTGCTTCCCCTGACATCAGGTGGTTTCCTCACATACATGGACTGGTATGAACACTACTGCATTCTCAAGGGAGACTCTCTGAAGGTCTCTGTGGTTCTCTCTCTAAGCAGCACTGTCCTCTCTGGTCCTTTGTCTTGCAAATTCCAGCTGCCTTGGTCTCCCCAGACTGTCAGTTCCATCCTATCAACTCAGGGAGCTGAGTGAGCTCCATGTGGTTTCTTCCTCCCTGCAATACACCCTGGAAATTCTCAAGCAGTGAGCCAGAGGAATCATCTGGCTTAATCTCATTTCCCATATCATGGGGATTGCTATCCATTTTTGGTCTAGTGTTCAGTGTCTTAATTACTATTGCCACTGGTATGCTGTTTGGTTTTCGTTTGGAGTTTTGTTCATTTGTTTGTTTGTTTGGTTGGTTGGTTTGATTGGTTGGTTGTCCCAGGCAAGAGAGGAAACCCAGTCCCTATTACTCCATCTTGGCCAGAGCAGAAGCTATGTTATTTATTCAAAACATCCACATACAAGTATTCTAGAAGATTAATTGCATCAAAATACTAAGAGAATTTGTCTCTGAGTGGCAGAATTATGACAGCTTTTATTTGTGTATGCATGAGTACATGTGTGTTTGTGGTTTCTATTTTGTACAAAAAAATATTACTGTAGAATAAAAATTAAACAAATACTCTTTTTCTGAAGATAGTTCTTTCCCATGTGTATTCCCAGGCCTATCCTGGCTGATAGTTGACCCTAGAATAGATGACAAGGCTCTGTTACCTTCTGATATGTTCCAAGATGATATGTTCATGGCCACATGACAACTCAGCTCACACTCGGGACTAGTGGTGTGCTTCGAGGAAGCTCCCCAGGGCAACCAGGATTACAGACTTTCACCACAGCATCCAAATTATACCCAGAATCTCTATAACATGGGGGGTCTTCAATGTGGCCATCAATACCTTAGAGCCATGAATTCTTAGCAGTTTAAATACACTTAAGGAAGATGGCACGCGCACACACACACACACACACACAAACATACTGATGCACTTCACAGGAATACATACACACAACATCGTCTACAGTAAATCATACCAAATGTGGAAGCATTTTACTGATACCTCAGAGAAGGGAAATCTAGAAAATTCTAATGATGAAAAAATAATAAGTGAAAATTAATGATAAAGTTTTAATTTTAACTCTTTAAGATATATAAAGTTATACCTGTTCTCTTTAAAATAAATGCTTTTTATTTTAGTGTACAAAGAAAATATTTATTAGTAATTATAGAATCAAAAGACTAGTAGTTTGAAAGACTGTGTCCTAAGAAGTTTTCTATCAGTGAGCTTCAAGACAATGGTTTTCCTTCCTTGAGTTCCTCTACTCAAATGAACTCTCCCTCCCTAGCTAGTGGAGGGATGCAGTCTGGACCCAGAGAAGAAAGGATGGCCCTGATGGGGGCTTTGGTCAGAGTTGTACCTTATATGTCAACTGTTTTATCCACACCATGACTCCAGTGGGCTGAAGGTGGGACAAGAAGCTGTTACCCAGCAGCATGCCCACACCACTCTGCCCAAGTATAGGCAATACATGTGCCTAGTATCTTGTGGTGGGGTTTCAGCCTTTCATGAGGGCTCAGGGGATTGAGTGGCAGGTAGGAACTTAGCTGTAGTGAAATGATTATTGCTTTATAATTACTTGGTGATGACAGTTCAGGGAAGGTGATGGTCATGATTGGGAGAATTGAATTGTTACTGGGGGATATGAGAATTGCTTCACTGCTCTTAACTTGCTCAAACTGGGACAGGCTCTAAGAACTTAAACTAAAAATATCTGTTTAAGTCCCCTCTCCACTACTTTTTGTCCAAAAGCCTTGATTTATGTATACAGAACTGTGTGGTTTGGGGCATGTTGACACTTGTCTCTATGGGAAATACTTGCATGTAGCACTGGGCTTGGTGAGTGAAGCTTTCTGAGCTACTGCCCTCTCCTCTGTCATCTGTCCCACCCAGCACTGTGTAGTGATTCTCCAGCATAGCTCTGGGTTTTGTTCCCTGTGCAAAGCCTTCAGTGCTTCTGCACCACCCACACCCCCAACTTTACCCGCCAGAATAAGGAAGCTTTTCTCTTTTGAGAACACGTTCTCACAGATGACTTCTCACAAGTATCCTCTTGCCAGTCAAACTGGATTTTTTTTCTTCCTGCCTCTCTCTTCTCTAACTCTCCTGCTCCTCTCCCCAATCCCAGACCCCACTTCTGAGGTTCTGTAGGCACCATCTTCATGGACTCTTCCTCTGCTTGCCTCACCCCATGTGAAGTGCCCTGCATGTTCAAACAGACCTTTATCCTGCTTGAACTCTGATTGGTGTGATCTCCCTAAAATCAGGGACTGTCATCACAGGCTGTTCAGGTGCTTATAGGCTGGTAGGGGAGTAAACAGAGAAAACTAACCAATAAAACCCAAGAAAACAGACATAAAGAAATTGTCCCAGGCATTTGGACTAAGCTGACTGTACGATACCCATGCTGAAGTTTCTAACTGAATTGTTAAGTCTCCTTTTCTCTATAAAGCATCTCTACTGTGGGTCATTTAGGCAGGATGAAAAGATTAAGTCAGGAGTGTCTGAGGAGCCATGGCAAGACTTAGTAAAAAGGTGATTTAGGGAAAAGTAATACAAATGAACTAGAGACTTCTAATAATGCCACTCATTGTTGTATTTCTGTAGCAGAATTAATTTTTCTATGTAAAAATCCCAAAATTCTTACTTCCCTATTTGAGAGGATAGTTCAGCAGAATGTGTGTGTATGTGTGTGTGTGTGTATGTGTGTGTGTGTGTGTGTGTACATATGTGTGTGAATGATATATTTATTAGATTATTTTGAAAGATAATTATTTGTTATGGGGATATATGTTAGGTACAACCAAACTAGATATTTCCAGTTAAGAACATAGGATTCCTGAAACTCAGGCTTCAATTAGTAGGTTGGAAGATAAGACCAACTGAGGTGTTAAGTAATGTATGTTTCTGTTGCCTCTGTTATTTCTATCTTACGTTCATGTCTCATTCTTTCATGATTTTTTAAATCTTGTGCCTAAAAGTCCATTTTGCTTAATTGTGAAATAGGCATGCATGTTACATTTATGTAAAATATTTGCTGTGTAGAGGATTTTTGTTTATTCTATTAAAAGTTTACTATATTTAAATAAAAACTGAAGGTCAGAAATATATATATATATATATATATATATATATATATAGCTGACTATACATATAAGACTAGGCATGGAACACCATATGACCCAGCTATACCACTCTTTGGTATTTATCCTTAAGAATTAAAGCCATCATACTATAATGATACATACATACCCACATTTATAGCAACACAATTCACAATAGCCCAACTATGGAACTGGTGTCCATCAACAGATGAATAGATGTAGGTAATGTGGTATACATACACATTAGAGTTGTATTTAGCTATAAAGAGAATTGTATTTAGCTATAATTTTTATTTATGTCACTTTCAGGAAAATGGATGGAACTTGAAAACATTATGTTAAGTAAAATAAGTAGAACTTAGAAGGTCAGGAGTCATATGTCTTCTCTCATATGTGGAAGCTACAGAGGAAAAAGGACAAGAAAAGTGGGGAGGATCTCATGAAAATCAGAGAGATCAACAGAGTAGGGGAAAGGGGTCATGGGGTGGGAGGAGAGGAGGGGAAGGGGAACTATAATGGGGAATGATATTGGCCAAATTATATTCTTATATTGTGTGCATGTATGAATATGTAATAACAAATCCATCTATTTAGTACAACTATAATGCACCAATTAAAAATGTGGAAAAAAATAGCTATAGGGGTTTTCAAAGAACTTCTAAGGCCTTCACGTTCTGACCCTTAAAAAAAGTTTAAGTTCTTCAATAAATTTATCTACCTCAGTTGAGAAGGAAATCACATATCTCCTGTAAAAGATGACAGGCCATTTTGTTCTTAATACTAGTTAAACCTCCATTCCTATTGATGTAATTAATACAACATATTATGACTATGTTATCCAATCATTTCTTCAAAAACTTAGGAGATCGAGAATGAAGGCAATTCATCTCTGTCTCCTTACGTCCCACCCACAAGACATCTAAAAGCATTTACTATAAAGAGGTAATACAGAGGATCTTGATTTCTAATAAAGGTTAATAAAGGTTTCTAAAACACTAGTCAGAGGGCTAAGTGAGTTTAGTTCTGCATTTATTGAAAGTAACCCTAATATACTGGTACATACCATCTTCCTCAATTCTTGGTTGGAAACAATAATGACATTTGGTGGGTCCCCGATGGCAGTGGCAGCTCCTCCAATGTTTGTGAAGATCACCTCTGCAATCAGCACTTGCCTTGGATCAAGGTTGAGCACCTCACATAATCTATCATAAATGGAGGAAAATGAAAGTAGTCCCACTATTTACATCATAAAGGGCCCATGTGAAGCCCAGATATATGTAAAGTACTGGCTTAAACCTAGAAAGCACACACATTTATGAGAGGGCAGTGTGGGGGTTGGGGACTCAACTACAATAATACCCTGGGGCTGCAGCTGATTCTGAAAATGACATTTCTTCTGAATTAACCCATCATCCTCTGAACCATCAGTGTCCTGATGTAACCCTTCTCCACCCCCACAAGTCTAGATGGAGCACAGTCTCCTGTGTGCAAGCTCCCAGTGAAAGGCAAGGCCCAGCACAGGCAGATGGGCACTGGCCACCAAAACCCTCTGAGTCAGGGGCAGGGGTCAATGCAGAAATCACCAGTGCTCACACTAAGCCTGCTCACCTAGTCCTGTACCTGCCTCCCCTTCACAGATGCTAAGACCCCAAGGTTTCCTCTCAGTCCTTCCCTTTAACTACTGATTACTGACTTTTTCCCTAGAGAAGAAAGTTCTCCATCATGGCTGCACTAGATTGTCTTAGAATCCTCAAAAGTTGCTGGGTGTGGTGATGTATGCCTATAATTCCAACCATTCAGGAGGCTGAGACACGAGGATCTCAAGTTCAAAGCCAGTCTCAGCAACTTAGTGAGGCCTGAAGCAACTCAGTGAGATCCTGTCTCTAAATAAAATACAAAATAGGGCTGAGGATGTGGCTAAGTGGTTTAGTGCCCCTGGTTCAATCCCCAGTGCCAAAATAAATAAATAATCCTTGAAAGTTCTACAGCCTGGTCTGCAGAGACCAATACGTGGGAGTGAGCCTGGACCAGCAGCATTCTAGAACTCCTCAAGTGAGTGCTGTGCACAGAGATGAGAAACATTGCTCAAAGAAAGTACAGAGAGCACATCACAGCATCCTCCAAAACTTGTTCATCCTCTTTTCCCTCTGTCATGTAGTAACTGGGCTCTGGATCTCACTCCTTGAGACAGGTACTGCTGTACTTGAAGGTTTTCCGACCACCTCCTGCCCTCAGCTCAGAGCATAGCCAGCCACACAGCCTTCCCCTCCACTGATGATGTGAGGGCAGACTGGCCCGGAGGCTGTATGGATGCTGAAGAAGGAGTGATCCTGGCCACCAGGATTCAGAGTGACTCTACATATGGGCATCAGACCCAAGTCAGCAGCTACACTCAGTGGAGGAAGCTACCAGAATCTCCTTCTAGCAAGAAAATAATACATAGACAGAGCACAGAGATGGCACCTGATCTAAATGGACCTCGCTGTTGAACTCTAGGGACTGAGCACTTCTCAGTCCAGACAAAGGCAGAAGAAAGCAATCAACTCCTCTAAAATACGAATAACGTTATAATATAAATAATGAATCTTAAGCCCAACAATATGTGAAACACATCTTGAAAGACATGGGTTTCAGACTAGAAAATGAAGTCCCTGATTTTAAAAAATTACAAAGCTAATTTCTGAGCAACAAGGATCAAAACAATTTCCAGAAAGGCTGAACAAGCCCCTGGGCTCTCCAGGCTGTGTGAGGATGCTGGGAAAAGGGTGCCCCATGGACCTCAGTCCTGAATCCCACTTTTCCCAGGCTGCTATGGGAGAGTGCAGTGGTACTAGAATCTGACGCATCTGGGAAATGATGTAGTCAGCAATCTGAGGTGGGCAGCAGATTCATGCTGATTGGAGGAGGGCAGTTTAGGGCCCTAAAGAGTCTAAGAGGCACAGTTCAGTATTATCAGTAATGTATATTAAAATTTACCACACCCTTCAAATATGTTCACTCCATCTCTCATTTACCCTCAACCCAAGTACCAAAGGGTGCTTTGCCCCATCCTACAGAGAAAGGCTGAGAATTCAGCCTATCTCACTCCAAGTCCCCATCTGCACTTGGCTCTCACAACGTGGCCAACTTGCAGGAGCCTGGGTACAAACCCACATCTCCGTGGTGAGGTAAGTGATAGTCTCAGAATACTGCAGTCCCCATTTAAGACCCCAACTCACTCCTCCTCTAAGAGACATCACTCTTCAAATGCCAAAAGCATCCCCCAGAATTAATCGTGAGCCTTGGAAGTAGCCCACTGCTAGTGACTGAACTTTCTCTGTCTCATGCTTTGTGTCCAAGCAGGTCCATTATCTCACAGAATTTTCATCCTGCTAGCTCAGTAATCCCTTTGATGGTGCAACTCAGATCAATGCAGCTGAAGTGACTTATTCAAGATGCCCAGTCACTAAGCAGGACAAATGTTAGTGCTTCCCCTCACTGTGGACCTTTGAGGGTTACCTATCACTTTCTGTATCCCCAGAACCAGCCAAGTACCAGTACATGATGGGTCCAAGCTGGGGAGGACCCAGGTTTGGGAGCCTGGGGCTCAAATGCTGGAGAACCATCTTTAAAACAAAGAATATACAGGGTAGATACAACAAAAGGTCTATACTTTGGCAAAAGGGTTCACACAAGGGCCAGAACTGAACCTGTAGCTGCAGAAGATTCTGGGCAACATATTGTGGCACTCAATATATGTCAAATTATTGAAGTAGATGGGATTAAGAGTTGGAATTGAATTAGACTGAATGTCTCTTTCCTGAAATTGCCTGCAAAGTACCATTAGGCCAAGTCCTAACTCAGGTGAACCCAGTCTGTCCTGCTACCTTCCAAGCCCTCAGACAAGGAATCAGACAATGACCGTTTCATCTTCCCCAAGGCACGTGCCCCTCGGAGCCCTGGATAGAGCTCTCATACCAGCACAATTGTGAACTACTGCTAGCCAGGTGGAAGATGATAATGGGAGTGCATGGACAAGAACTGTCTAGGGTCCTCAATAACAGCCCAGTCTCCTGGAAAGCAATGCCCACATCTTCCAACTCCCCACCACATTGCTGTCACCCAGCTATGGGAATACCACAGCTTGTCAAGTGCATTTAAGTCTCACAAAGCCAGAGCTGGCTGGTCTGGAATGCAGTGAGTTGTGCTTCAGTGAAAGGGTGGGTACTGGCCCCTGTCTTTTTGTAGATGTAAGAAGGGAGCCTTGGGTCAGGTGGTACAGCCAGAACATACCTGCCCTGAGCCTGGCTATGGTCCCCACAGCAGAAGTGCTCTGCTTACCTTATGGTCACAGGAGTAAAGAGGAGCATCGTGGTGACATTGTCTAAGAAGGCAGAAAGGATGGCAGCAATGAGACACAGCATGATGATCATGGTCCATACCCTTCCTCGGGATAGTCGGTATGCCTGGGTGCACACACATGTTGGAAGGAATAAGATAGAATCAGTGCATTTGTAGAATAGGTGCGACTTTTCATAAGTGAATCCAAGGAATAGGGACCCAAATAATCTATGCATGGTGGGTTAGAACTTATACTCTAGAATCCCTAAATCTGTTAAGATCACATGGTAGTGGCCATTAAAGTACTTGGACAATCTAAATCCACAAGACCCTACATTCTCTCTTTTTTGATTCTCTCTCTTCACTGTGCCCTTATGATGGTTAATTTGTTACAAAATGTCAACATTCAATCCCTTTCATGTTATCTATAATTTTGATTAGATATCCTGAACAGCTACATTTGGGATCCATGTGACCCTGATCTTTGGAGACATAAGGAATACTTTTATTATCAAGGTATTAGAAGGAAGAGGCCAGATATATGCCTGGTATATACAATATGGTACAAAAAGACCACAAAAATCACTACATGGTTCTTTTATTCAGAATTTTCAAAGTGTTTTGTTAGATAAATTATTTTTATAAGAGTTTTTCAGTTACAAAAGCAACATCAAGACAGCACTAGCCTTTGCATTAGTAGGGCCCTGCAAGATCTCTTGCCAACCATGCATGCTAGAGTTAGTACAAATCCTGCATGCCAGAACCTACTAGTGAAACTCTCCAAAGTTCCAGCTAAAAATGCAAATGAAGGTCATAATGAGAAATCACAAGTGTTGGAGAAAATGTAAAGAAAATGAAAGTCATACACTGTTGGTAGAGATGTAAATCAGTACAGCCATTATAGAGAATAGGATGGAGGGTCCTCAAAAAACTAAAATCTATCAACTGTATGATCCAGTTATCCCACTACTGAGCATATATCCAAAGGAATGTATATCTGTATGTTTACTGAAGAGTTATTAACAACAGCCAAGATATTGATTAATCTAAGTGTCCATCAACAGATGAATGGATAAAGGCGATATATACATTATAGAATACTATTTAATACATAAAAAAGGAAAAAAGCCTGTAATTTTCAACAACATGGATGGAACTGAAGGACATTACATTAAGTGAAACAAGCCAGGCACAGAAAGATGAAGACCACATGATCTCAAATATGGAATCTGATAAAATTGATATAGAAGTAGAGAGTAGAATGAGACTTACCAGAGATTGAAGGGCTGGGAGAGGGGGTTGGGGAGATGTTGATCAAAGGGTACAAAGTTGAAGATAGAGGAATACATTTTGAGATCTACTACACAGGCATATTGACTATAGTTAATTAGCCAATAATTAATTAATAATAGTGTAGTATACATTTCAAAATAACTAAGAGAGTAGATTTCAAATGTCTCACCATAAAAAAGATAAATGAAGTGATAGATACGTTAACTAGCTTGATTTTGTCCTGCCACTTTGTGTATCCATTCATCACAAAATCACATTGTACCTCAAAAATGAGTACAGTTATGATTTGCCAATCAAAAAATAATATCAATAATATGTTTTTTTTTTAAATAAGACCTTTAAGGGGTTGGGGTGGAGTAAGTGGTAGTGGTAATGTTTAGCATGTGTGAAGCCCTGGATTCAATCCTCTGCACCAAAACATAAGTAAATAAATAAGATCCTTAAGGGATTTTTAAAAGACAAACATGTTTTTCCCTAATTTAAAAATAGTAAATGTGTATACTTCAATATTTAGAAAGTAATCATTGAAATTATTTCACCAAAAAGCAAAGCAATCAGAAGCTGATGGCTTGGAATATTTAGAGACTCTAATATGCAAAATAATTTTTGATGTGTAGCTTTCACCAGCCAATTTAAATAATGTTATACAAACATTCAACGTGAGTACCCTTTTCCTTCATCTCCTTCTTCATTTATTTATGGAGAAGCTGAAAGCATTGCTCAGAGTCAGGTAACTATATCCAGCCTTGCAGAAGCAATTTTGAAAAGGAGGATAAAATTTTTAAATATTTGTTTTAAATAATACTTTAATGTACTAAATGTACAATGTCCAAACAACAAATATGTTAGTTAGTACTTATCTATTAAATGTAAGATCACACCTACCTTTACAGCACAAAAATCAAAAAATCCAGTTTCTGAAAATATGGCTACTAAGATCATCTATGGGAAAAAGAGAAAACACAATATTGAAACAAAGTCAGATGGTCATTATGAATTTGAGATCTAGCCCCTGAAAACTGCCACATAATCAATCTCCTTGCTGTCTTGCTGAAAGACCATCATTTCTTAGTTTTCCCACTTACAAACGCCTTGAGTGGAGCCACTTACTAGTGGCTTTATATGTATATTTTGTCCAGGACTTGTCCTGAAGATCAATCACCATCCCCTCCAATCCTCAAACAAATATCAGGCATTATTACTGATCTCTGTTTTATAGACCAGGAAACTCGGGATCAGAGAGATGAGGGAACCTGCTCAGTCCTAAAGCTAGAAGCAGAGAAGGACAGGGTGCACCAGGTGACCTTCCATACCTCATTATCCACAAAAGCAACACTTGGATGGAGTTAGAGAAGATAAATGCTAAGTTAACCAATCCCAAAAAAACAAATGCTGAATGCTTTCTCTGATATAAGGAGGCTGATTCATAGTGGGGTAGGGAGGGGGAGCAGGGGAGGAATAGACAAACTCTAGATAGGGCAGAGGGGTGGGAGGGGAAGGGAGGGGGCATGGGGTTAGTAATGATGGTGGAATATGATGGACATTATTATCCAAGGTACATGGATGAAGACACGAATTGGTGTGAATATATTTTGTATATAGCCAGAGATGTGAAAAAATTATGCTCTATATGTGTAATAAGAATTGTAATGCATTCCACTGTCGTGTATAAATTAAAAAAAAAACTAATTAAAAAAAAGCAACACTTAGGTATTTTAAGATTTTAAAACTGGATTAATTTTGGGTTCTAAAGTAAGTAAACTGATTTTTCTCACCAACTTGATCTACACATTCAAGTAGGAACAGTTGTATTAGAATGATTATCTTCCCAGTTCTGGGTCAATCCAGAATATACACTCATATGTTTCTTTTTTTTAATATTTATTTTTTAGTTATAGTTGGACATGATACCTTTATTTTATTTATTTATTTATTTATTTTTATGTGGTGCTGAGGATGGAACCCAGAGCCTCATACATGCAAGGTGAGCGCTCTACCAATGAGCCACAGCCCCAGCCCTCACATGTTTATTTCTATTGACAATGAAGAGTTGGTAAAAACAACTATCAAGATGCTAATAAAAAATATTCTGAATTTAATTAGTCAGAACTCACTGGAAGGTTTTCTATTTCATAAGAAGAGAAATATGTCATTCATTTTATTTTTTTACACTTATAGACATCATCTAGTATGCCCCCTTCTTCTCTCTGGGTGCCCAAACTCTAGGTACTTCTCAGGGTCCAACACAGATACTGCATCCTTTATGGAGCCTCAATTCAGAGCATTGGCCTGTCTCCCTGCACCCTACCCCCAGAGGATAGCAGTGCTACTTTGGGTGACATTGAAGCCTTAGAATAGCAGAATTCTCTCTTTTATCTGCCAGTTTGGAGAGGAATAAAATGTTAGCAAGGAAAATGAGGGCAAATGGTGACCATTTTACACAGAGTAAGTCTCTAGGCCAGAGGGATGAACCCTCCTTCAGATCACTTGGCTGTTTAGGGGTCGTTCACAAGCAAATGAGTCATTCTCGCTGTTGTCCAGATCCTTGCCAAATTCCATTCATTTTAGTTAAATTAGTCATGATTCCTGTCTCACACTAATTTACTGGTGTATTAAGTTTCTTTCCTAGGAGTTGACTTGTGACATTCCTTGCAGCGCATAGCACAGAATAGCCATTCAGTAATAAGATAAATTAGCAAATGCCCCAATGATTCCTCAGGGACAAAGTCTTCCTTTTCTTATGTAATTAAATGTACTTTTCAAATAACCAAACCATTATTTAATGTTAACCACTGGTTCATTTATTTAAGATATTCCATTTTTTTTCTTTAAGGGTAGTACCTCCAAAAACTTGCTAACTTTTCTAATGGAAATGTTATTTCATCATTCCATAGGACTTAGACTGAAACTCTCCATCTAACTAACCAGAGTACCAATCGTTCTATTCCTCCTCAGGAGAAATTAGCTAGACCTGCATTAACACTTCTCAATCAAGCCCTAATTGTCAAGAGACATGGTGTCTTTAATATAATGATAGGATTAGCAGCAAAAAAGAAGGACCCAGGTTTTAGCAGGCTTGGAGGCATGTCCTGCTGGGAGGACTATAATTACCATGCCAAACAGCAGGGCCAGGGTCTCAAAATCAATCCACTCCACCACGTGGGTCAGGCTGGGTCTCTGCAATCAAAGCACAAATTTGCCAATTAATCCTGTGCGTCTCCCTCCTGGGGATAAGCTCTAAAAATGTGCTGCCCTTTACTACAAATCCACTCTTTGGGCCAAAGTTGGAAACACAACATCTACTTGCCTTTGAAATTGGATTATATCACTTCTGAAAAACATTCATGACCCAGTGCATCTGTAACATCAAACTTATGCATTAAAGTAATTTAAAATTTTTTAACGTTGTCCCTGAAAACTCTAAGAAGAACTATTGCCTGAACTGCAGGGTTGGTCCTTGAAGTTACTGCTATCATTTGGATCATAAATGTGTCCCTAAGGCTCATGTATTAAAGGCTTAGATCTCAGCTTCTAGCACGATTGGGTAGTGGAGGAACCTTTCAAATGTGGGGCCTGGTGGGAGGTCTTAATTCATTAGGGGAGTGTCCTAGAAGGAGATTTGGGGATGCCAGTCTTTTCCTCTCTCTCTTTGCTTCTCATCTGCCATGAGGTAAATAGCTCCTCTTCTATGTGCTCCTGCCATGACGTACTGCTTTACCACAGACCCAAAAGCAAATGGGCCAACCAACATAGACTGACACCTCAAAAACAGTAAGCCACAATAAAGCTTTTTTCTTTTAAATCGATTTTTAAATGCAAAGCTTAGTAATAGGTACTTCTTGGAGTCCACATGTGTCTTCCTCAGTGTAATGGCATGAAGCCAGATGATGACAACGTGGACAATCATGTCTCCTACTCTCATGTGCCCTCCCACTCTCGTGGGTCACAGGGATAGGGAGCATAGAGTGTAAGTAAGGGTACTGCCAGTATCTGGCTTGGGAAAGAGAGTGACCCAGTGGCTTCCCACAGTGTGTGTCTACCATGTACCAGGCTTTGTTCCCTGTTGAAGTAGCCCTAACCAAAGGCAAGGAAAATACACTTTCATTTGAAAGCGCTTGCAATGATTCCACAGAATTCCGAGTTTACTGGAATCTCAGCAATTATTTTTTTCACCCGATCTTGTTGATACTTGGCAGGATTGATGAGTCCTCCATTTGTACGTGGTCTCCCAAATTTCGTTCTTCTAGGTTGAAGCGTTCGTTGCAGGAACACATTGAAGGATTTTTATGTCTAGGTTTTAGAATTCTGGGACATTTTATCTTTAGAGTTAGCATTTGTTTATACCAACTCTGGTCAAGAAAAAAGTTCAAGTTTTTACTACTGCTTTTAGGGTGGGCCTACATTCAAATTCCAGATTTTAAAAAAAGCATAATAAATTAATAATTCAGCAACACACACACACACACACAGTTTTTTTAAACTAGTTGTTATTCTTGGGTTGATTGAATGGCCTCTACTAGCAATTTCAGAACAATCCGTGTAATTGCATAGAGTTGTTTTCAAATCCAGTCTTGTGTTTCCACCTTTGAGTGGGTTCCTAATTTGGTTTCAGCATTACTGTCAAACAACTCTGGACTTCCATTTCCAGTAGGCACTCACCTCTCTTACTTCCCTAGGTGTATTCCCAATGTGGCTGCCTGATAGGACATGCTCCAGCCCTGGCAGGACACCATCAGCCCCATACATGCATCTCCAGGGGCCTCCTGGACAGAACCCTAACCCCAGGACCTCTCTACTCCCACTGCTAGTCTAGTTCTCAAGAGCTGACAACACCACTGCTAACTCTAATATCCCACAACCAAACAACCCTGGGTAAACACATGAGCAGGATGAGCCTTTCTTCAGCCAAAATGAGGACCAAAACTACCTGAATGTGTGAATGAGAAAAATCAAATGAAAAATATTCATCAATGCTGAAGTTTGTTGGTTCAAACCTCTAGCGTGGTCCTTGGGGGGAAATGTGGAAGTAGCATATAAAAGAATCTATAACACCAAATCCTGGAGTGTCTCTGAGTCTGACATTGTCTCCAGCGGTAAGTCAGAGATTCAGAACGTCACAACTTACATCGCCAATCACAGCCAGTGCTGCTAATGCTGCAAGGGCCCCCAACATGGCTGCCAGAGTTCTGTGGACGATCTGGAAAGAAACAAGAAATTATTTCATTCCAGTCCACAAGGGATTTAACACACACAAAAGCCTGTGTTGACATGAGTAGCTGTCTGTATCTGCATTAGATACCCTATCTATTAAAATGATAAATAAGCCAAGGGTCTCAATATTGGAGGGTCTAGACAACCCAACAGACACACAACCACCACACTCTGCCTTCTACTGAAAGTTATTTTTATTTCCTGAATAATTAGATGACCCTGATAAAACAGTAGCAAGTTGGATAAAGTACATTCTACAAGGAAGCCTGCAGTGAACTGTCATTAATTATTTACCATCTACTCCCCAAGCAACTGAACTATTAGTTCAACAATGTAAATCAATTCTTCCCAATTACTGAGGCTGTTTTTAAACCCCAAATATGAAGCACTCAGTCTAATTGAGACTTCAGTGCTATCACTGACTCACAAAAGAATCTTTTTGATTTAATTATGATTTAAATGGACATGGAATTTCTAAAATAAAATATGAAGGAAAGATAAAGATGTAGAGAAACTGGAGCTCTCATATGTTGCTAGTACAAATGTAACATGGTGCAGCCACTGTGGTAAAACAGCTTGGCGGATTATTAAAAAATTCAATATAAACTTACCCTTTCACTCAACAATTCTACTGGGGAATCTACACAACAGAAATGAACACATGTGTCCCCATAGAGCATGAATGTTCTGAGTCAAACTGGAAACATTCCTAAAGTTCATCCACAATGAATAGACTAATGAAATGCAATATAGGCCACAACATGGAAGAGATGCAACATGGAATATGGAATGTGTAATGAATAAATTAAAAAACATTGAACTAAATGAAAGGAGACAGACACAAAGGACACTATATTGTATCCCACTTATCTGAACTATCCAAAAAAGGTAAATTTAAGGAAACACAAAAAGATCAGAGTTGCCTAAGGCTGGAGGTAACAAAAAGTGTTGTCTTAAAATAGGCCCTCTGTATCCTTATGAGGTGACGGAATGTTCTAAAACTGGATTGTGTTGATGGTTGCAGAACTCCTTAAATTTAGTAAAAATAATTTAATTGCACACTTACGAATGGTAAAATTATGGAATTAAATTACTTCTCAATAAAACTGTTAAAACTATAAAAAGAATGTGGCAAGACTGGGTTGAAAATTAAACACTAACAGACATATTCATTTCTTAATACCCTAAAGTGGTTTTCATTCCCTTATTTTATGGCTTCTACCTCGTAGAACCTTTCTTATTCGTAATTACCTGAAATTTAAATTCTGATAAAATTGTTTCATCTATAATTTGTACCACTAGATTTAAAGTTAGGTTTCAGTTAATTTTATGCCAGGTTTTTTTTCCCCACAGTTTAGGTTTTTAAGAGTTGATGTATTTGAGTGTCTAAAATCCAGTAAACAGCTACCAAATTATATTAATTCCTTCCATTTGTGTCCTGCTTTTCCATTTCAGTTTACTTACTCATTTTAACAATACTTCATATTTGAGAGAGGCCATAGGAAATAGGTATAACAGGAATTCACTCTCAGCTTTATAGCTTGAAGACGAAAGCTGAAGTTAAGCTAGAGTGTGACTAAGCCAAGAGTCAGAGCCAGGTTTTCCCTCCTCACACTGAGGGCTCCTTTCTACCCGCTATAAAGAACAAGGCAAAGACAGTTCCAGCTTGGAGATGTCTTTCATTTTTATTTTTTTTTTTGTTTTCTGCATTCCATTAATGCTTCATGTGTTAAACAAGTGGTGACAGATTTGCAAATATGCTTCGTTGAAGAAAGGAGGTGTTGTGATTTGGCTGTGTTCCCCAAAAAGTTCATGTGTTAGAAACCGACCCTCAGATCCATATGCTGATATTTGGAGGTGGAGCCTTTGGAAGGTAATTAGGGTTAGATGAGGCCACAAGGGTAGGACCTTTAGGATGGTATTAGTGGTTTTTATAAGATGAGGAAGAGAGACATGGACTAGCATGTGATGTCCTCCTCCATGTCATGATGCAGCAAGAAGGTTCTCACCAGATGGCAGGACCATGCTCTTGGATTTCCCAGCCTCCATAACCATAAAGCTAAATAAACCTCTATTCTTTATAAATTATCTAGTCCCATGTATGCTGTTAGAGCGACAGAAAATGGACTAAGAAAGTAAAGGCACTATGGAGGTAGAGCAGAGTGGAGATGGAATCTACTCTGCAGTCTCAATCTGAGACATATTCCTATCTTCCAATTTAAGCTTTTGATTAAGTTTTTAGGAAGGAAAAAAGACTTTAAGAGATCTGACTGTTAGTCACTGGATAGCTATATTAGCAACAGAAATAACTGACTTTTATTGGGCACCTACTGTGTACCTGGAAGTAACTAAATACTTTATGGACATAATCTAATGTATTTTTCAAAATGGCCCCAGGAAGTAGAAGCCATCATTACTCTGTTTTACAGATGAAGAAACAGTCTAGCAATGTTGAGTAATGTTCTCCATATTACAAAGCCAAGAAGATTCAGAGTCAAGATTAAACCCAAATTTTTCCTACTCCAGGGTACCTCCTCTCTCCTAGGGGGAGAATCTCTTGTTCATTTGTAAAATCAGGAAACTATACTGGATACCTAAAGGAGCTGTTGGCTCTGGAGAAAAATCAATGGATATCGGTGGAATTTGGCCCTGATAGTTAACCATATGGATGAGCAAAAATGAAAGCAAGAAACCACAGCCATAGTACTTATCCCCCACAGTTCTCAGGAGAGCCAGGAAGCTGGTTGCAGCTCCAATGATACCGTGAACTCTCACCACTCTCACCTGGGCCACTGCCACCATCAGCTCCTTTCTCCTCTGTGAAGCAGACAGTCCCTTAATACACATGCTAGGCAACCCACACACAAACATCCCTGCCATCTAAAGTACATGTTTTGGGACATGTGAATACAACTATTCCTTACTCAGAAACCCATCCCTTCAGCTAGCTAGGAGCCCACACCATATAAGAGGAGATATCTTCTATTCTTATTAAGGAAAAAAAGTGATGATCAGGGCTGAGGTTGTAGCTCACTGGAAGAACAAGTACTTAGCATGAGTAAGACCCTGGGTTTAATCCCCAGAATCATAAAAAGAAAAAAGGAAAATGATCAGCCTTACACCTGTGTGATAAAACCTTTTAAACTAAATGATCTTATAATAAGATGAGTTTAATAGCCTTAGCTAATTATGAACATCCCTACATTTCTATGCTAAAGATAAAAAAACTTTTCAATTATCAGGAATAATGCAAATGGTAGATGGGCCAAAAATGGTAAAATCAATTAAAAAAAACTCTTAAAAGGTGCTTTAAAGGAATATATAAAGGCCCTCTTCTTATTTGTTTGCTGAAAAATATAATGTTTCTTTCCTGTGTCCCAAATGGCTTAGGAAGCACAGAATGCATGACCAACTTCCCAGGCACAGCCTCACAGGCAGGGCCTGGGCAGCACACCAGCTGCCCTTCCATCCACACTCCTCATCAGTCAAGCCTATACATTCTGCTCTCATTTCTTTGACAACAGTCCAGGCTGTGAGCTCCTTGAGGGCAGAAACTGTAAAGTGTCTCTTTTAGGTTCTCCTCAGAGCTCTGAAGAACAATCAATACTTTCTGAACAAGTGAGGAGCAAAAAGTCTAAAAAAAGAGGGTTGAAGAAGAAAGCCAGAACCAATACCAGGAGAGAAAAGGAAGAGTTCTGGAGCAGTCCCCAGGACTGGTCCTCTAAGGTTATCTAGAGTACCTCCAACCTCCACACATCTGCCCCTCCTTATTCACACTAGGTTTCAGACACAGCCAGTCATCTCACAAACTACAGGTAGGAGAGCCTAATAATAAGATCAAAAAGATACTTGATTCAAATGGGAACCAAAAGAAAGCAGGGGCAGCTAAACTTATATCAGCCAAAACTGACTGCAAGTCAAAAAATGTCTCTAGCAATACCAGATCATTATATGATGATTAAAGGGTTAATTCCACAGAGAGACACAACAATTATAAATAGGTACACCACCAACATCAGAACACTTAAGTATATAAAATTAAGATTGACAAATCTGACGAGATCAGGCTCATTCAGGGTGGTATGGACATAGACAAATATTGACAAATCCAAAGTGAGTAACTGCAACAGTGTAATAATAGTAAAGGACTTCAATACCTCGTTTACAATAGTGAATAGAACATCCATACATAAAATCAACTTCGTAAAATAGTCTTAAACAACACTATAGAGCAAGTGGATCTAACAAACACATACAGAAATTTCCACCCATCAGCAGCAGAATACACATTCTTCTCAGATATACACAGAACATCCTCCAGCATAGATTACAACTTAAATCACAAAACAAATATTTAAAAAATCTTATAAGGGCTGCGTACGGGGGTTGCTGAAGTGCTGAGCGTGGTGCTCAAAGCAGCGGCTTTAATAGAGATTTCGCACAGTCTGTTAAAGCTCCTTTCACCGTTAATCTGTAGTGGACCACTTTGCCAAGGAGCGGGAAGAACAAAGAAATCGAAAAAGAGACGCTTGGCTGCTCAGAGCCGCGGGCGCTTTGCTCCCATCTGCTTCCTCTTTCGCTTCGCTCTGGGCGGAGAAGCTGAATGTGTAATCAGCAGTGGATTGTAAGTACCCGAGGCAAAGAAAGCTCAGTAAGCCCCGCCTTTTTTTTTTTTTTTTGAATATTTTTTATACAGGGAGAGTTTGTGGATTGGGATTGCTGGCGGGGCTGTGGTTTCTATGCCGAAAATCCACTCCGCGGGAGACGCCATTTGCTTTCTGCTTGCTGTCTTGATGGCTCTGTATACACTGTCCGGCAGCCGCACCTAGAGGTTGGAGCTGGGCTGCGTGCCGAGCCCTGTCCTCCGAAGGCTGGACTGCAGCCTCGAGCGTCTCTGTGGCCTGTTCGCCGCTGCACCTTCGGGCAGAGCCTGCTCTGGGGTCGTTCTGCACCCCCCTGCCAGGGGACCCATGCTCCGGAGGAGGGGGACGGAGAGCCGCGGCGGCAGCCGCTTGGGCCCCTGGGGCCTGGCACCGGGCTGAAGAGCTGCGGAGGCCAGGGCGGCTCTGCTACGGTCGCAGACAAGCGCGGACGCTCGTCAGCGCGGCCCAGAGTTTCATTTCTAGAAATCTGGACTGGAAACAGAAGCAGCAGTTTGTATAATCCCAAGAACTTGCTTATACCAGGAAGCTGTAAGGGCAACATGAATATCATTGAGGAGATGTAACATGGTGGCAGGCGCAGAGAGATCAAGTCTCTGACATCTTCAACTGCGCGGGCATAGGGAGCTGTAAACTGTCTAAATGCTGTTTGCTCAGGATCACTAGGCAATGCTGAGCTGACGTGGATCTGGGGTGTACAGGCTGGGCCCCTCAGAACACACACACAGAGCCCGAATCGGAGGCAATTAAGCTCCGGTTCGCCTGCTTCGTGTGACTCAGCACTAACGATCCCGCTGAAATAATTGGCCGGCCCCTAGGAACTTACAGAGGTAAAAGCCAACCGAGCCTTCATAGGCAGTGGCCACAGGACTGAAACGGGGATTGGGAGAGACAGTCAGGACCCACCCGTTGCATTGGTCATCCGGCAAAGGGAACAAACGGTCACCATTTGCATGGGATATCACCATGGCAGAGAAATGGCGTCACGGGCGGAAGACATAACTGCATTGAAACCAGCGCGACAGGTGTGTAATCCCCTAGCCATCTCTCTCCACACAGCGGGGAAACCTTAAGGGCCACTCCCAGCTCTCCTGTGAACGCAATAACCAGACCGAGGGAATCAGGAGTGGCGCGGGACTCGCGGCGCGGAACTCCCGGCTACCGCTCCCACCAGTGCTGACAACTGAGGTCTCTTGCACCAGCTACCGGGGGCGTGGCTACAGGAGGGCAAGCAAATTCGCTGGGGGATCTCAGCCCCAAGCTCTACAAACTTAGGGTCTGAGGGAGGCAAACAGGGAGAGTGAGCCCAGGTGTTCATGAAAACAGGGCTCCCAGGAGCAGCAGACCTGGCGTGTAGCCAGTATTGTGGTGAGCGCCACAGGTGAGCACGGCCTGGCTTGAGGAAACACAAGACAAGGCCCTAGACACTCAGGATTGGAGACCCGCCCAGTCTAGGAGAAAGAGCTGCTGCACAGTGAATGGTTCCCACCTATTGAGAGGAGAAGCTTGGCCCAGTGGGCACAGCTCCACCTACTGGAAGAGAAGTTAATAGAACTCTAGGACTGCATTTATTATTATTATTATTATCATTTTTTTTTCTTTTCTTTTTCTTTTTTTTTCTTCTTTTTTTTTTCTTCTTTTTCTTTCATTTTCAATTTTTATTTGTTGTTGTTCTTTAATTTTTTTTAATGTTTCTATTTTTTAATTTTTTTTATTTTATTATTATTATTTTTTTTTAATTTTAATTTTCATTTTTTATTATCACTATTATTTTTGTTAAAATTTTTTTTTTCGTCTTTTCTTTCTTTCTTTATTATCTAATCTTTGTTATTCTTGTTTCTTTTGTCTTTTCATTTCTTTTCAATCTTCTTATTCCCCCTTCCTTGAATTCTACCTGCCTACTCTCATTCTCTTTAGTGACTTCTTCCCTTCCCTTCTAATATCTTTCCTCTCAAGCATCAAATAAATCTATAAGAGTAAACAGTAACTCAGCAGTCAAACAGAACAAGAAGTAACAGAGCAGCATAAAAGAGCAAGGAAGAAAAGGAGTACAAACAATGAAGGACAGCCTAAATATTCAGGAGGACCTAGAGTCAGCAGAAAAATGGTCATATAAAGAACTCAAGGAATACCTTAGACAGATGGAATGGAACCTTAAAGAAGATACGAGACAGCAAATCCAAACAGTGAAAGAACACTTTGAAAATGAATTACATAGACAGATAAAAGAAGAAGTTAAGCATCTTTATCAGGAGATTGAGATTATAAAAAAAAACCAAACAATAATTCTAGAAATGAAGGAAACGATAAACCAAATTAAAAACTCAATTGAGAGTATCACTAACAGAGTGGAGCAAGTAGAAGCCAGAACATCAGATAATGAAGACAAAATATATCATCTTGAAAAGAGCCTAGCCAACTCAGAAAGGCTGGTTAAAAACCACGAGAAAAACATCCAAGAGATATGGGATAACATAAAGAAACCAAACCTACGAGTCATCGGGATAGAAGAAGGTACAGAGATTCAAACCAAGGGAATGAGTAACCTGCTGAAAGAAATAATTACAGAAAACTTTCCAGAAATAAAAAAGGAAACGGATATACAAATTGTAGATGCATACAGGACACCGAGCACACAAAATCACAGTAGACCAACGCCAAGACACATTGTTATGAAGATATCCAATATACAGAACAAAGAGAAAATACTAAAAGCTACAAGAGAAAGGAGGCAGATTACATTCAGGGGTAAACCAATAAGGTTAACAACGGATTTTTCATCACAGACGCTGAAAGCGAGAAGATCCTGGAACAATGTATTTCAAACACTGAAAGACAATGGATGCCAACCAAGAATTCTGTATCCAGCAAAATTAAGCTTCAGGTACGATAACGAAATAAAAATCTTTCATGATAAACAAAAGCTAAAAGAATTTGCAGCCAGAAAACCAGCATTGCAAAGTATCTTGAGCAAAACACTACACGAGGAAGAAATGAAAAACAATAACCAAAACCATCAGTGGGAAGTGCCTCTATAAAGACAGAGGGTGGGGGGAAAGCTAACCATGGAGAAACAAACTAAATTAAAAAAAAAAAAAAAAAAGAAGATAAATAATCAAACATGGCTGGAAGTACAAACCACATATCAATAGTAACTCTAAACATTAATGGCTTAAACTCTCCAATAAAGCGACATAGGCTGGTAACATGGATTAAAAAAACAAATCCAACAATATGCTGCCTCCAGGAGACACATCTGATTGGAAAAGACATACACAGGCTGAAGGTCAAAGGTTGGGAAAAAATATACCATGCACACGGTCCTCGTAAGCAAGCAGGGGTGGCCATCCTCATATCGAATAAAATTGACTTCAAGACTAAATTAATCAAAAGGGATAAGGAAGGACATTATATACTGTTAAAAGGAACCATTCACCAACAAGACATAACAATTATCAATATTTATGCACCAAATAATGGTGCTGCGACGTTCATAAAACAAATTCTCCTCAAGTTCAAGAATCAAATAGACCACAACACAATAATTATGGGTGACTTCAACACACCTCTCTCACAATTGGACAGATCCTCCAAACAAAAGCTGAATAAAGAAACTATAGAACTCAATATCACAATCAACAACCTAGACTTAACTGACATATATAGAATATATCAACCATCATCAAGTGGATATACTTTTTTCTCAGCAGCACATGGATCCTCCTCAAAAATAGACCATATATTATGCCATAGGGCAACCCTCAGTAAATATACAGGGGTGGAGATAATACCATGCATTTTATCTGATCATAATGGAATGAAACTGGAAATCAATGATAAAAGACGGAAGGAAAAATCCTACATCACATGGAAAATGAACAATATGTTACTGAATGATCAATGGGTTACAGAAGACATAAAGGAAGAAATCAAAAAATTCTTAGAGATAAATGAAAATACAGACACAACATATCGGAATCTATGGGACACAATGAAAGCAGTTTTAAGAGGGAAATTCATCGCTTGGAGGTCATTCCTCAAAAAAAGGAAAAACCAACAAATAAATGAGCTCACACTTCATCTCAAAGCCCTAGAAAAGGAAGAGCAAAACAACAGCAAATGTAGCAGAAGGCAAGAAATAATTAAAATCAGAGCAGAAATCAATGAAATTGAAACAAAAGAAACTATTGAAAAAATTAACAAAACTAAAAGTTGGTTCTTTGAAAAAATTAATAAGATCGACAGACCCTTAGCCATGCTAACGAAGAGAAGAAGAGAGAGAACTCAAATCACTAACATACGGGATGAAAAAGGCAATATCACAACAGACACTACAGAAATACAGAAGACAATTAGAAATTATTTTGAAAACCTATATTCCAATAAAATAGAAGATAGTGAAGACATTGATAAATTCCTTAAGTCATATGATTTGCCCAGACTGAGTCAGGAGGATACTCACAACTTAAACAGACCAATAACAATAGATGAAATAGAAGAAGCAATCAAAAGACTTCCAACCAAGAAAAGCCCAGGACCGGATGGGTATACAGCGGAGTTTTACAAAACCTTTAAGGAAGAATTAATACCAATACTTTTCAAGTTATTTCAGGAAATAGAAAAAGAAGGAGCTCTGCCAAATTCATTCTATGAGGCCAACATCACCCTGATTCCGAAACCAGACAAAGACACCTCAAAGAAAGAAAACTACAGACCAATATCTCTGATGAACATAGATGCAAAAATCCTCAATAAAATTCTGGCGAATCGGATACAAAGGCACATCAAAAAAATTGTGCACCATGATCAAGTAGGATTCATCCCTGGGATGCAAGGATGGTTCAATATATGGAAATCAATAAATGTTATTCACCACATCAATAGACTTAAAAATAAGAACCATATGATCATCTCAATAGACGCAGAAAAAGCATTCGACAAAGTACAGCATCCCTTTATGTTCAAAACATTAGAAAAACTAGGGATAACAGGAACTTACCTCGACATTGTAAAAGCTATCTATGCTAAGCCTCAGGCTAGCATCATTCTCAATGGAGAAAAATTGAAGGCATTCCCCCTAAAATCTGGAACAAGACAGGGATGCCCTCTATCACCACTTCTATTCAATATAGTTCTCGAAACACTGGCCAGAGCAATTAGACAGACGAAAGAAATTAAAGGCATAAAAATAGGAAAGGAAGAACTTAAATTATCACTATTTGCAGATGACATGATTCTATACCTAGAAGACCCAAAAGGGTCTACAAAAAAACTACTAGAACTAATAAATGAATTCAGCAAAGTGGCAGGATATAAAATCAACACGCATAAATCAAAGGCATTTCTGTATATCAGCGACAAAACTTCTGAAACGGAAATGAGGAAAAACACTCCATTCACAATATCCTCAAAAAAAATAAAATACTTGGGAATCAACCTAACAAAAGAGGTGAAAGATTTATATATTGAAAACTACAAAACCCTAAAAAGAGAAGTAGAAGAAGATCTTAGAAGATGGAAAAATATACCCTGTTCATGGATAGGCAGAACTAACATCATCAAAATGGCGATATTACCAAAAGTTCTCTATAGGTTTAATGCAATGCCAATCAAAATCCCAACGGCATTTCTTGTAGAAATGGATAAAGCAATCATGAAATTCATATGGAAAAATAAAAGACCCAGAATAGCAAAAGCAATTCTAAGCAGGAAGTGCGAATCAGGCGGTATAGCGATACCAGACTTAAAACTATATTACAGAGCAATAGTAACAAAAACAGCATGGTACTGGTACCAAAACAGGAGGGTGGACCAATGGTACAGAATAGAGGACACAGAGACTAATCCACAAAGCTACAACTATCTTATATTTGATAAAGGAGCTAAAAGCATGCAATGGAGGGAGGATAGCATCTTCAACAAATGGTGCTGGGAAAACTGGAAATCCATATGCAACAAAATGAAACTGAATCCCCTCCTCTCGCCATGCACAAAAGTTAACTCAAAGTGGATCAAGGAGCTAGATATCAAATCAGAGACTCTGCGTCTGATAGAAGAAAAAGTTGGCTCCGATCTACATATTGTAGGGTCGGGCTCCAAATTCCTTAATAGGACACCCATAGCACAAAAGTTGATAACAAAAATCAACAAATGGGACTTACTTAAACTGAAAAGTTTTCTCTCAGCAAGAGAAACAATAAAAGAGGTAAATAGGGAGCCTACATCATGGGAACAAATTTTTACTCCTCACACTTCAGATAGAGCCCTAATATCCAGAGTATACAAAGAACTCAAAAAATTAAACAATAAGAAAACAAATAACCCAATCAACAAATGGGCCAAAGACCTGAACAGACACTTCTCAGAGGAGGACATACAATCAATCAACAAGTACATGAAAAAATGCTCACCATCTCTAGCAGTCAGAGAAATGCAAATCAAAACCACCCTAAGATACCATCTCACTCCAGTAAGATTGGCAGCCATTATGAAGTCAAACAACAACAAGTGCTGGAGAGGATGTGGGGAAAAGGGTACACTTGTACATTGCTGGTGGGACTGCAAACTGGTGCGGCCAATCTGGAAAACAGTATGGAGACTCCTGGGAAAGCTGGGAATGGAACCACCATTTGACCCAGCTATTGCCCTTCTTGGACTTTTCCCTGAAGACCTTAAAAGAGCGTACCACAGGGATACTGCTACATCGATGTTCATAGCAGCACAATTCACAATTGCTAGACTGTGGAACCAACCCAGATGCCCTTCAATAGATGAATGGATAAAAAAAATGTGGCATTTATACACCATGGAGTATTACGCAGCACTAAAAAATGACAAAATCATAGAATTTGCAGGGAAATGGATGGCACTAGAGCAGATTATGCTTAGTGAAGCTAGCCAATCCCTAAAAAACAAATACCAAATGTCTTCTTTGATATAATGAGAGCAACTAAGAACAGAGCAGGGAGGAAGAGCAGGAAGAAAAGATTAACATTAAACAGATACATGAGGTGGGATGGAAAGGGAGAGAAAAGGGAAATTGCATGGTAATGGAGGGAGACCCTCATTGTTATACAAAATTACATATAAGAGGTTGTGAGGGGAATGGGAAAATAAACAAGGAGAGATATGAATTACAGTGGATGGGGTAGAGAGAGAAGATGGGAGGGGAGGGAGGGGGGATGGTAGAGGATAGGAAAGGTAGCAGAATACAACAGTTACTAATAGGGCATTATGTAAAAATGTGGATGTGTAACCGATGTGATTCTGCAATCTGTATTTGGGGTAAAATTGGGAGTTCATAACCAACTTGAATCTAATGTATGAAATATGATATGTCAAGAGCTTTATAATGTTTTGAACAACCAATAAAAAAAATTAAAAAAAATTAAAAATAAAAAATCTTATAAGGTCAAAATCTTACCAAGTATCTTTTCTCAGCACAATGATATAAGACTAGAAATCAATAACAGAAGGAAAATGAGAAAATTCATGAATATGTGAAAATAAAATAACACACTCTTGAAAAACTAATGGTTCAAAAAAAATCAAAACTATCTTGAAAAAAATAGAACTTGAAACACAGTGTACTGAAACTTATGAGATGCAGCAAAAATGTTCTAAGAGATAAGCTGATAAATGCCAACATCCAAAAAGATCTCAAATAAAAATCCTAACTTTACACCTCAAGTAAAAAGAAAAAAAAAGAACAAATTAAGACCGAAGTTACCACAAGAAAGAAAAACATAAATATTACAGCAGAAATAAATTAAATAGAGACTAAATATACAACTGAAAAGATCAACAAAACTAAGAGTTGGCTTTTTGAAAAGAGAAACAAAATTGACAAACCTTTAGCTAGACTAACCAAGAAAAAAAGGAAAGAGGATTTAAATAAATAAAATCATAAATGAAGGAGGAGACATTACTACTGATACCATAGGAATGCTAAGGATTATAAACTGCTATGAACAACTATATATGCCCACAAATTGGACAATTTTGAAGAAATGGATATATATATATATATATATATATATATATATATATATATATATATATATATATTCTAGTAGGGGCTGAATCATAAAGAAATAGAAAAATCTGAGTAGACAAATAATGAGTAAGGAGATTAAAGCAGTAATTGAAAACCTCCCAGCAAAGAAAAGCTCAGGACAGTTTTTATGGGTGAATTCTTCACCAGCCATTTAAACAAAAATCAATGGCAACCATTCTCAAGCTCTGCACAAAATAATAGAGGAAGGAACACTTCCAAACTCATTTTATGAGACCAACATTATTCTTATACAAAAGTCAGATAAGGACACTACAAAGAAAGAAAACAGCAAACCAATATCCCTGATGAACACAAATGCAACAAATCCACAACAAAATTCTATGCAACTAAATTCAACAGCACATTAACAGGATCATCTACCATAACCAAGCGGGCTTTATATCTGGATGCAAGGATGGATCAGCATATACAAGTCATACATAAATGTGATATAAGACAAAACAAAGGATTAAAATCATATAATAATCTCAATGGATGCAGGAAAAGGATTTGTTCAAATTTAGCATCCTTCCATGATGATGATGATCATGATCATGATGATATTTCAACAAATTAGGTATAGAAAGAATGTACCAGAATATAATAAAGTCTATATAGGATGAGCCCACAGCTAACATTGTTCTCATTGGTGAAAAGTTGAAAGCTTTTTCTCTAAGATTAGGGACAAAATAAGGATGCCTGCGCTCATGATTTTTCTTCAATATAGTACTGGAATTCTAGTCAGAGCAATTAAATGAGAAAATAAACAAATAAAATGTATCTAAATTGGAAAGAAATAAGTTAAATTGCCTCTGTCATGCAAATGACTCTTCCAAAAATCGATTTAACTAATAAGCAAATTCAACAAAGTTTCAGGATTCAAAATCAATATAAAAATGCATTCATGTTTCTACACATTAATAAAAAATTATCTGGAAAAATTAAGAAGACAATTCCACTTATGGTATAATCAAAAAGAATAAAATAATTTGGAATAAACTTTAACAAGAAGTTAATAAAAGACATTAAGGAAGACACAAGTAAATGGGAAGATATTCCATGTTCATGGATTGAAAGAATAAATATAGTTAAAAATGTCCATACCACCTAAAATGATATGCAGATTCAATGCAATTTCCATTAAATTCTAATGGCATTTCTCATGAAAATAGAAAAAATAATCCTAAAGTTCATACGAGACTACAAAAGGCCCTGAATAGCCAACGTAATCTTGAGTAAGAAGAAAATATGGAGGCAAGCATCACATATCCTGATTTGACAATACATTGCAAATCTGCTCTGATCAAAACAATATTACTGTCATATAAAACAGGTAAATAGACCAATAGAACAGAGCAAAGAGCCCATAAATAACCCTACATAATGCTGTCAACTAATATTTGACAAAGGTGTCAGGGATACACAATGGGGATAAGATAATCTCTTCAGTAAATGTGTTGGGGAAACCGAATATCCACATGCAAGAGAATGAAATTGGACCCTTATCTTACATGATACACAAAATTAAACTCATATTAATTAAAGTCTTATATATAAGACCTGAAACTCTTTGCAATAGTTTTATTGTTCTTGTTTGTTTGTTTTGTATATGACCCAAAAGCACAGGCAAACAAAAATAAAAAGCACAAATAAATAACTGAGACTACATCAAATTTTAAAAAATCTTCTGCACAACAAAAGAAAGAGTCAACAAAATGGAAAAGACAACATACAGAATGGGAGAAAATATTTGCAAGCCATGTGTCTGATAAGGGGTTAATATTCAAATACACAAGGAACTTAATAGAAAAACATTTTAAATGAGCAAAGAACCTAAATGGCCACCAGGTATATAAGAAGGTGCTCAACCTCATTAATTACCAGGGAAATGCAAGTCAAAACCACAAAGAGATAATTGTCACACACCTGTTAGAATGGATAGAGGAAAGAAGATAGGAGGCAAGTACAGTACAGATCTATGGAAAAGAGTACAGAAGTTCCTCCAAAAACTAAAAGCAGGACTAAAAGTAGCCCACCAATTCGACTTCTGGATACATGTTCAAAGGAAAAGAAATCAGTGTTTCAAAGAGTGATCTGCACTCCACATTCCTTGCTGCACGATTCACAATAGCAAAGCTCTAGAGGCTATATATTCAACCTTTAAAAGTCCTGCTATTTATGATAGTATGAATGAATTTAAATGTGAAATGAAATAAGCCAAAAACAGAAAGACAAAAGTATTGCATGATCTAAAAAAAGTGGAATTTTTTTAAAAAGTCAAACTCATAGAAGCACAATTTAGAATGGCAGTTGCCAGGGAAAGAGCACAGGGAGGAAGGGGTGTCGGAGATTTTAAGGAGTTGTTGGTTGAAGGGTACAAACTTTTAAGTGTAATGTGAATAAGTTCTGGGGATCTAATGTAGAGTATGGTAACCACAGTTAAAAATATTGAACTATATACCTTAAATTTTCTAAAAGAGTAGATTGTAAGTGTTCTCACCACATACACACACTGAAAGATAAGTAAGTAAGGTGATCGATATGTTCATTAGCTGGATTTCATAATGCATACACACATCATCATGTTGTATACCTTGAATATACAAATATTCAAAATATTCAATTTGTCAATTATACCCAATGAGGCTGGAATGGGGAAAGAAAATGTGTTATGCATACACAATAGAATGTTATTCACTCTTAGAAAAGGATCTCCTGACATTAGTGACCTGATAAACTTGGAGGGCATCATGCTAAGTAAATAAGCCAGGCACAGAAAAACAAATACCATATGATCTCACATATGTCTAGCCAAAGGAAACTGTGTGGTCAGGGACAAAAAGAGAGGAGATGAGAAGAAAAGGAGAAGGGTGAGAGAAAGAGGAATAGGAGACAAGGGCCAGTGGCCGAGGCTGAGCACAAAGCCATGTGCTCAGGGAGGGAGTTTGGGTTTAATTACATCATTTCTCATTTAAAACAGAGTCAACTCTTTGCCTTCACCCCCACCAAAAAAAAAAAAATATATATATATATATATATATATATATATATATATATATATATATATGAGATTTCTTTCTCTGTGTATATATGAGGGAGAAAGGAGAAAGAACAATGAGAAGGGTGAAGGGAAATGGTTTCAGAGCAACAACCTTCAAAGTAACATAAGACAACCCTGCCTCCAAGGAGGAATTCTAGGAAAACTATTTGTGTGTTAAATTTCTCTTGCTTTTGTCTAACCCAGGAAGGCAAGATGCCAAGATACCACACATTTTACCTCTCACCACCATTACAAGGCAGGTTGCATTTGTCTGACTTTATTTATTTATTTATTTTTTGCCCCACAATCACTTTTAATAAGACTATCTCTTCTTTTTTTAAATTATTTTATTTTTGGCTATTTAATAAAAACATTAAAATCATCTGTATGTATGAGGTGCTATGTGATGTTTCCATTCATATATCTTTTGTGTAATGTTCATATCTATTGATCTTCTAAACAAACATATGCATCTCTTCTTTCTTAATGATGAAAAAACATTGAAAATCATTTCTTCTCCCTTTTTGAAATACACAGCACATTACCACTATCCATACAATAGCACAACAGAACTTATGGCTCCTCTTTAACTGTAACTTAGTACCCATTGATCACCCTTTCTCCTACCCGCAGCTTCTACCCCCTACTTCTATGAGATCAGCTTTTTTAAATTCCATATATGAATAAGATTGTGCAATACTTGTCTTTCCGCACCTGCCTTATTGCACTTAACATAAGGATCTCTGGGTCCATATATGCTGCAAATAACAGAATTTCATTCTTTATATGACTGAATAGCAAGCACTCCATTGTGTCTATATCCCACATTTTTTTATTGGTTGTTCAAAACATTACAAAGCTCTTGACATATCATATTTCATGCATTTGATTCAAGTGGTTTATATCCCACATTTTTAATTCATTCATCAGCTGATGAATACTTAATCTACTTCCTATCTCATTGTGTTAGTTAGCTTTGCATTGCTGTGACAAAAAGACCTGACAAGAACAACTTAGAGAATAAAAAGTTTATTGGGGGTTCATGGTTTCAGAAGTTCAGTCCATGTCAGCTGACTCTATAGCTCTGGGCCTGAGGTGAGGAAGAAAGAACATCATGGTGGAAGGGCATAGCAGAGGCAAACTACTCAGTTTGTGACAGCCAGGAAGTAGGAAGAGAGACTGAGTGCAAGGAGACAGGGTATAATATAATTCCCAAGGACATGCCCCCAGTGACCTACTTCTTCCAGCCATGCCCCACCTGCCTGAAGTTTCTACTCATTAATCTATTCAAACCATTATTCCACTGATTAGCTTCCATGATCTAATCATTTCACCTCTGAACATTCCTGCATTGTTTCACATATTTTGGGGACACCTCATATCCAAACCATAACACTTAGCTATTATGAATAGTGCTGCAAGAAATGTGGGAATGCACAGGTCTCTTGAATTTTATTATTGAAAGGCATTACATAGAATTGGTTTTTCAGTTGGCCAAAGATGGTTCTTAGAGCACTTGACATTAAAATCAGCAAAGGCTTCATGAAAAATGACAAATTAAAGCATTGTACATAATTTCATGAAATTTTCACATTAATGCACTCCACTGAGAAGTTTTAAATCATTTTAGAGGCAGCTTATATGATCTACAGTAGTTATCCCCCATTTATTGTCTGTTATGTATTGAATAGTACAGAAACCTAAAATGACCCTCAAAATCAACACTGAAATGCTAATATTTTCAATGGTGCTCACAGAGATGACCTTCACATTATGCAAGATCTTATTAACTTCACAAATAATGCAGGCAAAGTTACTTCAAATTTTTAGTAAGCTATTCTGGAAATGCAAGTTCCCACTACTTTGAAAGGTATCATGCCAATCAAAAGGGCCTCTGATTACATGGGAAATCACTTTCACCAATGTGTTATAAAGCAGATTTCAAAGGTGATAATAAATTTTCACTTTAATTGCAAGGCCTGTTTCTAGCTAAGGACTTAAAGACTGTCAGTTACTCTGCCCATTCTGCTGTGCCTCTCAGGGCTCTGCTACATATTGACTATCACTACACATTAGCTCTTATGACAGTGTAGCCTAATACTAGTGCAAGAGAAGAAAAGAGGTGGGAGGCAGAGAAGGAAAGAAAGGAAAAGAATATCATCAAATGCCCCCATAGTAACCCAGATTCGCTATTTTGTTGAGAATTTGTGCTTGGAACCTAAACCTCACCTCACTTGAAATCAGTTTCCTCTGGCCTCTGCTTCACCCTGAACTCAGATTCAAATGATGTCCAGGAGCAAGGGACCTGCCCTGGCCTCTGACCCTGCACTCTCACCACCTTGCTGGGGCTGCATCTCATATCACATGGAAGATAGATGGAGTGTGTGAAGTGTGCTCAAAGGTCCTCTGTCCCTTGAACTGTTGATAGTTTTAGCCTCCCACAGGGCTGCATGGCCCAGCAGGCATGGGAGATGCTGGTAAAACTCAGATACCTGGGTGTCTTTTGGAATTCAAGTCTCCTTTTGCTAGAGAAATGTACATCTGTAGTTATCTCCAGAACCCTGGCTATTGATTAGAATCAATATGAATCCGGAAAGAATGGATGAAGGAAGGCACACCACCAGGACAGGCTGCACATGCTCTCAGAAGTGTTACCCTGGGGACCGTGGGCCTCAGACATGGTGCCTGAGGGGACATCATCCACCCCACTGTATTCCTGAGGCCATGAGCACAGCCCCAATAAATGTCAAGACAGGGCAGAGATGTACAGGTGCCTTGGAACCATCCAGTTCTCCACAGCATTGACCTTTAGGTCTGAACAGCTGGGCAGTCTTGAGCCCTGCCTTTAGGGCCCAGTCAGGCCCAGCAGAGCCCTGAGAGGCACAGAGAAGGGCTGCAGCAACTGTGAGATCTGGGTGGGTTACTGATAAGGCAAACACTGGCTAATGCTGAAATTGGTCTAAAGCTTGATGCCACAGAGGCCAAAAACTAAAATATGTGGCAGGGTTTCGAGGTTGAGCAGCAGGCCATAAAGAAGCTGACGGAAGAGGCAAGGAAAGGCTTATACAGTAGAAAAACAGAGTAGGAAGGTCTCCTGCCATACCAAGGGATGCAGACTGTGTGCCTAAGGAGCTTGGGTCTTCTGAACACAAGCAGGAGTGATGCCAGAACACCGGGCTGTGAGGTTCGAGGCCAGCTCCATGGAGGCTCCCACAGGGCCTGATGGCCTCTGCTTTCCTCCACTGGCTGGTGGTGTGCTGTGGTGAGTGTTCCTGACCTCACTGTGGAGTGCAGGGCAAGAGGGCAGAGAATGCCTACTAGGAGGTCGAGGCCTCTGAACCTCATGCCATCACCAGCTCTGGATTTGGGGCAGGGGGCATTGAAAGGACAAAAGCCTTTGTGGAACAGGTGTACCTGGTATGAGGAGCAACACTGTGAATAGACCAGAGAGGCTGCATAACATGTTCCCCATCATCTGCTCCCAGCCTTCTCTGGCTCTGTGGCCACAGGGGATCATCAACCCACTGGGTCTGTCACTCTACCCTGATACACATGTTGTCAGGTCCTGGCTCTTTGTTCTTCTTGATATTTTGCCGCTGTTGTGTTTTATCTGTTTTATCCCATTGCCAAGCCCCTCATCTACTACATTGCCCAAGGAGAGCAAACATTCACAAATCCAAATATTTTCTAAGTGCTGCCCACAGAGATTTAAGGAGTTATTGGTCCAAAGATCCAAAAAGGCCTTCCACTAGACCCCTTGAACTCCCAGCAACCAGATCTATTGATCGCAAACAAGGCCCCAACTGCATGCCAGCCCCTCTACCCCTCTGAATCTCAGGTTTCTTGTATATAAAAGAGGAGTCACCAGGTCTGGCAATGTGTCTGTGGAGACTCACTCTCTCTGAGCCTGGCCTCACACTACCCTCGTGGGTGGGAAGGTGGTAGAGCCAGGGGACCCCTCTCAGCATGTCTTTAGCACCTCCACTTCCTTCCCTAGGAGGAGCTCTATGGCACAGAAAGAGCCCAGATGTGGCATGGACCTGCATTCCATCCACCCTTCCCACATAGCAGGACAGAGCAAGGGCTCCACCTTTGGTGGCTGCCTTCACAGTTTATGCTTAGTCTCCCTAAGAGCTTCTCAAGGAGTGGAGAAATGTCTGGCCCTGGGTGGAGGTATTGTCTTGGCATTTCCCTCACAGTGCCACTGTGTTATCCCTCTAGGGCTTCTGCCACAAACCCCCACAAACTTACTCTTACAGTCTGGAGGTCAGAAGTCCAACACAAGTGCTGCTGGAATAAAATCAGAATGTTGGCAGGGCAGCATTCTTCTGCAGACTCAGGAGAAGCCACTTCCTCCCTTTCTCCAGCTTCCAGAGGCCATCTAAATTCCACAACCAGGAATTTTTATTTGATCAAACAACAGAATAACCCAGCTCACTGCCTGCTCACTGCCTTGAACTGCTGACCCTAGGAGGGTTTCACTTCCTTCAAGAGCAGTCTGCAGCTGGGCGCTGTGGCACACACCTGTAATCTCAGTGGTTCAGGGGGTTGAGGCAGGAAGATCGAGAGTTCAAAGCCAGCCTCAGCAACTTAGCAAGGCCCTAAGCAACTCAGCAAGACCCTGTGTCTTAATAAAATACAAAAAAAGGGCTGGGAATGTGGTTCAGTAGTCAAGTGCCCTGGGTTCAAACCCCACTACAAAAAAATAAAAAATAATAAAAACAGTCTGCAAAATTCTTGCCATTTTCATAATGAAGTATGTGATTGCCCACTTTCAAAAACTTTGAAATATTGGTCTATGAACTTATCAGAAAAAATATGGGCTCAGTGGTCAGAAGGCCTGTGTTCCACCCTGCTCCTTCCATTGCAAAAGCGTGCCTTTGCAATTCAGTATGAGTCTGTTAAGCAAAGGGGCTGTAATACATAACCCACCAGTTTTTCTGCAGTTCTAAAGTCCTTTCCAAAAGTGAAAATGAAAGGTACTTCTGGAATTAGGTAATGGACAGAGTTTGCCCAATGCTTTAGCAGTCATTACTCCATAAATTGGTCATAGGAAGAGGCTTGCAGACACAAGGAAATGAATTCGGAGGCAGAGCTATTGACCATGGCTGTAATTTAAATTTCAGTTTTGCAAACTATGTAATAAGAAACAAAATTAGAAAACCTAGCATGGCAGTTTCCACTGAAAAACACCATTGTGGTGTGTACACTGCATTCTGAACGGTAGCATCTTCCTTCTCTCTAAATATGCTTCTTATATCTGTAAATTAAAGTGGAGACCCCGGAAGACTAAAGGTGTTCTCCATTCAGCTCTCTCGAATTTAATTTCACAGTTAATTTTTTAAAACAAACAGTACATGAACTCCTAAATTAAATTTGAAAGGACCCAGAGCAATGAAATATGATCTTGCACACTTCACGTCACTCAGGAGAGTGAGTCTTGGGGCGCCTGCAGACTCACTCCTCCACTCTTCATGTCTGCTGTAGCCAGCTGCTCCCCTGACACTGTGTTGCTCCTGCCTGTTGGACTCTCCTACCTCTGACCAGATCACTTTGCCACAATTGGATAAAGCTGGTGAAGGGAAAGAGGGTTTGTGTTTCCAACAGGAAGGAGCCATGGCAGCAATCTTCTCAAGACATAATTCCAGAAGCTGGGGGTAGGACACAGAGGGGAAGTATTATCTCCCTTCTGCTGTGAAGTATTTTTTCAATAAGACTGTGTAAGAATTGCTTTAATATGATTTTGTACAGTACAAAGGCCTAAAAGTCTTAGTTGTGTTAATGGTACTTCTAGAATTCTGCACTAAGAAATTTCCTGAAGCCCTGTAATGGATGCAAAGGCAAGACTGCTCCCACTTTGTTCTTTGAGACTTTCAATAAAGAGTACTTTAAACAAGGATGAGAAATACGACCCCAAGAAAATGTCAGCCGGGATTATCTATAGGACCAGAAGAACAAATAATCCAAGGAATTTCCCTTCAAACCCCATTAAAGACCTATGGGAACCTTGGCTGAGCCTTTGTTCCTGTTCAGTCACACATGGGCCATGGGTCATGGTGCCCTCCTCCTGCCCAAGAACCAGGTAAAACCAATCCCAGAACTTCAGCACCCATCTCAAATATCTGGACACTCTGGGAACATTTTGTTAATGAATATCTGTTAGGCCTTGCCTTGGGCCAGGCACTGTCCAAGACACTGGGACTCAACACTGAACAACATGCATGGTAAGTGAGAAAGAGTAACAGAGCAGGTGAGGCAGGATCAGGTCAGAGGTAGGAGAGTCAGACAGGCAGGAGCAGCACAGTGTCAGGGAAGCAGATGGAAACAGCAGATATGAAGAGTGGAGGAGTGAGTCTGCAGCCACCCCAAGACTCACTCTCCTGAGTGAAGTGCAGACAGCCTAGGGTGCCTGCCTGCAGAGTCTAGAGACCTCCATCCTGGGAAGACAGATCTGCCCCCAGACTTCAGGGAACCTCTGAGTCTTTATCCAAGGCAAATTCTGCCCCTGGAGTAGATCCTAGGAAGGCTGCAATGCTGACTCCACTTCAGGAGAGTTCATAGATGTGGTGACAGCATCCAGCCTCTCTCCCCACTTCCAAAAATGTGAGCCCTCCCATTGAGAGCACCTCTAGGGAATTCTGGAAACATAAGAGTTTCAGAAACACAAGGTAGAATATACTATTCTCCCAATACCTCTGCAAGCTTCTTCACCTTCTACCAAGCCACAAGACAGCAAAAGGGCAGGGTTGGTATTTCATGAGTTGTTGGAAGGTCTAATTATACAGGATTCCTACTTGAAAGTTATACTAATGTTTAAAACAGGGAAAATCACATTATTTAAGCCAACAGAAGATTCACCAAGATGTACCATAAACCTGGACCATGAAATAATGATGAATTTAAAGAATTGAATGTAGAAATAAGTGCTCTGACAAAAAATGAATCAAACTATAATACTGTAAAAGAAAGACAACAGAAACATTCCTAAGATTTGAAAATTAAACAACATATGTGTGAATCACATATGTATCAAAAAGGAAGACAAAAGGGTAATTTTTTAAATAGAGAAACAAAATTAAACAGATCAAATCTGAAATTCACCAAATCAAAACCTGTAGATTGCAACTAAAGCAGTGATGACAGCAATAAAATTTTAATAATACATACATCAGAAAAAAAAAAGATTGTTCCAGGTATTCAAGTCTGGTCCAATATTCTGAAATAAATCAATGTAGTCACCCACACCAAATAGCTAATGAAGACAAATCATATAATAACATCAATTGATACAGAAAAGGCATTGACAAAATTCAATACCCAATTATAGTAAAAAACTCTTAGTACAGTAGGAAAAGAAAGGAATTTCCTCAGTATCATAAAAAAATCTACAAAACATCTAAAATTAATATATTTAAAGATGAAAGACTGAAAGCTTTCCTTCACAACTTGGGACAAGGCAGAGATATCCATTTTCATCACTCTCGTTCTAGCCACAGTGACATAGCAAGAAAAGGAAATTGAAGGGATACAGATCAGAAAGAAATAAAGCTGTCCCCATTATAAGTAACATGATTATCTACATATAAAATATCAAGGATTCTATTTTTTTAATCCCCAGGACTAAAAAGTAAGTTTAGGAAAATAACAGGACACAATATTAACACACACACACACACACACACACACACACGCACAAACTATTGCATTTACATGTATTGATAATAAACAAGTAGAAAACAAAATAAATACTCAATACCATTTATAATTGCTCAAAAGAAAAGACATAAAGTTTTATCATAACATGTAAAGGATCAGTATGATGAAATTTAAAAAAAAAAAAACCTAAGAAGACCAAAATAAATCAAGAGACATACCATACTCATGGACTATAAGGTTATTCTAACATGTATATGGAAAGACAAAGACCACTATATAGCTAGAACAATTTGGGGGAAGAAAATGATAAGTGGGAAGAATCACTCATCCCAGAATGAGAATTATGATATAGTTGCAGTAATCAAGACAGTGTAGTATTCAGTGGAGTAATGGAAGGAGACCAGTGGGAGGGAAGTAAGCGGAGAGAACTGGGGAGTGAGATTAATCCAAGTATGTTATGTACACGTAAAAATATATCACAATGAATCCCACTGTTATGTATAATTTGGACTCACCAATAGAAACCATTAAAAAAAGATAGTGTGGTAATGGTGGAGGGATAGACACATAATCAATTTAACAGAATAGCATCCTGAACTATATCCCACAAATAAGTTCAATTAACTTTTAACAAAGGAACAGAAGCAATTCAATAGAGAAGGGATAGTCTTGTTAATAAATGGTACTGGAGTAATTGAACCTCCACCTAAACCTTACCCACCTACAAGAAACATTTTAAATGGATCTTGAAGTTACATGTATAAAGTAAAACTATAACAAATTCAAGGATTAAAAAAAAAAACCTTTGAGGTCTGCAACTAAGTAATAAGTTCTTGGATATCTAAGGAACTCAGAAAACTTAACACCATAAAAGTGAATAACCCAATAAATAAATGGGCAAAGGAAGTGAACAGACACTTCACAAAGAAGAAATACTATTGGTCAACAAATATATGAAAAAATGTTCAACATCTCCAGCAATTAGAGAAATGCAAATTAAAACTGCACTGAGATTTTATCTCACTCCAGTCAGAATGGCAATTATCAAGATGACAAGCAACAGTAAATGTTGAGAGGATGTAGGGAAAAGAGTTCATTCATACATTACTTCTGGAACTGCAAATTGGTGCAACCACTTTGGAAAGCAGTATGGCAATTACTCAGAAAACTTGGAATAGAATCACCATTTGACCCAATTATCTCACTCCTCAGTATACCTAAAGGACTTAAAAACCAGCATATTATAGTGATGTGGGCACAACAATGTTTATACCAGCTCAATTCACAATGCCTAAGCTGTGGAACCAACCTAGGTACCCTACAACAGATGAATGGATAAAGAAAATGTGGTATATACACACAATGAAATATTACTCAACCATAAAGAATAAAAACTTGTCATAGGCAGGTATTTGTGAACAGCAAATGACAGAAGGTCCTTGAACAACGGGTGCAGAGAGGAGCTGTACAGGAAAACCTGGTGGAAGATTCCCAGGAAATGGGTGGTCTGCATGGGAAGGAAAATCTAGGAGCATTTGCCACCCACTTCATGGGCAGAATCTAACCCCACTCCAAGCCTCCCATCAGCCAAAGCCCACCTGAGACCTCACAATACACCATGTAGCTGGTTTGCAAGTTCTTCTCTCCTTCCCACTTTCTGTTAAGAAGCCATGTTGAATTGGCCTTCTGACAGGACTTTTTACATCTCAGGATGACTGATGGGAGAGAGGGAGCATTTTTTTTTCTGAATGGCTACTTAAAATGATATTAATTAATATAACATTAATAAAATTCTACAAATAATACAATTTTCAAGGGTTATATAACTATACCAAAAAGATAAATAAATCTTAGAAAAACAGAGAAGGCTTTTAAAAACTAAACTAAATATAACAAATTAGAATAATTTTTTAAAAAGATACTACCCCTTCAGTTCAATTTAATATATAAGGAAGCTGATTTTAAGAAGGACCAAATTGTGTAAATTCATAACAACCAGAAATAGTAAAACAGGATTCAGACCCCCAGTAAATAAATAAACAAACAAACAACTAGCATCAGAAAAGTACAAGAAAAATGCTCAAAATGTCTATTAATCAAAAATGCAAAAATAACACCAAAGATGTATAGAAAAGGAACTCAAACAATGAATGCAAATAAGTACAGTCATTATGGAGAACAGTATGGAGGTTCCTCAAAAAAATTAAAGTAGAACTACCATATGATCCAGCTACCCCATTTCTGGGTGTCTGTCCCTAGAAATTAAAATCATTACCTTGAAGAGATGCATGCACTTCCATGTTTATTGTAATACTATTTATAATAGCTAAGATAAGGAATCAACCAAGGTGTCTATCAGAAATGGATAAAGTATGATGGAATATTATTTGGCCATAAGAAATGAAATCCTGTCAATTGTAGCAAAATGGATGAAACCAGAGGACATTATGTGAATTGAAATACACCAAATACAGAAATACAAATACTGCACATGCAGAAGCTTAAAAAGTTGGTCCCAAAGAAGAAAAGACTGAAATAATGATTATTAGAGGCTGAGAAGGGCATGGGGGACAGAGATAGCAGGAGGTTGAACAAAGAGTACTAAAACAGATACGCAGAGGAATAAGCTCTAGAGTTCTACCATGTAGTAGAGAGACATAGTTGGCAACACCTATTATATATTTAATGAAGAACTAGAAGAGAGGACCATGGAGGACCCAAACATAAATATGATATGGATGTAAATGCTACCTACCCTGATTTGGTTATCACACACTGGGTACTGTATTGAATTATCACACTGTAACCCATAAATATGTACAATTATTATGAGTCAATTAAAAAGAAAAACTTAACTATAAAAGCAAATCAGCATTGGAGTATAGTTTCAATTAACAATGACTATGACTGATGCACTTTGAATCTATTGACTCTATACATTTAAAATCATACAGAAAAAAGGAAGAGGGAAACTAAATAACTCAATATACACTACCAGAAATTGCTAAGGCAACAACTCATTATCATGAAAATTAATAATTATAAAGAAAATAACCTATTTTGTATTTCCAGCATGAACTGTTTCACATTAACAAAATTAGGTGGGAGAAAGTTCTTTAATACAGAATGACTCATGTCTAAATGCAGATGGGAAGATTGAAAGTTTATTGTAAATACCAATGAAATAACTGAGTCTGGCAATGAATGGTGCCTGGTGGATATGAAAACCATTATGAGGAAAGGTGACAAAGAGCTTAACAATGAACATGCTAAGGGTCACCCTCACCCCCTTAGACTCAATCAGGCATTACTGGACAAAAACACGGAGCAGACGTCCCTGTCCTGAGCTGGAGGAAGCGGCACATTCTCCAGAAGAGGAGTCCTTCTGGAATCTGCCCCAGGATTCCACCAGACACCAGTTCCAAAGCTGGTCATAGTAATGGTCCCCATCCCAGAGTATACAGTTGCCACTGAATCTGAGTCCTTCTCCAGCACAAAATGACAACACTGATTAAGAGGAAAAGATATAAGAAATGGAAAGATTAAATCTGTTCTAGAATAAAAGATACATAACAGATGTAACAATGACACCTGTGAGTGGACCTTGTTCAATAATCAGGAACTCAACTTACAGGAACCAGCATTCCTCACCAGGCAGAATATGAAAAATTGTGGTATATATGTGTAATAAGAATTATCATGCAAAAAAAAAACAAAGTACATGTATAAAGGCATGAATTGGCGTGAACATACTCTGTATACAAAGATATGAAAAACTGTGCTCTATATGTATAATAAGAACTGTAATGCATTCCGCTGTCATGTACTTAAAAATAAAATCAATAAAACTAAAAAAAAAATAAATAAATGTCGACTATTCAATAAATAAATAAATAAACGTATTCTGGTATGTTAAAAAAAATACAGAAGAAGAAAAGAAAACCATATGCAAAGTTCCAGAACTTTCCTGGCTGTTCTTGCTGCTGGCCATCTCCTTGACAATTCCAAGCAATTTCTCATACCCATCCCAGGCTCATTAAGATGTGCCTCTTCAGATTCACATCAGCCACTCATCTTGCAGCCTCAACATGCTGAACCAACATTCCTGTCAAACATGCTACTGTGATGTTTGGTGTCACAGTTAAGTCAACAATGCACCTGTCCCACCAGAAAGTGTTTGTACTTTACTTCATGCTATTCAGGATAAAGACACATCATTTTCCAGGAACATCAAATTGTCAGGATTTAAGATCATTTGTGAAAATGCCCATTAGCAAATTGATAACATGTAAAGGATAATAATTCTGCCTCGCACAGCCAATGGGTTTTCCATGACCCCCATATGTGTCCATCCTCTGAAGCATGTAGGGGGTGGTAGTATGCCCATCATACAGATGGAGATTCTGAGTCTCAGAGAAGTTCAAAACGTGTCTGATCAAGGTCACCCCTAAAAGTCACACTTGGAGTGATCAGAAAATCATGTGCATATCCCAATTCCTCATGTACCTATTTGCTGGTCCTCTCACAACTCATCTTGCATATTTCAGTGTCCAAGATTCAGCAAATATTCTGCTACTGTTCTATTTTCTATGTGGAATGAGGGATGTGCTAATTTCTAGGATCGACACTGTTCCAGAATAAGTGGTCGGGAATGAGCTCAGCAAAGCATCTAACAAGTTAAAATATCCCGATCATGGGCAGTAGTAAATCAAGCAGAACAGGCATGATGATTACCTCAAATATGATGAGCACGTAGACCCCTGCAAGGATGGCCGCAGCGATGGTCACTTGTGCTTCTATACTTGCCCACAGGTACTGATGAGCCAGCAAAAGAGGAACAACCTGGGTCTGCTGGAGGGAGGCCCGGATGCTAATGGAAACAGTCTCTCTGCAGAATCAAGCAAAGACTTTGCAGCTGGCCAGGGAAACAAATCCTAGGTCAACAGTTGGTTGTAAATTACCGGTAAACCCCAGACCAACAATTCCTTTGGTGTCCTTTCTAACCCAAGTCAGCCAGGTCATAACCAGACCCCAAATGGATCTCAGAGTGATCCAGCCAAATGCCTGGTGTCACAGATGGAAGAGCACCGAGCGTCATGGTCAGTGTCATGAGGTGCAGCATGCAGCCCTTCTGTGGCCAAAAAGACCCAAAAAGTGAAGGCTCCCTGGCCCCCATCCTCAGTGTGTCCCCACAGGTGCCACTCTGACCACAGACTGAAAGCAGGGGCCTGCAAAGCTATTTTAGCTTCGGCTCATCTTCCTCACCAGCATATGGCTAATGTGCCTGCTAACAAACAGCAAAACCAACTCTTTAGACTTCAGTCTCTGATTGTGGGATAAAGCGCCACAAACGAGAAGGCTGTGAAAAATCAGCAGTTTGTGGCATGCTGAAGCTGAAGCACTTTTTCCCCCTTAGTGATTATAAAGATATTTTCTTTTCTTTTTGTGTGTGTTTTTATGAGTGCTTTACAACTATACATAACAGTGGGGTTCCTTTCGATGTAACCACACAAGCATGAAATATAATTTGCTCCATTTCTGTCCCCAGTATCTACTTCCCCACTGCCTATTCTCCCTCTGCTATTTCCACTGGTCTTCCCCCATCTATTTATTGTTTTTATAAATTAGTATTTTACAGGTACGTAAAGGTGGAACTCACCAGGGTACATGTGAATGCACAAGCACACAGTGTAATTTGATCAACCTCATTCCACTGGTCCTCCCCTTTGCCATCCCTCCCTCACCCTCAACCCTCCTCCTTCATTCCACTGATCTCCTTTCCTTTTTCACGGTGTCCCCTGCCTTTCTTTCCCCTTGTTTTGCTCTAGCAAAATACCACATATTATGGTATTTGCCAGTAAACGCATGCAGCTGAAGCACTTTTTTAAAGGTCAGTCAATAACTTTTATGAGTCTAATGGCATCCCCACCCCCAAATTCACATGTTGAATTTCTAACCCCCAGCACCTCCGAATGTGACTGTATTCAAGGTAGGGTCTTCAAAGAGGTAATAAAGGTTAAAGGAGTCACTTAGGATTGATCTTAGGTGGGTCCTCATCCAGTAGGACTGGTGTCCCTATGAGAAGAGACAAAGACACACAAAGGGTTGACCACAGCAGGACCCAGCAAGAAGGTGGCCTCTGTAAGCCAAGAGGAAAGTCCTCAGGCAGTCTTTGTACTCACTTTCTACACTGCGTGAGCATCAAATCCAAACCACATGACTCATCTAGTGCTATTTGTGCCAAAGTCTGGTGTCCTATAAATCAAACTTACAGGCGAGTACTATGATTGAATACATTCCCCCAAAAGAAACTTAATTCTCAAATTATATGAGGATAGAATTTGGAGGTGATGCCTTTGGGACATAATCAGGCTTAGGTTAGGTCAGGAAGGCAGAGTAGATGACAATAGTGGCTTTAGAAGGAGAGGAAGAGACCTGAGCAAGCATACTTGCTTTGTCTCTCCATGTGATGGCCTCAACTAAGTCACATTTGCTACCTAGCAAATCCTTAAGATGCCAAGCAAATGTTGGCACCAGGATCTTGGACTTCCCGGCCTCTGGAACAGTAAGCCAATTAAACTTCCAATCTTCATAAATGGCCCAGTCTCAGGTATTCTGTTACACCAACAGAAAACAGACAAGACAGTGAGACAGTCTGCGCAAGGCCTGTCTCACCTGAGGACCCACCTGTTCAGTATCTCAAAGGTCCTGCTCACCACTGAATGCTCACTTCTTCTGGGATTTAAAACTACCGTCCAATTGTGAGTGACCTGTAAAAACCAAAACATAAAATTGTGGTAAGGCTTTTCATTTGAAATCTCATCTGGGATATCTGGTGCCATTCAGTGTATGTCTTTATTTAAAATAAGTAAAAGAGGAAGAGAATAATAGAAGACCATTTTTTAATATGAATTCCTGCATCCCTAACATTAGGAGCTTGTCCAGGTTATGTGGATATTGGAATTAAGGGGGTATTAAGAAAAAAGAACACAGAAGTACGAATACAGAATTTGTACACAAAGGTAAGAAAAGTATGGAAGTAAATACAGTCTTCACTCCGTATCTGCAGGAAATTGTTTCCAGGAACCCCAAGTATGCCAAAATTTGTGGACACTCAAGTTCCTTGCCAAAATAGCTTAGTACGTGCATATAATCTACACACATCCTTCTTACCCTTCAAATCATCTCTAGATTACTTATGATACCTATACAATGTAAATGCTGTGTAAATAGTTGTTACTCTGTATCATTTAGGGAATAATCACAAGGAAAAAAATTTGTGCATGTTCAGTACAGACACAATTTTTCTTGCAAAAATTTGCAATCTGCAGTTGGTTAAATCCTTGGATGTAGAACTTGTGGGTAGGAAGCGCCTACCACACTGATTTATTATAAGTAAAAGAAATCACCACAATTGTTAGAGACTTAGAGAACTCTTCGGAGTTCTCCAAGGCAATTTACAAGAAATGCTTCCTTAGAAATGCTTCCTGGTCGCAACCTAGAGACAACAAACCCTCCCACAGAAAACTCTCCACACCCCATGTCACAAGAGCCTCACAAGAACAGGCCTGACATGGAGCCACATGTGTTGCAGGCAAACCTGCCCTCACATTCTTGTCCCCAGCAGAGCAGGGTGCCAGGGACAGATGTAGAGGGGCAGCCTGGTGGACAGGAGAGGAAACTTTCTCTGGGAGGACTAAAGTCTACACACAAATCACAAAGGAAATTGAAAATAGGAATTCTGAAATTGGTCGAATCAGAGAAGCACATGCATAAAAGAACAGGAATTCTCTTAAAATATTTGGGTGCTCATAAAGAGCATATTCAAGGAAAAAGTGTTTTAGTAAAGCTCTTGTGATCTTTGTGTTTCTGGAGCTGGATTTGTACGTGGGCATTTGGGGAGTGTCAACATGTTATGAAGAGCCTTCCTGTGAGTGCAGGGAAGCTTGATATAGCTCATTTAATTTGAGTTATAAATATGCATGTGCTGAGAAGGCAGCTAGACAGCAGGAATTAGCTCTAGTGTTCTATAGCACAGTGGGGTAACTATAGTCAACAATTTGTGATCTATTTCAAAACAACTAGAAAAGTCTGAAGCTCTCTTACACATAGAAATGATAAATGTTGGAGGAGATAGAAATGCTAATTACCCTGATTTGATCATTACCCATGGTTATGCATGTATCAAACTATCATGCCCCGTAAGTAAGTATGCATCAATAGTGTATCAATTAAGATTTATTATTATGAAATAATGTTTTAAAGAGAGCAGGTTGTCCCACCTTCTTCTGCATAAAGGTCATGGATGCGGGGTTGGCAAAGGTGTGTCCTCCTCTTTCATTACCAGTGAGCCCCTTGCCAGCGAACTGTGCAGGACCAAGGTTATGTCCTCAGACCTCGGCCAGCGCAGCCGGCTTGGAATGTTGTATTGTACCAGCCACTGACCAGGAAATTGCATCCTTGTTCATAATTAGGCCTTTGTTCTGTGAACCACACTCTGCACAGCAGGAAAATGTGAGGGGTGCAGCCCTGGACACAGGCAGGGTTTTCTCCCACTGGTTGGTTATATCAAGGGAAACCCATGAACGAGGAATATGACTTCCGTGCAGAAGGCACTGTGACAATCCAGTGGGGTCGCTGAAGCCAGCGCTCAGGAGATGGGTCAAACTGCAAAGAGAGGTGTCCTGCCTTTGATGTCCATCCCTGCTGCTGGCTCTCCTATGTGTAGACCGCCTTTAAAGAATGTGAGCTGAAGACCAGGCCCAGTGGCCCACGGGTAGAGATGCAGAAGCTCAGGGACCTGTGTCCTCTCAGCAATTACCCACAGACACAAGGCAACTGTGGTGTTGGCGTGTCTTCTATACCATAGGGTAAGGCCCAGGTTGAGTGTCGCTTTACAACAAAAACTACTTTCAAATATAGAATGTTTCCCTGAATGGCCCAGTAAAATGATTCTGAGGGAAGAACTCACAAGTCTGATTTTACTGAAATGGCAAGAGTTTATAAATGATTTAGGAGAAAAAAAAAAAGGTGGTGGGGAGGAGAATTTCAACAACAAAGGGGGAGATAGGCGTCAATGGCTTGACTGATAATGGCGCTATTGCCTTATGGCTTTCCATCAAATTCATTCAAGAGGAAACCTAATTTATAATGAGATGAAATGAGATGTTTACAATTCCTTTCAAATAACACATAAGCATAACCTGCTGCTGCCGACGCCTCCTGGAGCCCGGTGCATCCGTCTGGGTCACCTCTACCAGGACATGTTCTTCTCTCCCGGAACGACCTGGCCCACCAGTCTCCAGGGCCCCTGCCAGGTCCACCTGGAGCAGCATGGAGTCTGCATGGCTGCTGAGGTTCACAGCTGAGGGCACGTCAAGGTGAACCGCAAAGCAAAGAGGAGAAGTCCAATGTCCCCCAACCACCCACTGGACACACATCCTCTTTGGACAGTGCACAAAGATAATGCACGCTAGGTCATTTCCTGCCATGGCCCCACGCCCTTGACTACCTGTCTCTTCAGCCCCTCTCTCCCACACATGCAACCGGTTGTGCATCACTCACTGTGTTTAGGACCCTCTGCTGAAAGGTCTGTGAGGCATCTCTCTGACGTTACTGACTGTCACCTCTGTTTTCATTTTTTTGCAGCCATCATAAAACTACCCAAGCTCATGAGCTCCCAGTGGGCAGAAGGCCAGATGCCTGCATGAATGAACACATGAACGAATCCAAATCTACACACACATCCTAGGATGTCAGGTCCATGTGTCTACAAATGAGAGATCACAAAAGGTAAAGAATTTTGAAATTGGGTTCTGCAGTGGCACACAACTGTAATCCAAGCTACTCTGGAGTCTGAGGCAGGAGGATGGCAAGTTTGAGGCCAGCCTCAGCAACTTAATGAAACACTGTCTTAAAATAAAAAGGGCTAGAGATGTAGTGATATAGCTTAGTGGTAGAGCATTCCCAGGCTCAATGACCAGTACAGAAAGGAAGAAAGCAAACAGAACCAAAAAAAAAAAAAAAAACAGAAAGAGAGATCTGAAATTGATGGAATCAATGATGCTCACAATAGTGAGAGGGTAGAAATTCCTTCAAAGCACACTGAAAGGCTCTTGATCAAGGAAGAACTGTTATAAAAAGAGGCTCCTTCCACCTTACCACAGCCTCCCATGGTACTTAGGGCCCCACAGCAGCTCTTCCCCATAGCTCCTAAAACCTTGCACGTATATCTGATACAAATGTAGGAGCCCCTGCTCCTCAGCCTCTACCTGCCCCGGGCTGGCTCTAGAACCTCTCACCCTTGCTACAGGGTCCTAGGGGGAAACAAGGTGTCTAAAAGTGACAGAGAGTCTACACAACCTCTAGCCAGTCAGTCTTGATCCAGAAGAAAAAACTGTTGTAGATAGAAAAATAAATTTCACAATTGTATGTGTTTGATGTCAGGTCTCCAATGTCTTTTAGCAGAAGCTCACTGGTGTTAGGATGATTCATGAGCCAATTCCTTTGTTCTTCCTTAAATGAAAGAAACAGCTAGCTTATAGAGCAGACCTGGGGAGGCGGGGTGGGGGAGAACTTCCCTGTTGCCAGAGTATCTACAAGATTTGCATTGAGTATTGGGGAGGGTCGGTGAATAGTTCATTCTTTTCATTGTTCCTCCGGCAAAATGTATTGTTTTTAAAAAAATTGCAAAAGCTTTCTAGTAAAGAAAGTGTCTTATCAGTCCTGTTGTCTATGTGAGAGAACAGAAGGGACAGCTGTCCCCAGCCCTCGACTGGACAGTCCCTCCACACACCTCTACAGCTACTTGAGCCTCAGAAAGGACAAATGGAAAATGGAAGTCACACACGGGGCAGAATGTACAAAGAAAATGCCCGAGAGACTCTGCTGCTTCTGCTATACTTCAAAATTATTCCTGTCCTGGTCTTTCCCCCAAAGCAGACGCAGGACAAATAGCTTAGCACAAAATAGATTCCAGACCTTGCAGACACCAGGAGGTGGAACAGTGCCACCTGGAGGCTACCATCAGAAGCACAGCAGGCTTCTTCCTCAGGTATTTGAGCAGAGACATGGATAAGCAAAGCCTTTGTCATGGGGTCTAAAGCCCTCCTGGGGAGATAGATAACCAAGTAATATTAATTAAAATACTCTAAAATTAACCATCCACATGGAGTTCACACAAAATCCAAGGGACAGAAGGCCTTCCTTTCCTCTCATCCTCTGGATGCTCACCACATGTTCAAAGCCCACTCTGAAGTTCCAGCAGAAAGGATCCACCAGACTAAGCCCCACCCTCATGTCCAGCTTTGACACTGTCTTCCAGCTACAGTGAACTGTCCACAGTGATCCCAAACACGCAGTTCCACATCTCCCTCTGAACCAGAGCCTTTGCCCCACAGGCTGCCCCTGCCCCACATCCTCTAAGTCTGTCCTTGACCTCTGCATCTCAACCCAAGTAGGTTCCACCACTCCTTCCCACATTCTAATGCAGACTGCATACTCTGCTATTAAAGTGTTTATTCACACTGTACTACAGTTTGTTTTAGATTTTTCTGCCCAACTGATCTAGTTCCTCAAGGGACGGAATTATTTCTTATTTATTTTTTACTTCTCGTTACATTAGATGTCCCTAATCACTATTTGTTGTTTACAGCATCATCATGGAAGTTTGATGAAACTAGCCCAGAGTCCCAGCCTGCGGGGAGCGAGGAGAAAAGAAAACAGAGAAATCGCCTCCATTCACCAGCTGCATCAGCTACAATCTTCCTGCTTTTCCCATTACCTAAACCCATTATTGTAGATCTAACTCAAGACTCCCTCTGTGACTCTTCCTGTGAGCACTGAGGCTCCCTCCTCGAGCCCCTGGTGTGCTTCTCCCTTCTACTCTGCTCTGCTCTGCTGCTGGCTGTGTGGAGTAGGCAGCTGTCCTGGAGGCCCCACACACCGTGTGGAGGAAGATATGAGCTACCCCAGGACATGGAACAGTCCAAGAGAACCTGAAGAGGGACCTTCGCTTGCACCTAAACTAAAAAGCCCTCAAAGGCTTACCTTTCAGTTTGCTACAGAGCCGTCCAAGGTGGAGCTCAGTTAACACCTGGTGAAGATTCCCTTCTTGGCCAAACTGTGCTCTGGCTCATCTGAGCCCTCATCTACACTAGGCCTTAATCTTGGCCTCATCCTTGATTTGCTGGTCTTAATTCTAGTAAGATATCATTCCATCCCTCACATCTGATCAAGTTCCTCTTTTTCCCCTGTTAACATGGGAGTCAACCTGGCTAGACCACGGCATGCCTAGATGTTTGGTAAAGCATTATTTCTGGGTGTCTATGAGGGTATTTCTGAGATGGGCATTAGAACTGGTCCTCCCCAATACAGGTGAGCATTATCAAATTCAATGAGGGTCCAGGTAGAACCAAAGGGGGAGGAGGGGGATTTGCTCTCTGCTTGACGACGGAGATGAGACACTGTTCTGCCTTAGACATTCCAGGCTCTCAGGCCTTCAGGTGTGGACTGGAATCTATCCCAGCAGCTCTCCAATGTTGATGCCCTCAAGCTAGAGCACTGCTTTTCCTGGATCTCCAAGCTTGCAGAGGACAGACTGTGGACTTCTCAGCCTCCATAATCATGTGAGCCAATACTTTTTAATTTCTTTATCTGTTTTTTCCTTATTAATCTGGCTTTTGTCAGTTTCATTTACAGGTCCCCATTGGAAAGCCTAGGAGGATAGGGGGAAGATTGTAATAACAACCCTACACTCTGGGCGTACTGTTTCTTTAACATTCTGAGAACCCTGGCTACAGGACAGAGAGAAGGAGAGAGAGGTGGGGGTGGGAAGAGAGGGGAAGGAAGGAGGGAAGGAAGGAAGGAAGGAAGGAAGGAAGGAAGGAAGGAAGGAAGGAAGGAAGGAAGGAGGGAAGGAAGGAAGGAAGGAAGGAGGGAAGGAAGGAAGGAAGGAGGGAGGGAAGGAAGGAAGGAGGGAGGGAAGGAAGGAAGGAAGGAAGGAAGGAAGGAAGGAAGGAAGGCGTGGGGTAGAAAGATAGAAGGAGGGAGATGGAATGAGAAAAAGAGAAGGAGGAAGAAGTGGTGGTGAAAAAGGAAAGAAGGAAGGGAGAAAGAAGGGAAGAAGGAATAGGAGAGGGAGGGCTAGAGGAAGGAAGAGAGGGAGGGAAGGCAGAGGGAAGGAGGGAGGAAGGAGGGAGGGAAGGCAGGAGGGCCAGCCTCAGGAACCTGCAGGTCAAGGTTTGCCGGCCTCCTCATTTCCTCATGACCTAGGCGCCTTTGACAGACCTTCCTCATAACAAGCACAGACAACAATTCAGGGACAAAGAACTTCAGGTGCCTGCAATTACAGGTTTCTAAAATAAACCCTATAATTACTGAGCTGACACAGTCTGACTGTTGCAAGGAGACAGAAGTTCACCAGGGAATGGTAGCTTTATTATTCCCCAACTCAGGGGAAGTGGTGCTTTCCCCCAAAGCCCTTCCCATCACAATAGACACGGCCACTACCATGTACCTCCTCCAGACCCCATCCAGGAGGCCAGCCACAGGTCAGTCAGAGAGGGAGGGCACAGGGCTGTTTGCTCAAATGACAACCATAGGATGCTGCCATTGGCCTTTCAGAATCAGTCCTGAATCACCTCCTACCCCAGGTCTACACTTAATGCACTTTCCCTGAGAATCACCCTTAAAAATTCTAGCCCCTTCTTAAAATCCAGCAGTGATTTGCTCTCTGGGGCATCCAGGAGCATCCTCTGTAGTGTCTAATTCCCCAGCTCTTCTCCACGCAGGCCCAAGGACAACTGCTTTCACAAACCCCTTCAGTGGAACCTTAGTCCAGGATCTTGGGAGAGGATGCATGAGCTTCCACAGGAAGAAATCCATAGGAAATCCATAATACAATCATGCATTTTCCCAAGGAGCCAGCAGGGAACTCACCAGCCCTCATAGAAGGTGATGCTCCACAGACTCTAGCACCACTACCTTCTTGCCAGGCTCCCTCCACCCTCTCTCCCTTCATCTAAACATGCAAGGCACTCAGAGAGCAGAAAAAAGAGCTCCCTGATCACTCCTGCTGACAAGAAAGAAGGGCTCATTGGAATAGACGGGTCACTGAATCCTGGGCAGGACCTGGCACACTTGACTTCTCAGGAAGAAACTTTATCAAAATGTTTTAGAAAAAAGTGATACACTGCAGATCGGTGGGATGGACAGACGGCATTTTTTGTTGTTATGATCCATCTTCTTGTGCAAATCTGCTGTGCTTACCTGAGCTATGTACTGACTGATAAGTTGTTGGTGTTGGTGTTCACCAGGCTGCCCAGGCAGAGCATTGAAATCGTCCAATCACCAGACTCCCTCAACACCTCCCCACCCCCCCACCTGTGTCTCACTGAACAATGTCTGATTGGGATCAAGCCCCTCCCACCAAGTTCTCTGCAGGTTGTAACTACCTGAAGTGAAACCACCCAGAGGGAGGGCAACATCCATATCCCAGGGGCCACCATGAAGCCAGGACTTTGAGAAGGCTCCTGGCAGAGCCAGGGAAAAGAAGGAAGAAGTCTTTGTTTTTTGTTTTTTGTTTTTTTTCCAGCCATAGAGGTGGAATGGAGGTAAAGGAAGAAGAATGAGAAACAAGTGTTTATCAAAATCTTAGAGCTCTTCAGTTCTCTCTCAGGAAGACACTTCTTAGACAAAAGTCAAATCACAATTTTAAAGTGGTGAAGGAAATACAAAGACAAGAGGAAGTGCTCAGTTGGGCATCAGAGCTACTCTGTCCTGGGGCAGGTGGACTGGGCACTTCTGGTTTTTGAGAAAGAAGGATGCACATGGACCATGATCCTGAGCTCATTTAAAGACCTTGAGTGTTAGGCCTTTCCAGAGGGCTGCTGGTACCTTATGTGTGTAAATCACTTGGCTCACAGAGAGGGTCTCCTGGGAAGATGAGGGAGATTCCCCAGAAGGGCTTAAGAAAACAAAACTATGCGGCAGACTGCAACTGACTTTGAGGAAATGACCCAATTTCCTAAAATTTCAGTGATATAAGGGATACCAGAACACAAGCACTAAAATCCTGACAGTCTGTGAAAACTGAGATAGCTACTAAGTGCCTAACCAGGAGGGTAGTATATGCAGCATGAACACACTGAATAGAGGGATGATTCATGTCCCGGGTCAGGCAGAGTGGGATAGCTGCTCAAGACTACATTATACTGCTTAGAACAGCACACAATTTAAAATTTATGAATTGTTTAAATTCATGTAAATTTTTCAGTTAATATGTATGGACCACAATTAACTGTGGGTAACTGAGCTAAGGGCAGTGGCACCTGAGGTTCATGGGTCCAAAGCCAGCCTCAGCAAAAGCAAGGTACTAAGCAACTCAGTGAGACCCTGTCACTAAATAAAATACAAAACAGGACTAGGGATGCGGCTCAGTGATCGAATGCACCTGAGTTCAATCCCAGATACCCCCCACCCCACAAAAAACTGTTGTTAACTGAAACCTTGGAAAGTGAAACTATAGATGTGGGGAATTAGTGTAATCAGAAATTCTTGACCTGGCCAGAGCTTCCTCTTCCTCCTTCTCTTTCCTCACCTTCTCCCCCTTACCACTCCCCTTTCCAAGAAGCATCCCCTCCCAGGGCCCACCACTGACTCCCACTGCTCTGAGCAGTTTTCTGGGGTCTCATGCTCAGGCATCTGAAGCTAAATGTCTATTCCAAGTGAGGCTCTGGCATCCAGTCTTAACTGAATGTGTAAACAACTGGAAAAGTGCCCTTTCCACCAGAAAAGGCTGGACAAACATGAGTGAGTGGCTTACTGCTTCTTCCAGAATGAGGTCAGGGCAAACAATAAGCCTGAAATCTTCAGGAGAAACAAGGTGGGGCTCTGCTGTCCTGGCACAAGTGCGGCCACCTCACTATAGAAACAGGCAAGCTCAAACCAGGAAATTCAGAAACTGCTCAGGTGTGAGCAGTATGAGAACAAGAAGCTCAGGGACTCAGGGGTAGAGATGTTTATATCTTCTTCCAGGCTTTTCTTCCAGGAACCCCAGCAAGTGCCCACAGGGAAGACAAGACTGGGGAGAATTCAGAGAGAGCGGATCCCAACATTCCCAGTTGGAAAAGATGGCAACCATTGTCAAACTCCACCCACATCCCCCTCCTCTATCTCCCCAAAGGTGTAAAAACCCTAATTTGCTTGGGAATTGCATCAAATCTGGTAATTGAGGGTGCTGCGGAAACCCTGTAGCTGGGAGAGGGGAAGAGGGAGAGAGTAGCTCTACGCAGTGGAAGGGGAGGATCAGAGCAAGTCCTTGCAGACAGTCTGGCTAGAGGCCTGGTAATTCCAAGTGTCTAGTGCACCAGATTCCCATAGCAACCACAAACCTGAGCACAGGTGACTTCTGACTAGATTTATATAAACCCTCCAACTAGTGCCTACAGAAGGATATGGCTCATCGCCAATCTTAAAAACTACTGACCTCAGAATCATATAGAATGTGTGTGGCTTTTAACAAAAAGTTACAAAGCCCACAAACAGTCAAGAGGAAACACAGTATGAAGAGACAAAACAATCATCAAAACCAGGTGACAGCTGTAATAATTCCTGCTTGGTGGATCTGGACCCTGGGCGACGGACCATCTCCTTGTATATTTTGGATACAGTAGCTTTCCAGCGGTGACACAGCCAACAACTGCCAGAACTTTCCTTGATCTGGATACAGGCTGAATAAAATCTGTAAGAGTCAGAAACATCTAATGACAGATTTAGATATGAGAGCAACAGGATTTAAGTAATTTTGATCACTGTTAAAAATAGAGATATGATGGTGATGATTTATGCATCCAAATTTCACCAGCTTACTCTGAATAGCTTTTTCTTAGATATTAAAATATTCTCATTCGTTATATGACGCTCAGCTACAATGGGCCTTGATTATCGATATTTGCCAGCTTTTAGGATTAAATATCCAACCACAAAATTAAATTGTCAAAAGTGAGTAACTATGGTTTGCCCATGTAGGAGAGCCAGAAGAATGTGGCCTCTGTGATGGTTATAACGTGTATTTGTGAAACCTGCAAAGAACCTGAAATGCCATCAGAAAGTAATGACAGTAAAATGACACATTATAGAAGTTCAAACCAAATTTCTCATATTCTATTTGAAAGTGTATACAAATCACAAAATCTGCATCTCCCAAAATAATGCTGAATAGTAGACACCAAGCTCAAGTCAGCTCCAGAGACCAAGGGAGACCTGGCTCACTCTCATCATTGAAATCCCAGCACACCCTCCAGGCCTTGCCGAGAGAAGCTTCACAGCCACACAATTGTGTGAGTAGTGAATACAAGGGCACATAGGTGGCAAAAACAATAATAATAAAATCATGAAGTTTTCAGAGTTCAGGGTAATTGTTCTGATTCGTGCAGAGGTCTCCTGTCTCTGGACACTGCTCCCTCATAGGTTTTAGGAGTTGATTGCACTGACTCATTGCAGTCATCATGCACCACCCTTGCTGTCTACATGTCACATCCAAGAGGAGCAGATATATGGTCAGGCACAGTGGAAGGACAGGCTTCCCTTGCCACCCTAGTCCACCACCCCCATATGTCTTCAGCATCTCCTTCAAACAAAGTTCAGAAAAATGGGCAAAGAGGGACAGATGATGGATCCCGCACCTTAGATCCTCCCGCCACCCAGCCCAAGGAACCTAGGAAGCTAAATCCACCCAACAAGCCTCCCGCACTTTCACTGACCCCACAGAGGGCTAGGAGCCGCCATGATACTCACAGAGCACACCACCACAAAGACAAACAGACCCGTGACTTTCACCCACTGCAAGCAGCGCCTGCAAGAGAAAAGGCGGGACATGAGCAGTATGTGGCCGCAATCCTGTTTGCGAGTGGACGGACCTGACCAACCTCAGCTGCTTTTCTGATGCAACTGAGTTATCTCCATTGGAAATCATGTATCGTGACTTCTTTCCATAACATGGTATGGAGAACTCTGGGCCAAGAAACCTACTGCCTCATCAAAAAGGGATTGGTGGAGGCACAAAGAAATCAGTGTTAACCCTGAGCATTTGCATACATCTTCCAGCTCCTGAAAATAAAGCTCATGATTTGGGACTCTTTGCTAACCTTCTGAAGGCTCCAGTTCTGGTTCTCTGTTTTGTTTTTCTTTTTTCTGACAAATTAATTGAGTTCCTTATCTTGGCTCTTCAATTCACACTTATCAATTAGTTTCCCTTAAGTTTTCCAGAAGGTAGAATTATAGATTTACTATCAAATATAAAAACAAATAATTCAAGAAAGAAATTGCAAAGTTGTGACTGATTTTATTAGCAAGATCTTTTCAAGAATTCTATAGGAGATAACTTGACAGGTCACATACACAGCCCAACTGAGGGTTTCCAAAGTTGTTCCAACCCTGTCACTATCACCCTCTTCATAACTGTGGCCCCCAGACCCTACATGAACTTGAACTCAGTCTGCCCTCTGCAGCCCCACAGTCCACCAGCTACAACCATACCACAGGACCTTTACCTCACCAAGATCCTCCCTGGCTGCAGTCTTCATCTCTGCTCATTCAGCCACAGATCCCACCTCTTTTTATTTTTGTGTTATTTATTTATTTTTGTAGTTGTAGATGAACAAAATGCCTTTATTTTGTTTTTATTTTTATGTGGTGCTGAGGATTGAACCCAGTGCCTCACAAATGCTAGGCAAGCTCTCTGCCACTGAGCTACAGCCCCCACCCTGCATTTCATCTTTTTCTTTTAATATTTATTTTTTAGTTATAGTTGAACACAATACCTTTATTTTTATTTGTTTTATGTGGTGCTAAGGATCGAACCCAGGGCCTCACACGTGCTAGGCAAGCGCTCTACGGCTGAGCCACAACCTCAGCCCTGCATCCCATCTCTTAATGGCACTATTGCTTGCTCTCTTGCCAGCCGCTCTGCTAGGGCAGTCACTGAGGTGGTGTGTTTGCTCTGTCTCTGCACAAGGAATTGTACTGGCACATAGCCTATACCAGCTATATGTTTGCAGAAGAAAGGGAGAAGATCTATGTTGGGATATCTTTTTTCTTACTCTCTTCACTGAGTTGAGTTCCACACTTGGAAAAATCTGATCCTTTGAAAACGGTAAAGTCTTATTTTCGCATTCTCTTAGACTTAATGAATTTGATGAATAATCATTTCATGCTTCCAAATTATGATTCAACAGCTCCTACTTAAATAGGAATCAAAATGACATTTCTTTTTAAAGAATGAAGCATTAATTGAGCCGTTCTAGACACAAATTTCTTTCTACATAACTGACATGTACAGCAGAGCTGACAATCCACAATAAAATATTTTTTACAAGTTTCTTCACTAATCTAGCCCAGCACTTTCTAGACATATTGTTAGCCACTTTCAGGGACAATAACCAGTTCTTTCAGGAAAAAGAGGCTGCCTTTCTAAATGACTGTGCATGTGTCTCTAAAGTTGTTTTGTTGTTGTTTGTTTGAACATGGTCACCAGAGAAATTTACAAGGAACCAGACAAAATCAGTGTCATTCTGACCCAACCCTTTCAGGTGACCTCGAGTAAACTTTGCTCATTATAATATTAAACTCTGCACCCATAGGCATTCCTACCCACCACTTTTTGAACATTTGATACATGAAGAAACATAATATCAAATTGAACATGTTCAAAAATGTACCTACCTCTACATGTGATGACCAGTCTTTTTTGTATGAGTTTCCCCAATAAAAACCCCTTGCTTTGTTTGCTCAGGTGACACCATGACACCTTGTTTATAAGTAATAAAACTATCTCCTCTACATCCCTATCTCTTTTTATTTTGAGACAGGATCACAATAAGTTTCTCAGGGCCTCGTTAAGTTGTTGAGGCTGGCTTTGAACTTTTGATCCTCCTGCCTCAGTCTCCCATGTTGCTGGATTACAGGTGTGTGCCACCATGCCTGGCCTATCTCCACTCTTACCTCTTGGCTGTACTTATTGGCTTATATTCACCAAGAGGTGAACTCCTTGCATTCAGTTACAATATTATAAATACGATACTAATATCCTTTAGTTCCATAGCTAGCACAAGGCAACTATTCCAGGAATCACAGAGAATAAAACCACCATTGAAAGTCAAGTCTCAAATGTATGGGATTCTATTTATCTAAATTGCAAGGTAGTTGAGAACATGGCATCCTCTCGAGCTGTTAGCCAGCAGGGAAAACACATTAACAATGCTAGGGTTGACCCTTCTCATAACCCATGGGACCATATTACCATTCACATAATTTCATGATTTACATAATTTCAGGGCAGATTCATGAGACAAATTTTTGCTGCACCTAGGAGAAGGACTGAGACCACTCATGGTGAAGAAGATACAGACAAGTAGGAAGCCTGGTGGGAAGAGACAGCTCCATGGTCAAGCAGCCATGGGGGGACCTGGGGTCTAATCCCTGCTCCAATCTTGGTTCAAATTCTGTGTGACCTTAGGCAAACTCCTTACCTTCAAGATACTCTCCATTCACCCCCAGGAATGTTGCCAGTAGGATAACTGAGTAACAGTTCCAGCGAATTACAAGGGTTTGAAAGTGGCCCCTGTGGGCACAGGTAGGTGCACTTGGGGCAAGCACTTGAGTGCATTTCAATTCGGCCCCGAAAGGATCTTCAAAAAGGACTTAATCCCCAAAGGTAGTGACACAGAAACAGCAAATTATGCACGTACCATCTTACTGTTAGCATGTGGAAGACCAGAGAGCAAAGGGACACCGGGTGACAGAAGACAGTAATATGACCACATATGGCTCTACCAGTCATTCAGTTATTTCAGGTCAGATCCAGAATTGGGACCACTGATTCTCACTCCTAAGTCTTGTTCTGTCCCAGGAGATGATGCTTTTCAAACAGGTTGATCTCAAAAGAGTCCTTTCTCCAAATAAATGTGCGCAGGGGGAAAAGCCCAGCAAATAAAACTGTTAGAGTGAGAGCACTCCCACAAGGGCAGCACCTGTGGCTGCTGATGTCAGTGAATCAGAGATCCTTGTTCCCCACACCTGCATCGGCCGTCCACACATGCATACACACATGCAGCCTTAGGCTCCCAGCTCCCACTATGCAGAGGCCACTGCATCCCTTAGGCTACACCATGCGCTAGACCCAAACCTTCATCGAAAACCATAAAGATGGTATCAAATTCTGAAACACAGCAGCAGGCACTCCTGAAGTGAATCGATTCTATTTACAAACCTAAAGGCCATGAAGATCCCGAACCCCGCAAGCAAAAGGCAGGGAGTATAGGATGTGGGTCATTTATGTTTGTCATCAGCCTCAAGGGCTGCACACCGATTTTTCAGGGCCACTTTAAATGTCCTCCAAGGCCTGGGAGAAAAGTAGAAAACTTTGAAGGAAATGTGGAGCCTGGCTACATGCTAAAAGCCATGCTCCTCTTCACCCTGTTGTTTTAGAAGGCTTTAGTGGGGGTGAAACCCCTGCTTTGTCCCATGGCAGAGCTGGCATCCACCTACCTCAGTGTGGACATATGGACTCTGAGGTGGGTGCTGTCCGGAAGCTCCCCCTTCTCTGAGGAGGCAGATGTAGACAAACCAGCTGTGTCTCTGCTCAGCAGGTATCTTCGTTCCCATTCAACCGAGCTGTTTTCCCAAGATTCATCAGCGGTGATGAACTCTGAGGAGTAAGCAGGCATGCATCGAGACCTGGAAAATGAGAGCTTGGTAGTTATTTTTGCTTTGCATTGCTTTGTGTGTGTGTGTGTGTGTGTGTGTTCAAAATGATAAAGTCAATTCAATGTCCTGGATATTTAGTTCAAAAGTACGTATTAATTTTAACTGCAAAGGCTGCCTCAGAGCCTCTTTACCAGCATAGAACTCAAAATCTTTTCTAGACCCAAGTGCTCTGGAGAAAAAGCAAAACAAAACAGCCAACAAAAAACACAGAAAGGATCAAAAGAAACTAGCTGTACCCCAAAACACTCAGAAAGTCATGTTATTTACATAAAATAATGCTGGGTCTGTTTAGGACAGGAAGTGAGGTGTAGGATCCAATCCTTCTGCAATGATGATAACAAGAGTTCTAGTCCTTCCCCACTTTCTCTCCTTACTTCATGGCAGTATTCATCATCCATTTCCAAAGCTCCCACCAGGTGCCGATCCAACTTCACTACCCGTGTCCCTCAACTTCAGTTCAATTGAACACAATTATTTGGGGAATGAAGGCATAGGTTAGTGCCAGAGAGGGGGTTGGAAACTTGGGAGAAACTTTCTCAGCACAATGTGGTTATTTATTCTGAAACTGCATCAGCAAAGCAAGATTTCCTCTCAGTGGTGAGGTATGAAATGTCATGGAACCAACCCTGATCTTCAAAAGAATCAAGACGTGAGGCACTCGCTCACTTTGGTGGAAGGAATGGGTCTCTTGGCATCACAGGACACTGGAAATCTCCAGGAATCACTCAGGCCTTCAAAATGAATTGCGGACCTTCAAGAAATATCAGTCTTTTTTGATTTGGGGAATCTTCTAATACAGCTGTTACTGGCTCAGACCAGTTCCCACTTGTTTCAATATTTGTCTCTCTCTGAATGGGCTTGATCTCTCAATACCTAGATCCATTATACTTGTCCTGAAGCAGAGTTGAGTGGTGTAAGCTTTTCCTCCTCTGTATATATCTTTCTGGAATGAAGCTGTGGGGCAAGTAGTCTACCTGGATTTCCCACACAACATCCAAGGCAATATGAGCAGGAATGAGCAACATCAGTATTGGCTAGACAGGTCCATGAATGGGGTCTATGTTTAGAAAGACAAACCAAGGGGAACTTGTTACAAAATTATAGGTGCTCACATCCATTTACATAAATTGGTCGAATCCCTGGTCTTCTGAACAATTCCCTCTGTACAAGTACACCTGACTCTCAAGAGGCTGTACCAAATGCCAAGATGTTCATGCATTGCAGAGAATACACATGAGATCATAGCATCACCATTAATGACAGCTGCAATCTGTTGTTACATGTTAGAAAAAAGTGAGGATGCTCAAACCCAGCTAACTTAACAGAGTATTATGAGTTTACTGAATATGTATCAGGGCTTTAGAACTGGTTCACAAGAAAAAAAATCATATTCAAAAGGAGAAGCCCCAAGATGAAAATTAGATTGTGTAAAATCAATATGTAGTGAGATAACAAATGACTGAAAATTGTTAATCTTTTCTGTCAATTTTATGATTAGACAATGCTCAGGTATGTGAAAAATAATTTCTCTCTCCTCTTAACTGCTGAAGAAACACAACTGTAACAAAATTGGAACTAAGAAAGTGCTTTCTTATAAATGGAAAAAACAAAGCAAGTTAATTTCAGTGCTTTCTTAAAAAATATATATATATATTAGTTATAGATGGACACAATGTCTTTATTTTACTTTATGTGGTGCTGAGGATCTAACCTAGTGCCTCATGCATGCTAGGTGTACTCTCGACCTCTGAGCTACAACCCCAGTCCAATGTCAGTGCTTTCTAAAGTGGTGGTGTACACTAGAACTTTCTGCGGAGATGGAAACATTCTCTGTTTGCCTAGGCCAGTAGCCAATTGCTGTTGGACACTTGAAGAATTGAAATTTTAATTTTGTTTCAACTTAATTCATTTTAATTTGAATAACCATGTTTGATGAGAAGCCACCATGTTGGTCAGTGCCAATGCAGAGCAAACTCTGACCCTGTACCACTGAACATTCCTGCCCTCAATATGCTGAAAAGGACACATTTATTTCTGAAAATATGTAAATCAATGGATGTTATCTTGATCAAAACTACCACAATATTGAGTAAAAGTAAAGCAGCAAAAAGACCTTCCCACAACCAATACTTTAATGAGCTTCATGCAAAAGCTGTAAGCAAAGCTGACCCATGTTCTGGCCTCTGATGTGAGGCCCAGTTAACACCCCAGAGCATGTCTCTGTGTCCAACATGCTCCAGATGAAGGCTTCCACCTCATTGGTTTTCCAGTGAATTATAAATTCTAAAATGTCTCAGGCCTTAGCAGTTTACTGGATAATTCAAGAGAAAGCATTAAAGAAAGAGATGTATGAAGTGTTTGTTTTTCAAAGATATGGATTAGGAGAGACAGGGACAAGAGTTATCCCACCCCTCCCCCAAAGGGAAGCTTTAAGCAGATGGGTCAGTAGAAATGCCCACCACTCATCTATCACTGAGGGGCTGGCAGCAGGGGGCATACTGTGTAACAAGATGTATAGGGAGCCAGAGAACACCAAGAAGTGTCTCACGATTTCTGAAAATTGTTTGCAGAAAAAACTGAAGACCTAGCCAAGCCCTCATCCTAGAGGAAGTGTCTCTGCAAATTATCCTCCAGGTTAGCTCTGCTCAGACAATTCCACAGCTACCCAGGTTTGCCTCAGAAAAGACCTTCTGACTAGCAGGAATGAAACTTTCTTGTGAATCTTACCTACAGGGTTTCTCAACTTCATTACTATTGACATTTGGGCTGGTGAGACGGTGTGGGAGGGTTACCTGTGCATTACAGAATGTTGAGCAGCATCTCTGACCTCTGCCCTTCAATGCCAACAGCACCCCAGCTACCAGTGTGATAAACAAAAATGTCTCCAGACAGTGCCAACCTCACTCCTGGCTGAGAAACCCCAGTCTCACATGGGCTCACTAATCATTGTAAGGTTATGCTTAAGGGCATTTGGGAATTCCTAAGCCACAGATATAACCACCGGCATGATGAACATCCATTACAATGATGTATCAAGGATCTGATAGAGATCAAACGTCAAGTAAAAAGTTATAGCTCAGGAAGAAATTCTCCACCATAAGTGCCATGGACATTGCCCAAAGAGTTCTTACATTCTTAAGAAGAAAAACAGAGAAAAGGCCCAGTGGCCCGCGGCGGGACAGAGCTTCCAATCACTCCTGCAAGGTAGGCGGGCCTGCGACCCACCGGCAGAAGAGGAGCAGCGGCCTGCTGAGAGGCAGAGCCGCCCCCTCCCCCCGCGCCTGCAAGGTAGACGGAACTGTGACTACCATCAGAACAGGCCAGACCTGCAACCGACAGACAGAACAGGCCCAGTGGCCTGAGGAAGGGTAGAGCAGCCCCCCCCCCGGCGCCTGCAAGGTAGGCGGACCTGCGACCCACAGGCAGAACAGCCCCAGAGGCCTGCAGAGGGGCACTGCCGCTGCCTGAGCCTGCAAAGTAGGCAGAACTGCGGCCACCAACAGAACAAGCCTAGCGGCCCGCAGAGGGACAGAGCCGCCGCCCCGCGCCTGCAAGACAGGCGGACCTGCTACCAACCGGCAGAGCAGGCCCAGCGGCCTGCCGGCGTGGTAGGCACATTGCCCCAGTTGGAGGAGGGGCAGAGCCGCCGCCCGCGCCTGTGAGGGAGACTTTGCAACTATACAAGACCAATATAAATTTATAGGGGGAAAATTCAATAGCACAACAGTTTCACCAAGTAGAAAGGAACACGAACAGTATGAAGAGACAAGGAAAGAAAGGACCACAAGCAATGCAGGTCAACTCAACGTTAGAAGAGGTAATAGCTGCAGCAGATGGAATGTCAGATAAAGAATTCAGGATATACATGCTTCAGATGATCTGGAGTCTCAAGGAAGACATCAGACAGCAAAATCAGACAATGAAAGATCACTTCAATAATGAATTACATAAACAAATCCAAGAAGCAAAAGATCAACTATACAGGGAGATAGAGGTTATAAAAAACAAACAAACAGAAATCCTAGAAATGCAGGAAGCAATAAACCAACTTAAAAACTCAATTGAGAATACTACCAGCAGAGTAGAACACTTAGAAGATAGAACATCAGACAATGAAGATAAAGAATTTCAACTTGAAAAGAACATAGACAGCTCAGCAAGACTGTTAAGAAACCATGAGCAAAACATCCAAGAAATATGGGATAACATCAAGAGACCAAATTTAAGAGTCATTGGGATACAGGAAGGGACAGAGTTTCAAACCAAAGGAATGAGCAATCTATTCAATGAAATAATACGAGAAAACTTCCCAGACTTGAAGAATGAGACAGAATCCCAAATCCTAGAAGCCTACAGGACACCGAATGTGCAAAATCATAAGAGACCCACACCTAGACACATTATAATGAAGATGCCCAACATACAGAATAAGGAGAGAATTTTAAAAGCTACAAGAGAAAGGAAGCAGATCACATTTAGGGGTAAGCCAATCAGGATAACAGCTGACCTTTCAACACAGACTCTGAAAGCTAGAAGATCCTGGAATAACATATTTCAAACACTGAAAGAAAATGGGTTCCAACCAAGAATTGTGTTTCCAGCGAAATTAAGCTTCAGGATGGAAGATGAAATTAAAACCTTCCAAGATAAACAAAAGTTTAAAGAATTCGAAGCTAGAAAACCATCTCTTCAAAACATCCTCGCCAAAACATTACAGGAAGAGGAAATGGAAAATAACAATGAAAACCAATAGTGGGAGGTAGGACAGTAGAGGGGGGAAAAATAATCAAAGAGGAAAACAAACCATGTTTAGTAACATAAATAAACAAATATGGCTGGAAGAACAACCCATATCTCAATAATAACCCTAAATGTTAATGGCTTAAACTCACCAATTAAGAGACACAGGCTAGTAGAATGGATCACAAAACAAGACCCAACAATATGCTGCCTACAGGAGACGCATTTGATAGGAAAAGACATACATAGGCTGAAGGTGAAAGGTTGGGAAAAATCATATCACTCATATGGACTTCGGAAACAAGCAGGCGTGTCCATACTCATATCAAATAAAATAGATTTCAAGCCCAAGTTAATCAAAAGGGATAAAGAGGGACACTACATACTGCTTAAGGGAACCATACACCAACAAGACATAACAATCATAAATATATATGCCCCAAACAATGGTGCAGCTATGTTCATCAAACAAACTCTTCTCAAGTTCAAGAGTCTAACAGACCACCATACAATAATCATGGGAGACTTCAACACACCTCTCTCCCCACTGGACAGATCTTCCAAACAAAAGTTGAATAAGGAAACTACAGAACTCAATAACACAATTAATAACCTAGACTTAATTGACATATATAGAATATACCACCCAACATCAAGCAGTTACACTTTTCTCTCAGCAGCACATGGATCCTTCTCAAAAATAGATCATATATTATGTCACAGGGCAACTATTAGACAATATAAAGGAGTAATACCATGCATCCTATCTGATCATAATGGAATGGAACTGAAAATCAATGATAAAAGAAGGAAGGAAAAAGAATACATCACTTGGAGAATGAACAATAGGTTACTGAATGATCAATGGGTTATAGAAGACATCAAGGAGGAAATTAAAAAATTCTTAGAGATTAATGAAAACACAGACACAACATATCGGAATCTATGGGACACATTGAAAGCAGTTCTAAGAGGAAAATTCATTGCTTGGAGTTCATTCCTTAAAAAAAGAAAAAACCAACAAATAAATGATCTCATACTTCATCTCAAAATCCTAGAAAAAGAAGAGCAAAACAACAGCAAAAGAAGTAGAAGGCAAGAAATAATTAAAATCAGAGCTGAAATTAATGAAATCGAAACAAAAGAAACAATTGAAAAAATTGACAAAACTAAAAGTTGGTTCTTTGAAAAAATAAACAAAATCGACAGACCCTTAGCCATGCTAGCGAAGAGAAGAAGAGAGAGAACTCAAATTACTAGCATACGGGATGAAAAAGGCAATATCACAACAGACACTTCAGATATACAGAAGATAATCAAAAATTATTTTGAATCCTTATACTCCAATAAATTAGAAGATAGTGAAGGCATCGATAAATTTCTTAAGTCATATGATCTGCCCAGATTGAGTCAAGAGGATATAGACAACCTAAACAGACCAATATCAATTGAGGAAATAGAAGAAACCATCAAAAGACTACCAACTAAGAAAAGCCCAGGACCAGATGGGTATACAGCAGAGTTTTACAAAACCTTTAAAGAGGAACTAATACCAATACTTTTCAAGCTACTTCAGGAAATAGAAAAAGAGGGAGAACTTCCAAATTCATTCTATGAGGCCAACATCACCCTGATACCTAAACCAGACAAAGACACTTCAAAGAAAGAAAACTACAGACCAATATCTCTAATGAACCTAGATGCAAAAATCCTCAATAAAATTCTGGCGAATCGGATACAAAAACATATCAAAAAAATTGTGCACCATGATCAAGTAGGATTAATCCCTGGGATGCAAGGCTGTTTCAATATAAGGAAATCAATAAATGTTATTCACCACATCAATAGACTTAAAAATAAGAACCATATGATCATCTCGATAGATGCGGAAAAAGCATTCGACAAAGTACAGCATCCCTTTATGTTCAAAACTCTAGAAAAACTAGGGATAACAGGAACATACCTCAATATTGTAAAAGCAATCTATGCTAAGCCTCAGGCTAGCATCATTCTGAATGGAGAAAAACTGAAGGCATTCCCTCTAAAATCTGGAACAAGACAGGGATACCCTCTCTCACCACTTCTGTTCAACATAGTTCTCGAAACACTGGCCAGAGCAATTAGACAGATGAAAGAAATTAAAGGCATCAAAATAGGAAAAGAAGAACTTAAATTATCACTATTTGCAGATGACATGATTCTATACCTAGCAGACCCAAAAGGCTCTACAAAGAAACTATTAGAGCTAATAAATGAATTCAGCAAAGTGGCAGGATATAAAATCAACACGCATAAATCAAAGGCATTCCTGTATATCAGCGACAAATCCTCTGAAATGGAAATGAGGACAACCACTCTATTCACAATATCTTCAAAAAAAAATAAAATACTTGGGAATCAACCTAACAAAAGAGGTGAAAGACTTATACAATGAAAACTACAGAACCCTAAAGAGAGAAATAGAAGAAGATCTTAGAAGATGGAAAAATATACCCTGTTCATGGATAGGCAGAACTAACATCATCAAAATGGCGATATTACCAAAAGTTCTCTATAGGTTTAATGCAATGCCAATCAAAATCCCAATGGCATTTCTTGTAGAAATAGAGAAAGCAATCATGAAATTCATATGGAAAAATAAAAGACCCAGAATAGCAAAAACAATGCTAAGCAGGAAGTGTGAATCAGGCGGTATAGCGATACCAGACTTCAAACTATACTACAGAGCAATAGTAACAAAATCAGCATGGTACTGGTACCAAAACAGGCGGGTGGACCACTGGTACAGAATAGAGGACACAGAAACCAATCCACAAAACTACAACTACCTTATATTTGATAAAGGGGCTAAAAGCATGCAATGGAGGAAGGATAGCATCTTCAACAAACGGTGCTGGGAAAACTGGAAATCCATATGCAACAAAATGAAACTGAATCCCTTTCTCTCGCCATGCACAAAAGTTAATTCAAAATGGATCAAGGAGCTTGATATCAAATCAGAGACACGCCGTCTGATAGAAGAAAAAGTTGGCTACGATCTACATACTGTGGGGTCGGGCTCCAAATTCCTCAATAGGACACCCATAGCACAAAAGTTAATAACTAGAATCAACAAATGGGACTTACTCAAACTAAAAAGTTTTTTCTCAGCAAAAGAAACAATAAGAGAGGTAAATAGAGAGCCTACATCCTGGGAACAAATCTTTACTCCTCACACTTCAGATAGAGCCCTAATATCCAGAGTATACAAAGAACTCAAAAAATTAGACAATAAGAGAACAAACAACCCAATCAACAAATGGGCCAAGGACCTGAACAGACACTTCTCAGAGGAGGACATACAATCAATCAACAAGTACATGAAAAAATGCTCACCATCTCTAGCTGTCAGAGAAATGCAAATCAAAACCACCCTAAGATACCATCTCACTCCAGTTAGATTGGCAGCCATTATGAAGTCAAACAACAACAAGTGCTGGCGAGGATGTGGGGAAAAGGGTACACTTGTACATTGCTGGTGGGACTGCAAATTGGTGCAGCCAATTTGGAAAGCAGTATGGAGATTTCTTGGAAAGCTGGGAATGGAGCCACCATTTGACTCAGCTATTCCCCTTCTCGGTCTATTCCCTGAAGACCTAAAAAGAGCATGCTACAGGGACACTGCTACATCGATGTTCATAGCAGCTCAATTCACAATAGCAAGACTGTGGAACCAACCCAGATGCCCTTCAATAGATGAATGGATAAAAAAAATGTGGCATTTATACACAATGGAGTATTACTCTGCATTAAAAAATGACAAAATCATAGAATTTACAGGGAAATGGATGGCATTAGAGCAGATTATGCTAAGTGAAGCTAGCCAATCCCTAAAAAACAAATGCCAAATGTCTTCTTTGATATAAGGAGAGTAACTAAGAACAGAGTAGGGTCGAAGAGCATGAGAAGAAGATTAACATTAAACAGGGATGAGAGGTGGGAGGGAAAGGGAGAGAGAAGGGAAATTGCATGGGAATGGAAGGAGACCCTCAGGGTTATACAAAAGTACATACAAGAGGAAGTGAGGGGAAAGGGAAAAATAATACAAGGGGGAGAAATGAAGGTCAGTAGAGGGGGTAGAGAGAGAAGAGGGGAGGGGAGGGGAGGGGAGGGGGGATAGTAGAGGATAGGAAAGGCAGCAGAACACAACAGACACTAGTATGGCAATATGTAAATCAATGGATGTGTAACTGATGTGATTCTGCAATCTGTATACGGGGTAAAAATGGGAGCTCATAACCCACTTAAATCAAATTGTGAAATATGATATATCAAGAACTATGTAATGTTTTGAACAACCAACAATAAAAAATTAAAAAATAAATAAAATAAAATTAGCTTTCCAAATGCAAAAAAAAAAAGAAGAAGAAGAAAAACAAAAATCTCACCCTCTGTCTTGTGAGGAATTATGCAGCAATGGAGTATTTTCTGTAATGCAGGGGTCTTTAGAACTGGAGCTGAAGAACTGAAGAAAAGGAGATGGGGACCTGAAAAAGACAGGAAAGGAAACAGAATCAGCAACACAAAACAATGGAGGTGTCCCCAGTAACAGGGAGCAAGATCCAACCAAAAATCTGCCCAAGATTCAGCAATAAATTGTACATGGAATTTTGACCCAAAAATTCTATCTGAATTGTAAAAATCTAGAGTTTAGGAGAGACAATTAGAATTTTACCTTTTTCTCCAGTCTAACCAAAATGCAAAAAAAAAAAAAAGCAGAAACTCTCTCAGGAGACCAGATGCTATGGGATTCACACTTTCAGGTTAATGTTAGCATTGAACTTTCCATGCAGAGCTTTCCATCAATACAAGCATTCAAACCGATGGACCCATTTATATGCAGATAATTCTATCTCCAGAGATCACAACACATTCACGTGAAAATGTCCTAATGGCTTCTAGTGGAAGACCAAGTAGCAGAAGTCAGGGCCAACTGGTAGAAATAAAATGGTAGCCAGAGTGGCATGGAGGAGACTCCCAATGGGCAGCAGTCACAACAGAGGCAAAGCCCTGGGAGGATGCCCCTCTGCTACACTGGCCTGTCTACTCAAAGAAAGGCTGCCAAAAATGTTATTATCCAGATAAGGAGCTTTGTGAAAGGGAAATGATTGTCCAGATGCAAGTGCACCACCAATATATGGTTGTTCTCATTAAAGGACACATGATGTTTTATGAGAACTTGTAGAAATCATTTTCACTCCTAATCATTGGAAATATGTTACTTTATACACTGATATACTACCTTTCTTAAATAGCCCAGATGATATAAAGATGCTGTGGGTGCCATGAATCACTCACATAGAGAAATAATAGTCATTCCTTTGGATCATAAATGCACAAGGAAGGAATTCTAAGAAAAATAATATTTCCACTATTTTTCTCATTCAAGCATTCATTGGTGACAGACAGTAAGACTCTGGTTTTGTGGATGAGTGAACACCAGGCCACTGAGCTGTGACTAACAGCACCCACCATGTCTCCAGGAAGACAGAAATGGAGTCTATTCGAGGTCAGCATGAGTCCCCTTGGCACTATGTCTGGGCTGCCTTTGGCCACTTTCAATGGAGAACACAGATGACAGAGAATTCTCTCCTCAGGGGCCTTCCTAGCCAGTAAGGGGAATGCGAAGGGACAAAGGCATAGAGTAGATGCCTTGATTTGGGCAGATGAAGGAAGGAAGGTAGGTAGAAGAATTTTGCTCAAGAAATTTAATAATTAGAGTATTTTTTTAAATTTTTTATTGTTGGCTGTTCAAAACATTACATAGTTCTTGATATATCATATTTCACAATTTGATTCAAGTGGGTTATGAGCTCCCATTTTTACCCCATATACAGATTGCAGAATCACATCAGTTACACATCCATTGATTTACATATTGCCATACTAGTGTCTGTTGTATTCTGCTGCCTTTCCTATCCTCTACTATCCCCCCTCCCCTCCCCTCCCCTCCCCTCCCCTCTTCTCTCTCTGCTCCCTCTACTGACATTCGTTTGTCCCCCTTATATTATTTTTCCCCTTCCCCTCACTTCCTCTTGTATGTACTTTTGTATAACTCTGAGGGTCTCCTTCCATTTCCATGCATTTTCCCTTCTCTCTCCCTTTCCCTCCCACCTCTTATCCCTGTTTAATGTTAATCTTCTTCTCATGCTCTTCGACCCTACTCTGTTCTTATTACTCTGCATTAAAAAATGACAAAATCATAGAATTTACAGGGAAATGGATGGCATTAGAGCAGATTATGCTAAGTGAAGCTAGCCAATCCCTAAAAAACAAATGCCAAATAATTAGAGTATTTTTAACAGCTCAAACTGGCTTATGCAATTAGTTGAGTCTACTTCTCCAAACTCTCATAATTGTAAATCTAGAAGGGCTTCAGGTATCTTTAGAAAAATGTCTCAGTGAGTCAACAAATATCTAGGTATTTTCTGTTGCTCCCAGGAATGGTTTATTGCATGGTATTACTGGGAAAGCCCACTATTTCGAAGACCTTGATCATATTATTTAACTACCCTATGCTTCCATTTCCTCAACTGTGTCATACAGATTTAAAGAAAACAACACACACACACACACACACACACATGCACACACCCATCAGCTTTGATGCATTAAATAAGATGTAAATGTAAAAGAATGAGTTTGATTACTGATGCAATTATTTTCATTAGACTGTGAGTTCCTTATGAATGGCCGCCATGTTGTTTTTATCCACCATAAGTAGTACCCAATTGAATATAGGTTCTTAATAAATATTTAATAATGGATGGTTTAAAACCCAGTAATCATAACTTATTTGGCTGAGAATAACTTTTTTTTTTGACTCAAACGAAACAGTTTTCTAAGCCATTACAATGTTCTTAGAATCACCATTGTCCCTCTGAAGAGTGGTTAGTGCAGTGCAGGTTCCTTGGAAAGCCTAACCTTGAGGGTCTCAGAACAGTACAGGGCAACACCATGTTACACAACACACAGGATTTGCCTTCTTTCCATTAAGGAGGAAATTTGGAAATGGGGGAAGGGTCCAAAGTCCATTTTATCCTCTCTGCAGTGGCCACATATAGCTGATTTCATTATTGCTTAATATGCTGTTGCACTTTGTAACACATAGTATTTTATGATTGTAGTTGAGCATTATGAAATGGTTTCTAAACTATTTTATATAGTTATATTATTTTTCTAAAAAGCCAAAAATAAAATGAGTTTCACCAGGAAATTTCCCAAGAGACTTCAGGCCATTCAAAATTTAAACTTAACACCACCCTGATAGTATTTCTCACTGTCTCAAATTCATTCTTCTTCCCAAAGAGGGGAGAACAGAGGAACCCCTTTAAGTCCTGTTACTCGGCAGGATCCCTGACATGCATCCTGGAACACAAACTTAGCATAGAGGAGACTCAGGATGACCCAGAATACACATTTCATAGCTTGGCAATAAAAACTACAGTCCACAGAGCTGAAAGCCTGGCCTGTTTCCTTTGGCGTAATTAAGGGAGAAAGTAGTGATGAGATCTATATTATTCCTGACCTTTTCTCTTCTGAAAAAAGAAATCCCCTTGACATTTTTCTGACTTCACATCTGTGTGGTTTCATAAATTTCAACAGTGTCTGGCTCCCTCATGTCTCAACAAACTCTGTACATGCATTTGCAAAATTCACCCATGCCCATAAACTTATAAGCAGGCAATATTTATTTTGAATAATTTGGAAATTCAAAAAGAGGATAACAAATTAAAAATTGTATGTAATCCCATTTTCCAGAGACACCCAAAGCTAACATTTAAAGAACTTGCTTTCAGGGTTGTTGTTGTTGTTTTTTTTCCTACATATAGTGAATATTTTTCTAAGTCAGGTGTACCTATGGATCTATGCATGTACGGACACACATTCTCACACATAAGGTGTTTTTCTTCAGATTTTTCAGCTTAGCCATCTCATTAGCATTTCCTGTGTTATTTACTATTCTTGTACAACATAATTTTAGTGTTGATCATCATATTCCATTATATGAATTGCCGCATTAAGCTTGACAGTCCATCTATTGATGGAGATCTAGGAGATTTCTGGGTTTTTATTGAAGTAAGTAACAAATGCCGAGAGTACTGGTATTTAAGTTTGTGTGTGCCTCTGCCTATTTCCTTAGGATTGATTCTTAAAAGTAGAGTCATGGGTCTAGAATTTTCTTGGACCACCATCCTCTTGCTGGAAGAAAGACTGTCTAATACTGTAACTTTCGGTTACAGGCAAGAACAAATTTTTATTGCTGCCAGTCCTGATATTAGCTAAGGTTTAAATCCTCAAGCAATAAGTTTTAAAGAGCTAGAATAATGGATATGATCCAACCCCACCACTGTCAAGGAATCCTGCTGCCATGAAAATTAGGGAGACAAGTTCATGCCAGACTGAGAGATTCAGCTTGTTTCCCATACCTCTGCCACAACTCACCTTCAACAGTTTCCTCGTCTCCAGACCTTCCAGTTCTTTCTAGATCCAAATACTTGACAACCCTATGCTGCTTTTTTGCAATATTACTGAGGAAGAAAAGTAACTAAAACTGTTGCAGATATGAAGCACCTCATATATTAACACTTCTGTGAGAATTTACATTTTTAAAGACCAGAAATGAGAATGGACAGTTTGGGGAGGTGGAGGCTGGGTGTCAGAGGCAGAGGAAGAGATTTGCTCTCAGTCTCTCTCAAGCCCTGTGGCGTGTAGGCACCACAGACACGGCCATGGCTGAGGTCAGCTCTCCTTGGCAGTGGGACACAGAGCCGGTAACACAAAATGAAAAGTGCTATCTCTGATCTGTATGGCAACCAAACTCACATCCATGCACTTTCCAAAGGATGTCTCCAAGCTTCCCTGAGGAAACCCAAGAGCAGGCAGGAAGGCAGAGGGATGAGTGCAGAGGAGAGGTGGCATAAGCCATGCAGAGCTCCATGTGGAGCTACACCCAGGGCCAGCCTGCAAGTGGGACCAGGAAAAATCAGCAGAAGGCAGAGGGTTGGAAGGCAGTCAGTAGCCCTGTGAGACCAGGTCAGGGAAGGACCCCAATGCATGTGTGGGGACCAAGTATGTGAAAACCAAGCTGAGCCACGAGACCCTCCCTGCCCCAGAGCCTGCACCACAGCTGGGCTGTTTGGAGGCAGCTGAGGAGCCCTGCCATAACCAGAGCAGGGGACAGGCTGCAGAAAACAGAGACATGTTTCCATCTGGGACCAGCTCTTCACACCCCATTGCCTGACGGTATCCCTAAAGTGTCCTAGAAAGAAAGGGGATTCTCCCCCACTCATTATTGCTAGGATTCTGTTTGATAAGGATTAATAACAACCATGGTCATTAAAGTGAATGCTTTCTGCATCCAGGATCTGTGCCTATCACCTTATGATCTCATTTACCCCTCATGATAACTCTAAAGGTAGATAATTTTCTCTCCATTTGAAAAGGAGCAAATATAATTCAAAGAAGTCAGGCCCTGAGTGGGCCTCCAGCTGCTAAGGGCAGAGCAGCATGTACCCAGTTCCTGATACCAGTCTTCAGCCCTTCCTTCCCACCAGGAGGCAATGCATCTGAGAGGTGGTGCTAGGCAGGGAGCCCTCCATGCAGATGACCACAAAGAGGCCTTGACGGACCAGTCAAGCAGCAGTCACAGCCAACATGACCCCCCATTCTTCTCTGCCAGTCAGGGAGAACAATGAGGTTTCACACACACACATCTCTCTCTCTCTCTCTCTCTCTCTCTCTCTCTCTCTCTCTCTCTCTCTCACACACACACACACACACACACACACACACACACACACACTTCATTGTCCCAACCTACCTTCTCAGGAAAGAAAAGCAAACCAGCAGACAAAAGCATAGCTGAGTTTGCCCCAAAAGTGGCCACCTGGAACACAGCCAGGTGAGGAAGAAACACGAGCAGGAAGCTATTACCCATTTATGTGCAATTTTCAGAAGGCTTGGAAGAAGACTGCGATTTCTTACCTGAATACAATCAGAGCCTCTGAGACTCTCATCATCATTCTGTCTGAGCTGAGATAGGCTTTTTAAGTTCAGTTTAGCACAGAAAGGAAAGTGATGTCCACAGCTGAGCTGCTTGGAAGCAACCTCTGTACACTCTTCTTCAGGATAAGCCCCCACCACACAGTGCACAGTAAAACAGGAAGGAAGCAAGGTGATCTCATTGGCATCTACATTTCTGAGTTATGGGGGACAAAAACATACAGGGAAGGGCATGGTAATGTAAGACAACATGAAAAGTGCTATCTCTACTCTGATCTATGTGGCAACCAAACTCACATCAACACACTTTCCAAAGGATGTCTCCAAGCTTCCCTAAGGAAACCCAAGAGCAGGCAGGAAGGCAGAGAGCTGAGCGCAGAGGAGAGGTGGCATAAGCCATGCAGAGCTCCATGGGGAGCTACACCCATGGTATTCTTGGCTCTGATGGGCTGTGACCTGTGTCTTCCCAGCGCATAGCCTACACACTGAGACATGCATGGGCCCCTAGCCTAAGCCACAGTTTCCTCACTGTGGATGCTGGACAAGACACTAACCCCACATGTCCCCATCTACTCACCTGTACGGGAGAAGACCAATGGTCACTACTTCACACAGTTACTGTGAGGATTAAACGGGTGAGTCCAGGGCATGTGCAAGATCTAGGACTTGGCTATGGTTTAGCGTTCCAGCCAAACAACAAACTCTGCCCCAAAACCCCAAGGAGTTGGGCATATCTGTCCCACATTTTGGCCTGGCCCATGGCCTTGCTGAGCACAGGGTCCATATCTTCCACTTGCCTGCTCTTCAAGCTTTGTTGAGCACCTCTTCACAGTATAATTCCCTCCCTCTGGTCATCTCTCCACTAGCTCTTGCCCTCTTAGGAGAGGGTTTATCACAGTTGTTGGGCAGAGCCATCCTTCCCACTGTCCACTCTAGAAGTGAGAGGTGTAGTGTTCAGGACAGTGACACAGAGCAGGTGATGGCCATGAACTCCATGATATTGCTGACTCTTATGACAACCTTAGGATTAAAATATACCAAAAAGTCTTTTTGCTGATAAAAGAGGAGGAAATAACACTCTTTTTTATTTGTTCTTTTTAGACATACATGTAAATAGAGTATATTTTGACATATAAAACACATGGAGTACAACTTATTCGAATGAGGATCCCATTCTTGTGGTTGTACATGATGTGGAGTTTCACTGGTAGATGTATTCCTATATGAGCATAAGAGAGTTATGTCTGATTCATTCTACTGTCTTTCCTATTCCACCTCCCCTCCCTTCCCTTCATTCCCCTTTGCTTAGCCCACTGAACTTCTATTCTTCCCTCTCCAGGCCCATTATTGTGTGTTAGCATCTGCACATCAGAGAAAACATTTGGCCTTTGGTATTTGGGGACTGGCTTATTTCACTTAGCATGATAGTCTCCAGTTCCATCCATTTATTGGCAAATGCTTTAATTTTATTCTTCTTTATGGTTGAATAATATTCCATTGTGTGTATATATATATATATATATATATATATATATATATATATATATATATATATATATATATCACATTTTCTTTACCCATTCATCAGTTGCAGGGCACCTAAGTTGGTTCCACAGCTTAGCTATTGTGAATTAAGTTGCTATAAACATTGTTATGGCTATGTCATGTAGTATGCTGCTTTTAAGTCCTTTGGGTATATACTGAGGAGTAGGATAACTGAGTCAAATGGTGGTTCCTTTCCACATTTTCTGAGGACTCTCCATACTGCTTTCCAGAGTGATTGCACCAATTTGCAGTCCCACCAACAATGTATGAGCGTGATTTTTCCCCACATCCTCACCAACATTTATTGTTATGCGTATGCTTGATAATTGCCATTCTGACTGGAGTGCAATGAAATCTCAGTGTAGTTTTAATTTGCATTTCTCTAATTGCTAGAAATGTTGACCATTTTTTTCATGTATTTGTTAACTGATCATATTTCTTCTTCTGTGATGTGTCTGTTTGGTTCTTTTGCCCATTTGCTGATTGGGTTATTTTTTTTTTTGGCAGTGGGGAGGGGGTTAAGTTTTGAGTTCTTTATATATCCTGGAGATTAATGTTCTTTCTGAGGTATAGATGGCAATGATTTTCTCCCATTCTGCAGCTCTCTCTTCACACTCTTGATTATTTCCTTTGCTGTGAAGAAGCTTTTTAGTTCAATAAAATCCCGTTTATTGATTCTTGATTTTATTTTCTGCACTTTAGGAGTCTTCTTGAGGAAGTTGGTTCCTAAACCAACATGTTGTAAAGTCGAGCCTTATATTTTCTTCTAGTAGGCACAGGGTTTTTCTGGTCTAATGCTTAGGTTCTAGATACACTTTGAGTTGAATTTCATGCAGGATGAGAGGGGTTAAATTTCATTCTGCTACATATGGGTTTCCAGTTTTCCCAGCACGATTTGTTGAAAAGGCTATCTTTCCTCCAATATATGTTTTTGGCATCTCTGTCTAGTATAATATAACTATATTTATGTGGGTTTGACTCTGGGTCTTCTATTCTGTTCCATTGGTCTTCATGTCTGTTATGGTGCCAATACCATGCTGTTTTTTTGTTACTATTGCTCTGTAGTATACTTTAAGGTCTGGATTTGTGATGCCACCTGCTTCACTCTTCTTGCTACAGATTGCTTTGGCTACTCTGGGTCACTTATGTTTTCAAATAAATTTCATTGCTTTTTCTATTTCTTTAAGGAATGTCATTGGAATTTTGATTGGAATTGCATTAAATCTGTAGAGTGCTTTTGGTATTATGGTCATTTTAACAATATTAATTCTGCCTATCCAAGAACAGGGAGATCTTTCCATCTTCTAAGGTCTTATTTAATTTCTTTCTTTAGTGTGCTGTAGTTTTCATTATAGTGGTCTTTCACCACTTTTGTTAAGTTGATTCCCAAGGTTTTTTTTTATGTTTTTGTTTTTGTATTTTTGAGGCTATTGTAAATGGGGTAGTTATCCTAATTTCTCTTTCAGAGGATTCATCACTGATGTACAGAAATGCATTTGATTTATGGGTGTTGATTTTATATCTTACTATTTTTACTGAATTCATTTATTAGTTCTAGAAGTTTTCTGGTGGAGTTTTTTGGATCCTCTAAGTATAGAATTATATTGTCAGCAAAAAGTGATACTTTGAGTTCTTCTTTTCCTATTCATATCCCTTTAATTTCTTTCATCTGTCTAATTGCTCTGGCTAGAGTTTCAAGGACTATGTTGAATAGAAGAGGTGAAAGAGGGCATCCCTGTTTTGTTCCAGTTTTTAGAGGGAATGCTTTCAATTTTTCTCCATTTAGAATGATGTTAGCCTGGGACTTAGCATAGATAGTTTTTACAATGTAGAGGTATGTTCCTATTATCCCTAATTTTTCTAGTGTTTTGGACATGAAGGGATGCTGTATTTTATCAAATGCTTTTTCTGCATCTATTGAGATGATCATATGATTCTTATCATTAAGTCTATTGATGTGATGAATTACATTTATTGATTTCCATATGTTGAACCAACCTTGTGTCCCCGGGATGAACCCCACTTAATCGTGGTGCACTATCTTTTTAATATACTTTTGTAATCAATATGCCAGAATTTTATTGAGAATTTTTGCATATATGTTCATTAGAGATATTGGTCTTAACTTTGCTTGATGTGTCTTTGTCTGGTTTTGGAATCAGGGTGATATTGGCCTCATAGAATGAGTTTGGAAGTGTTCCCTCTTTTTCTATTTTATGGAATAATTTGAGGAGCATTGGTATTAGTTCTTCCATGAAGGTCTTATAGAACTCAGCTGTGAATCCACCTGGTCCTGGGCTTTTCTTGGTTGGTAGGGTTTAGATGGCATCTTCTATTTTATTGCTTGAAATGGATCTGTTTAACTTGTGTATATTGTTCTGATTCAGTTTGGGTAAATCACATGACTCAAGAAATTTGTTGAGTCTTCGATATTTACTGTTTTATTGAAGTACAAATTTTCAAAATGGTTGGTAATTATCTTCTGTATTTCTGAGTGTCCATCATAATATTTCCTTTTTCATCACATATGTTAGTGATTTGAGTTTTCTCTCTCTTTCTCTTCATTAGCATGGCTAAAGGTTTATTAATTATATTTATTTTTTCAAAGAACGAACTTCTCGTTTTGTCAATTTTTTCAATTGTTTCTTTTGCTTCAATTTCATTTATTTCAGCTCTGATTTTAATCATTTCCTGTCTTCTAGTAATTTGGGTGTTGATTTGTTCTTCTTTTTCTAGGGCTTTGAAATATAATGTTAGGTCATTTATTTGTTGACTTTTTATTCTTTTAAGGAATGAACTCCATGCAATGAACTTTTCTTAGTACTGCCTTCATGGTGTCCCAGAATTTTTTTAAAGTATTTATTTTTTAGTTGTAGTTGTAGTTTAGTTGTACCTTTATTATTTTATTTATTTATATTTATGTGGTGCTGAGGATTGAACCTAGGGCATCACATGTGCTAAGCGAGTGCTCTACTGCTGAGCCACAACCCCAGTCCCCAGAGATTTTGATATGTTGTATCAAGTGTTCTCATTTACCTCTAAGAATTTTTTAATATCGTCTCTGATGTCTTCTGCAATCCGTGCATCATTCAATAGCATATTATTTAGTCTCCAGGTATTGGAGTAGCTTCTTTTTTTATTTTACCATTGATTTCTAATTTTATTCCATTATGATCTGATAGAATGCAGGGTAGTATCTGTATCTTTTTTTTATTTGCTAAGAGTACTTGGTGGCATAATATGTGGTCTGAATTAGAGAAGGATCCATGTGCTGCTGAGAAGAAAGTATATTCACTCATTGATGGATAAAATATTCTACATATGTCTGTTAGGTCTAAATTATTGATTGTATTATTGAGTTCTATAGTTTTTTGTTTGTTTGTTTGTTTAGCTTTTGTTTAGAAGCTATCCAGTGGGGAGAGAGTGGAGAGAGAGAGTGGTGAGAGAGGTGTGTTAAAGTCACCCAGTATTATTGTGTTCTTCTCTATTTAACTCTTGAACTTGAGAAGAGTTTGTTTCATAAATGCAGATGCTCCATTTTGGGGGGCATATATATTTATAATATTTATGTCTTGTTGATGTGTTTCCCTTAAGCAGTATGAAATGACCTTCTTTATCTCTTTTGACTAACTTTGGCTTGAAGTCTATTTTATTTGATCTGAGGATGGAAACCCCTGCTTGTTTACACAGTCCATGTGAGTGTTATATTTTTACCCATCCTTTTACCTTCAGTCTGTGGATTAATTTTCCTATCAGTCTCTTGAAGGCAGCATATTGTTGGGACTTTTTTTTTAAATCCAATCTGCCAGTCTATGTCTTTTGATTGATGAGTTTAGGCCATTAACATTCATGGTTTTTATTGAAACAAGCTTTGTATTCCTGGTAATTTTTGTTTATTTTTGGTTTTTAACTTGACTTGGTTTCTCCTTTGATTGGTTTTTCCTTCAGTGTAATGCCTCCCTTCAATTTGCATTTTCATTGTTGTTTTAATTTCCTCCTCACGGAATATTTTGCCAAGGATGTTCTATAGTACAGGCTTTCTAGTTGTTAATTCTTTTAACTTTTGTTTATCATGGAAGGTTTTCATTTTATCATCAAAACTGAAGCTTAATTTTGATGGATGTCAGATTCTTGGTTGGCTTCCATTTTCTTTCAGAGCTTGGTATATGTTATTCCAAGATCTTCTAGCCTTGAGGCTCTGGTTTGAGAAATCTGCAGGTATCCTAATTGCTTTTCCCCTATATGTGATCTGATTCCTTTCTCCTGTGCTTTTAAAATTCTCTTCTTGTTCTGTATGCTAGGCACTTTCATCATAATGCGCTTTGATGTAGATTTGTTGTAATTTTGTACATTTGGTGTCCTCTTGTATTTGATTTTCCAATTCATTCTTCAGGTTTGGAAAATTTCCTGATAATATTTCATTGAATAGATTTTTCATTCCTTTGGTTTGTAACTCTAGACCTTCCTCCATCCCAATAATACTTTTTGTTGTTGTTGTTTTAATTAGTTACACATAACAGTAGGATGACCTTGACATATCATACATTTGGAATCAGATGGGATACAATTTCTCATTTTTCTGAGTATAGGGTTGCAGAATCACATTGGTCATGCATTCACATATATGCACACAGTAATAATACTGTCTGTTTCATTCTACTATCCTTACTATCTCCCCCACCCCTCCCCTCCCCTCCCATCACTTCTCTCTACCTAATCTAGGGTAACACTATTCTTTTTTTCCCTCACATCTTCATACACGTATTTTGTATAACAATGAGGGTCTCCTTCCACCATCCATGCAATTCCCTTTCTCCCTCCTTTTCCTCCCACCCCTCTTCCCTGTGTAGAGGTAATCTTCTTCCCATGCTCTTCCTCTCTTCCCCATTTTGAGTCACCCCCCCTTATATCAGGGAAGATATTCAGCATTTGTTTTTTTGGGATTGGCTAACTTCATTTAGCATAATTTGCTCTAATGCCATCCATTTCCCTGCAAATGCCATGATCTTATATTTTAGTGCTGAGTAATATTCCATTGTGTATATATGCCACATTTTTTATCCGTTCATCCATTGAAAGGCATCTAGGTTGGTTCCACAGTTTAGCTATTGTGAATTGTGCTGCAATAAACATTGATGTGGCTGTGTCCCTGTAGTATGATGTTTTTAGGTCTTTGGGGTGTAGTCTGAGAAGAGGAATAGCTGGGTTAAATGGTGGTTCCATTCCCAGCTTTCCAAGGAATCTCCATACTGCTTTCCAAATTGGCTGCACCCCAATAATTCTTATATTTGGTCATTTCATGTTATCCCGTATTTCTTGGATACTCTGCTAATGGTTTCTTACCATTTTCCCTGGGTGGTCAACTTTATTTTTAAGATTATATATTTTGTCTTCATTGTCTGTGGTTCTGTCTTCCAAGTGATCTAATCTGTTGGTGCTGCTCTTTATTGAGTTTTTAATTTGGCTTATTATTTCCTTCTTTTCAAGGATTTCTGTTCACTTTTTTCCAGAACCTCTGTTTCCTTATTGAAGTAATCTTTTGCTTCCTGTATTTGCTTATGTAGCGCTTTATTGAAATGATCTTTTGCTGTCTGTATTTGCTCTCTTATATCATCCTTTAATTCACAGAACACTTTAATTATGTACATCCTGAATTCCTTTTCTGTCACTTCTTCTGTTGTACAGGCCATGGATTCTAATAATGTGGTGTCTTGGTTTGTTTGGGGCACTTTCTTCCCTTGTTTTTTCATGATGCTTATGTGTCTTCCCTTCTAGAGCTGCAGATCTGAGGTGTTACAGTTTTTACCCTATAGACTTACGGCTTCCCTGCAGGGTTCCAATACCTATCCTTTAAGGAGGAGATCAATATTAACAGATCCCAATACAAACCATATACAGCCTTAAACCAAATAACATCTATTAAGATGTTTAAAGTTTTGTCACAATAGGCAGAAATGGTGAGTTCAATTATTAGCTACAATATAAACAGTAGGTCTACAAAATTGTCTACAGTTTCAAATGGTGGACAAAGAGAGAACAGAGTGGGGGTTGAAAAATGAAAAGTTAAGGAGGTAGGAAGTGAGGATATAGAGTTATTAGATCTTAGGAAGCATGAAAGAGGAATCAAAAGGAGTTGGCTAGTAGCAGGAGAAAGGAGATTTGTGGGAGACAAGTAAATGGGAAGATAATAGAGTACAAAAAACAAATAAACATAAAAATTAAGAAATATAAAAATAAAAAAGAATATACAACACAACTGTAATATACTATTCAGACATCCCAATCCTCAGTGGCCTAATGCATGAAAAGTAGTTGGTTTCCCAAATGTTGGGGATGTGAGGGAGGGAAAAGAGAAAAAGAAAGAAAAGAATCTCAAAGGAAAATTAAAGAATTGTTTCTGTTGGAGTTCAGTGTCTTTCCTGCTTCCCTTCTCATCCAGTAGGTGGGGTTGTCTGTTGTTTGCCGGTTCTCCACTCTCAGTATGGTGAAGGTTATTCCAGTGGGAGGGTTGGTGTTGGAGATGGAACTCCTAGAGGTGGGGGTATAGCACTTGCTGGTCCCAGTTGGAAGACTCTACCCCAAGGATCTCCTTTGGGGCCCACTCAGGTGTTGTGGGTATCTGGCCTTATCTCCTTATACTGCCTGTAGACCTCACAATTCCTGGTCTCTAATTTAGTCTCTAAACTGTTTCTCACTCACCCCCTACCTTTCTACTTCCTAATCAGGAACCTCTCTCTCCGAGGTCTTGTGGGCTGCACTTTGGGGCCTGTGCACCTATCCTAGAGAGCTATTTTTGTGTCGGGCAGTTTAGGACCAGGCTTTGAGAGATACAAACTGGCCACATAGCTGCAAGTGCTGTGCCAGGTTAGTGGCTGTGGGGAAGGGGCTAGAGGTAACTTGATATTGTTTCTAGGCTCCAGCCGGGGTCCCAAGCTGGAAGTTGCCCCAATTAAAAGATTGTAATGGCAGTAGTGAGGATAACCCAGAAGGCCACAAAGGTGTCCCAAGATGGAGGCAGCCACTTTCAGAGATGGGGCATTGGTGTGGGCCAGGTGATGGTGTTGGAATTGTATTTTAAGATGCAGTTCAGTGGCATTCAGTGCTGTGGCAAGCAGTTGCTTCCAGACCCTCTCTGGTGTCCTCAGGTACAGGCTACCACATAGAGGGGGCTATGATGGAGGTTGCAGTGTCCCAACATGAAGGCAACCAAGGGAGCCCCAGGTTGGTAGATGGGGTCCACATAGGAGCAACAGCCAGTGGTCCTATGTGGGTGGGAAGTCAAAGGCACTGATGCCAGGGATCCTGCTTGGAAACTATGGCCAGGGATCCTGAGTGGACAAGCCACTAGGGGTCCTGTATGGGCACAGTGGGTGGGATTCCTGCACAGGAGCAGCAGGTCCTCTAATAACTCTCAGAGAAACAGTCTTCCCACTGCTTGAATCCAAGGTCATGGATCAACAAAGACTGCAGCACCCCTCTAGGTGGCCATCTTGGATCCCCACGAGAAGATAATTATTAATCCATATTAATAGACATGCAATGAATAAAAATGTAATTGTTAATGTAAATAACACAAAATTGGGGAGCAACAGAGATTTACAGCACAATTTTATATGAAATTTAAGTTAAATTGGTATCAATTCAAATTAGATTGGTATAAGGATGTTATGTGTAATTGACACTGTAAGCACAAAGAAAATATCTGAAGCATATACACAAAAAGAAGTGAAATAAGAATAAAAACAAAACAAATAAGTTAAACTCAAAAGGAAAGCAGTGACAGAGGAAAAAACTATAAGACATACAGAAACAAATAGCAAAACACAAATGTAACTTTTGTATCAGTAATTACATTAAATGTAAATGAACTAAATTCTGTAATCAAAATCCACAAACTGGTAGAGTTACTTAAAACAAATCCTAATTCAACTAAAGACTGGCTATAAGAAATTCACATATAGGTTGAAAGTGAAAGGATGGAAAAAGATATTCCATATAAATAGTAACCAAAAGGGAGCTGGGGTAGCTATATCAGACAAAATGGACTTTAAGTCAAAAACTTATAAAAGCCAACATGATAAAGAAGTCAATTCCCCAAGAAAATGCATCAGTTATAAACAATATGCATCAAACATCAGAACTCCAATATACATGAAGCAAACATGGACAGAACTGAAGGAAAAATAGCTCTACAATACCGGGTGCAGATACTAATATCTTACTTTCAATCATGGATATTACAACCAGATAAGAGATCAATAAGGCAATAGATTGAACAACAGTATAAGCCAGTTGGACCTAACAGACCACCCAGAATACTCCACTCAACAATAATAGAATACATTTTTTCTCATGCGCATATAGAACATTTTCCAGGATAGACCACATGTTAGGTTACAACATGTTTTAATAAATATTAGAAGATTAAAAAAATACAAAGTACCTTTTCCAGTCACTCTGGAAGTGAACTAGATAGAAATCAATAACAGAAGGAAAACTGAAAAATTTACCAAAAACTGTGAATATTAAACAGCATACTCTTAAACAATGCATCAAAGGGGAAATTAGCAAGTATTTCTTATAGGCTGAACTGTGTTGCCTCAAATCCATATATCAAAGCCCTAACCCTTTGTGCTTCACAATATGAGTGTATTTGGATGAAAGGTATTTAAAGAGATGGTTAAGTTAAAGTGAGGCCCTTATGGTATATCTTCAATCTGATTGATATCCTTCTAAGAAGAGGAAATTTGAACACAGAGAGACATCAAGAGCACAAAATCAGACAGAGATGAGCATGTGAAGAGGCAGCAAGAAGGGGTCATCTTCAAGCTAAAAAAAAAGAAAAAGAAAAGAAAGAAAGAAAGCTCAGCAAAAAAAAAATGCTGAATGACTTCTTGGAATTTAGGATGTTGATCCATAATATGCTGGGGGTTAGGGCTGGGAGGATTAAATGAACTCTAGATAGGGCAAATGGGAAAAGGGAAGGGAGGGGGAATGGGGTAGGAAAGATGGTAGGATGCAATGGTTATCACTACCCTAAGTACATGTAAGAAGACAAGAGGATGTGACTCTACTTTGTGTAAAACCAGAGATATGAAAAATTGTGCTCTATATGTGTAATATGAATTTTAACGCATTCTATTGTCATATATAACAAATCAAAATAAAAAGAATTTAAAAGAGCTCAGGAAACCAAGCCTATAAATGTCTTTATCTTGAACTGCTAGTCACAAGAATGATAAGAAAATAAATTGTAGTTGTTTAAGCCACCCAGTCTTTGTTATTTTGTAACAGCAGTCCCAGAAAACTAATATAATACCCTGAGACCCACTGGAAATAGGTCAGAGCATATCAAAACTCATGGGTTGTAGTAAAAAAAAAGTACCAAAAAAGGAAATTTACAGTTATAAATACTGACATTAAAAAGGAAGAAAGATCTCAGATCTACAACCTAACATATTTTTGAGAGAGATTTGACAGGATAGATAGATGAATGGAAGGATGAATGGATAAGACAGAGATAGGTGTGTGTATATGGGCATGTATACACACACACACAAATGCACACACAAGTGCAAGAATTACAAATTTGAAATTCCACAGAGTAGTCCCCATATTTAGAAGGAAAAGGTTGGGAGCCATTTGGTTAGTGAGTATATGGGGGTTTATGGAAACAAACTTCATAATCTATTCATATTTTGCTTATAACATTGGTCGATAATAGACATTATATTTATTTTTAAAGGAAGAATAAACAAATTGAACAGAAGGTAAACTTGTATCATAAAAATGGTATGGAGATAATTAGAAACAAAATGGGATTTCGAGAAATTATGGAATGTGCTCAAATCACAGTAACCTCAATAGATGTAGAGAAAGCCTTCAACAAAATTCAGCACCCATTCATGTACAAATACTCAAGAAATTAGAGATAGAAGGAACTTAACTCAACATCATAAAGGCTATACACAACAAACCAACAAAACGGTGAATGACAAAAAAAAAACTGAAAGCATTTCTTCTAAAATCTAGAACATGATAAGGTTGTCCACTCTCAACACTCCTATTCAATATAATACTTGAAACGCTAGCCAGAGCAACTAGGCAAGAGAAGGAAATATAAAGGATAAGGATAGGAAAAGAAGAATTCAAATTATGATCCTATACTTAGAAGATCCAAAAAGCTCCATTAGAGGACTGCTAGAGATAGTAAACAAATTCAGGAAAGTAGCAGCTTACAAAATCAACACACAAAAATCAATAGCTTTCCTATACAACAACAATTAATTTACAAAAAGAAAAAGAAAACAATCCCATTCACAATAGCCTCAAAAATAAAATAAAATACCTAGGAATAAATGTAACCAAGGAGGCAAGGAACCTCTACAATGAAAATTACAGACCACCGAAGAAAGAAATTTAAGAAGATACTAGAAAATAGAAAGACCTACCATGCTTATGGGTAGGTAGTATTAATATTGTCAAAATGACCATACTACCAAAAGCAACATACAGATTCAATGCAACCCCCAACAAAATACCAATGACATTCTTTGCAGAACTAGAAAAAGCACTTCCAAAATTCATTAGAAAGAATCAAAAAAAAAAAACAGAATAGCCAAAGCAATACTGAGCAAGAAGAGCAATGCTGGAGGCATCACAATACTACAAAACTATAATAGTAGAAACAGCATGGTATTGACACCAAAACAGACATGAATACCAATGGAACAGAATAGAAGACACACAGACAAATCCACAGATACAGTCATCTGATCCTTGACAAACATCAAAAAGCATACATTAGATAAAAGATAGCCTTTTTAACAAATGATGCTGGGAAAACTGGTTATCCATATCTACAGAAAATGAGACTAGATCCCTATCTTTCACCCTACAAAAAAGACAACTCAAAGTGGATGAAAACCTAGGAATTAGACCAGAACCTTTACAACTGCTATTAGAAACATAGGGTCAACATTCCAACTTAGAGCAACAAATTTCTTAGTAGGACCTTAATGCACAGGAAATAATACCAAGAATTAATAAATGGGACATCATCAAATCAAGAAGTTTCTTCACAGCAAAGGAAACAATTAAGAATGTGAAGAGATAAGCTACAGAATGGAAGAAAAATCTGCTAGCTACTTTCCCAACAGAGGATTAATATCCAGAATATATAAAGAACTCAAAAATATCAACACCAAAATAAAAACCTAATCAATAAATGGGCAAATAAACTAACCAGACAATTCTCAAAAGAAGAAATACAAATGGCCAAAAAATATATGAAAAATTGGCAACAACTTTTAACAATTAAGAGAATGCAAATCAAAACTATTCTGAGATTTCACCTTTCTCCTGGTAGAATGGCAGCCATCAAGTCTACGATAATAATAAACCTGGAGAAGATGTGGAGGGAAAGGAACAAGTTTACACTCTTGTGAGATTGTAAATTAGCCCAACCACTATGAAAATAAGTATAGAGGTTCCTCAAAAGACTAGGAAAGAAACCACCATATGACCCAGGTATCTACTCCTCTATATTTATCTCCAAGAATTAAAAGTCAGTACACTATAGTGACACATGCATACCCACATTTACAGCAACATAATAGCCAAGATATGGATATATATATATATATATATATATATATGTTTTATTTAGCCATAAAGAAGGGTGAGATTATGTTATTTGCAGGAAAAAAAATGTATGAAACTTGAGAATATTTATGTTAAGGAATAAGTCAAGCTCAGAAAGTCAAGGGTCATAAGTTTTCTCTCATAAGTGGAAGCTAGAAAGAAAAAAATATAGTGGAGGGAGGTCACATAAAACTAGAAAGAAGACCAGTAGTACAGAGAATGGGGACCTGGGGGAAGGAGGAGGGAAGGGAAAAAGGTGATACTGGAGAACAAAACTGGCTGGATGATATTATTATATCGTATTTGTATACACATATGTAACAACAAATTCCACTAGTATGTATAATTATAATTCACTAAAAAAGAAACTTATAAATTTAAAAATAAAAAAAGTGAAATAGAAAAAAAAGAAATGAAGGAATGGGAAACTGTAGTGAAATCTTGAAATACAGGTTGAAAACTATGTCTAATTGTCATTTCTAGTTAGTCTAAGAAGTAAAAAAAACCTCTGATTTCTAAAAAGGCCACTAAAAATTAAGAAGGGAAGAAATAAAATGAGTTTTATTGATAAGAAATGCTGAAATTTATTGATAAGTTTTATTGATAAGCATATTGCCTAAGATGGCCTGTATATCACACTGAAGTAGAAAAAGAGAAATTAAAAGAATACACTTTTTACAAATAAAAAGCAACAGGCCTTTCACTTTCACTATTTTACCATAATAAAATCTTATTTGTATTTCACTAATCTTAGAAGTGTCCTCTACTTGAAATATATTGTATATTGGGGTTGATGTTAACCTTTGTTTTGAAAACTGTGTTACAAATAGTGCAAATTAATATTTTTTTAATACAAAGTTTTTTTTAGAGAGAGAGAGAGAGAGAATTTTAATACTTATTTTTTAGTTTTCGTCGGACACAACATCTTTGTTTGTATGTGGTGCTGAGGATTGAACCCGGGCCGCACGCATGCCAGGCGAGCGTGCTACCGCTTGAGCCACATCCCCAGCCCGCAAATTAATATTTTAAAAAGAATGTCTAAAAGCTTCAAAAATACACCAGATGGCTTAAAAGGATATTTTATTTTAAAAATTGTTGAGTATGAATGGCTATTACTAATCACAAAAAGTTTAATCATATAAACCCAAAGCCTAAGGAGGTTTTAACTAAGAAATTTTTACAGGAGCAATTTTAAGATTTACTTCAATGTAAGAACATCAACTGAATTTAAGGTCCGGCTTGAATTATTCTTTCAATTATTCTTAAGGAAAATGGTTTAAATAGATAATGAGAGCTATATGATTTTTGAGGTTTATAATGCAACAGAGAACGGGATATGGGTTTGGGATGGTAAGGCAGTGACTAGCCCAGTGGGACACAAGAAATAGACACAGGGGTAATAAAACCAAATGTGCATGGTTGTTCTTATCAGCTTGCTCTGGAATCTGGTGACTGCTCAATAAATGTCAAAAAAGCACCATAAAAAAGATTGGTGCCCACTTTTTCCAGGGCTCCAACACAGGTATTCAGATGGAACAGCTGATTCTTAGGATTAATTCCTCAGATACAAAAGATGCAATCTTTCCTTTTCAAAGCAAATTAACAAAAATGGAAAAGACTCCTATTCAGAGGATCACTGCAGTGTAATAAACGAGTTTTTGAATCTCAAGCCGACAAGCAACGCATTCAGCACTGGATATATTGTTTTCAATCAGAAAAAAAACCTGAGGGAAGAAATCAGACCAATGTTCACTCCAGTTAGCTGGAATGCCCAGAAAATTAATCACTAACATTGGATAGACTTGAGCCTAGGATGGTTATTTAATAGGTAAATCATTTTTATTGCACAAAAAACAAAAATATGTCCTCCCAAAACACACTGATGTAAGACATGTTTTCAAGGAAAGATTAATGTAACATTCTCCAAGGTAATGAAAGGTGTGCAGGCCTTGGGTAAAAGCTCTATCTTTTCCTGATAGCCATCATTTCACAGAGAGATCAAGGACTGCTTGAGTCCCAAGATAGAAAACATCCAGTACTGTCAACAGGAATACAGATAAGATGAAAAGAGCCTCAGCATGTTACTGTGTGAGACTAAGATTGCTATATTTTTCCAGAGTTGACAGCTCCCTGAAAGACCATGTTTTTCATAGTATATGTGTGTATGCATGCCACTTGCTCAGTAGTAACATCCCAAATCTTAAAAAAGGAAGTAATTTTTTCAATTGTTCTAGCCATCACTAATTTAAAACAAATAAAACATTAAAGATGTCTCCAAAAATGAATGACAACAGATGACAAAGTGTACATGAAGCTAATGGCAGATTTAATCCCTATCTGGTGTTCCTAAGTAGACCCTCCCACCTTGGTATACAATACAGTCAATGCTCCATGTCTGCAGCGCCCACATCTGTGGATTAAATCAACTGTCCTTGTAAAATGAAGTTAGGGCTACAATGTTTTTAATTGGTGCTGAACATGTTCATTTTTTTTCTTGTCACTATTTCTTATGCGATATAATGTAGCAATTATCTATACTGCATTTACATTGCATTTGGTTTAATAAGTCATTTAGAGATGATTTAAAGTATATGGGAGAATGCATGTGGATTATACACAAATACTCTGCCATTTTAAAGGACTTGAGCATCTTTGGGGCCTCCTGGAGCCAATTCTATACAGATACTGCATGATGACTGTATTTCCTAAGCTCTTCTTAAGAAACCATTAGCCTATCCGAAAAAGAAAAAACGCTTGCCAGTGGTCTGGCAAGGACCTGGACTGGAAACTCACAGAGGAAATGAAGGAGAGCACTCAAGTTCTCTGCAGATCACCATTCTCCCGGCATATGATGCAAGCCTTGGGACTAGTTAAACTTTAAAGGATTCCCTTTCTACTTCTAACAATTAATGAGAGAATACTGAAATCCCTATGATTTCTTTACACTTTGTTTCTTCTTCAAGTATTTCGAAGGTCTGTTATTAAGTCCACAAACATTGAGAGTTGTGTACCCTTGATAAATTGACCATTTCCTCATTATGACATGGCCATGTAATGATATCCTTTGTTCTGTAACTTACTCTTTCTTTTTTCAATTCTTTACTTAAGAAAGAAAGAATTTTTCTGATAATCTTTTTGATATTAACATAGTCACTCCACTTTTCTTTTTTTATCAGTCTTGGCACTGTATGTCTCTCTCTTATTCATCTTTCTCCTTTTATCTTATCTGTGCTTTTGTTTAGAATGGGTTCTTTTTTAAGAAGTATATAGCTCAATTTTGTTTTTTTTCTACCCAATACGACAGCACCTGCTCTTTAATCAGGGTATTCAGTTCACTTACACATAATATGATTATTGATATACATGTGTTTAAATACACCATCTTGCTATTTGTCTTCTATGTGTCCATCTATTTCTTATTCTCTTTTTCTGCCTTATTTTGATTGGGTATGATTCCATTTTATCCTTTTGTTGACTTACTCATTATCATTCTTTTGCTCACAGTCTTACTTAAAATGATATTGCATGCATTCCTAGATAGCACACTATAGTAATATGTACATGCACACACACACACACACACACAAACACATAACTGTACACATCTCTAGTACACCCAGGCACACTTGCAGGAATATGCTTCCATGCCTGTCTTCCCAACCTTTGTGCAACTGTTGCCATATTTTTACACAGAATATAAAACACACACTACATTTTTATTATTTTGGTTTAAATGATCTTATATTTAAAAAAGAAGAAGAAGAAGAAATGTATGTGCAGCCAGCCCTCATACCCACAGAAGCAGAATCCACAAAATACAGAGAACTAACTTAAGGGACTTGAGCATCCACAGATTTTGTTATCCTCAGGGTTCTGGAACAAATTCCCTGTGGATACCAAGGGATGGCCTGTATTTACAAATCTGGCAGCATTTCTAGCACTACCTTTGTGCAGATCTGCTCTCCTCTGAGGGTTTGGGGTTCCCACTACCTCTGCCTGGTTGAACCTTTCCTTACCTGCACTGTCACACTGAACTCACCTCTTCATGAATGCTCGTTTATATGTCTGTCTCCTCCTCACCTAGACCCTGAGCCCAGGACCCAGCACAGCACCTGACATACCTCACAAAAAAATGCTAGAACTACTTGAATCCAAGCTTCTAGAATTTCTCTCCAACAAAGACCCTTCTCAGTTGTCATTCATGATTTTCTTCAAACTCATACATACTAGTGTCTAACAGAGTTCTGTGCCACAAGTGAAATGTCTGCTGGATGGGAACCATGTGTCTCACCCCTCCCTTCTTAGTGGGCCACAAGACCAAGACAGTGGCAGGAAACGGAGGAACAAAGTTCAGCACTCTAGGCTCTGTCCTCCTGCGCATCTTCCACTCTCTTTCTTCTCCCACACACTGGCTGGACATTACATGTAATGCCTTCTTGAGAGCCATCTTACCACTCAAGATGCCAGAAGGAGGGCTGGGGTTGTAGCTCAGTGGTAGAGCACTTGCCTAGCATGTGTGAGGCACTGGGTTCAATCCTCAGCACTGCATGTAAATAAATAAATAAAATACAGGTCCATCAACAACTAATAAAAATATTTTTTTAAAAAAAAGATGCCAGGAAGAAACTGGCAACAACTAAATCAGAATAATGCACGGAGACTTTAATAAAGGGAAAATTTGCAAATGTGTGGGCAGTAGGGAAAACACAAGGGAAGTGTGGGGGGATTAGGAACGGCAGAATAGTTATCACCCCTGACCTTACAGGGATAAAGGAAGAAGGTAGCTGCCAAAACCCAAAAGGAAAGAGTATTGCAAAAGGGCTATTCTGAAATGAATGGGAGTCTTCAATTCAGGGACACATTAGCTATAGGAGTCTCTCTGGGAGTGTGGGAAAGGAAAGGCTGAAGAAATAAATACCACAATCTCATCATGCTCCTTCTCCTGCCATACTCCCAAGGGCTGAGCCAATCAGAACCTGGAACAGCGCATTTTAAGAAATCCATAGAATTTCTTAGGTTAGGGAGCCAGTAAGATGACAAAGGCACTATCATCCTGGGTCCTGAGTCACCACCCACATACACACACACACACACAAGCATACCACTCTCACACTGCCAAGTGGACTTGTAAGTGAGCAAGATTGTGTTTGGGAGTTGGGGTTATTCATTTTACAGCAACCTGCAGTACGGGGAGCCCCCCGTGAATTACTTGAGGATCTTCTCTTGGTATAGAGCCATGGAGATTTAAGTGTATCCTTGGGAACTATCCATGGCTCTCTCAAGAGCATTGGATTGCCCAAGGCACATGACCTCTATCTCCGCTCTACTGGGAGGACCCCTCTTGAAGCTCCAGAGTTGAGTGTAACCGCTGGGAACTGAGCAGCCCCCCTCCTACCTTATTTGGCAAAGAACGTTCTGTGGAAAAACCATTGATGTCCCCTGATATAAATAAAGCAAACACAGGTTCCATCTTGCTCTTTTCAGTGTGGAAGCTCAATCCCTAAGATTGACCATCATGTCCCCCACTTTTAAAATTATTTCCTGCGTTCTGTGGTTTGTTCACCACTCTATTTTTCTTAGGCTTTATTTCATGGCCAGCCCATTCCACCAAGAGGAATCCCATTTCCACCACCTGCGCGGGACGTGGACGGGACTGCAGCATTTTATATGATCATGCATTCAACTCAAGAGAAACATTCCACAAACACTCCTCTTCTGGTACGATGTGCACCAAGCACCAGCCTTTGGACAGTGCCTGCTGGATTAGGGTGCAGGCAACTGTGGAAGTCAGGGGAGGCCAGTCTGTACTCTCAGCGAGCTCAGGATGTAGGGCTGAAATAAAACCATAAGGCCTCCTGTGAAAAAGACTAGGGAAGGCTCCCATTACACAATTGTGAGAAGCTACATATTTTAGCATCTCCTATAAATCAGACACAAGAGACAGAGAACCATCTTTGCTATACACATCCATACAGGGAAGTGGCTGCAGGCTGACCCTGTTCTCACTTCAAATCAATATGCCAGAAAATTAATTAATGTTTTCCTAAAGGCCACCTGTTCAAGATTTCCTTCCTGTCACCTTCTTTTAAAACTTTGAGGTCCTGGTATTATCCGGTGTGCAGATCTAGAACAACTCTGAAGGGATTCCCCATGCCAAATTTCCCAGAAAACCCTCTCCCTGCCTTGCCTGCCTGCATCCTCCACCTTCTTCACGCTTTGATAAAATCCCCTGGGACAAAGGTCACCCCACAGACTTCAGATTAACCAACACTGTTCTCATCTCAGTCTCTCCTGTCATGGCCAGTGGTTTCCAAAAGTAAGCCCATAGCCAAATCATCTGGGGAGTTTGTTCCAAAGACAGTTTCCTAATATGCTCCCCAGAGATTCTAATTCAGAGGTGTTGTGGCTCAGGGGCTATATTTTTAATGACATCCAGAAGATCTTGCTGTAGTACCCCACTATGAGATACACTACAATAGTACTATCCTTTAAACCTTTCCAACGGCAACTCATCTCTACAGACAGAACTCGGGGAACAACATGATCTAGACCACGGTTCCCTGGTGGTTATATCTTTCTGGAATCTTATATCTTAAGCACAAACTCTCTGAATATAGGGTGAAAATCACTAAGAAATTCACAAATAAAAGAAAACCTCTTCAACGTGATACAGGAGACTGATGAAAAACTCACAGCTAACTAACATCAGACTCAATGGTAAAAGACTACCCCTGAAATCCCCTGACTCAGGAGACTGAAGCAAAAAAATTGCAAGTTTAAGGCCAGCCTTGGGATCTCAGAAACTTAGTGAGATCCTGTCTCAAAAAGTAAAAGGGGCTAGGGATTTAACTGAGTGGTAAAACACTCCTGGGTGCAATCCCCAGTACCTAAAAAAATAAATAAATAAATTTGAGTCTTGACAAAGAAGAACCATATATTCAGTATTTATACTTTCAGATTTCAAAATTTACTCCAAAGCTATAGTAATTATAACAGTGTGGTACTAACATAAGGAGAGATTAATGGAATACAATTGAAAGTCCAGAAATAAGCCCATATATCTATCATAAATTGGATTCATGATGAGGGCACAAAGAATTAATAGACTCTTCAACAAATGGTGCTGGAACAATTAAATTTCCACATGCTAAAGAATGAAGGTGGACCACATCCCATACCATACAAAACAATTAACTCTTGGGGCTGGGGTTGTAGCTCAGTGGTAGAGCACTCCCTTAGCACATGCAAGGCGCTGGATTGATTCTCAGCACCACATAGAAAATAAATAAATAAAATAGAGGTATTGTGTCCAATTACAACTAAAAAAAATATTTAAAAAGTCAACTCAAAATGGATTATATATTTAAAAGATAAAAGCAAAACATTCTTAGAAGAAAGCATCGAGATGAATCTTCTTGACCTCGGCTACAACAATTAATTCTCAGATATAATATCAGAAACATAAGCAACAACAGAAAAAAGTAGATAAACTGGACTTTTTCAAAATTGAAATCCACTGAACACTGAGGTACATTATGAATGAAGTAAAAAGACAAAACAAAGAATGGAAGAAATTGTTTGCAAATCATATGTCTGATAATGGTCAAGTATCCAGAGCATGTAAAGAACTCCTATAACTCAATGACAAAAAGACAATCCAGTTTAAAAATGAGCAGGCTGGGGATGTGGCTCAAGCGGTAACGTGCTCACCTGGTATGTGCGGGCCACTGGGTTCAATCCTCAGCTCCACATAAAAATAAAATAAAGATGTTGTATCCACCGAAAACTGAAAAATAAATATTAAAAAATTCTCTCTCATCTCTCTCTCTCTCTCTCTCAAAAAAATGGGCAAAAGACTTAAATGATCATTTCTCCAAAGAAGATGTGTAAATGAACAATAAACACATGTATTTTGGAGAAATACAAACTACAAATCAAAACTACTATGAGACCAGGCACAGTAGCACATTCCTATAATCCTATGACTCAGAAAGCTGAGGCAGGAGGATCTCAAGTTCAAGGCTGCTGGGGCAACTTAACAAGACCCTGTTTCAAAATAAAAAAGTTAAATTGCTGGGTGTGTAGCTAAGTAGTAAAGTGCTCCTGGGTTCAATCCCCAGTACCAAATTAAAACAAAAACAAAAAACATAACTGTACACCAATGTTCACTGCAGCATTATTCACAATAGCCAAAACATGAAAACAACTCAAGTGTCCACCAATAGATACATGAATAAATAAAATGTGGTATATACACATAAGGAAATATTATTGACCCATAAAAAATGACACTTGCTACCACATAACAAAAATTGAAAAAAAAAATATTGAGTAAATAAGCCAGAAATAAAAGGATAAATGCTGTACAATTTCACTTACATGAAACATCTACAGTGAACAAATTCATAGAAACAAATACAGATTATAAATTACAGGGACTGGGAGGAAGCCAGTAGCCAATTATCGCTTAATAGATACAGAATTTGTTTGGAGTGATGAAATAGCTTTAGAATTAGATAGCAATAATGTTGCACAGCATTTTGAATGTAATTAATACTGCTGAACTGTACACTTTAGAATGGTGCTGAGGCTGTGGCTCATTCCAAGCAGGAGGCTCTGCGTTTGAGCTCTAGTACCGTGGGGAAAAAAGTCAAAATGGCAAATTTTATGATTTATATTTTTTAGCCATAATGAAAGCAATTAAAACCAGTTTAAACTTTACAACATACGAGCTGACATTTTACAACCTATCTCATAAAGGATTAAATAGAGGATAGAGAGGTTAAGTAGTTTGTGAAGGGTTCAGTATCTGAAAAGTGAAGCTGGAAAATAAACCAATCTGGAATTTCTTGGCTGAGAACTAAAATCCACATTTACCACACAGATAGATGGCTTGGTCAGTTAGCAGAGCCTAGAAAGCCGATCCTCTTCCCGGATCTGAATGCAACCAGTGCGGGCTCCACCGCCACCCCTTACCTCACTGTCCCATCCACTCCACGTCTCTCCCCATTCCCACCTCACGCCTCAGGGTCCCACCCATCCCCGCCCTGTGACTGGGTACAGCCGCTCTGAGCCATGTGTGTGCACTCTCAGCAGAGGGCACAGTGATTCATGGAGACGAGTCTCCCACCCAGGTGTGAGAGGACCTTCGTGGAGGCAGCGAGTCCTGGGCTGATGTCTCTGCAGCCCCAGGGCGGGGCGGTCCAGCTGGAGCCAGCCGCTGTGTCCCCACTTGGAGCTGGATTGTTTCAAGTCAGGATAGCATGGGGTCTGTGGGCTTACCATGGGGCATTTCCCACAGGAGACCTGTTGAGGCAATAGGGCAAGTCTTCGTAGGCTTAGAGAACATTGTGTGGGGTTGGCCTGAGCTCAGGAGGACATCCTGGCTCCTCGGCCTCCAGAGAACAATGCTGTTCAGTATGCTAGGCTTCCTGGCAAGGGGCAAAAGCAGTTGGAAAATCTACAGACATTAGTGTGTGTGAGTGTGTGAGTGTGTGTGTGTGTTAATCCAAGGACAGATTTTTTTTTAATCTCCACTCGGTTCCTATTTTTAATGCCAATGAAGCAATAAATGTGTTCTATCACTTTCCCTGGAGAGAAGAAGCCCAAGCCCCCAGGAATAGGCTCTGCAGAGGGTCAGCCTGGAATTCTCTGCAGAGGGGGACCTGACAGCTCCTATGAGGACTGGGTGTTTGGGACTGCTCTGGTCTTAACCTGAACAGGTGTTTTATCCATCTTCCCTAAGTTACTTTCACACAGCCCTGTGCAGCACAGTGTTCTGCAGGTTGATCAGAAACAGAGACTCTGCGAGCAGAGAAGTCAGCATCTCATGCATGTATGTTATGGTTTGGATGTGAGGTGTCCCCTAAAAGCTCACGTGTGAAACAATGCAAGAAGGTTCAGAGGAGAAATGACTGGGTTGTCAGAGTCTTATCAACGAATTAATCCCCTGATAGGGATTAACTGAGTGGTAATTGAAGTGGTAGGCTGTGGCGGGAGGAGGTGGCAGTAGGGCGTGGCTTGGGGGATATACACTCGTATTTGGGGAGGAGTCTCTCCCTGCTTCTAGATCATGATGTGAGCCACTTCCTTCTGCCATGGTGTTCTGCCTCATCTTGACCCCAAGGAATGGAGCCTGCTGTCTGTGGTTTGAGACCTCTGCAACCCTGAGCCCTCAAATAAACTTTTCTCCTCTACAGTTGTTCTGGTTGGGTCCTTTAGTCGCAGCAGTGAAAAAGCTGACTAAAACAACATATCAGCCCTCGACTTTGCTAACCTGCTGCATATTCTCCTGTCTGATGCTGGGCATGGTGGAGGGCACTGCACTCTGACTGCTCTCAGGCACCAGATCCTGGAGACTGATTAGAGTGCTGACTGGCCCTGGCTTCCTCAGTGGGGTCCTCGATTCTGGTTCCCAGGCCACATTCCTGCAAAGCAGGCCCCTGCTCAGTCCCCATTCACTCTCCCTGCATTTTATTAGACTCTTCCTCTGAGTTCAGACACCAAAACTCCCTCTTGTGCATCAAGAGTCCAAGTTTACCATAGACTTTTAAAATCGTAGATTATCAAAGACACTGTGAATTATACACCAGATGGACCTAATTAACTCCCCAACTAATATGATTGGGGAAGGAAATAGCTCATTAGAAACTTATAAACTATCAACTCTCACAGCTGTGTTGTAATTACAGTACAGTCACAGATAAAAGTAATCAGGCCTTGGCTGAGAGGCTGTTCATGACCCTTCTAAGCTTGGAATCATGCAGTGATCAACTTCAGTCTGACTATGAACTGTTGACCTCAGATCTAATCAACCAAATGCAAATCCTCAGGTTAAGAAGGGAAACCAGTAAGAGTTGATTGGGAGGGGCTGGGGATGTGGCTCAAGTGGTGGCACGCTCGCCTGGCATGCATGCAGCCCGGGTTCGATCCTCAGCACCACATACAAACAAGGACATTGTGTCTGCCAAAAACTAAAAGATAAATATTAAAATTCTCAAAAAAAAAGAGTTGATTGGGAAACATGAAAATAAATCCATAAGCTCCCCCAAATAATTCCACCCATCAGACACTATAAATTACAAATAGCTCAAAGCAAATAATAGCAATACAATAATACTATAAAATACTATATTACTACTTCTGCATTTTTGATATTTAACTGCCCCATATTAAGAAAACTCAAGTGTAGACAAATTCCAAACTGAGAAATGTTAAATTTTGCAATGCTTTATTTCATAAGAGCATGTCACCTGTCATTCCTCCATGGGTATCGGCCTAAGCACTGATCTAGAATGGGGAATAATGGATAATTAACCAGGCAAATAAGACTCGGATATAAATGACCATAACACTAGAGGAGATAGAGAAATGGCCAGTGATTATCCACTACAGCTGCCAAGTGAGGGCCCTAGGATTCCAGAACTGAACCAGGGTTTGACTGTGGAAGAAAGCAAAAAAGAAAAGAGAAAGAGACAAGAAGACAAAAAGAGGAAGACCCAGAGTAGAGTTAGGCCCTGATCACCTGGGAGGTTGGTGGTTCTAGGTACTGTCCACACTGTTGTGCAAAGCACCTTCCTCACAGGTTTGGAGCCCACCAAAACTTCCCATGTAGCTCCCCCAGAGGCCAGACGAACCACCAAGCCCCAGGGCTGACCAAGGGACCCACCTTGTGTACTTCCCAAGTACACAGCTTTTTCACATGTTCTGTCCACCTTACTCTGATATCTCAAGAACTCTTACAGAGTTCTCTCTGCATAGCATTGGCATTCAGAGCCAAATGCAGTTGCTGGTTGGCTGGGAGATGTTTCTATCACTATGTTCATTTAACCTTTCTCCAGGAAGAGTTGCCAACAAGAGGAAGAAGATGGGTTCTCAGGACTCATGGACCAGGGCCAGCCTGGCTAAACTGAACCTCTGCCAAATTGTAGGTTCCACAAGCCTGATCAAAGAGAGCCACCCCCAGCTCAGGAATGTCAGGCATGGCATCTTGCACATCTGCCCATTTTGATGATTTGGAGGCACTTTTGTTTCCTTCTTTCCACTGCTCTTTGAAAACCAACCAATCAGGGCTGGGGATGTGGCTCAAGCGGTAGTGCGCTCGCCTGGCATGCGTGCGGCCTGGGTTCGATCCTCAGCACCACATACAAACAAAGATGTTGTGTCCACCAAAAACTAAAATAAATAAATAAATATTAAAAATTTAAAAAAAAAAAAAAGAAAACCAACCAATCAGGAAGGTATTCATGGATAACGTGTGCACACAGGCTGCCAGCGTGGCTAACTTTTCAGGACCAACCTTCTAGGAAATACCTGTGGGTTTCACACCCTTCGAGCCTTCCCCTAGACACCACAGTGGATTTCACCATGTGCACATGACACAGCAAGTCTTTGCCAGGGTGAGCAAAACAGGGCTGTCCAGTGATGGAAGAAGCTAGATGACCCATTGCCAGCCCAGTTCCCAGAAAGCATTGAGAAGGACTAGGAAAGACTAGGAATTGAGCTGGCCTTCCCCACACTGTAGGGCCCAGGACTGTGGTGAGCAGGAAACCAGGGGAGCCCCATATATCTGAGACTGTGCTATGACTGGAATGTATCCCCCAGAATTCATATGTGGGAATCTTAATTCTCAATGCAACAGTGTTGAGAGGTGAGGCTTTTAAAAAGTGATGGCATGTCCCTTGTAGACAGCACAAGAAAGTCAGTACCACCAAGACATATTGTCCCAGAACACTGAGAATCTTGAGTTCTTCAAAGGCTTCTTTCCTTCCCTCTCAATACCATATTTAGCATTTCATGTTCTGAAGTCTGAGTTTTCTCAATTGAACTAAGAACACCAACAAGATGCTTAGTACTATATGAGGATTCAGTATTTGAACAAGATGCTGAGCACCTCTCAGGGCCAGGTATGGGGACACAGGGACACTCTTTCTGTGCTACCTTGGGCAGCTGGTGCACCTTCTCCTGCCCTTCCACACTTGAGAGGTAACTAGCTTGGACAAGGCAGTAGCTGCATTTCTAGAAGTAAAGAGCCCTTGAGAATGCATGCCTTAACTTTTTATAGCTTTCCTGAACACATTTCTTTTGTTGCAAAGCCTGAATGATTGATAATACAAGATGGAACACACATTTCAGAAAAATAGGATTTGGGCACCTAAAGTCTGATTTCTAAGAGTTTCAAACAGGAAGTGCTTTTAGGCTTTACATTCTGCCAATACTTTAAAGAAGGAATCTTTATAAAACTATCCAGTCCCAATCCTTTCCTGCTCATGGGTGATGGTCCCATTATTTTTGATCCACAAGAACCCCTGTGTTATGGTGTAGATATTAGATGTCCCAAAAAAACCTCTTCTGTGAGACAATGCAAGAAGGTGTAGAGGTGAAATGATGGGTTATGGAAGTTTTAACCTAATCAGTGCATTAATCCCCTGATAGGGATTAACTGAGTGGGAACTGAAGGCAGATAGGGTGTGGCTGGAGGAGGGCCAGTCATTGGGGGCATGCCTTTGGGGTTTATATTCTTCCATGGTAAGGAAAGCGCTCTCTCTTTCTCTCTTTCCTGCTGCCAGGTCCCCAGCTGCTTTCCTCCACCACACCGTTCTGCCATGATGTTCTGCCTCATCTCAGGTCCCAAGGAATGGAGTCGGCCATCTATGGACTGAGACTTCTGAAACTGTGAGCCCCAAAATAAACTTTTCCTCCTCTAATTGTTATTGTCAGGTTTTTACACATCAGAGAAAAAGCTGACTTCTGACTAAAACATCCTGCCACCTGTAGGAGCAAGGGTCCAACTCTCCGAGAAAAACATCTTAAAAAACAATGATCCTATTCCATGATACCCCAAGGCATGACCCGTCAGTCATAACAGCTGCTCTCTATGGAGCCTGCATCACCATCCTTGTCAGGACACCTGTGGTTCTAGAGACCAGGAGGTTCACCTATCCAGTACTGTCCCCACTGCAGTCTGCTCTCAGGCTGAAAGAGCCCAACAGATAAAACTCCTACATTTTCAAAGCAACTGCTTCTCAACAGGAAAAGGCCTGGAAGTGCATACTCTCTGCTATAATTTGGATTCAGTTCATCCTCCAAAGATTTGTATGCTGGAGGTTTGGTCCTGGCTGTGGCAATATTAAGAGGTGTTGGGCCCTCTAAGAGGTGGGGCCTAATGGGAGGTCACTAGGGGTGCTGCTCTTAGAAGGAACTAATGCAATTCTTATAAAAATAGCAATAATGGACCCTCCATGGTCTCCCTCTAGCTTCCTGTCTCACCATGTGATCTCTTCTGCACAGGCACTACCATCACGATCCACCACTGACACAGCCAAAGGGATCCTCACCAGAGCAAAGCTGATGCTAGCACCATGCCCTCAAACCTCAAAAACTGTGAGCTAAATAAGCATCTTTTCTTCATAAGTACTCAGCTTTAGATATTTTTGGCAGCAGCAGAAAAATGGACTAATACATTCTCTCCAAAAAAATCTGACTCACAAATATGTCTAAACCACTCTGGTCTTCAAATATTTATCCAGCATTCACTCTGGTAGGTAAGAGAAGGCACAGACATGAATAAGATGTGCCTCTGCTCACAGAGAGCAAACCTTTGCTGGATATTAGCAATACAAGAACAAGACAGGTAAGTGGCCACTACCAAATGAGCACAGGGGAGAATAATGACCATCATTACCAAGACAGGATGGGATTATTACTCCAAAAACTCACAGGTAACATGGAAGGAGAGAGTAGACTATCCAACAAGAATGACTCCTCCCCAGGTCTGAAACCTCCAGGGTGGTCTCCAACATCTGAATCTGTAAACAGCTGGCACACACCAAGAGGCAGGTATTTAGTACCTGGGATGGCAGGAAGCAAATTATGGGATCTATCCAGGGCTGGGGTCCTTTGCAGAATCCCTGACCCATAAAAGTGCCACCTGGTGCCCTTCAGGGCCGGGAGATGTCCTTTTAGGGAATTACAAGTGCCTGAGGTACTGACTCCGTAAGCTTAAGGGACCACTCAACATGAAATAAGTGATATTGAGGAATGCCACTTGCATACACCGCCTCTTGAATGACCAAGGCAAGCCTGTGTAGTAAGAGAGATGTTCTGCCATGTCTGTGAGTGATGGGCCAGCTCTGGGGCTCTTCCATGGCCCACAGGGAAGGAGCCCACCAAAAGCCATGGCTACCCTGGCTGCTGCTGTACTGAGATTTCCGCTAAGAATCTTCTTTCCTTTGTGGTGGAGTCCTTGGCCACATTTTTTCTGAGCTCTCTTTCTCTAACTTGCCTAGATGTCAGCAAGGGGCAAGCTGACCACCATGCCTTGCCTGGCTCAAGCCCCCACAGCCACCATCCCAGCCTGGCTCTGGCCTTCCTTGTGCTCCAGCACTGCTCTTGTTTTGGACTCAGACACCATCACCTCCTCGTCCCATTTCTGTGGTAAACCCCAGTTCTCAGCATCAGGGAGCAAGATAGATCACACTCTGGTGCCCCAGCTGCCCAGGGCTTCCTCTGCCTAAAAGAAGAAGCCCAGGGTTGGGCTGGGGATGTGGCTCAAGCGGTAGCGCGCTCGCTGGCATGCGTGCAGCCAGGGTTCGATCCTCAGCACCACATACAAACAAAGATGTTGTGTCCACCGAAAACTAAAAAAATAAATATTAAAAATTCTCTCTCTCTCTCTCTCTCTCTCTCTCTCTCTCTCTCTCTCTCTCTCTCTCTTTAACAAAAAAGAAAAGAAGAAACCCAGGGCTGGGATTGCCACTCAGCGGTAGAGCGCTGGCCTAGCATGTGTGGGGCCCTAGGTTAGATCCTCAGCACCACATATAAATAAATTTTTTAAATGAAGATATTAAACAATAAATATTAAACATTTAAACATTTAAATAAGTATTAAACAATTAAACAATATATATTTTTAAAAAATTTAAAAGAGGAAGAAGAAACCCAGAGGGGGATCCAAGATGGCAGTCCAGAGAGAGGCAACATTCTGTGTCGCTCTGTCACCCGGGTCTCAAATAGTGGGAATACTGCTTTGCTGAGGGTGATAGAGGACCCCTCCACAGCTGATCCCATGCAGGAATCAGGGCTGCCCGCCGCACGGGACCCTGGGCCTCAGCATTAGAAAATGACTCCCGACTCCTACTACTTGCCTACACAGGTCTCTGGGTGACTTAGAAGGACCACCGGCATCAGTACCAGCACAGAATTCCCAGATGCCACTCCCATGAAGGACCCTCAGCCACTACCCACAGGAATTCCAGCCGCCATTCCCATGTGGACCCGCATCTACTAACGTGGGGCTCCCCCATCATCTCCATCTTGGGACAGGGCAGCTACTGCCAAAGTCCTCTACTCACAGTAGCCTGCCTGCACCTGGGGACATCAAAGGCTCATAAGAAAGCTGACAGCCATAACACTGCATGCCACAGAGCTCATCTCTGAACACATTGCCCAACGCCATCACCCAGCTCCCCCACTCGACCCGACACCCCATCGCTGAAAGCAGCAGGCTCCATCTTGGGCCACCTCCATCACCATCTTTAGTCGGGGCAACTACCAGTTTGGAACACCAGATAGCCAGGTACCCATAGTTTTCTAATTCCTCCCAATCCCTGCAGCTGCTAACTTGGCAGAGTGACTGTGAGGTCTACTGGCGAGATGAGGAGATAAAACCTGGCACCAATGTCACAGGAGCCAAACTCAAAAGGAGATCCTTGAAGTGCAGTCTCCCAATGGGACCGGTCAGTGCCATACCATATTTCCAGGTGCCCTGTACCCAAAACCAACCCTCACGCCCTGGTAACCCCCACCATCCTGAGGGCAGAGATACCAACTAAGAACAGACAACCCCACCTACAGGATGAGAAGGGAAGCAGGAAAGATACTGATCTCCAACCAAAACAATCCTTGTTTCTTCCTTCAAGATTTTTTTTCTTTTCATTTTGTTGCATATGGATTTCCAGTTTTCCCAGCACCATTTGTTGAAGATGCTATCCTTCCTCCATTGCATGCTTTTAGCCCCTTTATCAAATATAAGATAGTTGTAACTTTGTGGATTAGTCTCCGTGTCCTCTATTCTGTACCATTGGTCCACCCGCCTGTTTTGGTACCAGTACCATGCTGTTTTTGTTACTATTGCTCTGTAGTATAGTTTGAAATCTGGTATCGCTATGCCGCCTGATTCACACTTCCTGCTTAGAGTTGTTTTTGCTATTCTGGGTGGAAGGAGACCCTCACTGTTATACAAAATTACATATAAGAGGTTGTGAGGGGAATGGGAAAAAAAACAAGGAGAGAAATGAATTACAGTAGATGGGGTAGAGAGAGAAGATGGGAGGGGAGGGGAGGGGGGATAGTAGAGGATAGGAAAGGTAGCAGAATACAACAGTTACTAATATGGCATTATGTAAAAATGTGGATGTGTAACCAATGTGATTCTGCAATCTGTATTTGGGGTAAAAATGGGAGTTCATAACCCACTTGAATCTAATGTATGAAATATGATATGTCAAGAGCTTTGTAATGTTTTGAACAACCAATTTTAAAAAAGATTTTTTTTCTTTCTTCTCCCTCTTTATTCTCCCACCCTCACATCCCCAACATATGTGAAACCAAGTACTTTACATGAGTTAGGATATTGAGGACTGAGATGACTGAATAGTATATTATAGTTGTGTTATATATTCTTTTTTTTTCTTGTTCTTCTTTTATTTTTTATTTTTTCTCTCCAATTTTTCTTATTTTAACATTTTTTATTTTTCTTAATACATATGTGTACCCCACTGCCTTCCATCATACTTGTCTACCCAAAATAACTTCCTCTCTATTCTCCCGTTATTAACCTTCTTCATTAGATTTTTCTCTCACATTTCCGAAGATATAATAACTCTATATCCTCATCTCATACCTCCTCAGCATATCTTCCTACACATCACCCCCAGTTTTTTGTCCACCATCAGAAACTGTAAACCCTTTTACAAACCTACTGACTATATTGTAAATAATAATTGAATTCACCATCTCTGTACATTGTGAACAAACATCTTAATAACAACCATTTAGGTGGTATTTTGTTTATATTGGTATTTGTTAACATTGTCCTTCCCCTCAAAGGTGAGGTATTGGAACCCTACAGGGGCACTATAAGCCTATAGGGTAAAAACGGTAACACCTCAGATCCACAGAGCTAGAAAGGAAGACACATGAGCAACATGAAAAGACAAAAGGGAAGAAAGTGCCCCAAACAAATAATGATACCAAGTTATTAGAATCCCTGACCAGCACAGCAGATGAAATGACAGAAAAGGAGATCAGGATGTAGACCACACAATGAAAATGGTAAGAAACCATGAGCAGAACATTCAATAAATATGGGATAGCATAAAAAGACCAAATTTAAGAGTTGTTGGAATAGAGGAAGTAATAGAGTTCCAAACCAAAGGAATGGAAAATCTATTCAATGAAATAAAATCAGAAAACTTTCCAAACATGAAGAACAAATTGGAAAACCAAATTCAAGAGGCTCATAGGACACTAAATGTACAAAATCACAGATCCACACCAAGTCACATTATAATGGAAATGCCTAACATACAGAATAAGAAGAGAATATAAAAGCCATGAGAAAAAGGAATCAGATTACATACAGGAGGAGACCAAATAGGTTATGTACAGATTGTTCAACCCAGACCCTGAAAGCTAGAAGATCTTATATCAACATATATCAAGCTCAAAAAGAAAATGGATGCCCACCAAGAATTTTGTATCCAGCAAAATTAAGCTTTAGATTTGATGATGAAATAAAAACCTTCCATGATAAACAAAAGTTAAAAGAATTTACAGCTAGAAAACCTGCACTACAGAATATCTTTGGCAAAATATTCTATGAAGAAGAAATTAAAAACAACAATGAAAATCAGCAGAGGTAAGTATTACACTAAAGGAAAAATGAATCAAAGGATAAATCAAGTCAAGTTAAATAACAAAAGTGGCTGGGAATACAAATCATGTTTCAATAATGACCCTGAGAGTTAATGGCCTAAACTCACTAAAAGACATAGGCTGGCAGATTGGACTAAAAAAAAAAGATCCAACAATATGCTGCCTTCAAGAGACTCATCTCATAGAAAAAGACATACACAGACTGAAGGTAAAAGGTTGGGAAAATCATACCACTCACATGGACTGCAGAAGCAAGCAGGGATTTCCATCCTCATATCAAATAAAGTAGACTTTAAGTTAAAGTAAATCAAACGGGACAGTAGGCCAAATCCACCCCTATACCAGCAGTGCAGACACCCGCCAGAGCCTAGTCTCTGGCGCAGGCCCGCCCCTTCCAACCAACAGACTACCAGGGAAACCGAGATCCAGTCCAGACAGCCCACACCAGCCCATGGGGGACCTAGGCTCACAGGAGGCCCGATCCACCCCTCCACAGGCAGGTCAGACACCTGCCAGAGCCTAGCTTCTGGCACAGGACCACCCCTTGTAACCAGCAGACTACCATGGGTGGTCAAGCCCAGCGGCCCAGATCCACCCACACCAACTTGCACAGGACTCAGGTCCATGATGCAGTTGCATACATTGAGGGACACCAGCAAAGTCTGTCAGCCCAAAATCAAGGTGAGGTACAGACAATCTGCATGGGTACTACAAAAATATAGGGAAGAAACTGTAATACCTCAGATCCACACTGCAAGAAAGAAAGACACATAGAAAACATGAAAAAATAAGGGAGGAAAGTGCCCCAAACAAACCAGGATACTATAATAACAGAACCCATGGACAGCAAAGTTGATGAAATGTCAGAGAAGGAGTTCAGAAGGTTCATAATTAAAATGACTTGTGAATTAAAGAATGACCTAAATGAGCAAATACAGGCAAAAATTGATCACTCCAACAATGAGATAAGAGAACAAATACAGGGAGCAAAAGATTACTTCAAAAGAGAGAGATGGAGACTCTGAAAAAAAAACCAGTTAGAAATCATTAAAATGAAGGATCAAATAAAACACTCAATAGAAAGCATAACCAACAGACTAGATCTTTTGGAAGAAAGAATGTCAGATAATGAAGAAAAAGTATACAATCTGGAAAATAAAGTTGATCACACAGTGAAGAAAGTTAGAAACCATGAACAGAATATCCAAGAATTAAGGGACAGCATCAAAAGACCAAATCTAAGAGTTATTGGGATAGAAGAAGGCACAGAGTTTCAAACCAAAGGAATGCACAATCTCTTCAATGAGATAATATCAGAAAATTTCCCAAACACGAAGAATGAATTGGAAAACCAAATACAAGAGGCTTACAGGACACCAAATGAACAAAATTACAACAGATCTACACCAAGACACATTATAATGAAAATGCCTATTATACAGAATAAGAATAGAATCTTAAAAGCCATCAGCCGGCAGCTGGAAGTTTGCAGAGGCCCCAGCAACAAAAGCCACAAGAGAATCAGATCACATATAGGTGGAGACCATTTCGTATCTCAGCAGATTTTTCAACCCAGACTCTCAAAGCCAGGAGATCGTGGAACAATATATACCAAACTCTGAAAGAAAATGGATGCCAACCAAGAATCTATATCCAGCAAAACTAAGCTTTAGATTTGATGACGAAATAAAAACCTTCCATGATAAACAAAAGTTAAAAGAATTTACAACTAGAAAGCCTGCACTACAGAGCATCCTCAGCAAAATATCCCAAGAAGAGGAAATGAAAAACAATGATGAAAATCAGCAGAAGGACGGATTACTAAAGGAAAATCTAATCAGAGGAGAAACCAAGTCATTTTAAATACCAAAAATCAACAAAAATGGCTGGGAATACAAATCATGTCTCAATAATAACCCTGAATGTTAACAGCCTAAACATACCAGTCAAAAGATATAGACTAGCAGATTGGATTGAAAAAAAAAAAAGACCCAACAACATGGTGCCTCCAAGATACTCATCTCATAGGAAAAGACATCCACAGACTGAAGGTAAAGGGTTGGGAAAAATCATACCACTTACATGGACTGCAGAAGCAACCAGGGGTTTCCATCCTCATATCAAATAGACTTCAAACTAAAGTCAATCAAAAAGGATAAAGAAGAACACTACATACTGCTCAAGGGAATCATACACAAACAAGACTTAACAATTATAAATACATATGTCCCATTTCTGTATATCAGTGACAAATCTTCAGAAAGGGAAATGAGAAAAACTACCCCATTTACAATAGCCTAAAAAAAAGGATACTTGGGAATTAACTTAATTAAAGAGGTGAAAGATCTATATAATAAAAATTACAGAACCCTAAAGAAAGGAATCAAAGAAGACCTTAGAAGATGGAAATATCTACCTTGCTCTTAATACGCAGAACTAATATTATAAAAATGACCATACTTTCAAAAGCACTATACAGATTTAATGCAACTCTGATTAAAATTCCAATGACATTCCTCATAGAAATAGAAAAAGCAATTATGAAATTCATCTGGAAAAATAAGAAACCCAGAATAGCTAAAGTAATCCTTAGCAGGAAGAGTGAAGCAGGTGGCATCACTATACCAGATCTTAAACTATACTACAGAGCAATAGTAACAAAAACAGCATGGTATTGGCACCAAAACAGACTGGTAGACCAATGGTACAGAATAGAGAACACATAGATTAACCCACAAAACTACAATTATCTTATATTAGACAAAGGTGCCAAAAACATGCATTGTAGAAAAGATAGCCTCTTCAACAAATGGTGCTGGGAAAACTGGGAATCTATATGCAATTAATTTTAAAAATGAAATTAAACCCCTATTTCTCACCATGCACAAAACTCAACTCAAAATGGATCAAAACTTAGAAATACAACCAGAGGCCCTGCATCTAATACCAAAAAAAAAGTAGGCTCTGATCTCCACCATGTGGGATTAGGCCCCAGCTTCCTTAATAAGATTCCTGTGGTGCAAGAATTAAAATCAAGAATCAATAAATGAGATGGACTCAAACTAAAAAGCTTTCTTCTTAGCAAAAGAACAATCTTTGAGGTGAATAGAGAGCCTACATCTTGGAGCAAATCTTTCCCCTCACTCATCAGATAAAGCACTAATCTCTAGGGTATATAAAGAACTAAGAAGGCTAAACTCCAAAAAAAACAAATAACCCAATCAATAAATGGGCCAAGGAACTGAACAGACACTTCTCAGAAGATGATATACAATCAATCAACAAATACATGAAAAAATGTTCATCATCACTGGCAATGAGAGAAATGCAAATCAAAACTACTCTAAGATTTCATCTCACTCCAGTCAGAATGGCAGCTATTATGAAGACAAACAACAATAAGTGTTGGCAAGGATGTGGGGGAAAAGGTACACTCATACACTGCTGCTGGGACTGCAAATTGGTACAGCCAATATGGAAAGCAGTATGGAGATTTTTTGGAAAACTGAGAATGGAACCACCATTTGACCCAGCTATCCCTCTCCTCGGGAGAGGAGGGGGTGGGGTGGGGAATGCAAGCAGGAGAATCTGAAGGTGAGGGCAGCAGCAGGGAGCCCTTACAGCACTGCCAGGGTCAGACAGCGGAAGGACAGGGTAGGTCTACACTGGGGGAACATTCAGGAAGCTGCAGGGAACTGGAGTTAGTTCCAGGGGCTTTTCCTGTAGGTCAGGTTGGGGACCAGACAGGCTCTTGGTGAAATGCCTGCTGACCCTGGAGGTATTTTTTGTTTGTTCTCCTTTATAAGTGATGCCAAAACCAAATATGAACCATTGTTGACTTTATGATTGTGTGAAATCATATTTATGCAATTATTGCTTTTCACTTTAGTATTTGAAAAATTACATAAGATATTCAACACTTTATTATGAAATAGGCCTCATGTTAGAATTTGCCCAACTCTAGCCTAATGTTGGTGTCCTGGGCACATTTAAGGCAGGCTAGGAAAGCCAGGGTGTTTGGCAGATTAGATGCATTAAATGCATTTTTTAACTTAGGGTATTTTCAGTTTATGATGAATTTATTAAACTGTAACCCTATCATAAGTCAAAGAACATCGGTAGTGACTTGACTCTTTGAGATAACAGAAAAGTACATCTAAACTTGCCAGAATTCACATTGATTCATTTGCTGCAACTAAGTAGAGTTGGGAACAAGCCTGTGGGCCAAGGTAGGCTTGAGATGGCCCCTGTTAGAAACTTCTACCCAAAGCCACACTGCACGTGACAACAGGAAGCAGATCTCTCACCAGGCTCACAGACGTTCTGGGTACCACTCCTCATGATCCTGGTATGTGAAGTTGATAACTCACAAAAGACAGATCCAGTCCACACTGAACTCTGTAAGACAGGGCAGGGTCTGCCCACCACAGAGAGGAGGGGGTGAGCTCAGAGGTAGAGGAGAATCGTGAACTGTGCAGAGGCCAACCTCTCCGTGAAACTGGAGAGAGAACATGATCTGAAATTTCACACTGTGTCACCAGCCAGTTATGAACAGAAACAGAGTTCAGGGCATTTGAACCTGGTGGTCCAAATTCTCTAAAGTAGAAGAGAAGGTATTTTCTATAAGACAGAAAGATTGAGAAAACTGAGAAGGGCTTAAGAGCTACGCTGTGGGCTGTAAATATTAAGAGAACACAGAATTGATTCATGAAAGGGCTGCTCCTGGGAACTCTGTGGAGCTGGAAGTTTACTAATGTGAAAACTCTGCTCTGTGTAGGTGATTGACACCCAGGGCTAGAGTGAGAGACCCAAAGCTAAGAGAGAGCTGGGGAGCATGTGAGGGCAGTGGGCACACTGTAGCCAGAGTGACAAGGTGACACAGTCCCGAGAATATACTGGAGAAGCAGGAAATATCACTGTGAAAGGAGGAAAAGATAGTGCTGCATGTGGAAGAAGACTGGTCACTCCATGTGCATGAAATAAGAAAGCCATGGGGACACGTGTGGTCAGACTCAGGAAGGCTAGACCTCAGCACTTACCAGAAGAACAGCTAGGGGCTAACTGCAGCAAGGACAGCCATAGGTGTGGGCCATCCACCCAGCATGTGGAGAAAAGCCACCAGAGGTCAGGAACTTTACAGCTGGAGTGTCCATGGGAGAATGAGTGACTCATGACAATGGCTATGACGAGAGTATAAAGAGAAAGAATCAAGTGCTAAGACCTCCCAGGGACACAAAGAGGTATGATGATACAATGACACCAGTCAGGAAGAGAAAGAGCATTTAGACCATCATAAAGTCATCAAGTCAAAAAACTGTATTGGGAGAAAGGGTTAAATATAGTCAAACCATCGTAAATCAGAGACTGTCTATCTGGTTTCCATATCACCTTTAAAGGCAAATAAACGGGAGACACCTCCAGAGTCAGGACGCATTTTCCTGAGAGATCCTGCCTGGTCCCAAAACTGACCTGTAGGAAAATCTTTTGGAGCTGACCCCAGCCTCCCTGCAACCTGCTAAAGGAACATTTATTTAGACCATCCAGATCACCAGGAAGCAGCCATCATAGTAAAAGTTAATTTAGACAAGATCAGCAGATGCTAAAACTAAAGGGTGAAAAAGTTAGATGAGGAATGAGATACAAACACACTTACAAGAAGTGAATTACAAAAGGGAAAAAAGCCACTGTACAGTGGAGAAGTTTCTACCACCATAATCCAGTGATCAAAGTGACCATGAGCAGCAACGGGACAAATCAAAATCATCTGCCACCCAGTGGGGTATAAGGAGAGGAGCCCAGCCAGCATCACGGCTATGACATCACTGCCAACGATGCAGAACCTGATTCCAAGGTCTCAGACTGAAGCAGAGTGCAGAAACATCACAACTAAATACAGCAAGGGGCTCTGAATTGGGTCTTTGCTATAAAGGAAGGACATTATCAGGAAAATTGGCAAAACTCAAGTGGGATTTCTGGATGAAAAATATGTGGGAGTTCTTTGTGCTATTCTTGCAACTTCTCTGTAGTTTTAAAATTATTTCAAAGTAAAAAAAAAATTAAAGCCTAGAAGTAAGCCTAAAATTAGTAAGAGAATAAGCTAACCCTACTGATAAATCTAACAACTCAAAAGATTAACTAAATGATATGCTACATAAGAATTATATAGAAAATAGAATGATTATAGACTTCTTAATGTCTTTTGCTCCCCCATTTTAAAAGTCTTTTGCAGATTCTCTATTACATTGACCCAAGAAAGAGAGGGAAAATGTCATCTTCGAAGGAAGAATGAGCAGAGTTGGAACACCCACTGTAATTGTGTGTAATTACAATTATGTGCCACTCTACAATAGGGACACAAGCTGAGAAATATGACATTAGGTGACTTTGTCATTGTGCAAACATGAAAGAGTGTATTTACACAATCCTAGGTAGATGGCCTTCTACACACCAGAGTTATGTGTTACCATTGGATATGGGTCCATAATTGGCCAAATCAACATTGTACAGTATGTGAGTTTAATTAGCTCTAATTTCTATCTTTAGGCCCCTAGTCCCCTGGATGAATGGTAGAATGTGAAGTTGATTAGTAGTTACTCGGTCTTTTCCTACTTAAAACTATATGTGCATTCATTCAATTCAAAGTTCAAACTCCCAGTCAGGATAATGTCTCCCTGAATGTACACAAAATGGCACCAGGTAAGTGAAAGGTCATGGGAAATGACCACACACCCACCTGCCCCTCATCACAATTGAGCTGCATCCACATTGAGCATTGGGCAAGCTTCCCCTGCTGTGTGTATTTACACAATGTCTTCACACATCACCTTGCTGGTCCCTGCCAGACTGTGTGCTAGCCCCTGCACCAGGCGGGAGGTAGAGGTTCCCTGCATGCCTGCCCAGGATTGGAGATCTGTCTCAGATCACCCATGTGGTCACCTGCCCCACAATGCCACCATATACTTACTTAGGTCACTGCAAGCTATGACATGCCCAGTCAGACCAACATTTCCCTGCCAGTCTTGCAAAGTTCTTGTCTTATTCCATTTCTGTTACTGTAATTGAATACCACAGACTGGGTGCTTTATAAATGAAAGAAAATTGTTATAGTTCTGGAGGTTGGGAGTCCAAGGTCAAGGTGCCACATCTGGTGAGGGCCTTTCTGCTGGTAGGGACTATCCACAGAGTCCCCCAGAAAGTGCAGAACATCTCTGTTAGAGGCAGAACATCTTTTCTGAGATCTCTTCTCCTTTTATAAAGCCACATTCCCACAGAGCATGGTAGTACACTCCTGCAGTCCCAGCTACTCAGGAGACTGAGACAGGAGGATTGCTTGAGCCAAGGAGTTCAAGACCAGCCTGGGAAACATAGTAAGACCTGTCTCAAATCAATGAAGAATAAACCACAATCCCACTGAACTACGGTCTCACCCTTATGGTCTCTTATAACCTAAACATCTCCCAAATAGCCAAATGCCATAGCAGATTCAGTTTCCATCCCCCTGATAACCTCACAATGAGGATTAAATTTCAAAATGAGTTTTGGTAGGGACAACTATCCTCCTGCTACAATAGACTTTTTAAATCCTAACTTGAAATACAAAATTGAGCAATTACTTGTTTGTTCTAAGCCAAATCCTATTTTCCAGCATGCTTGTAGAGATAGAAAAGCACTTCCATTTAGTGTCTCAAAATTATTATCTTTATAAGATGAAATTTCCTTTCCAATAAAAGCAAGAGTAGGTGACAGCAGGAATGACAGAGTAAAGACTGGTTAAAAAAAATTCTCTCTTCTGTAAAAGCAACAAAAACAGTGACAAAAATGGTCCAAAAGCAATACTTCCAGAACTCTGGAAATTAACCAAAGTCATTCCAAGAGGCATTCATTCAAGAAAAATGGATGCATCTCAATAAGAACATTTTAACTTGTCCTATTTTTGTTTGTTTTTCCGTATTTTATTGGTGCATTATAGTTGTACATAATGATGGACTTTTTTGTTACTTATTCATTCATGCACACAATATATGATTTAGCCAATATCACTCCTTAATATTTCCCCTTTCCCTCCCCTCCTCCCTCCCTGTAGATCCTTTTTCTACTCCACTGATCTCCTTTCAAGTTTCATGAGACCCACTTTCTTTTCCTTTTTCTTCTCTAGCTTCCACATATGAGAGAAAATATATGAAGATTTTTGAGTTTGGGTTATTTTGCTTAACATAATGTTCTCAAGTTCATCCATTTTCCTATAAATGACATAATTCCATTCTTATTTATAGCTAAATAAAGATCCATTGTGAATATAAACCACATTTTCTTTATCCGTTTATTTATCCTGTATTTATTGATAACACCTAGGTTCCCTCCATAGTTTTGTTATTGTGTATTGTGCTGCTATAGACATAGGTATGCATGTGTCTCTATATAGTATGCTGACTTTAATTCTTTAGGATAAATACTGAGGTCATATGGTGGTTCCATTCCTAATCAGTAAGGAACCTCCATATTGATTTCCAGCATGGTGGTACTGATTTACAATCCCACCAAGAGTATTAAAGTGTTCCTTTTTCCCCACAGCCTCTCCAGAATCTATTATTGTTTGTATTCCTGACGACTGCCATTCTGACTGGTGTGAGATGAAATTTCAGAGTAGTTTTGAATTGCATTTTCCTAATTGCTAATGATATTAAACATTTTTTAAGATATTTGTTGGCCATTTGTATTCCTTCCTTTGAGAAGTATTTAATTCATTTGCTCCTTTATTAACTGGTTTATTTGGGTATTTGGGGGGTGTTAAATTTTCTGAGTTTTTAATCAATCCTCTGTCAGAAGAGTAGCTAGCAAAGATTTTTCTCCCATTCTGTAGGTTCTTTCTTCATGTTCTTAATTGTTGCCTTTGCTGTGCAGAAGCTTTTTAATTTGATTCCATTTCATTTACTAGCTCTTAACATTATTTCCTGAGCTTTTGGGATCCTGTTGAGAAAGTCATTGCCTGTGCCTATACACTGGAGTGTTGATCCTATGTTTTCTTCTAGGAATTGCATAGTTTCTGATCTAATTTCTAGGTCTTTAATCCATCTTGAGTTGATTTTGTGCAGTGTGAGAAATAAGGGTCTAATCTCATTCATCTATATATAGATAACCAGTTTTCCCAGCCCCATTTGTTTAAAAAAAAAGGCTGTCTTTTCTCAAATCTATGTTTTTGGCACCTTTATCAAGGATTAGATGGACTGTATCTGTGTGAATTTGTCTCTGTGTCTTCTATTGTATTATAATTTGAAGTTGAGAATTATAATACCTCCAGCATTGCTTTTTTAACTTAGAATACCTTTGGCTATTGTGGGTTTTTCATTCTCCCAAATGAATTTTAGAACTGTTTTCTCTAGTTCTGTAAAGAATCTTATTGGTATTTTGATGGGATTTACATTGAACTTGCATATAGCTTTTGGTAGTGTGGCCATTTTAACAATATTAATTCTGCCTACCCATGGGAGGTCCTTTATCTTCTTGTGCCTTCTTCAGTTTCTTTCTCCAACGTTCTACAGTTTTCATTGTAGAGGCCTTTCGCCTCCTCGTTAATTTATTCCTAGGTTTTTGTTTTGTTTTGTTTTATTGTTTATGGAAGTTGTGAATGGGATTGTTTTCATGATTTCTTTCTCAGCAGTTTCATTATTTGTGTATAGGAAAGCTATCAATTTTTGTACATTGATTTTGTAACCTGATACTTTGCTGAATTAGTTTATTAGTCCTAGTAGTCTTTTGGCAGAGGTTTTTGAATTTTCTAAATATAGCATTATATCATCTGCAAACAGTAATAATTTTATTTCTTCCTTTCCTATTTTTATACCTTTTATTTCTCTTGCCTAATTGCTCTAGCTAGAATTTCTAGCATTATATTAAATAGGAGTGGTGAGAGTAGACATCCTTATCTTGTTCCAGATTTTAAAGAAAATGCTTTTGGTTTTCTCTATTCACTATTACATTGGCTTTGGGTTTTTCACATGTAGCTTTTATAATGCTGAGGTAGGTTCCTTCTATCCCTAGTTTCTTCAGTGTTTTGTCATAAATGTGGACTGGATTTTGTCAAAGGCCTTCTTTGGATCTACTGAGATGATTAAGTGATTTTTGTTCTTAATTGTATTCATGTGATGAATTCCTTTTTTTATTTGTGTATGTATGCATCCCTGGGATAAAACTAATTTGGTCATGATGTACATCTTCTTAATATGTTGTTGAATATAAGTTGCTAATATATTATTAAAGATTATTGCATACAAGTTTATCAGGGATATTGTTCTATAAGTTTTCTTTCTTTGATGTGTCCTTATCTGGTTTTGGTATGATTTACATATTGGCTTCATAGAATAAATTTGAAATTGTTCCATCCTTTTTTATTTCATGGATGACTTGAAGAGTATTGGCATTAGTTCTTTCTTTAAAGTTCTGGTAGAATTCAACTGAAAATCTACGTGGCCATGGACTATTCTTTTTATTATTGCTTTTTTTTGGGGGGGGGGGAATTTTTTAATATTTATTTTTTCGGTGGACACAACATCTTTATTTTATTTTTATGTGGTATTGAGGATTGAACTTAGTGCCATGCACATGCCGGGCAAGCACACTACCGCTTGAGCCACATCCCCAGCCCAGGATTATTGCTTTTAATCCTGCCATTTAATTTATTTCTAATGCTTAATTTGGTCCTGTTTCTCATTGCTGGTTATTGGTCTGTTTAGGTTTTCTATATCTTCTCAATTCAATTTTGGTTGGTTGTATGTGTCCACAAATGTATCCACTTATTCTAGGTTTTCCAATTTATTGGAATGTAAGTTTTCAAAATAGCCCCTAATGATTCTCTGGATTTCTGTGATTTTTTGGTGATTTCTCCTTTTTTATCTTAATTATTTAAATTTTAGTCTTCTCTCCTTTTGGTTAGTTTGGCTAAGGGTTTATCAGTCTTGTTTATCTTTTCAAAGAACCAACTTATCATTCAATTGATCCTTTTTATTGTTTCTTTTTTAAATTTCATTCAGTTTGGCTCTGATCTTAATTATTTCCTTCCTTCTGCTGATTTTAGAATTCATTTCTTCTTCTTTTTCAAGGGACTTGAAAAAAAAATATTGGGACTCTTTCTCGTTTTCTTATGTAGGTACTCATAGCTATAAACTTTCCTCATAGAATTGTCTTTATAATGTCCCAAAGGTTCTGGTATGTTGTGTCATTCTTATTGTTTGATTCTAAGAATTTTTAAATATCTCTCCTGGTCTCTTCTATCACTCATTCATCATTCAAAAGTGTATTATTAAGGGCTGAGGCTGTAGCTCAGTGGTAGACCACCTGCCTCGAATGTCTGAGGCAATGGTTCGATCCTCAGCACCGCATAAAAATAAAGATATTGTGTCCATCTACCACTAAAAAAATTTTTTTAAAGTATTCAAGAAGTCATATCTTTTTTATTTTATATATGACAATGGAATGCATTACAATTCTTATTACATATATAGAGCACAATTTTTCATAATTCTAGTTGTATACATAGTATATTCACACCAATACATGTCTTCATACCTATACTTTGGATAATAATGTCCATCACATTCCACCATCATTAATAACCCCTTGCCCCCTCCCTTCCCCTTCAACCCCTCTGCCCTATCTAGAGTTTGTCTATTCCTCCCATGCTCCCGCTCCCTATCCCATTATGAAATCAGTCTCCTTATATCAAAGAAAACATTGGGCATTTGTTTTGGGGGGGATTGGCTAACTTCACTTAGCATTATCTTCTCTAACTCCATCCATTTACCTGCAAATGCCATGATTTTATTCTCTTTTATTGCTGAGTAAAATTCCATTGTGTATATATGCCACTTTTTTATCCATTCATCTATTGAAGGGCACCTAGGTTGGTTCCACAGTTTAGCTATTGTGAATTGTACTGCTATAGTATGCTGTTTTTAAGTCCTTTTGGTATAGACCAAGGAGAGAGATAGCTGGGTCAAAAGGTGGTTCCATTCCCAATTTTCCAAGAAATCTCCATACCACTTTCCATATTGGCTGCACCAATTTGCAGTCCCACCAGCAGTGTATGAGTGTGCCTTCTTCCTCACATCCTCGCCAACACTTATTGTTGTTTGTCTTCATAATAGCTGCCATTCTGACTGGAGTGAGATGAAATCTTACAGTGGTTTTGATTTGTATTTCTCTAATTGCTAGAGATGATGAACATTTTTTCAGGTATTTGTTGATTGTATCTCATCTTCTGAGAAGTGTCTGTTCAGTTCCTTGGCCCATTTATTGACTGGGTTATTTCTTTTTTTGTGTGCTTAGCTTTTTGAGTTCTTTATATACACTAGAGATTAATGCTCTATCTGATGTGTGAGGAGTAAAGATTTGCTCGCAAGATGTAGGCTCTCTATTCACCTCACAGATTGTTTCTTTTGCTGAGAAAAAAACTGTTTAGTTTGAGCCCATCCCATTTATTGATTCTTGATTTAATTCTTGCATCACAGGAGTCTTATTAAGGAAGTTGGAGCCTAATCCCTCGATGGAGATTAGGGCCTACTTTTTCTTCTATTAGATGCAGGGTCTGTGGTTTTATTCCTAAGTCCTTGATCCATTTGAGTTGAGCTTTGTGCATGGTAAGAGATAGGGGTTTAATTTCATTTTGTTGCATATGGATTTCCAGTTTTCCCAGCACCATTAGGAGTCATATCTTTTTTTAAAATTTTCAAATCATTGCTTTTTGGCCTAAAATATGGTCTATTTTGGAGAAGGTTCCATGAACTAATGAGAAGAGAGTGTTTTCAGCTAGTGTTGGATGAAGTTTTCTATAGATATCTGTTAACTTCATTTGATTTTTAATATTTTTCAGGTCCAAACAGTCTTTACCAAGTTTGTCTGGATGACCTATCTATTGAGGAGAAAGGTGTGTTGAAATCACCCAATATTTGTTCTAGGGTCTATCTGAGGCTTTAATTTGAGTAGTGTCTCTTTTATGTAATTAGGAGCATCAATGTTTGGGGCATAAGTATTTACTTTTGTTATAAATTCTTGTTGGGTTGTTCCCTTTGCCAGTATAAAGTGAACTTCTTTGACTCTTCTAAATAATTTTGACTTTAATTCTGCTTTGTCAGACATTAAAGTAGCTACTTCTGCTTATTTTCAGTCTCCATTCACATGCTATATCAATTTCAGTCCTTTCACTTTCAGTCTGTGGCTGTCTTTGCCTGAAAGGTAAGATTCTTGTGGACAACATATAGTTGGTTCTTGTTTTTTAATCTATTCTGACAGCCCAGGTCCTTTAATTGGAAAGTTGAGACAATTTACATTCAATGTTACTATAAAGAGATGTTTATTAATCCTGTCATTGTAATTTATTTCTAATGCTTAATTTGGTCCTGTTTATCATTTGTTAGCTTTTCAAATGGGATTTGTCCATTTGTGAGCTCTTGGGTTTGTTTTTTTTTTATTTATTCTAGGCAGAGTATTTCTTTATATGTTCTGTAGTGTTGGCTTAGTAGTCATGAATTCTTTTAATTTCTGCTTATCTTGGAAGGCTTTGTTTCTGTTTAAAGGATAGATTGAAAGATATAGTGATCTTTGTTGACAGTTATTTTATTTGGGGACTTGAAACACATCATTCCAAGCACTCCTGGCTTTTAGAGTTTGTGCTACTATATCAGAAGTAATTCTGATTGGCTTACCTTTAAATGGGACCTGACATTTTTCTCTTGAGGCTTTTAAAATTCTTTCCATGTCTGTACATTAAGCATTTCAATTATAATGTATTATGGAGGGGTTCTTTGTTTTTTATCTTGCCTGTTTGGGATTTTGAATGTGTCCTATGTCTGGATTTCCATCTCATTCTCAAGATTTGAAGTTTTTTTGTTATTATTTCCCTAAAGAAATTATTCATTGTTGTAAGCAGTGACTGAATTACGAGTTTTGAAACTGTCCTGTGACAGAGGTGATGCCCCTCTGGAGAACCCTCATTGTGAAGGTGCCGATAAAGATATCCCAGTTGCTATGGTGATTCCCTGTTCAAGAGGGTGTTCTGTGCAAGTCACGGTGCTGTTCAGTTCTTAACCTTGATTTTCAGATGCTAGTTGCTTTGGGGTAGAATGTTATGGGTGCCCACTGATAATCATAATCAGGCTGCTCATACTCATGACCTTGGCTCCACTTGCTTTGAAGAAACTTTCCCACAATAACCCTTTTAATGATAAAACTTATATTATAAACATGCTAAGCTTGCTTTTGGTCAGTCTTCCTCCATCAGAGGTTGGTTGAACTGCCAAGCCCTGTCTTTTTCCTCTATTCATGTGTCTTTTTGTCTTTTCTCCATCTCCTCATCACCTTAACAAATTGTTGTCCAAGTTACCCCTTAACAAATTGTTGTCCAAGTTGTGACAATCCATTCCATTAATCTGCATCTAACAACCCTCTTCAATTCCAGTGATTCTTACATTTGGGCTCTTAATGTTGTCCCAGAGTTCTTATATATTCTGGTATTGTGACTTATTTCTTTTCTTTAATACAATCTGAATGTTCTTGTCTTCCAGCTCTGAGATTCTGTCTTCAGTAAGGTCCACTCTATTAGAGAGACTTTCAACTGAACATTTTATTTGATTTATCACAACTTCTAAGATTCATGTTTGGTTCTTTTTCAATATCTCTATTTCCTTATTGAATTTCTCATCTATAACTTATCCTGACTTTCTTAATTCATTCAGTTGTTTTTCTGTGTTCTCTTAAAATTCATTGGTCATTTTTATAATTATCTTTTTGAATTTTTTCTCTAATATTTTATCCACTTCAGTATCTTTAGAGTCAGCTGCTGGTGAATTATGACATTAGGAAGCATCATGTTACCTTTTTTATTATTATTATTGCTGTTGAGTTTTACGAATCTGTTTGGATGAATTTTCTCTTTCACTCATATGTCTAGGCCTTTTTATGGCATGGCATTCTCTTGCCAAAGTGTTCTAGAGTTATCTAGATTGAGACCACTGTATAGGTGTGGTATCCACAGACTTGTGTTAATCTCTGTGCTTTCACTATAAGAATGGATGTCCATAAGTAAGACCTAAGTTCCCACACCTAGCTGTTCCTCCTTGGAACCGGGTCATTAGTTTGCCTTTTTGTCTCTTTTATTTGGGAATGGTAGGGTCAGTAATTGCTGACAGAAAAAACAATATACACTGAGAGAGAGAAAGAGCAAGGGCTGGGGGTTGTTAACCCCCTGTTTTTATGTTGCTCACCAAGGTGCCAACAGGAGTGGTCTAACACTGAATCTGGTTGAAATAGCTCTCAGCTTCCCTTCTCACCAGAATAATGTAAGGTAGAATGGGAAGTGCTATTAATTGGAGTTTTTCTGTCCAGACATATTGATGCATTCCCAGAGTGGGGCTGCTACTGAACTTATGAGAGGAGTTCCAATGGCTTGGGTTTAGGTCTAATCAGGCTTTATTTTTTTAAAAAAAAATTTTAATGGCATCTGCTCTAGAGAGATTAGATCAACACATGGCTAGGGCCAGACAAATGCCAATCTCTACTGGGAGTCTGGGAATCTGGATCTCTGAAACCTCCCAAGAATTCTATTCATGAGTCAATGGACCCAATCCTACACACACACAGCTGCCCATGAACACAGCCTTTCCAGGATTAATCTTTGAGTGTAATCACATCTGCCTGTTCAGTTTCCAATCTTCTTCTTCTGGTCATGTGAGCTGCCAGACTCAAAGGGAGAGTGAGTTGCACTACCCTCCATTTTTCTGACTTGAATCCCTCTGGGTATAATCATCTTTGTCCCTTTTTCACCCATGTTCTGCTAGGTACACCTTAGGCCAAACAGTATGCACTTACTGGGACAGCATGGAAATATTTGTGGTATGCATTTACTGGGACAGCATGGAAATATTTGCTATGATTTCCCAGGCTCCCATAGCAGCAACCTGCAGCATGGCCTCCTCAAGAGGGCTCCCACCTCAGCTTCCTATTTGCCAGTTAAAAAATACATAGCACTTTTCAAACACCAGTTTTCTGTGCAGCCCCTGGATCAGCTAAGTTCAGGCTGCTTTTCTGTTCTATAGATTTTTCAGTGCCAAATCTGTCCAGTGTGTTTCTCTCTGCATTGTCCCTCCAATCTGTAGTGACCCAGTACTGCTGCTGCCACTGCTGCGACCAGATTGGCTCCAAAGTACTCTTTCTTGTTTTTTGTTCAATGCACCTGAATTTCTGAGTCTCTAAGACTATCTGACTGTCCAATATTAAATTTTAGTGAATTTCCTTTTATCTACCTCACTGAGAAGCCATAAACCTGATGCTTGAATCCTAGCTATGGAGCAACTAGAAAAAGTGAACTTGTACCATTTCTAGATCCCTTTACCAAGTCCTTCAGTTGGCTTAGAAACCAACAAACCTACTTTGGTGAAAAACCTAGAGTCCTAGCAGCCACCGGATGGAGCAGGAGTGTGCTAGAACTTTTCCAAATTTCCATTATTAGAGAAATTTCACTGTTTGAGCCATCTGGAAGTACTTTGGAAAACATCACTCACAGATCTTGCCTATGATTTTACATATTTTTAATGGTGCATTATAGTTGTAAATAATGGTGGGATTCATCATTACATATTCATACATGCACTTGATATAAGAATACAATTTGGTCAGTGGCATTCCTAAGTGTTTCCCCTCTTCCTTTCTTCCTCCCTTCCCCTGATCTCTTTCCTTTACTCAGCTTATCTCCTATCAATTTTCATGAGATTTACACACACACACACACACCACACACACACACACACGCAAACACACCCTTTTCCTTTTTCCTCTCTACCTTCCACATGTGAGAGAAAACAGAATCCTTGACTTTTTGAGTTTGGCTTATTTCACTTAACACAATATTCTCAGGTTCCTTCCTTTTTTATGCAAATGACAATTTCATTCATCTTTATGGCTGACTAAAACACCATTGTGTTTTTGCATTTGACCTGACTCAGCTCCTATAGTAAATAGCCTTCTCCTAGGGGGAATTTGTTTCAATCAGCAGCAGTTGTTTAACATGACAACTTCCTGACACAGCAGTTACCAGTTGGGGCTAACAGGATGCTGACCAAAAATACATAAAAGGAAAAGCTGGGGAATGAGATGTCCATAAGAGGCTTTAAAAAGTTCCAATACATTCCTGGGAATGTCAAAGGCCACATGCGTTCCTAGGGGCTGTGTACATGTCCAGGGCTGTGGATGTGTCCAAGAAAGACCCAGGAAGGCCCTAAGCTCTCCTATCTGGACAACCTGGATGATCTGCCAGGGTAGGAAGTGAAGAATGAGGCAGAATGCCTAGCTGAATATTGCAAGCTTCCCTGGACATGCACAAGTAGTGCCTTGGCAAAAACAAGGGGAATTCCTAGTGTCTGTGAATTTGTAGTCCACCTTGTAGATCCTAAGAATATCTCTGCCATTCAATAATATCTCTGTTCAATCACTAAGCCAACTGAACAGAGAACTCAGCATCATCCACAGCAAAGAATTCAGGTTTGACAAAATTAGTTCAGGAAAGTCACTAAAGAACACAGCAACAATAAAAATTTTAAATTAAAAAAATACCTCTGAGAAAGGAGGAAGAAACAGATTTCCATAGTTTCCACTCTGTATTATTTTAAATTTCCAATTTCAACAAATATGTAGAAGACATATATAAGTATGTATGGTCCATACTCAGAAAAAAAGTAAATAAATAAAGGTAAATAGAGACCCTCTCTGAGGAAAGCCAGACATTGAAAACCTAGAGAAAGACTTTAAATCAGCTATTTTAAACATGATCCAAAGAACTAAGGGAAGTCATATGTAAAGAGCTAAATAAAAGTATGAGAATCCTATCTCACCAAATAGAGTATCCATGAAGATAGAAAGTATTTTTTTAAAAAAATGGAAATTCTAGATCTATAAAGTGCAATAAATGAAATGAAAAGTCTCTAGAGGAACTCCAGAGCAGATGAATGCCAAAAGAAAATCTGCCTGTCAGGAATTCCACAGCCAGCAAAATAAAATGTTAAAAAGGAAAGAGAGAGCTAATGTCCAACTAGGAAGCTCTAAACTCTCATTCATTCACAGAAACATAAAAGATGCAAAAACAAACAAACAAACAAACAAAAAAAAAACAACAAGCAGCTACCTGGACTTCTTGAAGATATACAGCAAGCAAACAACAGCCTCAATCAGAAGCAGCCTTATTTTGCCCCTGAGCAATTCCAGTTTCTCCTCTCAAATCAGAAGGAGCACAACAGAATTTATCTGAAAATTATGTAGTGTGTCTTCTAGGTTGTCTTGGGGATCCTTGAAGGATGGTGCCTGGTAAAAGATGCTCCTCTCTGTATCACAATCCTTCAAATGCAGGTAGAAAAAGCAATAGCCCTTCTCAGAAGAACCTCAAAGTTGACTACAAACCCATAGACACCAGGAGCAAGAGATGAGAGACAAGCTCAGGCAAAAGACATGCTCAAAATACTCCTGAAAAAAAAAACTTATACTTTCACTTCAAGCTAATTCCTAGATGTAGAACAAACCTGTCTAGATGGTGAAGAAGTCCCCTGGCACAGAGCTTGTCTTCAAAAGACTGGAAGAAGTGGCTGTTTTCTTTTTTGTTTGCTTGCTTTGGCTTCTGACATTTAAAGAATCTCTGTCAAAACATCAGCTGAATGTGAACTAAATGAACAAAGATTTCAGAGGTCACACAAAGGGAATAGTCTTTTCAAAAATAGTTTGGAGAAGTTTCCAAACAAAGAAACCACTACAGCCTTCAACCATTAAAACAAAACAACAACAACAACAAACTCTGAGAAAAATGAAGAATCTGATTAGTTTCCCCATTATAATAGTCAAATGCCAAATTTTCAACAACAACAAAAATCACAATGCAATGGGATCTTCAAGATGGTGGAATAGAGGAGGTCACTTTCCTGGCTGCTCTGTGGCATGAAGCCAAGAAAGCAAGCAGGCAACTTCTCTGGAAGGTGGGCAAACAATAAAAGTGTGGGGGAGGACTTTACTGGAATTTAAAACTAGACAAACTGGGGACTCAGGAGGTTGGGTATAATAAAATAAGGAAGAAATCCCCTGTGGCACAGCTGCTGCCTCAGCCAGGCTGGAAGCACCAGCCAGACCAGTCCTTCCATCAGCAAAGTGGAGGGATAAGGGAATTAAAAGAACCCGAATTTTTGGGAGGCCTGAAGCTTATCTGGGTATGGAGTATTTAGAGATCAAGGATATTGTCCAGAAAACCTGAATGGTATGCTGCAAAATATCCTTGTGTTGGAAAGAAGCCATTGCCGTCTCTTCAGGAAGCCTGTGGAGGACCAAGGAAGGAACCATTTTGCAGCTGTGGTGCAAGGGCAAACCCAAGTTTGGCCCAAAATACAGACACAGTAAACACTCGCTGTACAATATAGTGTGCACTTAAGTGACCAGGAGAAAATCAAACATGGAGAGAGGTCTACACAAGGGACAACTGGTTATGAAAACTCACCCAACTTGCAGGACTGGCTGGGAGAGTTCTGTCTGGCCAGGAATTCAGAAGGGCAGGGGGTTGGAGAGATTGGAGACTGAATCTGAGACCAGGAAACATAGGGTCCATAGATAATGTAGGGGACTAAGAATTGGCTCCCCCACCACATGAGAGGAACCAAGGGGAAATTCCTGGGTACAGTCTTCCAACGTGGACCAGAAATTACTGGGCCCTTGAGGTGTGCTGATTTAAAATCTCCAGACCAATGAGCATTCAGCAAAGAGCCTGGAGCCCTCTTAAACCTAAACCCTGCTTCCAGGAATTTGGCCTACAGGATTACCACTCTCACTTCAGCAATCCATAGGGTGGAACATCACACTCCAGATGACCCCACCTAAAACTGCTGAGAAGAGAAGCTATGAATCTTATTGAAGTCCAATGGAAATAATTCTTTAATTTTTCACTGAGATTTTTTTCCTTTTTCCCTCTCTGTTTAATTGTGACTTTATGGTACATGGACATTTATACTTATTCGTATTTGGTTTTTTCTCAAACCTCGCATTTTTTAATGCTAAAATTCAGTTATTTTTCATGGATGAGTTTTCTGAGGACTGGAATGTTTGATTAGTATATTTTAGTTTTGTTTTGTATTCTTTTATTTTTTTTTAATTTTTACCGTATATACATCTTTTATCTTACCTGTTTCCCTTGATTCTCTCTTTTCCTCCTGCTAATAGCCAATCTCTATTGTTCTCTTTCACCCTTCCTTTAATTTTTCACTTCTACCTTCTCTCCACCTCCCTCATAATCATCACATCCTATATCACTTTTGTTTTCTCTGTGTCCACCATTTGAAATTGTAAACCCATTTGCAAAATTGATGTTTTTATTGTAAGCAATAACTGATCATATCATTTGTGTTCATTAACATTGTAGAAGTCATATTATTATTTGTCTCCCCCTAAACTATAAAGTACTAGAAACCTTCAAGAACACTATAAGCCCACAGGGTGGAAACTCTACTACCTCAGATCCATACTGTTAGATGGGTAGACATAAAGCAACATGAAAAAGCAAAGGAAGAAATAACCCCAAATAAACCAAGTATCAACCTGAGACCAAAACCAGAGAAAGACAAATCAAGAAAAGAAAATTTCAGATCAATATCCCTGATGAACATAGAAGCAAAAATTCTTAATAAAATACTGGCAAATTGTATATATTGAAAAGATAGTGCACCATGATCAAGTGGTGTTCATCCCAAGGATGCAAGCTTGTTTCAATATATTGAAATCAATAAATGTAATTCATCACATCAATAGACTTAAAGACAAGAATCACATGATTATCTCAATAGATACAGAAAAGGCATTTGACAAAACACAGCACCCCTTCATGTTCAAAGCACTAGAAAAACTAGTAGTAACATACCTCAACATTGTAAAAGCTATTCATGCAAAACCCAAGGCATTATTCTAAATGGAGAAAAATTAAAGCATTCCTTCTAAAAACTGGAACAAGACAGGGATACCCTCTTTTACCACTTCTATTCAGCATAGTCCTGGAAACTCTAGCCAGAGCAATTAGACAGAAGAAAGAAATGAAAGGGATGTGAATGGGAAAAGAAGAACTCAAAATGTACCTACTTCCTCATGACATAAACCTATAATTAGAAGACTCAAAAAACTCCACCAGAAAACTTCTTGAACTCATAAACAAATTCAGCAAAATATCAGGATATAAAATTAATACGCACAAATCAATTGTGTTTCTATACATCAATGATGAACCCACTGAAAGAGAAATTAGAAAAACTATCCGATTCACAATAACATCAAAGAAAATAAAATATTTCTGAATCAAACAAAAGAGATGAAAAACCTCTTTTGTTGTTGTTGATGATGATGATGATGATGATGATGGGATTGCAATTATCATCTTAACTTAAAATGATCTAGTTAGAATTAATGCCAACTAATTCTTGCAGTTTCTCCTAAATAATTATGTTCCTTTTCACCCATTTCATTTTATTATAGGCTAAAAATTACATTTTATACATTGTATTCCTTTAGCATATATTTATAATTACTGCTTCATGCAGTTGTCATTTAAAACAGATGGAAGGATAAATTACGTACAAAACATTTTACGCTGTGTTTTACATTTTTCTATGTGGATTCCTTTACCAATGGTCTCCTCCTCCTCCTCCTCCTCCTCCTCCTCCTCCTCCTCCTCTTCCTCCTCCTCTTCCTCCTCCTCTTCCTTCCTCCTCCTCTTCCTCCTCTTCCTCCTCCTCTTCTTTTCTCCTTCTTCTTTAGAATTCAAGATGTTGTCTAGTATACTTTCATTTCTTCAGGGACTTCTTCTAGTAATTCTTCAGGGACTTCTTCTAGTAATTCTTCAGGGACTTCTTCTAGTAATTCTTTTAGGACTGAGGATGTAGCTCAATGATAGAGCTCCTGCCTATCATGGGCAAGGCCTTGTGTTTAATCCCCAGCCCTTCAAAAAAAATAAAAATTTAAGTAATATTTGTAGGTAATGAACTCCTTCAGCTTTTGTTTACTTAGGAATGTCTTAATTTATTCCTAAATTTAAAGGAATTTTCCACATACAGAATTTTTCTTTCAACACCTTATATATGTCATCCCATTGCATTCTGACCTGCACAGTTTCTGGTGAGAAATTAGCTGCATATCTAATTGAAGAGAACTGTATGTTAACAATTTACTTCTTCCTTGCTGCTTTCAAGATTCTCTTGGCCTGTGGCTTTCAACCACATTTAAAACAATGTGTTTTACAATGTGTCTTACTATGAATCTCTTTGAGTTGACCTTATTTGGAGTTTGTGAGGACTCTTGGATATGTAAATTCAAGTTTTTTCATCAGATTTGGGGGATTTTCTGCCATTATTCCTTTAAATGGTTGTTCTGGCTCCCTCTCCATCTCTCTCTCTCTCTCTCTCTCTCTCTCTCTCTCTCTCTCTCTCTCTCCTGTCTAAAACTCCTATAATATTTATATTGTTCTAATTTATATTGTTCCCCGCAGATCCCTTAGGCTCTATCCACATTTTTTTTCTGTCTCTTCTCTTTCTACTCCCCAGACAAGATAATTTCAATGGTTCTATCTTCATGTTTGCTGATCCTTTCTTCTTCCTCTTCCAGTCTGCTATGAACCATTCTACTTAGTTTTTCATTTCAGTTATTGTACTTTTCAGCTCTGAATTTCTTCTCAATTCCTTTTTATACTTTCTACACCTTTGCTGATATTATTATTTATGTTGATAGAGTATGCTCCTTATTTCCTTTTCTTATTTGCTATTTTTTTTCCTTTGGCTAGTTGAGTATTTTTAAGATAGTTGTTTTAAAGACTTTGATAATCTGATATCTAAAGAGCCTCAGGGACAATGTCTATCAATTTACCTTGTTCCTTTGAGTGGGCTATACTTCCCTGTTTCTTTGTATGCTTTGTGGTTTCTTTTGTTATTGAAATTATAATTATTATTATATTACTGATAGCTTCAGCAGTACATTGAAAATGTTTAGGTACATTTTCAAACATTTTTTCCAAGGGCAGTATTCCTTTTCATGTGTGGTCACTAAAATCTCTGTTTCTTCATTCATGATCAACTAATGTTTTGACAGATATTTCCCTGATGCCAACAGCTTTGGAAAGAAAAAGAAACAGAAAAAGAAGAAAAATCCACAGAAGACAAAATTAAAAATTTCTTCCAGTCTTTTCAGATTGGCTCTTCACCAGGATACCCCATTGAAACTTAGCTGGGACTCCACCAAGGAATTTTTCCACATATAGTATTTGTGGAAATAGGGCTGAAACTAGGGGAAAGTAGGGTCTTTTATGTTTTTTTGAGCATGCATCTTGCCTTGATCATGTATGCAGCTTTCTAAATTCCATCATTCACATGGATACTTCTAGATATATCCATTTCCAAAGGAATCTACCCAAGATTTTGCTTCCAGAGCTTAGCTACTGTGTTTCTCAATCCGTAAGCTTCTGCCCAGGCATCTATAATATGTCAGCTTCCCTCAGAGTTTTCAAGCAATAACCACCACTTTTTCAGCCTGTGTTCTGAGATAGCCAAAAAAAAAGATCTTGTGTCAGTCCTTCAGTTATCCCCCATACAAGTTTAACAGAAACACACAATAATTTACAAGATCTACTCTTCTCCCTCTCAAACTAGGGACTAATTTTAAAATTAGTCTGCCATCACTTTACGATTGCCATCCTGCTGAGTAAGGAGTGAGAAAATTACAAGTAAAAATGCCACAAACTTTCCTATCATTTTCCAGTTATCTTGTACTTGATTCAGCATTTGCTTGGTTGCTATAAGTCTTTAACTGGTTTTCTGAGTTCTGGCAATTTTTTTTTCCCCTGAGAGCTTCTGCTTGTTTCCCAACATTTCTGTAGGAGAACAAAAACATGGAACTTCTCATTTTGCCATTTTGATAAAATTATTCCTGTGTAGTAAGCTACTATTTTAGGGATTTTATTGAATTCATAGATCAATGGCAGGGGTGGGGGTCATCTTAATATTGTTGTTTTCTAATCCATGAACATTAACTGTCTCTCCATGAATCTAAATCTTCTTTAATTTCCTTCAGCAGTATTTTTATTGTTTAGTTATATCTCACACTTATATCTTCTCACTTATATCTTCTATTAAGTTTAATCCTATAAATTTGATTATTGATGCTTTTGTGAATTTTACTTTCAGATGACTCATTACTAGAATACATAAAGACAATTTATTTTGTGCGTTGATTTGTAATACTCTTTATTCACAGATATGACTGTCTACTTGGAAAAAAAATTAAAATCTACAGTAAAATACCAGAACTAATAAATGAATTTAGCATTATGCTAAGTAATGGAATGGGTCCACTTATGTGATATGCTTGAAAATGTAAAAGTATAGTGACAGAAAACCAATCAGTGATTACAAGTTGCTGGTGGAGATATGGAGGGGATAGAGGTGAAATAATAGAAATGTTCCATATCTGGATTATGCTAGTGGTGCATAATTTAATTTATTTGGAAAGACTCATAGATCTACATGCTATTTTTGTAAAATTATTAAAATATATAATTAAAATATATAAGATAATAGTGTTAAGCATTATGCAAACAACACTGTTTACAATGAATTGTGACATAAAAGAATGACAAAACCAGATTTATACTGTGGGCACAACTATGTAAAAAGACATGAAAAAAACTAGAAGTAAATACAGATAAATGCAAATGGATAGCAATTATTGTGTTATAGTCATTTTTTTCAATCAATTTCCAAATTTAAGCAATACATTTTTGCTTTGCAATAATAAAATATAATCACCAATTCATAACAGATGTAAATGCTGTCTTACAATAATTTATCTTACTTAATCTTATTTTTTAATATTTTATTTTTTAGTTACAGTTGGACCCAATACTTTTATTTTATTTACTTACAATTATATGGTGTTGAGGATCAAACCCAGGGCCTTACAGGTGCTAGTGGAGTGCTCTACCGCTGAGCCACAACCCCAGCCCCTATCTTCATGAATTTTCATGTCATCCTTGTGCAGGGGCCATGCAATCTTCTCTGTATCATTCCAATTTTAGCATATGTGCTGCCGAAGCGAGCACCCCAGCCCCTATCTTACTTTACAAAATTCTCTCAAATTTTCTTCCCTATCTAACTTGCCATTAAATACATTATTGCTAAGTGGAAAACTGAAAGGTAATTAATTAATTTGAAATGGAAATTTTTAAGATAAATTATTTTCCTTGACTTGGAACAATTAGCAGAAAAAAAAATGCATTTCCACTAATCAGAAATAAATCTTTCTATATAACATGGACCAAAAGTATATAATTTAAGTTTTTCAGTCTGACAGTCGATTGTACTTATCTATTATTTCCTGCATGCTGTTTTAAGATAAAAGGGAACATCAGTAAAAACTTATCTGAAATTTGAGATTCAAAATTGCTATTGTTAATTCAGCAAAGAGAATGCCAAAGGGGGGGGGGCATGTAAAATATCATGTTTACTTTGTTTATGAAGAAAATTTACATATTGGACCAAAAAAGGGTTCATCTTGAACTTAGAAATTTTGTTTTGTATCATTACAATTATGGATAGAATGTATTTCTTTAGATTAGGTGTATTCAGGCAGTAAAGGGATCAAAGTCCCCAGCCAGGTCAGACAGAGGGCAGCCCTGAGAAGCATCCATCAGATTTCTGGGACTGGAGATACAGAAGAGCCCAAGGTCTCAAAGCCAAGGGTCAGGCTACCACTAGAGTGAAGTCTGTTTTCTCTTCATTGTCTCTGTTGTTGATTCCCTGTAATAGAAGACCTTTTTCAAAATCAGATAAAAAATCATGACTAATCACACTGATGATTGAATGTCAAGTATTTTCTTTAACTTGCCATTAAATACATTATTAATTAGAAGAAACCAATAAGATGCAAAGAACCACACATATATGGACAATTAAGAATCCTGCACTGAATTTACAAATTGGTGCATAACTGGACAATGCATCCCACAGACACAGTGCAATTTTATTTCAAGAGACGAGAATAATTTGCTTTATTATCAGTTTTATAATCAGCTGCAAACAATAAAAAGATGTAGATAACCTGGAAAGGTCCCAGATATCACTTGGCTTCCCATAGAAGACAACAGTAATCTTTATAGTCCTTGCAAAATTTTTCACAACTTTTCCCCCATTACCCTTCATCTTTGAGGTAGGGAGTGTCTGACATGGCTCCCAATAAACTGCTTCCTGGTGTTCACACTCTTGTTTAATCTCATCCTCTTGGATGTTAGCTGAACCTAGTGACACATTTCTATCAAACAGAATAAAGTATTCACACCTAGTCCACAAGAAATACATTCCAAGACCCTTAGTGGATGCCTAAAACCATAGAGAGTACCAAACACTGTATATACTACTGATACATACATGTCTATGATAAAGATTAATTTTTGAATTAGACACAATAAGAGATTAACAATGGTAATAATAACAAAGTAGAACAATTATAACAGTAAACTGTAAGTTATGTGAAAATGGTCTTTCCTTCAACATATCTCACTGTACTGTACTCACCCTTTTTCTTTGATGATGTGAGATAATACAACGCCTGTGTGATAAGATGAAGTTGGGTGAATGACGGAGGCATTGTGACAGTGTCAGGCTACCACATGTGGTTTAATTAATTCAAGCATTGCAATTCAGTGGCAATGGACCTGATAACTGAGACGACTCTCAAGTGACTATGGGCAGGCATCGTACAGTGTGGATATGTGATTGACATCCTTCGGGGGAGACACAGCGAGATTTGATCACACTACTCAGAACAGCACGCAACTTGAAACTTATGAGCTGTTGATTCCTGAAATGTTCCATTTAATTTTTTTCAGTGAAACCAAAAATAACAGGAGATGGGAAGTCTACAGCGCAGCAAAAGTGATGGGTGTCGGGGCTGGGTTGTGGCTCAGTGGTAGAGTGCTCGTCTCATATGTGTGAGGCCCTGGGTTTGTTCCTGGGAACCACATAAAAATTAAAAAATAAAAATAAAAAAGTATTTTGTCCATCTACAATTAAATATATATATATATATATATATATATACTTAACGTTATGGGTGTCACATCTGTGATTCAGTTATATGAGACTGTTTCTCATACCTCCCCTGCTGAAATGGCAGCCTTCAGCTGAGAGTAAGCAAGGAACAGAAGCTGTCAGCCCACTAGCCCAAGAGATGCTGAATCTGGCCATCAACCAAATGAGTATGGAAGCAGATTCTTCCCTAGTTGAAACCTGAGATGCTGTGTCCCTAACTGACAACTTGTTCACAATTGGTAAGACCCTGAGCAAAGGACCCAGCTAAACCATGCCCAGACTCCTGACCCACAAAACTGCAAGAAAACGCACGTATATTGTTTTCTACTGGTAAATTTTGGAGTAATTTGCTACATGGCAATGGATAACTAATACATTCTCCCTTCCTTCTTCTTACATATCTGTATCCTGCCTTGTTTCACAAAGATTTAACAGCATTAAGATAACACTTACTAATCCATATGTTCATTAAACGGTTAATAACATAACTGATCCAAGGAATCAACTCTGGGTTTCCTGTGAGTCCCAGAACAAAGGGGACACCACAGGCTATTACCTTTGCCTGTTTCATTCCTGCACAAAACCAAGCAGCAGGTGAACAGGTGGCAAGAGAACTGCTCTCTGAGAGCTAAAAAAAAAATATTATTACACCCTTTTATGTTTGGATATGAAGTATCCCCCAAAATATCCCATGTGTTAGATAATGCAGCAATGGTCAGAGGTGAAATGATTAGATTTTGAGAGCTGAAAAATCATCATAATTATATTAATTATATTCAATTATAATCAAAGATAATGTTCTCCAGTTCTATCCATTTTCCTTCAGATGACATGATTTTATTCTTCTTTATGGCTGAATAAGATGATGGTGTGTGTGATTTTAGTGGACTACTGGGAGGGAACTGTAGGCAGGTCAGGCATGGCTGAAGGAAGAAGGTCACTAGGGGCATGCCCTTGGGGGCTATATTTTGTCCTTGGATCTCACTCTCTCTCTTTCTCTTTTTTCTGGCTGTCATGAATTGGGCAGCCTTCCTCTGCCACACACCCCTTCTACCATGATAGTCTGCCTCACCTCAGGTCTGGAGCAATGGGCCAGTTGTGGACTTAACTCTGAAACTGTGAGCCCAAAATGAACTTTTATTCCTCTAAGTTGTTCTTGTCAGTTGTTTTGATCATAGTGATAAAAAGCTGACTGACCTATACCCCCAAGGGACCTTTTCAACACAATTTTAAGCAATCTACTTGTAGCATCTCACAGCGTTGTTTGATTTGCTCATTCTCTTCAAAACCAAACTTGTAATAAACTAGTTAAATCCACAGAGACTAAAGGATTTGCTGGGATTTGCATACCTAACAACTCCCACTTTGTTTGCCTGCACTAGAGTTAAAAGACTTATACATCTTATCACTCAAGTAAGAATTTGTTCTTTCAAATTTTCCACCTACTTTCATGAATAAGAAGGGGAAAATGTAATAAAGCCCTTAAGTAACCTTTAGACTGTGCTGGGACCCTGCATTCACAGCCATCAGGCGACACAGCCACATGGGTGTCCAGGAGTGTGTCATTTGGGGGGTGCTTGAGGGGCTTACCTAGGTGTACATGTAAGTCACAGCCTATGTCCTTCATACTCACAAACATACCAGCTGACCCTTCTCCTGAAAGCCCACTCCATGGTTGGATTGAGCCAACACAATTTTCTCGGGTTCTGCTGTGAGCTGCCCTGGAGGTTTCTGGTTCACTGCGGCTCCACCTCCTGGAAGTGCTGCTGCTCCTGTGTGTTCACACCGGCAGGCATAGGGGGCACCCTTAAGTGGGGCCCCACTCCTTGAAGGCCTCCTCAAAGAAGGGGTCTTCAGCCATGACCATTGCTTCCTGGTTGGCATCACCATCTGAGCCCAGTCAGCTGGTCCCCAGCCTCCATTCCCTACCTCAGCACTCCTGAGGTCGAGCTGTGACTCAGCAGGGGGCCCTTCTGCCCTAATGGGGACATCCCCCAGGTCAACTCCCTGACACTCTATCTACTTTCTGTCCTATTCTTGGAGAAGGTGGAAACTTCTCGCTTCGGGCTCACATGGGGACAGAGAGGCCTGGGAGAGCCCTCTGATCTGACTGCTCTAGCAGGTAGCTGCCAACAGCCATCAGACATGGGCACACTCAGGGCCCCCAAACTCATCTGTCACAAGAAGTAAGGTAAAGAATTTGGAGAATACAGCCAGGCATGGTGGCACATGCCTGTAATCCCAGTGACCTGGAAGGCTGAGGAAGGAAGATCGTTGAGTGCAGAGCCAGCCGCAGCAACTTAATGAGGCTCTAAGCAACATAGCAAAGACCCTGTCTCTTAAATAAAATATAAAGAGGGGTATGGATGTGGCTCAGTGGATAAGTGCCCCTGGGTTCAATCCCTAGTACAAAAAAGCAAAAAAAAAAAAAAAAGGATTTGGATTTTGGTTTGACTGGCTTTTTTGCAGCAAAGCCTTTTCCTCAAAATTGGGGGCTGGACAATCCTGATGCCCTCTGCCCACCGCCTACACACCCTACACACACACACACACACACACACACACACACACACACACACCAGATCCCCAGGGGTACTTTGGACCCCATCTCTTCCTACCAGGAGTCCCAGCTATTGGATGTCTCTTTCAGCCTTTACCATTTCTGACTCTCATGAGTAGAAGCAACAGCACTCAGTGTACAGGCTGTCAAACCTTCCATGGTCCTACTGGCCTATCCTCCAAATGCCATATGACTCTTCTGTCCTCTCCCCTTGACTCAGCCCACAACGTTCCCAGGTCTTCAAGTGTAAATCCAAAGTCCAGTGTGTCCAGTACAGTGAGATGCCAGCCTCGCACCCAGCTCTATCCAACCTGAGCCACGGCCCTTCATTCCTCTCCTTTCACCTCCTATCATGAGCAAGCTATGCCATCAACACAGACCAAACACATTGTGTATTTCCACAATGTTGGAATTTATTGAATAACGATAGATTCACAAGCTACACCACTTTCTTTTTTTTTTTTTTTTGAGAGTCATGATACACAAGTATTTTATTTTTTTTTTAATTTTTTATTGTTGGTTGTTCAAAACATTACAAATTTCTTGACATATCATATTCCACACTTTGATTCAAGTGGGTTATGAACTCCCACCTTCACCCCATACACAGATTGCAGAATCACATCAGTTACACATCCATTGATTTACATATTGCCATACTAGTGTCTGTTGTGCTCCGCTGCCTTTCCCATCCTCCCCCCTCCCCCCTCCCCACCTCTCCCCTCCCCTCCCCTCCTCTCTCTCTACCCCCTCCACTGTATAACCCTGAGGGTCTCCTTCCATTTCCATGCAATTTCCCTTCTCTCTCCCTTTCCCTCCCACCTCTCATCCCTGTTAAATGTTAATCTTCTTCTCCTGCTCTTCGTCCCTACTCTGATCTTAGTTATTCTCCTTATATCAAAGAAGACATTTGGCATTTGTTTTTTAGGGATTGGCTAGCTTCACTTAGCATAATCTGCTCTAATGCCATCCATTTCCCTGCAAATTCTATGATTTTGTCATTTTTTAATGCAGAGTAATACTCCATTGTGTATAAATGCCACATTTTTTTATCCATTCGTCTATTGAAGGGCATCTAGGTTGGTTCCACAGTCTTGCTATTGTGAATTGTGCTGCTATGAACATCGATGTAGCAGTGTCCCTGTATCATGCTCTTTTTAGGTCTTTAGGGAATAGACCAAGAAGGGGAATAGCTGGGTCAAATGGTGGCTCCATTCCCAGCTTTCCAAGAAATCTCCATACTGCTTTCCAAATTGGCTGCACCAATCTGCAGTCCCACCAACAATGTACAAGTGTACCCTTTTCCCCACATCCTCGCCAGCACTTGTTGTTGTCTGACTTCATAATGGCTGCCAATCTTACTGGAGTGAGATGGTATCTTAGGGTGGTTTTGATTTGCATTTCTCTGACAGCTAGAGATGGTGAGCATTTTTTCATGTACTTGTTGATTGACTGTATGTCCTCCTCTGAGAAGTGTCTGTTCAGGTCCTTGGCCCATTTGTTGATTGGGTTGTTTGTTCTCTTATTGTCTAATTTTTGGAGTTCTTTGTATACTCTGGATATTAGGGCTCTATCTGAAGTGTGAGGAGTAAAGATTTGTTCCCAGGGTGTAGGCTCCCTATTTACCTCTCTTATTGTTTCTTTTGCTGAGAAAAAACTTTTTAGTTTGAGTAAGTCCCATTTGTTGATTCTAGTTATTAACTTTTGTGCTATGGGTGTCCTATTGAGGAATTTGGAGCCCGACCCCACAGTATGTAGATCGTAGCCAACTTTTTCTTCTATCAGACGGCGTGTCTCTGATTTGATATCAAGCTCCTTGATCCATTTTGAATTCACTTTTGTGCATGGTGAGAGAAAGGGATTCAGTTTCATTTTGTTGCATATGGATTTCCAGTTTTCCCAGCACCATTTGTTGAAGATGCTATCCTTCCTCCATTGCATGCTTTTAGCCCCTTTATCAAATATAAGATAGTTGTAGTTTTGTGGATTGGTTTCTGTGTCCTCTATTCTGTACCATTGGTCCACCCGCCTGTTTTGGTACCAGTACCATGCTGTTTTTGTTACTATTGCTCTGTAGTATAGTTTGAAGTCTGGTATCGCTATACCGCCTGATTCACACTTCCTGCTTAGCATTGTTTTTGCTATTCTGGGTCGTTTATTTTTCCATATGAATTTCATGATTGCTTTCTCTATTTCTACAAGAAATGCTGTTGGGATTTTGATTGGCATTGCATTAAACCTATAGAGAACTTTTGGTAATATCGCCATTTTGATGATGTTAGTTCTGCCTATCCATGAACAGGGTATATTTTTCCATCTTCTAAGATCTTCTTCTATTTCTCTCTTTAGGGTTCTGTAGTTTTCATTGTATAAGTCTTTCACCTCTTTTGTTAGGTTGATTCCCAAGTATTTTATTTTTTTTGAAGATATTGTGAATGGAGTGGTTGTCCTCATTTCCATTTCAGAGGATTTGTTGCTGATATACAGGAATGCCTTTGATGTATGCGTGTTGATTTTATATCCTGCCACTTTGCTGAATTCATTTATTAGCTCTAATAGTTTCTTTGTAGACCCTTTTGGGTCTGCTAGGTATAGAATCATATCATCTGCAAATAGTGATAATTTAAGTTCTTCTTTTCCTATTTTGATGCCTTTAATTTCTTTCGTCTGTCTAATTGCTCTGGCCAGTGTTTCGAGAACTATGTTGAACAGAAGTGGAGAGAGAGGGCATCCCTGTCTTGTTCCAGATTTTAGAGGGAATGCCTTCAGTTTTTCTCCATTCAGAATGATGCTAGCCTGAGGCTTAGCATAGATTGCTTTTACAATATTGAGGTATGTTCCTGTTATCCCTAGTTTTTCTAGAGTTTTGAACATAAAGGGATGCTGTACTTTGTCGAATGCTTTTTCCGCATCTATCGAGATGATCATATGGTTCTTATTTTTAAGTCTATTGATGTGGAGCTACACCACTTTCAGTGGTTGCAATTTACCAAATACTTATGGGTCACCTGATAGTCAGAAGCCCAGTGAACACAAGTTCTTTTATTCCATTCCAATCTTAAGTTTTAACATCTACAACACTCAAGTCATACATCATCCTTCACATAAAGATACACACACACATCATAGAAAGACTAAGAAGATGTTAAGGCAGCCATACCATAAGGTTACAGGATACTGTGCCAAGAGCACAGGCAGATGCAAAGCCCTGAGTTCAATCCTCAGCACCATTAAATAAATTAATTAATTAAAATGTGTACAGGCAGAGAGCAGATACAAATCAAAGAATCAAAAAATCACTGTAGGTGATCAGATAAGGGTTTTAAGGAACCAGTTCCTCATAATTGTTAAGGCAGAGGATACCTTAGAATGGGCCTCATGTAGTTGTTATGGGCAGGAGAAACCACACTGGTTCTGGGGACAGAACCAGAGGTTTGTCACTGTGGCTATTTTCCTGGGCAAGGCTCATGACAACTGTCCAGGTGACAGGGTCAGGAGGACACCATGTCCAATCTTGGTGGGCTCCTCCTTCTACAGGTCTTAGGTGAGGGGGTTATATCTGGTGAGGTTGATAAGCTCCTATGTCTGGTGTTTCTGATATGATTTGAGATGCCCCTGTGTCTAGGTGTGCCTTTGTTTGATAAGTTGGCACAAATAAGTTATTTATCAATTTGTATGGGCAGATGGTGGTTGCTTACTTGTATGAACAAGATATAGAATCATTCTACCTTGGCCCTTGTGCTCAAAATGGAGTAACTCATGGCAAACTACTGCTTTACAAAGGGGAGTAATTCAGGGTTAGGCACAGACTGACAACTACTGCTGTTCTATACATTATGGAGTAACTCAGAGCAGGGCACAGCCTGCTCTCCACACCTATAATCCTGCAGGGTCATGTGCTGATTGTGTTAGGGGACAAATCCATCATCACTTACCCATCAGTACACACACACACACACACACAGCTAGAAGAGTAGTAAGTAAGAACTGCCCGGACCAGGCGGGGAACTGCCATGGCCCAAGCACTCAGGCCCAAAGGTGTCCTGCACTCTTCTGTCTCTTCTTCTGCTGGGATCGGTGCACTGGCCCCAGGCAGGGCCTTGGCTCAGCAGATTCAGCGGGAATTAGATGCTCACCAGCAGCTCCAACAGGTGTCCCCATGAAATGGGCATCTCCCATGGCCACACTCCATCCCACCTAGCTCTTCCTCCTCTGTTAACCAGAAGAGGAAGGATGTGGCACCTTCCAGAAATTTGGAGAGAGGCTTCTTCCCTGAATTCACCTCTTTCTCCCCTCCTGACCAAGGCAGCCTCCATCCTCTCTAATAGGACCTCTGCAGAGGCCAGACCTGGTGACCTAGGGACATCAGCTAAATTGGGCCCCGCAAAAGACTTGTGGTCTCTCTGAGGAGTGCATCCTGAGAATAACAGGCTAAATTTACCAAATAAAAATACAAGAGGCCCAGTTAAATTAACTACAAGTACTTCATTTTTATTTTTTACTATTAATTGTGGTAAAATACATATAACAAATTTATCATCCTAATCATTTTAAGGCGAACTGTTCAGTGGAATAAAGTCCATTCATAATACTGTGCAGTCATCACCACCATCCACCTCCAGAACTTGTTTTGCAAAACTGAAATTCTATATCTATTCTATAATTCCCTCCTGCCACACTCACAGCCCCTGGAAACCACGATTCAGATTCAACATTCTGTCCTTATTGATTTGACTCTGGGTACCTCATATAACTAGAGTCATACAGAATTCCTTTTTGGTTTATTTCACTCAGCCTAATGTTCTCAAGGTTGCTCTTGTGGCGATACGTGTTAGAATGTCCTTCCCTTTTTAAGGCTGGCTAATAGTCTACTATGTGTATAAGCCACGTTTTGCTTATACATCCATGTACCTGGACACTGGGGTTGCTTTCACCTTTGGCTATTGTGAATCACGCTGTTATAGACAGGAATGTATAGATCTTTCTTTGATAACTTGTGTCTTAGTCCATTTGTGTTCCTATAACAAAACACCTTGGGCTGAAATTTATTTCTTACAGTTCCAGAGATTGGGAAGTTCAGGATCGCGGCACAAACATTCCGTGTCCAGTGGGGGGTCTTCTTGTTGTGTCCTCATATGGCAGAAGGTAGAAGCACAAAAAGGACCTAGCTAGGTTCTCTCCATTCCTTTAAAGGTCAACGACCCCATTTAATGAGTGCTCCAACCTAATGACTTTATCATCTCCTAAAATCCCATCTCTCAATACTGTCATGTTGGAGTTCATGAATTCTGTAGGGGACACAAACATACCAACCACAGCACCCTGTTTTCAATTTTTTGGGATATGTACCCAGATGTGGAATTGCATGATCATACAGTAATTCCATTTGTTTTTGTTTTCTTTGTTTGGCACCCCGGATTGAACCCAAGGGCACTTAACTGAGCCACATCCCCAGTCCTTATGATTTTTTTATTTTGAGACAAGGTCTCAATAAGTTGCTTAGGGTCTCACTAAGTTGCTGAGGCTGGCTTTGAACTCACAATCCTCTTGCCTCAGTCTCCTGAGCCACTGGGATTACAGGCGTGGGCCACCATGCCCAGCTTGCAATTCCACTTTTAATTTTAATTTAAAATTCCAATTTTAATTGTTTTGAGGAACCACCATACTGCTTTCCATGGTGCTGAGCCACTGTACATTCTCACCAACAGTCTGTGCACAGTGTTCCCATTTCTCCACACCCTCACCAGTACTTGTTATTTTCTGATTTTTGATAGAAGCCCTTCTAATTAGTGTAATAATACAGATGATCTTTTAATATAAGTAATTTTTCCTAAAGTAATCCTTGTTCATCTGAAATTCAAATATACCTAGGCATCCTGTATTACATTTGGTGACCATGGCAGAACGTGGGGTACCATTCTGATCCTGCTATCTATTAATGGGATGTTAGCAGATTTAAGGTGACAGGTTAAGAGGAATACATCCTCTGGGGCTTCCCCTCCTCAGAACCATGGGGACCTATAGGGATGGCCAGGTAAGGATTAAAAGCAAGTGGAGCACAGCCAGACAGAAGGACCCCTATATCAGCCAGTGGCCAATCCAGCCCCACACACAGAGTGCAGCCAAGACAAATAGCCCACCCAGCCTGCCACCCACATGGTGTGCATGAGGTTGTGTGTTTGTGTTCTGCGGCATTAGCTGATATACCAGGAACACTCGGGGAAGGCCAGAAGAAAGGGTTCTAGCCACTGGCAGAAAGACAAACTAGTGGTATATTCATATAATGAAATTTTTTGCAAGAAGTTGGAATGAACAAACAAGAGCTATAAGCATCATCATAAATAAATCTTAAAAACACTTTGGGCAAGCAGAACAACTTGAAGTTTTACCATTTCAAATGAGAGCACAAACATGCAGTAAAAATCTGAGCACACACATAAGCAGGAGCCCCCTGGCAACAACATCCTGAGCAGGATTTATCACCCCTGGGGATGCGGGTTCCCAGATTTGCAGAGTAATGACTTGCCGCAGTCTGGCTGGGCACAATCAGGAGCCACTTGTCAAAAGAAACTAACTTTATTTTTAGAACCACACACGCCAAACAAAACAGCCTCTCAGGAAAAACCCTCAGAGCCTCAACTGCCACCACCGGCTTTCCACAAGCCTCTCTCTCCCACACAAGCTTCTCCCCCCACCTCCCACAATCCTCCTGCTCTTGAGGCCGATTGGCTGGGTCACGTGGGCAGAGCCAAAAAAGTCCCCCAATGAGCAGCTCCGTGGTCTGAAAGGGCAGGGAAACAGCCCAATGAGCATCACCGCAGAGGAGCCAATCAGCTAGATGTTGCTGGGGCCGCTGTGAGCCAATCATCAGCCGGCAGCTGGAAGTTTGCTGGGGCCCCTTCGGCTGTGGCTCTCAACAATGACTATGTTCTGATGCAGGCAGGCATAGACACTCAGAAGATGCTGCTTTTATTATTAAAAGGATATGTGAAACAAAAATTATGAATCTGAGATGTAAGCATTGACATGAAAAACTATTTATTGCCTTTACGTCAGTAAACATTTAAATATTTATCAAAACTGTATATTTTTATGACAACCCAGATTTTTCTGACATGAAAAACTAATAGTCAACTAAATTATTTGCTACATATACAGAAGTAAAGCATGTTCTAAGATATATATGTGTGTGTGTGTATGTGTGTGTGTGTGTATATATATATATATATATATATATATATTTATTTATTTATTTATTTATTCCCAAAACCATGGAGTACTTTAAATAACATGTGAAATGCAAGTTTTCATACCACAAGTTCCCTTTCCTATTTTTTTATTCTTTGGATCTAAGTTTGTCCTATTTTAGAAATATCATTTATCCAAAAATGGGCCAGGAAAATGATCTAATACTGGAAAGATTCTGGCAAAAATTTTAGAAAGTCCCCCATACACACACACCCCAAAAAAGAAAGAAAAGCAGGGGACCTATGTCCATAGAAATTCAGTAGTTGTGAGTTCCACATTTATAAGATAGATTATTTTTTAAACTCACCTCCCTTCTGTGAGAAATGAGTCCAAATCCTGGTGCTCGGGAGCCCAGCGGCTTTGCCCGGCAGCCTGGCTGGGGTAGGAGCTTGAGGAGTCTGCCCAGCTGTGTTGGTGGTTTCTGGTGGTGGGTCTGACAGTCCCCAGCCTCCCAGGGCCTGCACAAGTTGGAGCAGATGTCTGATGTAGCTCCACCTCCAGTGCACCAGAAGCCAGCCTGCCATCTTTGTTCTCTAGATGCATGTTCTGTTGCCAGTCTTCTCTCTAGGATCAACCAGAAAGAAACTACTGTTGATGAAAAGTAGACTGGGAATATAGCATCTTAGGAAATCCGAACCACTGGATGGTACAATAGGAAGGTCACTTATAAAGAGGTCCTTCCAGTGTTCCACCATTTTAATATCACACAGAAAACAGTGTATGCTTTCTCCAAGGATAAACAGTTCAGTACATTTCATACTAGCAATGTTCAACAAGACAGCATTAGGTAAAGTGAATATTCAACAACAGAGTTTTAGGTAAGTAAATTGTGAGATGTTCATGGTATGAAATACTGTGCAACCATAAAAATGATCTAAAGGGATATTTATTGATACTGGGAAATATTATGGATATGAAAATAACAACTGACACACTGTGATATTTTTGTTGAAGTAAATACTTATTAGTTACATGTATAGAACAGAAAACCAAAAAGACACACCCTCCAAAACATAGCCACCTCTGGATGGTGAAGGTACAGATGATTGGGGTTTTTTTTCTTTGTCTATGCTCTAGTTTTTACACTTTTTGCATCTAGCAAATTAATATCTTTGAAATAATAATACCTGTTATAAGAATAAGAAAATGTACTATACTTGGAAGGTTATGGTGTCCTACTTTCAAGCATTACTATTTTATTTTATTTATTTTATTTTATATTTTACATTTTCCAGCCTCCCATAACCCAGCAAGGACCTTTGGTTTTGCAGCAGCCTGGTTCACTAACAAGCATTTTTGTTCTGAAGCCAAGGATCATTGTGCACTTTGATTGAATAGGATTTATACCATTGAGAAACAAAGGAATGTGCTGGGGCTAGGGTTAGCACAACACACACATCCATCACTCCCTGTTGCCTGATTTGTACACAACATTCGCAATACCCCATAAGCACAGAATTCCCATGGACCCAAGACTGGTGGGCATTCAGCAAGACTCAAAGGAAATACAGGTAATGTATGTGATGTCTACAGTTGAGTAGGCTGGTGCTATCATTAGATCTAGAATGTCCCACAAAGGCCCATGTATGTTAAAGGCTTGGTCCCCAGTCCATGGTGCTATTGGTAAATGGTAGAACCTGTAAGAGGTGAGGCCTCAAAGAGGATGATGGGACCCAACCCCACCTCTTTCCCTTTCTGGCCATGAGGTGAGCCGTTTTTCTCTGCCATATGCTCTGACCATGATGTACTACCCCAGACCCAAAGCAACAGGGTCAATGATCATGGACTGAAACCTCTGAAATTTTGAGCCAAAATAAATCTTTCCTCATGGTAAGTTGATAATCTCAGGTACAAGCTATAGTGACAGAAAGCAATTAACGCACATAGAACACTGACAGCCAAGAAGCCACACTTTCAAATAGAGCCAGAACTTATTTCAAATACAAAGACATTGGCACTGAAAGAAACCCAACTGAGCAGAGAAAACTACATCCTTCTTACTGTTGATATTTCCCTGCTTTAACCAATCACATGCTGAAAATAGCTTACAAATCAGTAAGTCAATGGCACACAGTGTTAGAATGTTATTGTGTCAATCGTGAAATAAAAGCAATTGAATTAGATTTATGCAATGCTTCCACCATCTGGTAAGAGCGAAATACATATACACATACAAGCTACAAAAGACAAATCGTGTGATCTTATTGATTCCACATATGAGTTAATTGCTCCAATATTTGCATTTAAAACTGAAATTGTACAATGTGAGGATGACAACTTCAAGGTCAGAAACAAGATAAAGATGTTCCCTTACCACCCCTATTCAACATAGTACAGAAAATTCTAACCAGATAATTTTAATAATTCTAATTTTAATAATTTTAATAATTCTAATTTTGTACACATTGTTTTAAATTTTGTAATTTAACCTATTCACTACTTCCATCATTCTGTGTATTGTAAAACATTATATAATGTAAATTTCATGGAAATCTAAATTAAAATACATAAACCTTCTCATTAACCTTTAAATTTTGTATCATCTGCAATGTGATTCCTGCATCTTCAAAATATTTGCTGAATCGCTGAAATTTTGTTTTTGTTATTGGCCATAACTTTTAGGGAAAAAAATCTCTTTGATAATGTGATTGGGGGGAATCACCAGTTGCTTTTTCTTTCTTCAATGTAGACTTAATAGACACCTATTTATATATATATATAGAGAGAGAGTAACTGTGATATCACTGTATACCACAAAAATGTGACTTATAACTATTGCCATAAAGTCACAATAATTGTAAGATTTTTTTAAAAAAATAGGGCAATGGGGCATGAAAAGAAAATAAAGACACACTCATGAGAAAATAAGAAATAAAACTGTCCTGATTCACTGATAGCGTGATTTTCTGCATTAAAAATAAAAAAGATTCTACTGAAAAAAAATTAGTGAGTTCATCAAGGTCATAGGACACAAAGTAAATATTTAAAATTCTGTAATACTTCTACTTACTATCAATGAATATGTTGACACCTAAATGAAAAATACAACATCATTACAACTGCTCAAAAACAATTAAATATTTACATAAGCATTTAATAAAGCATGTATGTGACTCATGCCCCAAACTCCACAACACTGATGAAAGAAATCAAAGAAGATCTGAATAAACTGAGCGGTACCCATTCATGAAGATTCCATACAGGAAAGATGTCAGTTCTTCTTAAATGAAATACAGATTTAAAGCAGCACCAATCAAAACTCCAACAAGAGGTTTTCAAATATAAACAAGCTTATTCTAAAATTTATTTTTCATATAGGAAAATAGCAAAAGGTCTAGAATGTCTAAAATATTTAGGAAAAAGAAGAATAAAATGAAAGGAAGCAGTCCACCCAATTATAAGATTTACTTAAGGGCTACAGTCACCAAGACCAGTGATAGGACACAACATGTGTTGTAATTTTTATTGTTAGGGTTTCCATTTTTTTAGGTTTTTCTCTGGCGGATGGGATGGCCTTAAGACAAAATAGCCTCTCTCTAGGGGAGCCCTGAGAAAGGGAAAGGTAGATTTGGGTGGGTAGGTCAGATGAGACGGAAAAACCAAAAAGCAGAAGATCAAAATGTAAAAATTATTACTCGCAGGTCCAAGAGTTAGGAGTGCTGGAGGTCTACACCAAATCTAGAAATGGGGGGCGGGGCGTGGGACTGTACTTTTGGTCACACTTGGGTATCATGCCTCAGGCATTGCCTTGGGGCTGTTGATTAGCTAATTTAAAGAAAACTGGGTTTGTGGTCAGTGAGATGAGGAGCAAGCAGGCTGTACTGCAAACTCCCAAACAAGAAGGGGAAGTTTTAGCAAGGCTAAAGGTACAAGTGGGTTTCCAACAACTTAACTTCATGGCCTAAAAGTTGAATCTGAGTCAGCAACTGTCTTAGATAAACTTATGACAACACAGATTAATGAATTCAAACAAAATACCCAGAAATAGATGCCCCCACATATACCAAACTGATTTTTACAAAAGTGCAAAAACACCTCAGTGTTAGAAAATCTGTTCAACAAATGGTGCTGGAGTCACTGGACATTCCATAGACAGAAAAAATAAACAAACTTCAGCTAGGTCTCACATCTCAGGCAAAAACTAACTCAAAATGGGTCACAGGCAAAAATATAAAAGATTAAACTACAAAGTTTTTAGAAATAAATAAATATTCAAGATCTTAGGCCAGTATGCAATGAGTCTCAAGCCTGACACTAAAAGCACAATCCAAAAATGGAATTTTTAGAAATTGGACTGCACCAAAATTAAAATATTTTGCTCTGTAAAAGACTTGATTAGGAAGACAAAAAGACAAGCTACAGGCTGGGAGAAAATATCTGCCAATAACATACCCAGAAAAGTACATATATACCAAATATATAAATAATTTGTAAAATTCAATGGTCAAAATAATTAGAAAATGAGCAAAGACATAAAGAGACATTTCTCTGAGGGAGATATATTAGATGACAAATAAGCATGTGCAAACATTCTACATCATGAACCTCTATAGGGAAATGTAAAAAAAATGAAAGAAAGAGAATACTAGGCAATTATTATATGTTATGTTCAGTTTATAGAAGAATTGGAGTATGCTCTGATTTTTTTTTTGATAACACACCCTGAATAATCAAAATAAATTGTCATGATGTTGGCATTATGTTTAAAAAAAAAAAAAACTAAGATGAGTTATCACTGTGCATCTATCAGAAGGGCTGAGATAGAGACACCAGCAAATGCTGACCAGGATGCCAAAAGACCAATCAGTCAAACGTTACCAATGGGAATGTCAAGTGATACAACCACTCGGGTAAGCAGTTTGGCAGTTTCTTAAAAAGTAAAATTGTAGGACCATGTCAATGTTAATATTCTAGAAGATGGCAGATTAGAAGCACCCAGGCAGTTATTCATCTGACAGAAGATTAATATCCTGAACATATAAAGATCTCAATAAATTTAATACCAATAGAACAAGTAATCCAGCCAACAAATGGGCAAATGAGTTGAACAGACACTTCTCAAAAGAAGAATGATGTCAGTCATTTCCAAGCAAATAGATGGAACTGGAGATCATCATGTGAAGAAAGGGAGACTCAGAAAGATAAGAATTACATGTTTTCTCTTATAGTTAGTTGGAATCTAGAGAAAGAGAAAAAAAGGCAACATGAATGTAGTAGGGGGACTATTCGGGAAGGAGAAGGAGGCGGATAAAAAAGGGTAATAGGGAGGGTGGATACTTTCAAAGCACATTATATGAGTGTATGGAAATTTCACAATGAAACTCATTATTCTGTACAATTAACATGTGCTGATAATTATAATTAAAAATGTCAATTAAAAAACAGGAAAAGGAAAATTGTGAGCTGGGGGTGTAGATCAGTGGTATAGCTTGTACTCAGCATTGTCAAAGCCCTGGGTTCAGTCCTGCAGCTTCTTCACCCAAGTCAGCACCGGCTTGTGCCCCTGCTGCCACTTGCCCACTTCCTGCTGCTTTCTCTGGGACACTGCAGGCTCTGCTCACCCAAAGGTCCCTTTCTTAGTCACGCATTCCTCATCCAATTCTTCTGAACACATTCTAAATCTTCCTGTTCCAATGGGTCATCACCTCTCTGAAACACCCAGGTCCCACAACTCATCCTCTGGGGAACCCCAACCGTTGAACTGTCTTTGAGGGACCCAATTTCCCAGCCCATGGCCTATCTTCTAGGGGGATTCCAATATCTTAGCACATAGCCCATCCTCCATGGGGACCCTTCCATCACCTCAGTTTATAGACCCAAAGTCCTTGGATCCACTGCCTCAGCCCAGCTTTGTTCTATTGGCCCCCATGTGCCTGACCTGCAAGGACATCTAAGAATTCACTCCTGAGAACTGTGCAGAGAAGAACCTGGACTTTGCACATGGGGACAGCCCACCTCAGACTGACCACAGATGGCCACAGATACCTGCAATCAAGAGAAGGACCCTAGGGTCACTGTGCCCCCCAATAGGTCCAGGGGCACCCTCCTAAGCCTGTGCCTAGCCAAGACCATCTTCTGAACAAGAATCACACCAGAATGATCAAGTCGTCACCGAATTTTAGGAAAAAACAAGTTTAAAAATTATGACTTTTCAAAAAGAAAACAATAGATGGCTTAGACCCAGTGGAATCATCCAGCCTTCAAATTTGACTTGAATTGTCCATCTTGGCTGCTGTCCACCCTTCTTCTAGCTCCGCTTTATTCTCCACCAGTCTTGTAGCAGTCTCTGCTTTCTTCCTACCTCCCTCCAGACCTTGGCCCCTCTTGCAGCTCCTTCTGTTGCCCTTGTCTCTCCCAACCCCCAGGCAGTGCTGTTCAGCTGTTTACGCTCCTCCTGCAGATGTGCCCAGGGCATGGTGGAGAGGCCTGATGGAAACATAGTGCTGGGTGCAAGTGTGGACAGAAACAAAGACACGGCAATGGGGACACTGGGCAGAGCCCTGACGCCTGCCACTGCTGGAAAAGGATCTGATGCTACTTCTGGGCTTCTCCATTTGGTGAACAGCCATCCTTGGCTGTTCTGTTGGAAGAGAATGACCCAACAAATGAGGTGTTAAAAAAAAAAAAGAAAGAAAGAAAAGGCTCAATAAAAGCTGTGCTTTCAGATGCTCAAAACAGGCCTGAACACCCTGAGTCCTGCCCAAGGCCTGCACATCCTAATTCCTTTCCAAGGCCTGGGCAGCCCCAGCTCTTCCTAATGGCACTGAGAGAATTAAGCTAGGGTTTCTGGACATGGTGGGGTTGTTGGCATTTATGGAACATTTATTTAGGAGGCATGAGGAACAGGAAGCAGAAGGGTGAGGAGGGGTCCAAGGAACTGCCCTTGTTTTTCCAGCCCAACAAGGCCACAATCTTCTCTTTGGTGCTCTTGCCAAGTACACAAACTGATGAATGTGAGACTGGCATTTGACTTTACAGAAGCAGCAACATAATCATGTGGAAAGTAAGTTCTTCATAAATGTTAAGATTATTTTTCTTTAAGTTCTTTAGTCATTTGACTTAATACAATAATGAAGAGAGAAGGAACGAGTATATAGACTGCTGCAAACTTTGTTGTTAAAAAGAAATCCCTCCAGCCAATTCGCTCCTTCTGTGAACAAAATCTTATGTCCTAAGAAAACATGTTCCCTTCCACATACATCACTGCTCAGTCCCAAAGCTTACCTCTCTGTGTGGAATTGCCCAGATAGCTCAGTGTGCAGGGCAGTTCCTGGGTCTCAGAGGGCATGGCTGTGTTCTCAGGTGTGTGTCTGTGTCCCTTGCACACCTGGGTGCGTTCGATGCACACTTTCCAGTTCAAGAAGCCCTCATAGTAGTCAGGTGAAGCCCTGGGGTGAATAGGTCCAAGGAGGCCCGCCCAGGAGTCAGTCTCCTCCTCAGGCTGTCCTGGGCAGAGACACCAGCATCCCACAGAGGGCAGCATAGGTTCAGCAGTTCCACTGTCCCATTACAGGTCAGGATTCAGACCATGGGTCTGATCATTTTCCCCTCCAGATGGATTTTGCTACATGTGAACTTGGTTAAAAGTTTCTAGACAATTTGACCAAAGATAATGGTTTCTTAAACCCTTACATAATTCCTATTTTAAACAGCCTCCTTCAAGCCTGGGAGGAGAACTGCTGAACCAGGGTTGACCCTTCGCTCTGTGCCTAGGGCCAGAGGGGTACTTTGATGTGGGAAGTACTCACCTGGCCTCTAGGGACAGTGGCAGCGCACCTCTGTGGGGAAGAAAGGGACTGGTGCGTTCGAATGCACAGCTTAGGAGGATCTTGACCACTCGGCCTCGCTGCCAACTGTCTCTTGGACTGGCCTCTTCAATGAGCTTCCAAGTGCAGAAGAGGCCTTTCTGCTACCCCCAGCTTTTGGCAGGGGAATCCCTCCCCACTATCATTATCCTGGAATTACTTAGTCCGCCCTGATGCCCTGCACATGGGCCACAGTCTAAAACAAGCCAGCTTTCTGACGGTGGCAGGTGGGACGGCACCACACCAATTCTAGGAAGTGCCTCTGCACTCTCTCTAGACAGGCAATGAGAAACAATGACAGAATTAGTAATCACACCTGGAAAGAGAGAGAGGGAGGGATAGGGAACACAACAACCAAGAAAGTGTAAAGGTGGATGCAGCTAGCTGATCATAGGAGCATTCAGAGATCAGGACTGTAAAGGCTATTTCCAAGGGAATTTGAAAAGGGGCAACTTCTCTACTCCAGTTCCACTTTTTCTTCCTCCCACCTTTCTGGCATCTCTGTCTGGTATCTCTTATCTCTTTCCAGGCCAACCTTCCCCCATCTCCAGTTTAAAACAAAACCAAACCTTCTTTTCTTCCCTCTCCCAAGAGGCCTCATCCTCACGTCACAGGGCAACCCCTACTCCAAGCTCTCTTCAGCAGCCAAGACCACTGGGTCCAGAAACCCTCTTGTCTCTATGGACTCAAAGGTGCCCAAAGGACCCAAAAGTTTGAAGTCATTCCTAGATCTTTCCTGGGACCCCCACAACTGATCACACCATCAGTGCGTACCATTAATCAACTGAGAGTACTCCCCATGAGTCACCTTTACCCTGCAAACTCATCACCTGCAAGTGCCTCCCTGCCTTGGCCAGACAGGCACCTCATAGCAGGGAGACTCAACAGGGGCTTTCTTGAACATTTTAGTTGCTCCCCACCACCCAGCCCACAGTGATCTTTCCAAAATGTACATCTGATTATTTGGCTTCCAGCTTAAAACTTCCCCTGTCACCTGCCACTCCTATATAGAAACAAAGAGCCAGGTGTCCCAGGTCGGGGCACTGCTGGGTCTCCCTCTTCCCAGTAATTCCTGATGCCTTCAGACCTCAGCTAACTCCAGAGAAGTCATCCTTTCTCAAAGAACAAGAACAATATTGATACTTTTTTTTATTTATCATCAGTGCAATAAAACTTTAGGAATCTCTGCTCCTAAACCATCCCCACACCTGATGTGAACAACTGCACTCAAGTGTTTGTAAACTCAATTTGCAATAACAAATAGTTTTCATGCAATCCTTTAGAGCATACCCAAACCTCTCTCCTCTGTTTTCAGATTGAATCCTCACTAGTTTTTAAGTGAGAGTTAGTACTGCCAGATGCTTTCTAGCTCCCAGGCACTCCAACACCAGCAGGCCCTGCTCTGCACAGTTCAGATCTCCCAACAAGCAGACATCAGGGAACGGCATTTCTTTGATGGCCAGGTAGAACATCAGTTGCCTATAACTACTAATGGCATAAATCCATGCCATTGCTCTCAGTTAGTGCTTCTCACAAAGTCTTATGCATGTTGAAGTCCCCTGGGAAACTAGCTATACAGCAAGAGGTGGAAAGGTTCTGGGGCTCTTGATTCTGCTGGGAGCAGGGGATGAGGTTGCAGGGTAGGAGCATCTGCCCTTGTCCTGAGTCCCCTCTCCTGGTCTTGGTCTATAAACACAGAATACCCACACACGCAGACCTCTGTACTTAACATCCATGTCCTTGAAAAGAGCTGGCTACATTAAAGCCCATTTATTTCTCTGTGTGTGACCAGAGGAAAAAGAAGCAGCTTTGAGGGATTTAATGTTTTCACTCCAGTGCATTCCATTCCCAAGAAACGCCTGACTGCCGGGCTCAGGCCACCCTGGAGTTCAAGTGGAACATTTACTGTCTGAACACTTCCAAACTCCCCTCCTCAGTACCCTTGATCCAGCCTTCCTAGTGAGCCGGGGGTCTCAGAGAGCAAACGCGGATGCGAGACTCCCGGTTAAATTCAGAAACGCAGTGTGTTAGCATCAGCTACTCCACTGAATAATATTTGCACATTTTCCCTTAGAGGAACTTGCCTTGCTTCAAAAAGCAATAACTCCACACTCCACTTCTTTAAACGCCCGCCTGCTCCCCGGAATAGGCTGGCTCATCACCTCCTCAATCCCATCTAGTAAAAGCACTTGCATTTACCTGCAAACTTGTTGATCTTTCTCCAAGAGCCAAGTTTAATGTCCAAACCGATGGCTCTGAAAGGTGAAGGAAGAACAATCCTGGGGACAGAACTCTTCAAAGGCTGCCGCAGCCCTGGAGAAGGGGCGGGAGTGTTGCCCCTCCCTTTGGGCCCCCCAGCGGCCACGCCCACAGACCTCACAGCCCCGCTGCCGCTCCCCCCCCCCCCACACCTGGGGTGGCCAGGCGGGACTAGGCTTGGAGCGGAATCCAAGGGCTGCAAGAGAAGGCTCCTTTGGTGGGAAAGGGTCGCTGCAGAAAGGGACCTGTTCCGCGCTTCTCTGAAAGCTAGCTCCGCTCTAAATGCTCCTCTGTACTTCACAAAAAGTGGTTCAGGACTAGCTGCAGGTTTTCTCTACCAAGAAGAGTTGGGAAAAAGTAAACCGAGTGAATATTCTGGTCTGTATTTTAAGAGTTCTTTGCTAAAGTTGATTAACTTGGCTACTTTCCTGCTTTCTCCTTGTCTTGCTCCATTGAAGCCCAAGGCTGTAGCCAAGGTTATGCTTGTGGAAAGCTCTCTCACACCACGTACACACACACATAGACACACAGACCCCACACAGAGATGCACAAGATAAAAAGACACACAAATACAGACACACACAGACACACATAGGTACAGATTTTTTAAAATCCCACAGAGAAGTGCATAAACCACACAGAAAGAGACACACAAACTACACACACACATACATACACACACAGGCTCATAAACTATGTTCAGAAACAGGTATGCACATATCACAGACACCACACACAAACTACACACTGACCCACAAACACAAAAATACAGAGAGACAGATAAACTACACAGGGAGATCATGTTTTCACAAAGAACAATATTGACACTTGCTTTTTGTCAGTGCTTGCTTTTGTCCCCTGCTTTTTGACCTCAGACAAACACACAGACAGAAAGTGGAAAGAGGGCCCAGAGCACAAATATGGAAGTACCTTGAGTGGATAGAAGTTCCTGGCTGACACCACCCTTATGGGATGGTGTGCACATGCGACCATGCAGGCAGATGTGTCAAAAAAAGAGTTGTAAATATCTGCAGCACAAATGTGGCCAAGAGTGGGGACTCCTTGAGCCTCCCAGTTAACTGGTACTTACATAGCTGCCAAATGTTGGCAGTAGGATCAGTCTTATCCCAGCCCTAAGGATGGGCCCTGTGTAGCCTTATCTTGGAGGAAATCCCACTCCCCAACTATTAACTGGCTCAGATAACCACATCTACATGTCCCAAACCAAAGGGCTAGGACCTCTGGGGCCAGCTGTGAGGGTGACGAAGGCACCATGGAGCTGGACAGAGTCCTGAAGACCAGGTACCTGTACCCAAGCCAAACAATGAACTGTTTACCTCTGAGTTTGTAACTTGTCACCAATCAATCTTTTTGGTTGTTAAAGCCAGATCCAGAGGGGTTTCTTTTCCTGGCACCTGAGAGTGAGCACTGGATGCAGATGGTGTCATTTTAAGCCAGCCTTGGCATAACTCAGGAGTGGCCTAGTATCTTGAGGGGGGTCTGGATTTCTTCAGTCAGAAGTCCTTGGTACTGGTCTCAGGAATCTCAGGTTTCTCCTGAGCTGGGCAGGAGGATTTGGGTTCAAAACAAAATTGGACCATAGATCTATATCTTCTTTGGATGGCTCAAAAGAAATTATAAAATAAAGGCTCCCTGCATGTTCCTGGCAAGCAGCCTCATCATTGAAATCTAACATGAAGGCCAAAGGTGGCTAGTACAGACTAATCAAATGTATAAATTTCAGTGTATCTGTTATAGAATCCGTTTGCTTATATTTTATGCAGCAATGGGCTTTATGTAGATGTTTGCATATTTTATGTTTGTGGGAGACTCCGTGAAGGCACCCCTTGCCTCTCACCCTTGTCAGACAGGGGACCCCAGACACCACCACTGGCATCCACCCATGGTTGGCATTGATGTCTGAGTGGAGAGTTCACAGCAGGTGAGGTCCATAGCTGCTCCTGCACAGGGAACTTTCCAAGGGACCACAGTGACATCAAAAGGCCTGTGACCACCGTGACATGATGTCAAGACCAGGTGTAGGAGAACTCTGGTGCTAGTGGGAGAGTTTACAGTGTGTGGCACTGTATCACAGCAGAGCTCAGCCCTCCCCAGTCCTTTCCTACAGCTCTGCAAAGAGTGGACACTATCCTAGTAGCGCCCTGGGGAGCTGAGGGCCTGTGAGGAGCCATACAGCCCACAAGAAGGGGTGCCTAAGTCACTGAGATGCCTACTGCATGTGGACATCATTTCTGCAAGCAGAGATGACTGAAGACAGATCAAGGAGCCCACAGTCAGGGAAAGACCCCTGTGACTTCCTCAGGAGCAGTCTCTGGCTACCTGCCTTCCTGACCACCAGCCCTGCTCCCCCCCACCCCCACCCAGGCACATTGATGTAAGGCTATCATCAGGACAACCACTGTCACCCCATAGACCTCCTCCTGACCAGCAGAGGGCAAAGTTCACCAACTGGCGGCCCTGTGATCAGCATAGGGCTGATTTCCAGGAGAAGCTAGCGACTCTTGCACCTCATTTCCTGCAGCACACCAGGGAAGGAGTCAGGACCCTGCACCCCTGACCAACCCAGGCTTTATCCAACGGGTAGGATCCTAGTGATAAAAGATACACAATAGCAGAGATCATGGCTGTAAAGTCTTTCTAGAAAAAAAAAAGTGATTTATCAAGCTTATGTTAATGCCCAAACATTAGCTTACCAAGAAGAACTGTGAGGGATCACAAGACCCCGAGCCACACAGCAGATTTAAACTCTGAGGAATCACATGCTCACGTGTCTCCCAGCTGCCTTGGGGAGTTAATCCTTGTGGAGGAGTAGCCCAGACCCAGGTGACACTGCAGCTAAACGTGGGAAGAGAGTGGTGTGTAAGGTGGGTGCCCAGGGAACGGCAGAGCAATTCAAAGGGGATTTCATGATAAACTTCAACATCTCAACATCTCCAAAACTAATGGCATTCCCCAAACTTCTTTCTCTCCCTAAAATGAAGAAATTTTTGCAAGTCAAGATAGCTTATATCACATGGATTTAGGACGCTTTTTCAAAGCTTTTTAGATTCTAGTTAAACCCGAGCATGAGTCCTTGAAGACTAAGACTGGCAGTGGTGACCACAAGGCTGAGCAGTTTCTTCATCCAGGCAGATCACTCTTTGGAGAGCATGCTATGAGGCTAGGTACTGTGGGTACATACACTCTTGCTCAAAAAGCCATTTATAGACATTGAGGATCCAGATATGGGCCCAGCTCAGGCCATGCCAAGTGCCTTTCAGAGACAACAGAGCCAAAGACTAATTTTGGGGTCTTGGATCAAATCTCAAGCAGAAGAAGGGCCACTTCTATCTGACCCCCATCCCACACTCCTCTACAATAGGACCTGCTGAGCAGCTGCCTGTGCAGGTCTGGTCCAGGACTGAGACTGGTGTGAAGAGTGGAGCTTATACACTTCAGCTCAGAAGGACAGATAGTAGCATTCAGCATACAGAAAGGATAAACCACAGAGCCAAGCCAGAGCCACATGGGCTGTGATCAAACATGAGCAGGGGACTCTGCTGAAGGCAGGAAGGAGCAGAAGGCATAGCCACTTGAGCAAGTCCTGCAGGAGGGAAGGCAAAAGTTGTCCTCAGGGACAGTGTTAGGTACACTCTATGCAGGGAAACCAGGAGTTTTTGTCTGGAATTCTAACAACCCTTGCTATGCTTTGGCACTGTTATGGTTTGGATGTGGTTTGTCCCCCCCAAGGGAAGCTTGGACCTCAGTATGGCCATGTTGGGAAGGTGGGAACTAAGAGGTGGGCCCTAGTGGAGGTTTTTGGGTCACAGGTTCATGCCCTCGGAAGAGATTTAGGAACACTTTTGTGACCCGAATTAGTTCTTTTGAAAGGGTTCTTAGAAAAGAACAAGCTTGGCCACACCCAGTCTCTTGGCTGCTATCTTGCCACATGAGAATTCTCTCTCCTATTCTGCTCCTGCCATTGTGATGCTATCTGCCATCAGATCCTCACTATTACCTGAGCTGATGCCAGTAGCATGGTCCTGAACCTCCAGAACTGGGAACTAAATAAGCCTCTTTTCAGTTATTCAGCCTTTGGCATTTTGTTACAGTAATAGAGAATAGATTATTATAAGCACCCTGTGAAGTTCTTGTTAAATCTAAGATCGCAGCTTTATACACATTCTAAATATGTCCATCATCATTTTTATCAGTAAAAAAGCAAACATGATGCATCAAATCAATTAGTCCACAATTCAAAATATTGGTGGAACCTCCCCAAATTAAGGGCTCTTAATGGGTATAACTGAAGTGTTCCATTGTTCCCATAGGTGGATTCATTTTCCATACAATTGAATAGGTTCTGCTGCACAAATCTTGATCTGCTAAAGTGAGCTTTAGGCTTCATTACTTGAAGGAGGCTAAAAAGTTAAACTGAAGATAACATGTTACTGTCCTAGAATCCTCTTGGGCAAAAATGAAATTGTGACTATGAAAAACAAAGCCCCCACACTTTTTAAAAATGTGAAGAGCATGATGTAAGAGAATGAAATAAATAAACCTTTTGTTTAAGTTTTTAAAAAAAGTGGGGGCGGTCAAGTTTGTCTCAGGCAATTGCCAGTCTGTCTCAGGCTTCTAACCATGAAAAAAAAGTGGAGCTCCACCTCTTGTGGTAGAGGCCTGCTTGTTCCAGATCTGTGCTCCACACAGCCACACACTCTGCTGTGGTTCTGCACATCTCTAGAGAAGCAGTTTTAGTCCTGGAAATCTTCTGGACTCTTAAAAGCTCTCTCAGATCCTCAATTTTTATCTGGGTTATAAATCTCAATAGTTACCATGTGGAAAATTAAAATTGAAAAATTTTCAAGTATTAAAATATTTTAAAATATAATTTATGGTAAAAGGACATGAAGAAAATCTGGCTTCATGCAGACATGTTAAGTGGGGAGAGAGGACCTGCTGGACACCCTGCAAGGAAACCCCAGGCATCGAGGATGATGGAATATGATGGACATCATTATCCAAAGTACATGTATGAAGACATGAATTGGGTGTCAACCTACTTTATATACAAACAGAGATATGAAAATTGTGGTATATATGTGTAATAAGAATTGTAATGCAAAAAAACCCAAACTACATGTATAAAAACTTGAATTGGCATGAACACACATTATATACAAAGATATGAAAAATTGTGCTCTATATGTGTAATAAGAATTGCAATGCATTCCGATGTCGTGTATTTAAAGAAATAAAATCAATTAATTTAAAAAAAAAAAAAAAAAAAAAAAAAACAGGCATCATCAGACAAGACTTTGAGAACCAATGTTCTAGAGACAGAATACATCTGCCAGTCCACTGATTTGAGGGTTGGTTGCATGACTGGCTATGGCCAACAGTGTGGGTGGAGGTGACAGCACAGTCGGCCCTCTTGTACCTGTATCACAATGAGACACACCCAGAGGTATGTGAGGCAGAGGCCCAGTGGACCTGTAATCCAGAGCCATCCCGCCAAGGCCAGCCAATCTAGGTGCATAAAAAATACTGCTTTTTAAATACCACTGACTTTGGGGTATTTTTGTTATGCAACACATGTTGACTAACAACAAAAAGAGCTGATGATTTTAAAAAAAAAGCACATGAAAATTTTAGCCAAGCTGAAAACAGATTGATCCTGGCATTCCCCAATTTGATCGTGGATAAGTTCCCAGAAAAAAACTTTCCATGTTTGGCTCTCTTATGCCCAGTGCCAAACATTCTATCCCTCAATAGAGAAATCTCAACATGAAATACAAACTTTTGCATCAACCAACACCAGTGACTTCAAGTTCTAGTGCACTAGACCCACTCCTATTCTCTGTCCTTACCTATGCAGAGAGCTTCCCAAACATAAGCAGCTCAAACCCAATTCCATGGCCAACTAGTCCAGGGACATCCCTGGCCCAAGCCAATGGGAACAGGAACAAGGACTGTGAAGATGGCCAGAGCTGGGCAGAAGATCAAGGGAAAGAGAACACTGAAGGCTCCAGGACCCCGTGGCCACGAACACCAACTCTTCTCCTTAGAACTTCTCCTGATGATTACTTCTCTGTCATGGAGTCTAAACTAAGACTGGCATGGCTTAACCACTAATGTATCGAAGATTAATTTGTGTTTTGGTTGTAGCACATCCAGTGCTAGTCTAACTGGTTAAGAAAGCTCAGCCTACAATTTTGTGACAGATGTTTTATTTATAGGGAATTAAAATTTCGGCATATATATGACACAAACATTATATAGTACGCTTGCCATGATAGAAGTTATGATACTGTTCACAGAAAGGCCTCAATTCAAATTACATAATGCATACACTAAAATGGTACACCTGGGGAGACAAGGAGAGAATCAAATGGCCTTTTTATTTTTCATTTTTGTTTAAATAACCTCTGGATGCATTCAAGTAATACTGATAATAACGTTCAAAAAGCTTTTAATAAACAAATTTGGAGTAAAATTAGTTGAAATATTTATAATACGATTTAATTATTACACAGTATTTTCAATATACAATCAAGACGATGCACGACACTTGAAAGAAAAAAAATCTATTGCACCCACAAGTAAAAAGGCTTTATTCATTTTTGGGATGCTGCAATTCAGTATTTATATAAACATGTACACACTTTAGTAAACACAGAGTCCTATGTGTAATGCAGCATTATGGGTGAGAAGACACTTTAAGTCTCAAAAATGATGTTAAGTGTCCACATAGTGTTCCACGTGCACAGGCTGATTTTCCCATCATTATTCCATTCATTATTCTGATCACGGGGAGAGAGGACCTGTCACTCTGCCTCCCTCCCACACATTCTGAGGACACACCAGATATTCCGCAATCTAAACAGCAGCACTCTGCTTTGCTTGTTCAGTCTCCTTTTGCTACCTGATTGCATTCCTCCATTTTAGTGTCCTGTTAAATAATCTTGCGTAGAATCTGAAGCAAATGAATCTACATCCTCGTTATCTGAGTCATCAGTGCTGTCATCGGCAGCTGGCTCTCCTGTGAGGGCTATGCGAGCATAATCATCTGTGTCTATGGATTTGCAAAAGTGGATAGCATATTTCAGCTTCTCCTCCAGCACCTGCTTACAGGAATACCTGGGCAACTTCAGCAAAAAGAAACAGGTGTAGGATTCAGGAAGGAAGTGGTCAGGGGGGTTGTATTTATCCAGGACCTGTTGATGACAAATATTAAATTATCAGAGACTACATACAAGGATAGATAAAATTACAAATCGATTTTTTGTGTTCATTAAATTCCTGACTCTCACAAAAATCATCAGTTTTTGGCTAAGAATAACAAAGTACCAGGAAATAAAGAATCTAGCCAATTTTAGAAATAAAAGGGAACAATTCATTCCTAGGACTTGTAAAAAAGAAAAATGCCAATTAGTTATTGTAATGATTACTTTTTACCAGTCAATCCCTAGAAGAGAGATGTAGAATGTCTCATCTCTGTTGGCACAGATAAGACTCCTTCCTGCTGGCACAGGACCAGGAGTTAGACCCAATACTCACCCACTTAGGGAACCCTCCACAAAGCCATCTGCCCAATTTGGCCACTAAAGACTGACACTAGAAAGCAGCAAGAATTATGGACAAAATGTAGGAATAACCTACTTTTTTGAGAGAAAAACTGTACATGCTCTCAAAGATTTCCTTGAAGAGTGGATACTTTCCCAGCCCAGGTTAGGATGTGTTTGGGGAGAAGCCATTCCTAATTCTTCCAAGCATGCCAGGGAGAGAGGGACCTCCCACAGGGCCCAGTCCCTAAAGTTGTTACTACCAGAATCTCAGGATAGAGAGGGGAGTGTTAGGTCTTTCCACCTCAGTGGCCAGAAGGCAGATTGAGCTTTTTTTCTACCATCATCCTGCTGAGGTAGAACCTAAAGTAAAACTCTCATTCTCAATCTGAGGAGCAGTGTCATTTTTCTCAGTTAGTAGCATGTTGCTTAATGATTCACCTAATTTAACCAGATAATTAAACAAATGCTTTACATAACATGTGTGTTCAAAAACTAGAATATGCTGACATAACAGCAGTATATACTGGTGATGGCCAGACACATTTCTTAAGACCAGTAATGGTAAAGTAAAGGTAAATGTGATGATAAAATTTTGATCCTTCAAATGAGTGAAGTTGGATATACACTTGTTTCTATGAAAACACAACAGACCATTTTTCAGTCTACTGTGGGATTATGTGCAAGGGGCACGACACTTCAACTGACACCAGCCCAATACCCATTAACTCAGAGACAAGCCCACCTGGATGACGAAGTCTCTGCCCCGGAAGTCGGCAATGGTCCTGGGCAGCCTAGTCCGGCCCCACACAAAGCGAAGGAAGAGGGAGCGTTCTGTGTTAGAGAAAGACTCCATCACTTCCCAGAACCACTGAATCAGGGATGCAGAGGGCTCGATTCCTTTATATGTTGCCACAGACTTCAAAAGATGCAGTGGGATGTCTGGGCTGCCACAAACCTGCCAAAGAACACTCCATCAGGGCTGGCTGACACTTCAACACTTTCAGTAAGAATCTGTCATTCTTTTTGCTTAATTTAGGCTTTCTTTTGGGGTGAGGGAAAGTCCCAAGGGACCCAGGTAGACATGAACACAACCCTCCACTTCAACCTTGTATGGGGTGGGTGTAAGAGGGACACACACTGTGTGTTTTTACTACATTCAACACTCATGGACCTATCTTAGATTTCCAAATTCAAGGTCTTAACTAAGAAATGAACTAGTAATCCTGATGAGTGAGTCACTATGCAAAAGGCAGTTCCAGGGCAGCACCATGCAGGGGCTGGCATACCATTGTCTCTAGTTCATATCCAGTAAACAGAGAAAGAAGGGGGACAGGCACAACTCGGGCCATCCCTTCCCGAACAGCAGCCACTTGCTCATCAAATTCATGGAGTCTGGAAGAAAAAACTCACTTTACACTTCTGTCTTTGGTGGCATTGACTCTGTTCTGCTGACACCAAGCCTTACCACACAGTACTATCACACACACCTCCTAGCTGAGAAGGGCTGAGAGGAGCAACCCTGGGTGACAAATCCATGTGTGTTGCAAACCAAAGAACACTCCATCAGGGCTGATTGACACTTCAACACTTTTAGTAAGAATCTGTCATTCTTTCCGCTTTGCAAACCTAGTTACCACAGAGCTTCTCACAACACTGAGTCCCTCTAACTGGTACAGAATTAAGGTCCCAAGTTTTCAATTCTGCAAATATTTAAATGAAATGGATACAGGTGTATTATAATAAGTTGGAAATCAACCTAGAGTTGATTACATGATGTATTATTAATAACATCATTAATAATATTACCATTAATCACTCACCTGTTACTTTTCTCAAAAGAATAGAACTCTAAAACATATTTATTTCAAAATTACCATAAGTGGCATATTATTTACTCAGTTTGTTTTTACATTTGTCTCATAAATGGGCTAAGTTACAGGCACTCCAAAACACAATTCTCAAATTCATAAGAAACCCAAGGAACTGTAATCAGACACTGTAGGTCCAATAGCAATATGCAATGCTGGAGCAGACACTGCGTAACCCTAGAGCAGACTGTGGGATTACAGCTTGTGACTGCAGTCAAAGCTCCAAGGTAGATGTGACACTCACCAGGACTATCCCCAACCAGAGTCCAGCAAGCAAAGCCTACCAACATGCAGGAAGCAATGAAAGGTGCTGTGGTGTCACTGACCTACTACCACACCCCACCTGAGCTGTGGCATCCAAGGCTGCACGCACTTAGAGATGCTGCTCTATCACACAGAGCTCCTGACCTAACGCTATCCCTGCAGAGCTGACATAGAAAGCACTGAGGGGGACAAACAGGCCTGAAGGGCCCTGTAGGGGCAGTCCCCTAAACAGACAGATTGTATCTACCTCAGTATTCTAGTTAGAGCCAGAAAACTCAGACTAGAATAGGAACTACTCTGATCCTGGTCACAAAATAAGCTTTATGACCACAGATCAGTAATAGCTAGAGCCAGTCCCATTAACATTTTGCTCTATGTGACACCTTTATGTGGAAAAAAAAAAAAAAAAAGTAGATATCTAACCAACCATTTCCTGCTACTTTTGCTATTTTAGTAAGTCAAAGCAAATGAGGACAGATGACCACAAACCTGTAGTTTATTGCCAGCCGGACATATTCTGCACGGTTGTCCAGGGTGATATGTGTGTACTTAGAGCTCAGCTGGATGTCCTGGCCACTGGCGCTTGGCACCGTGAAAGGCAGGCTCATGGCTTCAAACTCCTCTGAGGTAGCTTCATTGTCACGGATATACATGAGCCCAGGAATAAAATCTTTATCAACCTTTTGAGGAGAAAGAGCCCACATGTTGAATCAGGCTTGTTCCTGTAACAGACTCCAATATTCCCAAGCACACTGTCACGGCAGACCTTAGTGTGCCTCAGGGTGTATCTCGAGGTTACAAGCATATCACATGTACCAAGAAACAAAAGGAAGACATAACAAGAAAGTACTTCACCCAAGAAGCCGATCAAATTCATCATTCAACAAAGTTCTTAAAATTAACTGCTGAGAAAATAACAGAAACTGGTGGGTGATAGACTATTCCCTGTGCAGTGGCATGAAGGACTGGGCAGCAAAGGGGAAAGCCTGGCTATGGCTGCTTGCATCAGGCAATCCCTCCCCAGTCTGAGGCACTGCCCAGTCACCCAGAAGCTCAGCTTTTGCACAAGAAAAAGACAGTGGGCTTTCTTATCTGACAGGACCATAGGTTGCAAAGCACTACAAAAGAGATGATAAATCAAGATCTACAAGCAAACAAGCCTCACATCCACACACCTTCTTTGTGACTAGAAGGTAGTCATTGGCCAGTGGCCTCAGTGACCCTGGAGTGTGAATGAGGCCAGACCCCCAAAACAGGCTATGCCTTATAACAAGATCCCAGGGAACCCCCACACAGCCCAGGTGAGTCACCTCACTGAGGTCTGCAATGGTGAGGCTCATTCCAGCCAGCTGCTTCCACACAGGCTCAGCGAGGTTGAGGCTCAGGGGACTCCCGGTTCGGATGGCAATGCCCAGTAATACTCCTGATGATTCAAAACACAAGAGACAGAAGATACTTGAAATGGATGACAAAATTGCTTCTAGTTCACTCAAACACGCCATAGAGCACTGGCTCTGCACCAAGGCCCCAGTGCCTTCTAAATCAACATTATCCAAACTCACAGATCTAGGCTCACTCTCAAAATCTTGTTCCCTACTCTAACTCCATTATTTCCTTCTGTTCCTGGAAGATGAATTTCTTACTCTTTGTATTCTTTCCACACACAGGTCTAAGCCAGACTGAGGCCAGTTCCTATTCCTTTGATGGCAAAGCAAAGAGCTGAAGGTTCTCCAAGAAGATGGGTGTTCTACCAGAGAACAGTGGTGTGACATTGAGGCTGGGAGCAATCTGCAAAGACCCTAACGGGTCAAGAGGGAGGGAATAGCCCACGCCAAGACCTCCCTACCCCATCTGATCCTAAATTTCAAATACATTTAGAATGAAGAAACACAGTCATTTCAGATCCTCTCAGTGTCAAATGCTGCTTCCAGCCCTTAGCATGCCACAGTGGACCACCAGGTTCTGTATGTCCGTAGCTATTCATGGATTGGCTATAGCTTCTGAAGTCAGCACTACCAAGCCCTGAATGCTGGGCAGGCACAGAACTAAGAACAGCACCTTGTTCACTCCCATAACTTTGGCAAAACACACAATAAACATTAAAAATCCTTTTCACTGGTAAAGCTCTCAAAAGTTAAATATTTAAAACATCTACTGTCTCTTCCAAGACTGAGCAGATACTAAACTAATTTAAAGGTGAACATAAACTTGACCTTGCAGCATCACAGACAATTGAGAAGACCCACCCAGGAAGCGGAACATGCTGCTGTGCACAGGCGCCCGAGCAGCCGGATTGAATAGGTAGCAGTCTCGGTTGGCCCCAGACTCATCCCTCCCATTAGGTGTCACGATTAGAAGGGGAGTGAGTCCGTTCTGCAGCTCTTCACAGATCTCAGCTATGGACTCGCTGTAGCCACCACCACAGTCATCCACAGATTCACCTGGTGGGAAAAGAGAACCAGCAATGTGCAGGCTGCCTACTCCCACCCTTATGAAGAGCACCAGGCAAGCAACCACTGGAGCACCCTGCATCCCACGTGCATGTGCCCTCTGCCGACAGTCCCAGCAAACTCAAGGTCTACCCCTCAGGAAAGCCACTTATTCTCCAGCATATGACAACTTCTCACCCACAAACTTGACTTTCCAGACACGGTGAGGAAGGAGAAGGCTGTCAGGACTGAAGGAACTCATCTTAGCACACATCTGTCCAAAGACAGACTTGGTGCCATCAGGACCAGCTAACCCACCTTTACTCCTGGAGCGCTTGACCTAGAGAGAAGAAAATAAGAAAACATGAAACAGCTGCTCAGCAATATGCACACAGCCTGGCTTGCACCTGTGGAGAACACTGGGCCCTCAGGATTCTCCCCGACTCTACCCCTTACTACTCTGTTTGCTGAAGGACAATCTGCTCTCCCTGAGCCTGGATGCTAGCCTAGCCCACTGCCTATGTAGCCTCCTCTTGCATCTGTAAACCTGTGGACAATTACTGCCTGAGGAGCCAGCATGAGCAGAGCCCACAGAGATCGCATGCATGCCTCATAGCCACTGTGAGCACCTGGCAAATAATCAAAGCAAATCCTTGGGGAAACAGAAAGAATTGACAAGCACCTCGCTCCTCCTAAGCCCTCACCACAGCTCCAAGATTGACTCATTTTCCTCATCTCCTATACCCCAAACCCTTGGAGGACCTCAGAGACCTACCTCTATGGCTCCTCATCCTGATGTAGTGTGTAAGGAGGCAGCATATGTCTCCTGTCATGGGTGCTGTGCAAACAGACTATCCAGGGCACTTTGTACATCCAAGGCCATCACCCCCTCACCCCACTCAGCAGGTCATCAGTGATGTGTATGGCAGTCCCTAGGATTGGTGGTCTGAACAAATACACCTTCCAACAATGACACATGGTATCACTACTCCTTCACAGATCCTCATGCTTTATAACTTCAGTTACACCATACTATTGAACTATACTGCCACGATCTCCATGGAACAAGGTGCCAGTAACTCCCAAAGCTGTCCTAGGACAGATTCCCAGTACTCAAAGATTCATGCCAAGAGGAAGACCAGACACATTACCTCAACCAGAATAATACCTCCCCCTCCTTTCATCCACCCACTGTACTGATCCCAAGTCCAATCCTGCATCACTGAGTCACCCTCACATGTACAATCACTGTGCATGCACACAGTTGTCATCCTAAGCTAAGATTTGAACAGATCAAATGATGCTGGTGTTCTCAGTTTCCCTTAGAGTTGTCAATCCAGGCTATAGTTCACAATCATCTGGGAAGCTCAGACTGAGATAATGACAGCATGAAAAGATGAATTAAAAATGGTCACTGGAATGAATTTTCATGCTGACTCCCAGAAAAACCCTTGTCATCTTTAACCACTTCAAGTGAGTTCTAGGTCCAATTTGAACAGCTAATTCTCCTTACAGCACAAATAATCACAATCAAGACTAAAAATAAAAGTGACACTGAAAGTAATAGTTTCCTGTAGAATGAACTTTCGTCTGAGCCACATACTCAACTAAATGTCCACAAATGCTATTTCTTTTAAACTTCACAGCAATTCTTTAAGGTATCCGCTATCCTCACAGGAGACTGAACTACCAAAAAGGAATGTGTCCACAATGTTACAACTATCACATGAGTGGTGAGATAGGGTCTAGCTTCCAGTTCAACCACTGTGCTGCCTCCCCTGACTGACAGTACCAACTAGCAGAGACCACCCATCCTTTAGGAAATAATGGCCATGTGAACAGTTTCAACACTGCATATGCACAGTGTTTTCTCTGGTCAGATGATTTTAACTATCTTTAATCTGAATTTTCTAAATGTTCAGAAACGGCATGTATTAATTCTATAATAAATTTTAAAGTAATTAAAATTTTTAATGGACACTGATTTTCAGCTTTTCCTGTTATAAAACTAAATCATATTCTTAACAAACAAAAATTCTCTAGGATGACAAACTGCATGCCAGCATCTCTAGAATAGTTCCCACAGATAAATGTGAGCTTCCCTCCTCCAGTGTCCCCACAGGAGGCTGGTGCTGGACAACATCACCAACAGCTGTGATAGTTAGGGCAGAAGAACCACACAGCCATTGTGCTGGTGTCCTGTGTTCACCTTAGATGCACTGCATGTTTTCCCCATGCTCTAATTTTGGTTGAAAAACAATTCTATTTTCACATTTGTGGAGAACTTTCTAGCCTCAGAAGGAGTTTGCCCCAAACTGCAAGCACCTGTCTGGTGGCTGGGGGCTATGGCTGTACCTGAGCAGTCCCCAGGCATTAGTCCATATTATGCATAGTAGAGCTGAAGGGTGTTACCTGCCTTTTTAAAAATACCTACTATAAATTTGTTTGCCATCTACCCATGAATTATACATTTCTGAAGCATAGATATATAAAGATACATAGCAAAGAGGTATTCTTGAAAAATCTAAGAGGACAGAAACAGGGTGTCTAACCTGGGTTCTAAACACCTACATTCAGAGTCCCAAGGAGCCTGTGTGTGGTCCTAAGACAAGTATGCGCTGGATGGTGTCAGCCACCAGATTTTCTTAACTTATGAACTTAGTATTCATGTCCTAATGATGCAGAGCAAACCAAAATGATCATCCAAGGTGGGGAAATAAAAGCTTTTTTATGAACTTAATTAAACAACCCATTTATTTGTGGAATTGACTGACTGACCTACAGCTTAGCATTAGATACTCTGACGTTAGTGGAAAGACCAGTTCTACAAATATGGTCACATGTGTTGTCCAACAAAGGACAAGTTTGATGTCTTAATTCAAAATGCCCCCAAGTACAACTCTGAAAAAATCTTTAGTCATGTAATCAACATCAGGGTAAAAATCATGTGTTAATACAAAGGTTCAGGAACAAAGATTTTGTTCTTCATGGCTGTTTCAGATCCAAGAGATGAGGCCAATTTCATTTGCATATTAAATGTCAAGTGCTGCACACTATCATAATCAGTGACCAGGATTCTCTTTATTTTGAATTTTTTTTAAACTGTAAGTTTATGCACATTTAGCAGCAGCATAAATTAAAAAATGGACTGCTTTTACTTCTTAAAAGTATTAATGGGCTGGGGTTGTGGCTCAGTGGTAGAGCACTTGCCTGGCACATGTGAAGCACGGGTACGATCCTCAACACCACATTAAAAAAACTCCCAGAGCCAGGTGAGGTTGACAGAAATGAGAATTATTACTACTTACAACTGGACATATGCATCAAGGGCCTTTGACCTGTTCTACTTCTTTGAGCTTAACTTGTGAAGGTAACTAGAGACACAGTTTAGATAGCCCTGTTTGTATTAGAAACACATGGACAACGACTTCTAGCCTCCACCAGGGAAAATCTCCCAGAGCTTGGCAAGCAGCTTGTAAAACAGACAGTCCCGCAGAATCCTACTCCATGGCCTGAGAGGTGCAAATGACATACGAAGTAGGAAAATATTAAGTGACAAAAGAAAGTAATTCAGTTTTGCTTATAATACACACACACTCATACCCCAAAAGGAATAGTAGTAGTTATCACCATGTGGTAGAAATGTGGCTGATTTTTACTTTCCTCTTTTTTACTTCATCTTCTTTGTGCTTTTGGGTTATCTGAAATAATTTCACTTTTGCTATAAAGGATAACATTTATATTCCTATTTGGTAGCCTCAGCATCAAAATATCATATATAGAAAGTGCCAAGAAGGAAGGAGGCACCTGCTGTTCAAGCCCAGGCACAAGGATGTCAAGCTACAAGCACTCTTGTCCTCACTCAGGCTGAAGGGACACCCCTTGCACCCACGAAAGCATCACTTCTAACACCTTCAGATTGAGTTAACAATCTCCATGTTACCTGGATTCGGTTCAGCTCTACAACAGGACCATGTTGACGATCTCGCACCATAGTTGCTTGCACCACCTTTCGGAAAGCAGCCTCCTAACACGTGGCAAACAGACAAGAATTTAGAATAGGAAACAGCATCACCCAGAGAGAAAGCAAATCATATCTGCTTAAAATCTTCTGTTCCAGCAAGTTAGACTTCCTTAAGAATAATTTACTGCCAACTTCTTTCTTGGATTGTGAGGGAACAGCTTGGCATTGCTGCACACAGGGTTACACAGCAGGCAAGCAAGGCCAACAGCTGGGCAAACAGAAAGAGCCCTCAGGAAGAGTTGGGCACAGAGCAGAGGGCAGGAACCTAGAAAGCTCCTGCCCTGACTCAGGTAAGAAGGCCAAAGCTTCCCTGCCAAACAGCAAGTCCAGTAGCAGCAGCCTGGTGTTAAACCACTAACTATGCCACAAAGCAGTGATGAGTCAAGGACCCCATGAATTTAGCCAGGCCTGGGGTGGGGCATTAGGAGACAGAACAGGAAGTGAAGTATGCCGTGAGTATGCACTGAAGGAAACCCGAGTGCCCGGGGCAAACACTTGACAGGACAGCTCATGCAGCACAGTGGGCTTAAGTCTCACAAAGGAGGAAGGCAAGCTGGCCATGTCCATATAGGCAGGGTGCAGGAAGAGAGCACAGTCGTGCCAAAAGAAGGAAGGAAGGGGACTTGAGGGACAGTCAAACAGACAAGATCATTCAGGTGGGGGATCCTGGCCCTCTTTGCCATGTGGAAGACAGTGCCATCGTACACAGTGAGGGGCACTGTAAGAGCACAGGGGACCCCCAGCAGATCCTGAATCTGAGAACTCCAATCCCTGAAGGTAGAAGGTGGGGTCATAAGTGGCCCCAGGAGGCAATCAGACATAGGAAGAGATCCAAAGAGGTGTTGGGGAAGCATCCCCCTCCACCTGCTCTCCTGTGTGTCCCAAACACACCCGGGGCAGTTCCTCCTACTGGGAGTATTCCCCTGCTTTGAATCACCCACTGCCACCCATTCCTTCTGTACCACCATCTTTGCTGCCTTGAATGGGAGAAAGTAACACCTCCTACCTCTCCACAGTCTATGACAACACCACCTCAAACCTTTCCAGGTTAGGCCACTCACATGTTCCCTCCCACTGCTACTGCCTCAGCATAGGAGCCTGGGTGCCATTGCCTGTGCTGCTCCCACTTACTCTGACCTCAGCTGGGAACCTGCTGCAGGACACTCACTCTAGGGGACACTCACTATCCCATGTGGGATGTCCTGTCTCTCACTTTTCTTCCCTTCCTATGAGAAAGGGCTTTTCTCCCATTAACTTTGAGGGTTAAAACAAAGTAAAGGGGAAAGTAATCATCTTTGCTACTTTTTATTGCTAAAAAGTGGTTGAAATTCAAGTTTCATATCAATTTTACCTGCCACAAATTTCTTCCTGCTCCCATCAACAGACAGAAGATCTTACCCTTCATCACAACCCTTACCACTCAGCATCTTCAGGTACACATGAAAGTACAGTGCATGCACCCATCTTTTCAGCAGAAATTGTTCTGGCCAAGTGGAAACAAAGCCAACCCTAAACAAATAATCTGTTTGGAGAAGACTCCAAAACAACTGAATTTTATTATACTTCAGAATAGATCACGCCCTTTGATTATATATATATATATATATATATATATATATAAATCAAAGAATCATAGACTCTTCAGGATTAGAAGGATGCTCAACTCACCTATGCTTACACAACAATTCCCTAACTATATAATAAAGAGCCCCTTCTAGATATCTCATCAAGTTGCTTGTCAGAAACTTAACAACTTCCAGAATGGGGACCCTTTAACCTCTGAATCAGGCATTCCATTTCTTCTTCCTTTTTTTTTTTTTTTTTTGTACTGGGGATTGAACCCAGAGGCTCTTAACCACTGAGCCACATCCCTATCCCTTTTTATTTTTTTAATTTTGAGACAGGGTCTCGCTAAGTTGCTGAGACTGGCTTTGAACTTGCAATCCTCCTACCTCAGTTGGTTTAAAAGTGTGTGCTTGGGCATTCCATTTCTAGGAATCTCTAATCATTAAAAATGTCAAGGGATCAAAACCTGCCTAGAGACTTTCAGATACCCTCATTCCTGATTTTATTCTTTCCTATTCAATGACTATTCAGCAAAGAATCTCTACCTTACAGATTCCAGCACAAAGTGGCTATCTAAGCTATCTGATCTTCTATGCGCCCTCTGCTGGATGTCCCTGAGAGAAGAGATTACCTCATTATTTCTGTTTCCTGTGTCAATGGGGATAGGAAGCCTCAAGGCCCAACAGGCAGAGAATCAACACACCAACAAAGGATCAGTTGTATGAACCCGACACTCCCATCCAGAGAGTGAAGGGGAGGAAGAGATTCTAAGGGGAAAATACAACTATACTATTTTGAGTACACACTTCAAATGAAATGAATCTGGTTTCTCATTGATACATTCTAATGTAATGTAACCCAAAATACAGGTTGGCGTATAGTGGACACTTAGGGAACACTTGCTGAATGAGCTGAATTCTATAGTCAACATTCCCAGCTTAGGGAATTTTGTTGAGTTAAATTTATTGAAGATATCAGCATCACTTATGCCACAGATTTCTACAAAAGTACCTTTCCCTGGGATATTAGGATCCCTCGTAGTGTGTCAAACCCAACAGAAGGCCCAAGTCCAGTTTCGTCAAGTGAGCCCTCCAGGTCAAACATGGGGATGCAGGGGCAGAAGAGCTCTGAGATGTGATGCAGCAGCAGCAGTCGATTTCTCAGAGCAATTATGGGAATCTCCTGCAAATGATTGTATTCCATGGGGACCTAAAAACATTGAGACTGTGTTAAGTCAACTTAGATGTCAAAGACACAGAAAAGCCACAGTTTATAAAAGAATTCTGAAAATTCACCCCCGTCTAAAAAAAAGAAGCACTGTGATTTGAGTTTAGTTTGCAAAACCTCACTGTGTTACTTCTAGAATAATATACTATATTTACTAAGAAACATGTGAGGCATGTACTATCAGAATCATTTCACGTACTTTATAAAATAAAGAAGGCAACATGTTGATGGGTTTTAAAATCACTAATTTGCAACATTATGAATTATCTCTGTAAATATGTGGTTCTGCAAGTATGAAGCATGTGTGGCTGCATATGCATGATCCAATATATGGGTGGTAACTGTCACAACATGATCACCTCCTTACCCACCTACCCAAGCAGCACTGACCTGTGCAGGGAGCTTGCCAGCACTGGCAGGCTTGCTGGTCGACCAGGCAAGTGTGTGCGCTGAGCCGCAGGCCACGCGGTTGACCTTCTTACCCTGAAGGGCAGCTACCAACCGAGGTCTCTGAATGGCATTTGTTGTTCCATCTCCTAGTTGTCCCTCATCATTGTCACCCCATGTATAAACTTCACCTAAATGAAGTGAATTTACAGTAAGAAGTTGGATGCCATGACCAGTGAATGCACAACTGCCAATGTCTTCCCATCACATTGTCAGCTTTCGGTGCCCTTCATTTCACTGTTGATGGTTACCTCTCTGAATATCAACTTCACATGTAACCTAGATATGAACACACTCTAGTCATGCATCCCAAGAGGCAAGCATACTTCCTGAGACTCTCCATAGTCTCTGATGTTAACATGTGTTTTCTGAGGTATAAAAGACTGTGGTCTTAAAAGATCCAATATCGTGGGTTCATTAGTTCACAAAAGTAGTATGTGTGGCTGCACATGCATGATCTAATATATGGGTGGTAACTCTGTACTGAACAATAACTGTAGCTGTTCTCAATCTGAACAAATTACATTAAACAGATGTTAATATCCCTAATAACCCAAAGTGCTCTTCCATGTAAAATGGAATAGGGAGGGGCTGGGATTATGGCTCAGTGGGGAAGCACTTGCCCAGCATGTGTGAGGCACTAGGTTTGATCCTCAAATTAAAACAAATAAAGTAAAAACAAATAAATAAAATAAAGGTATTGTGTTCATCTACAACTAAAAAACATTTTTTTTAAAAAAAATAAGACAGGGGAAAGTCAGTTTTTAGGAGAACAAAATCCATATGTTAAAAGAACTTTCAATAGTTACTCAGATCCTGGACAGAAGAGTCATCATCATGCATGAGAATCATTATTCTTTTCAGTTTACCATGTTGGACCCCAATCCATGAACACTACCATAAAAATATTCTAAGGATAAGATCCCTGGTGACCTGGACAGAAATGAGGTTTATGTTCTGAGGAGCCTTGTCAAATCCACAAAGCCTCCTCGGGTTGTCATGCAGCTGAAGGCAGCACTCTATAAGGAGTGGTGCCTATGCCGTTGACAGCAGTGTGCTTGTGTGCTGCCCCTTCCCATTCTCAATAGTTCAGTCTAAAGCCACTTGGTGGGTGTCCAAGCCCGACAAGGTGAGGAGAATGTTCCTCACAGTCACAAAGAACAAGTGTAAGGGTTATCAAGTTTGAAGGTGAGGAGGCTTCCACACAAGGGAGTAGCCAGGTGGAGGTCAGCTTGATGTATTTACATGTGAAGATGCCCAGAATGAGGTGGAGGGACACAAAAAGGAGTAACCAAACCATTATATTTGGGATAATGGAACTAGATGTATTACCAAAAGAGGAAGAAATTATAAATGTGAAAAGAGAAACTAGAAAAAACCTGATGGTCCTGAAAAAGATCTGAGGGTACTAGGGTAAATTCATGGTTTTCAACATACATGTATAAACACAGAAATAAACACAAAATTATTTACACACACATTCCTAGGCTCTAATCAACGAGGTCTGGGATGCCATGACACCCCAATAACAATAAGCACACTTATCACCTGGATCTTCTCAATACTTTCTTTCTCCTCTAAAGACACCAGGGCTCCTTGGGGGAAATGGCCAACTCTAGCTGTGGGACAGAGAGCGTACAGGATGAGACTAGACTATCATGCTATGCCAGAGGAAGAGTATACTCAAAGATAGAGAGAAGTTGGATAGAGATAAAGCCAGCCAAATAAGGCACAATTTGAGCACCATATAATTATAATAGGTTATATACATCCTAGTGAATAAATCAGGAAACTGAGTCTTACAGGGATATAAATAAATGAGTAAACTAAAAGTTGGATGAAAAAAGGAATATATAAATAGATTCAGAATACTCTGCCCAAATATCTAATAACTACAAAAGATGTTCATGATGGAAAGTCTGGCAGACACTATTAACTTAAGCAACTGGTTGAGATTAGTATCACTGGTGACAGCACAAAGAGAAACTGTAAGTCACCTGAAAGGATGAATTAAGAAGATGAAAAACACACAACTTGAAGCTACTGAAGAAAAATCGTATAAGCCCAAATTGAAAACAAGCTACAAATTAGCCTTCCAAAGTGTAAAGGTTCAAAAAGCTCAGCAAGACTGAGGAAGCATTAGAGTACGATGCCAGGGACAACTGAGGAAGTGTCACAGAAGACAGATGATATGAAGGTGACAGCGCACTATAACACATGATGTACCGTGAACAGGAATAAGTACCAGGTGGAATAAGGACAAGGATGGATGGATATTCTGGCTGGACAGCCATGTTGAGATCATGTGACACGATGTCCCTAACTGTTGGAAATACATACTCAATGTTCAGGGTGGAGGCACCTGGACAGCAACTAACTCACATGATTCAGGATATAGAAATTCTTGGTAAGGTGCTTCTAACTATTCTCTATAATTTGTCTCAAAATTTAAAATAATTAAAATTAATCAAACAATAGTGTTTTAGTTCTTCATCAAGAACTATGATGCCATTCTACCACAAACCATAAAATTTGCTTATTCATATATAAAACTCTTCCACCAATGAAATGATTACTTGGTACATGTTTATGTAATTCACTAAAGGCTTTAAAATGGAGCACAATTTGGAGAATGGCTGTCTTTTGAAAGCTGAAGTTTTCCATTGCTGCTATGGCAAATCACATACCTTTCTGGCTTAAACAACACATACTTAACAGCTTTTACTCCTACAGATCAGAGGTCCGATATGGGTCTCATGTCTGGAGGCCCTCAGGGAGTTCCTTTGTTCCTCAGGTTGTTGGCAGAATTCAGTTCAAAGGACTGAGGTCCAGCTTCTTTGTTGGTTTTCACTGAAAGATGGCCCAGCCTCCAGAAGCTACCCCATTTTCTGGCCCCTTCCTCTGTCTTGATAGCCAACAACAGCAGGACATGAGCATCACATGCTTTGAAAACTTCTGCACCTCTCTAGCCACATCTCAACCAACTCTTCAGCCTCCTTTACTGATTTGAAGGTGCCAGGTATTTACTTTGGGCCCACCCATGAACTCAGAATAATTTCCATATTGCAAAGTTGGCTGATTTGTGACCTTAATTCTATCTGGAAAGTCCCTTTTGCCATTGTATCAGAATCCCCAAGACCACCCCATGTTCTGTGATTCACTAGGAGGACTCACAAGACTCAGCATGCAGTTTCACTCAGCTATCACTTATTACAGTGAAAGGATACAGTAAAATCAGGCAAAAGAAAAAGATACCTGGGGGAAAGGCCAGGGAAAATCTGGCACAAGCTGCCAGAGTCATCTCCCAGTGAACTCACACAAGAGAAGTTTAATTCCCACAGTAAAAAGGTGTGAAGACAAGTGTGAAATGCTATCTACCAGGGAAGCTCAACAGAGACTCAACACTGAGGGTTTTCACTGGGGCTGATCACATAGCTACCCTTCTGCCTGGCAAATACCAAGCTCCAGATGTCAGAAGAAAATAGGGTTCAGTACAGACCACATTGCTTATATGCAAACAATTCAGGCCCAGTGAGCCATACACACTATCTAGAGAATGGGGAGCTCTCCTGAGATCCAGGTTCCTAGCTGGGAACCATCCCAGGCCTGTCTGAGGGTGGCTACTGAGGCCAGCTTGGTTAGCTCTTGCCTGTTCAGCCTCATAACATAAAATATTCATAGATGCAACACCAGGGGCTAATAGACACTCTGGACACAGCATAATTCCCTGGCGCCACTCCTCCCTTTTCCAGCACATGTTGTTCCTATGCTGCTCTCTCAGATTTATAGGCTCAGTTCTGAAGCATTGGGCTTCAAACCTACCATCCTCTGTGCAGCACACACAGTGCAGAGAGCCAGTGGCAATGGCAATGACTTTCTTCCCCTGCAGCCCTTGGACCTGCCGAGGTCTTCGAACATGGTCATCAGATCCATGGCCCAGCCTGTGATAATCTCCTTTGCCCCTGCACACAAAAGAAGCACAGAATTTACTAGGAAAAAGTTATCTCATTTACCACCTGCCATCCTTCTGGTGCAAGCTCTGTATTCCAAGTTGAAAAAAAAAAAAAAAGCCTGCCATAGAAGTTACATTCTACTGTATGAAGAGATAGTTAACACAGCTTTAATTAAAAGTCTGATCTGATTTTGATTAGAATCAACAGAATCTTGCATACCAAGTATAAACAGCTCCAGATTTGGTAAGGGCGACAGAAAACTGGGATCCACATTCTACTTTAATCACTCCAAGGCCAGTAAGAGAATCAATCTAGAAAGGAAAAAGGTCCAATTAGACACCTTCCATCAATGGCCCTACAGCAGTTGTTGCAACCATACTGAGACTGAACTAAGTCTAAGAAGAACTCTGAATATCCACTCCTGTTTAGAATATTTGACACAACTTAAAATCATACTCCACTTACTCAAAGTACTGCCGGGAAGTGAGCAGAAGCATCTGAGTGGCTACAGACATGCCAACACAGAGCAAAATGGGACCCAATGCATGTCACCAAAAAGGAAGATATTTCAATTGGCATGGAGGCACCACTCCTCAGCAACCCCTGTGTATCTACTTACCTCCCTCCAACACTCTCTCAAAACCTGAGGTTCACAGGGAGCAAGAAACAGTCAGCAAGACAGATGACCAAGAGCAAATGGGACCTGCCCATCTGTCTGGGTCAATTTATTAACATGTTCTTGGTCATGCAGTCCTGCCTGAATGGGGCCCCAATTCACCACATCCAACAAGGAAGGGTCTCAGTGAAGCCCATTTACCTGTTATCACTTTTCCTTACCCAGCAAACTCCTTACCCCTGCTCCTTATTGCCTCTATGAGTGTTCTCATACTTACATTCCCATATTTAATTTTAAATTTAAATTAATTAAAAATTTATTATCTTAACTAGTCTTCCCCTGCCTCCCTAACTGACACATTGGCATTAGTGATCTCCTCCTCTAGCCCCTCTAATCCTTGATGGTGTAAAGTCTGTGTATAAAACCTTCTTTAATCAGGAAAGTCCACAACAGACCTTTTTTTTCACATTGTGGAAACCTTTGTAACCTATAATGTGACTAAAGTATCCATACACCTATACTGGACAAAGTGCTAGTGATGATGGAAAGGGAGGCCACCCTGAGCCACTTGTAGGTACTAAGCATATCATTGTAACTAAGGGAGTGAATTTTAATTTTTATTTAATTTAAATTGATTTAAATTTAAACATAAACAGTCAAATGTAACCAACAGCTACTATATTGGTCAGCACAACTCTGGAAAGAAAAGTTACATGGTTGCCCCCACCACCAACACAGCTCAGGGGTGCCTGGTGCATGCCACCTGGTCAGAGCTCCCGGGTAACTGAACATAATATGGTTCTATTTCACACCTGCATTCTCCAAGCCCAGCAAGAGAGGACACTGGGCACAGAGAGGTTCCAGTTTATTTTCACAGCACTCATGCACAGCAGCTCTACTACACCACAGTGCTCGGGCACTGCAGGCTGCAGAGTGGTAAGTACACGATCTACACACATCGACTCATTTAACCTCTACCAAACACCCATTCACAATGGCAAGTCAGACTGGCAAAGTTAAGAAAATGCCTCAGTAGATGGGATAGAGAGAGAAGATGGGAGGAGAGGGGAGGGGAGGGGAGGGGGGATAGTAGAGGATAGGAAAGGCAGCAGAATACAACAGATACTAGTATGGCAGTATGTAAAAAAGTGGATGTGTAACCGATGTGAATCTGCAATATGTATATGGGGTAAAAATGGGAGTTCATAATCTGCTTGAATCAAATGTATGAAATATGATATGTCAAGAGCTTTGTAATGTTTTGAACAACTAATAAAAAAAAAAAAGAAAAGAAAATGCCTCAGCTCATGTGGAGCAATGCAAGGGACCTAAGCCCAGGCCTATAGACTCGGGCGCCAGACAACCTCCTCATGGGGCTTTTCTCAGAGTACCTGCCCTTAAGTTCTAGTGCATCCCACAGTGTGTGACATGGTATCTGCCTACCACTGTAAACTGAAGTGATTGGGAACAATATGTTACTGTTACTCTATTCCTCCATCAGGCCTATGTAGTAAATAAAACCAGAGGCTCTGTAAAATCTGGATTACATCCATTCCCCAAAAAGGCAAAAAAAAGCACTTAAAATACCGTATGCCTTTGGGCCCTTCACTCACATTTTACTTGATTACCAAATATTTTTTGCAAAGAAGATAAAGTTGAGGTTAAAATGCCCCTGAGAAGCCCACAGAGGAGGATAGCAATGGTGAATCTGAGGCTATTCAAACAGGAAATACCTTCATGGGCACTTTGCAGCCATCACTGCCTCCTCTGCCAAGCTTGCCATAGTCCCCATCCCCCCAGGACCAGACAGTATCATCGTCGGTGAGGCAGAGGGTCTGGGCATCACCACTGCCACAGGCAATGTCCACCACACGGTGGCCCTGCAGTGCCTCCACCTTCAGGGGAAAAAAAAACCTTCGGTTAGCAGGCCATACACAATGAAGGTTTATCAAAGGAAAAGCTTTACAATGCTGCCATTCTTTTTTGCATGAATGCTTATTTTAAGCCTTTATAATTTTAATAATCCTATGAGATAAAACAGAAAACACCTTCCTTTATGTGAACTATACTAATCTAAACTGTAGGAAGCAGGTCTCAGGGTCCTGATGAGCCAATCCTGCTCCGCCATGAAAACTATTCATTCATCCCTTTGTATCACTACAAAGACAGTGGGCCTTCTAGAAGCCAAAGCATTTTGCTAGATGCCAAGTAATATTTATCTTTACAGTTGACTCTAAAACAACATGGGGTTTAGAGGTGCAATGCCCCAACAGTTAAAAATCCACATGTAACTTTTTACTCCCCCAAAGTCTAACTACTAATACCCTGCTACAGACTGGAAGTCTTACTGTAACACAGTCATTTAATATATATTTTGTATGTTAATGTATTATAAATGGCAGAAAATACACAAAAACTAAACGATATCACTTTTTACTATGATATGAATTACAAGAAGAAATAAGCAGGACTAGGAATGTAGTTCTATGGTAGATCATGTGTCTAGCATGCATTCAGGGCCTGAGTTCAATCCCCAGCACTACAAATAAAAAACAAATAAAATAGAAATGAACTGATCACATGGAGATGAACAGTGTCATGTGGCGTTTTAAACATATACCTACAATACTGGAGCTTACGATATTAGCAAGAATAGGTGGTCATGTTAATTTTAGTTAATTTTAAACAGTTTTGTTTAATATTGCACCTTGTGTTCATTTATATTTCTTTCAACCTCCAATGGTGCCATGTATTATCTATAAGTATTTGTATGCATAAGTTAGGATAAATTTAAACTTTTTTTTTTTGCAGTGCTGGGGACGGACTTAAGGGCTTTGCTATCACTGAGCTACACTCCCAGCCCTAAATTTTACCTTTTTATAATAGATTTGTGTATGTTTTATGGTAGTAAATAATAAAATAGACTGTTATCTTCATATACTTTGTGCATTCATTACACACTCATTCCTTAACTTTTTTTATATATTTCTAAGCTACCCAGTTTGTCTGAGTTTTTTCAAATTCTCAAAAAACTCCAAAAAATAATTCTGAATATAAATGGACCCAGACAGTTCAAACCACTGTTGTTCAAAATCAACTATATAACTGTATAAGAATATTTCAAATACCACTCTGTTTAAATGGCCCATGATATGAATACAAAACCAAGATTTTTTTATTTCCATCACAAAGAAAACCTAGTTATAAATAGTGAGCCTATGATCGCCGACACTAAAATGAAAAGAAAATAGAATGGGAAATATTTCTGACATTTTAAAACTATAATGACAATGGCAAACTACCCCCATCCACCGATGGCAAACTGCTGCATCTCACTTCAACATTATAGCACAAGCAGCCACTGGGCTTAGGTCTGGGCTTTTGAAGGTGGCATCTTCTCACCAGCTTTGGCTTTAACTGATCCTCACTGTCGCTGTGCCCCAGGCGGCCATACCGGCCTTTGCCCCATGTATAGAGGTCTCCGGCTGCCGTGACACAGGCACTATGGGCTCCACCAGCAGCAACATCAACCACTTCAATTCCTCTCAAAGACTCAATGACACGAGGGCGGTCACATGGACTGCAAGAAAAGACATCAAATATAACAAATGAACTTCTACACTTAAATATTTTGAAGTTTATTAAATACTATGTAATTATTTTTGTTTCCTGCTCATTTAGTCAATGTGCAACTCTCAAAAAAAGTTATTATTAAATCAAGAAGAATCATTCAGATCTGAACTAAAAATTGCATAATGTCCTACCTAGCTCCCTTAGGACACCTGAATGCCAGAGAATATAACTTTCATAGTTCTAAATCAGGGGTTGGGAAGCTACTGCCCACACTGGGCTAAGTCTGTTCCATGGCCTATTTTAAAAATGCATATAAGCTGAGAATAAGTTTTATATTTTTAAAATGCCACTTTAAAAAACAATCATATGCAAAGTCTAAAATATTTACTACCCAGGCCTTTACTTGAAATAGTTTCCCCACCCTGCTATAAATCAACAATTCATTTAAGGAATTTTAAAGTATGACTATCACCAGCCTGTAAGGTGACAAGCAGGGCTACCATGTTTTCTTATTAAGTTCTGAAAGCTCTTTATATATTTTGGCTATCAGGCCTCAGTCAGATTAAATGACTATAAATACCTTTTCCCAGCATGTGGCAGATCGTTTTAGTCTCTTCATAATGTTTTTAAAAGAACAGTTCATAATTTTTACAAAGTTCAATTTATCATGTTTTCAGATTTATATTCTACCTTGATGACTAATTCATTTTCTTCAACAAATCATGTCTTCGAGTTCTATCTGAAAAAATCTTTGATCTAAGATCACAAAAAGCTTCCTTTCATGATTCACTCTGAATTAATGTTTGGATATAGTACAGTATAAATTTAAGTTCATTTCTCACTATAAGGTAATCTAGTTATTCAAAACAATTGTGGAAAAAACAATTTTTCTTCAGTGAATTGCTTTTGCACTTTTATAAGTGGTACAGCAGAAACTGAGAAGTATCATTTTTTCTCATACTCACCTGGCCCGCATTCTTCTCCTCTACTATATTTCTTTCTTCTTTATACTAATACTATATTGCCTTGGTTATCTCAGCTTTAAAACAAGGGTTGAAATCAGACAATACAAGTCTTCTAACTTTATTCCTCATTTTCAAAGTTGTTTTGACTCTTCTAGTCCTTTCCTATTTTCATATAAATTTTGAAGGTACTGAATATTAATTTGCACATGATTTTAGGTCTTCACATCTGTAATCCCAGAGACTCAGGAGGCTGAGGTGGGAGGATCACAAGTTCAAGGCCAGCCTCAGCAATTTAGCAAAGCCCTAACCAACTTAGTGAGACCCTGTCCCAAGATAAAAAGATATAAAAAACTGGGCCAGGATGATGTGGCTCAGCACCCCCTGGGTACAATTCCCAGTTTAAAAAAAAAATTTTAAAAAACTTTTTAAATGTTAATAAAAATATCTAAACCTTAAAAAAAAAAAAATCTTTACCAGTATTTTATAGTTTTCTGTCTGTAGGTAATCCACATTTTTTTGGTCAGATTTATCCCTGAATATTTTGATTTTGAGAGAATAGTATTATAGATGGTGTTTTTTTTTAATTAATTTCATTTTCTGATTACACTAATATGTGTATAGATGATGGCTTATTTATGCATATTCTATCTTGTAACACTGTTAACATCACTTATTACTTCTGCTAGCTTTTTCCTAGACACATCAGATTCTCTGCATAAATAATGCTATCTGCAAACAAATACAGCTTTAATTCTCTTTCCAACCCGAATGCCTTCTGTTTCTTCACATTGCTGAACTGCCTTTGCTAAATCTGCAGCAAATGCTGAAAAGAAGTGGTGACAGCAGACATCCTTGTCTGATCCTGAGGGGGCAGCGTTACAGTCTATCATCACTAAGTACCATGCAGGTTTAACACAGATGCCCTTCATCAGGTTAAGGAAAAGGACCTTTTACTCCTAGATTGCTGGAAGTTTTTACAAGAAATGGATGTTAGAATTTGCCAAATGCTCTTCCCTCCTTCATCTACTGAGATTATCACGTGGTTTTCTTCTTTATTATATAGACTGTTCCAAAGTTAAACCAACTTACAATTTCTGGCATAAATTCAACATGGTCACATTGTATTATCTTTTTTGTATATTTTTTTTAATTTGATTTCCTAAAACATGAATTTCTACATCTACGTTCATGAGGGATATTGGTCTATATCTTCCTAATAATGTCTGGATCTGGTTTGGATAAAAGCTACTGGAGAGAATTCCTTCCTTTTCAATTTTCTGAAAATGTTTAAGAAGAAATGGAATTATCCACCTTAGAGGTTAAAAATCACCAGTGATTTGTGCTGGAGATTTGTCTACAGCAAATTCATTTTCTGAGGAATATGTGACTTTTGAGGAATTTGTTCAATTCTTCTAAAAAAGCCAAGACTGTGGAATAAAGTTGTTCCTTGCATTGGTGATCTTTTAAATCTTTTAACATCTGCACACTTAGGGTGATCAAAACTCCTTCATTCCTGCTGGGCGTAGTGGCATACACCTGTAATCCCAGTGGCTCTGGAAACTCGAGGCAGGAGGATCACGAGTTCAAAGCCAGCCTCAGCAAGGGTGAGGTGCTAATAACTCGGTGAGACCCTGTCTCTGAATAAAATACAAAATAGGGCTGAGGATGTGACTTGGTGGTTGAATGCCCCTGAATTCATTTCCCTGGTACCAAAAAAAAAAAAAAAAAAAAAAAACCTTTAATGTTCCTATAATTGATAATTTCTTTTTTATGAGTCAAAATAGAGGTTTTATTGATTATATCTACCTCAAAGAACCAGTTTTTCTTTCTCATGATTTTCCCCATTTTGTGTGTGTTTGTGTGTGTGGGCGGGGGGTGTCATGAGTTTCTGTTCTGATTTTCTTATTCCCTCTCTTCTGCTTACTTTGGCCTGTATCTGTCCTTCTTACTGTAGTATCTACATGTAGATGCTATAGTCATTGTTTTAAGAGCACTTTTCACTTTAGAATATGTATTTCATGCTAAAAGTTTCCTTTTAAGTACTGCTTTTTCTAGATCTCATACATTTTGATATGCTGTTTTAACTTCTACTCTGCTCAAAATCACTTCTAATTTATTTTCTGATTCATTCTTTGACCTATCAGTTATTTAGAAATGTTTTATTTACTTTCTAAATATTGGGGAAATTTTTCTAGAGACATGTTTGTTGATAATTTCTAATGTAATTCCTTGTGGACAGAGAATATACTTTGTGTATCTTGAATCCTTTGGATGCATAAGATTTGTTTTATGGTTCAAATCATAGTCTATAATGGTAAGTGTTCTATGTGAACATGAAAAGAATGTACTTCTGCCTAGTACAGTGTTCTAAAAATGTGAGTTAGGTCAAGTTAGTTGACAATGATTCAAATATTCTATCCTTACTGATTTTTTTGTTTGCTTATTTTACCAATTATAAAAAGGGGGCATTAAAAATCTCTGACTGCAATTGTGGGTTTGTCTATATTTCCTTGGGGTTCTAGTATTTTTTTTAATTTTATTTATTTGACATGTCTATTATTAGGTATATGGAATTAATATTTGTTTGATTATGTCCTCTTGATAAACTACTTCATCATTAAGTAATTACTTTTAATCCCTACCAATATTATTTGCTGTAAAATCTACTTTGCATGATATAAATACAGGCATTTCAGTTTCTTTTCATTAGTTTTAGCAAGATATATTTTCCCATCCTTTTAATTTTAGTCTATTTATATATCTATATTTAAGGTGGGATCACTGTAAGGAGCATTTGTTTGATCTTGCTTGTATTTTCCATTTTGATCATCTCTGACTTCTAATTAAGGTATTCAGACAATTTCATTTGAAGTGATTATCAATATTTTTGAGTTTAGGTCCACATCTTGCTATTTGTTTTCTATTTGTCCCATCTGTTCTTTGTTGAATTTTCCCTCTTTTTCTGCCTTTTTTTTTTTATTATGTTTTATGATTTCACAAAACTCCATTGTTTCTTCCAAATACCCACCAATTGTGAATGTATTAGGCTATTTGAAGTTGTTCCATTGTTTGCTAGTGTTCTGTTCATCTGAATATTCTTTTTTTTTTTTTTTCCTGTTTCACCCTGGACAGTTTCTACTGAGTTTACTGACCTTTTCTTCTACAATGTCTAATCTGCCATTAATTCCATTCAATGTACTTTATTTCTCTGACATTACATTTTTCATCCTTAGGAGTTTGATTTGGGCATGTACATATCTTTCAGGCTCTACCTAACACATTCAAGTTTCTTTACCTTCTTGAAGATATGGCATTTGGTTAAAATAATTGCTTTAATAAAGTTCTTATGGAGCAATTCTATCACTATGTCGTGTCTAGATCCATTTTAACTGAATGGTTTTTCTCCTCATATGAATTGTACTTATATTCCTGCTCTTTTGTATGCCTGGTAGTTTTTGAGTAGATACAGGACATTATGAAGTTTACCATGTTTAGGGATTTGTTTTTAACTCATAAAAACAAATTATATGTTAAATTGCTTACAAATGGTTTAATCATCTCAGGTCTTACTTTTAAGTTTTGGTGATGAGATAATAGCTACAAGTAGTACATGATTAATTTTCCCCCTACTATTTATTTGACAACATCATTTTAAATATTTTCATCAATGCCCTTTGAATTATGAGGTTTCTGGGAGTTCTATCCTCTGCCTCATGGGAGAACTCTGGGAACTCTTTCTTCTAATCCTTTTTGGGTGGTTGTTCCTTGGCCTCATACACATGTGATTGCTGTATTCAGCTCTGCAGGTCCCTGGAGTTCTCTCCTTCCTGGTACTCTGCATCCTCACATGTCTTAGCTTCCCTGGACTTCAGTTCTGCCTCCTCCACACTAAGGATGTCTTCAAGCTAGTGCCTGGACTTGTCCTCCTTCCTGTGCCACATCCTGCAAACCTTTTACAGACAGTTCACTGAGGAAATTTTTAGAAGTAGCCTTGTTTGTTTCCCATTTTCAGGAAACACTGTGCTTTGTCAATTTCCAATGCCTTTAGGGTGATTGTTTTGTACATTTTTACAGCATTTTAGTAATTTCTAGGATAAGGAAGACTGATGTTATTCCAATTTGGCTAGCAGCCGCCATTAATTTGTAAAAATGAATGAGCTTGGTTCTTCTGTTTAAAAACCACTGTAAGTTGCATGTCCTTCCCCCTCAAATTCCTGCCATTTCCTCTGTGTTTACAGTTTTAGTATCGTGTAACACATTAAATGCCAAATGTGATTCAGTGAATGATTTGGAGAAGAAAGACAAAAAGAGGCTTTGTAATTATAAATCAAAAATTCAGAACTGATTTGTTTTTCTCCCAATAAAGTAGTGTTATAGGTAAGCCCACAGGTTGGCACGTGAACCTACCTATTTCTGCCAAATGAGTCACTATTTAATTTGAACAGACTGTTGTAAATGTTGTTTTGAAAAACAAAGTGCTAATATACTGTGCCAGCATTGAAACAAAGGAAAACATATCATTGAAAATGATGTTTTCACATAATACCTTCTGTTGCCATGCCCCAACTTCCCATCTTCTGCCTCACCCCAAGAGTAAACTTCTCCTTCTGAAGAGAGGGCAAGGCAGTGTTTTCCTCCTGAGTTCACAGCCACCTTCTTAATAAACACGTGCTGAATGGACTCCAGCAATGTTGGGGTAGACACTGACTCTGTCCCTCCAATTCCTAGTCTGCCACCAGCACCATAGCCAGTGGCATACAGCTAAGGAAACAAAAAGTAATAGCAACATTAGATTTTCACCTAAATATCCCTAGATTTAAAAATTAACAAACCTAATCAGAGCTCTAACCATTGTTACCACAGAGTAATAAATATAAAAAAATTTTTTTTAGTTGTGGATTGACAAAATAACTTTATTTTACTAACTTATTTTTATGTGGTGCTGAGAATAGAACCCAATGCCTCACATATGATAAGCAAGCGCTCTACCACCAAGCCACAACCCCAGCTCCCAGAGTACTAAAATTAAAAAAAAAAAATCACAAGGGTTGGGGCTGTAGCTCAGTGGTAGACCACTTGTCTCACATGTGTGAGGCACTGGGTTCGATCCTCAGTACCACATAAAAATAAAGAAATAAAATAAAAGTATTTAAAACAAAAAAAAAATCACAGAATGTCTAAGAACTTTCTACATTCTCTATCAAAATTCTAATAATGAAAGAAAACTTGACTATTAGAAATCACAAATTCTCAAAAACTATATTTTGAAAATAAGGGCTTCTCCATGGAAACTTTTCCATTTTTATATAGACCATTAGTATAACAAAAAAAGGTTTAATTATCTACTATATGCTAATCTCTGAAAAATAAACCCATGGAAACATCCCACAGAAAAATTATAAATATATTTTAATATATCATCAAGGCAGCATATAAATCACACAAGAAAAAACATCATTTTTCACTCTACATAAATAATAATTGTTTTGAGACACAAAACATCTTTATCATTAATTAGGGGGAAAGAAAGATCAGATTGACATTTCCAAATGCATGTAGGCATTTACATGGTGTTTCATTCTGTTTTAGTCATTTTTCAAATGTGTTGCTACACTGATACAACAGTAAGGAAACTGTAAACTCAGGTACATAAATGCACCCTCAAGCCAGCTGCCAGCTTCTCCGGGGAAGGTTTTGAAGATCCTGAGTGCACAGGATGTGTGGGGGTGTTGTATGGGAGATTCTCTGTTAATCCTAATCATGCAAGAGCACAGGCACATTCTCCCTGTGTAAAATCAATTACACATCAACCTCAAAGGAGACTGTAGATTCCTTAGACTCCACAGGGCTGCTCCCTCAGTGTGACCATCAATGAGAAATAAGAAGAGAACAACAAAGAAAGTTGCCTTTCTTAACGTTAAATGAAAGGTGAAGCATCTGCCCTGAGAATTTATACCCACAAAAACCAGTCCTCAAGTTGATTTTTCGTTCTAAATTTACGCCTATGGACTAAAATCCTCTAGTAAAAAAATTTAATTTTAAAATAGGTTAAGTTGGTAATGTCCCAAGTTTATAAACTCTCTTTGGATGCATTATTACAAACTATACCTCAAAAATTTCTATACAAAAGTTTCCAAGGAAAACGATAAGCTCATAGTTTTAAAAAATTTGCATCATATAAAAAAGGAAAGAAGGTGCCAAAATTAAGAGCCAGCAGAAGAACAATAGTTTAATATTATATTTAAAGAGATAAAATCTTCAGGGCTGGGATTATGGCTCAGTGGTAGAGCACTTGCCTAGCAAGTATGAGGCACTGTGTCACTTCTCAGCCCTGATATAAGTAAGTAAACAAAATAAAGATCCATGGACAACTTAAAAAAGAGATGGGGGGAGGAATCTTCAAAAATATGCTCAAGAACTAAGAGGATAAAAAATAACCCAAAGCAGAATTCTAGAAACTACATATTAAACAGCAAATTACACAGATGGGAAAAAGAAATTAGAGAACTAGAAGATCAAGTTAAAGAAATTGTCCAGCATATGACAAAGAAAGAAAAAAAGGAGAGGAAATATGAAAGAAGCATCAAAAGATATAAAGGAAACACCTTCTCACCCTAACAGCAATAACTTCCAGGTAGAGACCACACAGAGAATATAGGAGAAGCAATATTTGAAAATATAATAACTGAAAATTTACCAGAATTCTTGAAAATTTCCCTTCCCTGCTTCAATCCCTCACACCTCCTAACCCCCTCTACCTGCACCTTACCCCCCTCCCCCCACCAAAAAAAAAACACTGCTCACAAAACAAAAAAGAATGGGAGAAAAGAAAGAGAAATTGATATCTAAACATATCACAGTAGAACTATACATTACCAAAGAAAGATCTTAAATTAAGCCACAGAAAAAAAATTATTACCTTAATTTGTGTAAAAGTTACCCTGACTGTTGACATCCTATTAGTAACAATGAAAGTCAAAACACAGAAGAATAAAACTTTAATGTGCTAACAAAATTATTAACTGAAAATTTTATACTCCAGACAGGAGTTGACAAATTATGGCCCACAGGCTCTATCAGTCCCATCTTCTGTTTTTGTAAAAATCTTATCTTGGAAAAGAGGAGGGAAAAAAGTTCAAATACACAAACAAAAACAGAGAATTAACCAACAACAACAAAAACTCACTAAAGGAAACTGAAAAAGATAATCATAAAGTAGATGAAAAGCAATTATAAGGTCTGAGGGATAAGAAATGATGGTGAGCAAAGACCTGGGTCATCATAAAAAAGCATGGGTCATCATAAAAAAGCATGATCTACATAAAACAACAATAACAATGTCTAGGGGAGAGGGTAATTAGAACCAAAACAGAGCATAACAATGGATCAGTTTTTATCCTTTTTGAAGGAAGAAAGAAATACCACTTAACTTTGGATTATAAATAACCCGAAAACATCATATACAACCACAAGAAGGGGAAGTTATACTCCATGTATGTATAATATGTCAAAATATAGTCTACTATCAAGTGTAACTAAAAAGAACAAATAAAAAATTTAAAAAATTAAAAATAAATAAATAACCAGGAAACTAAAAGACAAAGAATTTTCCAGAAAACAAATAAGAAAGGAATATACTTCAATCTTTTTCTGAAGCTACTCCTACCCTATTTCCTGTGGCAGCAGTTCCCAATGGTCCCTGCTTCCAGACATGCATGCCCTCTGTGTTCTCCTTGAATGTGGGCTGAACCTAGACAGTTCTGAGCGGAATCAGGCAAGAATGATGAAGCATCACTTCTGTGATTTGCTTAACTGAATTGAAACTTTCATCTTGATACTAGTCTTTTCATTGCTGGTGCTCACTCCTACATTCTCCCTTGTTTATGCTGATGAAGCTGGCTTTTATAGCACGTGGCAAAGACCTGAGTGAGAGTGGCTCTCCCAATAGTTAATGAAGGACTGAGGCCTCAGCCCAACATTCCACAAGAAACCGAATCCTTCCTTGTACAACCTTAAGATGACTACAGCCTGGTCAGAGATTCTGGGCCAAGGGAACCAAGCTATGCCACCTCCAGAGTCTTAGCCCAGAAAAACTGTGAGATGATGACTGTGGGTTTTTGTTTGTTGGTTGTTTAAGTTAAACAGACACCTGATATAATACCAAAGCCAGACAAGGAGTGTGTAAGACAGGAAAAGTAGTCTCACCCAGTAACATGAACCTCCCAAGAATCTTGAACAAAATACTCACAAACACAAACTGAAAAAGTATAAAAAAAATTTCCGATCAAATTGGGCTTATACAGAGAACCCCCAAGTTTAACATGAGAAAACTCAATCCAATTCACTATATTAATTCACTGAAGGAAGAAAACATCTCAAAAGAGAATTTTTTTACATGCAGAAAGAATGTTTGACACAAATCAATATCCATTCATGAACAGAGACTTCCTTAATCTGACGAATAACGTGTGAATTATCCCATCACACTGCTTCAAGAATATGCCCAACATTACACTCCAATTCCCAACCAGGAGGACTAGCTCCCTTTTTTCCACCCAAGAGGAAAAATATAAACAAAAGAGAGATAAACTAGAAAATAACAACATTCATTTATGGAGTATGGCTTTCTATAATACCAAAAAGAAAAAAAATCTTGAGATACAGTAGAACGAAAAGAATAAGGTCACTAGATATAAAATCAATATGTTAACATCACCATTTCTACATATCAACTACAACAGGATTTAAATTTTTTAAAAGATAACAATTACAACAGCAAACAAGAAAATACATCAAATAAATGATATGCAAATAAAATTATACTTTTGTATATATGATATCGTTCAAAATTTAAAGATTAAAAAGTTATAGAATACATCTAAAGATTATATTTAGAATACAACTACTTCTAGCAATTGCTTTCTAGCAATACTATAGATATTGAGATAGTATTTCAATATAGAGCCTTACATATACAAGAATTAAGTAATACACCTACACATAACTGTCTCAGACTTAATGACAGTATGACACAAAAAAGGCATCTTCACCTTTCCATCAGCTGTCACTGCAAAAAGTGTCTGTTCTCCTCCAATTAATTGTACCGGTCTGAGAGTGGCAAGAGCTTCACATGGAGTAGGTACTTTAACTTTTGCACCTTCAATGCCCCCAAGCTGCCCCCTATGATTATGTCCCCATCCATAAATAGTTCCACTGCCACCAGCAGAAAGAGTCCAGTCATCTGGCCGCCTGCAACAAACATTAAAAGAACATTTGAGCCGGATGCAGTGGTGCATGCCTGTAATCCCAGCAGCTCTGGAGGCTGAGGCAGGAGGATCACAAGTTCAAAGTCAGCCTCAGCAAAAGCAAGGCACTAAGCAACTCAGTGAGACCCTGTCTCTAAATAAAATATAAAATAGGGCTGTGGATATGGCTAAGTGGTTGAGTTACCCTGAGTTCAATCCCCAGTAACAAAAGAAAAAAAATTTTTTTTGACATAAGAAAGAATTGCACTTAAAACTCTTTCACTCATAACATTACTTGTTTTGGATATAATAACCTGTTCATCCACTGTACAAGTTGTTCATCTTGCTCTCTTTTAAAAATGTCGTGGCTCTCATGGAGAATGTCCATATTTTCACTATCTGCCATTAACTCACGAATTTTCTTAGCCACCTAGACAACATTATAATGAGAGTATGAATTAAACACTTATCCAAAGAATAAAAAAAATATTAGGAAGACAAGAGGAATTGCTTCCCAGAAATATGAGGAAATGCCAATGTTAACACTGTGATTTTCTACTTAATAAGTAAAATCAATATGATTACATCAAGTCTAAACTACTAAAGACCATCTAGGCAGTAACATTACATATTTAAGTTTACTAAAAATAACTTTTAACTAAAATTCACAGTTCATTTACTCATATTCACCTTTTCTTTATGGTATTTCTTGTAAAGAGAAATTTTTTTGTGTATTTTCACAGTACAGCTAAATTTTTTTAAAAAATGTTTTGCATTACAAAAGTGATTCCAAAATAATGTGCAATACCTCATCAAGAAATAAACGAGGCAATGGTGTTCTTTTGTCCAGGGCCACAGCAACACGGGAGGCCATACAGTACCTTCGGAACCAAGCCCATTTGTGTGTCTCAGCACAGCAAGGGAGAGTGTCTAGTTCCAGGTCACAAGCAAGAGCTACCAGGACCTAGAGCCACCAAAAATTAGACAAAAACAAAAAACAAAAGGATGCTTAAAAATATAGCTAGCATTCTAGTTTACTAACACAATGTACCCGTAAGAAGATTGTCACCAGCTACCTCTCAAGGTTTCTGAAGACTTTGGAGGAGCTCCTTATTACTTCAACAGTGATGTAATTACTCCTAATGTTCTTGGAAAAGCACTTTATACACAGGGACCTCAGATCCAACAACTGCTTCAATATCCCTGGTACATTAACAAGAGAACCCATGTATCTCAAAGCATGATATATTTAGACAACGGGTTAAGGTATAAAGGCTTAGAACACATAATTATTTCTTGAGTTTTTTTCATATTCAACTTCAGCCCTCAAAGAGGCCTGTAACACAGAGCACTGTACTCTACCATCACTGTAAAAATAAATTAACTATCACCTTAAAGAATGGGCTGTGAAGCAGCTGTTTTCCACCTCTCACAATAGGATCTTCATATTCAAACTGCCTTTGTAAAGCTTCTGGAAGGCCTTTCACCAAAGCAGCAAGAGCACTGCCTGTAAAACTCTTAAAAATAATAAAATGAGATTCTGTTGCAGGAATCTAAAACAAAGGAGAGAGATCAGTTTGTTTTCTTCATGTCAAAGATTTCATTTATTGGTGCTATTCCCCCATTAAAAAAATGCTTATTTGGCCGGGTACAGTGGTGCACACCTATAATCCCAGCAGCTGGGAGACTGAGGCGGGAGGATAATGAGTTCAAAGTCAGCTTCAGCAACTTAGCAAGGCCCTAAGCAACTCGGCAAGATACTATCTCGAAATAAAATATACAAAAAAGGATGGGGATGTGGCTCAGTGGTTTAGCACCCCTGGGTTCAACCCCTGGTACTTCAAAAAAAAAAGCTTTTGTGCACAAGGCCCTGAGCACCACACACACATACATACATACACATACATACACACACACACACACACACACAAACATAAATGCTGAAGTAAGAAAAGAAGCTAAAAAGCTAAAAGTATATGAGCACTACAATAAAAAAGGGGAATGTGAACATTCATCTCAAAATGTTTGGCCCCAATTTCAAAACATCCACTCCTGGGGAACCATCCCTTTCTGGCATGGAGAATGTGCCTGTGCTCTTGCATGATTAGGATCAACAGGGAATCTCCCATGCAGCACAGTAAAGAACAAGTGGCCAATCAGACTCACTTGTAAAGTCCAAACACGGTCCTGATATACACAGCTGCTAACACATTGATTTTTTTTTTTACAAATCAAAGTCCAACAATATGAGGAAAAATCTGGATGTGGTGAAGGCCTCCTCATGCTCAGATGAAATTTCCCAACTCATTTCAACAATTTAAATGATTTAAGCAATATTTTATTCCCAAAGGATCACATGTCTAGATACTATATTATAAAGCTCCATACCAAAGCTCTGGTTTCCCCATCATTTTCTCCAAGTAGCCTGTTTATGTTAATCGACTGCCCAAATTCTGTTGTAAGCAGCTTCCTTAATCTTTGAAGGGCCCACATTCTGTGGCTGGCAGCTGAAATGAGTAGATAGGAAATATAAGGAACTTGACCATTTTCTTCCAAACAGTAAGACAGACATGACTATGAAGGCTCATTTACCTAAGGCACTCAACTGTGCACATGCTGCCAGTGAGGCTGCAAGGCGAGGAACAATGCTTCTGTTGGAGGCAAGATTAAGTCGGAAATCCAGGAGACAGGTCACCAAGTCCATGGATGGACAGGAGAGGACACAGCGATCAGAAAGAAGGTCCTTGGGGCCTGTGAAGGAGCACTGTAAATGACCCCATGTGTGATAAAGCAGGAGACACTGACAACTCTGACTAACGGAGTGGGGTATTCCATTTGGAACACAGCAGTGAAAGATGTACCTGCAACACCATTGTCTAGGTCACATGAACTGTGCCCTTTACATGTTAATTGGAAATCAACAGCTTTAAGAAATGTAACCAGCAGCACTACTTTCCACATGGCGTAAAGATGGAGTGCTAGTACCATGACAGTGGAATAGCTAATATGGCTCTCTGTGGGCTGATCCTTGCCTCAGTGGGACTTTTGGCAGCACCTGCCCACAACACAGTGGGAGAAGGCAGACCCTAAATTACTAAATGAAAGATATATATTGTTCCACATTACCTGGATAACAGTCATAGCTGGTCACCAAATACTGACAGCCACAGCAGCTCCCTTACCTGCAGCTGGCATGATGGGATAGACTGTGAAGCGCCAGCCCCATCCATTCACAGACCCGTCACTGATAAACTTCCACTTCAGTTCATCCCCTGGTATGCGCAGCTCACTGGACCAGTCAGACCACTCTCGGCCTGGTGAAGAAAAGCACACCCTGGGATTAGGTTCACTCCATCATCCAATCAACACAAACTCCTTAGATAAAAAGAAAAATCATTCACATCAGGTCAGAAGACCAACAGGATCCTCCAAGCCATGCTTTTTCAAGTTTAAGTTCATAAACATCACTCTTGGCAAAGAGCTTTTAAATTCATCTGCCCTTCCACAGGATCTTATTCAGCCCCTGAACGAAGTACTGGAGAGACTCAGGACAGGCAGACACTATTCTGACAGAAGTTAGCAGCCAAAGGGAAAATGATCACACACATATGACTAGGATAGCATGTGAGAGGCCTGCAGGGCCAGCCAGCATGTGCCCAAGTCAGGACACAGGCACATTTCTGAGGAAGGTCAAATAGGATGGCAGGTAGCCAAACAACATGAGAAAGAAACTATCTTCCCACAAAAGGTCCATATGTACAGTTCAGGAAGGCCAAGAAAAGGTCAACCACAAGGAAGAAGCAGAGCAGTCTGGCCATAGCCAAGGGCCTAGGATGTTACCAATGAGAGCATGTGTGAGGGCATCTCAGAAAAGCCAGGGAGACCCAGGCACCTTTGTGCTGTAGGACCATCTGGCAGCAGCAAGGAAATAGCCTGCCACACTATCTAACAACATTACCAAAAACTGTGCTGAAAGACATTCGTCAGAAAAACTCATGGTCATCATGACTATACACTTCATCCAACGCTTTTCACCAGAGATTTAAGTAACATTACATGAGTAAAGTTTTACTGGGACACAGCCCACCCACTCACCGACATACAGTGTGCAAGTACATGACAGACCACAAAGCCTCAAATGCTTACCACTTGGTCTTTTACAGAGAAAATTTGCAACCTCTTATTCAAGATGAAGGATGAAGAGGTCTGAAAAGACAGACACACACACACACACACACACACACACCCCATACCGACAATTTAAAAATGAGGGATCAGTATCTCCCACTCAAGCGCATAGAGCACACCAGCAGAAAAGAGAAGGACAGCACATGATGCCATCTGTCTATCCCAGCACTCAGCACTCCATAAACTAAACCAGATTCCTTTAAAAGTTCTGTAGAATGGCAACCTATATTGACACAGGCCCAGCCATGACACTCTCAGACAACTACGGCACCTTCTCCAACTGTCTGGATGAGGTTTGGGTGTGACCCAAAGAGGGCGAATTCTCATGCTGGTCACTCAGTAATCCTCTACCCATCAGTGGTGAGAAGCACATATCACATGGATAATTATCTTACTTAAAGTACTAAGAAGAAAAAAATAAAACCTACTATATTTCACAGCTAAACAATTCATTGTGCTTTCCTCAAAGCTCCCACCAAATGAAACAGCATTTTGACTTAGAAAGGTTAATCGTTCCACTTACAGAGGCACAGTCTGCTTGCTCAATCAACCTTCCTTCCTCACCTGACCGCACAGAAACAATCCTGTTAACACCATCCATGACTGTGAGAGGGTCATGGCGCCTTTCTGTGGAGCACTGCCGGTCAAACTCCACCCTGAGTCCTTCTGCACCTGGAGGACAAGTGAATAGAAAACAGTGACCATTCCCAGGCAGCAAACAAAGTGACAGTGCACTGAGCAGAAAGAGTGAAACTAAAGTATATTTAAGGGTTAATAAAGAACTGGTCTCTAAATCAAGGACTTGACCACACTCATGCCTGTGGACTAAAAGACCTGAAAACACTTCCACTTGTCCAATTTTTTTATGTGTCCTCATTTCAGGGCAAACTTTTACAATGCAACCCCAACAGCTAGAACAAGTTTTATAGCAAATTATGAAACATGGGGAGGGTTGCAACAGTCTGGATCTCAAATGTCCCATAAAAGCCCACGTTAAAGGTTTGGTGTCCCCCAGGGTGGTGCTATCGGGAGGTGGTATAATCTTTGGGAGGGGAAGCCTTATGGGAAGTATTTAGATCACTGGGGGTGTGCCCCTAAAAGGAATTTGGGGACTCCTGCCTTCCCCTGTCTCTTTTTGCTTCCAGGTCATGAGATTAAAAGTTAGGCTCCACCATGTGCATCTGCCAGGATATGCTGCTTTGCCACAGACCCAAAGCAAAGGACCAAGTAATCATGAACTATAACCTTCAAGACTGTGATCCAAAATAAATCTTTCTCTCTACAAATTGATTAATTCAGGTATTTTGTTTTAGGGATGAAAATCTCACTTTCATAAGTGGGTTTGGTGTCTGAAGAAGGAGATGTTTGTGAGACTCAGCCATTAACCTTTGGCTGTTCTGGATAGTATTAAAATTAAATTGAATTGTAAGACACCCCAGCAGGTGCCCACAGAGAAATAGACAATTGTTTGGTGTGAAAGCCTATGTATTTGGTGTTAAAAGGAATAAGAGTTTTCCTTTGGGCTGAAATATTCTTATGGACTAGCAGAGGACAGGTAAGTAAGGCCTGAAAAGGCCTGAGAGGAAACGAAGCAGACAGGAAAGAGTGACCTTGTGCAGGGCTTCCATCTCATTTTAGGTTATAAGGATGTACTGGTGGGCTTTACATAGAAGAACGATAAACTCTGATTGGTTTTAAAATAAAGTTGAATTGGGAGCACACAGGAGGTGGGGAGTAGAAGCAAGACCTCAATTGGTCCTTTTTTTAAACATGAAGAATAAGTTTAAAGTTAAAAAAAAATGATTTGAATTTGAAAAAAAATTTCTGAATGCCACCTAATTCTAAATGTTGAAGAAAATAAAGTAGACATAAAACAAGGAAGACAAAGGTATTAAAGCTAGCCAGGCATAGTAGCACATGCCTATAATTCCAACAACTTAGCAGGCAGGAGGATCCCATGTTCAAAGTCAGCCTTGGCAAGCTAGTATACCCTGTCTCAAATAAAAAATAAAAAGAGCTGGGGATGTAGCTCAGTGGCAAAGCACCCCAGGTTCAATCCCCAGTACCAAAAAAAAAAAAAAGCATTAAAGCCAAAGCAATACAAAGTTATTGTTAGAAAAAAAAATAATAACAACCAGAGTAACATTCCTACAAACAACAAAAGCAGGCCAAAAAGGTGTGCAACACAAAATCCACCAAAACTGCCATCTATCATCTCAAAACAAGTGAAAAGCAAGTAGAAAAATGATACAAGATAGGAAAAGAACATCATAAATAAGAATCAAAAAAAAAATTAAATGACAACTCAGAAGAATTACAACTCAAAATATTTTCCAATATATAGACTAAACTAAAAAGGGCCTAAGATCTTATAAGAATAATAGAAAATGCCTTGAGATAAAAGGAGGGAAAGAAGAAAAAATTTTAAAGAAAGAGGTGAAAAATATTTCAGAGAGGAAGCAACCAATCTGCAAGGCATTGAATACATGGGTAAGCAAGGATAAGCAAGGATACAAAACTCTATAAAATATACTCCTAGAAAATGAAACTGAAAAAGACGTGGAACTTCATAATAAAAGAACACACTCCTTACCTGAGAATATCACCTAGAATGATCTATGCAAAAATGTATTCTAATAAAATTACTGGGTGGAAAAATCACATGATCTTATAAGGTAAAATATTAATTATCCATATCATACTTTCACAGAGGAAGAATATATGATCCTAGGATTTAATATGCAGGAAAGCAACCTTTCAAGTAAGACAGGCACAAACTCTTATAGACAAGTCTGACCTTAGGAACTACAGGGAAATTTACTAGAGAGTTCAGACATTTCACAGTATCTGAAGAGACAGACAAAGGATGAGGAGAGAGCATTAAATAGAGTAAAACTAAGAATACCTGAAGAATATAAGAAAGAAAATATAGTAGGAGCTTTTATGCTCTGGTAGAATAATTATGTTCATAAATTTAGAAGAATGAAGACAGTATATGACAAAAAATTTAATGTTTTCAGTTAGAATACTGATGCTGGCAGTTCTGACTCAGAATTGTATTGAGTCAGTTAAGTAAGTCATGAGAGATGAAGCAAATGAAAGATTATTTATGAGGTAGGTATTCTATCATCCTATTTTGGAACCAGGATTACGTATGCAAAAAGAAAGAGAGAGAGAGAGACAGACAGACAGACACACACACACACACACAAATGTGACAAAACAGATTAAGTAGCAGCCTTGTCCTTTTGAACTAGAATTGAAAGTATCAGTGTGAACTCAAAAGAAAGTCGATTTGTCCACTTACCCAGGTATTCAACCTACCTCTGCCCACTGAAAAGGTCTAGAAATAATGATAACACAGTAGCAATGAATCTCCCAGCACCAGGTAGTGATTTTTTTTATTTTTTGTAGTACTGAAGATTAAACTCAGGGGCACTCTATCATGGAGCTATGTCCCCAGCCAACCCACCCTGCCTTTTTCTTTCTTTCTTTCTTTTTTGAGATAGGGCCTTCCTAACTTGTTGAGAATGACCTCAACCTTGTAATCCTCTTGCCTTAGCCTCCCACATCACTGGGATTAAGGTGTGCACGCCATGCCTGGCCAGATAGTGATCTTGAAAACACCATCAGGTACTCCAGGTAGAATGCAGAACCTAGGAGACAAGCCTAGATCCCCTTGTCATACCAGACTGAACAGAAGCTAGCAAAAGTCCACCAGAATCATTTCAGAAGCGAAACTGAAAAGGTTTTCACTGTCTAAAGACAGGATATTTTGAGCTTCAATAAGAAAAATAATCACGTAATTATAATGGATTAAAATCACGTTTCAGTACATGGGATTGGAAAGGGAAGGAGAAAAGAAGAGTCACCTTGGAAGAGTGACAGGGAACTGGTCCATATTCCAGAAAACTGGTAAATAGAAGGAAAGAATCAAGCTTCTATCCTGCCTTTCTCATGCAGACAGTATCCCTGGGAAGTCAACTAAAGGATGAGGAGAAGCATCTCTTTATAAAGTATTGCAGCTAATAAATGAGAAAGAAATGATCCAATTAGAATAACATTGTTTGCAATGCCAATAGATCAGTTATTTCCCAGGCTGAGCAACAGGTGCTGATGACATCACAAAGAGAGAGTGCACCTCAGGTGCTTTCTGTAGATGCGTCACAACCAGCAAAAGGCTCTTGCCAAAGGGCTGAACTAATAGGGCTTCTGGACCAGGGACCAAGTTGAAGAAAGGTAGGATGGCAGAACATGTTGAACTGCAGCAGGAGTGTGCCAGCACCAGATCCAGGTCAAGGGGAAGCCCAGTGGGTCAAAGGCCCAAGTGCCTCAACAGGTGAACTGTCAAAAAAGAAGACAAAGGAAAAAAAAAGGGGGCGGGGAAAAAGGAAAGGAATAAAGATATACACTTGGGTGACAGAAACTGTCCAGAAGTGCAAGTATGATGGCTCAACATCAGAATGGCATCAATTCAGGAAAATACAGAAGTGTGCCCCAAGTTGGCACAGTTTACTCTATACCTATATCTTAATCACAAAGGTATCCCAACCATCATAAAGCTAAACATTTACTTTGCATGGTTTTCTACACCATGTTTTGCTTGACAAAAGGAGGTATTTTTGTGGGTTTGTTTTTTTTGTTGTTGTTGTTTAAAAGAGGAGGGGAGTACAAAGCAATTCTATTACTTCTTTCCTAAGAAACAGAGAAGGTTATTTCAACCTAAGTGACTGAAGAATGAAGGCATTCTAAAGGCAGTGAGCCCAGCAACCCTTCCCCCAGGACTGGCCCCAAATACCTGGTATCTTCACTGTGCCACTGGTGGAAGTGTCGTCAGTATAGGGATGGCTGCTTTCCACCACTACTGGCTGTGAAGAGAGCCGGCCACTCTGCGAGTCTGTGGCTACATCCTCCAATTCAGTGACACAGAGCTCCAACAACATATCTGCTACCTAGGAAGAGAGCAGGAAATGATGAGGCTGACTGGCGTTAGTCCTGGGTCAACTGGATGCTAACCCTGCTCATCTTGCTCTGAATAATTCCATAGAGACAGGATGGCAGAGGACTTGCAGTTTGAGAAATTAAATTCAAAGTTTGGTCTACTTATAAAATCAAGACAGCAAAAAACTTGCAAAGTGCTATTTGACTTTCAGAGACAATCTATACAAAAATAGCTGGAAGGCACCTCAAGTACAACACTCAGGATAAGGTGCACTTTATCACATGTCAACTGATAAAAACACCTGTGATGAAAGTATCAAGGGAAGGAAGAAAATGTTGATGAAAATGACCAATATCCTAGAAAGCACTGTAAGTCAAGGGGCGGGGCAGGAATCAAGAACAATTGAGCTACCTAGGTCTAGACATGGCAGACAGAGTACCTCAAACAAGGAGGACTACAAGTATGAACAAGATTAAGGAATTTCTCTTGACCAAGGACAGTAAATGTTGAGCTCACCACCATGCTGTCTCTATAATAAATATTGTCTTTTATTTTTTAAATTTAGTGCCAATTCACAGCATTTAAGTGGTTAATACCAGTGATTACGAACTCCTTGACTGTCATTTTTAAAAACAAATTAGAATGTGTTATGATAAGCAAAATTTTCAACTCAAAAAATATAATTCTTCTTTATACACTGTCCATTTTGTACTTTTCAGGAATAGGATTATTCTTTTTTTCCTCATAATCAGAGAACAGCTAGGCTTACTAAACAGTTATATTAGTAACAAACTAATATTATTGTCATATAGGCATGCTATTTTAAATTCAAATGTCTTTTTTTTTTTTTTGAGTCTTACATATTAGGTCAGGGCATAACACAGAAGTAGCCATCTTGCCATTACAATGACAATTTGAAAATACATGTATTCTTATGGAATCTGAATGAGTTACTTGAACAGATGTTGGCATCAAATGTCTATGTATATACAAAATCCATGAGGGAACTGAATTTTAGAATCTTCCTCTGCAAAGCCCATCAGAAGCTACCAAAGAGAGGCCACTAAGTTTATCAGGAGGGGGTAACACACATGGTAGATATGGCTCTGGTGTCAGGGACCTCAGAGTTCCAATCTCATCTCTCCTAAAATACAGTTAGTATCCTCAAACCAGTAACAACCTCTTGGAGCCTCAGTTTTCTCATCTGTATATAAACATAACACCTACTCTCTGTACTGACAGAATGCACCAAAATCACACATGGTAGAGATCTGTATGGCAAACGCTGGGTATTATTTTAAACCAAATTTCTCATGCACATTCTTTCCTCTCATAAAAGCAATAAACTTGTGGAGGGAAAAAATCAAACTCTGTTTATGGCAATTTACCTTGATTTAATCTTTTAGAATTATGCCATGTAATCTGTCTTTAAAAACTAAGAAATAACAAGTACCTAAAATATCTACCACATCATCTACTCAACTGTTCTTAAGTACTTTATCACTTCGGTGGTAGTGAGATGGGGTCCAGAAAAAAAAACAGCAGAATTTTCCGCAACAGAAACACTGTACCAGGTCCCCTGGCAAGCCAGTTCCGAAAAGACCAAGCAAGGACATTGACAAATGAGAGTCCTCAAGAGAGATCTAGGACTTCAGGACTCATCAATCTTATTTCTAAATATGTGGGTATGATATTGACTTTAAATTCATCTAGACCAACTGAGTAGCCACAGGAACCTATTCAAATTTAAAATTAAGCTTAAGTAAAATTAAAACTTTATTTCTTCAGGTATACTAGCCATATTGCAAGTGTTCAATTGCCACTTGTGTCTGGTGGCCACAATTCTGCATAGCTCAGATATAGAACATTTCCACAATGATAGAAAATACAGTCTTACTGGACCCAATGTTACTGAATATGTAGAACTATCGTGATATTAGAACACAAAGAGTTAGTTCAAAGAAACAAAAATAGAAAAATAAAACCATCTGTAAATAGACCCAAACATATCCAGTAAATACTCTAAAAGAGTGTGATAAAAGTAGTTTTCAAATCACTGGGAAAAGGGTAGATTATTCCAAAAATAATGTTTGGGCAACTAGTTTGCCATTTAGGAAAAAATAAAGTGGAATCATTACTTTATTCCTTACATCAAGATCAATCCCAGGTGGCTAAAAACTGTAAACATAATTAATGAAACCATAAAAATAATTAGAAGAAAATGTAACAGTTTCTTTAAGTTTTTTTTTCCCCAGCTTAACACAAAAAAATGGGGGTGAAGTGTGAAAAGCCTGGCAGATTTGACTCCTTAAAAATTAGAAAAAAAAAAGGAAAACTGCAAAAACTTATTTAAGGGACTTACTTAATAAATTCTACAAATCATTAAAAACAAGACACACAATCCATTTCTGAAACAGGTAAAACATAGCACTGGGGAAATGATGGGATCTTGTAATTTAAAGAAGTACTTCTAAACTGACATCTACTAGGATGAATCTAGCACAAAAGCATGCATGAAAAACAGCTGTGTGTCCCCTGCAAAGGAGGCTGGCCTGAATGGAGAAGGGAGATGGAGCAGGCAGCCCCCAATATTCCCCATCACTCACCTGTGGATAGGCAGTGCCCATGCCAGACAGCACGGCTGACAGGACATCCCGGCCCCTGTCCCCTGCTCGGCTGCACACTGACAGCTTGAGCAGGTCCACCACCACACGGGTGTCATCTGCGATCAGAAGACTGGTGAACTCATCCAAGGACTGAGGCTCTGGGCCTGATGTTTTATTTTGGCTTTCAACATCCTAAATTAAATGACATCCAACAATTAAAATGAGAAATAATATTCAGTAGATTCACCTGTTTACCCATGAACTGAAAGGACATGTGACTACCAGTAAGGTAGAGGCATAAAAAACCAAATTAAGAAATGGCAGGTCCTTAATACATTCCATGAACTAGGTTTTCTTTTTTTTTTTTAATTTTTTATTGTTGGTTGTTCAAAACATTACAAATTTCTTGACATATCATATTCCACACTTTGATTCAAGTGGGTTATGAACTCCCACCTTCACCCCATACACAGATTGCAGAATCACATCAGTTACACATCCATTGATTTACATATTGCCATACTAGTGCCTGTTGTGCTCCGCTGCCTTTCCCATCCTCCCCCCTCCCCCCTCCCCACCTCTCCCCTCCCCTCCCCTCCTCACTCTCTACCCCATACACTGTATAACCCTGAGGGTCTCCTTCCATTTCCATGCAATTTCCCTTCTCTCTCCCTTTCCCTCCCACCTCTCATCCCTGTTAAATGTTAATCTTCTTCTCCTGCTCTTCGTCCCTACTCTGATCTTAGTTACTCTCCTTATATCAAAGAAGACATTTGGCATTTGTTTTTTAGGGATTGGCTAGCTTCACTTAGCATAATCTGCTCTAATGCCATCTATTTCCCTGCAAATTCTATGATTTTGTCATTTTTTAATGCAGAGTAATACTCCATGTGTATAAATGCCACATTTTTTTTATCCATTCGTCTATTGAAGGGCATCTAGGTTGGTTCACAGCCTTGCTATTGTGAATTGTGCTGCTATGAACATCGATGTAGCAGTGTCCCTGTAGCATGCTCTTTTTAGGTCTTTAGGGAATAGACCAAGAAGGGGAATAGCTGGGTCAAATGGTGGCTCCATTCCCAGCTTTCCAAGAAATCTCCATACTGTTTTCCAAATTGGCTGCACCAATCTGCAGTCCCACCCGCAATGTACAAGTGTACCCTTTTCCCCACATCCTCGCCAGCACTTGTTGTTGTTTGACTTCATAATGGCTGCCAATCTTACTGGAGTGAGATGGTATCTTAGGGTGGTTTTGATTTGCATTTCTCTGACAGCTAGAGATGGTGAGCATTTTTTCATGTACTTGTTGATTGATTGTATGTCCTCCTCTGAGAAGTGTCTGTTCAGGTCCTTGGCCTATTTATTGATTGGGTTGTTTGTTCTCTTATTGTCTAATTTTTGGAGTTCTTTGTATACTCTGGATATTAGGGCTCTATCTGAAGTGTGAGGAGTAAAGATTTGTTCCCAGGGTGTAGGCTCCCTATTTACCTCTCTTATTGTTTCTTTTGCTGAGAAAACACTTTTTAGTTTGAGTAAGTCCCATTTGTTGATTCTAGTTATTAACTTTTGTGCTATGGGTGTCCTATTGAGGAATTTGGAGCCCGACCCCAACGAACGTAGATCGTAGCCAACTTTTTCTTCTATCAGACGGCGTGTCTCTGATTTGATATCAAGCTCCTTGATCCATTTTGAATTCACTTTTGTGCATGGCGAGAGAAAGGGATTCAGTTTCATTTTGTTGCATATGGATTTCCAGTTTTCCCAGCACCATTTGTTGAAGATGCTATCCTTCCTCCATTGCATGCTTTTAGCCCCTTTATCAAATATAAGATAGTTGTAGTTTTGTGGATTGGTTTCTGTGTCCTCTATTCTGTACCATTGGTCCACCCGCCTGTTTTGGTACCAGTACCATGCTGTTTTTGTTACTATTGCTCTGTAGTATAGTTTGAAGTCTGGTATCGCTATACCGCCTGATTCACACTTCCTGCTTAGCACTGTTTTTGCTATTCTGGGTCTTTTATTTTTCCATATGAATTTCATGATTGCTTTCTCTATTTCTACAAGAAATGCCGTTGGGATTTTGATTGGCATTGCATTAAACCTATAGAGAACTTTTGGTAATATCGCCATTTTGATGATGTTAGTTCTGCCTATCCATGAACAGGGTATATTTTTCCATCTTCTAAGATCTTCTTCTATTTCTCTCTTTAGGGTTCTGTAGTTTTCATTGTATAAGTCTTTCACCTCTTTTGTTAGGTTGATTCCCAAGTATTTTACTTTTTTTTGAAGATATTGTGAATGGAGTGGTTGTCCTCATTTCCATTTCAGAGGATTTGTCGCTGATATACAGGAATGCCTTTGATTTATGCGTGTTGATTTTATATCCTGCCACTTTGCTGAATTCTTTATTAGCTCTAATAGTTTCTTTGTAGAGCCTTTTGGGTCTGCTAGGTATAGAATCATATCATCTGCAAATAGTGATAATTTAAGTTCTTCTTTTCCTATTTTGATGCCTTTAATTTCTTTCATCTGTCTAATTGCTCTGGCCAGTGTTTCGAGAACTATGTTGAACAGAAGTGGAGAGAGAGGGCATCCCTGTCTTGTTCCAGATTTTAGAGGGAATGCCTTCAGTTTTTCTCCATTCAGAATGATGCTAGCCTGAGGCTTAGCATAGATTGCTTTTACAATATTGAGGTATGTTCCTGTTATCCCTAGTTTTTCTAGAGTTTTGAACATAAAGGGATGCTGTACTTTGTCAAATGCTTTTTCCGCATCTATCGAGATGATCATATGGTTCTTATTTTTAAGTCTATTGATGTGGTGAATAACATTTATTGATTTCCGTATATTGAACCAGCCTTGCATCCCAGGGATGAATCCTACTTGATCATGGTGCACAATTTTTTTGATATGTTTTTGTATCCGATTCGCCAGAATTTTATTGAGGATTTTTGCATCTAGGTTCATTAGAGATATTGGTCTGTAGTTTTCTTTCTTTGAAGTGTCTTTGTCTGGTTTAGGTATCAGGGTGATGTTGGCCTCATAGAATGAATTTGGAAGTTCTCCCTCTTTTTCTATTTCCTGAAGTAGCTTGAAAAGTATTGGTATTAGTTCTTCTTTAAAGGTTTTGTAAAATTCTGCTGTATACCCATCCAGTCCTGGGCTTTTCTTAGTTGGTAGTCTTTTGATGGTTTCTTCTATTTCCTCAATTGATATTGGTCTGTTTAGGTTGTCTATATCCTCCTGACTCAATCTGGGCAGATCATATGACTTAAGAAATTTATCGATGCCTTCACTATCTTCTAATTTATTGGAGTATAGGGATTCAAAATAGTTTTTGATTATCTTCTGTATTTCTGAAGTGTCTGTTGTGATATTGCCTTTTTCATCCCGTATGCTAGTAATTTGAGTTCTCTCTCTTCTTCTCTTCGCTAGCATCGCTAAGGGTCTGTCGATTTTGTTTATTTTTTCAAAGAACCAACTTTTACTTTTGTCAATTTTTTCAATTGTTTCTTTTGTTTCGATTTCATTAATTTCAGCTCTGATTTTAATTATTTCTTGCCTTCTACTTCTTTTGCTGTTGTTTTGCTCTTCTTTTTCTAGGATTTTGAGATGAAGTATGAGATCATTTATTTGTTGGTTTTTTCTTTTTTTAAGGAATGAACTCCAAGCAATGAATTTTCCTCTTAGAACTGCTTTCAATGTGTCCCATAGATTCCAATATGTTGTGTCTGTGTTTTCATTTATCTCTAAGAATTTTTTAATTTCCTCCTTGATGTCTTCTATAACCCATTGATCATTCAGTAACCTATTGTTCATTCTCCAAGTGATGTATGCTTTTTCCTTCCTTCTTTTATCGTTGATTTTCAGTTTCATTCCATTATGATCAGATAAGATGCATGGTATTATCTCTACTCCTTTATATTGTCTAAGAGTTGCCCTGTGACATAATATATGATCTATTTTTGAGAAGGATCCATGTGCTGCTGAGAAAAAAGTGTAACTGCTTGATGTTGGGTGGTATACTCTACATATGTCAATTAAGTGTAGGTTATTAATTGTGTTATTGAGTTCTATAGTTTCCTTTTCAACTTTTGTTTGGAAGATCTGTCCAGTGGCGAGAGAGGTGTGTTGAAGTCTCCCATGATTATTGTATGGTGGCCTATTAGACTCTTGAACTTGAGAAGAGTTTGTTTGACGAACATAGCTGCATCATTGTTTGGGGCATAAATATTTATGATTGTTATGTCTTGTTGGTGTATGGTTCCCTTAAGCAGTATGTAGTGTCCCTCTTTATCCCTTTTGATTAACTTGGGCTTGAAATCTATTTTATTTGATATGAGTATGGACGCTCCTGCTTGTTTCCGAAGTCCATATGAGTGATATGATTTTTCCCAACCTTTCACCTTCAGCCTATGTATGTCTTTTCCTATCAAATGCGTCTCCTGTAGGCAGCATATTGTTGGGTCTTGTTTTGTGATCCATTCTACTAGCCTGTGTCTCTTAATTGGTGAGTTTTAGCCATTAACATTTAGGGTTATTATTGAGATATGGGTTGTTCTTCCAGCCATATTTGTTTATTTATGTTACTAAACATGGTTTGTTTTCCTCTTTGATTATTTCCCCCCCCTTTACTGTCCTACCTCCCACTGTTGGTTTTCATTGTTATTTTCCATTTCCTCTTCCTGTAATGTTTTGGCGAGGATGTTTTGAAGAGATGGTTTTCTAGCTTCGAATTCTTTAAACTTTTGTTTATCGTGGAAGGTTTTAATTTCATCTTCCATCCTGAAGCTTAATTTCGCTGGATACACAATTCTTGGTTGGAACCCATTTTCTTTCAGTGTTTGAAATATGTTATTCCAGGATCTTCTAGCTTTCAGAGTCTGTGTTGAAAGGTCAGCTGTTATCCTGATTGGCTTACCCCTAAATGTAATCTGCTTCCTTTCTCTTGTAGCTTTTAAAATTCTCTCCTTATTCTGTATGTTGGGCATCTTCATTATAATGTGTCTAGGTGTGGATCTCTTATGATTTTGCACATTCGGCGTCCTGTAGGCTTCTAGGATTTGGGATTCTGTCTCATTCTTCAAGTCTGGGAAGTTTTCTCATATTATTTCATTGAATAGACTGCTCATTCCTTTGGTTTGGAGCTCTGTACCTTCCTGTATCCCAATGACTCTTAAGTTTGGTCTCTTAATGTTATCCCATATTTCTTGGATGTTCTGCTCATGGTTTCTTAACAGTCTTGCTGAGCTGTCTATGTTCTTTTCAATTTGAAATACTTTGTCTTCATTGTCTGATGTTCTATCTTCTAAGTGTTCTACTCTGCTGGTAGTATTCTCCATTGAGTTTTTAAGTTGGTTTATTGCTTCCTGCATTTCTAGGATTTCTGTTTGTTTGTTTTTTATAACCTCTATCTCCCTGTATAGTTGATCCTTTGCTTCCTGGATTTGTTTGCGTAATTCATTGTCGAAGTGATCTTTCATTGTCTGATATTGCTGTCTAATGTCTTCCTTGATACTCCAGATCATCTGAAGCATGTATATCCTGAATTCTTTATCTGACATTCCATCTGCTGCAGCTGTTACCTCTTCTAAAGTTGCGTTGACCTGCATTGCTTGTGATCCTTTCTTTCCTTGTCTTTTCATACTGCTTGCGTATCTTTCCTGCAGGCGCGGGCGGCGGCTCTGCTCTCTCCTTATTCCAATTGGGGTGTCGTGACTACCACGCCGGCAGGTCACTGGGCCTGTTCTGGGCGCTGGCGGCGGCTCTGTTCTGCCCCTACTCCAATTGGCGTGACGAGTGTACCACGCCGGCAGGCCACCGGGCCTGATCCGCCGGTCGGTTGCAGGTTTGCCTACACTGCAGGCGCGGGCGGCGGCTCTACTCTGCCCCTACTCCAAATGGGGTGACGTGTCTGTCGTACCGGCAGGCCACTGGGCCTGTCCCGCTGGTCGGTCGCAGATCTGCCCACCTTTCGGGCACAGGTGGTGGCTCTGCTCTGCCCCTACTCCAATTGGGGTGTCGTGGCTACCCTGCCTGCAGGTCGCTGGGCCTGTTCCTGGCATGGGCGGCGACTCTGCTCTGCCCCTACTCCAATTAGGGTGGTGTGTGTACCACGCCGGCAGGCTCCTGGCCTGATCCGCCGGTCTGTCGCAGGTCTGCCTACCTTGCAGGTGCGGGCGGCGGATCTGCCCTGCCCCTCCTACCACGCCTGCGGACCCCTGGGCCTGATCTGCAGGTTGGTCACAGGTCTGCTCACCCTGCGGGCACGGGTGGCAGTTCCGCTCTGCCCCCACTCCAATTGGGTTCACGTGACCACCACACCGGCAGGGCCTGATCCGGGCGTGGGCGAAGGATCTGCTCTGCCCCTACTCCAGTTGGGGTGACGTGTGTACCACGCTGGCAGGCCACTGGGCCTGACCCGCCAGTCTGTCACAGGTCTGTTTACCTTGCAAGCGCGGGCGGCGGCTCTGCCCTGCCCCTCCTACCACGCCCGTGTACCACTGGGTCGCGGGTCTGCCCACCTTGCGGGCGCGGGTGGCAGCTCCACTCCGCCCCCTCTCCAATTGGGGTCACACGGTCACCATGCTGGCGAGCCGCTGGGCCTGCTCCGGGCGCTGGCGGCGGCCCGGCTCCTCCCCTCTGGCTCGACGACAAATCGAGGAGACTCGGGTGTCTGTGCCTCACCCCCCCCCCCTACCAGGAGACCAACTGTTTCTGTCGCCGCTGGTATTGATGAAGTTCTCTCCTCCGCCACTTTCTGATGACATCAGATCTCTGTCATGTTGGTATCCTATGTGAATGGCAGCATTTCGTTCCCCTTGCCGGGCAACCAAAGCAACGGGTGAGTCCTGACCGGCCCTCAGCAGGACCCGGACCGAGAAGCAGTTTCCTCGGGCTCCTAGCCCTGGGCCAGGGCAGCTCCCCGCTCCGTGCTCGGTGTATGCTCTGATAAGAGTAGGCTCCACGAAGCAGCCCCCGCGGGCTCAGTTCCAACTCGGCCGCTTAGTGCTTGGTGTATGCTCTGATAGGAGCAGGGTCCAAGAAGCAGCCTCCGCAGGCTCCCCAGCCCTGGGCCAGGGCGGTTCCGGGAGCCGGAACTCGGCCGCCCTGCGCTCGGTGTTCGCTCCGATAAGAGCAGGTTCTAAGAAGCACCCAGGCACTGAGCCCGAGCAATCTGTCTGCAAGCCGCAGGCGAATGGCAGCCTGAAATTACCTGTTCTATGGCTGAATGAGCTGCGGTCATTCGAACACAGGGATGGTGACGTCAGCTTTCCAACATGGTGGCTGCTGGCCTCCTCTGTGGTCTGACCGGTGTGGAGAACCGAGATGGACTGTTTCCTTCCCCCGTCTCAAACCCAGAATTCAGCCCTGAGTACGGTGCTTACACGGCTGGCAGAAACTGCAGCGCTGTATTCCTGCGTCGCTATCTCCTCGTTTCCCAGCGCGCGCTGCAGACTCTAGCCGCGGGGCGATTTGCTGAATAAGCAGTGTTACCCTCCGTGCGACAAACCTCTCGCGTTTGAGTCCCCGTAGCCGATCCTCGTGCGATGGAAATCCTTCCTCCAGGTTCCAGAGCACCCCACTATTGCTGGAAATTCCTAACAAGATAGCCTTTAGCCGTCCTGACTTTTCATACTCCCACACAGTGAAGCAGCACACAGGGGCAATGCACTCCCCTCGCCGCCATCTTCCATGTACTAGGTTTTCAAGACTATTAACTGTTTTACAATATCACCAATACAATCTCTCAAAGCGAAATACCTTAAACTATAAAGAAACGGCAGCTTACTACTGTGTCATTGATAGACATTATAGGAGAAGACCAGGAATGAAGTTGCACCAATTGAGACCTATTCCTTACCCATCAGATATGCTTGGTGATCTTCTATCAACTAAATTTTACACTATAACTTTACATATCTTTGTCTTGAATCTCTCCATAATGCTTTCTAGACTCTTCTCCATGTAACACATTATCTATAATCTTCTGCTCCTTGGATTCTTTGGAAAAGATAATATGTAAAAGTCTTCTCTTTTTTACTATTTCTCTTTTACTTGCCTCTCCTACTACCAGCTTAAACACATTGCAGCTGTAATAATTCACATTTTCTCTTTTTTAGCAGAGTAAAGGAACACACTTGTTTGCTGTGAGCTATTTCCCCAGCATCAGTGTCCTATCCCAAGTCCCCACCATGTGAGGCGCCTCACCCAGGTCAGCTGCCCCACCTGCCTTGTCCAGTGTACAAGAACCTCCTGGAGGTAAGTCTAGGGCTAGACTCATGGAAAGGGACAAGTCAAGTCATCAAAGCTGGGGCATCCACAGCTTCTGGCCCTAGAGTGGGAAACGCTATGACCCTGTGTAGAACAGAGGTAGGAACTAACCCTTCATGCTCCCCAGGTAGAGTCACGCTCACCTAGAAAGAAAGAGCCAGAGAAGTGCCTCTTATCTCCTGCTTCCTGAACCTCAGGAAATATAGCACAATTCTTTTCAGAAACAGAAATGAGCCAGAGAAACACAGCCCTACACGAAGAACCCTAAGGGGAATGTGATGTGCTCTGGACACTATGGGCTGGGACAAGATTCTTCCTTTAGAGAGCAGACCTTTGCATGGAGATCCAGGAAGTAAGCAAGTGAAATTCATTAGAAATGATGAAATTCCAGAATATGACTCAGTGAAGCACAGCAAAAGCATCCAGGGGAATATATTATATATAATATCTTCAGTCTTGAAATTGAAATGTATCCTTTTTCTCCTTGGGTGGGGATGTTTAAAAAAATAGAAAATATGCCTAGAGGAACTGATAAAAAGGCAAAGTACTAGCAGCATATCCTTAAACATGAATCACAGCCCAATACTAAAATGAAAATTACTTCACCATAATTTATGAGACACATCAAAATGAAAACAAAAGGAATTTAGAGGTATAACCTGGACAACACCTGTGTTTCATAAATAAATATGCAGGGAAAAAAAGTATTATCCTTCTACCTAAAGCAAAAATTGTGCCTTCTTTAAAATAATTTCTGTGTTAAACCCTCAATTCCAGGAGACTTTCAGAAATCAGAAGTTGATTCCAGAGATTATTACCACAGATGGTTCTGAAAAATTTCCATAAAACTTATTTTCTGCCATAAAGGGTTCCAAATGTAATTGAAAATAATGCTTGTTTTTCTCCAAGGTTGGCGGGCAAGAGAGAGTGTGCAAGCATGGTAGGGCACCCTGGTGTGGGGCTGGGCAGGGTATCCACAGATATGGTACCTGGTGTGGCAGAGTCAAGTGAGGAAGGTACCATAGTTTAGACAAGCCAGCATGGAGGTAGGGTTAGGACCACAGGTCAAGTAGCATGAAGAGGTGGTCCCCAGGAAGGACAGACTGGTTTTGAGCACCAGAGGCTATTCAGAGAAAGAAAGGTACCCAAAAGCGGATGGGTGGCAGTCAAAATGGAAGACTGGTTATCTAAGGAGACCAAACCACAAGTAAATAGCTTGTAAATGACAAGAGCCTGGTTCCTTACTTTCAGAGATAAGAGTCATAAATACAAAAAAAGAGTGAAAACTAAAATAAATCCTAGTTAGACGCAAATCAATTGTAGTGGTGTGAACCAGTATTACACACACACACACACACACGTGCACACACGCGCACACACACACATTTATTCCCTAGCTATCATCCCAATAGCAATGAGCTCATGAAGAGCCCAACTCTTGGCTTCTAAATAACATTCTCTAATTAGTAAAAAGCAAGGACTTCCTTGGAAGATAGGTGATTCCTAAACTAAAGAATAAAACATCTTATTAAACCTGGAAATTTCTGCTGTGTCAGGAACCAAGGAAATGCTTAAAGAAGGATGGGAACATATCAGCAAAAGATAAAAATTCCACCAAGAATTAACACCAATTCTTCACAAACTTTTTATCCAAACCAGAAACAGAAACCACAAGACAATTACCAATCAGTAGCCCTTATGAATATAGATGCAAAACTCCCCAATAATATGGTAGAACCAAATCCAGTAACATATAAAAGGATTAGACACCAGAGAATATAGAAAGGAGGGTAAGAAACTCTGGTGTTGGACTAGAACTCAAAGTATTGATTTGAATCAGCTTTTGTTACACAGGTAAGATGTAAAAGAAATAAATACTCACACACACATATATATTTAACTGCTAAAAGGGCCAAAACAAAAACACCCAGTAACCAATCACCTCAATCTTGATTTCCAAATCTTGTGTTCCACTAAAAAGAACCAGGGCTCTTTAGAACAATGGCCAATTCCAGGGCAGGGGCAGAGTAGGTGCAAGATGAGTATAGAGCCAGGCGTGGTGGCACATGTCTATAATCCCAGCAGCTTGGGCAGCTGAGGTAGGAGGATCACGAATTCAAAACCAGCTGCAACAACTTAGTAGGGCCCTAGGTAACTCAGTAAGACCCTGTCTCTAAATCAAAATATATTTTAAAAGGGCTGGGGATGTGGCTCAGTGGTTAAGCTCCCCTGGGTTCAATCCCTGTACCTACCCCTTTTTTATTTATATATATATATATGATGAACATGGAACACACTATTGCCAGAAAGTAAGGAAAAGGTCAAAGGATTATAGGGACACCTCAGAATGTCAAAGAAACCAGCCCAAAAGGTATGGCCAGTCTGGGACAAATGATGATAGCAACAAATGTCAATATTTGAATAAAATAGGAATCCATGAGTCTATACCAATATAACAGGTAGGTAAAGTGGGTAAGTAGGTAGGTTGGTAGGTAGATGACAGAAGTTAAACAGACAATGAGAAGGGAAAGCTCTCCCTTACAGAAGAAGAGTAACAATTTTATCCTGTAAGAAATGAGAAATTTGAAAAATGATCACAAGACAACCACCATAGTCATTAATAATAAGTTCAGCTAGAATCATTAATGCATTCCAAATTACTAGTGAATAAAATATGAGGAGGAACGATATCTAGAGAGTCTCAAAGTATATCCTCAGAAGTACTTAATAACACACTAACTTCCACTGGAGAAACGCTTAGCCAAGGGATAATAGTTACATCATCAGAGAAGCAGCAAATCTACGATGCAACTCTGATCATTCCTGTGCTGGTTCTGTCAAAATGAAGTATTTTAGAATTGTCCTGTATTAAAGATTAACAAGATAGTACAAAATTGTAGGCTGGATGCTAGACCTAGGAAGACAGTATCAGGACAATGAACACCAGCTGAATAGGTCTGTGAATTAGAAGAGAACCTGGGTCACTTTTGATGTCCCGATACTCAAGAAATACACTAGGAAATGATAAGCTTTATGTCCTAGCACTTCCATAAATGATTCAAAATATAGCCAGCAACTTTGCCGCAGTCTGGCTGGGCACGAATAACCAAGCCGCCACAAAGCCTTGTAAGTTCAAACAGCAACTACTTTATTTCAACTCTCACGGGCACTGCACATGCGCTTTTCCGCCAACGCCACCTACAGGGCCCTCTCCCAGGACCACCACACACCAACCGGAAATCCCTCCTCCAGAAATCCCTCCTCCGGTACTTCCCCAACCAATGGGAACTCTCCGGAAATCCCCGAGAGAACTCCAAAGTAGCGTGAGAACTCCAAAGTAGAGGGCGCCCTAGGCAGCAAGAGCCGACCCATTGCCCGACAGTAAAGGTCAAATATACAATACAATCAATCCAGCATCACAGCAATTATATATAGCTTAACTCAAATCATCATCTCAATGGTTCGCTGGCATCACCTTTCAAACATTCCCCCTGGCAAATGCCAGGAGTCATTCTGACCTGCCATAGCTCTCAACACAACTTGAGAACCTAGGTGGGTGCCCCATGTTTTATCTCTAAATATTATTTCTGTTACTGTTTTATACATTTAAGATTATTTCAAATTAAGAAGTTAAAGATGACTTCCTGACCTCTTTGGTTTTAGTCATGGTTTCTGCAATGATGCTGGCAGCTCCTGGGTCATCTGTCACTGGGATAAATGGCCTAGAGGAGGCTGAGGGAGCAGATGGGGTCACTGCAGAGGGAGTCACAGCATCCTCAGAGCAGACAATCTAAATGGAGAATACACCAGAGAGAAAGTTTAAGTAGAAAAGCTCAGCAACAGCAGTCTTTTACACAAGCCCAAAGATGTCTTCTCAAAAAGCTCCTGGGGGTGGGTAGGGGGCTGGGGTTGTGGCTTAATGGTAGAGCGCTTGCCTAGCATGTGTGAGGCACTGGGTTCAATTCTCAGCACCACATAAAATAAATAAAATAAAGATATTGTGTCCAACTAAAACAACAACAACAACAACAAAAAGCTACCGGGAGCCAGGCTGAGACAGGAGGATCACGAGTTCAAAGCCAGCGTCAGCAAAAGCATGGTGCTGAGCAACTCAATGCGACCCTGTCTCTAAGTAAAATACAAAATAGGGCTGGGAATGAGGCTCAGTGGTCAAGTGCCCCTGAGTTCAATCCCCAGTTCCCACCCTGCGCACCCGCCTCCAAAAAAGCTACTGGGGGCCAGGCGTAATGGCACAAGCCTATATCCTATCAGCTCTGAAAACTGCAGCAAAGGAATCACGATTTCTAAGCCAGCCTCAGCAACAGCGAGGCACTGAGCAACTCAGTGAGACCCTATCTCTAAATAAAATACAGAATAGAGCTGGGGATGTGGCTCAATGGTTGAGTGCCCCTGAGTTCAATCCCCAATACTGCCCCCCCCCAGGGGAAAAAAAAAAAAAAACTATTGGGGGCCATTTGGAATGTTCCAGATTTTACAAAGGCCACACAGTGCTCACACCACACATCGGCTACCACCCACCAGTGGGCCTGAAGCAGACCTGCAAAGTCAACCACATTCTTATTTCCAGGAAAACCTATTAATATTCAATAGCAGGTCATATGACTCAGACTAAAATGAACTCACCTCTCTTCATGAGGTATACTTTCTCCAAATAAGTTACAAGACCTTTAAGGTTTCAAAGCTGTATTTAATGATTTTTTAAAAAAGAATAAACTATTTGCATTTCAACACTAGGAAAGCTCATTCATAAGCATATTTTTTTTCTAATTCAAGATCAAAATCAAAAACAGCAAAAATTAAGTGAAAAAAATGACACATTATACTAGACACAAAGAAGTTAACTTTTTCTTTCTGATCTAATATGGTGTTCAGATTTACTTTTACCTCTCTCTTTTCTTGCCATGGATTTGGACTCAATCTGTCTTCAATGTCAATAGCCAGCATGCATTCCTCTCCATTTATGGGACTGGCCATGGCAGAGGCATCGGAAGTGGGTGCTGAGGAGGAGAATGAGGGACACTCCACCGGGGCAATCATGCCAGCTGGCATCAGGGCCCCAACCACTGCATCCCTGTCAGAACAGAAAGCCAGGCCTGCAGTGAGGTGCCTGCCACATATGACAGGATGAACAAAGTGGAATGATCACTCCCTGAAACACATCCTTGTTTTTATAGGACATATATAAAGAATTTCACAAAAACATCATTACCAGGTACCCATTCTCTATAAGCTAAAATCTTATTATGGCCAGATCTTATTTATAGCCACATACCACAAAACAACCTTTCAGTCAACGATGAACTGCATATATCTCATAGGACTGTATTGCATGGTAATGTCCTAGCCAGCTTAATGTGCATAACTATACTTCTTATGATATTACCTCAGAATGTATACTTACTGTTAAGTAGCATTTACTTGAATAACCATGGTAAGGACAAGTGAAAGACTTCCAAATGTAAAAACCAGACCAGAATAAGCCTCTGATTCACCCTGGGAAACCCTTTTGGGTTGCTGTTAGAGACTACAGACTGGATAATTGAATATCAAGAATGTTTGTGTTTGGGCTGGGGATGTGGCTCAAGCAGTAGTGCACTCGCCTGGCATGCGTGCGGCCCGGGTTCGATCCTCAGCACCACATACAAACAAAGATGTTGTGTCCGCCGAAAACTAAAAAATAAATATTAAAAATTCTCTCTCTCTCTCTCTCTCTCTCTAAAATATATATAAAAGAATGTTTGTGTTTACTGAAAGCCTGCCACATACCAGGTAGCAAGGACTAAATGTCCTCTCAATGACTGGCTTTGTTCTAAAGCTCATGTTCCTATATAAGTACATCTTGCGAGTTCCACTCCCAATAATACATTTAGAGATAGGCAATTCACTCAGGCTATTCTATGGATTGCATCTTGAATGTCTACCAAAGGCCCATGTGTTAAAGGCTTGGTCCCCAGGGTGGTACTATTGGGAGATGAAGGATTCTTGAAGAGGTAAAGCCTAGTGGGAGGCGTTTAGGCCACTGGGGATATGCCCCTGAGTGAGACAGGAGACCCTGATCCCTTTCTCCTTTTCTTTTCAACTCCTGGTCAAGAGGTGAGTGGCTTTTCTTCTGCTGCTTGTGCCCACCATGATGTGCTACCTTGCCACAGACCCAAAGTAATGGGGATAACTAATCATGGGCTGGAAACTTCAAAACTGTGAGCCAAAATAAACCTTTTCTCTTATGATCTTGGGTATTCTGTTATAATGATGCAAAGCTGACTAATATATGCTATAAGAAAACAATAGAAAAATTCTGTAAAAGTAGTATCAAAACTCTGCCTTACTAAGTGAGTGACACTGTCTTAAACATCACTGTAAATTATAGTTAATTTTTTCTCTCCCACAAATATTAATGCTAAGAGTTTACTGACCAAAATAAAATACAAAAATGAAAATGTTCTTTAACTTGGTTTTCTGATTCCTATTTCAATACCCATTAAAATAAGCATAAAGATGCCATCAAAGGATATGTGCCTTCAACTCACAGCACTTAAAAATAATAACACAATATTCTTGGAGACATTCAGTCAATCAAAATATGACAAAAACACAACGCCTACACAGTTATAGAATTTCAAAATTTAGCATACAAGCCTACCTGGCATACATGATTTGCAGTGCTGTAAGGATATGTGATAAGGCCTGCTGTTTGGCCAGGTTTCCATCCAATGAGAGGAGAATCTTGGCAAGAGAAGGGCGATTTGGCTTAGAATTATTTGCACCACTTATTTTATTACTGGTAGCAGAAGAGTCAGCATCTGAAGGCACGCCTGAAAAATAAAAATAAAAATATGTATTCTATTTTAAGGTTATTATTTGCTCTGTTTCTATAGTTTGGCCTTTTAGACTAGTTCCAAAACATAAAAATCTATATTTTTGCTATTTCAGAGTGTATGTATTAGGCTCACAGTCTTTTCAGATAAAATAATGATTATCAGTACTTCTATAAAGAAACCATTTTCAGGGGGCTGGGGTTGTGGCTAAGTGATACAGTGTGAGGCACTGGGTTTGATCCTTAGCACAACATTAAAAAAAAAAAATGAAATAAAATAAACTATTTTAGTAAATGTTCACTAGAACTACAAAAAAGCTATAAAAAACTTTTAAAACATGCATTATATACACATAAGCTGTGAAAATGCTATCTTAACTACCTATATGTACTTCCTTCTACAAAGCAAGACCCCCCTCCCAGAAAAAAAAGACAAAAAATAATCCAAAATGACAAAAAGAGATGCTGTGTACCACTACACTGTCTTATGAGACATACATCCCAACTCACTACCCTGAGCAGAGTCAGGCAAGGAAGGCCTGGTGGGTTTCCCTGAATGAAGAATGGGGAGTCAGAAACCAGGCAGGACAACATGGCCAGAGGCTAGAGGTCAGGACCAGAGAAAGTGAGTGTTCCAAAGAGCCCAGGGAATGTGCAGGTACCTTCCCCCACCCGAGCCAAGGATTCAACAGAAGCTGATGGAAACATGTAAAAAACTACACAAGTCAAATTTTAAAAACACCTGAAAGGAGTAGAGGCACAGTACCCATCAAACATGCAAGGCCCAGAGTAGCCGTTATTCCCATCAGCCAGACTGGAAGACCTCACAGTTCACAAGGCATGGGAAGAGTACTCAGAAAACTCTTTGTCCCCATGGTAGGGAATAATTAGCTCCATCTTAAACTACCAAATCTAAACCCAGGTCAAAACAGAGTCAAATGGCTTCAGAGTAACTTAACCATATTAAAGCTCAAGATTTATAGATACAGGGCTGGGGTTGTGACTCAGTGGTAGAGCAATTGCCTGGCATATGTGAGGCACTGGGTTTGATCCTCAGCACCACATAAAAATAACAAATAAAAATAATATTGTGTTTATTTACAACTAAAAAATTTTTTTAAACTTAAAAATCTCCGAAAACATCAAAGACACAATTCATGATATATGGCATTTGATCAAACATTATCATGTAGGTGGAATGGCAAGAAAATACAAAAAAAAAAAAGAAAGAAAACAGAAAAATCAGTAAAGCACAGACTTGTTCTTTGAGAACAATATAAGAAACAAGAAATTGTATCACTATAGATTCCATTAACTTTAAAAAGGAAATAAGCACATACTGAGATCAACTTTATGCCAGTAAATTCAACAAGTAAGATAAAATGGACAATTTATGTCAAAGACACAAATCCTACTAGAAAATAAGTATTTATTAAAGCAATAAAATTTATAGTTAAAAAATTACACAAACATACACATACATACACACACACACACAGAGAAAACTCTAGGCCTGGCTGTCTTTACTAATGAATTCTCCTGAAATAATAATTCTACACAAATTTAAAAGATAACTGAAAAGAAGGGAATACCAGACATCCCAATCTATGAGGCCAGCATTATCCTGATATCAAAGCTAGACAGACATTACAATAAACAGTACAGACCAACATTACTTATCAACAGGAATGTAAAAGTTCTTAACTTCTTTATATTAATGTTAACATAATTCATAATTTATATTATACTGCATTATATACATTATAACATTTTATTAATATATACAATATTGACATACTATATAAACCTGAATGAAAAAGAAAATGAAACCTAACAAAATTTGCAAGATGTGCTAAAGCAGTGTTGAGAGGAAAATTTATAACACTAAAAGTTTACATTAAAAGAAGGAAAGGTCTCAAATCATCCAGGCACAGTAGCTCACACCCATAATCCCAGCTATTCAGGAGGTTGAGGCAGAATAATTATTAGGTTCTATGCCAGTGTGGGCAACTTAGCAAGACCCTATCTCAAAATAAAAAGGGCTGGGGGTATAGCCTAGAGTTGGGCTATACTTGGCCCTGGGTTCAATCCCTAGTACCAAAAGATTTTTTTTTTTTTAAAAAAAGGTCTCATACAGTTATCTATAGGCCCTACCTAAAACAACAACAACAAAATAAACCTAAAGCAAACAGAAATTAGAAACTAATGGAGACCAGAAACCAATAAAAAAGATAAGAGAAAAACAGGGAAAATTAAACAAAAAGTAAAAATCAAGTAGTGTTTATTCCAGGTGTGCAACACTGGCTCAATATTCAAAAATCAATGCAATCTACCTATCAATGCATTAAAGAAGAAAGTCCATGATTATATCAATAGAGAAAAGCCATGATGGAACTCAACATTCATTAGTGAAAAAAAAACTCTCACCTGTCTAGGAAGACAGGAGACCTTTCTTAACTTGATAAAAAGCATCTACAAGAAATCTTGGAGCTAATATCATCCTTTGTGGTGGGAGACTAAATGCTTTTCCTCTAAGATTATGAATACATCAAGCATACCAGCTCTTGCCACTCTTCTTTAACAGTCCTAAGTATTCTAGCTAATGTAAAAGGCAAGAAAAAGAAAATTATATGAATAACTGCCTCTACTTAAAAATGACACCAATGTCTATACAGAAAAGTCCAAGGTCTTGCTGGGCGTGGTGGCACAAGCCTATAATCCCAGCAGCTCAAGAGGCTGAGGCAGGAGGATTGTGAGTTCAAAGCCAGCCTCAGCAAAAGCAAGGCACTAAGCAACTCAATATTTAATATTCAATATTCAAAGACCCTGTCTCTAAATAAAATACAAAAATGGGCTGCGGATAAGGCTCAGTGATCAAGTGCCCCTGAGTTCAATCCTCGAAAATCACAGGGTAATATTAAAATTGTACAAAAATTGCACTTCTCTGTATTAATAGAAAACAAGATTACAAACACAGGGCTGGGGATGTAACTCAGTGGCAGTATGTTTGCACTGCATGTGTGAGGCCCTGGTTTCCATCCCTGCCACAAAAAATTAATCAAATTTAATAAAAATTCCATAACAAACATTTGGGGAGGGGGTTGTACTGGGGATTGAACACAGGGGTGCTTTACCACTGAGCCATATCTTCAGCCCATTTTATTTTGAAACAGGGTCTTGCTAAGTTGCTTAGGGCCTCACCAAGTGGCTGGCCTTGAACTTATGATCTTCCTGCCTAGGCCTCCTGAGTAACTGGAATTACAGGTATGTGCCACCAGACCAGGCATAATCTTGAGAGAGAGAAAGAAAGAAAGAGAGAGAAAGAGGTGATAAACATAACAAAACACATACAGAACTTGCATACTATGCTACTGTACTTAGAAGGGCACAGCAAAAATTGCTGCCTAGGGGGCTGGGATTGTGGCTCAGTGGTAGAGCACTTGCCTAGCATGTGTGAGGCACTGGGTTCGATTCTCAGCACCACATATAAATAAATGAATAAAATAAAGGTCCATCAATTTTAAAATGCTGCCTAGGCATTATAAGTAGAACATTATACCTAAGTTACTCAAGCCTGTGACCAAAAATAAGAACTGAGAGGCATCTCTCCCAGAGGCATAGGAGTCTGGGCTCCACTTTTTCTGCCTGCACTTCCTTTAAACCAACCATTCAGGTACGTGCCCACAAACTTAAAGTGACCCACACTCTATTCCCTTATTTGCACTACTAGTTGTTCTGTGTATTCTCTTTCTCTCTCCTTCTTTCTCACTCTTTATTTCTGCCTCCTGTGACCCAGAGACTAGAAGACTGACTTCCCAACTCATCATGCCCTCCTTGCCCAGGATCTGAAAGTAAAAATCTTTGAACTTGTTTTCTATTATGGTGGTGTATTAAATTGCTCCCTCCATTCAAATAACCAGGGGCTGTTTCAGTTCTCCCCGCATGAGTGATGGTAGGTCAGGCATAAACCAGACACAGACACAAGAGTCACAGGGATGTCTGCCAGCACAAATTTCCACGTGAGAAATCTTCTGGTTGCAAGCTGGACAACCAGACATTAGTCCATCTGCCAGCTAAAAAAAGCATCCTGTGAAAGGTACACACTGTTCACATCTATACACATCTGTACCAGCTCCCTTTATCTCCCATTATAGCAAGATTGATAGCTACTCTAGTACTAGAATCCCAATTTAACGAGGAGCTCTGAGAACAGATACAAACTACAAAACAAATATAAAAGAAATCAAAAGAGAACTAAATAAATCAAACTCATACCATGTTTGAGGATTGGAAAACTTTACAAAGAACAGATGCCCATCCTACCCAAGCTGATATGCAGATGTAATGCAATTTCTATCAAAATTCCAGCAAGAGTTTTTAGATATATAGGCAAGATTACTCTAAAATTTATATGGAAAGGCAAAGGAATTAGAATAGCTAAAACAATTTTGAAAGAGTTCAGAATAAGGGGAACAGTCTATTCAATTTTAAAAATTAGTATAAAGTTAATAAAATCATGACTGTGTGGTACTTACATAACAATCAGTAGAATAAAATAGAGCTCCCAAAAATACATCCACACAAATATGTGCAACTGATATTTTTTTAGTTATAGTTGGACATAATACCTTTATTTATTTATTTTTATTTGGTGCTGAGGATCAAACCCAGGGCCTCGCATGTGCTAGGCAAGCATTCTATCACTGAGCCACAACCCCAGCCCACCCAAATAATTTTTAACAAATATGTCAAAGCAATTCTGTGGAGGAAAGCCAGCTTTTCAACAAATGGACTCAAGTAAGTTAAAAAAAAAAAAACTCAATCTAAATTTCATACTTTATAGAAAGCCCATTACTTACGTATAAAACATAAAACTATAAATCTAAAAAAGAACACAGGAGAAAACCCTTTTTAAAGTATACTTAGGAGCTGGATGTGATGATGCACACCTGTAATCTCAGCCACTCAGCTGAGGCAGCAGGATCACAAGTTTAAGGCCATTCTCTGCAACTAAATGAGACCAGTCTCAAAATTTCAAAAATAAAATTAAAAGGGCTGGGGATGTAGCTCAGTGGTAGAAAAAATTCCTGTGTTCAATCCCTAGTACCAAAAAAAAAAAAGAAAAAAGAAAAAGAAATTATGCTTATGACTTAATACCAAAAATATGATCCATAAGAGAAAAATTTAATAAATAGACTATATCAAAATTAGAAACTTTCATACTATGAAGATGCAAAGATAAGCTATAGACCTGGAGAAAGCATCTGCATACCACAGAGCTGCTAAAGGACTAAAATCACCTAGAATATAAAGAACTCTCTAAACCAAATAACTAAAAACATATTCCAGAGACAGAAAAAAATCTAATTAGAAATGCCACATCTACATGTCACCAGAGATATAAATAGTAAATAAGCGCATGAAAAGATGTTTAACATTAGTCATTATGAGAACACAAATTAAAACCACAATGAAATTAATACAGACATCAGAAAGGCTAAAAGTAAAAAATAGTGGTAAAAATATGGAAGAAATTGGGTCATTCATCCACTGATAGTGAGAATGTAAACAGCATACTCTAAACAAGTTTTGCACCAAACAAAACATGAATTCTGCATATGATCCAGCAATTGCACTCTTGGGCAATTAAGCCAAACTTATTTTTACACAAATACCTAGATATGGATGACATAAACAGGTTTATTTGTAATAGCCAAAAATAGAAATCATCAAAAAAAAGTCCTTCAATGAGTGAATAAACCAGGAAATACTACTCAGTAATACTAAGGAACAAACTGGATACATGCAACAACCTGGATGAATCTCCAGAGGATTGTGCTGAGTGAAAAAAAGTATACTTCAAAAGGTTATACACACAAGGTGATGTGAAAAGACCACCAATATGCAATTATAAATTGAAAGAAGACTAAGTAGAGCCTCATCTTCATCTACACCAGAAAAGGAAGGCACAGGAAAGCTAAGAAAGCTAAGTAACTTACTCAGTCTTTATAGCTAGTAACTGGTGAACCCGGATGACACTCAGATATATAAAAAAGCAAATGGGAGCATGGGAGGGATAGACGAACTCTAGATAGGGCAAAAGGGTTGGAGGGGAAAGGAGGGGACATGGGGTAATTAATGGTGGTGGAATGTGATGATCATTATTATACAAAGTACAGGTATGAAGACACAAATTGGTGTGAATATACTATGTATACAACCAGAGATATGAAAAATTGTGCTCTATATGTGTAGTAAGAATTGTAATGCATTCCATTGTCATATATAAATTTTTTTAAAAAAAGCAAATGGTAGTGGACACTATATAACCCCCATTGAGAGAAAGAAGATGAAAACAAAATAATTATATGAGAATTTCATAGAAAGATGAAGTTCCCTGAAGAAAATTAATTATATTCCTATATGCTAGCAAGGAGCAACTTGAATGTTTCTATACAGTATCAAGGAATAAGCAATCTTTTTAAAAAGTTATAATGGTACTCATAATCTGAAACACTTGAGATAAATTTGAAAGAGATATGCAAGACCTGCACACTCAAACTATAAAATATTGCTAAGAGAAATTAAAGGCCCAAAGAGACACACAGTATTTGTTGGCTGGATTATTCAACACTGTAAAGATACCTACCCTCCCCATGCATACACAAGATTTTGTGCCTTCAGGTTCATAATACAGTTAACAACCTCCAATGTGTCAGAACTATTACAGAAATCTATAATATTGCTACAGCCTACAGAAGAAGCACAGAGAAGATACAAAAAATGCGTTACCTAAATAGGAAGCACCTAAAGGGTCTCTTGCAGTCTGGAAGAGGACCGGCTCATGGACAGAGGGTGTGGCTACATCCACAGTTGTCCATGCCACACTGTGCGATGACCCACAAGCTACTCGGGTGATCTTTTGACCTTCTAAGCCTTGCACCAATGTGGGCTTTCTATTAACTGTGGTTGTGCCATTGCCCTGTTGGCCATGATCATTGTCACCCCAAGCATATACCTGTTAGATTAAAAAAAAAAAACAAAAAAAAACCAGTTTTCAACATGTCAGATAATTTTCTTAAAATTTACTTAATGCTTAAAGTATATGCCATGGTACAGTCTTATAAAATGGCACGTGTGGAACCACAGCTAAGAAAAATTTAAGCATGAAGATGCTTGTCAACAAGTAGATATGCATGTTTACTTAATATAAATCAAATCAATTTATCCATTTTACTTTGTTATAGAACAGGGAATCCTCTCATCAACTAAGTATAGTTAACATTTTTTCCTTCATTTTGTCAAGATCAAAAACAACATACATATTTTTCAAGTAATTAGCTTTTTGACTTTACGTAATCATAGAATTCACTTTTTTTTAAAAAAAAAGTATAATAGTTTTGTTTTCATAAATGAATTTTAAAGTATGGCATCCAAAGGAGCAGAATAAGAATAAATCAAGTATTAACTTTATTTCTTTATTTCTGAAATGTAGTATGTATCTCCTCCATCAGCTATCAATTTTCTAACAAAATACTGCTAATACCTTATTAGCAGGAGGAGCACCTTCAAGGATAATTCCCATGTGGATTTTAGAATGGAATGACTTTTTCCAAGTTGCCCACTCCAAATTGTTCTGGCAAGATAAGTGCTATATCATAACCACCCTGCAGAAGGGTAGTAACATACAGGCCATTGGCATCCTTACCTGCCCTGAGTCTGTGACCGCCAGACAATGCAGGGCCCCAACAGCCACATGCACAATCTTCTTCCCTCTTAGCCCTTCCACCACCTGTGGCTTCCGCACATGCACATCAGAACCATGGCCCAGCCTGAAGTAATCGCCCTTCCCCCTGAGGAGAGGCCAACAGTGTGAATGTTAATATACAGTTACAGTCTGGCAACAATACACAAGAAAATACTCATGCTCTCACCTTTTTTAGAGACAGCTTGATGGAAACATCACACACAGCACTCAAGGTCTTTGAACTTACATCTAAAATCATACTCTATGAATTCAAAATTAATTCTGCTAGCAAAATCCTTACCAATGTAAAATGTTTTACAATATTTAAGTTACTATTGTTGACTTTTCATATAAGAGACAGAAAAGCAGACATTGCTTCCAAAGATCTATCTGATATACACTTTTTTCAAGCTGCTACTGGTCATGATTAGCACTAGGGCCCAACACAGCTTCCAAGGTTGGTCTGGCCACCACTATGCTGCACTGTAATAAAATTAAGATTTTGCAAGAATCACACATAAAATTTCTAGGACCAAAGGATGCAAATGTCTATTTTGCTCTCATTTTATCATTGGGGTTTTGGTATAGTAAGAAAGTAGAAGAAGGGGCTGGGGTTGTGGCTCAGTGGTAGAGCTCAACCTCGCACACGCGGGGCTCTGGATTTGATCCTCAGCACCACATAAAAATAAATAAAATACAGGTACTGTGTGCAACTAAAAATAAATATTTTAATAAATAAATAAAGGAAATCAGGGTATTGTGTCCAACTACAACTAAAAAATATATATATATTAAAAAAAAAAAAAAAAAGGAAAGTGGAAGAAACACTTCACAGACATCTCAACTGAATAGGAAAGGCAAGTGGGCTAAAATTTCCCTAGCATTCTTTTCAAAATGACCCATTGATAACAGGAACTTTCTCCTTGTAATATCATCATTAATCCTATTCTCAATACAAATAACAAAAAAAGATGCCAGGATAAGTTATACAATGATTTTACGAGCACCCAAGGTGGGCCTGATGTGAGGTCAAGGATCCCCACACATGCCTTACAAAGCACAGAAATGTTGGCAGCAGTGAGGTAGTATACGTACCATGTCCACACCACTCCTGACTTGGTGAGAGCCAAGGAGAACTGAGCTCCACACTCAATTTGGCACACCCCCTGGCCATTTAGTCTTTCAATGTTCTGGGGAATGTTACATCCTTCACTTCCTCCTCGGCCCAATTTTCCAAAGTCACCATCACCCCAGGAAAATACCAAACCTAGGTTTAAAAAATATTACTTAAGGCCAGCACTTCATATACATTCCTACCCACCCTCAAACTTAAAACCACAACAGGTGCTCACCTTCATCAGTGAGAGCCAGAGTCTGTGCATCTCTGCTTCCACATGCAACCTGGATTACTCTGTGACCAAGAAGGACTTTCACCTACTCAATTACAAATTTAAAGACAGAATCAAGCACAGACACCAAGAAAGTAAAGGAAATTTTTTTCCACAGACTAAAAGCCAATAATGCACATCTTTATGAACTTTCCTAGACTTGAGGCTTATCTACATTTAAAATCATCAGGTGGTAAGCTTTCTGTAAGCAACAAAAATGTGTATAATCACCATTTTGGGCTTTAGCTGTGTTGTATTATCTCCATGTCCCAACCGGCCATATTCTCCAAGGCCCCAGGTATACAGCTCCCCGCTGGACGTGAGGGCCGCACTGTGTGAGCTCCCACAGGCAATATCGCGGATGCGCTTGGTTTTCAAGGCCTCTATAAGTCTTGGCTTGTCACAGTTCCTAAAACAATATCAAATTACACTCCCTACAATCAATCCACCTGTTCTCAAAGAAGAAAGTTATCTACACTAATCTACCTTTAGTCAACAAAAGATCTTCAAACAAACTTCACTATCAAAACTTAAAACAGTATGTGAAGCCAAATCATATGTTCATCCATGTTGTTAAAAAAATTCTGGGCTGGGATTGTAGCTCAGTGGTCAAGTGTTTGCCTTGCAAATGTGAGGCACTGGGTTCAATCCTCAGCACCACAAACAAATAAATAAATAAAGGTACTGTGTCTGTATACAATTTTAAAAAATTAAGAAATATTTTTCCACATATCTAGTCCACAAACAACCTATCCTATGCAAAACAACTATTTAAAGGTACCCACTATTATTTTCAGTTACAGTTTCTGATTAAGAAGTAAGACTGAAGAAAACATTCTTACATTCTGCTGAAGTGTCCAAGTTTTCCATCATCACCTTCACCCCACGAGAACACTTTCCCATCAACGGTTAAGGCTGTGGCGTGCCGGCCACCTGCAACATTGACATGCACATAGGTTGCCAATATGCAACATACAAAAGGTCACAGTATAACTACCCAAGTCACTTGGCATGTAGCATATATTCAGTGAATGTGTTAAATAAATGATGAGTAAACAGGATCAACACTTACAGTTATTATGAAGGCTTTCTGGGTAGCACATATGCAAATTTAGAGAACTTTAAATAAACCATAAATTTTAACTCTAAAAAATAATTTTTGTACTTACAAAGAAACAGAAAAATAATGCTGATTATTAATGGGGCTTCAACTATGTTCATGTATAAAAGATCAAAAATTTAGGTGGAAGACGTTGAAATAAGTATATTTGTCATTAGGCAAATTGTCAAATATGGTGGCAATTTAAGCTTTTTTGCAATGCACACCCATTGGTGAAATTATTTAAGCAGAAGTACCATCAATTAAGTAAGTTTAATATTATACTCACTGTTCCCAAAGCATATCAGTTCTCTCCACAACATGGAATACTCTCCCAGTCCACACACCCCCACCTCAGGATTATATGCACGACCTCTGGTTATATACCTGATGTCCTGCCAGCTCCTGGGCTCTGAGGACAGTATGATAGGTGGGGCTTCTAGTCCCTAACATTCATTCTCTCCTCTTTCTTACCATAGAACTCCCTTATTATCAGTGCTATAATGTGCTAAGCACATTTCCCAGCCTTCTTTGTCCACAGAAAGCTCAAAAAAGGGCTCTGTGGGCTACAGGATAGGCCATCTGGTGCTGCCTAGGTCTTGGAACTGAAGGCTAAAGCAGCAAGGTCAACTTCACACAGAGGTGGACAAGGAGAGCTAACATTCTTTGTGGACGCAGAGAACATATGGATGGACCCAGACCCTACCTCTATAATTTTACAGAGGAGAAAAGTAAAATTTTGGCTTACTTTAGCATTATCATTTGCATTTCCAGTTATACAGGTTTAGATCTAACTCCATCCAATAGAGGCATAAATTGAGCTTTGTAACTAACACAATTCTATTTTTCAAAGGCCTGCCACACAACTTTAAAACACTATTCAGTAAAGGTACTCTAAATTGAAGGAGAATGATATTATCTTTTTTAAACAATCTTTCTTAGCACTGGGGTTCATAAACACTTGCTAAATCTGATGAGTCACAGACTCATCAGAAAAATAACACACATTTAAGCACACAACTTTATGATATCAAAGATACAATGGGCCCAACAAACACCCCATACTCTGACGGGTACATCTATACATCTAAAATACCAACAATGCTGCTTAAAAAAAAAACAAACCAACAAAAACCTCATTTAGCATTTAGTACCAATAGTTAAAATTCCAGACCACTAGAGATTTACATTATCCAATTTTAATAAATTAATAAAGACTTGAAAAAGAATGTGAGAATACCTTAAGGAAAATTATTTAAGGGTCTTTTTTATTTGAAGAATAGGAGCACAGGCTTACTCTGCATGCAAATGCTAATGCTGGATATGTACCTGAGTGAACTGCCACCTTCTTGACCACATAGCTGCTGAGGGCCGTAATCTGCCGCGGAATGGGGACTGTTCCACTAGACATGCCCAGTCCCAGTCGGCCATTCGTAGCTTCTCCACAAGCATACACCTTCCCTTCCACAGTAACTACAAGGAACAAGAGCCAGGAGAAGACTCACTTTTCCCAACACAAAATTTGTGCATGTGTGCACATGCACCCTCACTAAGTGCAATTCATAAATTTTTATATATTAGAATAATCATACCTGCAAATAAACTTTTAGAACCGCCAGCCACTTGTACCACATTCAAAGCAGACAGAGTCTCAGAGAACGAAGGTACCTTTATCTAGAATAGGTTTATTTTTTTAAAACCAAAAGAAATAAAAACATAATTATATTTGTAAATTTGTAAATAATTATATTTTCTAAAATTTTAAGTGCTCTTACTAGATGATATAAGAATTATTGTTAATTTATATGACTATATTAACTACAGAAACTCTTTATCTTTAGAGACATACACTGAAGTACTTTAAGGATAAAAGGATTAACTGATATGTACTTTAAAATAAACCAGATCAGAGGGGTGGGTAGGTAAAAAATGTAGACAGTTATCCATAACTCTTATAGTTGGAAATAAGGACATGAAGGCTCATGACTCTAATCTTTCTACCTCGCTAAATTTGAACAGTCTCATAACAAAAGGTGAAAAGTAAAATACCCATAATGCAAAGATAAAAACAAACTTCTGGTAAACTGTTTTATTTCAAGCCATGTCCTGCTCATTCACTTTGATTCTGACACATCACTAAGAAATTATATGTGTATATTTGCCATTGTAGAGGAGTATGATTTAACTTAAAATTCTTGGCACCCTTTGTCTAAGAAACCCTTTACTATTCCACACCTTAGAAATTGTCATGTAGTCACTACTGCAGTGGAAGTAAGAATTTCCATCACAACCTTGGAACCCTAATGGACCTTCATAGGAAAACTCCATGTGTGAGAGCAAGCAGAATCCCAGCTTCTAACAGTGACCATGACTCAGGAACTACTATAGAGCCTTGCACTAGCATAGCTGAGATACCCAAAGTTTACTGTCACTGCCCACTTGCAAAATAGGGCTTCTAAAATAGGGTTCTAAAACATAAATGTAATTCAAAGTTATTCAAATAAAGATGAAGCTTAGTTGGACCTAGAAAGGACAGGTTCCAAATAAATGAATTCTAACTTTCTGAGCTTCTTTGTTGTTGTTGTTTAATATTCACTTTTTAGTTGTAGTTGGACACAATACCTTTATTTTATTTATTTATTGTTACATGGGGCTGAGGATTGAACCCAGAGCCTTGCACATGCTAGGCGAGTGCTCTACAGCTGAGCCACAACCGTAGCCCATCTGAGCTGCTTTACAATGTAGGTAATAAGAAGACTTAGGACAAGTAATAAATACCCCACTTAACCATAGCCAGGCGCAGTGGCGTGCTCCTGTAATTCTGGCAGTTGGGAAGGCTGAGGCAAGAGGATCATGAGTTCAAATCTAGCCTCAGCAAAAGTGAGGCACTACGCAACTCAGTGAGACCCTGTGTCTAAATAAAGTACAAAATAGGGCTTAGGATGTGGCTTAGTGGTCAAGTGCCCAGAGTTCAATCCCCAGTACCCCCACCCCCCAAAAAAGGATGTAGATTTATTCATCTAAAGAGAAAATCGTTTGAACTAAAATTGCAAGAATTTTGTTCTAGGACTCCTCATACAAAAGACATTGAAAAATGAAAGGTATATTGCATTCAACTCTAGTTCAAATGCATCATTTATTACATCTACTCTTTAAAAAAAAAAAAATCTGCTCTTTCTCCTAAACCAGTTATAATACTTTATAAATTAACTCTTTATCTCATTATTTATGGGATTAAGTATACATTAGAAACAAGAAGGTATGGCACAGTTATGGTTACATGATATCAACAAGATCAATGAGAACATGAAGGTCTCTCTCCCCACAACAAGCCCTTCAAAGCTGACAAGTATAGATGTGCACATGCACCTGTGTTTTGTTTCTCTGTGCTCAAAAGAACTTTTTTCCCTACAGAAGCTATTTCACATGGTAGTAGCTCAAGTACCAAGTGTCCAAAGAGCAGAAGTTACATCTTGCTCATCTTAGTACCATTATGACATTTTTACACACTTTGTTCATGATAAGAAGAAACGTTTATTGAAAATATAGTTATGATCTATAATTTTCATCTATGCATTTGCCAAATTGTTCCAAAAGTTTATTTTCTAGTTTATTTTAAGATAGCAATAATACAACAATATCTAAAGTTAACTATTTTCTAAGGATGAAGGCTTACAATTACTTTTGTAAAAAACCACATATAGCTGGGCATTGTGGTGCATGCCTGTAATTCAAGCTACTTAGAAGGCTAAAGCAGAGGATCCTAAGTTTGAGGTCAACATTAGCACTTAGCAAAATACTGTTCCAAAATAAAAACATTTTTCAAAGGATCCCAGGTTCAATTGCCAGTACTGAAAAATAAATAAATAAATAAAATAAAGACCACATATAGAGGCTGGGGGATGTACCTCAGTGGTAGACCTAACATGCGCAAGGCCTGTTCAATTGGGGGTGGGGAGTTGCAGCACACACATATAGACTACTATTAAAAACTTCAAAAGAAGCTGGCCATTGCTGAGCTTCTCGAGGACAAAGGCATTGGCAAGCCTCCTCCTCAGTCATGGAGTAGCAGGTGATGCAAAGTGTCAGCCCAGGGAGATCTAGATACCTTAGAGCCCTTGAGCCCGCCCAGCTGGTCCTTGTCATTCAGTCCCCACACGAACACTTTGGTTCTTATTGTAGCTGCCGATTCCAGCCCTGCGGCCTTCTTTCTAATAAGGCTACCCAAAGGAAAACACAAAAATAAAGGTTATTCAACATAAAACATTTAAAAAATTATAAAAAGAGCAACCTCAATCAATCAAAGCTTTCCGGTTACTGTCAGAAATTCAAAGTTTTGTTTTAATACAATAAAATTTCAAATATCTACATAAGTTTTACCACAATCTAATTTTAGCTATTTTTGATACAGATCTTTCTATGATATACTATGAATGTCTTTTTTCTTAAATATCAAGTTGAACATAACAAATGTTCTGACACGGAACAATTCCCATCCTTCACCAGGATGCATAGAAACACTGGGGAAAGGGCTGTGGCTTTAGCTCAGTGGCAGAGCACCTGCCTAATGTGTAAGGCACTAGGTTCAATCCTTAGCACTGCATTATTTATAAATAAACAAACAAACAAAATAAAGACAAGCTATCCATCTACAACTTAAAAAAAAAAAAACTCACTAGGGAAATGTGGAATGTCACTGGGAATGGCCTGTGGCAATATCCCTAAACCATCTTTATTGTCTATTTGTTTCCAAAAGAAAGATTAAAGCAAATGTACCTGTATGATGTTAGAGGTATTCTAACACAGATACATGAGGCAAAATCTTTCTTTCTTTCTTTCTTTCCTCCCCCTGCCCACAACACTGGTCCTCATCTCCTTTCCTTGGATGAGTTACTCCTTCCACTTTACTCCTCCTGTCTCTGACCTAGCTCTGTTAGGTTGGAAGTTTAATCAACAGCGGCCAAAGTACTCATTCTTGAACCTGATAAAGCCAGGAAGTGCTTAGTACACAGTGTTAGATTGTTTTAGTTTGATGCCAAGTGCTAAGGAACCGCTTCTTTTGGGTCTGGGACATTGCCTTTGTATTTGCCTTTGTTCTGTTCTTATAAACTAAGGTGAAAGAGATTAAATGGTTCTAGATAGGTTAGGTGTTCTTTTTTTTAATGTTATATCCTGATATATTTACTTTAAGGAACCAGAATTTTACGGTTTGGAAATAAAAATGTAGGAAAACTCTTTCATGTGATACCAGGCACAGTAGAGCACGCTGATGCATAAGGTATTAAAATATCTTATTTTCAGTCAAAAACATGGATAGGAAACCAGGAATGATATTCTGGATGATTAATGACTGGTAGCATGAAAATATGAACCAGTCAGAATAGAGATCTGCTACACATGGTTGTTGTGGGCACATCCCATCTGGAAGCTAGGCTTGTGGGAGAATGCCAAAATCACTGATTCATCTGGAAATTATCAGCTAATTAATGATACCCTACAGGAAAAGCACTATTATGTTAAAATATATAGATTCCTTTTGTTAATATGTTCAATCATGTAAAAATCTGGTCAATGAGTAAAGCCCAAAACTTTATGGTTATTTCACATATATGGCACATATTTTAGTTTAATTTGTCCAATTCATTTTAGTAGCTACTAAATTTAAAAATTCCTTAAAAGTTTAATTAATGCAAACAGATACAATGTACAGCCTAACATATATTCTACATAAGATAATGCTGTATATACTAATTTTTTTTCAACTTACATGCAAAAGTTTTGAAATAAAACAGGATAGAAATATAAAAGGTTATTCAACATCAATAAAACTTTTTGACATTTTCAAAAAACAAAATACAGGGCAGAATCCAAACCCAAGATAACAGAGCCCTAGGATAACCTGACTTATTACCATAGTTGCTGCCATCCATGACTAAGAAAATGTGCTTAACAGCAGGGCAGGAAGAGCTCCTGTGTCTCCTTATGTCACATGCTGGGAAGAACTTGGAGAAAAGGACATTTGTGGAGGGCTCTAGCCCCACTAGCAACCCAAGAACACCTTGAGAATGTTGAAAACATTGCAGTTTATTTTGTATACCCTTTGACTTAGCAATTTCACTTATTCCAATTAATCTAGGAAAATACAACTTATAAAAACTGTAATTATCTTCATTGTTTGCTGCTGGTAAAATGGAGCCTAGAGCAGCCACTGCACAAATGGCAGATACTGATTTCACCTGGCACATGCTACTCCCCATATTAGGAGTACCCTTGCCCACCCATTCTGCTTTGATAACACTGACTCTTCCCTGTAAGGATGGTCTAGAGATAAGCCTCCACTATAGACTCACAAGGCATCCTTCCTGCCACTGAACACAGCCATAGTAACACAATAAGGTGAGTTTGTCTGGTTTTATTGCATGTGCACCATAGAACTGGACTGTGGTAGGTGTTCCATAGATACACATTAAATTGATGAACATAGCATCAGGCATTGCCACACTGTTCATTCAGAAAGGAACAGTCATAAGATGAAGTACTGGACTCCAAAACTGTATACAGCAAACTAATGACATGGATATTCCAGAGACGGCTGGTGGTGATGGCTAGACATTGCCAATAGTGCATATGTACTTTGTGCCACTGAACTGCATGTTTAAAAATTTTTAAATGCAATGATAAAATGATTAAGCAGAAAAAGCTATAAATTATACCATAACATTTCTGTAGGAAAATACATTTTGGAAAAAAAGTAAAAACTTTTTGTCTTGAAACAAATATAAGATATTATAACAAACTAGCAACAGTGATATTTCAGGTAGAAAAATCAGACATCTTTATTTACTTTATTTCACTCTTTAAAAGGTATTTTTTTCTAAATATGAAGTATTTCTATATTAAATATTTTCTTTAAAAGTTAAATTGCAACTTTTGAAAGCTAAGGCTTTCCAAACATTCTTATAGCATAAGACCACTTTCCTTATGAAATATACTCTAATTAAATATTTATTTTTGAAAGTCAGAATTTGGGAATGAGGCAGAAGATAAGTGAGCAAAAGTAACAAATAACTCCTACCTTCCACTGTTGCCTTTGTCATCTTCTTCCTCTTCATTATCTGAAGCTAAGAAAGGAACTGCAGCCAAATCCTCCTCCTCTGCACGAATCCGTCCCAGGAGGATGAGGCCATGAATTTTACAGTCAATTCCAGAGCTCCGACATTGTTTTATCGCAATTTCAATATACCTGTGATACTAGACAGGAAAACAATGATGTATACTTTTTAGACTCAAACACATTCTATTTTTTTTTATTTTGGCTAAAGAGCAGAACATTTGAGACACAGGACATGCAGTATGTTAGGATCCTTTATTTAAGTTCTGGAACTACCAAATGAGATATCAAAGTTAATACAGCCATTAATGCCGGGCGTGGTGGTGCACACCTGTAATCCCAGCAGCTCAGGAGGTTGAGGCAGGAGGATTGCAAGTTCAAAGTCAGTCTCAGCAAAAAGCAACAACTCAGTGAGACCCTGTCTCTAAATAAAATACAAAAAATAGGGCTAGGGATGTGGCTCAGTGGTTGAATGCCCATGAGTTCAATCTCTGGTACCCAAAAAGTAAAAAAATTTAAAAAAAATTAATACAGCCATATCTTAGTAATCTTTGCCTTCAAAAAAAGTCATTAATTCATCAGATATGTCTGTTTAAGGCTTAGACTAATTTTCTTACTAAAATAAAATAGAATGATAGGCTTACTGAATGACAAACCTTCTTCTCTTAGCATTTTCATGAACCAAGATGTGTTAAGTATGAAGAGATTGAATGTCAGATAGTCATGGAACCTTCATAATTTTTAAAACAAAATAAAAATATTTGAATATACCCAATTAGAGAAAAAAGCACAAAGAACTCCATAACCCATCACCCAGTTCAATAATTATCAACATATACCCATCTTACTCATATATGGATTATGATAAGAAAATTCCAGGCATTATGCTGTTTTAAAACTTCAGTATTTATTACTAAATTAAGGAATTTTTAAAAACCATATCCACATTATTATTTCCATAGCTCAAACAGTAATTCCTATATCGTCTAATAACGCTACAGTGATCAAAATGTTCTGATTGTCATTTTGTTATTGGCTGTTCAATTCAGAACATAAACAAGATCCAAGCTCCCTCTGTTACTTCTTTGCCATTTGATTGTTAAAGTTCATGTGTTTGTCCTACAAATGTCCTGCACCCTATATTTGGCAAGTTACATTTTTATCATGGCACAGACGAAAATCCCCTATCACTGTATTACATGTAAACAAAGTGATATATATCAGGAAGCACATAACACTTACTTTAAAAAAAAGAACACTCATACAAAAGTCTAACAGTTCCAAAGGAATGGTATATTTTAGTTAGTTGTGGGATAGATGGTAGGTCATGACTCTTTTTTACATACAATGCTTCATATTCTTATATATATGATATACACTATTGTGTACTTATCAAATATTACAGAATAAATTGTTCTGAATTGAAAATTTCTTACATTAAGTACACCACTTATAAATGACAATCTCACCTGTTGATTTAATTAACTGTAGTTATTGATTTAGTTAAAACACAAAAATACATAAAACTAATAACTGCCCTCAGTTACCTAACAATAAGTGAACATTAAAATTCACTATAACTCAGTATTATCTTTTCTCAGAAAAGCTCAATGTTTTTTGTTTTTTTTTTTTTTTTCTTTTCTTTTCTTTGCCTTTCTTTCTTCTTGTGGTACTGGGGAAAGAGCCTGGGGCACTCTACCACTAAACTATATATCCCTAGCATTTTTTTAATTTTTATTTTGTGGCAAGGTCTCACTAAGTTGCCCAGTTTGGCATCAAAATTGCAGTTCTCCTGCCTTCACCTCCTGAGTCACTGGAATTACAAGCATGTTTTTTCATTATCTTCCATTTTTATAATTTTCCAACTTATATATTAATAGTGATTTTAATAGTAATTAATCAGTATATCACAAAATAGCTCAATAATATTGAAGAATGAACAGTAACTAGGAAATCAGCAATACAGTGGAATAGAGGGGTCACTTCCCTGGTAGCTCCGAGGCAGGAACCAAGAAAAGCAGACAGCTTTTCAACAAGCCAACCTCTATTAATTCCTCTTTCATTCTTCCTATAATTTTTTACTTGTATCTTTTCCCCTCCTTCTTCAAAAACAACACCACTACTGTTTTTTGTCCACCATTTGAAATTGTAAACCCTTTTGCAAATTTACTGCTTATATTCTAGACAAAAATTGAACACATTTTTTCTGTTTATTGTGACACAACTGTAGACAACTTAATAGAAGTTATTTGGTTTAAGACTGAACTTTGTTTGCACTAGGTGTTGTTATCATTTGTCTCTTCCTGAAAGGCAAGGTACTAGAAATCTTCAGGGACACTGTAAGTCCACAGGGAAGAAACTGTACTGCCTTAGATCCACACTGTAAGATGGGCAGACACACAAACAACATGAAAAAAAAAAAATGGTACAAGTATCCCAAACAAATCAAGATATTCCAATAATAGAATCCATTGATGACACAGTAGAAGAAATGTCAGAGAAGGAGTTTAGAATGTACATGGTTAAATGGATCAGCAACATAAAGGATGATGTAAGGACTGAAATCAGAGATAAAACTCAGGAGATAAAAGATCACTTCGATATAGAGATTCTGAAAAGAAATCAAGCAGAAATTCTCATAATGAAGGGATCAATAAACAAGTTAAAAATTCACTGGAAAGCATCAACAGACTAGACCACTTGGAAGACAGAACCTCAGACAATGAAGACAAAATATATAATCTTGAAAATGGAGAAGACCACGGAGAGAACATGTTAAGAAACCTGAACAGAACTTCCAAGAATTATAAGATAACTTGAAAAGAACAAATTCAAGATTTATCAAGATAGATGAAGATGGAGATAAAAACTAAAGGAATGTACTATATTTTTAATGAAATAATATCAGAAAATGAAATGGAAAATCAAATTCAAGAGGCTTATATGACTCCAAATGTACCAAATTACAACAGACCCACACCAAGTCACATTATAATGAAAATGCCTAACATATAGAATAAAGATAGAATTTTAAAGGCTGCAAAAGTAAAGTATCAAATTACATACAGGGGGAAACCAATTTGGATCTTAGCTGACTTCTCAACCTAGACTCTCAAAGCTAGGAAGTTCTGAAATAATGTATACCAAACCTCTCAAAAAGTTTTCTGAACTAATAAATGAATTCAGCAATGAAGCAAGATATAAAATTAATACCCATAAATCAAATGCATTCCTATATACCAGTGATGAATCCACTGAAAGAGAAATTAGGAAAACTACCCCATTCACAATAGCCTCAAATAAAATAAAATACTTGGGAATCAATCTAACAAAAGAGGGGAAAGACCTCTACAATGAAAACTACAGAACACTAAAGAAAGAAATTGATGAAGACCTCAGAAGATGGAAAGACAGCCCATGTTCCTGGATAGTCAGAATTAACATTGTCAAAATAGCCATACTACCAAAAGCATTACACAGATTTAATGCAATTTCTATTGAAATCCCAATGACATTCTTTATAGAAATAGAGAAGGCAATAATGAAATTCATTTGGAAAAATAAGAGACCCACCCAGAGTAGCCAAAGCAATCCATAGCAAGAAAAGTAAAGCAGGATGCATCACAAATCCAGACCTTAAATTATACTACAGAGCTATAGTAACAAAACTGCATGGTATTGGCACCAAAACAGACATGCAAACCAATGGTACAGGATAGAAGACACAGAGACAAACTCACACAAATACAGTTAACCCATTCTAGACAAAAGTGCCATAAACATTCACTGGAGAAAAGATAGCCTATTCAACAAATGGTGCTGGAAAAACTAGAAATCCACATATAGCAGAATGAAATTAAACTCCTATCTCTCACCCTGCATGAAACTCACCTCAAAGTAGATCAAAGACTTAGGCACTAGAACAGAGACCCTGCACCTAACAGAAATAAAAGCAGGTCTAAATCTCTACCACATCGACTTAGGAAATGAATTCCTTAACAAGACTCCTAAAGCACAAAAACTAAAATCAAGAATCAATAAAGGGGATGAAATCAAACTAAAAATCTTCTTCACAGTAAAGGAAACAATAACATGAAGAGATAGTCTACAGAATGGGAGAAAATCTTTACCATCTGCACCACAGATAAAGCATTAATCTCCAGGACATATAAAGAATTCAAAAAAAACTTAACAAGCACGCATGCACACGCACACACACCCACACACACAAATAACACAATCAATAAATGGCCTAAGGAATTAAACAGACACTTCACAGAAGAAATATAATTGATCAAAAAATATATGAAAAAAATGTTCAATATCTCTAGCAATTAGAGAAATGCAAATCAAAACTACACTGAGATTTCATCTCACGCCAGTAAGAATGGCAATTATCAAGAATACAAACAACAATAAATGTTGGCGAGGATGTGGGAGGAAAGGTACACTTTTACATTGCTGGTAGGACTGCAAATTGATGCAACCACTCTAGAAAGCAAAAGGGAGATTCCTTAGAAAACTTGGAATGGAACCACCATTTGATCCAGTTACCCCACTCCTCAGTTTATACCCAAATGATTTAAAATCAGCATACTACAGTGACACAGCCACATCAATGTTTATAGCAGTTCAATTCTACAACAGTTAAACTATGGAACCAACCTAGGTGCCCTTCAACAGATGAACAGATAAAGAAAATGTGGTACATATACACAATGGAACATTACTCAGCCTTAAAAAAGAATGAAAGTATGACATTTTCAGTAAATGGATGGAGCTGGAGAATATCATGCTAAGCGAAGTAAGCCAATCCCAAAGAACCAAAGGCCAAATGTTTTCTCTGATATGCAGATGGTAATTCACAATAAGGGTGGGGGGCAGCTAGAGAAGAACAGAAGTACTTTAGATTACACAGAGGAGAATGAAAGGAGTGGAGGGTGTATGGGAGTAGGAATGATAGTATAATGAATGAGACATTATTACCCTAGGTGCATATATGATTATGTGACTGGTATAATTCTATACCACGTACAACCAGAATGAGAAGTTATATTCCATTTATGTATGATGTGTCAAAATGCAGGTATATTATTTGTCAATTTCAAATAAAGCTTAGAAATTAAGAAGGAATGGTAGAGCTGGGTTGTATCTCAGTGGCAGAGAGCTTGCCTACCATTCTCAAAGACCCAAGTTCAATCCCCAGCAACATACACACACACACACACACACACACACACGAATGATATATTGCATTTGGTAATTTATAAGTAAACTCAAGTATAATAAACTTTGAATGAATACAATATTGTTATCTACTATCAGTGTGCCAATTAAATTAGTCCTCACAAAACAGTAGTGCACGTAGTAGAGAAAACTATGTTAATTGATATTCTTTTAAATACACTTCATATATTAGAATTGTGCCTGTATCATATGTGGAAAAGATTTACTGGAGGATTTGAGAGAAGAGAATCTTGATGATTTGTAGTATTTACTGCTTAAAACAGCCCCCAATGATTGTCTCAGAATTTGTAAGAAATACAATAAATGTGGAGTCATTCTAAAAGCTATCTTATTGTCAACTGAAAGACTGCTACCACATGACAAGTTCAGCACTTGACACCAAAGGTTATTAAAACAAAAAAAGTAATTTCAATTTCACATGCATGGTCAGAAAACCCACTGCAGACTAATGATGACAAAAAAAGTGCAGATGCAAAGAGTGCCCTCATCAAATGCCTGTTGACTTGTACCAGGGGCACTTACGCATGCTGTAAAATAGTGAGAATGAAATGTCTTATTTCCTTTTCAAACTGATCTGATAAATAGCAGATTCAAGTTGTATAAAACAAGTTGCCAAAATAATGTTAAATTTTAAACAAGTATGATGGATTATTTAGTCAGAATATAAGAAGAATGGGGCTCAGTGCTAGAATACCAATATCCAAGCCACCTCCCTTACCATTTGTAAATCATTAAAAAGGAGCAGGACAACTGCTACTTACCTCTGTGCAGTCATTCAGAAGAGGCACTGTGGTGTCACTGGGGTTAATATTGATTGTCTTTAGTTCAATTAGGTTATTAAGGGAATTTCCACCTAGAAAAAGGAAAAAATCAAGGAATTAAACAAAAGAATTTTATTAAAAGATAGAAGATACTTCATTTTGAGAAATGAATTCCATTACCTGACACCACAACCAGGGAAGGCATATAGCTACTGTCAGCAGGATCCACTATCATTTTTAATCTATGAACAAGAACATCAGGAAAAATCTCCAAACGAATCCAATGCTTTAAAAAAAAAAAAAAAAAAAAAACTCTCAGCAAAATTCAGCTATTAAAATAGTATCACTGAAGCTTTAGTTTATATGAGATTTTTTTAAATGTAAAATATAGCATGAGAGACAATAATGCATTACCCTGGCAGAAACAAGAATGTCACATGCATGGTCAGAAAAGTGTATTTAAAGTGTATTTAAATTGTATTTAAATTCCTCCCTATCACTCACTCAAAGTCCAAGAAACAATATATTTATAGACTCCTGACCAAGGGTGCTCCTTCATACCATAAAGAGTAGGTGAGAAGCCAGGTTCTTGCCTGTAATCCCAACAGCTCAGGAGGATGAGATGGGAGGATCATGAGTTCAAAGCCAGCCATAGCAATAGCAAGGCACTAAGAACTCAGTGAGACCCTGTGTCTAAACAAAATACAAAATAGAGCTGGGGAAGTGGCTCAGTGGTCTAGTGCCCCTGAGTTCAATACCTGATACCAAAAAAAAAAAGAGTGGGTGAGAGAAAATACTAGGATCAAGATGAAGAAAATATCCCTCTGCCCAAGTCTGCTCTATATGCCCACAGGAGGTAAACCCACATGTTAGTGCAATCACGAGGATTTGCCCAAGAGAGCTTCAGGCCATCCTAAAAAAAACACTTCTTACCAGAGCCAGAATTGGAATTCACAGCTTTTAGCAAAAAAGGACAACAAAAAAAGCCTACAACACCCCCTATCAATTGATTAGTTGGATGAAATCTGTTACTTATACTGTTTAAAATCTCTTGATGGTCTGGGGTTGTAGCTCAGTGGTAGAGCATTTACCTCACATGTGTGAGGCCTTGGGTTTGATCCTCAGCACCACATATAAATAGATAGAGAGATAGATAGATAGATAGGATGTTGTGTCCACCTACAACTTAAAAAAAAAAAGAAAAGAAAACTCTTGACAAGAAAAATTGGATGGCATGTTATTCTATTATTTCAAAACAATTTATGACCTGAAACATAAAATGAGTACTAACAGGTACCATCGCTAAAACTGTAGGTTTTTCAAAGTTCATTTTAAAAACCTAAATGAAAGCAGTTCTTGATTCCCTGCCCTATCACTGCTGCACACTACCTTTCCTTGTGACCCAGATGACTGCCAACAGGGCTCACTGCCATCAATCAGACGAGAAGCTTGATTCACAGAGGATGACACGTTCAGGCTCTTCACCATGCGGGACCAGCTGTCCAGCAGCATTCCTGGCTGACTGTTATGACAGCGCTTCAGCTGTTTTCCAGAACGGCCACAAAAGACTGCAGACTGTCCTATTTCCCATGGTCAAAAACAGAGTTAACAATTGCTAAACTGGGAGAAAACCTTCATGACCAAGAAATCAGGAATATTATATACAGATGAACTTCTAACTTTATTAAAAATCACAGTTAATAAATATCAAAAATGGCTTCAAAAAACCTTATCAATCTGGTATTTTACACCAAATTATTAAGTCTATATAATGCTTTAATTCATTCCACTCTCTGATAACCGCAAGAGTATATTTCCAAACAAAAAGTACTCAGACAGGTTGTGGGAATAGTTCAGTAATACTCCTCACAGAAATATTCTTATTAAAAAGTACGGGGATGTGGGTCAGTGGTACAGCATCTGCTTAGCTTAAAGAAGGCCTGGGTTCAATTCCCAATACCACAAAAAAATAAAAATGCTTTTGTAAATGCAGAGCAAAAATCAAATTTGAAAATGTTCACAGTAGACTCTACTGAGCTGAAGAGGTAATAAAATACCTAGAATTAAGAACTGAAAAGTAACAATTTAGAAACCACAACGAGAAGTAAAATACTTCCTGGACAGAGATTAAGTCAAACACAGGTTAAAGGGGAGTCCCCAAAAAGGAGGAAGAGGGAACAGGGCAGAGGCAATATGAGGAAAAAAGGCTGAATAATGAAGGACGAAGAGGAGGAATAAATAAAGGCATTTGAATTGAAAAGAAGTAAAATTACCTCTGTTTATAGATGAAATTATCTTATATATAGAATATTCTGAAGAATCCACACAAAAAAAACATTAGAGCAAATTAAAGTGAGCAAAGTTGTAGGATACACACAAAATCAGTTTATGTATACACTAGCCACAAAAAAAGTTTCTATATCTTAGCAACAAATAGTACCAAAATGGAAGTTTATTTTTTAAATTCCATTTAAAATATATGAAAATTCCATTTTCATGGAATTTAAAATTCCTTTTTCATGGAATTTAAAATTCCATTTAAAATAGCATGAAAAACAAGTCTTCACTGGAATAATTTTAACCAAGAAGGTGTAAGACTTGTACACCAAAAATGACAAAATGTTGTTGAAGGAAATTAAAAAACACTTAAGTAAATGCAAAGACATGAACTGGAAGACTTGATATTATTAAAATGAGGATGTTACCCAGAGTAATATATAGATCCAATATAATCCCTAAAAAAATTCCAATGTCTTTTTTTTTTTTTTCTATTTAACAAATGTGGAAAAATTTACCCCAAAATTCACCCAGAATTTCAAGGGACACCAAGTAGCCAAAACAATCTTGAAAAGGGAAAAGAAATTTAGAGGCCTCACAAAGCTCTCACAGGTACCTGGCTAAGGGTAAACAGAAAAACAGAACAGAAATGAAAATTCAGAATAAACCCTCATATCTATGGCCAACTGGCTTTCCACAAGAGAGCCAACAAGACCAAACGGACAGTCTTTTTAACCAGTGGTGCTGGCAATGATGGGTATGCATGAGCAAAACAATGAAGTTACCCTTAGACTAAAAATTAACTCAAAATGGATCAAAGAGGGGCTGTAGCACCATGGTAGAGTGCTTGCCTCACACATGTCAGGCACTGGGTTTGATCCTTAGCACCACATAACAATAAATAAACAAAGATAGATTTTTTTTAAAAAAACAAAGAATCCGCATTTTTTTTTAAAAAATGGATGAAAGAGTTAAAAACTCATACTACAAAATTCTTAGAAAGAAACAGGGGCTAATTTTCACAATCTTCAATTTGGCAATGGTTAAACTGACAATAAAAGCAAAACAAGATGCCAATGCACAAGCAACAAAAGGAGAAAAATGGAACTTCATTAAAATTAAGAATTTCTGGGCTGAGGTTGTATGTGGCTCAGGGGTAGAGCACTTGCCTAGCACATGTGAGATACTAGGTTCAATCCTCGGCACCACATATAAATAAATAAAATTAAGGTATTGCGTCCATCTACAATTAAAAATATCTCTTAAAAAATTAGGAACTTCTATGAAAGAGTAAAAATAACCCACAGAATGGGACAGAATATTTTAAAATACATATCTGATTAGAGTACAATATCCATAATGCACAAAGAACTCAAACGGGCAAAGGATTTGCAAAGATACTTCCCTCAAAGAAGGTATACAAAAGCAACAACAACAAAAAAAGGCTTGACATAGTTATCATTAGGGAAATTCAAATTAAAACCACAGTGAGAGCCAGATACAGTGTCTCACACCTATAATCACAGCAGCTCCGGAGGCTGAGGCAGGAGAATTTCAAGTTCAAAGCCAGCTTCAGCAACTTAATGAGGCCCTAATAAGCAACTTAGTAAGAATCTGTCTTTAAATAAAATATTTTTTTAAAGGGTTGGGGATGTGGCTCAGTAGTTAGGCATCCCTGGGTTCAATCCAAGGTATTAGGAATGGGGGGTAGGGATCACAGGAGATACCTCTAGAATGGCTATGATCAATCAAAACCTGGAAAATTAAAAGGGTTGGTGAGAATGTGGAAAAAAAATTAAAGCCACTTGCATTGCTGGTGGGAATATAAAATGGAACAGCTAGTCTTAGAAGTACCTTGGCAATAACTCCAAAAATTAAACAAAGAATTACCAAATCCCCTGCAAGCCTACTCCTAGATACACAATGAACAGTTTTGAAAACAAGGACTCAAACAGATACCTGAACATCAAAGTTCACAGCAGAATTATTCACAACAGTCAAAAGGCAGAAACAACCCAAATGTCCACTAACAGACAAATGGATAAACAAAACTTGTTACCTTAATTCCTCCCCTTACTTATAAAAACAGGCAGCAGTGAGCAGGACCAACACTTCTGTTCAATTGTGCTCACTATTTACCTATGAACCTACCAAAAAAAAATTCCAATATGTTTGTTCCCACAATGATTATCTTACTAGCGATATTTGATGGATAACCATTCTACCCTACCTGGTTCATTTATTCTGCCAAATGTATGCCTGGTGTTGTGTTTTTTGGTCTTGAAACACGTTTCACAAAAATCAAAATCATCACAGTTTCTGCATTTGAATCTGGATCCATTGATAGGAAACATTTGACAGCCATCACACCTATTTTTAAAATAATCATTGAGTTGATAAGAAAAAGATGAATTTATTTATTAAAATTAATTCAAAAGAAAACCCTTCCTCCCCAAAAGAATTTAGCAATCATTAAAATTAAAACTCACGTAACCCCAGGATGAATACTAGGCACCAACTCCATTTCTGACAATAACCCAGTCCAGTGAGATTGCTGAGGGAAGTCGACAATGATATCTTTCCCATTGGCACTGAAAGCTAGGGAAGCATGAAAAGCAGATGAGAAATCTTTATCATGAATATAAACTCACAATTAAAAATTAAAACATACCTAGCCATGTAAAATTGCAGCTACTTATGTTTTACAAAGAGTCCTCATCTTTTAGAGGTATGTGCCTTGATACTTAACAGATAAAATGATATATAACATCAGGAGCTAGCTTCAAAATAATCAAGAGAAGGAACCATGGAAACAATTTTAGCTATAAATTGACCACAATTCAAGCTAATAGACACATAGAGATTCATTATACTATATTTTCTACTTTTACATATGTTTATAATTTTCCACAGTATGAAGTTGTGTTGGGCTGGGGCCTGGGGAGGGGGAGGCACTGGGGACAGAACCACTAAGAAACTTTTAATTACACCACATTCAAAATTCTTTTTGGTACCTTGAATATGTTAAGAAATAAAAAACAAACTAATAATGTTAAGACTTCTCTTATCCTTTGATAAAAAGTAATTTGCCACTCAAAACAGTGACTTAGAGGGCTGGGGTTGTAGCTCAGGGATAGAGCACTTGCCTGCACATGTGAGGCCCTGGGTTCAATCCTCAGCACTACATAAAAATAAATAAGTGAATAAAATAAAGATATTGTGTACATCTACAACTAAAAAATATTTTTTAAAAAAAGTGACTTAGAACCCAATTCTTCTTTTTAAAATTTGTCTTTGTTTTGATTTACAAATCTTTAAGAATATCTTAAGCAAAGAAAATTGTTTTTAAAAAGTAAAATATTAAATAAGCCATTTGTTCTTACATAACCTGAGAGGCTCTAACAACATCCCCATCTACTAAGGAAGAACCACCCTTGTGGCATCAGAAGGGCTTAAAGATACAACAATTGCTTATTTAATTCTTTCTTGTGCAAGTGTTAAAATGAACATAATATATTTTTCATAGTGTGCCATATGTTTGGCAATCTCAATTTCTCATTAAATATAACCTGAGGAAAATTTTATGCTTCCTGGTCCTAACTCCCATTATTTCCATATTTCTATTTCTTAAATACAGTACTAAATTTTGTACTACATAAAAGTCAAAAAAAGCAGTCCCTAAGAGCCAGAGCTGGCCTGACCACAGGCAAAACAACTGACAGAATAAATTAATAGAACTCCAATATCAAATAAAGTCACTCTGTGACTAATGGATCAAGGCAAAAACAAAACGTTTCCTTAATCATGTTTGATCAAAGCCAGGCATGGTGGCACCTGCCTATAATCCCAGTGACTCAGGAAGTTAAAGCAGGAGGATTCCAAGTTTGAAGACAGCCTCAACAACTTACTGGGACCCTGTATCAAAACATTTTTTTTTTTAAAGTGCTAGGGGTACAGCTTTGTGGAAGAACCACCCTGTGTTCAATCACTATTACTACAGAAAAACAAGGGGTGGGGGAGAGGAGAAAAAGAAAAAGAAATCATGTCTAATCAAGGTTAAATCTAATTCAAACCACAAATTTAACCACGTCTCCTTACACTGGCTAATATGAATGTCTACTTCTATAGCAATCACAATTTTAGCTTGGCTCCATTCCTCCTGCCATGTAGATAATATTTATTTAGATACACAATCTTAGAATTACCCTTAGCTTCCTCAAACCCTCCCCCTAGTACTCAACACAAGCCCTGCTGGTTCTTGCTCACACTCAGATCCCCAGGGTATATGTCCTCCCAAATTGCAGTGAGTTAATAAATTGAACTTGATTCAACAGCAGATGCACTTTGGGGCCTTTGGCCTTGTTTTTAGACAGTCAAAAACTGCTACTGAGCCAGGTGTAGTGGTGCACACCTGTAATCCCAGTGACTCAGGAGGCTCTGACAGAAAAATCTCAAGTTTGAGGACAGCCTCAGCCACTTAGCAAGGCCCTGTGTCAAAAGAAAAAAGGAAAAAAGGATTGATGATGTAGTCAGTGGTAAGGCACCACGGGGTTCAACCACCTGTACCAAAAACAAAAAAATCCAACCACTACCATAAGGCTTTCTTCTTCATGAGGTGGGGCTGTGTGCCCTGAGTTAATGAAAAGTCAGCATTTGGAATTTTATTCCCTGGATAACATTACCTTTCACAATTCCCACACTTTGATGAGTCACAGATCCCCACTTGTACTTTGGTGTGGTAACAGAGGCTTTCACTCGTACTTTATCACCAATCTTGATGTGAGAAGAAGAACTTGGTGGAGGATAGCCTAGAGAATTCAACAATAAAATGCACTTTAATTAGCACTCATTACTGGGAACTCTGTCTCTAACAGACCAAAGAGCTTAATAAAGAATGTGCTCACCTATAAGTTCCACATGAATATATCTAACCCAGTAAGTGCCGCCCTTCTGCTGCCAATCACACTGAACGTTGAGGTCATGTAATCCATCTCTATCCAGTTTGATGACTTTGCCCACATCGCCCTCACACACTTCTTCATATGTTCGACAGCATCTAACCATCATTCCCACCTAAAATTGAAATGAAATTAAAAGTCCAGGGCAGTGTATCTAGATGAAATGAACCATTATTAGTAATGTTCTGTTCTTTAAAAATTTGTTTAGCACCCAGAATGCAGATCCAAGTATTATTTACACTAAATGAAACCAGGGTTCTTTAGAAAACTGGCCGGTTCTATATCTGGGGCAGGAAATATACAGGATAAGCCTGGATCAACTTGGCTATAAAGTAAGTAAAGGATCTAACAACAATTATTGGGTTCATTCAAAAGAACAGTCTGATCATCAAAAAGAATCACACCTCAACCACAACAAATCCTAAAGCCAGTGAATTAATTCATCCTCATGATAAAAACAAATCAAAGCTTTGTGGGCACCTTTACAAGCACCAGAGCACTAGGGCATCATTCTGAAAATTTATCAGTGCCCATCAAAATAAATCATGCATTTATTCTGTGTTTCCTATAAAAATGGTATTATAAAAAGTAATCAGAGTTGATAAGAAAATTTTTCCACAGCAAGAACTAAAACCCCCATAATGCAGTCCCTAATGATTAGTCTAGGTTATGACATTTATGGCTATTAAAGTTATTGGAGATGAACAATTTATGGAGGGCTTCATCATGGAAGGAGTAAGCTGACAAGACCCAACCCACCCAATTCTGCATGCTTGTCAAAAAGAGGCAAGAGGGAGCATACTGCCACCTACGAATTCTTCCTGCCTGAAAGTCAAACTGAGTATAAACACCTTCCAATTCTAACTCTTACTTTATTAAAGAAAATAGAGAAAAAAGAACATGTTAACCATGACCACAAGGAACCCACCTCCAATTCCAGAATGTAAATATTTAGAGGATATAGCTGTGACCACACAAACAAAAAAATTTAATTGTAAGGAAGGGGCAGGGGGAAGAGAAGAAGTATGTATTATGACTGAATGTTTGTGTTCCCCCAAAATCCATGTGTTGAAACCCTAACCCTCAATATAGCTACATTAAGATCTAGGGCCTCTAAGGAACTGAATATGGTTAAATAAAGTCATAATGGCAGGGCCCTAATACAAAAGGATTAGTGTGGGGGTTTGTTTGTTTTGTTTTTTTATTTAATTTCATTTTGAAATATTCTTTATTTTATTTTATTTAGTTGTAAATGGACACAAAACCTTTATTTATTTATTTATTCATTCATATGTGGTGCTAAGGATCAAATCCAGTGCCTCACACATGGTAGACAAGTGTTCTACCACTGAGCTACAACCCCAGCCCAAGATTAGTGTATTTTATTTTGTTGTTTTGTTTTTTGGTGGTACTAGGGCTTGAACCCAGAGGCCTTCTACAACTGAGCCACAATCCCAACCCCTTTTATTTTGAGATAGGGTCTCGTTATTTTGTTGAGGCTGGCCTCTAAGTTGGGATCTCCCTTCCTTAACCTCCCAACTTGCTAGAATTACAGAAATGCACCACAGGTGCCCAGCTAGGATTAGTGTTCTTATAAGAAGAGATATAGGACTCTCTTGCTTGCTCCTGCTCCCCTTAACCACTGTATGTATGTATACAGTGAGAAGGTTGGCCATCTATAAGCCAAGAAGAGGGCTCTCAGGAGAAACCAGGTTAATCCCTTGAACTTGGATTTACAACCTCCAGAATTTTGAAAATAATGTCTGTGTTTAAGTTATCAAGCCTATGATATTGCTATGATAGCCTGAGCTGTCTAAGGGGTGACTACTCTAGACTAAGAGACTTATGATATACCAAAAGTAAGGTATGTGATCTCCTTATATCCAGATTGGTCAGGGGAGGGAAGGCAGATTAATCATAAAGAGACATTTTTAGGAAAACCCCTAGCAATCACTGGGTATGAGATGATATTAAGGAATTGTTTATTTTGTTGGGCAAAAGTAATGTCATCATGTTACAAAGGAAATCCTTCATCAGAGATGTATAATGACAAAGTTATAGGTAAAATCAGGTATTTCTAAGATTTTTTTTTCTCTAAAATTACTTAAAAAAAAACAAAAAGAATTTAATTTGAATGAGAAAACAAAGGATTTGGGTGGATAAAGGACTATACAAAACAGATATGGCCCAAGCAAGTTAGCTGGCATTAAGAAAGATGTAAGAAAATATAGAAATATTTGTTTCAAAATAAATTATTTATTTACAAATAAATTTTAAAAGGGTCACAAATGGGGATAAGAAAGAAATAATATCTCTGTATCATGTCTACTGTGGACAGGTCACTTGTGTCCTCCAGTTCTGGCCCCAATTATCCACCTTTTGCAATTCCATCCTCTGGTCACTTTGCTGCAGCCACAGTGGCCTATCTAAATACCTGGACCTCTCCTGGAAGCTGCTGAGCTACCCCTTCACATCTGCAGGCCTGTATATTCCCAACAAGCTCCCAAACATCTTCCCAACAAAGCACCCTAACTCCAATCCCTCACTCTAGCCTGTTCTTTCTTGTTGCCATGGTATGCATCTCCTCCTAATAGACCACAGAGTTTATGGGATAGGTCTGATTTTTATCTTCCACCACAAGAAGGCAGGCTCTCTAACAGCAGGGGCCTCTGTTCACTGAAGCTCAGCATGTAGGAGATGCTCACACATATGCCAAATGAAAAATGAGCTAGTCTCCAGCCTAAGACAGTGACTCACCTGAATGTTCTCTCTTACATACACAGCATAATCATCATTACTCAAGAAATCAGCTCGCTTTTTGTAAGTCTGACTCTCCGTCACAACGGCACCAGTAGACTACAAGAGATAAATACATTAAAAAAAGAGAGAGAGAAAGAGAACTATATAAACCTATTTAATAAGAAATAAGTCTATGAGATCTATCATTCAAAAAAATAAAAACACTAGTCTTTCCTATAAAAATCATCATTTAGAAACAACAGTATAGTGGGCAGAAAATGAATCTCAAAAGCTATAAATGTAGAAAACTTTCAAGGCATTTCCAAATGAATCCTTTAACACAATTTACTCAGATCAAAAATCAGTATCATACAAAACACAATCTTTTAATAAAATATCATCTAAGGCCTACCCAACATCATTAGATGTTTAAACAAGGGCATGTCTTAAAGATTAAGTAATTATAATACAGAAAACCCAACCATCACTTCAGAAGCAAAATAGATAGCTCTCTTCTGTGTCCAGAACTAAAGAGATTCTAATGGACAATTCATGAGAGATATAATTGCGTCTTTGAAGGAACAGAGAAAACTGACATCAGAGGTACTCAGAGTATAACACAGGCAGGGTACAAGATGGCACTGACCACAGGGTAGGCTGCATCATCCATGTCTTCCACCACCTCCTCATCTGAATATTCATCAGAGACTGTGTCTGCATCTGAGAGTTCTGTGACTTGGACATCAGAGTGGTCCAGCAGCCACCCCACCAAGGACTCCACACCTGAGACAAGCACATACAGAGCACCATGAAGACCAACAACACTAAAATGTAAGCAAACAATAAGCATCAACAAGGAAAATTCAATACCTGGCAAACCAGATGCATTTCCAGAAGCACCAGTGAGTGACTTTAGAGCAAACTCTATGTTCCTTCTAGGAAATCCCATTTCCATGAGCTGCACCACAATAGGCAGAGCAGGAACCGGTGACTGTTTGCGCTTCTTTACCCTGGCAGGGCGGATATGCTGCACAGAGACTGGAGTCGTGGCCTCACTGGAGCTGCAATCTTCAAACCCTGGGCTCGAAGGGTGAGTGGACTCCACAGCCAAACATTGACACACAGCCAATGCAGCAGCCTGGGCAGATGAGAGGTTTCTGGGAGGCGTGTGAAAGTGCCCTCAGCTAATTTATACTAAGAAAAGGTGAACAACCAGTGTCTACTAAGAACTACTAGATAGAAGAATAGAACCTGATTAACATGTGTACTTTTAAGTGAATTGATAAACAGGTTAGAAAACAACAAAGCCAAATTTCATAGTTTACTGCAGAGGAAAGATTTGGTGGTCAAATAACTGTTCTGACTCCTTCAGCAAAGAGTCTAGTAAATCAGCCAAATATCAATGTCCATTAGACAAAACTTCACAGCAACCTGGGTGGTGAAAAAGTAAGCACAGTGAGAGGGAGTAGAGAAAGACATCCCTCACCATAACTGAGCACCAAGCTGCTCATCACAGGCACTGACTCATCCAGTGTAACACAAGCCAGAAACACACAGGACACTCTCACATACCACCAAATCAAACCTCCACTATTTTAAGGTAAAGTAATAATACGATAAAGTATATTTAAGGTAAAGTAAATAATACGATATTTAAAAATAAGGGAACTAAAGATTACACTTTGGGAAACAGATTATAGATTATAATCAACTGGTAAACATGTGTACCACCAAGATTGGTATCTGAGAACTGCCCACCTACTTGCCAATCTCTGTTCCTCATCCCCAGCTGCTCTCATGGTGCTAAATATCTGTTATTTTGAACATGTGAGGAAGGAACCAGGAAGAAACTGAGGACACCATAGATCCTTCCAATGTTTAGGAAGTGTTGAAAGCCTAGGATTTTGCAAGGAAGACTGAGAAACTTGGAAGCAACAAGCTTCATCCTAAAAGCTCATAATTCAGCCAAGTTGAGCTAAAAGTTTTGGTTCTGGAAATGGGGAGTTAAAGGATACTAAATTATCCTCTGTTGATAAAAATTATGAATTCTAGAATGTCCTGTACCCCAAGTGCACAGTCTTGCTTCACATGCTATGCTGCACAGGGAGGACGAAAGGCCTGCAGCAACAAAGCATGTCCAAAAGAAGCTTTTGAGAGAATGAAACAAACAACAGATGGGATATTCATGGGCCTAATGGGTCTCTTTCAACAACATTTCCTGGAAAAAGATCACCCCATGAACATATGAGTGTTTAACCCACGTTGTGTCTGGTTAATTTTTCAAACAATTTATAGGTATCCAAACTAAGGTTAACTTCAACCTTCCCATTCTTTAGCTAAATTTAAGGTATTCTGCTGTGTACAATAATGATTAAAGCCTATCTTGCCATAAGAATTATCTGGGTATTATCATTTAAATTTCAGAATACATCCTTAAGAAAATACACATCTAGGGGGAAAAAAATCAATCACAATTTAGTACATTGGATTAAAAACTGTCAAGTTTATACAAATGTACCTCAAGTTCCTGTTTATCAAATATGGCCTTCACAGGTGATGGCTGGGTGGCTGAGGCCAGTAACTGCTGTAGCAGAATCATTGGGGGCTGCGGCCCTTCAGGAGACATGTCCCCAAGCTCAGGAGATGCAGCTGCTCCATCATCTGAATTTTAAAACAAAATGTGTATATTGTATTTTCAACCATAAACCCTTTTATTATTAAAGAGAATGCACTGAGTACATTAAGCCAGATTTAATTTCTGCCTCTTTATGTGACAATCAAAATCTTCAAGGCTCAATATCAAACATAAACTAGACTCTACAGATATAATTTTCCACTCCCTGCTTTTCGGTCTCTGCCCTTCATTTGTACATCTGTTTAATTTGAACCAACAAAAGCTACTTTCTAGATTCTGCCCTTGGTCCAATTCTTATGCCTTCTCTTTTTTATGTACTCATTGCTTCAGTAACCCCTGCTTATCAATACATCCAAGTTGGTATTTCCAGTCCTCACATTTCCTTCTAAGCCTTATTCAGATAGATTACTAAGTGACATCAATTCCAAATCTGTCACATGGTCAAGATGATGTCTTTTTGTCCAGTGAGTGGCTTTAGATGAGTCCTCTAAAACTATGTTTGCCATAGTTCCATCAATATCAACTACCACAAGATTCACTTCACACAATTCACAGTACTTTTTTCACGTACTAGTTTTGTTTGGTGACAACTTCAACAAATCATCTAGACCAGGGGTTGGATATCTTTATCATAAAGATATTTACTTTACCAGATAGTAAATAGGTTTACAGACCACCTGGTCTCCATCACAACTACTCAACACTGTACTGTCACTAGACGAAAAGTAGCAGAGACGACAAGAAAACCAACCCTTTATTCACAAGAATAGGTGCTGCAGCTATTTGTCAATCCCCATTCTAAACAGCTCCCCATGGAGATGGTGCTCTGCCTGAAGCATGAATAATCCTGACTTAGCTCTGGCATCACTGCTCCCAGGCAATAACTAAAGAGCCAATCCAATTCCCAGGCTCCTACTTTCCAATTTCTGCTATTATAAACTATCTTCAGGATTCCTAACATCTATAATACTAAATGAATCTGCATTTCTCACCAATTTCTCCCATGTTTAGCAGATTTAATATTAATTTCCCTGTATCTATTCCTCTTAAGATTAAGAAATAAACAAGCCTGAACATTCCACTATTTTTTTTAAATGCACAATTCACTGTTCTCCATATAACTCAAACTTGAAACACCAGCATCTTTTTACTTTTTTGTTTCTAAAAAACCTACCACAGCAGTGTCTACTGAACCTTCTTTCCACTTTTCATGCCCTTCCCCTGGAAGATACCTCATCACCTGACACAAGAGTAAGTATCCCTCTTCCTATCCCCCATTCCAAATACTTCTACACCTCACTTGTTGATTAAAATCCCAAGTATCAGCTCTTGTCATGTTGTCTCCTGCCATAGCTTTCTCCATTAGCCTCCATCTTCATCCTGGTATTCCAGGTACTTTAACCAGCCTTCATCCCACCTCTCCAGCTTTAGCCCCACCACTCACTGTTAAACCCTGAGTGGCAAACAAAGAAGAGTTCCTTAATACTCTCTCCCAAAATCTTGCAGTCTTCATTAGTCTTCCTGCTGTTTCCTCCACGGGCATGGAGATTTCTTTTCACATGGCAACTGTCTGCCACACCTTTGAAAGGCCACCTGTCCTTGTCCTCAGTGGCTGCTGTGCCTAGAATCCTTATAGAACTGCATTCACACACCTCACAGCACACTCACCACTCAAGCTTTCAGGGCCATCTGCATCAATTTTCTCTCACCATCTTAACCCTAGATTACAATGATCCTAAACAAGAACTATCTTTTTCCCCTTAATATCTAGCACAATGTCTATTCATTAGTACTGGATACTAATAATCAATGATCAAAAAATATTTCACAGCTTTTCTTTTTTTCATATTAAAAGTGACATGAATGCTCACTTCAGCAGCACATATACTAAAACTGAAACAATACAAAGATTAGTATGGCCCCTGCACAAAGATGATGCACAATTTCATGAAATGTTCCATATTTTTTTTAAAAAGTGATATGAGCTCATTCTCGAAAATTAAAATAATATAGAGGAAGTATAAAGATTAACCTGTACCCTATTGTTGAACAATTATTGTCACTATTTTGCTAAACACATGAATCTATGGCATATGTATAAACAGATAAACATAGCACTGTGTTTTTTACTTATTTATTGTCCTCATGTTTCCATGACAATAAACATACACATGTATCATTCTTTTGAATGGCTTCATGTTATTTCAATATATGACTACACCACATAATAATAATGTAGTATTTTGACTCCAATGTCTCAACATTTAAAAAGAAAGAAAGAAAGAAAGAAAGAAAGAAAGAAAGAAAGAAAGAAAGAAAGAAAGAAAGAAAGGAACCATGATGGGCATCAATAAACTATTCTATCCATGCCTTTTCATGTGACAAATGTCCACAAGAGGATAAAAATACACACACACACACACATGCATTTAAAGTTGCTTCCTCAAATGCCCAACAAATAGTTGTACCAACTTGAATTCCCAACTTGAATTTTAATACACTAGCAGTGCATTAAAGGAGTTACTTTATGTGCACAAGAACCACCCTTGGGTCTTGCTGATAAAATGTAGGATTTGATTTCTTCCATCTAGGCACAGCTGGGAGTCTACGTTTCTGACACATCCTTATGTGCCCTTAATACTGCTGGTTCAGGACCACATTTTAAATAGCAAAGCATATAAATAAATAAAATAAAGGTCCACTGACAGCTTAAAAAAAAAAAGTAATGTCTTTAAAAAAAAAGATACCTGTATGACCAGTTCCAATCTCCTGAACAGCTGGCTGAGACAAGATCTGCCTCAGTTTATCTTGATGGGAAAGCAGCGCCCTCCCTGCTTTCAGTATGTACAGCTTTAATTGCTGACTCCGCAGTAGATCCAAGTCTACTTGTCCTATGGAACAAAAGAACTCAGTAAGAACTACGCACTCTGCTTGGTCTCTCCCCCTTACCAGCTGTGCCACCTCTGCAATGGGGAAATAAATAGTGTCCTGTCCTCTGGGGATGGGCAATAGCAGGTATGGGGAAATTCAACAGAGAAAGAAGAATGAGCCAGAAATTATGGGTAAAGCTACAAGAATTTCCATGGAGTAAAGAATGGGGTTGGCGGTAGGGTTCTCTTAGAATACTCAAGGGGCAAGGAAAGGAAATTCAAAAGAGTAGTATTCTATACCCAAAGAGAAGAAATGTTCAAGAAAAGAATACCTACAGTCTTACCCCACCATGCACAGAGAGACACAGCAAAGTGCATTCAAATATAAAGGCCCCCTGGAGCTGGTACTGAAGAGGCAAGGAGCAACATTCCAAAAGGGTTATTGGGCCACAAGGACTAGAGGGTTATCAAGGAGGAATAAATGCTGGCACTAAGAAGAGGGTGAAGGATATGGTTCCAAACTCAAAGACTGACTCAAAATCACTCTCATCACCACACAAGGTTACTTTCCCAACTGGAACTCAACAAATGGTAAAATCCACATGAAACATAAAACATCAGATGTTATATGAAAATTTGCTCTGATAAAAGGACAAACACTGGCCAAACAATGCTAGTTAAGACTAAAACTGTTTCATTGGAAGGCACGTGTACTGACCTGCAAAGCCCTGTTTAGGTGATTTCTTTATTTTGTGTTTTTCTAATTTGCTTCCAGCAAGGTTCACCAACTGAGCCCAAACAGAGAGCATGGGCTCTGTGAAAGGCAGGTTGGTCACACTAAAGGCCACGGCAGGAAGCTGAGGAAAGGGCACAGAAACCTTGAAAGTGCAGCAATAAGATTAACAAGTGAAATAGTCTCAAAGCTATTATAACTATGAGTATTGATTCTGAAATACCACACATACCCGCTAAGTCGTTTCACATCTGAGAATAGTTTTACAAGACAATGTTTAAGGCAAGATAGATTTAAGACATACAATAAATACATTAACTATGTCTTTACCAACTGTCAACAATAATTACATCAGAATGATCGTTATTAATCTGAGGTATTTTCTATACATTTTAAGTTTTCTACAACATGTATATATTCCTATAATAATAATAAAAAACAGTTTTATAGAAAGCTATAATCATCAAAATAATGTAAATCACCTCCTTCGCGATGCATCCCTAATTCACAAGTTTATGATGATATTAGCTGCTACAGAAGTCATGTCACGCAATGCAATTAAAAACATTTTCTAAATGAAGAAAGATTATTTCCTTGAAGGAATCATTTTACATTTTTAAAAATGTATTTAATTAAAAATAATCTTTATAAATTCACATTTTGAAACAATTAAAACTATCTTATAGGTTGCTAGTGTCTTTCATGTCTTTGAGGTTAAAAACTAGCATGTGAACCACTGCTCTTTATGTCCTGTTAGATGGGTGCTGCTTATCACAGGAGCACAAACGTAACACAGAAAGAAAAAAGTTTTCCTGAGTCACATAGCTTCCTGGAAGACAAACAAAGTACAAGTTCTTTCAAGTTCTAACATTCAAAAGCCAATTCTAGTACCAAATCATTTTATTCAGTAATTTATCACAAGTTCACCTACTGGTTTTAGCTGATTCAGTGGGCAGACTCGGCACATCCGCATGTCAGAGAACTGTACGGTGATTCTGCCCTTTGGGGTGATGCGAGTCACAGTGCCCTCTCCAAACTCATCATGCATGACCTGGCCCCCAAGACGTAGACGACCATCGATTCCTCCAATGACAGCCAGTACGGCCATGAGACCCCCCACTTCAGGGTTCTCAGAGTCAGGAAAGAAGTCCTCTAACAGGGCCTAAGGCAGACAGCAAGCATGACAACAGAAGTCCACAGAGCTCCCCATTCTTACATACTTACAGCTAAACTGAACTAACTAGTTTTTTAGGATACAAGGTCTCCGTGTTGCCCAGGAGAACCCCAAACTCCTGGGCTCAAGTGATCCTCCTGCCTCAGCCTCCCAAGTAGCTGGGACTACAAGCAAGTGCCACTCACTGTGTCTGCTTCCAAATTTCCATATTAATTTCTTTGATAACTATGTCCATTAAAAATACTTTAAATATATTTTTAAACAAAAATATAGCATTTAAGCACATAATTTAAAAAGTTAAATTGATATTATACAAAGGAAAGCTTATTTGAAAACACAGAACCCACCCCTTCAGATGGCTTTCCCATGCAGCTTTGGGTAACAGAGCGGAGCTGGGAGTTGATGTACTTGTTGATGAGCCCGTTCCACTGAGTCAAGGAGTGCAGAGTGCGGAGCAGTGCCACTACTTCTTCAGCCAGAGTGCTGCTGTGGGTGGCAGTCAGAGAGGCCTGTGGGCGGGCTCTCCGCCTCCTCAACGTGGATTCTGAGGAAGAGTCAAAGTGAAAAGCTGCACTGTTCATTGCTCATTAACCAGGGGACACAAGTAAGAGCCACCTACCTCTGAGTAATGGGACGTCAGAAGAACAAGTAGTGAGCAAACTCCCCAAGAAGCCAAACAGCTTTTCCACAAGGCACTTCATGTCCCTTGCTCTTTCTGTCTTGTCCCATGATGGAAGAACAGCTTGCAGTAAATGCACGGCTAAGATCTGATCAGATAATTATAAATAAACAGGTTTAAATGAAGCCATTATCTGATTAAGGGTTTATAGACTTTTTTCTTCTCTTTTGTCCCTGTAATGCAATTAATCGTGTAAAACTTTGATGTTCCTTATTTTACTTACACACTCAAGCTTATTAATGATACGGTTTATCAGGGGTTAAAAAAAAATAAGCGACAATATAGTTGCATGTATTTGTTTACATAATTAAAATAATTCTTTTCAGCTTGATTCTTAAGACAATTATACTACAACTCCAGTGAGGCAGATGAGAGCAGCTGTACGACCTAATCATGCAACAGATAAGTAAACTGAAGTTCAGCAACTTACCCTATTCAAAACAATCAAGAACCTAAGCCCTGTCTCCAGTAAATCTACCTTGCAGTACTTCTAGCTCTCTTGGGCACTCATTACTGAATAAAGAACTGGGAATGCTGGCACAAGGATGCTTCTCTGTGGGCTGAGTTTTGCCTGGCAGATTACCTGTCTCTGCAGTGAGGCAGCAGTAAAGGGTGCGTGCCCTTCCACGACCTTCATGAGCAGCGAGATCCACTGTGGGGAGCTGAGGGCTCCGCACACCTGAGGCGTGAGTGCAATACTCCTTACAAACCCCAGGGTGCACCAGCTCCGGTGCTGCTCCCTGTACACCAGCCTGTTTGGAGAAGCTGACAGGGGGGAAAATAAACATGCTTGGCACCAAATGCTTAAAAATAAAATTAATGAGTGCAATTCTCATTTTTAATCAACCTAATGGTTTTTCCCCTCTGACAATAAGCTACTTTACAAATATATTACAAAGGGACTTATTTCAATGTGAGAGGAATGGAAGAAGGCTTTATGCTAGCTCAAAAAACATTTCACAGCATTTTTTAAACCTTTTAAAATACGTGTAGTAACTCAAGCAAGTTAATAAATCTCATCTACTTACTATTTCTAGGTAATAGGGGAAAATGATCTTTAATTTTAATAGCAGTAATTTGCAATAGTACATCTATTATGTTTTTAAATCTTGTGTTTTAAATATCCCCATGAGGGGCTGGGGATGTGGCTCAAGCGGTAGCGTGCTCGCCTGGCATGCGTGCGGCCCGGGTTCGATCCTCAGCACCACATACAAACAAAGATGTTGTGTCCGCCAAATACTAAAAAATAAATATTAAAAAATTCTCTCTCTCTCTACCTCTATCTCTCTCACTCTCTCTTTAAAAAAAAAATAAATAAATAAATAAATATCCCCATGATCTCAGTTATACTTAATCTGCACCAAAAATTTCCAATCCAAGTTTAAGAAGTCTGTACAAGCAGAATGAGAATGAGGTTTTCACTAGGTTTACACAATTTGATGCTAACATGACTGGGACCAAGCCTTCTCCCCCTGGCTTCCCACTGTCCACTCAGTTCCCCTCTTCCTTTGCACTCTCCTCTAAGCTAAAGTGTGTGATCCAGAAGCTGGAGCTCCCACAAGTCTCTGCTTGGACTCCCTCTTCCCAAATTGCAGTGCCCATCTGCCATCCCCACTGTGGTCACAGAGACACAACCTTCCTTCAACACCAGACACATGCTCACACATTCACTAACTTTCACTCTCACATGCATTCCCACACATTCACCCACACTAATTCACACAATTACTCAGGCTCATACACTCACAGGTACTCTCACACTCTTCTGGTCATTCACACCTAACACACTCTCACATACATTCATACCACCATCACAATAACAGTCACCCACAATCACAGAATCCAGTCACACACACACCAATTCATGTCCTCATACATGTACTTTGGATAATAATGGTCATCACATTATACTATGTATACAACCAGAGATATGAAAAATTGAGCTCTATAAATGTAATAAGAGTTGTAATGCATTCCACTGTTATATATAAATAAAAAAAAGAATTCAGTCACACACATACATCAGACCTATGATGCAAGTTTACAGTCACACATGCACATTCACATACACTTATCACTACTCCCATGCACACAAACTAACTTATGTGTACTTACACAATTATTCAAATATACCAAATCACACCCAGTTACTCTACACAACCACTTACACTCAAATCCACATACTCATGCAAGTGTTTGCCTTCTCACTTCACACTCTTACCTATACTCATACAGACTCCTGCTCACTGACACTTAAAACACTGACATTCACTCTCCCCAACAAAACTCACGTGCTTTCACGTTGATATGCAATGCACTCATATATACATATATATACACTCAAACACTCATGTTCATATACTTCCACAATCACACACATGCACAAAGTACATGTATCTTGCAACATACTCCCTCATGCTCACACACCCTAACCTTCATATATTTTCACTGTATCATACTCAGTCTCTCATTCATACTTGGTAACACACTCATATTGCAATCACTCATGCATACTCAAATATAGTACAAATACGCTCATACTCACACAAACTACAGTTACATACCCACAAGTACATACAGGCTGACATAAATGCTAATTCACATGTACTCAAGCTTTCACACTTCATCAATGTGTAGCTAGTTGCCCATAGCCATATGTTCTCATGCACATCCACACATGTACACACATGCACTACACACCCAATCACATGATATTCTCAAACATACACTGTCAGGCTACCAACACAAACTCTCACCCATTGATTACGAACACATTCTCTCATATTCACATCAATACAGACTGACATTTAGGCACACAAATAAACACATTATGTTCTTAATCATATATGCACTCTGAAATATGTTCTTGTATACGCAAACCTACACTCAATTAACACTCACATTCCATCACATAGAGATATATGCAAACACATTCATCCTCACACTTGAACATACACCAGCCCACTTCCTCAATTCACATTCCCCATACTTAAAACTCTCATCCACAGAAGCTCAAACACTTTATGGATTAAGTCATGTCCCTCCCAAAACTGACATTCACTCAGAACCTCAGAGTGTGATCTTACTTTAAAAGAAGTTCTATGTACATCATTAAGAACTGAGATAATATAAAACTTGATTAGAGTGAACACTAAGAGAAAAGGACATAAAGAAACAACAAGGAGGAAGACATGTTCAGACAGAGGCAGAAACTGGAGTAACGCAGCCACAAACCGAGAAAGTCTGGAACCACTAGAGGCTGGACAAGACAAGGGAGGATGCTCCCCAAGAGCCTGTGAAAGGAGGATAGTTCTGCTTATGGTTTGACTTGAGAACTCTGATCTCCAGAACTTTGAGAGAATAAATTTGTTGTTTTAAGCCAATGTTATAGGTTGAAATGTCCCCCTAAAATACATATATTGATGCACTGACCCCTAGTAACTCAGAACATGATACTGTTTGAAAACAATGTTATTGTAGATAATATTAGATAAAATTTGTTTGAGTAACATTTACTGCTTCCTTACAAAAGGTAAATTTGGATACAGACACACAAAGAGGGAAAAAAAACATGTGAACATGAAAGACAGAGATTAGGGTCATGTGTCTACAAATCAAAGAATGCCAAAGATAAATTTGTTAGCAATACCCCACCATGAACTAGGGGACAGACCTGGAACAGATTCTTCCACGTGGCCCACAGAAGGAACCAGTCCTGCCAAGGTGTCCTGTTGTTTATGTCATACAGTTTATAGTACATTGTTGCAGCACCAATAGAAACCTAATAAACACACACTCACACGCTTTTCATCCATATTTGTTCACATACACACAAACTTGACAAATTTATAGCCCCCCAACCGATACTGACTCTCTGGGCCCACAGTTATTCATTCCATACATGTCTTATCTGTTGTTCCACTTTCCACTAACATTCGAAGCAGTCCACACAGAGTCTTGGTGGCTTCACTCTGCATGATTTCAGCATGAACTCCAACAGAGAGACATAGTGTTTGTAGTAAGTTAATAGTGCTGGTCAGCATCATTGCTGTGGGATGAATATTCCTTTCAATTTGTTCAGCTTCTGAAAAAGATAATCAGAATTAAAAACTATATTCCCAAATAAAATTGGAAGATGGCCCTGCACATAATTCTTCATCTTTTATTTTTAAAAACTTCAATTTTTAAAGCAGTTTTAGGTTCACAATAAAATTAATAGAAAGGTACAGAGATTTTACATCCTTTTTTTTTTTCCACTTTGAAACAAGAAGCAGATCTTTACAAGAAAAGACGGAACAAAGGATGCACTAGAGGTTTTCCCTGATCTCTTCTCTTCTCTTCCCTTTTTTCTTTCCTCCTTAGACAGGGCTTAATTATGTTGCCCAGGCTGGCCTGAATAACTAGACTCCTACCTCTGACTCTCAAGGAGCTGGTGCTATAAGCACATGCCATTGTGCCTGGCTGTCCTAATCATTTCTGCTTCCAACTTCCTCAAAGAAAATGAAACTTTTAAATTGTTATTTTAAATAACTAAAAAAAAAAAAAAAAAAAAAAAAACCCTAAGCATATAACTCAAAAGCACTGAGATAGAATGATTACAAAGTTTCACTACTTTGGAAAAACACCTTATCAACTGTCAGGCTGGTTTCTGACAAGCTAGTTCCAACCTGGATAAGGGCAAAGTGCCTCCATCTGTGGGGCAGCGAGACTGGACACTCACATGTCCAGCCTGAATGTCTGTGGGACAAAACAGCCATCTTTCTGTCACAGGTACACCTCTGCCTGGATTCTAACTCCTCAGTGAGGAAAGCTCCCAAGTAGACAGCCAGGCTTGTTTCCCCTATTGAGTGGGTAGAGGAAGAGACTACACATGGTCTGGAGCCACACACTCCAATTACAATGCCAGATGCACTGATGGGAAAGCCAGTACCCCTCATTGGTGGACCACATACATCACTCCTAGAAGTTCTCAGTGGCAGGCATCTCTGTTCACACTTGAGGGGCCCCAGTCCAGAGCAGTAGCATTAGGAGCTGAACCCACATGATCCAAGCCCACACTTGTATTCTGTGGCACAGAGTCTCCCACCCCCCAAAACTCATGCCACCTATTCTCTCCTGAGAACATCCTTGCAGGTCCCATCTGCTCTTTATAAGAGCAGTTTCTGAAGACTAATGGAAAAGCACATACAATTGGCATAGAGCCCCATGAGATAGTTCAGGCCTCTATAATGGACTCAGCAAGACCAGTCACATGATGTTTCATTCTCATGTCCTAGTGTCTTTTGCATATATCTAAAAAGTGTCACGAAGATCTCCTCCCATAAACTCAAACTAATTTCTTTAGACAGGATCAAATTTTCTGGGTCCACCTCCAAACTCTCCCTTCTGCTTTTTCCTGGAGGCAAAAAAAAGTACTACCTTTTCATTATGTGACCTAATGAGTCAAGAACCAAGGAGGAAAGGTAAAGGAGGAAAACACACGGGTTCAAGGTAAAGGAAGCACATAGATCCATGTTCTGTAGAGCTTGAAGCTGGTACAAAGGGAGCAAAGGATTCCAAACAGCATAGGCTATGCTTAATCCACCACACCATGACTCATTCCCTCTGACAGGCTCAGCATCAACTACACAGCTCCATCAGAAGTGAGGATGCATCTTTCCCTCAGAGAGAGAGCAGAAAGGGTTTGAGGAGGACATGCAGAAAATGAGTTCCAGCTGGGCAGCTCGTGCCCAGAGCCACTTTGTATACCTGCATCAGAATCACCTAGAAGATAGGCAGGGTAGAGCAATCCTGCTATTCCCACAGTACTCTGGAAACTGTGGCAGGAGAATCACAAGTTCAAAGCCAGTCATAGCAACTTAGTGAGGCCCTAAGCAATTAAGTGAGATCCTACCTCAAAATAAAAAGTAAAAAGGGCTGGGGATGTGACTCCATCAGAGGTAAAGCACCCCTGAGTTAAATCCCCAGTACCAAAAAAAAACCACCTTGAAGAGTATTTAAACCCAAATCCACAGAACACTTTATACAAACGAGTCCTGACTACTGTTTTACCTTCCCTAAGAAAAATAACAGCCAACTAACACTTGAACAATTTTCCAGACTGCTCTGGACTAAATAAATGCCTTCACAAGTCACCCACCAGAATCGTCCTCTGTGTCTGAGTCCTCTGCTGAGGGCTGTGCAGAAGCTGGCAGCTCAGCCAGCTTGAGGTCATACTTTCCTTCTTTCCCCATCCTGTAGGAATTGGTACTGCCTGTGTCCCACTGGACCCTGATCCACCCATCTTCTCCCAGTTCACCAATCACACGTCCGAGGCCTGGGGGTGGTCCATCCTGGGAAAGCCAAAATAAAAACCAGTCAAAGAGGGCACATGCCCTGCTGTATCCACCATGGTCTCTCTTTAACGACCTGCACATAAACATCTCAATCAGCCACCCTCCTTGTGAAGACATCTAAGTCAATGTAAGCAAACTTCACAGTAATAAACTAGTCCAAAACCTACATTCAAAATGTACAATTCACACCATTTTAAGTTAAGTGCCATGAAATAACATGCTTATGTTCCTTTACCCAAGAAATAATGTCCACCCAGGTTATTATTTCAATTTCCACTGACAAAATGCAAAGGCAGGCTTTCCAGCAAGGTCCTGATGGGCTTTTCTTTGACCCTCTCAATCCCTCATGGGGCACTTACTGCAAAAGCAGAGACACGAAAAGAGCCCCAGTTCTTTGCATTCCCCCTCTTCTGCTTCCCCTGGAACTGGGCCCCACACCAGACAGTCTGTTTCCTATTTCTAAGGGAGAAACTATGTTTAGGATGCTGCTACCTTTCCCTGGACATTTTCATTTCTACAGTACTGTGACAAAGCCCATGCTTAACAGTATAGCTGGTATAATTATATGAAGGTGAACACTGCCCTAACTTAACTAGGGCAATGATAAGCAACCTCTCCCTGGGGGCACTTGAGAGAGATTTGGAAGTGATATGAGTCTGGGCATTTCATGGGCATATAGCCATGAGCTCTCAGAAGCAGCATCTGGGCTTCCTGCCCCTTCACAATACCAGCATTCAGAATGAGAATTACTTTTTTTTGCTCACTCTCAGTCCAGTTCCTATTGCTCATCAAATGAAGCCATATGCCAGTGAGGTTTTTTTTTTTTTTTTAAATATCTGCCACTCTTTCCAGCCTTGGTTCTCCTTAAGGTGTCCCTTGCAGTAGGATGCTGTTACTCTCTGCTTGTTTTGCCTCTACTTAGCTGCTCAGGAATCAACAACTAAGTCCTCCATCAATCACACCTGCCCTGAGTTAAGACAGTTAAATATTCCTGTTTCCACTAATATCATATACAGCAGGATGTGCTAAAGATAACCAGTGTGTGGTTCATGTGTTAAATCAAATCTCAGAGTACCTGATCGCCCCATTTCCAATCCACACCTCTCATGACCCTGGTTCCAATCTTCATCATGGCAGCCAGTTCTGGCCCTGAAACAGGGAGCTGCACAGGAGTTGTTTCCTTCCGTGTTTCTTCCAAAACCGTAGCAGAGGCTCCTCGGGCACAAGCATTCATATCTTCCTCAACATTGTCACAACTAGGACCTGTCAGAGCATCAAAAACAATAGCTCAGGGCTGGAGATATTGCTCAGTAGTAGAATAGTTGCCTAGCAGGAGTGAGGTCCTAGATTTGATCCCTGGTACTGTCAAAAAAAAAAAAAAAAAAAAACCCAAAGAAATAGTTGAGCTGGTAAGTAGCTACAACACCCTATTTTACACACAGACACACACACACCAAAAAAAAAAAAAAAAAAAAGTAAGAACTGATGAAGACCTTAAAAAATCCATACTGTATTTTTAATCAATTTTTTCAATAAAAAGTGTGGAATTTTTCCTGATTAAACCTAGTACAAAAAGAAGGTAAAGGAAGGAGAATGCTCAGAAAACAAGACGATATAAAAATGCTCAAAAAAGATATTAATTCTATTTCTAGGAATGACTCCCTGCCCAAAAGAGCAAAATAAGATTTTAAGTTAGAAAGATACTTAACTTAAAGATAACTACCTAAATGCCTAACAATGGAAAATTAGAAAACTTTTAATTACCATTTTGTACAAGAAATAGATGACAGCACAGGTCGCAGACAGGCATATTACAAGATGAGTACTTGGCTGACACCTGGGAACCTGAATCTCAGGAGGGCTCCCTTATTCCCCAGGTGAAGAGCATGGCTCACTGTGTCTAACTGTTTGCACAAACACTGTGGTCTATGCTATACCCTGCTTTCCTCTGGGACTGGGAACTTGGTATGTATCAGGCAGGGGTAGCTGCCTGATCACCCCCAATGAAAACTCTGGGCATCAAGTGTTTAATGAGCTTCCCAGGTAGACAGCACTTCATGCATGTCATCACAAGCTGATAGAGGGTGAGGTGGGGGGGGGGGTGGATTAAGGGTCCTGTGTAACTGGTCTGGGAGACGAAGGACTCCATAAGCTTGTTCCTGGTTTCCTCAAGATTTTGCCCAGATACCTTTTCCCCTTGATGACTCTGCATTGTACCTGTTCAGTGTAACAAATTGTAGCTCTTAGTACAACCACCTGCCAAGACTTGTGAGTTCTCCAGGCAAATTAAATCTGAGGTAGAAGATTAGAAGCTCCAGACACAGGGCAGCAGGAGAAAGATTCTCTACTACAACTCTAACTCTTCCTCAAACACTGCAAAAGCACTGGTTGATAAAATAAAGAATGAAGCAGGCAGGGCAGGACAAATATTTGGTGCCTGGATGGCTGTGGAGTCATCCACTGTATGGAACAGAAACTGAGCTGTTCTCAATTGAAAAGAAGTAACATTTATCAATGTATCTGAAAACAATAAACTAAGCCCCAGGAGAGTGGATCCCTGGCTGCTTTTGGGCTCATTGAAGCTACAAGGGAAGAAAATGCAGTCCTCCTTACTCCTTTAGCTTTTGTTTTCTCCTCAGGGTGGGAGAAACAAAGAGTCCAAATGGTCCCAAAGTCAGGCTTAGGTGCACCAAAAATATGAAAACTTTGTGTTTTTCTCCTCTAAGCATAAAAAAGGTTAAATCCCAGGGCAAGAACAAAGCTTTAGGGTGGGGTTGCGGCCTATTGGTAGAGAACTTGCCTCGAATGTGTGAGGACCTGGGTTCAATTCTCAGCACCGCACATGAATAAATGAATAAAATAAAGGTCCATCAACAATTTTTTAAAAATATTTTTTTTTTTTTAAAAAAAGAACAAAGCTTTAAACTAAAGAGGGAAACAGTCTTTTCTTCAGCTTAGTAGCTGCCTAGGCCACAGATACCCAGGAGCAAAGAGGAATTGCCAATTAGCTACAATGTCCCAACTGTCCTGTCAACCTTAAAAATGCTAAATTTAGTACTAGGGGCTTAAAATAAAATTGCAATGAGGTAAAAGGAGTTCTTTTTTAATTGTATTTTTCTAGGTGGCTATCTTTTTTTTATTGGTGCATTATGATTATACATAACAGTGGGATTTGTTGTTACATATTAGTACATACACACAATACAACAATGTAAACTGGTCAATTTCATCCCCCAGTATGTCTCCTTTCTCTTCCCCTCCTCCCTAAAAGGGAATTTCTTTAAATAGTTTATATTTGAAAGCTATTGTATCTGGATTATAAAGTTAATATAAAATATTATATGGTTATGATTTCTTAAGTTCTAGAGATCATATTAATAAGGGAAATTCAAATATAGAAATTCTCTTGTTTTTCTGTAGTACCAGTTGGAATTCAAACTCATGAGTACTATTAACAGAACAAGCCCCTATAATTAATAATTTGTGCTGCCTAGGCCACAGGTACCCAGGAGCAAAGAGGAATTGCCAGCCAGCTACAATGTTCTAGCTGTCCTGTCAACCTTAAAAATGCTAAATTTAGTACTAGGGGCTGAAAATAAAATTGCAATGAGGTAAAAGGAGTTCTTTTTTAATTGTATTTTTCTAGGTGGTTATCTTTTTTTATTGGTGCATCTGGAACAACATAAAAAGAAGGGCAATTTCTAGGAGATACGACTGTGTCATTTTTTTTAAAGCGATTCTTAGTTGCTAATGAGGCATTAAGTAATCAATCAGATGAATGACTATTAGAGGCCAGCTGTGTTCCAGCCTGATGTTTTTCAATGGGTCAATGTGAACTTTAAGATAAAAGAGTCTGAGAAAAACCTTCTTTCTCATTTGGACTTGGGCCAACCATTGGCCTTCAAGCATCTCAAACTTTTCATCCAAAGAATAGCACTATCAATCAACTAGATCTAAGAGACATATACAGAACACTCCATCCAAAGAGTAAAATATATATTCTTCTCAGTATACATGGACTATTCTCCAGGATAAACCATGTATTAGACCACAAAACAACTCTTAAATTTAAAGATAGTAAACTCATACAAATGTCCTTCAACCAAAATGGAATGACCAGAAATTCACTCACTTGCAGAAAATCTGCAAATATGTGGAAATTAAACAATACACACTTAAGCAATCTCTGGGTCAAAAAAAAAAAAATCACAATGGATGTTAGAAAATATTTTGAGGGGCTGGGGATGTGGCTCAAGCGGTAGTGCGCTCGCCTGGTATGCGTGAGACCCGGGTTCGATCCTCAGCACCACATACAGACAGGGATGTTGTGTCCACCGAAAACTAAAATAAATATTAAAAATTCTCTCTCTCTCTCTCTCTCTCTCTCTCTCTCTCTCTCTCTCTCTAAAAAAAAAAAAATTGAGACATATGAAAACACAACATATCAAAACTTAGGTAGTACAGCAAAAGCAGTGCTAAAAGGGACACTTATATTTATGAAAGCATGCACTTTAAAAAGATCTCAATCAATAACTCCATGATTGAAGAAATTAGAAAAATAAAACAGAAAAACCAAAGTTACCAGAAGGTAAATGAAATAGAGAATAGGAAAACAATAGAAGCAACAAAACCAAAAATTGTTGTTGTTTTTTTAAAAGTCAGTAAAATTAACAAATCTCTTTGGAATAACTACAAAAAAAAAAAAAAAAAAAAAAGAAGAGACAGAGAGAGAAGATGCAAATAAATAAAATCAGATATATAAGTAAGAAAATTACTACCAGCATAAAAATGCTTATAAAAGAATATTATGAAAAATTGTATGCCAATAAACAGGATTACCTAGATGAAATGGATAAAACTCTAGAATCACACAAATAACCTAACCTGACTCAAGAAGAAATAGAAAATCTGAATTGATCTATAACAAGTAAAGAGATTGAATGAGTAGTAAATTCTATCAAACATTTAAAAAAGAATTAACACCTACTTTCAAACCCTTCTAAAAAAGAGAGCATTAGGGAACACTTCCTAAATCATTCTGTGAAGCCATCATTACCCCAATAACTGTAAAACTATAAAGTATTGCTAAATGAAATTAAAGACCTAAATAAAGGCAAAGACATCTCACATTCATAGAATAAAAGTTAATACTACTAAGATGGCAAAACTCCCCCAAAGTGACCTATAAATTGAATATAATGCCTAGCAAAATTCCAAAAGGCTTTTGTAGATATAGAAAATAATTCATATGAAAATGCAAAGGACCCAAAATAGCCAAAATAATCTTGAGAAAGAAAAGCAAAGTTGAAAGACCCTGATGTCTCAAAAGTTACGATTCAAAAGTCACTACTCAAAAGTCTGTAAATGTTACTACAAAGCCACAATGTTCAAAACAGTACTAGCATAAATAACAGACATATAGAATAACAGAAAGAAACTTAGAATCCAGAAATAAAACCTTCAATATGTACAGACAATTATTTTTCATAAGGATACCCACATGTTGAGGGAAAAAATGATCTTTTCAACAAATGACACTGGGAAAGCTGGAAAACAACAACAAAAAGCTGGACTCTTACCTAGCATCGAGCAAAAATTTATCTAAAAATGGACTATAACTTTAAATATAAGAGCTAAACTTTTAAAACGTACAGAAGAAAACATAGGGGATAATCTTCATCCTCCTTAAATTTGACAATGGTGTTTTGAATATGATACCAAAAGCAGATGACCCAAAAAAAATAGATTTAATCAAAATTGAAAACTGAGTGCATCAAAGGGAAAATAACCCTCAGAATGGGAGAAAGTTCCTCAAATCATATATCTCGTAAAGATCTACAGATATGTAAAAGGCTAGCAACCAGGAATATCTTTGGAAGAGTTTGAGGATTGGTGTCAATTCCTCTTTAAATATCAGGTACACTTAAGTGATATTGATATACCTACAACTCACTACAAAAGGCCAGCAAACAACCCAATTCAAAACTGCACAATGGAACTATGTAGACATTTCCCCAAAGAAGATATGCAAATGGCCAACATATAAAGATTGTCAATATCCACTCACCATTAGTGAAATGCAAATGAAAACCTCAATGAGATACCACTTTCCACCCACTAGGATGTCCTTAATTCAAAAACAACAATAAAACAACAAAAAATAACCAGTTGGTAAGAATGTAGAGAAACAGAAGCCCTTGAAAGTAAAATGGTGCCCCACTATGCAATAGGTGGGTATGTCTCCACAAATTAAGCATGGTCATATCATCATATGACCTTACAATTCTGCCCCTAGGTACATCATCAAAAGAGCTGGAAAGAGGTGTTCAAACAAAAATTTGTATACAAATGTTCCTAGCAGAATAACTCACAAAAGCCAAATGGCAAAAACAGCCCAAATACACAGCAAAATGCTATACATTCATATAATGAAACACTTTTCACTCATAAAGTGGCATAAAATACCAAAATAAGCCAGACACCAAAGGCCACAAATTCCATTTGATTCCATTTTATGAAATACCATGAATATGCAAATCTATAGAAAGAGAAGCAGATTTACAATTGCCAGGGACTGAAGAGTGGAGGAAATCAAAAGTGATTGTTAAATGGGTATAGGGTTTGCCCATGGGATGATGAAAAGTTCTATAACTATAGTAGTAGCAATTGCACAAAATTGTTAATGTACTTAAAACCATGGAATTATAAATCTAAAATTGCTAAAAGGTAATTTTATATTATCTGTATCTTACCATAGTAAAAAAGAAAAAGAGAGAGACATCAAAGCAAAGTTGTGACATTTTTCATAAAAGACCCAAAGCTGGTGCCAACCTACCAATTAGCCGTAGTGCTGTCTGTGTAAGGGCCAATGTGCCGGAGTTGAGCAGGAGGTCGAGGTTGTTCGCACCATGCTGCAGGGTGAGCATGCTAAGCATTACCAGAAGAAAGCGTGCTTGGGGGATGGTCCCCAAGCTGGGTCCCGAGGGGTTCTCATTGGTAATGGTTTGCAGAGGAACAGGCTGAATACCTGGTAAGCATTAACATTCAATCGCTCAATTTCTTATTCACAGATATAAAAATATACATGATACAGAAAGTATTGGTATTTTGGTGTTTATTTTAACTTCTATTTTTCAGTGAGTCTCCATATAGTATGGACACAGGGCAGCTATGTCTTGCTTTACAACAGTCCTTCCACCTGTACTCCTCACACAGTTATATCCATCTGTCTCTAAGACTTAGCATGCTGCTCTCTAAATATCCCTGGGGCCTCCTTTCATTCCCAACCTAACAATTATGTTCCGCTTTTATCCCTCAAAACCACTCCTAGCATTTCATTGTGGATGCTCAAATTACCCAGGAAATAAGTATTGATTCAGAACACAGACATGTTACAAGTGTATAGTATAAGTGATAACCATTAAAATGTGAAAATGTAGTTTTATATGAGAGTACTTCAAGATTTTGTCTTCTGTCAAATTTGGAAAGTTCTCTTTAGAATCTGAAAGTTCACAGTGGCTTAGATTATCAATCTAATATACTAAAAGCAAAAAGTGGCATTTGCAAGTATCTACAACATATAATGAATGCCAAACTATGAAATGATGCTGATGCAGTCATTGACATTACCGCAATATCAACTTTAATACAGTCTTTTAAACACTGGGGAATTTTTTAAACTCACCAAGCTCTTTAAATTTGGCATTTGCATCCATCAAAACATTTCGAATATTCTGAACAGCCCAAGCATACAGCTTGCCAAAAGTTACTTCCAGTAGCATCCGATTAAAAGGCGGGATCAAATCAACATCCTTTAAACAATCTGTAAGAGGTTCCCTTTCAAACAAAGATTTTTAAAAAAGAAATTACTTAGGACATTGCCAGACTTTTAACTTCAGTAGAACAATGTTGTGTTGCCACAGATTCCCACAATTAAGAAAAAATGTTATAAAGTTTTACCCTATATCAATTCCCTCAGGAATAAGCCTTTGCCATCCACAAAACATAGCATACTGCACAGATGGAAGTAGGAAATTTTTGGCTGCCAGTTTCAAAATTGTATCTATCCCTTCCAGGCGAACCTCTGCTCTCTCCAACTGCAAGATGAATGCATACAGTTCAGTATTGGGTTTATTACTCGATGAAGAGAGAAATGTTCTCATAAAACATTACCTGTTTTAGTAGGCACTTTCTCATTTTTTCCACATCCACAGGCTCTTCTTTAAGGGCAAATTCAGCAATTGTACTGAGGAGGGCAGACTGTGGATAAAGACCCTGAACATTCTGCTTCAACCATTTGTATTTGTGAACACCTGTAACTGTATTCAACAGTGGCTGCCATTTATCCTAACAAACAAGAACAATACGCACCATTAGTTTATCATTTTTTGGGGGGGGACGGGGGCAGGGGGGTGGTACTGGGGACTGAACTCAGGGGCACTCGACCACTGAGCCACATCTTTTTTTTTCTATTTTCTATTTAGAGACAGGGTCCAACTGAGTTGCTTAGCACTTTTGCTGAGGCTGGCTTTGAACTCTCGATCCTCCCACCTCAGCCTCCTGAGCTGCTAAGAGTACAAGCATGAGCCATCACACCTGGCTAGTTTATCTTATTAACATGTATTCTAAAAGTTACTTTAATATAAATAAATAATGGCAATAAATTTAAATTAGGGCTAGAGTTGTACTCAGTGGTGGAGCACTTGCCTCACATGTGAGAAGCACTGGGTTCAATCCTCAGCACCACATAAAAATAAATAAATAAAGGTATTGTGTCCATCCACAACTAAAAATAAAAATAAATAAATAAATTTAAATGAATAAGTTTTTGTTTTGTCGGTTGTTTTTTTATGATGTTGGGGATCAAGCCCAAGACCTCACACATTCTAGGAATATGTTCTATGCTGAGCTAAATAGGCCACCATACCCAGATATTTTATAATATATAGTTTTTATTCAAAAAATTATGAAATGTTTATAAGTGAATTTATAATCTCTATATTAATATACTTTGGAACAGGCTAACTCTGCATATAAATAAGATTCCCTTCATGTTAATAGCCGCAGGAACCAAAACAGTTTCTGGAACACAGGATATGATACATTCAATAAATGGCAAATGAATAATGATGCAAGTTAGTACCAAAAATAAAAGTACACACTTCTCCAGCTATAGCTATGACCAGAGTACCATCAGTCAAGTCCATTAGGCATCAATGGGGGCTGTACTTTTAATTACAATCTGGTTTTATTCACTACCCTAAAGGTGCTCAGAACAAAGGCAATACTTGCAAATTCATTTGCCGTGTGCTATGTTTCTATTCATCCAATCTCAGAAGCACAGAAAATACTTCACCTTGGGAGATTTAATTGTAATGGGTCTTTTATCCACATTTATCGGACTATGAGGCAAAAAGCAAGCTTCTTCTAAATCACTCTCTTCATTCCCAATTTTTTCTTCATCATCAGTAGATTCTGGCTTCTTAGGCACTGTTTGAAAACATCATGCATTATGAAAAATCATTTACTTAAATAAAATTTTAAATTAGGAAACATTGAAGTTCGCCTGAAAAATGAATATTTTCTTCAAAGAAACACGTAAACAACATTGTAAACCATAATGCTAAAATGACAAAAGTATCACAATTAGTTTCCCATGACAACCAGTCTCTGCCACACTGTGTCAAGGACAAAAAGAATGAGTGTCCTCTGAAGGGTAGGAGCTCTAATATTCTACTCTCTCATTATTAAGACAACTGACATTAAAGTTAATAAATTAAAAAAAAAAAAAACTTTCTTTTGCCCATCAGTCTAGTAAAGTCACAGTATTTACGTTTTACAGTATTAATTTTCTAGTTACCAAATCATAACACACTGAATTCCCAGTTGTTTCATTATCTGATCTTTTGGAAAAATAAGCAGGCTCTTTATGTTTAATTATAAGTACACATAAATATCATGGCAGTATGTGGAAATGCCAAGTACACTGAATAACAGCAAGCAGCTTTTCTCTAAAATCAGGGATTCAATACATGTAGTTGTTTCAACAGTATTTCCCAACCTTTCATATTCTTTTTTTTTTTTTTTAGAGAAAGAGAGAATTTTTTAATAATTATTTTTCAGTTTTCGGTGGACACAACATCTTTATTTTATTTTTATGTGGTGCTGAGAATCGAACCCAGCACCCCGCTCATGCCAGGCGAGCGCGTTACTGCTTGAGCCACATCCCCAGCCCACCTTTCATATTCTTACCTCTCTTTTTCCTTCGTTCTCGTATTATCTTCTGAGCTATCCTCCTCCAACGGGGCAAAGAACTTAGCAGTTTAAACTTAGACATTATAGAGAGGTCATTGCACACCGCAGGTCTCAATTCATTGAAGAGGAATCTCAAACGTTCAATTACAGGAGCGCAGACTTCCTTATAAGAACGGCCCTGTTCTTGATGAGTCTGCAAAGTTAAATGTGAACAAAAAACTTAACAACAAGTATTTCAGCAACTGAATGCACAGCAAAGGAGAAAGAGAATTAAAATGTATTCACCTTAATGAGTGAGCATTTTGCTTGGTAGACAACTCTACAAACATCCACCACTGATTTAGGCAATGTTCTGTGCTTTACTTGCTCAATACCAAGCGTGCCTGCATGAACTAAAGCTAATGCCACATGACCTGTAAGACATTTAAAAGGAGGGAAGAGCAGAAAAGAATGTGTATTACATGTCAATTGGAAGGTCTCAGTACAGCTAAAATATGTGGAACTGAGCTTCATACCTAAATCTTCATGTTTTAAGAGGCAACATAATAGCAAACGGCCAACCTCTTCCACAGGATGTTCAGGAGGAAAGGTGATGGGTGTGGTCAAGTGGCACTGCCTACAGTACCTTTCAATTTGACACAGAAAGTCCTGCAACAGAAATGGCCAGAGAAAACTTCAGAGCTACCCAGTGAATCTTCATAAATCCTAGTGGGCCACAGCTTCTGATGTATTTGCAATCAGTAATGAATGCTCTGAAACCTTGCTGACACATGAACAGAACCAGTTTCTTACCTCAAAATACTTTCAATAATACACAAAAACTGTGCTATTCATAAAGGCATGAAAGTATTCATATGTCAAAGTTCTCAGAATACTGAGTCAGAAGTTGGGGAAGGTCTGGCTTACTTTCACATTGTGGTCCTGGATGTTATTGTCTGCAATGGCTTGCAGGAATGCCTGGGAATGGTCACCAAGAGCCCGTCTGTGAGAACAGAGTCGGGATTTGCTGGCAGGTGTGCCCCCAGGAGAGCTGCAGTGGTCCTCATCTTTCTCCTCATTGTAGCTATAGTGGATCTGGCTGGTCTGTAAACCTCCAGAGAAAATGGATGACTGAAGCCACTCTAGAAAATGCAGGAGCAAGTATTAAAGAAGGATCTTGATTGCACTCTTCAGAAACAAACAAACAGGGGCTGGGGTTGTGGATCAGTGGCAGAGCGCTTGGCGAGCACGGGCGAGGCACTGGGTTGGATTCTCAACAGCACATAAAAATGAATAAATAAAATAAAGGTATTGTGTCCAACTACAACTAAAAAAAATTTAAAAAACAAACAAACAAACAAAAAAACACTGAACTGAGTGCTCAATTTAGGTGAAATTCAGCATCAGGTATAAGAAAGAATCAATCCCCAGTACCAAAAAATAAATAAACCTGAGCCTAACCCCTAAATTTTTTGCTGACCTCCTGTCTTGCCATGTTATCAATGCTGAGTATGCAGACAGGGGGAAGAGCAGAGCTGAACAGTATCTATAAAGAACATCCTTAGGGTAGGCTAATATTATTAGAGTATTTATAAAGTAATAAGAACAAGAGAATATTTTAAAACAACACAAAACTTTGAAAAGGAAAGATCTTAGAGATGGGAGACCAAATGAACTGGAAAGAAGAACCTGTGTGCAGTACAAGATACAGAAATGACAGGTTCAACAAGAATATGCCATCTGTTAGAGCCGACAGGAATATTAACTATAACTTTTATGACAATGGGAAGAAAATATATCCAAAAAGAGTCAGAATATATATATCACTATGGATTTTTATTAATGATTTAGGTTAACAGAGTATTGTTTCAAACACACAGTCAAATCTGAGAAGCACTCAGAATTCTTTCACTGAACATTTAGATTTAGAGCATTCAGGAGCATCCCCCCAAATGATTGCATTAACTATTATAAAACACAAATCTGATCCTGACTCTCCATGGCTCTATTCAGAACACTGGGAACACCTCTTTATCCCTCAAAGATACGCTTCAGATCTGATTCTGCAGTGGATTCAGCCCCCATCCACCAGGGCCCATAGCACTATTTACTCTTTGTACCTTGGAGTTTCCCATTCTCACTCTCTGATGATTTGTGGGAAATTCATCCTCCTCTATTATGACTGTCTGAAGGAGGAATGCAGGCAGGCACAGTGAGGGCATGGGCCCAAAGGACTGCTCCACAGGGGACCAAGTAGACACCAAGATCATCCTCAACAGATGTCCACTCTGACAAAAAGCTAGTGACCCCATCCTTCTCAACAGTGACCCTTATGATCTGTGTTTCTCCCCAGAATCTCCCAAACCTAGTTCCAGGACTGCTGCCATTGTGGAACCTTTTTTCAGCAGAAGCACTTCTAAATGCCTCCATATCATCATTTACCACCCTGTTTTCTGACCCACTTAGCAAGTTGGTTCAACATCAAACAAGCAGCTGAGAGTGGAAGCATATCCTATCCATCTCTACATTCCTAATGCCCAGCATGGTAATTGATATGAACAACTAACTGTTCAACATATACTTGCTGGAAGGACAGGTGCACAGAGGAGAAATATACAACTACATGAAAAAAAGGTTAATTCCATCATTGGAGATACAGAGAAATTTCAATATTTTAGATGTTGCAGAAACTGTCATTCCAAAATGTATCTGACTTAAGTCTGGTAAAAATGCAATTCTTAAACAGAAGGCTATTCCTAATAGGAACAGCCAATCCACACTGTGCAATTTAGAGATAATGGTTATTTTGGACCCATTTGCCACATGCAATACATGAGACTAGTCAGAGGACAGACATTCCTGCACACTAGCTAGCTTTCCTGAGGCCATAGACCATAAGACAAAGGAAAGCTGTATCTAACTAACTGGTGGAATCTCATTACCCTTATTATTTTTCATCAGCAACAGCTGATTTTTAGCCCTCTCCTATCCTTAATGGAACTGATGGCTCAACTAAAATAAAATAATCTGATTGGTTAGCAGAAAACAAAGTTTTTCTTACTGGCACATTCAACCTCCACAGGAGACAGCGGTGTGCTCATTGCTAAATAGGAAGCATGTAATCCAAGAAGGAGGCCCAGATTCCTCTCTGTGTCTATCAGTGGTGAAGAAAGACTTCCCAGATCTGGTATGGTAACCACTTCTTGGTCAGGCTGGAAAAAATTTAATTTCAACATCAGTCTAAGAAAACAAGATTAATTTAAAACATAAAACCTAAAAGAATAATAGTTTATGTACTCAACACATTCCTGAGCCATGAAGAGGGCAACTGGATGTTCTGGGCACCCTGTTCCTATATTCTACAATGATCTTAATACCACTATGCTCAAGTAACTAGATACCACAAAAAACCCACACATCCTAGAAAAAAGACAGCAGACACACCAATCTATGGAGAGGTGGGGGAAGAAGTACAGATAAACAACTTAGCTAGAATATCCCTTAGGAAATTAAATAGAGTTTCCACAGTGATTATATACAATGCTTCAGAAAACAGTGAATTGATATGTGCATAAAGAACTCAACGAGAAACAAAATATATAAGTGTTACTATAGGTTAGTAAATTGTGACCACTCGTGGAGGAAATACTTAATTCTAATAAAAAGCAAACTCATTAAAAAAGAGTTTATTTTTATTTCATGTAAAAATAATTTTAAATTTTTCCAGCCACATCAGACAGTTTACAGTTTTCCCTTTCATAAAATGCTTTAAGCCCTACCCTACAATATTTACTGAATTTTATTAAATCTGGAAAGCCAATCCCAATATATAAAGTCAGAAATCTATGGGAAAGACCAACTTCTATCCTATAGAATTATGCTCCTACAGTTCTTCCCCAAAATTACATAACTCGGTATATTAAACCATTCCAAATTTCTACCTAAATTTACATAACAAAATTTTAAAGACCAAAAGTTAAACTCCTTTTTTGTGGAATAGTGTCTATATTTCTTACACATTGACAACTTTAAAAATAATTTTTCAGGGCTGAGGTTGTAGCTTAGTGGTAGAGCACTTGCTCAGCATGTGTGAGGTACTGGGTTCAATACTTAGCACCACATAATAAATAAATAAATAATATGAAGGTATGTGTTCATCTACAACTTAAAAAAATTTTTTTAAAGTTTTCAAAACCAACAGATCATAAATCTTAAGTGTAATTTCATTTATGAAAAAAACTTCTAACCAATCTTCATGTTTATCACTAAACTCCCCCAGAGGGTCCAAATATGAGTACTTCTGACTAAAACTCATTCTATCACAAACACACAGAGGGCCTCCCCAGACGTCCCCCACATCACTCCTGGAAGGTCTCACCTCCAAATACTGGCCAACACAGAAAGCATGCATTGATTCCCGTGTGTCTTCAAACTGCAAAGCAGCTTCTAAAGCTACCACTGGGTCTTCACCTACAAACTGAGCTGAAACAAAAAGGAAAGGAGCACTTGATTTCAATGCAATGTGCCTAGACAACTATATAGAAATAGCAAGCAGGTTAACACGAAAGTAAGGGTTACAGAGCATAATTATCTCTCACTCTCTCCCAGGACTGCCTGGACCAAAACAGAAAATGGGAACAAATTCCAGTAAGTATTGGAACAAAATGATAATGCACAGAACTTCTCCAAGTGGGCCTGAATTTGTTGATAAGATAAACACTAAAAGTCACAGATAAATGAAAATAGAGGCTGAAGAACAGGAGAGATCACCTATAAGCTGACCCCTCTGCTTAAAATAACAGGTTATTAACTTTTAACCATGAAAGACAAAAAAAACATACAGCCTTACCAAGAATACTATTTCCTGTTAATGACTGTGTCTGGAAGTCCTTTATGTCATACACCTTCCCATCAATCACAGTCCAGAAGCCTCCATCTTTATTGTGGTTCTCCAAATCAGCTTTGCGTATAAGTGTCACTTCCTCATTATTTCGACAGTTCTGACCTGTAAAAAATGACTCTGCATATACAGAAACCAAAAATCAATCAATAGATCAACAGTCAAATGGAAAACCAAACAGAAAGAATAGAAATTTTAAAATTTACAATTGTAATAGGAGAATAACTTACTCTTTCTATAACTAACACTACAAACAAATTCTATTAAATACAGAATGATATTTTTAAAAACTTACTCAGCAGGAGTATCAAATCTGGCTATGTTCCAGGCCACAGAGGAAATCTCAACTGATTTCAAAGACAAAATTAAGAGCCTGTACTGGCTATAACATAGTTAAAACTAGAAACTGGTAAAAATAAGAAAAAAATTGTCCACATATTTGAAAATTATAAAATATACTTCTAAGTAACCCAAAATTCTAAGAAAATAATGGCTATGGAAATTAGAAAATGGCTATGGAAATTAGAAAATGAGTGATAATCAAAATATTGTCAATCAAATCTTGGAATAAATGGCTAAAGGTATACTTGAGGAAGGATATTTACATTTAAATCTATATTTTAGAAAAAAATAAAATCTAAAATTTACTTTTGAGTTAATAAACATCAAATTAATAAAATTCTACTGATTGATAATGGCACTCAAAAAAAGTAAAATCTGATTGGTCACCTTTGAAAATGCTAGGACACCAATTCAGTCTTATTTAAAAATGGTTGGATCAGGGGGAATCAAACTTGGATCATATCCATCCCATACAAACTATACCTAAAGTTAACCAAACAGCTGAGAGCAAAGCTGTCAGGGGCTGACAGTGGGGGAAATAAAAAGTTAGTCTTGAGTGGGTAAAGAGTTTCAGTTGGGGAAAATACAAAAATGCTACAGATGAATAATATTATTGCATAACAACGTGAATATATGCAATGCCACTGAAGTGTGCACTTAAAAATGATTAAAATGAGCCAGGCCCAGTGGCACACACCTGCAATCCTAGCATTTCGGGAGGCTGAGGCAGAAGGATTATAAGTTCAAAGCCAGCCTCAGCAACTCTGGTGAGCAAATCAGAGAGACCCGATTTCTAAATAAAATACAAAAAAGGTCTGGGGATGTGGCTCAGTGGTTAAAGTGCCCCTGGGTTCAATCTCCAGTACCAAAAAAATTTTTTTAAATTTTAAATGGTTAAAATGGTCTGGTGTGGGGGTGCACGCTTGGAATCTCAGGTACTTGGGAGGCTCAGGCAGGAGGATTGCAACTTCAAGGCCAGCCTGGGCAACTTAGAGAGACCCTATCTCAAAACTGAAAAAAGGCTGAGGATGTAGCTCAGTGGTAAAGTGCCCTGGGTTCAATTCTCAATTCACTTGCACATGTGCGAGCGCGTACAAACACACACACACAAACACACACAAATTAAAACAGTAAATTTTAAGTTACACATATTTTATTGCAATTTAAAAAATAAGTTTAATTCCACCCCATCCCTGACCACTAAAAAAGAATGTTCACAAAGAAAACTACAGGCCAAGATAATTATATGGCAAATTTTACCAATCTAATACACACCCTTCCAAGAAAACAAGAAGAAAGAACATTCTCCAACTCCCTCCACAAGACGAGCATAATCTTGGTAATCAAAACCTAAATATCTATTGTTTTTCTGTTCTCAGATCAATCAACTACTTTCTCCCCTGCCTAGCTAACATTCTCAGATAAACAGATTGTCAAGAAGTGCTAAAAGCATGGGAGCTGCCCTCTTCCCGCATTACAGCTTCCTTAGAACAAAGGGGTACTGGTTATCAATAACTTATATGGTATCTCAAGAAAAGAAAATAACAGGCCATAGAAAAAATTATAAGGAAAATGGCAAACATAGATGCAAAGAAATTCAGAAATATTACAAACACAGATATAAAAAGTCTTTAAAAAATAGCAAACTAAGATCAGCAATAAATATTTATATGACCAATATTATAACCAAGATAGTTTCATTCCAAAAATAGAAGAGTGACTTAATGTTTGAAACATTAATAGAAAAAGGAAACTTTAAAGATCATCCTGATTTACAGAAAAATGCTTGACAAAATTTCACATCCAATCATAAATGAAACTTCATCACAAAACAAAAGCAAAAGGAAACATCTTTAATATTTAAAAAAATGTACAAAAAGAATCCTACAACAAACATTGTATGCCATGTGTGAAAATGAAAAGCATTTTCTCTAGAAAACTGCCTTGTTTCCTAGTAGAAATAAAACAAGGATGCACAGTGCCAACATTTCTACTTGACAATTTATCTAAGGGCCTGGCAAGTGCAGTCAGTCAAGAAGAAAAGAGCTGTAAGTGAAAACAGACACAGGTACAGTCACTTGACCTAGACCAAGGTAGCACTCCAGAAAAGTGACCAAGGACAAGCCTTTCACCCAAAAGTGCTTGCACAATAAACCCTATCTCAAAACTTCCACAAAACCCAACTCTAAGTGTGCTATGACTCCAAATGTGAAAGTTAGTATGCTAAAACTTGTAAATATAATGTGTAAGATGTGGGTAGACAAAAGACTTCTTAGAGCACAAAATGAACAACCATAAAAAGATTAACAAGTTGGATTTCTTAAAATTAAACTTCCATTCATCCAAAAACACCATAAAAGTAGATGAATGGATAAAGAAAACGTGGTATATATACTCAATGAAATATTAGTCAGGATTAAAAGAGAATAAAATCGTGGCATTTGCAGGCAAATGGATACAGCTGGAGAATATAATGCTAAGTGAAGTTAGCCAATCCCAAAAAAACAAATGTGGAATATTTTCTCTGATTTAAGGCTGTTGACTCATAATGTGGTGTGGGGGGTGGGGGGCGGGCATGAGAGGATTAGATAAACTCTAAATAAGGCAAAGGGGAAAGGGGTGGAGGAGGCAAGGGGGAAGGAAAGATAGTGGAATGAGATGGACATTATTATCCTAAGTACATGTATGAAGACACAAAGGATGTGACTCTACTTTGTGTACAAGAAGAGATATGCAAAATTGTGCTCTATATGTATAATATGAATTGTAATACATTCTGCTGTGATATATAACAAATTAAAATTTCAAAAAAAACATAAAAAGATCAAAAAGAAAAATCTATGCAAGAAAGAGAGCCAAAAGCTTATATCCAAATGTACAATAACACTATGAAATATTAAAAAAGAGAAACAGCCAGATAGAAAAATGGGTTGAAAGCTTAAGCTGACACTTCACAAAACAGAACATTCAACTGGTTATCCCAACACATATATGAAGGTATTAACCCTTATTAATAATCAGGAAAATGCTTCTGAACATACAGCAAAGATATCAGTGCACACCCTCCAGAATGCCTAAAACAGGAAGCACTGACAATGCCAGGTCTGGGTGTGGAGGTGGAACTGCAAGAATCCTCATGCTTTGCAATACAGATGAACATGGGCATAACTATAGGAAACTGGCAATCTACAGTAAAGCCTCCTCTACAAACCAGCAATTCTACCAAGCAACAAACATGTCTAAACCAATTTATATCAACTATAACCTAAACCTGGAAACAACTTATATTTCCATCAATAAGTAGAATGAATTAATTGTGGTATACTCAAAGATACACTACATATAGCAATAAAAGTGAAAAAATTAAATGGCATGATGAAGCTCAGGAACTAAATGCTGAGGCAAAAATCAGACACCAGTGGACACGTACTGTAAAATTCCATGTATATGAACTCCAAGAACAGACAAAATTAAAACTATGATGTTCAAGAACACAAGCTTAGATAATAAAATGATCCTAAGAAATAAGGGGACAATGCCCCCCATACCTGGAGAGAGACATGGTGTAGGGAGACAAGGCAGTATTTGGCTGAGTCCTGCCATGTTCCACATTTAGCCTGCATGGATATAACTTAGTTTTCCCTACTTTTGTGTTATATTTCATAATTTTTAAAAAGTCTTTAAAATTAGTAAAATGCTGATCAAATTAAATGCCCTCGGTCATATTAACTATAGAGACAAAAATAACATGACAATTTAAGATCACTCCTAAACAAAAGCAAACAAATGCTGAAAGTATAATTGTATTTAAAGTAAAAAACTACATTTGAAAATCCTAAGGCTGTTTTCCTTGGCAAACTGCCATCTCTTATTTTAAGTTCCTATGTGGTAAAGATGAGGGTCTAAAATATAAGAGGAAAAAGCACACTCAGCTGGAGCTTTCATTTTTTAGGAACCATGATTTAGATTAATTCTGAATCCAAGAAACAAGAACTATGGATGGTGACTTACATTTAAAAAAATGCCAAAGCTCCAGCTTTGGGACATCAAGGTTTCACTTTAATTTGGAGTGCACTACAGACAATGTCTACAAGAAAGCACTCACTGAAGCCAAATAACACCAATGACTTTGGGATGGGAAAGTCAGCCCAGACCAATTCCTGCCTCCTGAGCTGCACCATATCTAACCACCTCAACAGTATCTTCTGGAGACACCTTCCAGGAAAGGGCTTTCCAATACTTTCTAAGTAGTCCATTTTAGGACTTAACAACAATTACTAATACAAGAGACTTCCTTAAATGCAACCCAAATCTCTCCCAATTTAGATTATCTTCATTTTCGACCGCCACTGCCATCAGTGGAAATGGCAAATAATCGGTCTTCCTTTGTAAAATGTAACAGAAAGACAAGAATAGATTAGATAAAGTTTTCCTCAGTGAAAGTCCTAAGTTAAGATGCCATACCCATTATGCCAGGCCAGGCTAACTCTTCATGATCATCCCGTTCCTTTCCTGGAGCCAAGTGGTTGAAGCGATCCAGGTGTTCCAACAGGCCACCCAGAAGAGGAACAGCTCCAGCCTCTTGCATGAGACCAGCATTTTTACTGAGAAGAAGCACTATAGAAACTACTAGTTCTGGAAGGAGAACACCTATATTTAAAAAGAAATTTAAAAGGCATTAAAACTTGAAGTGCATATCCTATAAAAGCTATGCAAAACCTTACTCTATGTTTAAATTATAAGTCATAAAATAAGGAATGCATGTCTTTTCTGTAGGATTATTTTATCTTTTATTTTGAAAGAGGGATATAGCTACCAAAAAGAACCCTCAAAGTTGAATTTTTTTTTCAAAAAAATGTTTCAAACACAGAATTATGAACTATAGTCTTTCATTCAAAGAAGTAAATGTCTAACACTATGTTTACCATCAGAAAAAGAGGGACTCAAAAATAATGTTCTAACCTTATTTAAAAAAACACTAGGCAATATTAGAATGTATTATGATTTTGAAGGGGGCAACGAATTTTTATGTTGCCCAAATAAAATTAAACAATTACCACTGAGCTCATTATTGAAGTGTTAAAGTGATGTTATAAATCTAAACCACCAATTATATTTAAAGGGTTATGATTCCCCTATCAGATGGCTTAACACAACAAATTGCCAAAAGCTAAAAAAAAAAAAGACAAGAGGACCAGAAAATTTATACAATAAATACATGCAATTTTATCTGGAAAAGGTACATTTTAGCGTTCATCAATCTCCTAAAATAAACATTTGCCCATAGGCAGAAGTAAGATAGATACCTGTGAAGTCCCCTTCTACAATGCAAGCCACCTCTGCAAAGTGTCGCCAGCTGGTAGAAGCAATGCTAGCTGCCACAGGCAGTATATCACCAATGTGTGTGCACAGAAGAGCTGTGTACTTTTTCAGCAAGGAGCCAACACCCATTAACTCAGGACCTTGAAGAAAGATTTCAAAATTTTCACTATTAAAAATTTACTCTACAAACAAACTGCTCTACTATTTTACTCTCAAGTTTGTATTTTTTACCTGAAATAATTTTCCCAAACAGGAGTCTATGAACCCTTACTCCTTGGCTTGGTTTGGTTTTCTTGTTTTGGTTTTTGGTTTCTGTGATACTGGGAAGCAAACTCAGGACTTTGTGCAAGCTGGGTAAGCACTCTATCACTGAGCTACATCCCCAATCCTTCCTTCCTTTCTTCCTTCCTTCCTTCCTTCACTTATTTAATTAGTTAGTTAAGTCAGTTAGTTAGATGGTTTTAAGTTTTGAAACAGTATCTCAGTAAGTTCCTTGACTCTTTTTATGTCATATAACATGAGGGACAATGAATCTGATTATGTTAAATTTTATACTCTATACCACAAAATACCTAGAAATTTGGGTTTATAAATACTAAAGTCATAATTTATAGATTTTTAAAATTTTTATATCTAATGCAAAAATGTTTGTTTTCCTAAGGCTTGTAAATTATTCTCAATGAACAAAGCTAGGCATTTCTCAGTCTCATTAAAACCTTCAACTTTCTGCCTACATGGTTATTAATAGTTTTTTAGTCCTTGTGGTTTTGCCTACAAGATGGTCATCTCTTTCAGATCATAAATCTACATATTTCCATCACTGACACTGCCTAACTCCTTTCAGAAAGTAACTAAGTTATAAAAATATTAGCAAAAGCAGCACATCTTTCTAACCCTGGCAGAGAGGCACCATGACCTATGTGGTGCACAGCACTTACGCATCATCCTATTGTCATCCTCAGGGATTACCCCAATTCTGCAGACGAGAAATCTTTAAACCCAAGAGACTTAATTCAAAGTCTAAAAGCTATTAATTATCCAGAGCTATCCCGGAAACTCAGTCCTCCTCCCACTACACCCAGCTGTCTTCCCTGTGTGGCATATGAACAGTCATTCTGTCACTATTCAATTCCCATGTCATGTCAGTCACCAAAGTTTGACAAAATGTGAAACACATCTGACAAATCTTTTGTAAGAATAAACTGAACACAAAGGCATCTATGTATTATGTCTAAAGAATTTAAATGTTAAGACAATGAAATAAAATATATTGATCAGTCTGACACAAAAATATTAGATCAAAGAAAGTAGATGCAAAATGAAGGCACCAAAATGGTTGCATTTTATAGTATGAGAATAACACATCTGCACATACAGAACAGGCATGTCAAAAGCCTAAATTTAAAAAGCCTAAAAGACACAAAGATTCTTTCACATTTTAAGCAACTTACTAGAAATATCTGAGGTTTGACCAATACTTTCTCCTGGATAAAGTTTACTGATAAGTAAACGTTGAAAACGCAGTAACAAATCCAATGAAGCAGATCGTTCACGACTGTGTTGCTCAAAGTCCAGGCACGATGAAATTCGACGAGCAACATCTTTCAATCTGGCTACAGTCTGAGAAGCAATGTTTCTATGCAGAGGAAAAAAAGGTTTGCAAATTAAACAAATTATTTATGTTAATAAGATGGATGGGGGATAAATCATGACATAAGCTAATATCAGAAGCACAGAACATACATGCAGGTCACCTCCAGCTGGCTACCAACCCCAAATGTGTCAGGTATATCTTCAAGAAGCACAGCCTTAGTCAAAACTGAGCACAGGAGCAAAGAAGATTCAAAAGATACAATGCCCCTTTGCTTACCCATGTGCTTCAGAGCTTCGTGGAATGGTCCAATCTGAAAGTAGATCTTACTCAAAAAGGAATATTCCTATACAAACTTTTGGAAGAAAAAACTGGCACTTTTTGTTTAAAGCTACATTTCAAATATATAAACATGATCTACTCTTAAAGACAAGACTTGCGTGCATTACTGTTTCTACCTGACCAGCACGGGCAACATGGGGCAGGTCATGTGGAGGGTAATCAGGACACAGAGAATATGAGAAAGGAGACCAAAGTAGGTACAAACAACTCCAGGGCAGCATAACAGGTGCCCAAAGAACATGGCAGCAAGGAAAGTGGCATTAACTCCAATCCCAACTGAGCAATGTGAATTGAGCCATGAGCATGAGCCATCAGCAGATGGGGAGAAAGGACAAAAATCATGAGTTTCCAAGAGGTTCCATTAGAAGAACAGTAAAGTTTCTGATTCCATAATGCAGAGTACAAAGGAACAAAGGTGAGGAGAACAAGCCACAGAAGCAGGAAGGGGACACTGAAGGTAACAGAGGGCCAGGCTATTAGGACTAGATTCTGCAACACCAAGATACTGAGGTTTTGAAAGGAAAATGACCTCTGCCACAAACGTGTTCAAAGAAGGTAACTCTTAGGACAGGGTGAAAGCAAACTAGAGGGGATGAGGGAGAGGGACCCTGCCACACAGCAACAGTCTCAAGCAATAAGCAAGCTAGGACTCGATCTCTGGTTCTGAGAATAAAAAGGAGAGAGTAGATTATTGAAGTCAGAATTCAACAGAGGGGAGAACAACTGAAGTAGGGCCTGGTTCCAGGGCTGCCACTGAACCAGGTATATCCCACCAGCCCCATCCAAGCCAAGAGTGTGTGTGGCTAGGCTGTACAATACATTTCACTGCCACTGCCACCAAAAGACAGACCTGAGGATCTCTGCATAACACCAAGGTCAAGGACATGCTTTTGGCTTCACTTCTTTAATTCCTAATATGACAGTAGACTTGTTGAGAAGAACTGTCAGTGGCACCTGCCCCATGGTTCGCACCAGGAAACTGTCGACAGTGTAAATGAGGACAGGAGCAGGAGACAGACACAGTCAGTGGCTAGAAGTCCCACAGCAACTTGACTCACACCCAGACTGCCTATGAAGGAGCAATGCATCATCCTTGTCACACAAAATAAAGATGAGCATGCACTGGGGTTGCCACTGCCATCTGACCTCAACTTTCAACTTCGCTACCCAATAACCTACCCTGACATTGAAACAGAAGGAACAAGTCTAGAATTTGGCACTTATGCTATACCTAAAGAAGCAAGATAGTAACAAAATATCATAAATATTTTAACTTATTTCCTTATCACAAAATTCAAAATCTAGTTCCAGTAGGGTTCACTAATTTAAAAAACTTTACTGCTCTTTGCTTTTTAATAAAAATGGTACTGTGAGAGCTGAGGATGTGGCTCAGCGGTAGAGCACTTGCCTCGCACGTGCAAGGCCCTGGGTTCAATCCTCAGCACCACATAAAAAAAATTAAATAAAATAAAGATGTTGTGTTCAACTACAATTTAAAAAAAAAAGAGAGAGATGTGTTTCTAAAAAAAAAAATGGTATTCTGTGGCTCTCTGCCAGTGTTAAGAATGAAGAATTATTCTCAAATCTATTCCCAGCTTATTTTTGGCAAGTAGTAATTTCTTCAACCCAAGTTTTCTATACACTAAAGGACATGAAATGTCTCCAAAATCTCTTTCATCTTTAGGTTGAAAGAAATACATATAAATATTCAAATCTACATATAAATATCCTCCACTCACCAACATGTAAGTAAATAAAATTATATCTATCCACACAAATGGAGGGATACGTTGTCTATACTTGTGAAGAGCCTGGATCATTGGTGTTCTGTTAATAAAAAGGCTATGAATACATTTTTCTTTTCCAATTCTCTAAAATTTTTATGAGGCAAAATTTACTTCTATACTTAAGTTCTGGTTTCATGCTTCTTAAATAGCAACATTTTTATTATAAATCTGTTGTGGAACCAAAGAACTGTACAGGACCCCAGATGCCACAGAAGTGAAAAACACATACTCAATAGAAAGAAAATGGACTGTGAGGATAGCACAGAACTAAATAAACAACACCAGTAGTGTCGTGTGTATAATTTGAAATCTTCTATTAGTCATATTAATAAAAGTAAAAAGAAACATGAAATTAATTTTAATAATATATTTATTCCATGTTATGATTTGGTTAAGTATCCCTGAAAGTTCCGTGTGTTGAAGACTTGGTACTCAGTTTAGTGCTAATAGGAAGTGGTGGAACTCATAAGAGATGGGATCTAGTGGAAGGAAGGGAGACATGCCCTTGAAGAAGATATCAAAACCCTGGCTCTTCCCTCTCTCTTTCTCTTTGCTTCCCGGTCATCACGAAATGAGTAGCATCCTCTGCCACATGCTCCTTCCATGACATACCACCTCACTATAGGCCCAAAAGTAAGAGAGTCAACAAACTGTGGACTGAAACAATGACCTTCTTTCCTTATAAATTGTCTCAAGTATTTTGTCACAGTAATGGAAAGCTAGCACATCCCAACATGTTAAAAATGGCATTTCAACATGAATTAATGTAAGAAAAAAACTTTTGACATATTTTACATTGCTTTGTGTTTTTGTTTTTGTTTTTTCATAGTAAGTCTTCAGGAGCCATCGGGTCTCTAACCTATGCAGCATCTCAATTTGGACAATTAGATTTTCATTTAAAATACCTAATCCACACTTGATTCATAAAATGTATAGTTAGAAAATGTAGATACATATGATTACTATCCCAAATAGACTTTAAAGTTCTGAAAAAGGAATAAATTTTTAAATTTTACTTTTAATTAATAAAAGGTAAACAGATAAGATATTCAGCCACAATGGACACATCTCAAATGCTAATCAACTGTGGTGAATGACAGCCAAACTGGACAGTAGAGGGCTAGCCAAACCAGTTTCTGCAGGTCCAATGAATACTCTTGAATACACAAGAGAGAAGAAACACTGGTCTCCCCTTAGAGGACAAGTGACCCACAATAGGAAACTAGCACTAGCCCTCTGCCAGGGACATCAATGGCCCATGACACACACATCTCCTCAGTAAAGAAAGAGGCATTCACCAACTTAGCACTTCTGGAAAAAAAAAAACTTGCTTTAAAACTTCTGCATAGAACTTTATATCTTAACTACCAAGAACTTAAACACCCATTTTCTCATCTGATCCTGAATTAACTCTGAAAGTAAACACAGCTCTTATTCTTACTCCCACATTACCATGCTGTACAGAGGTTCACCTGCCAAGTTTATAAGTAGTTATAACTAAAATTTTCTAAGAACAAAGCCCAAGATATTTCTATTATCACAAACTATGTACAGTCAATTCTCTATTTTAATTTGTTAAATTAAAAGGTCAGAATGTAGGGAATACTGATGAAAGAAAATAAGAAAAAACTTCAGAAAAAACATTTTTCAAAAAAATGTTTACTAAAACCGAAGAAACACTAGAACTAAAACTTACTCTTTCAAAATGTCACTACATGCCCACTAAATTCTACTGTAGGGATCAGGCCAAAGGACCCCCTCCTCTGAGAATAGGTAGGCAGAGCAGCAGCCACTGCCTGGGTCTGTGCTGTGCACTCAGCTGCCTTATCCAACACACCTCGGGGTCTACTTTCTCTGGAAGTAGAAAATATAATAAACTAGGAATCTAAGTTCATGTATAGCAAAGTTTTACTAAATACGGGTACAATCTTTTTTTTACTTTCTAACAAATCCCTTTTATAAATCATGTTGATTTTTTTGTTCTTTTGAATCACCTTTTTTAGCCAACTCTGTCTGACCACTTTGTCTCTTTCCAAGATTAGCCTCTTCTAACAGTCTGAATCTCTTCCTGATCTAGCATTCCAAAATAATGCTCACCACTTTCATTTACTTTGTTTTTAAAAATTGTCTTACGAAATAATATACACAAATCTATAATTTATAAAATTAGGCAGGATACAACAAATTTTTAAAAACAAATCTTATCATGACAGTCTCAAATGCATCTAACCATTGTCAATGCAGATATGACTCTTTTTATGTGTTCACTGCACACTTCAAGTTCTCTTTCATAAAAATCCTTAGAATCTCCTCATACTCTCCAACCTCTCCTCTCATCTATATTTATAAGTCTGTTCTTTACCCTCAAATCGACACTAGGTAATTTTCAGAAAAATTTTCAGCAAACACATTCTTGAAATCTTAGTACTAGAGTTCACTAAATTACATGAAAATGATAACTAATTAAAACATTATGCAGCTAATACTATTTACCTAAGAAGCTGCTGTATGAGCTGAACCAGAGGCAAACACTGTTTGCCAGAAGATTCATAGATCCCTGTGTTAATAAGGTCTTTGTCCAACGGAGTCCTACTTCTATGGAATGTTGAGGCATTTGCTTCCTGTTCATCAATTTCTTTTTCCTTCTGTGCTTCTTTTTTGGCTTCAATATCCTGTAACTCATGAAACAGAAATTAGTGACCAATGATCTCATTAGTAGGCATGAAGGAATGCTAGACTGATCCCTGACTCCACTGTCCAGCTATCCCAGCCTCTGTGAGGAAATGCACACATTTGGTGACACTGGCACACACACCTCATCAGAAATCCCATTCGGTTGCTCAGTTTCTGTAAAATTTGCTCAGTTTAAGTAAAATCTCCTAGAATTCCCATACATGCTGGTTCAAATGTAAATGGTAAAGCCACTCAGGGAAACTGTAAACACAGGCTCACCCTAGGACCCAGCAAAATTCACTCCAAAGTTTTCAACCAAGGGGAAAACATATGTTCACTAAAGAACTTGTACTAGCGTGATTACAGAGGCTTTACATAATCAAAAACCAAAAACAATCAAATGTCCTTCAACAGAAGAGTGAATAAGCCAACAGTAATGGGATATTTCTCAATAATAAAAACAAACACCAATACATGCAATGATATGGATGGATTTGAGGCAAAACAAAGACGACGCAGAAGAGGAAAGAATCTACTATATGATTCTATTTATGTGACATTCAGAACAGGCAGAATTCATCTAAACTAAGGGGCAGGGAGTGTCCTAACTGCAAGTGTAAATGGGCAAAGATCTTTCTAAGTGATGGAAATGATCTATGTGATGAAGGGGTATCTGTCAATTTCACTAAAACAGACCCAAGTGGGAGCACTTTTTCACACTTAAATAATGGTTTATTTGTTTTCAATTAGAAGATAAGAATTTTATGTTAAGAAAATACTTAAATGTGACTAAAAATTTTGTGTTCTACTTCCTCCAACAATTCTGCAATAGGTCATGATTTCTATACATGTGAGTATAGTAGTGTCAACCCCAGCTCACTACCAGGTAAAATTGCCCTGTTAGCTACCATGCATTCCAAGAGCTGTACCTGGATTTCTGCAGTAATTGCTGCATTTAAGGCTGACTCTAATCCTCCATCAGCCATCAAGCTGCCCACAAGCAGATCAATCATGAATCGACGACCTGGACTTATATTCACTTCATTGCCTGAAACTAGAAAAGGAAATTGTTTTTTCTGCCACTTTAAGTAAACCCCCTTCTAAACCCCTATCTGAACTCCCCTAGCCCTCCCTATTCCTCACCCAAGCCCACGCCTTGCCCAGGCACACCTGCACAGGGCAGGAGAGCAGAGAGCGCCCGGGCCCGCTCCTCAGCTGTGGGCAGTAGCACAGACCAGCCACTCTGCAGCACAGCCTGGGCAGCTGACTGCACAGTGCTCAGCACACCCGCACTGCTTGCCAGGGTCACCACAGTCTGCTTCAGGCTGTTCAAAAGGACACTGCCCAGACCTAAACCAAGGAATTCCGGATCAACCTGGTGACTAATGGCAGCATGCAACTGAAAGGAGAGAAACAATTTTTACTTAGAATGCTTAAAAGGAAACAGATTTCAAAATCTTATTATATACCAAATAAAACCCAATCTAAAGTATTATTTAAATAAACAAAATTAACTTTTCAATACAGGCTGGGTATCCCTTAGCCAAAACGCTTAGGACCTGAAGTATTTTGGACCTGGGTGTTTTCAATTGTAGAATATTTACATATTTACATGAGATGTATTGAGGATGGGACCTGAATCTAAATATAAAAATTGAAAATTAGGTTTCATATATATCTTATACACATAATCTGAAAGTAATTTTTACAATATTTTTAATGCTTATGCATAAAACAGTTTGCACACAATGAAGTTTCCACTTATGGCATCATGTTGACACTCAAAAAATTTCAAATTTTGACTTTGAATTTTCAGTTTTGGGATATTCAACCTTAATATTTTTTTTTAAGTTTATGAGAAAATTGCACATTTTCCCCTTTAGACTTTTTTTTTTTTTTAAGAGAGAGAGAGAGAATCTTTTTTTTTTTTTTTTTTTTTGGTAGATGGACACAAAACAATGCCTTTATTTTTTTATGTGTGCTGAGAATCGAACCTAGGTCCTGCCTGTGCTAGGCGAGCACTCTACTGCTAAGCCACAATCCCAGTCCCTTAATATGTATTTTTATAAACTGAACTTTAAAAGATTTTGCCCACGACCTAATATAATGGAACAGAACACCTGATAATTAGAACTCTGAAGGTAGAAAGGGTGAGTTTAGGTTTAATGCATCCTTACCAATGAAGGAAGGAAGATAAATTAATTTTTGTAGGCTTGTTTTTTTAAGCTTTAACCATTTTCACTACGAAGAAGTGAAGGCACTGATGTAAGGCATTTCATAAGAATAAATTTTTTAACCCAGCTATGCATACATACATAGAAAAACTGAAAAAATCAGCAGAGAATAAACAAATGAACTGACAAAACTCAGATAACCTAAAAACCAAATCCTATTAAATTATCTTAAGAGAGGTTGAAGTAAATATATTTTTTTCAGACTTTCTGCCTCATATATCCTGATGAAAAAAATTATGAATCTCAGCAAAACGGAAATGAGTAGAATCTAGTGGGGAGGGAATGCAAGCAAAAAATGAGAAAATAAATTGGTTATTTAAAAAAAAGACTACATATCTGTGTAATTATAGCCTCCTAAAAATGATAATCAGAGGGAAGTTAAAAAATAAATATATCATTTAACCAATCCTAAGAAGTACCTTTTTTTTTTTAAGTTTGAACATCTGTAAAATCAGAATGTGTCTTGCAAATTGCAATTGGAAACAATTCTTTCAGAGGCACAAAAAACTAACACTGTGCCTTGGACCTAATATAATGGAACAGAACACCTGATAATCAGAACTCTGAAGGTAAAAAGGGTGAGTTTAGGTTTAATGCATCCTTACCAATGAAGGAAGGAAGGTAAGGTGATTTTTGTAGCTTTTTTTTTTTAAGCTTTAAGCATTTTCACTATGAAGAAGTGAAGGCACTGCTGTAGGGAACTGAGCTTACTGCACAGAGCTTCCACAGTCCAGAGGAGAGATGGCTAGCACTAGTCTCTCAGCTAGGACCCTACTCTCTCTCTCAACCACCTTCTACCTCACCAGTCATTTCTCCATCTACAACAACAGTAAATTCAAGACTATCCCCCACCAACAAATGCCAAGAAGTTGATGGTAGCAGAAATAACACAATCCATACACACTCCTACCTGCATGCAAAGACTGACTTCCAGGATAAACATAAAATGACCAGATCAAATTTTAACATTACTCCATCATAATTACTTCTAAAATGCTTTAAAAGTTTCATGAGCAGTTCACCTAGAGAGCTAAAAACCAATGCTCTTCAATATGCACAAACGTTCTTATGAATTCCTGCGATACTTATAAAAGAAGCAGAGGCACCTGAAGTCGTAGAAGATTCAGTGTTGCAACAGCCATGCACTCTTTTTCTTGTGGTGGGGGCCAGTCAGAAGTTCCATCCATCCCTTCACTCACTTGCCGCAGCAGGAGATCCAGCTGCTCAAAAGTCATAGAGCAGATGTCCACCACAAAGGGAACACGGAGGCCAATGGACCATTCAGAACATGATGACCAGGCAAAGCTCTATGAAAGAGACAAAAGAACTTAAGATGAATCTACAAATTCAGCTACTGGTCTGTCCTATAGTAAAGATTTACCACTGTACATATAAAGATGCCTTAAATGGGGGCCAGGGCTGTAGCTCAGTGGCAGAGTACTTGCCTAGAATATGTGAGGCTCTGGGTTCAAATCTCAGCACCACATAAAAATAAATAAATAAAGGTCTTGTGCCCATCTATAACTAAAAATGTTTTTAAATTATAATCTACTCATCTAACTGCCAAATGGATTTGTCTTTTGATTGTTGGTTAGCTCACATATTATCAGTTTCCAATTTCCTCTCCTATTTCACTAACCCTATCTCATTTTGCCACATCGAAAAAAAAAAAAGGTTTCTAAAAATCTTTTCACTCTCAAAGTTAGTACTATACACTAGTAGATGGCAATGAGGCCCTCAATCCCCTTAAAATGGTACAACAGTAGCTCTAAGAAGATAATGAAATGTTAGGTACATATATACTACCCTCCTAGTGAGAGAGAAAACAAATAATTGTCAAAGATCTAGAAGAACTGAGTAATTCCACCAATACTATCAATGAACTGGATCTAACTGACATTTATAGAGCATTTCACCCCACAAAAACAAAATACATACACTTCTTAAGCAAACACAGAATTTATCCTGAGACATAAAACAAATTTTAAAAAATTTAAGAGAACTAAAATCATATAGTTTATTCAATCAAACCAGAATTGAACTAGAAATTGATAATAAAATGATAATATGAAAAGCTCCAAACACTTTAAAATTAAAACACACAGAAACAATTTCTCAAAAAACAATTATCAAGAGAAATTAGAAAATATTTTGAAATGAACAAATATAAAAACATATCAAAATTTGTAGGTGCAGTTAACTAGCACTATGTAGAGGAAAATGCTTATATGGCACAAAATAAGAAGGGCCTAAAATCCACAATCTAGGATTCCATTTTAAGTTACCAAAAAAAAAAAAAAAAAGAAGAAGTGGTGAACCCAATACAAGCTAATGTGAAAAAAAAAGAGCAGAAAACAATGAAATTAACCGCCCCCACCAAAAAAAGGTGGGGGGAGTGAATGGATGAAACTACAAAAATAGAAAAGATCAACAAAATTAAAAAAACCTTAAAAACTGACAAAGAAAGAGAAAAGATACAAATTACTACTATCAGAAATTTAAAAAGAGAACAAGATATCACTGCAGGCCCTGCAGACTTCAAAAGGTTAGTAAAAAAAAGAAAAAAAAATACTAAGGAAAACTTTTTGTACTAAAATTGGACAACCTAAATGAAATGGAACAATTCCTGAGTGCCACAAACCATGAAAATCACCCAAGAACAAATATCTAATCAGGTATTGTGCTTGCACACCTGTAATCCCAGTGACTAAGGAGGTTGAGGCAGGAAATTTGCACGTTCAAGGCCAACCTCATCAATTTAGTGAGACCCTACATCAAAACAGAAAATAAAAGGACTGGTGGTAGAGCACCCTTGGGTTCAATTCCCAGTACCTCAAAAATAAATGAATGAATGAATAAATAAATGATTTACTTCCTTTAAAAATAATGAGTAGGCTGGGGTTGTGGCTCAGCGCTTGCCTAGCACATACGAGGCCCTAGGTTCAATCCTCAGCACCACATAAAAATAAATAAATAAAATAAAGGTATTGTGTCCAACTACAACTAAAAAATAAATATTAAAAACATAACAATAATAATGAGCAAGTGAGGTCTATCCCAGTTAAACAAGGATGGTTAATACTTGAAAATTAGTATATTCCACTATATAAACAGATTAAAAGAGAGAAAACTATTATTTGAGAAGAAAAGGCATTTGGAAAATTTCAATGTCCATTCAGGATTTTTGAAAACTTCCAAAAAACAAAATAGGAATTAAAGGAAACTGCTTTAATCTGATAAGGCATCCATCAAAAAAGAAAAGAAAAAGAAAAAGAAAGGAAAGGAAAGGAAGCGTGAGCCACATCACAGTTAACCTCATAGCTAAGAATGAAAGCCTGAATACTTTTCTTCTATGATCAGAAGTAAGACAAGGATGCCCACTCTTGTCTCTCCTATTTACCATCACATAGAATTTCTGGCCAGTGCAACAAAGTCAGGAAAAGATATAAAAAGTATAGACTAAAAGAAAGAAAACTGTTTCTATATGGAGATAGCATAATTATTTGAGAAAAAAAAATAATCCAAGGAAACTACAATAAAGCTCACAGAACTAATTTGTGGCTTCGTACATTTACAGAACATTAGGACCATGCAAAAAGTTATCAATGGTATTTCTATACACTAGCAATGAAAAACTGGAAAACAAAATTGTACAAAATACCAAACCAAACTATATACTCAGTACCTGGGCAGGCCCACAGGCAATTCCAACTATGTGCTTGGTATCCAGTCCTGGCAGTGCAGCAGGTTCCGGCTTGGTTACACGCAAGGTGTCAAAGTGCTGGCACTGGTCATTGCTCCCCCAGCTATGCACTTCACTGTCTTCTGTCAGAGCAAGGCAATGGGTGGAGCCTGCGGCCACATCAATCACCTTCTTTCCTATGAGGAAAGAGGGAGACAGTTGCAGCTTCAAACCTGTAGCTTCTGGTGCAAAAAAGATATCTGAACCCAGCTATTGAGATCAGAAGGCACTTATAATTAACTTCTTCAGGATAACTTCTTTTTTTTAACTTTTTTAAAAATATTTATTTATTTTACTTGTACACAATATCTTTGTTTTATTTATTTATTTTTTATGTGGTGCTGAGGATCAAACCCAGGGCCTCGCATACTGCCAAGATAATTTCTTAGTATTAAGCATAATTCATTTGCTTTGAGTATGTTATAAAAGCTTTGGGGACTGGAGTTGTAGCTCAGTGGTAGAGCACTTGCTTAACACATGGGAGGCAATGGGTTTATTCCTGAGCACCACATAAAAATAAATAAATAAAATAAAGGTATTGTGTCCATCTACAACTAAAAATATATGTTCTTTTAAAAAAAAAAAAAAAACATAGCTTCTGTTATTTTTTTCAGCTTTAAATTTTTGGGACCCCCTAGCCTACAAAGAAACTAATGCTAGGGTATGAAAAGGATCTATTGATTTTTTTTTCTCCTTACTTGATTTTCATTAAGAAAGAGACTACTGTGTTTTTGTTTTGTTTTGTTTTTTAATGATATGAAGTAATTTACTGAGTACCCCAGTGAACAAATTTAGAATGAAAATTCAAAACTTCACATCCTTAATTTTATGAGATTCATATTAAATATAGTATAAAGACTGCTTCGGTAATTAATTAGGAAGATCACAGGATTGAGTTTCATCCCTTGTCCCTCTGCATTGTTCAAGAATTTTGGTGGATTAGAGAATATACTTAAGAGTGTCACTTCACAGGAAGCTTTTATGAAAACTACTCCTGTGGCCTCTTTTCATCCAACTCTCGAAAGAGACTTCTTGATGGGAAGAATTTGGTTTTTAAACACTCCCTGGCTACCAAACAATCTCACAAATTCTGACAAGTAATTACATAAGTGAAACAGTGTATCTTTAGTTAATCATTAGATCACATTCTCCAATCCCATGTATAACTATGCAAAGCACACTATTCAATGGGGAAATATTCTTAAAAGGATATCTATTTTTCCCTCAAAGTCATAAGATATAAATATTTTAAAACATTTTTGCTATTTAAATACTGTTAAAGGATATTTTTCTTTGTGAGTAAATCTAACATGACCAAAACAAGAAGGGCTTCTGAGAAATGTCAACATATATTTCAGCTGAGAAACTACTACAGTAAGAACGATTCCATCTAAAGAGACCACCACAAGTTAACATCAAAAAAAAAAAGTTTTACCAACAATAATTTAAATACTCTCATAGTAAATTATTTATCTAATAAATGTACTGAGGAAGATATTTTACTAGTAGGGGAATATAAACAAGAGGCAAAGGAAATTCCAATATAGTTCCCTAATATACAATGAATTATATTACTCTACAACTGTTATCTCAGAACCTTGAAAAATAATAAATACCTTATGAACACATAAGACTCCTAATGATCAACATATTAAGATGCTTTACAATAAAACTAATGAAGAAAAGAACTAGCAACTCTAATGTCCAACTTTCAAACTCCCTAAATAAGGAAGCAAAAACATAAAAAATAATGAATGAATTAGTGCAGGGATCTATCAAACTCCAGTCCTCCAGCAAATGCAGCCTATGGTCTCTTTTTGTGAATAAACTTGGGTGGAAACAGTCAGGCCCAATAACTTAAAATACCTAAAATCTGGCCCTTTAAGAAAAAGGCTGCTCACTCCTTAACTCGAGCAAATACTACAGGACCCACCTGATGATCCACCACTCACTAAACTCCCCCCTTTTCCATGTTTACTTGTCAATTCACCACTACTGCACCAACTCTCCATTACTATGGAGATTGCCTACCGCCACCAAGGCAAGTGGTGTAGAAGTTTTCCCCTTTTAAAAAAATCCCTTCTAAAATCCAATCACCATGGTTTCCATAGTCACCCACTTCCTCCAGCATACAATCTTTTGTAAGAGTGGCTTAGTAGCACTCAAGAGTCTTCCTACAGGGGCTGGAGTTGTAGCTCAGCAGGAGAAGGCTTGCCTAGCACGTGTGAGGCACTGGGTTTGATTCTCAGCACCAGATATAAGTAAATAAAATAAAGCTCTATCAACAGCTAAAAAATATTTTTTTAAAAAGGAGCCTTCTGGGCTGGAGTTGTGGCTCAGTGGTAGAGTGCTTGCCTAGCAGGTGTGAGGCACTGGGTTTGATTCTCAGCAACACATAAAAATAAATAAATAGTAATGCAAAAATAAATAAATTAATTAAAAAAAACTAATCCTAAAAAAAATTATATTGGGTACCATATATGTATACAAACACAATTTTTGTGAATTAAAGGATTGCTAGAAAGAGAAAAAAATAAAAATAAAAATAAATAAATAAAGGTATTGTGTTCATCTACAACTAAAAAAAAAAAGTCTTCCTACAGATGTTTCCATCCTTTCTGCCCACATTGACAGATCACTGAAGAGATATCTGCTTTCACACTTATGCATCTGGGCTCCCACCTATTCCCTCTAACTCCAATGCACACTGGACACCTGTGCAACAAAGCATGCAAGATACATGCATCAATGACAAGTTAAATCAGACCACCTGAGGTACATCCAAGCCAACCTCCCACTGTGGCCCCACAACACAACATGTATCCATGGTCTCAGTGGAATCTATAGTTAAGAACATCTGACTTTGCCAAGACAGAAGTCACCCTCACTGAATTCATTGCACTGACAAAGGGGTGCTTACCATTAAAAAAAACAACAACTCTCCAATATTAGCAAAACTGAGTGGGTTTCAAATTGAATTTGGGAAAACAAGTCTATAATTTAATGTATACAAATCACTTTTCAATTACTACCTACGCTTATCAAGATATTAGTAAAAGTTTCTAATGATAGTCCATTCATGGAATGTCAGGTTAATAAATCTAAAAAGACTTTAAAAGATTATCAAGGAAACTTCCTCAAAGAGTTTTAGAAGTATATATCTGTACTTACCTTGCAGGCCTTCCAACAGTTTGGGATAACGAACATGTTCCTCTGTTCCATGTCCAAGTCTCTGATTGTCACCCTTCCCCCAGGAATAAACTTGGCCATCTTTTGTCAAAGCAATTGAAAACTGACTTCCACAGCGGACTTTGACAACATCCAAATCTTGAAGCTTTTCAATCAGCTTTGGTGTTTTGCAGCCATCACTACCACCTCTGCCCAATTTCCCATAATCACCATCTCCCCAAGACCATACTTGCCCTAGAAAATACAAATGTGTTTAGGTTAAAATAACTGTACATTTCTATGGAAGTTTTTTAATGACTGAAAATAACATAGCACACACAAATCTAGATCAACAATGTATGTAGTTAATATTAACCTGGGGTTTACTGATCAAATGAAATCTAATTTTTACTTCATGTTAATATAGAAGAAAACTTTTAAAAAGGAAAGCTGGGCTGCTTTATTTAATTAAATAAAAAACAAAGTCCTGACACTTACTAGTTTGATGCTACTTCAACAAAATGCTGAACACAGAACAAAAACTCCACTGTTTGCAGAAAACACTGGAACTGAGGCCCACAGCACTCTGCTACAGTTCACTAACCACTGTACAGTGTATCTGCATGCTTCTGTTCCCATCACACTGACCACAGTTCAATTGTTGCATTATATTTGTTTCTAACTGCATTTATCAGTACAAATATTATATAATTTGATTAAACATTACTACAGGGCTAAAATATAATTGCAAAAAAAGTGAATTTCTTTAATTATGAAAAATAACTGAATACTTTGCAAAACCTCAACACAGTGAATTGATAAAAACAAAACAAAAAAAGGCTTTTTTATTAAATCAGGCAGAGGTAAAAGAAAAGAAAATCAGAAAGAAGAAATCAGAAAGAAAATATCAGATTGCTCCATAAATGATTAAATTCCCCATTCTATTTCAAATAAACTATACCTAAGATCAACAAATATTTTCTGAAATATTGGTAAGCATTTTTAGCCTTTATGGATGGTAGTCTTTGTCACAATGACCCAATTGTGCCACTGTCACAGGAAAGCAATTGCAGGCAACACATAAGCGATCTGATTTGGCTATGTTCCAAAACAACTCTATTTGCAAAAACAGGCCAACCCTTGATCTAAACTGAAAACAGCAGATGGTAAACTATTAGATGGCCATGAAAGAAACTCAGCAGATGTACACACAAAGATCGCAGAGTATATACACTTTTATACACATTGGCTAAAATTCTGCTGTTGATGCAGCCCACCTGGCAATTCCCCACTTTCACCAATGTTTTTTGGTGAAGCCATCCTCAGAACAGACCGCACAGGGCAGGATGCTTCTACTGTACTAGTCTCTCAAAATATGGTGTAGACCAGGACATTTCCTTAAAAGATTTGCATTAAAGAAATATCAGAGTGAGATAGACAAATCCACAAGTCCTATTCATGGCAATTTATTCAACATCAACATTATAATCATAAAGTTTTCTTAACACAGCAATTTTATACAAAGAATACCAAGGACAATATCCTAACATAGCTACATAAGAAAATATTTCCTAGCTGCACATGGTGGCCCAAGCCTGTAGTTTCAGATATGTAGGAAGCTGAGGCAGGAAAACTGCTTGAGCCCAGAAGTGCAAGGCCAGTCTGGGCAATATACCTAAAACCTATTTCAAATAAATAAATAAATATTTCCTGGTCAGAAGTTCTGTAAAGTATTACTCACTCAACAATGGACATTTAAAAACAACAATGAAATATCAAATCAAAAGCTTCATGCCAGAAAGAACCTTTCAGATGACAGATGAGATCATCCTTCTCTAGGACTTACAGTAGCAAAAGTAAGATGATTGCACTGTTGTTCCATCAACAGTAGTAGGACCTATGTGGATATGAAATTGCCTAAAATAATATTTGATCATTCACCAAAGAAATTCCCAGAAGTCAATTCTCAATGTGTGGTTCCAACTCTGTAGGAAAGAGCAGGCTGAGAGATTCCCCAGCTGATTCTAACAGACATATTCCCCAATGATAATTGAAGACAGACTGACATAATATTGACAGACAGATACAAATCTTAAAAAACAAAGTGATTCAAAACATCAAACCTGATAAATAGCCAGGCACAGTGGCTCAGGAGGCTAACGCAAGAGGATTGAGAGTTCAAAGCCAGCCTCAGCAACTTAGCAAGGCCCTAAGCAACTCAGTGAGACCTGTCTCTAAAAAAAATATTTTAAAAGGGCTGGGGATGTTGTTCAGTGGTTAAGCACCCTTGGGTTCAATCCCTGGTACCAAAAAATAGAAAATGAATACACTCTTAACAAGCACAAAAGAATAATTAAAAACAAGGAAACAATGTGGTATCAGACTATACAATACACAAAGACTGAGCAGGATTTGCCACAAGGAATCAAGCATGGCTGAACATCAGAGAATATATTAACAGACACAATTAAGAAAATCAATTATTCCACTTAATTCTGATTCTTAGTTAAAAACTAAAATACCCAAGGAAGAACAAGTGGCCCCTAATGAACTGGCTGGCTTTGGATAAGCCAAAGTCCTAGAACTTCATGGGCTTCTTCACTGAGGCCACTGAGACCCACACCCATCTAAAGGTAAACAGGGCAAAACCGCTTTGTGAGGGTCACTCTACTCCAAATGTCCCTCCTCCGGGCAAGTAGCCATCAGCATCCTTGAGAATCTGCCCAGGGTAATACGAGCTCTACCTACCATTCTCAGTCACAGCCAGGGTTTGAGCATCCCCACTCCCACATGCAACATCAATGACCTTCAGTCCTTTAAGTCCAGCTACCAGCATTGGAATGGCCTCGTCTTCACTGGAACCTTCAAACAGATGTAAATGTGTTACTTAAGTCGTCTCAGATGAGGCAACCTTCTACCACTTGCTCATGTTCTCACAAAGGAGACATACCATGGCCCAGCCGGCCGTAGTTCCCACGACCCCAGGTGTACAACTCCCCCTCAGCAGTGATGGCTGCACTGTAAGTACTTCCACAAGCGATATGCACCACATGTTTCCCAGCCTGCTTTCCAGAGAAAGCAGAGATCACCTTAGGCTCCTCCAGAGGCCTGTGGGGAGGAACAGAACAAATATGAATTCCCTTCTAAGCACTTTTTAGTGTTAGCAAAGAAAGTTCACTATCAAGAACAGACTAGGGGCCAGGTTTGTGGCTCAGTGGTAGAGCGCTCACCTAGCATGCGTGAGGCACTGGGTTCGATCCCTGGCACAACATAAAAATAAAAACAAATAAAATAAAGATTAAAAAAATTAAAAAAAAGAATAGACTATCGGCCAAAATGTTCAGAAATTCTGCTGACCCCATGCAGAAGACAATGACTCAATAATAAATCTACTACACCTGGACAAATAAGTGAATATATTTAATTTTAAAATAAACTTAAATTTTGTATATTTCTAAGAAAAGAATAGACTATCGGGGTGGGGTTGCAGCTCAGGGGTAGAGCACTTGCCTAGCATGTCTGAGGCACTGAGTTCAATTCTCAACACCACACATAAATAAATACAATAAAGGTCCATCGCCAGCTAAAAATACTAAAAAAAAAAAAAAAAATAGAACAGATTATCAAGCTAGGAACGGTAGGGCACACCTATGAGCCTATAATCCCAGTGGCTCGAGTGACTGAGGCAGAAGGATCTTGAGTTCAAAACCAGCCTCAGCAAAAGTAAGGTGTTAAGCAACTCAGTGAGAACCTGTCTCTAAATAAAACACAAAATAAGACTGGGAATGTGGCTCAGTGGTCAAGAGCCTGAGTTCAATCCCTGGTATGCCACCCCCCCCCCCCCCGCAAAAAAAAAAAAATAGACTATCTCAAAAATTTAAAAATTTTAAACTTTTTTAAAAAAAGAATAGACTATCACAGATCTTACAAATAATTAAGTAGAGAGAATTCAAACATTACATTGCCAACACTCTTGCTAAACTGGAACACAACACAAACTAAGGTATCCAGCAGAATATCAAAAACAGTGTCTATTAGTCTTTTACAGCTAGGTGCAGTGGGACACACTTGTAATCCCAGCTACTCAGGAGGCGGAGGCAGCAGGATCACAAGTTTGAAGACAGCCTCAGCAACTGAGCAAGACTCCGTCTCAAAATAAAATAAAAAGGGCTGAGGATGTACCTCAGTGGTAGAACACTTGCCTAGCATGTATGAAGTGCTAAATTCAATCCCCAGTACCACAGAATAAATAAATAGATAAGGCTTGTACAATAAAATCCATGGAAGCTTTATTTACAATGTCTCAAACCATAGTCCTTCATCAGCAACAGATCATAATCAAAACAATACACCCAAGAACATGGCTGGATTTTAAAACACTGTGCTAAACTGGGCATGGTGGTGCACACCTGTAATCCCAGTAGCTTGGGAGGTTGAGGCAAGAGGATCAAGAGTTCAAAGTCAGGCTCAGCAAAAGTGAGGCGCTAATCAACTCAGTGAGACCCTATCTCTAAATAAAATACAAAATAGGTCTCAGGATATGGCTCAATGGTCGAATGTCCCTGAGTTCAATCCCTAGTATCCCCCACTCCTGCCCCTCAAAAATAAAAACACTATGCTAACTTAAAGAAGCCAAAATCAGGGGCTGGGGATGTAGCTCAGTTGGTAGAGTGTTTGCCTCATACGCACAAGGCCCTGGGTTCACTCCTCAGCACCACAAAAAAAAGTAGCAGCCAAAATCAAAATCTTACATACTGTTAATACTTGAAGAAACAAAATAATAACAACAAAGGGAAAATCAGAGGTTGCCAGGAGCTGGAGATGAGGAGCAAGGATCTGCAAAGAGTACAAAGAAAGCCTCAGAACCAACAAAAACACACTGTATTTTGACTCTGGTGGTTCCCCAACTGCTTGCATTGGACAAAACCCATTCAATCATATCTTTCAAACTGATTCATCTGATTGTATGTAAACCTCAAAAAGGTGGCTGAGATTTATATATATTTGTTAAATACATGTTGACAGAATGAAGCCAGCAGGGTTCACTCCACACTACGATCTATATCAGAAAGTACAATAAAGTAAGAATCAGCAGAGAAAAGTCTTACTAATTAAAGAAATCTTGACATTTTCAAAATGCCCTATGCTTACAATCCAGAATATTTCCTATTTTATTGAAAATCTATACAAACCCACTTTAGCCTCTCAAAAGACATGGTTTACTTGCTTTATGACCCACTAGAGACACTGGGTCAGAGAGGGACAGCCATGACTCTGCTGGATATAACCTCTCCCTTCTTGTTTAGCTTAAGTTTAACTCCCCCCCAAAATTTCTAACTCCTGCAACCTGTACTGATCTTTTCCTTCCCTAAACTCCTAGAACAAGAGACAAGTTACTCATTCTAGCACTTAGTATCAGTTAAGAATGATTTTCTTAAGAAATATTTTGTACTTAGTAAACTGTAAGTACCATAAAGTAAAACAATGAACAAATCACCCATACTTCCCATCCTCTACTTCAGAGCCTCTTAAGTCTCATGTGCCCATGCCAATCCCACCTTCTCCAGTCTGACAAAAAGAATTCTGTTACTTTGGTTTTCATTATAGTTTTGCCACATTTGTTTGAGTCCCTTAATGACTATCACATTTGGGATATTTTTTAACTCTGCATGAATAATGTACTACATGTATCCTACTTTTCTTAAGGATTGAGATTCTTCCCAGATTTTATGAGCAATGGTCCCACATCCCCACCCTGCAATGTGAACAGGTTATATGCCCTCTGGTCTCTTCAGTCAGGATTGCATTGTTCCCAATGGTGCGCTTGCCCACTTCCTACTCATGGCTCTAACCACACGAAGTGTGCTTAATCACATCAACACACTTATGAGCTTCAATTTCGCCTAATGCCAAAGTCTTTCCTGCCAGGCTCCACTTACAACAGCAAAGTATGAGTGTCTATCACTCCATGGAAACTGGCAGGCCTCTCCATTTTTATAAATAGACATTTATAACAAGCACTCTGTTTTATTTCTATTCTCTCACAGTAATCAAAAGCTTCCATCAAAAAGGTAATAACAAGAAACTGTTGATATTTGTATCTATGAAAACAATGCTATGGTTCAAGGGAAGGGGAGGGCCTTACTGGCTGGTTACAGATAAAATATTTTTGAATGAAGGGACAACACATGAGATTTGCTTCAGAAAATAAGGTATGGGTGCAACTGCTGGCCATTACTTCATCTGGGAGAACAAGCAAGACGGCTGATTCCATCATCCTCCACTCCTGGGCAAAGCTCCTAAAGGAGTCATTAAAGGAAGACATATCACAGCACCCCTCTCTATCTGAGCCCTACATGTTGGGGCAGCTGGAACACACCCAGTCATATTCCATTTTTCCATCCTATTTTGGATATAGCCACACAAGAGAACAGGTAAACTGTAAGTACCATAAAGTAAAACAATGAACAAATCACCCATACAGGAATAAGCTGTACATACACAGTGTCCCCGTGGCCTAGCCGTCCACCATCCCCACAGCCCCAGGAGTACACCTCTCCAGTGGCAGCCAAAGCCAGGTAGTGGTGACCATCAGAATGAGCAGCAATTTTTACAATGTTTCTGGAAGCGAGACCCTGGACCAATTGTGGGGCCTAAAATGGTGAAAATAAGAATATTAGTATTAAGTTGAAAGATAATGAAAACAGAAGGACTATCCCCAATCATGTATATGCTGAACCAACGGGTTCTAATTGAAAGACTGTAAGACTCCAGAGATTGCAGTCTGGTTCTCAAGTCCCACCCAACCCACCATGAACCAAAAGAAGGCAGACAACTTCCAAGTGGTCCTTGGCATGACTAGTACTAGTGCCAGGTAGTACAGGTTGTCCCTGAGCAACAGGAACACACAGCTCAAGAGGGGAAGTACCTTCCTTTAAGGAGAATGCACATGTCCCCAAGATGCCACCATTCCCATAAAGCCCAAACTCCCTCTTCTGTTACCTTCCTGGCCCCAGAGTCAAATGGGCTTACGTATAAAAATTTGGTTTATAAATAGGTATCTAACAGTGGGTTTCTCTGTAAGGAGTTCCTGATCTTAACAACTCAAATCCTTGACAATAATGATTAACTCTGAGATTATTAAATATGATTAATAACATACAGAACAGATGCTTATCAGTGATGTGGAAGAAAGCTAGAGCATGTAGTGTCTGTAGCAGAGATCCCGCCCACCTAGGAAAGCTTGCAGCCACAGCATCCACAACACCCACCAGTGTGTCACTGTTGTAGGCTTGCGTGTAGACACGGCCATTGCGCGACAGGATCAGGAAGCGCTTCTCTGCACAAGCAATCTGCGTGACTCCCAAGTTGGCAAGACCTTCACATTGTATTGGACCAATCACATTGGCATAGTATTTCCATCCTATTAAACCCCAGCCTATGACCTCCTGTAATGATCCCTGTAAGATAAAAGAGTAAATAAACATTTCCTTTATAGCAAAAAAAAAAAAAAAAAATGTCAAGGAATAATACTGATATTTTACAAGCTAAAAACAAAGCAAGTGAAAGAAAGAAAGGAAGCTGATTCAAAACATCAAAATGATAGTAGAGGATAGGAAAGGCAGCAGAATACACCAGACACTAGTATGACAACATGTAAATCAATGGATGTGTAACTGATATGATTCTGCAATCTGTATACGGGGTAAAAATGGGAGTTCATAACCCACTTGAATCAAAGTGTGAAATATGATATATCAAGAACTATGTAATGTTTTGAACAACCAACAATAAAAAATTTAAAAAAAAAAATCAAAATAACTCAGAATATTCCACATTACCTAAGTTAAGTTAACAGGTAAAAATAAAACAAATAAACAGGCTATTTTTTCCATAATGTTTCATTTTAACAAAGCCCATTAAAAAGTAGTATCAGCTGGGTTGAGGCTGTAGCTCAGTGGCAGAATGCTTGTCTAGCATGTGTGAGGCACTGGGTTCAATCTTAGCACAGCATAAAAGTAAAATAAAGGTATGCTGCCATACACAACTACCAAAAAAAATTTTAAAAATAAAAAGTAGTATTAGCAGCCCTTCAAAGTAGTTTAAAATGCTCAAACCACATTAGGTTACCATTTTGTGCCATAACAGGAAAAAACTCAAAAGCCCAAACACAAGGCTAGGAGGTAACTACCCTTATGGGTGGAGCTGAAAGAGACCAAACTGTATGGGAGCAATCTAGAGATGCCGAGCACACAACAAGTCATCCCACTGGCACACATGGACGGGTGCACACGTGTGCACAGATGGAGAAACACATGTACTAGGCAGGTTACTGCGACAGTATTTGGGTAGCAAAATTTTAGCAATGACCCAAGAATACACCAACAGGAGACTACATTAAAAAGGAAGAGAGATGGATACATCCATACATGACATACTAAGCTAGTTTTAAAAAATTAAAAAAGAAGCTCTGCTTATTAATACAGAACACTCTCTAACATATATATTTAGTGAGAAAAATAGACACAGAATAACTCTAGCACGCTACCATTAATAGGGTCATTCCAGAGAACAACAAAAGGCTACAGAGGAAATTAGAAAAGTGAAAACAACCAGGAGGGACACTGGGTAAACAGAGGGCAATAAAGTAACAGTATGTATCTCTTTGCATATAATTTTGACTTTTGGACCATGTAATTACATTACTTATTTTTTAAATATAACTATAAAATAACTCTTATTCATATTAAAAATAAAAGGCTAGAGAAATCTGGATTCAAAACTAAGATCACTATGTGACCCTGACAATATTCATTTCCATTCCAAACATTGGTTTTCTAATGGATACCATGGGGGAAGACTGTTTCAATCTTTTATGATTGTATGTGTGAGGTCCCTGGTGGGCTGGCATTCCCCAGGTACTTTCCACATATGCAGATCACTACTACCACTATCACTATTACATATATCATATATAAAATATAACTACATCATCACATCATCATTGTACAATAACCATCACTGCATACTAAGAGCCCATGTTCAGAGTGTACAAAAAAGGCTCTGAGCTAGAAATATAGCCCAGTGGTAGAATGCATACTTAGCATACGCAATGTCCTACGTTCAATCTCACCACCACAAAAAAAGACTAACTTTGGGCAGAAATTCCTTCACCAAGCAGGAAGGTCTGTGGCCATGTGGATAAAAGGTGAGCTCTTGGGACCCTAGTTTGGGTTCAGAAGCCTCGTGCACCTCAGCTTGCCCATCAATCACTATGGTATCAGTGACAATACATGAACTGTAAAAACATTTAAAAACTATAAGGCAGCTCTTATTGCCAATACCAGAAAAAGTAAGCCTTACACATGCAAAGAATGAGAATATGAGAGTGCTACTAATATTGCTCCAGAGGGTGAGGGTATAGCTCTGTGGCAGAATGTCTGCCTAGCATATTCAAGGCCCTGGGTTCAATCCCCAACATTGCAAAAAATAAGTAAATATTGCTCTAGCACATACCTTATGAGATGTAGGAGAGCTGCACAGAGGAGGCATACAGGGTGTAGCCAGGCGGTCTAAATGAGCCATGACAACAACTGCTGTTTGTCGTAAATCAATAGCAAGCTCGTTATCTTGAGGAAGAGTGAGATACCTCAGGAAACTTTCATTGGGGCTCAGAGGGCCAGATAAAAGCTAAATAACAAAAAGTAAACAAACATTCAGAAATGGTGGAAAAAAGTAAAGTAACACAATTAGCCTCTAATCACTGTTTTTATGTTGGTGCTTACGATTATGCATTAACTATAAAATCTGCTCATTTTAGCCATTAAATGATGATGATAGTTATACTATATATCCATTCACTTATTACTATATAAATGCACACAACACTGACTATACATCTATATATTTATTCCATCAAATGTAATTGAAGCCTATGTGCAGACTCTACATGGATAACTATGGCCAAACTATCCTACAGGCATGCTTGCCCCCAGGGTCCCTGGAACAACACAGAACAAGTTCCATGGGAACAACACAGTACTTCAACCAGGTGTTGAAAATTAAAAACAAAGTCCCTTATTAAACCAAACGAAAATTTAAAACCCCTTAATCTAAATGTTGCCCACTCTGGGGAAAACCTAATTTTATTTCCAAATTAAGTCATAGTTCTAATTCTTCCAAAAGCAGAAAAGCTGTATTATCATTTAAGAGTGCTAAATGATAGATAAAGCATGCCAAAACATAAAAATGGAATAGTCAACTCTTTCCAGAAAAGATGCAAAATCCAGCATAGACTTGTAAAGAACAGCAGTTCTAGGGTTCCAGAACAGACCCAGCACCTACTCCCCCACTATCTCAGCCTCCTTACTGGTGAAGTGTAGAGTTGGGACTAAACACAGGAACAACTCAGATGACGTGCCTTGCATGGTGCCTGACACACAGGAAGGGCCAACAAAATGAACCACTATTCCACTATTCTTTTCTGATATTTATTTGCAAGTTTGTGTTTTATACTTGGTTTTGCATTGACAATGAAGTCTGTGCTTGCTGATTCAAGTCTTTTCCATAAACAGCACAATGGATGTGATAGAGGATGAAGGGTCACCTAGGTCTCCTGGGCAGGAACTAACATGGACAATTAAGATGATTGCATGTGTGCATTCCTTTGATGTGGACAAAGTGAGATTTTCTATTTTGAACAACCTCCCTTTTTTTTAAAAAAAAAGAAATATATATTTTTAGTTGTAGATGGACACAATACCTTTATTTTGTTTTTATGTGGTGCTGTGGATCAAACCCAGTGCCTTATGCATGCTAAACAAGTACTCTACCTCTGATCCACAACCCCAGCTCTAAACCACCTCCTTTTAATAGGACTTGTGGCTCCTCTCCACACTGACCTTAGCCCTGACCTTAGGCACACCTCCCTGCAACATCTATGTAAGAGCTGATAATGACTTATTGCTCAGGCTTTGCTTTTGAAATAGTGTCAGGATTTATACCACTCCTCTTTCCTCTACTAACCCACTCCTCCTTCCTGGACGTGAACAAGCCTTCTTTGCATCTTCTATCATTTCTGCTATGTTTTGGATACGGTTTGATTCAGTCGCCTAAGGGTTCATGTGTTAAAATGTAATTACCATTGTGAGACATTAAGAAGGTAGAAACAATCTGAGAACAATGTTTAGAGGTGGCATCTTTGGGAGGTGATTACTCATAACTGAGTAATTACTCATAACTGGCTTTATCAGAAGAGAAATTACCATGTTGACTGAGCAGATTTCTCTGTGCTGAGCCAGAACCACTGAGTCCTTAGAGTATGTGGGTTAATGCCTGATTGTGAGAAGCAGCTGCTGTGCTATGCTTGACTATGAAGGAAAGTGAATTTTAGATACTGTATTAGTCTATTTTGCTGTATTGGTCTACTTCAAAAAGAAAAGAGGTTCATTTGGGCTCATGGTTCTGGAGCTATTAAGTTGAGGGCTATCTGGTGATGGTCTTCTTGCTGTTAGAATTCCCAGGTGGCACAGAGCATCACATGGCAAGAGGAAGGTCTCTCTAAAAGTACATTAGATCCATGTCATGACATATTCCTCCTACGAAATCACACAATCTAAAAATGAGAATGCAGAGTCCAAGGCCTGTAGCTCAGAGGTGGCTCTGGCCACTCACTGCCATATGGATGAATCCCAACAGCTTTTGTGATGTTCTACCTTGTCAAGGTAACACACACTTGGCCTCCCATGCCTGTCCCATCTGACTCACTACTGTCATTATCAAGGACACACATTATTGCCATGGATATGCACTCTGGCCTTGCTAAGAGCCATAGCCATAGGAATGATGCATGGCATTTTTGGTTGAAAGGTGACGCCATTGAGATGATAATGATTATGTTAAGATGTGCATTCAATTGGATATTAGACCCCTGCTGTCCGCCTCGGCCCATTGGTTGGGGAAGTGCAGTAAGAGGGATTTCCGGTTGGTGTGGTGTGTCCCGGGAGAAGGCCGTGTGCGGGAGAAGGCCGCGTGCGTGGCGTTCGCGGGAGTTTTGGAAATAAAGTTTGTTCCTGCTTGAGTGGCTCGTGATTTTGTGCCCAGCCAGACTGCGGCATGGCCTTGCTTATAAAGGTCTACGTCTTTAATATAACTAGAATGAAGGGTGCACCTAAACACAGTTTCCTGTGATACTTACATGTGTGTCCCCCTCTGTGTGTGGCATGTCTTTGCTGCAGATGATGCTCTGGAACCTCTGCAGCAAAGGCAGAAGTGGAGCACTGGTGCCCTGGGCAGACCGCTCATTATCAGTTTCCTGTGCCCCGCTGTCCCACAATTGAAGCAACAACAGGATGGCAGACAACATTTGGCTGAGGGAGGAAAGATATTTATTCTCAGGCAAAAACAGGTTAACTTGTTTTGTCATGACCCATTAAAACTAAAAGCCAGCAACTAAATAAATAAAGGCAAAGAAAGGCTTTAAATATTAAAGGAAATTCAAACAATGCCATGGAAACAATTCTTGGCAATAAAATCACTGAATCAATGCCAAGATTTTAATGCAAGACATCCACCTTCTGTTGATCAGAAATAAAAAACCAGTTACAACATTCACAAAGTACTTCCTACAGGAAATTTCTAGAATCTTAAGTTAATGGAATAAAAATAATTTAAGAAAAACTAAGGGGGCTGGAGATGTGGCTCAAATGGTAGCGCGCTCGCCTAGCATGCGTGAGGCACTCGGTTCAATTCTCAGCACCACATAGAAATAAAATAAAGATATTGTGCCCACCTAAAACTAGAAAATAAAATTTAAAAAAAAAGAAAGAAAAACTAAGGAAAAATAATAATTCCTAGATGACTAGACAGCTAAGTATTAAAAAAAAAGGAAGAAAACATACATTTAGAAGGACTTAGATTTAGAAGGAAGACAGGACCCTGGGACACAAGTCTACATTTACTACAGGAACAATGCAATGAAATGCCACACAATGAAAGAAATGTGTGGAGACTCAGGCAACTCCTAAGATAGCTCAGGCCTATCACCACTCACCTCAGTGTGCCTCTCTGCACAGCCAGCTCCAGCAGGATGGCCAGGGCCAAGTGCTGGTCCTGCAGGGGAACACCTCCTGGCCCTTTGGTCCCTGGAGTTCCATGAACATCTCTGAAATGACAGCAACAGTGGCAGGACAAGAAAATCAGAGAGGGCTGGGGATGTGGTTCAAGCCATAGCGCGCTCACCTGGCATGCGTGCGGCCCAGGTTCGATCCTCAGCACCACATACAAACAAAGATGTTGTGTCCGCAGAGAACTAAAAATTACATATTAAAATATTCTCTCTCTCTCTCAAAAAAAAAAAAAAAAGAAAAGAAAATCAGAGAAAGCAGCACAACATAAAATCATACCAACATGTTAATTAAATTCTCTCTCCAATAGAAGATATATTTTTGATATTTAAAATCAGGTTTCTGACATTTGTTACACAAATTTAATCAGAGATCTTAAAATGTATGATTAACTTGTAAAGAGAGAGAGGTGGGAAAGATGAGTGTTTGTTTTGTTTTTGCAGTGCCAGGAACAGAACCCAGGGCCTCTCACATGCTAGGAAAATGCTCTAACACTGAGCCAAATCCCTGGCCTCTAAAGATAATATTTTATTAGAAGCATTAACACAAATTTTTTTATGCTTAGTTTTATATCTGATCAAAAGAAATATTTGTAATATATAACAAATTCCTAAACCCAAGAGTGGGGAAGAAGGATCTTACAATATCAACATTACAATGGAATTTTTGAAATTAATTCCAAGCCTATCATCAGGGCCCTCAGCCTAAATTTCTGTGGCAACACCTTCACCAGCACTCTCAAGAAACAGATTCATAGCCTGAGGGCATAGACCCCACAGAGGAGACTGCAAAGAGAACTCATTTTTCCTCTACTCATCTTTGCAACTGAATTCTGTATTGAGTATATGCTCGCTCTTTCTTTCTTTCTTTTCTTTCTTTCTCTCTCTCTCTCTCTCTCTCTCTCTCTCTCTCTCTCTCTCTCTCTCTCTCTCTCTTTCGTTGTAGTTGGACACAATATCTTTATTTATTTGTTTTTATGTGGTGCCGAGGATCAAACCCAGTGGCTCATGCGTGGGAAGCAAACACTCTACCACTGAGCCACAATCCCAGCCCTGCATTTGCTTTATTTAGAAACCATTACAAAACACACAGCATCCAAGACCACAGTTCATGGTCTTCCCTACAGACAATGATTCATATTCAAACAACTCAAGAGTAGCTATGCAGTACTGTTTGGATCTGAGATGATCTCCCAAAGGCTCACTTGTGAAAGCTTGGTCTCAGGCCCAAGGCACTACTGGAAAGTGGTGGAAACTTTAGGAGGTGAGGCTATGTGAAAGTAGGTTAGGTCATTGGGGGCACACCCTTTATGATATCAGGATCCTAGCCCCATCCCCTTTCTGCTTCCCAGCTACAATGAGGTAAACAGGTCTCTTCCACCACCGGCTCCACTGCCATATATACTGCATTGCTACACACTCAAAGCAACAGTCAACTGACGGGCTGAAACCTCTTAAACAAAACCTTCCTTCCTTTTAAGTTGATTACTTCAAGTATTTTGCCACAGTAACAAGTGGTGACAGAAAGTTAACATACTATAGGTTTAAACATTTTGTTTTGTTGTTTGTTTATTTTTCTAGGTCAAACCCAGGGCCCCACACATGCTAGACAGGTGTTCTATCACTGAGCTACATCTCTAGACCCAGTTTAAATATTTTGATCCTGAGTAGCTCTTTATTACCATGTTACCTACCAAGTACCACACAACCCTCAGAACAGTGGTTCCTTCCTATTTATGACCAAGAGACACACAAGAAGTGCTCACTTTATGAATGATGAATCAACAAATCATCAAATGCCTTAAAAATAGTAAAATACAAAAGTATTCACCCCATTCAATATGACAACTTCCTGAGTCAAACCAGAGTATCATAAATCATGCCATCTGAACATCTGAGAGCCAAGACCTGGAATCAGAGCTAAGGGTGTGCTGAAATAACAGGTAAGAAACCAACCTATAGGTTGGTTAGCTATAAAGAAACGATTCTCAAGCATGCTGGAACTGTTCCCACAGGAAGGTATGAAAAGAAAGAACTTACCCCGTCACGACAGACCTGAGGAACCTGGTTGCTCTCTCTACCACCTCCAACCACACGGAGGACACTGTGCTCTCATCAAACAGTGAAGCCTCAGGAAGAGCTCTCAGGGCATCCAGGGACTCTTGCAATAGCTCACTGCAGAGGTCTGCATCTTCACCTGGGCATACATGTACACACACATACACATGTCAGAAAGGCTGACCACCCCTCAGGCAACACTGACAAAGCAGAGCTCCTTCACTTTCCAGCTAAGTCTCCCAACCCTCAGGTGAGAAGATGCCCACTGTGACCTACTAAGTTACTCATCTGATGAACCAAAATCTAACACAGTTGTCTCAAAATCATTTGTATATTTGGGGGCTATCAAGGAGGCAAAACAGATTGTACATCCCTTATTTGAAATTCCTGGAATCAGAAGTGTTGTACAGTTCAAATTTTTTCCAGATTTTGGAATATGTGCATACATGTAATGAGACATCTTGGAGATGGGACCCAAGTCTTAACACAAATTTCATTTATATTTTATATATGCCTTATACATGTAACCTAAAGGCAGTATGTTTAGTGCAAATGTATCTTGACTGTGACCCATAACATTCCATTTGTGGCACCATGTCAAATAGTCAAAAAGTTTCAGATTTTGGAGCGTTTCAGATTTTAGATTTTCTGATTAGGGGTATTCAACCTGTACTAAGTTCTTAGCCTTCTAGAAATAAATCAGTACTGAGGTATCCCGTGGTGATGGTTCAGTTAGGGGGCAAGATATACATGAAAACTTTTTTTTGGTCACTGAGGGTTGAACCCAGGGCATTCTATCACTGAGCTATATTCTCAGTTCTTTTATTTTTTATTTTGAGACTGGGTTTTGCTCAATTGCCAAAGCTGTCCTTGAACTTGAGATCCACCTTCCTCAGCCTCCTAAGTAAGTAATATTAGTGTGTGCCACAATACTCAGTCCTTTTTATTTTTTTCAGCATAGGCTTAAAATGTCAAATAGACTCAGAAGTCTCTTGTTTTAAAAGACACTGAAGCAGAGAACATACGAAATCAGCTCAAGGATACATGGGACAGAACTGGTCACAGAACCCAAATCTCCTCATATATCAAGAAAAGAGAACATGCTGAGCACACATACCTGACCGCCAAGCCCTTCGTAAGAACGCAAAGGCAAAGGAGAGTGCTGCTCGGGATCCAACTCTGGCAAGCCCTTCCACCCCTCTGCCTGTGGGTCGAGAACTGTGGATACACACATGGAGATGTAATAACTGGTCAGTAAAAGAAATGTGAAATACTGAAACAAAGAATATGGAAAGATTTGGACCACAATGTGATCAATGATTTTCTTTAGATGGCCATATCATAGGTAACATTTAGTTTCATTTTTTAAAAAAACTCTTACCAAATGTCCTTTGTAAAGGAAATGTTTTCTCTTTTTTTGGTCTGGGGATTGAACCCAGGAGCACTCAACCACTGAGCCACATTGCCAGCCTTTTAATATTTTATTTAGAGACAGGGTCTCGCTAAGATGCTTAGGGCCTTGCTAAATTGCTGAGGCTGACTTTGAACTCGTGACCCTCCTGCCTCAGCCTCCCAAGCTGGGATTACAGGCGTGTGCTACCATGCCAACTAAAATGTTTTCTTTTTAAGAAAACTAAAAGACATCTACCAAGTATTTTAAATACTTGGGAAAATGCTCATGAAACAATCACAGGGAGCAGTATTCTAACTGAGGGGAGGCCAATGATAAATAAATAATAAAGAGATAAATACAGCCAGCCATGGTGACGCACACTAGTAATCCCAGCGGCTCCAGAGACTGAGACGGGCAAATGGTGAGTTCAAAGCCAGCCTCAGCAATGGCAAGGCACTAAGCAACTCAGTGAGACTCCGTGTTTAAATAAAATACAAAATAGGGCTGGGGATATGGTTTAGTGGTTGAGTGCCCCTGAGTTCAATCCCCAATAACCCCCTCTCAAAAAAAGAGATAAATACGTAAGTAGGAGAACAGCAGATAGAGAACAACACAGGGAACACCCACAGCCTAGCCAGTCTCACTTTTGGTCACTTGTATTTTACACTTGTCCTGCCCACTTCACCCCATTGTGCTGAGTTAGTTGTGCCTAATCATTCTCACATCTTTTTAAATTTTTATTACTTATAAATGTTCACTTAGGGGCTGGGACTGTGGCTCAGTGGTAGAGCACTTGCCTAGCACGTGTAAGGCCCTGGGTTTGATCCTCAGCACCACATAGAAATAAATAAATAAAATAAAGGTATTGTGCCCAACTATAACGAAAAAAATATTTTAAAGTAAATAAACATATGTTCACTTAGCAGGTCATAATTTCATTCTGCATATTGTAAAAAATTACACAAATGTTAGAACATAATACTCATTCTGAAAAAAAAACTAGAATACAAAAATGCATATGTATAACATTAACTTAATGATGAATAGCAAATTCTACCTTTACTGTATAGTATTTCATACACACACATAGGCTGTAGTATTCCTACTATAGACTGTATTCATAATCAGGAAAATATTCTCAAAACAAATAATGATCTGATAAACACACAAGGGCACCTGGATAATCTCAGCATCTACTGCTCCTCATATGTGCAGAGACCTCTGATTAATGGCCATCATGGCAGGATGTCACTTTCCAATTAGGAAGGAAAGGAAGAATCACACTACTGACTGTTATCTGTCACTTGGCTTAGATTATCTTAAGCTATACTCTAAATATGACATGCAATGTGATTTCAACTGGATTTAAAGTTTTTTAAATCAAAGAAATATGCCTCAGTTAGCACTCTTATCTCTAGGGCAAGGTGAGCATGGGTTTTCCATGCTTCCTTCTGTCTCCTGTACTTTCCATGTGCTCTTGAGAGTAAAACTCACTGATACAACCAAATAAAGCCAACTTCTAACCACATGAAATAAAAGTCCCATCTGGCAACCTAGTCTTCTGAGAACAAGTCTGTTAAGCAACTATATTTAGGAAAAAACACAGTTTTACTAGAGCCTTATTTAAACCTCCTAATGGCCGCTGGTTAATACCTCCGAGGAAATCTGCTAATGTATTACCAGATAGCAACAAATTAAAAATCATATTCCTGAAAGCATCTCTTGTAATAAGAGAATAAGAAAATCACATTAGGAAAGGGGGGAAAAATGAAGAATCTAAACTAGTTAGGCACTAACATCATGCTCTGACTATTCCCTATCCATTACCAGAAGAAAGCAAAAAGACATAATTATAAAGCACCAATTTTAAAAATCTGGAGAAAAAAGCTAAACCAAAACTACAATATTGAGATCCCATTTTCAACCTTAGACTGGAGCTGATCTAAACTTTTATCTGGCTTCGACAATTACTGAAAGAAACAGGTCTTTGAAACAATGACACTAATATGCAAAAGGGTCCGTTAGTCCATGAGCAAATCAGCAAATTCATCTTCCAAAATATACCTAACACAGAGAAGGGAAAGCAAAGACAAAATTCCACACAGTGAGGAAAGGGACTATACCAAAACCCTAAACTAAACTTTCCTAAACAAAAGACCCTGAGTTATATAGTGAGCAGTCACCACTTCACTTTATTATTACCTTTTTTTGTCCACAGGAGGCAAAGAAATGCTGCTGCTTTTCCACTTAACTTTGACATTCTCCTGAAAAACAGTTCTGTTCAAGGCAATGAAGTAGCGTTCCAGGATCACCAGCCTCTGCTTAAGTCTCAGGGCTGAGAGGGTGGTGGTGGCTGACTGGATAGCCAGGGCTTGCTGCTCTTTGAGCAGCACAGAAAGACATTCCTTCAGTTCATTCACATCTAGAAAACATGGCAAGAAAAAACACGTCAACAACTTGTGCATCGATTGTTATTAACGCTGCAAAAATTGATTATGATGAAAAATGATACCCAAGTATACAATATATGCCAAAACAGTTTTAAACACTTTACAAGTATAAAATCTTAGCTCAAGCAATCTTCACACACAGTCTCAAGAGACCATTCCTAATCCACAAAATCCACCCATTTTGTGGATTAGGAAATTGAGACACAGAGTGGTTAAGTAACATGTGCAAGATCACACAGAAGAATACAACATATAGCACAGACCACTTTTAGCCTACATGGTATGCTGTAGCTCCATAATATCATGTAAAAGTTGCTAATACAAATCTAGAGTTAAACTCCTCAGCAGAATATTTCCTACACAGAGAAAAACTCTAGCCATCATTTTCTTGTTATGAAAGTAAACTCAAAATAAAAACAACGTTTCCATAAAATACCCATCATGCATGACTCACAAAAGTTAATACATTTATGGAACTATTTAAGAAGAGGAAGAAATAACTAGTCAGAGTGTGTGATGAATAAGTGATATTTCATTAGACTATTCTCTGTACTTCAGTACATTTTGAAAAATCTTCATATTAAGGAGTGATTTTTAAGGAGCTAAAAAATGATCACCAGAATGAAAATAATTCAAAGGATTCTAGTCTTTCAATTAAGTCTAAGTCAAAGAATATAAATAATTATGGATGAACTGTAAATCTGGTTACTTCCCATCAACCCCCTATAGCAGCACTGCTCCCAGTGCTGGGATGAGAGTGGGGCTCTCATGTGCTTAAACCTCTATGCTTATTAGGCATGAGGTCAACAATCATGGGCCTCAAAGCATCAAAAATGACAACACCCCTACTAACTTCCCTTGGATGTAAGACATCAGTTTTCGGGTTGCTTACGGCCTGATTATGCTTTCTACATGAGAATGGAGGTTTTAGAAGGATTAGAGATTCACATCTCACCACTCCTCAGGAGTCCCAGGATGGTGCTTCATGGGGCATCAGAACAGCACCAGCAGTAGAATGCCAAGCCTAGAGCTTCTGCATCAAAAGCTCCAATAACTAAGAGCTGATAGTTATTTGGAAAACCAAATGAAGAACACTCTAAATTTCACACTAGATTCAAGATGGACAAGCAGAAAGATATATAAGTGAAGCAGCACCCCTGTGCTCACAGCACCCACATCAAGTCACCCTCCAGAATAGGAGCCTGATCCAGCACCAAGAGGCAGGCACCTCAGCCCTTGCTATGAACAGCACCTTCACAGAGACAGGCCTTTCAAGTACATGTCCCAAGAGGAATTCCTTCAAGAAATCATCTAAATTTAGCCTTCCTGGAGCTTTAGCCTTCCTGAAGAATCACTATATTTTCCATTTTTGTGAGGAGGAAGGAGCAACAGTGGGAATTTAACCCTGGGCACTTTACCACTAAGCTATATGCCTCACCCTTTCTATTTTTTATTTTGAGACAAGGTCTCACTAAGTTGCTGAAGGTCTTACTATTAAATTGCCAAGGCTGGCCTCAAACTTGTGAGCCACTGGGATTACAAACATGGGCCACCAAACCCAGCTAGGATTTGACTTTCTAACATGTTTCCAAGAGCACAATCTCTTCTGTTCCGCATGCCCAGTCTATCGCACTGGGAGCTAGACATCAATAAAAAGTAAAAAGAAAAGAAAAGAACCTCCTCATCAGAAACCAGAACACTGGCTGGGTGTGGTGGTGCACCCCTGTAATCCCAGCAACTCCAGAGGCTAAGGCAGGAAGATTCCAGGGCAAAGCCAGCCTAAACAATTTAGCAAGGCCCTAGGCAAGACCCTGTCACAAAAAAAAAAAAAAAAAGAAAGAAAAAAGGGGGGCTAGGGATATGGCTCCATGGTTAAGTGCCCCTGGGTTTAATCCCTGATATCAAAAAAAAAAAAAAAAAAGAAAAAAGAAAACACAACACTGAAAAAAATACCAACTCAATTCAAAAAACCACAGTTAGGTTTCCCTCATCAATTTACTGTTCTCAGTAATTAGTTCTTATTATTTTGGATTCTGAGGGCTTTCTGGAAAGTTTAACCCACCCCAAAACACTCCTGTCTCAGCTTCCCAAATCTCTGGGATTATAGTCATGCACCATAGTGCCCAGCTATTTTCCACTTTTAAGTGACTTTCAGGATTTTGTTTGTTTTTGTTTCTAAGGCCATCTGTCTTCCCCTCTGTTTGGCTGCCAAAATAATAATAATAATCCTAAAATGCATGTGCCCTATAACAAGAGTTTTAAAATATATGAAAGAAATCCACAATTAACATTAGGAGAAAAAGAAGCTAAGAAGCTAGACTGCTATTCATTTCTTTCCCATCACAATGGAGACACACTAGGGAAAGGAAACAGGTGGCTGGGCCTAAACATAAATAAAAAGTATTTGAGAAGGGCCTCTAATCTTTGACATATTTTTAACATAACATGAGTAGTTTAGAACTACTTTTGGTAACATACCAAAACCCCACAGATTTATGGGTCATGGTTCTCTGAAATAGGTTACAGTCTATAACTCTCTGGCTACAAAATGGAAACAATGAATATCCTAAATTATCAGGGCTGTGTGAGGTGACTGCTCGCCTCACTGATACCTCATCTCTCACACTGGGCCAGAGAGCAAGTGTCCAGGGCAAAACAGGACAGACCTGGAAGCTACAGATTGTCCCACATCTCTCCTGGCTCTGCCTATGTAACCTGATTACTTATATCCTTAAAACTAGCAAGTAACTAGGGACTGTGTTAAGTTATGTTAGTCTTATGTGATGACCCAATCACATATGTTAGTTCAACTCCTCTCCCAGTTAGGTGAAAAACAAGTAGGCAGAAAAGTATTTCAAGCCAAAAACACTTAAACAACACTATCAACTAACTTGACCTTATTAAGATCCAGAGAGCAGCAAAGTACACACTGTTTTCAAGGACATAGAAAACATTAAACAGGATAGATTACATCCTGGGCTGTAATGCAATTCTCAACAAACTTAAAAGGAATGAAATCACAGAGAATATGTTTTCTGACCTCAACAAATTATTTGTAATCATTAACATGAGGTATTTGAAAATCCCCAAATAATATGTGGATCAAAGAAGAAATTATAAGTGGAGTTAAAAGAAAATGTTTTAAATAAATATAAAATGAAAACAACATTTGCAAATCTGTAGGCTGCAAACACTAATTAATTAGAGGGGAATTTATAGCTTTGAACACTGATATAAAAAAACAAAAGATCTAAAATCAATAATCTTGAAGCAGATGTCTTTTGAAATTAAAAGCAACTTCCTGATAACTGTTTTTACTTCTTCATTCATGCTGAGGAGATGTCAAGGAAATTGAGACTGACATGTTTCTGATTAAGCAGAGCCTAGCTGAATCTACATTTCTATATCACCTGCTTTTGTTTCTTTAAACTATAACCACTTCTACAAGACCAGCAGAGAAGCAATCTCGCTGCTTCTCCCCAGCTTATCAAACTACATAGAACTATTTTTTCCTTTTTCCACCATTTTGCCTATTTCTTATGCAGGCAGGTGGTCAAATATGGCCAGCCACGATCCAGGCATGCTCCCTGGTTGCTGGAAATAATACAAGCTTCTACCTTAAGGAACTAGAGATAGAAAAGCAAACAGAATCTAAAGCAAAAAGAAATAAAGATTAAAGAATAGACTGAGAGCTGGGAATATAGTTCAGTTTGTAGAGTGCTTGCCTCCCATGTACAAGGCCATGGGTTCACTCTCCACACCACTAAATAAATAAATTAATTAAAACATACAAAAATACTTAAAGAAGAAGAAGAACAGGAGGAGGAGGAGGAGGAGAGGGGGAGGAGGGGGAGGAGGAGGAGGAGGAGGAGGAGGAGGAGGAGGAGGAGACTGATAGAAAACATGAGAAAAATAGAAAATTAAAAAAAAAAAATGAAACCAACATGCTAAGTGAAGTAAGCCAAAGACAAAGGAACAAATACTGTATATGATTCCATTTCCATTAGGTACCTAGAAAAGTCAAACGCATAGAGACAAAACTAGAATGCTTGGGGGTGAGCAGTCAGTATTAAATGGAAGCTCTAGTTTTGTTAAAGAGTTCAGGGTGTGAATGGTGGTTACACTGTAGCACATATGAATGTATTTAATGTCCCTGATGCATACTTTTAAAATACCTACTCATAGAGTAGGTAATGACTCAGTATGGTGGCACATGTCTGTAATCTCATATACTCAGCACACTGATGCAGCAGGATCACAAGTTCAAGTCTAGCCTGGGCAACTTAGTGAGACCCTGTCTCAAAATTGAAAAGTGGATGGGGATGTAGCTTAGTGGTAGAGCTCTTGCTCAGCATGCCCAGTAACAAATCTCTGGTACCCGCCCCCCCCAAAAAAAAAGGTTGTAATGGTAAGTTTTATTTATATATTTTTTATCACAATACAAAAAAATTAAATCTTAGAAGATTCCATTAACAAACAAAAAAGTTCATCTATGGTATTCAATAAAGGAGTATTAGATCAAGCTTTCCAAAGTACAAAACCTCAGAAGATTAGAATACCTGGTTGTTTGCCCCATACCCAGCTCTCCAGGATTGATTTGGCCCTAAATGCAGGTACAGGACATTCTTCTTCATCCTTTTTCTCTTTGTCATTCAGATCTTCTTTCTTGGTTCCACTCTGAATATCAACACCATCATCTGGAGAATTACAATTTTTTTAATTTGTAATTATTTTTCAAAATGTTTTAGCCACTTATCAGTCTCTTTGTAATGTTCCCCCAGTGATGGAAAGTTATAACTGAATATTTGATATTAAAAAAAGAAAAATACACAAATTACAATTGTAACAGATTTAGTGTGATCTACTTAGTTATAAGTGAACATACTGGTTTCTTTACTGAGGGCCAATATGAAGAAACCAATATATTACTCAAGTTCTGCAAAGTATGAGTCTTCCAAATGATATTCCATCAATTTCCTACCAGTTTTCACAACTGAGAACCTAGTCTTTAATATTTACCTACTCGAATTTCATACTAGTTGCTTTAATCCAGGGATTCCCAACTGGCTGTGTGTGCATGGGAGAAGAAAGAATATGGAATGGGAAATTATTCAGGTTGTCCTGCCTGGTCATACATACTTCTTTAACACTCTCCAAAGTCTAATCAGTACTGATTAAGTTATGTGTGTGCATGACAAGTTTTTTCCTAAAGTTTCTTTACAGTCATGGAAGTTCACCATTTTACCTTTATAGAAAAGTGCTCTGAATATGCTATGTGATAAATACAGGTTTGCTGAACTTCACTAAAACTTTAATTTTACTAAAAAAAACTTAAAATCTTTTATGTAAAAATTATTATAATATGATTGATGTATGTACATTCCATGTATGTATTATATATCAAAATGCACTCTACTGTCATGTATGTCTAAAAAAATAAATAAATAATAATTTTTAAAAAATTATTATACAGTAAAATTTAGTCCCCATGGTTTAATAAATTTTAACATATGTATAAATCCATGTACCTCCCCCACCATAATCAGAACACAGAACAATTTTATCACCCCCAAAATCCTTTATTATTCCTTTGTACACTCATTCCCAACCCCTAAATCCCTGGCAGCCAATGATCTACTCTTCATCAGCATAGTGTTCAGTGTGCATGTTTCTTTCATTTATATAAACAGGATGTGTGGCTCTTTAGCCTGAGTCTATTCCCTCTGCCATTCAAAACTCATCTGAAATAATCTAGTCCTAGTGCATGAAGACAAGCCCTGAGGTGCCATGAGACTGAAGAGAGGAACACAGATTTAGAATTGCAATAAAGAAATTTATTGGAAGACTTACTGACAGAAATGTGATCTAGAGCATCAACAGGACCAGCTGAATCCCCACAATTTGGGTTAGCAAAAGGGCCATATTAGTGAGTCAGGAAAAAAGTGACTTCAACCAGGCTGGGATGTACCTGATTTATCTTAAGACAATTAATGACAGTCAACTGAGAAAACCAGGAGATTCTCTCCTGTCAAACTGGTAAACCAGGTTCCCAGGGCTAGGTCCAGGAGAGGACCAGGAAACACAACCCTAGGGAGAGAAGAGCAGGGTCCTATGATGCACAGATGAGCATCTATCCTGATCTGTGGAACTAAATACCAACTCAAGTTTAGGCCTCTTATTTTAACCTACCATGGAAAGTGTGAGAGCAAAGTACAATTGGGAAGTTTAATATGTGAGATACACTTAAGAGTAGGACATTAAATAGGAAGAGAGAGAGAGAGAGAGAGTGCAGTTAATGGAAACTGAAATAAACTAACATGCACTATGATAAGCATCCATCCCAACCACTGTACATTTCTCATTTACATCTTTACAACTTTGTGAGGAGGCACTTTGTCATCTCCAATTTACCAACACAGAAATCAAAGCTCATAAAATAGGTAATGGCCAGGAAGAGAGCCCCCCAGGTGAGAACCCAGGGGCTGATTCTAACTGCTAGACTTTACACCACATGTGGATCCACCAACCACAGCCCAGTGGCCAAATCCAGCCCACAGTAAGTATGGCTGGAAAGCAAATAAAGAACTTCATATTTTTAGTCAGGAGCAGTGGTACATATCTATAATTCCAAGTATTCAGGAGGCTGAGGCAGAAGAACTACAAGTTTGAGATCAGCTTCAGCAACTTAGTGAGACCCTGTCTCAAACTAAAAAACTTTTTTAAAAATGAAGGACTGGGGATGTAGCTCAGTGGTAAAGCACTCCTGAGATTACTTTCAAGAAGAAAGAAGAAGGAAAGAAAGAAAGGAAGGAAGGGGGAAGGGAAGGAAGGAAAGAATTTTATACTTTTAAATGATGGGAAAAAATCCAAAAAAGAAAAGAAAAAGTATTCCATGACATTTGAACATTATACAAACTTCACCTTCTGGTATACATAAGTAGTTTTATTGGTATGCAACCACACCAGTTATTTAATACTGTTGTAGTTGCTTTGGGACAGGGTCCCCATAGTTACTTCAGGGTCCCTTAGTTATGGCAAAGACCATATGGTACACAAAACTTAAAATACAGTCATTTTAACATGATCCTAATTCCAGGATCTGCATCACCCCCATACTATGTAGTCAGCTTTCCATCACTGTGACAAAATATCTGAGATAATCAAATATTACAAAAGGTTCTCTGTTTTAGCCTGGCATGGTGGCACACACCTGTAATGCCAGCAGTTTGGGAGGCTGAGGCAGGAGAATCGCAAGTTCAAAGCCAGCCTTAGCAATGGCGAGGTGCTAAGCAACTCAGTGAGACCCTGTCTCTAAATAAAATACAAAATAGGGCTGGGGATGTGGCTCAGTGGTAAAGTGCCCCTGAGTTCAATCCCAGTGCCAAAAAAAAAAAAAAAATAGGTTCCTCCTTTATATTTATTTTGGTTCAAGGCTTCACATTTTTCAATTCATGGTCACTTGATCCTGTTGCTTTGTGTCTATGGCAGTCCAATTACCCATGGAGACATGTAGCAGAGGAGGGTTGTTCACCCAATGGCAGCGGGGAAGTAAAGAAAGAGAAAGGAGAGGGACCAGACTCAGTATCTTCTTCAAGGGCATATGCCCAGATGACTTAACTTCCTTCCACTAGGCCTACTTCCTAAAGATTCCACCATCTCCCATCAGCACCACGCTAGAGAGCTAAGCCTTCAACACATGGATCTTAAGTACATCTTGACGATCCAAACTATAGCAGATACCAAAATTTTAAACATCCAAATCCCTCCTATAAAATAGCACAGTATTTGTCTGTAACCTACACACATCTTCCTGGTTACTTTAAATCATCTCTAGATGTCTTATAATACCTAATAAAATGTAACTGCTATGTAAGTAGTTGTTACACTGTATTGTTCAGGGAATAGTGACAAGAAAAAAATTGGTGTATGTTCAGCATAGACACTAATGTTTTTTTCAAATATTTTCAATCTGCAATTGGTTGAATCCATGAATGTAGAACTCCAGATATGAGGGCCAACTGTATTTACTATCTGGCCCTTTACAGGAAGTCTGCCACCCTGCTCTACTCCATGCTATAAATTTTACAAAATAAATATATATATATATATATATATATATATATTTTTTTTAATTCTTAATTTTAAAATCAGTGCACTGGAACATTGGTCATATAATCTCTTCTTCAGGATGAAAATCTTCAGCATTCACAAGGAAGCAGAAAAGAAGCATCACTAAACACACCTGAGTTTTACTCTCAGGAGCATAAATTAGAACTCTAGCATAAATTAGAACATCCAGCAAAATCTGGATGAAGTCCCTGGAGGTCATGAAAACAACAACCAGAATAATCAGCACCAGCAGCTCAAAGACAGGATACACCTTAGCTTCAGTGTCTGCCTGATCTCCTTTTCACCTCTGCAGGGCTCAAACTTCACAGATAGGAAACAGAACACAAACTGCCCAGATATATAGCAAAATTAAGAAATGCTGGAGAGGAGTTGTGAGCACTCATGAGGACCTGGATTCAACTTCCAGCAACAACAACAAAATACTCTGGGGAGAAGGGAAAGTCAGAGGGGATGTCCCTCCTAAAGCTTCAGGTAGTATCCTGAGGGGCCATTGTGGGCTGAAGCAGGGAAGCAGATTCTAGGTGCTCTGCCACCTGGTCTGAGGGCAGAACTAGGACTGGATGACCTCAGGACTTTTAAGACATTCCAGTCCAGTTATGGCGGGAAGTTTGTACAAACCACCTAACGCAGTTTCTGTTCAAATCACTGTTTAGAACCTAAGAGGAAGAGGAGCACCAAGAACTCAATGGAGGGGGGCCCAGGAGGGGCAAATTTACTCATTTCAAAGAAGAAAAGATAGAGTCAAGCCAGAAACTAAGGATTACAATCTAAATGTTGCATTGTTTTACTTTTTGAATAACTCTTCTGAATTTAGTGTATCCCATATCCTAAAATGGTTATTTTTATGTATAAATTATTTCATATATGGAAAGATACTAAAACTAGTAATAACATTTCTAAGAAGGAAAAAAAAGCAGGTACCTGGAGAACTGGATTGGGATGAAACTTATTATTCACTGAAAACTCTATAAACACTTTTAACATTTTAACCTTGAAATGCAATGTAAGTATTTTGTAGTAAGTTCAAATTGTAAAAAGATCTAACAATGAACAATGAATTAAAAATAGATTATGTGAGCAAACCATGGTGGTGCACACCTATAATTCCAGCAACTCTGGAGGCTGAGGAAGAGTCCTAAGCAAGACTTACAACTTGGCAAGATCCTGTCTCAAAAATCATAAAAAGGGCTGGGGATGTAGCTCAGTGGTAGAGCATCCTGGGTTCAATCCCAATACCAAAAAAAAAAGATTGTGTGAATCAGGCACAACAGAGAACCCCTATATATAGTCCCAGTTACATGGGAGGCTGAGGCAGAAGACTCACTTGAGCCTAGCAGTTCCATAAAAGCCTGAGCAACATAGCAAGGTCCCACCTCATTAAAAAACTAAGGTAATATACAAGATTTGAAATCATTCCTGTTATTACTCTCTAGTCAAAAATAGAACTTACAGGCTCTCTGGCTGGCATGTCCATTCACAGGCCAATTCACTATGAGAGCACAGCCATCATCATTCTAGGGTCTGAGCACTGCCTATGTGTCAAGTACGGTGCTCAGCACAGGTGACTTATAGAGTGGTCAAGAGAACTCACAAATGGATAAGATACTAAATTTCCTGTCTTCAGTTAAACAGCCACATGATAAATCACAAAACTGTAAGCAACACAGACTGGGGGGTAGGCACCATGCCACATGCATCACAGATTTTTATCAACTCATTTATCAACCCAATAACTCTATGAAGTAGGTGTTTGTTTCATTAATTTCAACATGGGCCTTTTAGACAAGTTTGACATATTAATCTGGGGTTAACAAATTCTGTTCACATACAGTCAGATTTGCAAGCAGTGCATTCTCTCTTGGTGATAAATGAGAGTGCATTTTACTACTGAGTTTGCAGAACCACTCTGCTCACCTCCCCCACTCTGCACAGAGTCTGGGCCAGAAAGAGACCCACCCCCACTGCCAGGGCTTGCATGCCTCCCCATTTCATAGCCAACTACAGGGTTAGACACCAAAATGCTCACCCAATCTGTTTTGGGGTGGATATGACTGTGGTGAAACTTTGAATAAGTTAAAATTGAACAGAAACCCCTATATAACAAGAAGACTTTTCATATCACATACCACCACTAGAAGCATTCTTCACTGTGTATGTATATTTTTCTATTTTGGGAGGGGATTATTAAGATTATGAAGTCTATTATATTTGGTGGCACTCCTACTCTGGCTTAAAAAGACTAATAATGGCGTTTATACTCTTAAAAAAAATGGAATCAAGAATCCCCAAAAAAGAAATAAGCTTTGATACTATAAATATTGGCCAACCCCTTTTTAATGGAGAGGGAGAAACAATTTAAACCACTAATTCAAAAGAGAGAAGGAACGAGTCCACTAATTCAGAAGCACCTTCTGATACAGAATACAAATTTGCATAATCCAGGTGAATCCTTGCAAAAATAGACTGGTCTGATAATTCTGGTTAAAGATGGTTTTATATCTGTTATCCCTGTGGTGATAACAGTGTGACATATAACACAAGCATATGCCTTATGTTTATTCTCTCAAGGACAGGAGAGTTAATATGATTTTTTTAAATTTCCTGCAATAGTGTACTCATTAGGCAAATTGACATGATTTCCATATAGTGTTTAAAACTGAAAAATCTGACTATAGACTTGTCCTAATTAAATTATAAATTCCGATGAACTTTTTTTTATATATCAGAAATCATGTGGTTCTGCAATGTATCAGCATTCAAGGCTGGCCTCAGCAACTCAACAAGGCTCTAAGCAACTTAGTAAGACCCTGTTTCAAAAAAATAAAATAAAAACAACTGGAGATATAGCTTACTGAAAAAGCTTAATAGTCAGTGAAATCCACCCACCACCACCACCGCATCTAACTCCCAATGCAACAGACTGAGCCTACTGAACAAAAACCATGATGCACTCTTGGAAAAGTGTTACAGAATTAAATCCCAGGCTTCACTCCAAACCTACCCACCCAATCAGGGCCTCCAAAAGTGACGCCATCCATAGTATCTAAAAGAAGCCCTCTAATGTATCCTGATGAGCCTGGAGTTTGAGAATCCTTAGGCTGAGAAATTAGAATTTAATACTTGAAGTTCCCACCATTAGGAGAAGGGAATCCTGGCCCCTTTTTCTAATATTCATATCCCTCCATGAAAGTATTTTTAAACTCTGATGCATAAAGTATCATTCAGAGTGTTTGTCCAACTGTATCAGAAGGCACCCTTCCAAGGATGTGAGTACAAGTGGGTACTCCAAGAAATACATATCCCTTTGTTCTGGCCTAACTTCATTCTACTGATCCTGCTCACCATACCCTGCCCCCATCACTACTCTCCAACCACAGCCAGCTCTGATCCATGCATACTCCACTTGGAGTCTTAGTGTCCACCTCTGATACCACATGCCACTGTTCTTCAAGGCCAGGACCAGGCTGGCCTCCTAACCACAGAAAACACTCCTCCCTCAGAACTCCTCCAGCCTGTACTTGCTGTAACATTTACAGGGGCTGTGCTATCCCATTATACCTGAGTTTTGATTTTTGCCCTAATAATCATGAGTTATTTGAGGACATGGGTCACAGTTAGTGCCTTTTTTTTTTTTTTACCAATTTCCAGAGAAAACTATAAAAACATTGGTAAGTTATCAGACAGTACAAAATATGACTCCACTAATCTTCACCCCAAAATCCAAAACTTGTCCTTGGACTTTTAAAACTGAAATATGTTAAATAAGAATATTGACTACACACACACACAAAAAAAAAAGCAAAACAATTGCCACAATAATGTATAATATTAAGTCAAGAAAAAAAATAATAAGATATATGAAACTACAAAAAGCAGGTCATGCTATCAATTTGTAGTGTTGTGGAAATAGCAATAAAATTTTTCAAGAGGCCTGACTTCAATTGCTAGATCTGCCCTTTGTGATTTGGGTGAATCGAACAGCAGCCTCCATTAAAGAGACAAGGATTAAAAGAAATAATGAAGAAAATACTTTCAAGAAAATATAAAGCAGATAACAAAGTACTAATACTTCTACTATCTGCATAGACTGAAAAGGTTTACTAGAAATAAAACAGTTCATGACACTGCAATTTTTTACAAAAGAGCAGCTTTAGTATCCCATAACTTTGCTTTTTTTTTTTTTAACATGGTGCTGGGGATTGAACCCAGGGTCTCACAAATGCTAGGCAAGCATACCATCACTGATCGTCACTGAGCTATAACCCCAGCTCCAACTTTCTTTTTTTCTTTTTTTTTTTTTTGTGGGGGGGGGTGAGTGTTTAATACAGAGACACATCACCACTGAGCTACATTTCCCAGCCCTTTTTATTTTTAATTTCAATTCAGAATTTCAAGACAAAAATTAAAAATAAAAAGGGCTTAGAGCCTCGATAAATTACAGAGGCAGGCCTTAAACTTGTGATCCTCCTGCCTCTGCCTCCTGAACCTAACTTTCCTTTATTTAAATCCTATTCCTTCCTCTATGTCCCCTCAAACAATCTTAAATAAAGTATAAATAAGAAAAAAAAAAAAAATCAACCAGGTATGGTGGCACACACTTGTAATCCTAGAAACTCAGAAGGCTCGAGAAGGAGGATCTCAAATTTGAGGCTAGCCTCAGCACCTTAGTAAGACCCTGTCTCGAAATTTAAAAAAAGGCGGGGTAGCCAGGGATGTATTCCAGTGGGAAAGTGTCCTGGGATTCAATCCTCAGTCCCAATAAATAAATAAGAATAAGAAACATCAGGGCTGGGGTTGTAGCACAGTGGCAGATCACTTGCCTAGCACGTATGAGGCACTGAGTTCCATCCTCAGCATCACATAAAAATAAATGAGGATATTATGTCCATCTAAAAATAATAAAAAAAAAGAAACATCAACTTGAAAAAGTAAAACTATAATTAAGTCTCATTAGGGGCTACTTTGTGATTCAAAAGCTTATACCTGTAAGGGAGTTTTCATTCATTATCAGTGAGCCTAGGAAATTCTAAATGTGATTGCAAAAGAAAGGAAGAAAAATATATCCCAGGGGAAAGTGCCAATTATTACAAGCCACTATTTTTCCAAAACAAATTAAAGGAATCAAGAAGTTAGACAACAGTTAAGAACCCACCCCCACTTTCTTTGTGGGTGATAAAAAAAAAAAAAAGAGTCATCAATCCCTTTGGGAATATACATACAGCAAACTGAAAGAAAACTGCAAAGAAATGAAAAGGAATCTGTGCATTTAAGGAACTCCTATTCTAAGTTGTGTTTTCCTCACAAATTAGCTACAACTGACTTAAAATACAGTCTTAAAATGAAATATAATATGTATCAACCCATCTATAAATAAAGTATTCTCTAATAATAAAAAGTACACATCATGCCCCACTAAAAATAGAAACTTTCACTGAATGCTAAAAAATATCCCCAAAAAACCCTTTCAGTTGGGATCTACATAAAGAACAATTATACTTTGCTTTCTAACCACATGATTTTTAAAAGAACAAAGAACAAAAATAAGTTCATCAAATATAATGAACAATATATATATTCCGGATTTTTCCATGTGACTGCCTTTTCTTAGAGCACATTTAGAACTAGTGTTTCACAGAGAACACTTTGGGAAATACTATTTTAATTTATTAACAAATACTGGAGGGCTGGGAAGAGGCATAAAACTTAAAAATAAAACTACTGATGCATGCAAAAAAGGGAGTAAGGGGATGAAACTCAAAAACATTATGCAGATTATGTAAAAATGTGGATGTGTAACTGATGTGATTATGCAACTTGTATTTGGGGTAAAAATGGAAGTTCATAACCCACTTGAATCAAATGTATGAAAGATTATATGTCATGAGCTTTGTAATGTTTTGAACAACCAATAAAAAAAAAAAAAAAAAAACATTATGCAGAGAGAAAGAAGCCAGACACAAAAAAACCCATGACTGGAAGATTCCATTTACACCAAGTTCCAGAACAAGGAAAACTAATCAATGCAGAGAAAGATCAGACCAGTGGTTGCCTCTGGGCAGCAGAGTTAGATATGAATTAGGAAGGCAAACAAGGGAACTTTCTTTTTTTTCTTTCTTTCTTTTTTTTTTTTTTTTTTTGAGAGAGAGAGAATTTTTAAATTTATTTTTTAGTTTTCGGTGGACACAACTTCTTTATTTTTTATTTTTATGTGGTGCTGAGGATCAAACCCAGCGCCCCGCACAAGCCAGGCAAGCACGCTACTGCTTGAGCCACATCCCCAGCCCAGCAAGGGAACTTTCTAAGCAGGAATAGTGTTGATAAAGGTTTAGGTCACAAGGTATCTTTGCCAACACTTGTAAACTTAAAAATACACACATTTCAGCCAGGTATGGTGGTACATACGTGTAGTCCCAGCTAATCAGGATACAGGTGGGAGAATCATAGGAATTTGAGACCAACCTGGGCAACACAGGGAGATCTAATCTCACTATATATGTATGCACTTCATTATGCATAGATTTTATGTGGAAGACAAAAAAACTAAAACCCTACTCAAGTTGATGTGCATGAAGTATCTAAGGAAGCCAGGCAAGACACATCAATGGATAGACAAGGCTGTAAGGCAAGGAGCACTGTGATAAACATGTGGAGCCAAACAGTGGTCACAGGATCTGGGGTATGGATGTGTAGCCAATCTCTACATGCATTTTTAAGTTATTCTGTGTGTAAATAGAAATTTTCAAACAAATAAATTTCAGAAGAAACTGAGCTAACTTTGCCAGGTGTTACAAGTGAAAAATATGACAATACTTTTTCCATGTATTTTTTCTTTTCTTTTTTAATTATTTTTTTTCTGTGCTATTGGGGATTGAACCCAGAGTCTCACACAAGCTAGGCAAGTACTCTAACACTGAGCTACATCCCCAGCTCTTTTGTTTTTGTTTTTTGTTTTTCATTTTGTCTTTTGAGATAAGTTCTCAATAAGTTGTCAAGGCTGACCATGAACTTGCAATTCTCCTGCCTTAACCTTCTAAGTAGTTGGGATTACAAGGATTACATCCAACTTACATCCTATATTTTCTTTTTTTATATAGTTTTAGATGAACAGCATGCCTTTATTTTATTTATTTTTCTACGTGGTGCTGAGGATCGAACCTAGTGCCTCATACATGCTAAGTAAGAACTCTGCCACTCAGCTACAGCCCCAGCCCACTTTCTGTATTTTCAAATAGACACTATCCTAATTCATTCTATGACAAGAAAAGGAAGTACTTCCTAAAGTAGCGGCTTTATCCATCTTGATGATTTTCAAGTAGTAGAGCCAAGAAATTTAGCGTTCAATCTTACAGGGATAATTTAATGTTAGCCAAGGAAAGATCTATTTTGGAATTTTGAAAGAGAAAATATTAACAATTTCTTATAAGCTGCAAACTAGACACAGGAAGACACCACTACAAATGCAGGGAGGTGGTTTTACACTGACAGGTACAGTAGCAGATACCTATAAGGCAGCTACTCTGGGGGGTAAGGCAGGAAGATCACAAATTCAAGGCCAGCCGGACAACTCAGCAAGACACTCTCTCAAAATAAAGTTTAAAAAGGGATGGGGATGTAAGTCAATGATAGAGTGCTTGCCTATCACACATGAGAAAAAAAAGAATGCCTTCAAGTCATATAAACAATGAAATCCAAGCAGCTTAAAATATTAACTAATATCTTAGACATCAATCACCAAGTGAAAAACAAAACTTACAAGAGGTATGACCAAATGTTTGTGCCTATGTTACAAAAGTTCTACAAAATGCAATTTATGGTGGTTTTTACAAAATAAAAAAGGAGCTTACCTTTTCTAGGAGGGAGCTCTCCATTCTGTGTTAATTCCGTTCCAGTATAAACAATTTCCCCATCTTTAACCATTTCATTCCATAGGCCACAGAGCCCATCTCTTGAGAATGCAAGCTGGCAATGATGAACAAAAAAACTTTACAGTTTGCTCACACTCACACTGTACTTCTCAAAGAATTATATGAAGAGAAATCTCATTTCCTCTTATTATATTCAATTAGTCAGTAATAAATCAATAATTTATTTATTCAATAATTCACTCAAAAATAAATAACATTTAATGAAAATCATCCAACAAAGAGAGTGAGGTTAAAAAAAAAAAAAAATCAAGTCACAAAGCGGTGTATTTACTATGCTAACTTTTGTGTAAGATACAAGAAAAAAAGACATGTTCTGAAAAGGTAAACCAAAAACAAGTTACAGTGATTACCTATGGGAAAACATTGAGGTGACATGGAGGAAGGCAGAAGGAACCAATGAAAGCAAGACTGTGAATAGACCTTAAGTATTTTACTTTTGAAGCACACAATGTTTCCATCTTCAAAAATTAAAATTAAATCATAAAAAAGCAAAACTTACAAATGGTAACAAGCAAATTAACCTATTAAATAACAGAAAGAAAAGTATTTCAAGGGACTTTTGAATTATAAATCATTCATACAATATATTCTAAGGTAGGGAAAAAGCCCCCCTTCATTCACTGGTCTTACTGGTAATCATAACATTGATATACAACTTTAAAACTACCACTATATGTATGTTGTATGATAAAACACATTTATAATAAAGTCCATTAATATTACCAGAAACTAAGGTTTTAATTAGAAAAGAGATCAAATCCAAGAAGTTTTTTAAAACAATTTAGATTGGGAATCCCAGTATGTTTTTGTTATGTTTTGTTTTAGCATTTTTTTAGTACTAGGGACTGAATACAGGGGCACTTAAGTCACAACACTGAGTCAAATCCCTAGCCCTTTTTGTTTTTTATGTTGAGACAAGGTCCCTAAGTTGCTGAAGCTGGTCTCCAACTTGTGATCCTCCTGCTTCAGCCTCCCAAGTTGCAGGGATTACAGGCATGGGCAACCACACCCAGCTTTATTTAATATTATTTGCTTGTTCTGTCTTTGGACCTAGAATCAGAGGCATTCTAACAGATATGAATAAAATCAGAACCCAGATATTATTCTTAAGCACCATCTGACACGAAAGAGAGAAAAGGCTGACTCAAGGGCCTTAGCGGACAACATAAGCTTGGGGAAGGCTTGGAGGCTGAAGCAGGAAGATCACAAGTTCCAGCCCAGCCATTGTCTCAACATAAAAAATAAAGAAGAGCTGGGAGTATGCCTCAGTGGTGGAATAACCCTGAGGTTCAATCCCAGTAATACATTAAAAAAAAAAAAAAAAAAAAACTAACAGGACTTCTGGCCAAATTTAGAACAATTTTGAGCATCCAAATACACACCAAATATAATGCACAAAAATGAATTATACTACATAAGTTCATAGTGATATTCAAAGAAAAAACTAAAAACAAAAACAGCCTAGTTTATCAACATGTATGAATCAGAAAAGGCTTCCCAGAGCAGGCAACCAGCACAAAGTAGGGAAAGAAACTTTTGGAACACCAAGAAAAGGTAACCCTTCTAAAGAAAACTGCAGGTGCAACTGAAGACATCTTCTCTAACACATACGACATTTAAAATTGTGTCATCTGTTTACTCTTTCTTTTTTTTTTTTTTTTTCTTTTTGCAGTGCTGGAGATGGAACTGGAGCCTCACAAATGCCAAGCAAGTGCTCTTCAACTGAGCTAGATATACCCTGACTCTGTCTGTCCATCTTTTAATGGAAGGCCAGGCCTCTTCTTATGTACAAGTCTCCTAGCTAGTTCCCTGCCATTATTGTGGTGGATACTACCCTCCTGAAGCACCCACTATCTCCAGTTGCAGTTTCTTTTAAATGAAGCAAGGACTGAAGGACATTTTGCATACAATCTCAGTGCAGAAGTCTTCTAGAATTTTAAAGACTTTTTCTCCAATCCTTTACAGTTCTTTCCCACCTAATCTGTGTAAATCTGGGCTGGGGATGTGGCTCAAGTGGTAGCGCGATCGCCTGGCATGCGTGCAGCCCGGGTTCGATCCTCAGCACCACATACAAACACAGATGTTGTGTCCGCCAAAAAAACAAAATATAAATATTAAAAAATTCTCTCTCTCTCTCTCTCTCTCTCTTAAAATAAATAAATAAATAAATAATTTTTTTAAAAAAATCTGTGTAAATCTTGTATTGTTTTAAGACAGTCTTGTTATGTTGCAAAGGCTGGCATGGAATACCTAACCTCTTGCCTCAGGCTCCCAGTATCTGAGATTACAGGCACTAACCACTGCACCAGGCTGTGCAAGTAAATCTTTGGCATTCCAATTTTATCCAAATTATCTATGGTAACCAAAAATGGCGCCCAAGATTCTAATCCCCTGGGGTATACACCCACCCTCTATAACCCTTTTCCCCAAGCGTGTGTAAGACCTCTAAATAGAATGGGATATTATACTTGTGACTACATGTTGTTCATTCTATGACAAAGGTGAGAGGATTCTGCATATGTAAATAAGGTTCCAATCAGGCTACTTTCTAGTTAATCAAAATTAAGATTATCCTGAGGCTATCCTTAAGACCCTGGAAAAAGCAAGTTGTGGGCTTGGACTGCCTATGGAGAGGGGAAGCCTCTAAGAGCCCAGAGCTTTAGTCCCATAAATTCAAAGAATCCAATTCTTCCAACCAGGACCCTGAGCCCCAGATAAGGGTGCAGCCCAGCTGACACCTTGGCTTCAGTCTAGTGACATCCAAAGCAGAGGACCAAGCTAAGCCATAGCCAGACTCCTGATCCATGAAAACTATCAGACTGTAAGTGAGTATTGTTGTCAGTTGCTATATTTGTGGTTAGGGACTCGTTACATAGCAATGGAAAAACAATTTGACATTCAGTTTAGTTTCTGTAAAAGCAACAACTTTCTCTCAGCATTCCTATTTTATCTGTTCACATCACTAACAAAATAACTTGGAACCAAAACATATGACTCTTGGAAAAAGTATCAACAGGAAGGAGGAGAGGCAAATTCTTTTTAAAATGTGAACCATGGGCATTCAAGGCCTCTGAGGTTTAATTAGGGAATGGAATGCTAACAGCAGAGTAGCTAAGTGCTGCCACTCTAGTCTAATTCCCACCATGGTGCACACAGGGGTCAAATCTCATAGCTCATATGCACATGCTCCAGGAGTTACACACTACTATCTTCAGACACTCAAAGGAATCCATGACCTATTCCTTAACTAATAATGCAATGGAGACAAAAGAGGAAGAAATTAGAAACAAAGAAAATGAACTAGGAAACCACTACCAAGAGTCAAATGAGAAATGATGAGAACCTAAGCCAAGAAAAAGAAAGTATTTACAATTATTTCAAATCAAGTGCATCAAATCAGATATGAAAAGGCAAGGAACAGAATACAAATGAGAATTAGTTCAGTTTTAACCATTACAACTTGCACTAATGTTATGATCTGATTAAGTATCCCCTGAAAACTCCATGTGTTAAAAGTTTGGTCCCCAGAGTGATACTATTTGGAAGAATGAAACTTAGGAGGTTGGAACTAGTGGGAGGTTGTTAAGTCTTTGGAGATGGCCCTCAAAAGGTATTGTAGGACCCCAGTCTCTTTGTCTTCCCTTTTGCTTCCTAGATGATGAAGACGAGTGGTTTTGCTCCATCACATGCTCTGAGCATGCACTGCCTCACCACAGATCCAAAAAATCAGAGCCAATCAATCAAAGACTGGAACTTACACAATAGTAAGCCAAGATAAACCTATTCTTTTTTTTAAATATTTTTAGTTGTAGATGGACACAATACCTTTATTTTATTTATTTATTTTTTTAATGTGGTGCTAAGATCGAACCCAGTGCCTCACATGTGCTAGGCAAGCACTCTACCACTGAGCTACAGCTGCAGCCCAGAAACCTATTCTTTGTAAGATACAACTAACCATAGAACATAAACATGGAGTATGTAAATATAAATCCAGTTCTTAGCAGAGTGTTCAGAGTTACACACTCAAATCTAGAAGTCAGAGCAAACAGTTTATAGATGAAGGCCTGAAGGAGATGCCAATACTCCAGGAAAAACAGTGGACTACCATTCTCAGCCTCAACTACACTCTGGGACTGCCCCATACTAGCTGGGCTCTACATATCAGTGTTCTGAGATGTAATCTAGGTTAAGAGACAAAGATATTTAAAAGAGCCATTTAAACTGGGGGGAGGGGGGACGTGGAGCCAAAACATTTAAAAACTAAGCCAAGGAGGAAGCCCAGTTTACAAAGAAACAAGAAGTATTGCTACAGCCCATTCTTTCATTACTTGGATAGTGTCAGCAGGGAAGAAGGAAGAGCAAAAGCTGTGTAAGCAACAAGGAATCCTTTTTTGGAAGGTAGAAACTAAACATCTGGAAGGACACATACTATAGTGACCTCCTAGGAACTAATGACCCCAAAATGGAAAGGAGATAAGAATCAAGTATGTGCCAATTCAAGTCCAACAGTTAGGATATCATGCCATGCATCAGATATAGTCCTAAGAAGGACACTATCTTAATACAGATAAATTAGCCCAAATAAAAGCTGTGTGGATCAGCCCTAATAAACCTTAGGATCAATGCTTTTCTTTGTTGTGTTGTTGTTGTTGTTTTTAGAATCAAGCTTTGAAAAGATCAAACTGATCTCAAGTAACACACATGCATGCCAGAACAAAAAAAAGGCCACTGCTAGAGCATCCTGGGTTCAATCCCCAGTGCCCCCCCCCCAAAAAAGTCTGGCATTCAATCAAATATTAGCAGGCACACAACCACATCCCAAAATGAGAGTAACTGATCAATAGAAATGATAGGATCAATCAGCAACAGAAATTGGGCATGGTGGTACACACTTATAATTCCAACTACTCAGGAGGCTTGAAGCAGGAGGATTGTAAATTCAAGCTCAACTGAGCAAATTAGCAAGATCTTATCTCAAAATTTTAAAAATACAAAAAGGGCTGGGGGGTGCGTAACTCAGTGATACAGCACTTGCCTAGCGTGCACAAAATGCTGGGTTCAATCCCTGGTACCACAAAAAAATGTAAAATTAAGAAAACACAGCAGAAATAAATCCAGAGGTGATAGAATTAACATTTAATGTTCTTACAGTGAAGTGGGACATTAAAAAGGACCCAACTGGAGCCTCCACAAGTGAAAAAATACTAATGGGAAAATTACAATGGATAGGATTAATAGTAGACATTATGAAACAGTTACACCATAATCTACAATGTCTAAGCATATAGCTATTCCATTGTTCTCGCCCTTGGAACATTCATTATAGTCTAGGTTTTACCCAAAACTGTGGGTTTCATGACCAGCACCAGTCCTATGGGGATCTACAGCCATTAAATTGTCTGAAGAATGTATCAATTCCACAAAACTGGCTTATGAAAAAATATTTCCTGCATTACTGCTAACTGATAAATCTGTGTTGTTTTTACCTGAAAAATCAGTTTTGCTGGCACATAAAATCCTTGGTTCACATTTTCTTTTCTTGATTGCCTTAAACATGTTATCCACTTTTCTTCTACTGTCATCCAAGTCTGATGATAAACTCATTTCTTTTCCTTTATAACTATTATTGCCCTTTTCCAAAAACCAAGCTAAAAGTTAGTTTCTCTAAAAAAAAAAAAAAAGGCCAAACTGGGAGCAGTGGCATATGCCAGTAATCCCAGATAATCCAGAGGCTGAGGCAAATTCAAAGATAGTCTCAGCAACTTCATGAGACCCTGTCTCCAAATAAAAATAAAATGAGTTGGGGACATAGCTCAGTAATAAAGTGCCTCTGAGAGGGAGGGAAGGAGGGAAGGAGAGAGGCAGGCAGGCAGGCAGGGAGGAAGGAAGGAAGGAAGGCAGGCTAACAACATTTACAAAATCCTGACAAAATTGACCCAAAATATAGGGAAGATAAAAATAACCACAATCGATACAACATTCTGCTGCCACTGCTGCCATGACCAGAACTGCACACCAGCAGCCCCCTACCAGCATCCCCCTGTCAACAGCTCCATCACCATGGAGGACATGAACCAGTACAGCCACACAGAGGAATCTGCAGAGGCATCCAAGATCAACGCAAGCAAGAATCGGCAGAATGGCAGTAAAATGTTTATGGGAGGCTTGATCTAGGATACAAGCAAGAAAGATCTGACTGAATATTTGTCTTGATTTGGAAACCTGAAGACTGAACAGTTAAAACAAATCCAGTCCCAGAAAGAGCAAGAGGATTTGGATTTGTACTTTCTCAAAAATGCTACTAGTGTTGACAAGGTTTTAGAACAGAAAGAACACAAACTGGATGGCAAATTGATAGACCCCAAAAGGGCCAAAGCTTTAAAAGGGAAAGAACCCCCTAAAAAAAGTTTTTGTGAGGGCTGGGGTTGTGGCTCAGTGGTAGAGTGCTCACCTAGCACATGCGAGGCCCTGGGTTCGATTCTCAGCACCACATAAAAATAAATAAACAAAATAAAGGTATTGTGTACAACTAAAAAATAAATATTAAAAAAAAATTTTTGTGGGTTGGGGATGTGGCTCAAGCGGTAACGCACTCGCCTGGCATGCGCGGGGCACTGGGTTTGATGCTCAGCACCACATAAAAATAAAAGATGTTGTATCCACCGAAAACTAAAAAATAAATATTAAAAAATTGTCTCTCTCTTAAAAAAAAAAAGTTTTTGTGTGCGGACTGAGCCCAGACACTTCTGGAGAACAAATTCAAGAGTACTCTGGAGCCTTTGGAGAGATTGAAAATATTGAACTTCACATGAATGCAAAAATAAATGAAAGATGAAGAGCCAGTAAAGAAATTGTTAGAAAGCAGATATCATCAGGGGCTGGGGCTGTAGCTCAGTGGCAGAGTGCTTGCCTAGCATGCGTGAGGCACTGGGTTCGATCCTCAGCTCCACATAAAAATACACAAATAAAATAAAGGCATTCTGGGGCTGGGATTGTGGCTCAGCGGTAGAGCACTTGTCTAGTATGTGTGAGGCCCTGGGTTTGATCCTCAGCATCACATAAAAATAAATAAAGCTATTGTGCCCAACTAATTATAAAAAATAAATGTTAAATAAATAAATAAAGGCATTTTGTCCATCTATGACCACAAAAAAAAAAGAAAGCAGATATCATCAAATTGGTTCTGTGAAGTGTGAAATCACAGCTGCACAACCCAAAGAGGTATAATAGGCAGCAAAAACAACAAAAAGAAGGAAGAGGTGCTGAAGTTGGTGAACAAGGTGGTACCAGGGGTCATGGCTGAGGTCAGGGACAAAACTAGAACCAAGGATTTAAAAAGTATTATGATCAAGGATATGGAAATTACAAATAATTCCTATGGTAATGTTCAGAACTATAGTGGCTACAGTGGATATGCTTATACTATGGGAACTATGGATAGGGATATGCAAACTATAGTGGTCAACAGAGCACTTACGGCAAGGCATCTTGAGAGGGTGGCAATCAACAAAATAATTACCAGCCATACTAAAAGACGGCATTGGAGAAAACAGGAGACGCTAAAGAAACCCATGTTGCCGAACAACACTGAAGATTGGTCTTCTGTTGATCTAAGATGATTATTTTGTAAAAGACTTTCTAGTGTACAAGACACAACTGTGTCCAACTGTATATAGCCACCAATTAGGTTTCTTTGTTTTTACTTTGTCCTTTGCTATCTGTGTTATGACTCAATGTGGATTTGTGTTTATAAAAATTTGGGGGGCTGGGGTTGTGGCTCAAGTGGTACAGTGCTCGGCTAGCATGTGTGAGGCACTGGGTTCAATCCTCAGCACCACATAAAAATGAAATTAAAATATTCCTAAAAAAACATTTAAAAAAATTTATTTGTATGATTTCATGTTAAACCTCAAATAAATGCTTCCTTATGTGATGGGGAAAAAAAAGAACCACAATCATGAACAAAAATAAGTAATGCTATCTATCCTACAGAGATGAAAGTCATCCTAAGAAGTCATTATAAACTTTTTACCTTAATATGAAAATTAATGTGTTTAATTCCTGACATACCGTGATATTCTAATACTCCTGACCCTACTTATATACAAAAATTTTTCCATACAGACAGATATACTTGGATATGAGAGGTAAAGAGCACCTTTTAAAATCTAATCCTAAGAAGGTAAAATAAACTACCTACATTTATCACATTCTTTTATTTCTCTATGTCATTAACCGATTAGTTGAAACCCTAAGAACAAAATTTATTATAATGTTCATACTTATACTTTTTGTTTGTTTGTTTGTTTGGTGCTGGGGATTGAACCCAGGGCCTTGCGCATGTGAGATAAGCACTCTACCAACTGAGCTATATCCCCAGTCCCATATCTATACTTTTTAATCTACTGATATTTCTAAGCATAAAGTAACAAATGTACATTCAATAAATCTGTATAGTTTTTAAAGTTTACTTTTATGCTTAATCCTTTTAAATTAATGACTAGAAAGAAAGAAAGAAAAATAAATGATGCCAAGTTTAATTCTGATGTTCTCTACAACTTTGATGGACCTAAAGGAAATTATGCTGAGTAAACAAAGCTAATCTCAAAAGGCTACATGCCATACAATCTTGAAATAACAAAAATTATAGATATAGAAAACAGATCAGTAGTTTCCAGGGCTTAGACTGTGGTAGATGGAGGGTGGGTGTGACTAAAGAGATCATTTTGGTGATCAAACAATTTGTATCGAACTCTACTGGTGATTAAATGACTAGACACATGAGACAGAATGGCACATGAGACAGAACTATGCACCTGAGTTGTACCAATGTCAATATACTGGTTTGATACTGTACCACAGTTATAAGATGGAGCCACTCAGGGAGTCTGGGTAAAGGGTACACAATGACCTTTCTATTTTCTTTGCAACCTCCTTTGACCATATTATTATTTCAAAATAAAAAGTTTTTAAAAATTGCTTCATACATATCTAATTTCATGTGCCACTTCAAAGAACCCAAGAATAGAAACTGTAGGAAATTCATCTGAGTGCAGCTTATGCAAGAAAGAGCAGGATAACTCTTATTCTTGACCCATGGTCAAAGACACGCCCTTAGCCTTACATCAAGATTGGCAAATAAATATTCCAAAGTTTTAAGAATAAAAAAGCTTTTAAAGCATCATGTACTAATTTTGATAGTTCCTTTGTTGAACTGATATTTGGCTCACTGAAAAACTACCAATCACATCAGATAAAAGCCTTTTATTGTATAAATAAAATAGTGATGTAGCTACATCTCTTAGCTGTGTAATTTATTGCCTTTTCAAGACAATAGTGAAAGAAAACAGTGATTCAAATGACTTGACACAACAATCTGAAAAAAAGTGTTGAAAAGTAAGCAGCATTATATTTATATAAAAATCAGATACCTGTCTGGCATATATCAGGCACTCCATTAAAACCTGCTAGTTACAGAGTCCCAGGCCTGATTCATCTTAATACCTATGATCAAGAAGTTGAAGAACAGTGTACTTTATAATACGTATGTATTAAAAGTATTCATACTCCAAAACCTTTCCATACTAAAACTTTCAAGCATATCAAACAAAAATAGCTTGTAGAAAACAGATTTACTAAATCCTATGAAACATCTTTCTACATATATATGTGTCTCTCACATATTATTCCTTAACTAGGTGTCAATTCTGCTTCCAATACAAAATCTCTAAGTAAGAAATTGAATGCTTCACTCTCCAGGTGGGAGAGCCATCCCAATAAGATAAAGGTAAAGTCTGTCAGCACAAGATCTGCATCCACAATGTGTATCTGCAAGGATCCTAGGATAAGACAACAGCATTGATTCCTCACATTTAATAAACAATTCTGAAGCTAGGCACAGTGGGGCACACCTGGAATCCCAGCTACTTGGGAGGTTGAGGCTCCTGCTAAAACAGGAGGATCACAAGTTTGAGGCCAGCCTGGGAAACTTTGTGAGACTCTGTTCAAACTAAATAAAAGGGACTGGAATGTAGCTCAGTGGTAGAGGACCACTGGGTTCATCCCCAGTACCCAAAAAATAAATAAGCAATGCTGGAGAAACTGTATAAATAGGGCAGCAATCATTTTTTTCATGGCATTTAAATACCTGAAATACCCATAATACATTTTCCTCTATTCAAAATCTAATCTCTTCACTTTTCCTAGGAGGCATTTTGGAGGACCTCTTTTGTTGAGCAGTGGAGGAGATATGATGGTATTGGGGATTGAACCCAGGGCCTCAAGTTCCAGAGACAAACTTGTGATCCTGTTTCAGCCTGGGGTTACAGGTGTGTGCTACCACAGCCAGTTTGGAAGATTTCTGAATAATACTCAAAATGTCTAGGAAGGGCCAAAAACAATGTATCACACTGAACAGAAATCAAAAGAAAAATAACAAGTGCTCTAAGACATAAATGGTGCCTCATTTTATGTATATTTGCCTGGCTTGTCACAGGCTCTTAATTATTTATTATACTGGTTTTACACCAAGATGCTAAAACTCATATTTAGTAGTTACTAAATTTTTTTTCTACAATTTTTATTACTAAGAAAATAAAACTTCATTAGGTATGGTTCTTTACTTCAACAAGTTTATCAAAATACATAACCACAAATATAAAAAAAATTTCTTAAAAAGAGTTTGTCTGAACCTAAAGAGTTCAGTAATAAATTATCTTCACCTCTTCCACCCACTTAAAAAGAGACTAATAAATAAAAGGAAATGTTTAAACAAAAGCAAAAATCAAAAGAATAACAACTACTACACCAATTCTTGACCCAATTTCTTGTGCTTAGTTTTATCTAACATTATACCATTAATAACAATCCCATCATCCACAATGCTTAGCTTTATATCCAATGGCGCTCAACACCTGATTAAGAGGGAAAATCAAGTAAAGGCAATAACACCTCAATACGAATATCTATGAGCAACTAACTACTGCTTACAACTCCCAGTGAAAGGTCACATACTATGTAAGACTATTCTAATAAATAGATTACTGAATATTTTAAATGGTTAACCTCAGGGAGGGGGGAAAAAAAAAACATGTATATACCACAAAATATTCCAGACACTTTTTTGCTGGTAAAATGGAGTTCCAAAAGTAGTTTTTCCAAACCATTAACAAACAAGATTAGCTTAGGGGTAAAGAATCATTCACAGAAATATTACTATTATTACTTGATAATTTCCTGACAAGTTTATAATTACCTTATTAAATCAAACATTAGACTCTAAAACCAACATTATTTCCTTAGGTTTCTGAAGTGAAAATCTGCCCACTCCTCTTAATAAGACCAGTCATAAATATAAAACAAATATTTCAAATTAATTAACTCTTATCTCTCCAGAAACACAAACACAAGTTCCCATAAAATGTGAGGGTTTTTGCAAGCCACAATAAGTTACCACATGTCCTTTCATTGTTCCCCCACATAATGAACAGAACATCTCAAAACTATCAGTAACAAAGAATGGTCACCAAGACTTTGTGGTGTGATGCAGACTTAGTGAATAGGAAAAATTTTTGCGTAACTAGATCTCAAGTTTATTGCACTTACAAAGAACTATAATTAAAATACAGCCACTCACTTTCTACAAACCAGCAGTAAACGCTGTTACATCTTAAGTTACAGAAAATAAACCATTTCTCTAACATGGCAAGAACTGACATCCTCTTATATATCCCAAAACAAACCCTTAAGAGAAACTAAAATACAGAGGCAGAAACACACCAAGAAAAAGTAATGTCAAACCTCACCTGTATATCTGTTTTCAGCCATTTGGAGTCAAGTCGAGCCTGGGCAGCCAAACAGAAAGACTCAGAGGGCATCTTTCCTCCAGCTGCCTCCCAGTTATCAGACCTACAAGTAAAACAGAAACGTTGAAGACCTAAAGCTTTTTAAAATTTCACAAAGAGCCTCAAGCAAGGTTTAATGCTGTGGAGAGAAAAATGGCAAGAAGGGAGAGAAGAATTGGGGGAGGGGAGTGAGGATGAGAGATAAGAGGGAACGATGGAGAGGAGGAGGGAGGAGAAAGGAAAAGCCTACTTCCAATATAGGTAGGATTCTTCAGGTTTTTGTAATACGTTGGCGAGTCCTTGAGAATGGACGGTCATAAGAGACCAAAGCACAATGTCATCCCCCTTCCTTTAATCCAAAAGATATACAAACACAACAGAAGCCCCTCATTTCAACGACAAATGACACTATCATGCATCTGTCGCTTTAACACCAGACCAGTGCGTGGTGCGTGAAACAAACTAAACAAAAGTCACATCTGCAGAAAAATCCACAACATCACTTAGAAATGAAAAGCCAGCCGAGACCGCACCGCTGGCGGTTCGCGCAGGCCCAGGTCCCAGCTGCCGCGCCAACGCCCGCCACCCGGGCTCGGCCGCCCTTCCGCCCCAGGCCGGCCCCGCCCCGCCGCCGGCCATCCTCGCGCCCCGGACACCAGGACCTGACTCGCTGCGGCCAGGCAGCCTCGCCCCGCCGGCGTGCGGGAACAGCCTTCAAGCCGCAGCTGGCCCCGGCCGGCGCTCGCTATCCCGGCGCCTCTCGCGGCCCGAGGGGCAGGCTGACGCGCGACTGCCGCCCCCAGCACCCAGCCAATCGCAGGAAATCAACCCCGCCAATACAGCCAATAGGGAAGAGGAACCCCTTCGCTGCTCCACCCAACTCTCCTGCTTCCAGCAATCCTGCTCATCTTCCTTCTAGGGTCTCACAGGCTGCGGCCAGGGCCAACCGCAGGTCCCGGGAGGCGGGATTTCCGCCCCACGCACGCACACGGTCCGGTCCCGGACTTCGCTTAGTGTTGGAGAGCTCCTGGGACTCTAGTAGACTTTGGACTGACCTTCGGCTGAACTTGACCGTGGCGAGATCTACACTTATGAGGATACCCCTGGTGAGAGCAGCTCTACCCTTCAATAGCTTTCTCCTAATCTTGAACCACTAACAATTGAAATCTAATGCCAGTGACTGAGAACGCTGAGGACGGAAGGATCTCAAATTGGAGGTCAACCTCAGCAATGTAGCAAGAACCCGACTCAAAATATAAAGGACTGAGGATGTAACTCAATGGTAGAGCATCCCTGGGCTCGATCCCCAATACATAAAAAGAAAGAAAAATGAAATCATACTAAATATGTTCTCTGATCGTAATGGAAATAAGCAATCAACATGATGACAGGACAGCCTTTAAACATTTGGAAATTAAGCACTACATATCTAAATAATCCATGAATTAAAGAAGAAAACGCAAAGGAGAAAATATTTTAATTGAAAAAGAGTTAAAGTACGCGTCCTGTGGGCGGAACAGTAGTAGAGCTGCTTGCTTAGCATGTGCCAAAATAAAGAATACAGTATCAAAATGTGTACTAATGTTGTAAAGTGAAATTTATGGCACTAACTGCTTCTGTTTAAAAAAAGGGGGGGGGAGGTCTAAAATCAGCAATCTAAGTTTCCGTTTTAAAACACTAGAAAAAGAAGCAAAAAATTGACCCTTACATCCAAAGCAAACAGGAGGAAATAACAGAGGAACAAAAAATGAAAGAAATTGAAAACAAAAACTACAGGAAAATAATACTAAGAGCTGAACCTTAGTATTATTAGCTGAAAAGACCAAAAAAGTCCATGAATCTATAACAAAGCTGAAAAACACGGAAAACACACACACAAATTACTTCTATAAGAATGCAAAAAAAGATATCACTAAAGACCCCACCAACTTTAAAAATATCGTGAGGCAATACGAGGAACAATTAATTCTATGTACATAAATTTGACAATTTATATGAAATGGACTAATTACTTAAAAGCACATCCTACCAAAATTCACTCAAAAAGAAATACATAAGCTGAATTAGCATATGTTGAATTTCCCATTAAAAACCTTCCAAACAAGGATAGGGGTGTAATTCAGTGATAGAGCACTTGCCTAGCATGTACAAGGTCCTAGGTTTGATATTCCCTACCACAAAAGAGGGAAAAAAAAAAAAAAACTACAAAAAAAAAGAAATATCCAGGCTCAGATTGTTTCGTTGGTCAATTCTGGCTCTACCAAATATTTAATAAAGAAACAATAATTCTACAAAAACTCTTTCAGAAAATTGAAGAGAACTAAACATTTTCATTCTATAAACTTAATATTACCCCAGTAGCAAAACCAGAAAAAGACATTACAACAATATTTTATACCCTTCTTATCCTCATGAACTTAGGTGCGAACTTGCTAGCCAACTTTGAGCAAATGGATTCTAATAACCTACAAAAAGGATAAGTTATCACAACTGGGGTTTATCCCAAGAATTTCAAAGTGGGTTTACCATTCAAAATTAAGCATAACTCACCATCTCAATAGATGCAAAAATGCTTTTAACAAATGCTAATATCTATTCATTATAAAGCTCTCAGCAATTGAGGGAAAAATAGGAAGAAAAGGAAACTCCTCAGCCTGATAATGCACACCTATGAAAACCTCAATCCAAGCCAAACAGTATTGATAAAGAAGAACAAAGTCAGAGGAGTCATATTTCCTGATATTAAAGCCTACCACACAATGACAGGAAACAAAATAGTGTAGCACATTTATAGGATAGTTTTTATAGCCAGTAGAATAGGATAGAGAACACGGACCATAACCGGAATCAACCGGTCAGTTGATTTTTTACAAGGGTGCCAAGATCATTCAATGAGGAAAAAACAAGTCTTTTCAACAGACAGTGCTGGGTGAACTGAATATCCACATGCAAAAGAATGAAGCTGGACTCCTACCACTGGACTCCAAAATTGGTCAAAGATATAAACAGAAGAGCCGAAAGTATAAAACTTAGAAGGAAACATGGAAAGAAAGCTTCATGATATTGGATTTGGCAATTTTGGCAATGAGTCTTTTAATATGACACCAAAAGCACAAGCAAAAAAGAAAAAATTGAATAAAATTTTGTATATCCCTAAAGCAATTTGGGTCCCTGCTTCTCACTGATTTACACACACCTCAGAACTCTCTGTGACTTACAGACTTTCATCAGCAACATCTTTAATATTTTTTCCATTACTGGGAATTGAACCAGGGACACTCTACCAATGAATGACATGCCCAGCCCTATTCTATCTTTTATTTTAAGATGTATTGTTGCTAAATTGTCAAGGCTTTCGATCCTCCTGCCTCAGCATCCAAAGTAGCTGAAATTACAGTTTTGTGCTTTCTAGTATTCTCATCATATTATTGTTCTGATGAAAAATCTGTTGTCCTTTGTGGAATACTGTGGCTTTTTATTATTCCACATCCATATATGTTGGCAAAAGATCAGACAACTATCTTCCTGACACTTCTAGACCTGTTTTAGTCAACTTTTGCATTACTGTGACCAAAATACCTGACAAGAACAACTTAGGGGAGGACAAGTTTATTTGGAGTTCATAGTTGCAGAGGTTTCAGTCCATAGATGGTTGACTGCATGGCTCTGGGCCCAAGATAAGGCAGCATGTCATGGATTAAGGGCTCAGTGAAGGAAAGCTGCTCAACTAATGGCAGGGTGAGAAAGCAGAGAAGAGGAGAGAGGGGACACAAGACAGATCTTTCCAGGGCAGGTCCCCAATGACCCACTTCCTCCATCCATGCCCCACCTGCCTACAGTTACCACCCAGTCCATTCAAACTGGGATGGACTAATTAGGCTTCAGCTCTCACAATTCCATCATTTTACCTCTGAACATTCATGCATTTACAGGAGTAATTTTTGAGGGATACCTCATATACAAACCATAACAAGATCATTATTCCACCTGCTTCCTATTAAATAAAGCAAAAGACAATTTATTTGAAATGCTTGCTATCCGATTATACCACCCTCTGCTCCTGATTACAATAATCCACAGTCCTTCCATCACTTCCCCACATTTGCTAAAGATTTAGCACTTGACTCATGACCTTTTCCCCATAGCTATTACAGATATTACCAAGGACTTTCATTTCAAGGAAATCACCGGCCAGTTCCATCAGCTTTTAGTTCTTTGCTGCCAAACTTTCAACCATCTTGTTTACCACCCAACCTGAGCCACTCACCACCAGGATCAGTCCTATTCACCAAATCACCTTGAAGATCATGATTGTGAGTCTCCCACTCTTCAATTACCAAATCTCATCTTTATAATTCATGTCTTCTGGTAAGTATTCCAATGATCTTTGACTCCTCTAGGGGAACATTGACTTGCATCCTCACTTCCCTTTTGTCAATTTAGATTTTAGATTTTGCAGCCTGGCATGTCCCTTGTAGACTCTCTGGTCACCTTTTCCTCTCTGCCTCCATCATACTTGCCTGGCACACCTCAAGGCCAGATGAATCCACTCCACTCAGTTTGAATGTGGCACAACTGCTGAGGCTATTGAATACCTATACAATACCCTCCTGGGGCTGCACAACCATTTGGTGCCCAAAATACAACAGGCCTGAGATAGCAAAGTAGAGAAATGGAAGAACACCCCAGAAGATGGATTAGCCCATCTGCCTCCAGACTCTCAGGTTAGAAGAAATTAAACAACCTGCTGTTGTTATTTACACACAAAAGCACTCCAACTGATAAAACTGTTTTCACCGTGAAAATTACTACTATGAATGTATCTATAGTTTCTCCCTTCCCTTCTATTACTGAAAATAAAGCATCCAGCTTTTAGAGGTAGGCAATCAACTCTACTAGTGTGTTTTGACTATCTCCACACCTGTCAGTGACTCTGCTTGGGTATTAGTCCCTGCCTAGCCTATTCTGCTGTATCAGTTCAATCATCTTGTAAACATGCTATGAAGAATCTCCATTAAACTGGAGTGGAGGTGTAGCTCAGTGGTAGAGCACTTACCCAGAATATATGAGGTCCTGGGTTCCAACCCCCAGTACCATAAAAAAAAAAAATCCCTTGAATCCTGCATTCCCCTCCAGAAGTTACCCCTTTTCTCTGTTTTTATATAACAAAATTCTTTTTCAAATGGTCTCTTCTTTCTATCTTCCCTTACCACACAGGCTTTGTTCCTGCCACTTCACCAGAACACTTTTGCCAAGGTTACTAATGACTTGGTCCAATCTCATAGCAGTTGTCAGTCCTCACTATGTTTGAGCACCCAGTAGTAATGTTCACCTTTGCTCATACCTTGTTTTCAGAACCCTTTCTTCACATTTCCAGGATTCTTCCCATGTAACTGAACGTTCCTCATCAGTCTCCTTATTTCCTGACCTTGCCTATTGGAGCTACCCAAGCTTATTCTTTAGTTCTTCCCTTATCAACACCCCAGAAGGCCTAATCTAATCCTATGGCCTTCAATAAGTCCAAGTTTAACATATTTCATTAAATCTAAGATGCACAGATGCCATCGTTTTCTTGATCTTACAAAAAAGATGTCAAAAGACTACACTGAACTGGACTTGGTAGTACACTGGACTTGGTAGTACACACCTATAATCAGCAATTTGAGAGGGTGAGGCAGGAGGAACGTAGGAACTTAACAAGAAGCCTCAGGAATTTAGCAAGACCCTAAGCAACTTAGGTATACCCTGTCTCAAAATAAATAAATAAATAAATAGGACTGGGGATATAGCTCAGTGGTATAGATCCCTGGGTTTAATCCCCAGTATCAAAAAATAAGGAATATGCCATATGCCAACAGCCATTGATAATAGAGTGCATCCTAATTTCAGGAGTTTTAAAATATGGAAAATGTGTACCTCATAAATGAGGAAATAAAGTTTGTAGATCTCTACTTCTAACTTCCATAGTCCTATATCTAATGACAATTCTGCTTCCTTTTCAGACACATGGAAAGAGTGTATTTCCCCTTAAAGTGAGTCAGTGCTATTTCAGTAGGTCATATGACACTTCTGGGCTAGAGAACTGAGCTGCTGTTATGAAAATATCTGAATCAGTTTTCCATTATTTTGACAAAATAGCTGAAATAACCAAAGTATAAGGAAAAAGGTTTGTTTTAGCTCACAGTTCAAAGGTTTCAGGCCATGGTCAGTTGGCTCTGTCATTGTTGGACCTGTGGTAAAGCAGAACATCATGGTATGAGTGCATGGTGAGGCAAAGCTGCACACCTCATAATGGCCAGGAAGCAGGAAAGGAAGGGGTCAGGGTCCTAATATCCTCTTTAAATGTGTGCCCCCAGTGGGCACTTACTCCAACTAGGTCCCACCTCCTAAAGGTTCTACCAACTCCAGATAGCACCACAGATTGGGAGCCAAGTCTTTAGCATGTGGACATTTGAGGTGCATTTAAAGTAGCAAATTAAGATGATTATTATAACTCCTAAGGTATCCACTGTGAAAATAACTCAAAATTATATTGTAAAAGAAATGATGGGCTGGGGATATAGCTCAGTTGATAGAGTGCTTGCCTTGCATACACAAGGCCTTGGGTTCAATCCCCAGCACCACAAAAAATAAGTAAATAAAAATTTAAAAAAAGAAAAGAAATAGGCAAGGAAATTAAAATGGTACAATATCCAATTTATGTAAAATGTCAGAAATTGAGGGACCAAAAGAAAATCAGACATGTTGAAAGATAGCAAAATTACAGACTTATGTTCTACATTATCAGTAATTGCATTAAATATAAATGGATTAAATTTTCCAAATGAAAAGCAGAGACTTACTTCAAGGATTTTTTTTTAATTTTATTTTGTTTTATTACATTATAGATATACATAATATTGAGGTTTGTTTTGACACAATTATACAAGTATTCAGTCCCCAGTGCTTTCCCTTTTCCCTCCCACCCCCCTCCCTGTTTCCCAATTCTTTTTATAAATATATTTTTTTTAGTTGTTGGTGGACACAATAACTTTACTTTATTTTTATGTGGTGCTGAGGATTGAACCTAGTGCTTCAGGTGTGCCAGGCAAGCTCTCTACCACTGAGCTCCAGCCCCAGGTCCCCAGTTACCAATTCTACTGATCTTTCTTCTGTTCATAGTTTTTAAAATTAGTGCATTATGGATTTACATAAAGGTAAAATTCACTGTGATATATTCATATATGTATATAGGAAAGTTTGATCAGATTCATTTACCATTTTTCCCATTTCCCATTCTCCTCCCTCCCCCTCAATTCCCTTCCTTTATTCCACTGCTCTTCTATTTTCATAGGAACACAGAGTTTTTTTTTTTTTTAAAGAAAACAAAACATAACCCAACAATGTGTTATCTATAAGAGATGTGTTTTAGATTCCAACATGCAAATAGATTAGAAGTAAAGGGATTTTAAAAATACCTTTCAAACACTAACCAAAAGAGCTCTATTGCCTTACAACATACCCAAAGTAGCAGGGCAAATGGATAATGGACTGGAACCTCTCAAATCATGAGCCAAAATAAACCTTTTCTCTTTGTAATTTGATTATCTCCGGTAGTTACAATAATAGAAAGCTGACTAATATACTTTCCAATTCATGCTGTGAGGTCATTATTACCCTGATATCAAAATTAGTCAGAAATAAATTATAAGAAAATACAGAGCAATATCACCAGTGAATATGAATACAAAAGTTCTCAAAAAATGCTAACAGAATCTGGCTGCATATGAAAAGTATTAAATGCCATGACTAAGTAGGATTTATTACAGGTATGCAAAGTGGTTCTCAACATACAAAGATCAAACTACATGTAGTGTATTAACGTAATACACTATATTAATAGCAAAGAGAAAAGAAATGTGATCATCTTAACAGATGCAAAAAAACAGCATTTGACAAAATCTAACACTCATTCATCATTTAAAAAAGAAAACCTGTTGGACTGGGTTTGCAGCTACCAGTTAGAGCACTTACCTAGCATGTGTGAGGCACTGGATTTGATCCTCAGCACCACATAAAAAATAAATAAACAAAATAAAAGTATTGTGTCCCAGTTAGAGCACTTACCTAGCATGTGTGAGGCACTGGGTTTGATCCTCAGCACCACATAAAAAATAAATAAACAAAATAAAAGTATTGTGTCCATGTACAACTAAAAATGCCTAAAAAAAAAAAGAAACCCTCTAAAAAAACTTTGAATAAAAGGGAACTTCCTCATCCTGACAGAGGGCATCTACAAGAGTCACACACCCAACATCATAATTAATGTCAAAAGACCAAAAGCTGTGCTGGGGCTATAGCTCAGTGGCAGAGCGCTTGCCTAGCATGTGTGAGGCTCCAGGTTTTTATCCTTAGCACTGCATAAAAAACTAAACAAATAAAGGCATGCTGTCCATCTACAACTATTAAAAAAAAAGAAATTTAAGAAAAATGGTAGAGCACTTGCCTCACATGTGTGAGGCACTGGGTTCAATCCTCAACACCATATAAAGATTAAAAAATTAAAAAATAAAAATACTGTGTTCATCTGCAACTAAAAATACTTTAAAAAAAACCCAAAAGCTTTCCCACTAAGATCAGGAACAAGACAAAGATATCTGTTCTTGCCACATTTAGTCAATATATTCATTATGAGGTTCTAGCCAGCACAATTAAGCGTGAAAAAGAAGTAAATGGCAACCTGATTGGAAAGGATAAAGTAAAAACATCTCTATTTGCAGAGGACATAAGCTTTATATAGAAAATCTGGGGCTAGAGTGTAGCTCAGTGGTACAGTGACCAGCTCTACAAAAAAAAAAAATCTGGAAAAATATGCTAAGCAATTTATTAATGCTAATGAAAGAATTCAATAAGATTTAAGGATCCAGGGTTAATATAAAAAAAATCAATTGTGGGGCTGGGGTTGTGGCTCAGAGGTAGATCACTTGCCTAGCATGTGTGAGGTACTGGGTTCGATCCCCAGCACCACATAAAAATAAAATAAAGATTAAAAAATCAAATGTATTTCTATATGCTAGCTATCAAGGATTTAAAAATTAAATTAGAAGATAATTCTCTTTTAATGTCATCATTTGGTTGAGGGCCACACAAAGGAACTCTCTGGCTAGGTGTCTCCCATACAGCTGAGTGAGATCTGGAGAACTGAACAGCCTTAAATGTATAAGACTAGTACTCTCAACTGCTGAAAATCTTGGTAGAGCACACATATTGTTGGCAGCAGACGTTACACTAAAACATTACACTAGGGGGCAGCAAGCTATCAGCTTGGTAGATCACATACCTCACCAAAGGGCAGCAAACTTTTTCTGAAAAGAGCCAGGATGGAAATAATTTGAGACCTAGCTATCCATCTGATCACTGCAACAACTACTCCACACTGCTATTTTAGCATAAAAGTAGGCAGAGACACTACATAAAGGAATGGGTGTAATTATATTCCATAGTATCTTTATTTTTCCAAAAAAGACTGAGTGCGAAATTTGGTCCACAGCAGGTAGTTTGCTTACTTCTAAACTACATTTCAGATATAAAACTCTAAAGGAAAGAAGCAGAGTATCTCCTAGTTGAATAAGAGTTCCCTTACAGGGCCAGGTCTGCTGCCAACAAGATAGTTCTTGACCTAGGAAGTTGTTTCCTGGGAATTAAGTCTCTATTAATTTGTTACACTGCATTTGTTTTATGTCCTTTGCTATTTATCTTATATTTAACAATACACCAAGTATAAAAACAAAAACGACTGACAGCTTTATGCAATCAAATGCATTTAAATTTTAACTCCCACAAGGAATCTTTCTTCTTCTTACCTTGATTATCACCTTTGCAAAATGTTGGAAATATTTTGAATCCACCCATATCAAAAATATATTCATACATTTTTCCTGTTCTTTTTTAATATTTTTTAGTTGTAGATGGACACAATGCTTTATTTTGTTTATTTATTTTATGTGGTGCTGGGGATCGAACCCAGGGCCTCATACATACTAGGCAAGTGCGTCTACCACTGAGCTACAATCCTAACCCCATTTTTCCTGTTCTTAAAACCCACCCCACAGATTCCCCACTGTACTTCATGAAACACATCTCCCTTGCTTTGGCTTCTAGACCTGGGGGTCCCCTGGTGTTCCAATTTGTATGATATGTGTGTGTTGATTTACTTTTATTTATTTATTGTTAGTTATTTTGAGACAGAGTCTCCCTTCATTACCCAGACTAGGCTCAAAGGATCCTCCCACCCTCTCACCCTCCCTAGAAGTTGCAACTATAGGCACATACCATCATGCCCGGTTTGTAGGTCAATTTGGAACAGATTATCCCAAGGCCTTTTTCAGCTCTAAAAACCTGTTATTCATTAGTTCACGTACAGGCCAGTATTACTGGCTGTGGTTAGAAATTATAGATTAAGTATCCAAGACTCACCTTGCCCAGCACCTGGTAGGCCTTGCCTCTTACAAAGGCAGAGCTACTACATCCCACTCTTCAAGGATCAGGCTTGCCAGGGGCTGACTCAGTCCTCCTCTCTAACTTGCATGCTTGCTCTCTAGGATGGGACTAAACATTAGCTTTACAAATCTAGCTGGCTCCATAGAGACCCTGAGGACATATTGGGTCATCTTAGTAGATGACCCCAGTCAAAAAGGCTATCTCTAGGGAGCCTGGTCCCTACTCAAAAGACCCAGAGGCCCATAAACCTTGACTAGAAGGTGACTCCTTCAGGAATGGCCTCTCACCCACCCCAGCTTCCCTCATGGGAAGAGAGCCGTCTTGGGGGGAGTATGGCTATGAGGGACTAATGGTCATGGGTGACCAATGTCCACCAAAAGCTGATCTTACTCTGCCTCTTCTCTGTGTAAGTATTGCTCCTCTTGGTGTTCATGTGAGTTGCTTCTTTCTTGGTGACCATGACATCTGCATACTGGAGTGACTTGACATCCTGAGACTGCTGCTCCTGGTAGTGGGCACTATTGATTGGCTGTTGGACACTTTTATTATGCATTCCGTTAAGAATGTGATAAGCAGGAACCAACCAGTCATTCTTCAAGAACTTTATAACTCTGCTGACTCAGTGCATCTAGAGAGAACCAAGTTGAAGCTCTTGAAGGCTAAAATCAACCAGAACATGAGACTTTAGAATCAAGAAAGGTGTGAGTCCTGTCCTACTACCCTTAGGAGGCTTAATCAGAGTTTGCAGGCCCCATTTCTTTTATTTGTAATATCTTTTAAAAAATATTTTTTTTAAGGGTTGGGGCTGTAGCTCAGTGGTAAAGTGCTTGCCTCGAATGTGTGAGGCACTGGCTTCGATCCTCAGTACCACATAAAAATAAATAAAGATAATGTATGTTCATCTACAACTAAATAAATAATTTTTAAAAAAAATTTTAGTTGTAGAGGGACACATCTTTCTTTTTTAATTTATTTTTTAGTTTTTTAGGTGGACACAATATCTTTATTTTATTTTTATGTGGTGCTGAGAATCGAACCCAGTGCCTCATGCATGCTAGGCGAGCGCGCTACCACTTGAGCCACATCCCCAGCCCCACATCTTTCTTTAATAATTTATTTTTTATGTGGTGCTGAGGATTGAACCAGTGCCTCACACATGCTAGGCAAGCACTCTACCACTGAGCTGCAGCCCCAGCCCTTGTAATATCTTTTATGGTAACAGTGTTTATCTCAACTTCGGTACTTTAATTTTATTTCAATTTGCTGTTTTTGTTAAATTCAGATAAGGGTAATTATAAAAAATACAAGTAACAATAAATGTTGGTGAGTATGTGGGGAGAAAGTCACTTTTCATATATTGCTGGAGGGACTGCAAATTGGTGCAACCACTCTGGAAAGTAGTACAGAGATTCCTTAGAAAACTTAACGGAATTATCATTTGATCCAATTATTCCACTCCTTGATGTATTTTTCTTTTTACTAGTAAATTGTACTGATTAGAGTTCTAAGCCATTTTCTTTCATATAGAGATGAATCACTCCTGATTTTAGCTTCAATTTGTTTAAAATGAGAGAACTTAGAGCACTTGAAAAGCAGTTTTCTTCAAGATTTAAAAAATTTTTTTTTGAATTTGACTCACTCATATCTGATAGCATTTTTTCTTCTTCCACCTTTATTTTTTTTTAATTTTATTTATTGATTCTTCTCAAAGAACTTAGTTTTCATTGAGAAAATAAATCTGATCATATTACATAATTAGTTATTATTTACTTTTAATACCTGCACCTCAGATAGACCATTAATCTCCAGGTTATATAAAAACTAAACAAACAACAAAAAACCCCCCAAATAACCCAATCAACAAATGGACATAGGAACTGAACATGCACTTCACAGAAGAAGAAATAAGAATGGTTAAAAAATATATGAAAAAAATGTTCATATATAATTAATGTTAAACATAAACAAAAAATGTTCATATATAATTGTTATTAACTACTTTTCATCTGATCATATTATATAATTGTTATTTGTTATGTATTGTATAATTATAATATATAACATAAATTGTGATGTATTACTAATTTTTAATTTATTAATAACAATAATGAACAAAACTAAAATGAGTTAAGTTTAGGGAAAACAAATTCCTTTGACAAAACAGTAGTGCTTCGGTGAATTTGAGAGAAGCATCAGGGGTTCAGAATGTGGAGAGACCCTGCCAGTGTACTTTGTAGAGAGCTTTCTGAGTGCTAATAAATCTAAAAACTAGGTAGAGTCCAGTTAAGTGAACTGATAATGTGTTGCTAATTGTTTTCCAGTAAAGTTGTCACCTGTTAATAGCTATGTAATATATTATAATAAAAATATATAAATATATGTAATAAAAATATACATTTAAACATTTAAAAAAATTCAGATAAGGGTTTTTTGTTGTTGTTGTTGTTCATTTGATTTGTCTTCGTGGTGCTGAGGATGGAATCCAGGGCTTGGCACATGCTAGGCAAATGCTTTACCACTGAGCTAGCTACATTCCAGCCCATACAATAAAGTTTAATCTTTCTAACTAACATACTGTTTGTGCCTTTCCATTTGATAAAATATGTCTATCCTTTTACCAGATACACACATGGAAAAATGTCTGAGTGGATTTCTTAATAGAAGTTATTTTGGGGTAATGGAACTGGGGTGATGTTATGGTTGTTTTTGTTTTTGTTTTGACATTCATTAAATTTATTGAATTAAGAAATAATGGGAACCAACACACCTAGAGCTCCCACAGATCTGTCTCTTGCTTCAACAGTGTTTAGATGGAATAGACCTTTTCTCCCAGCTTCCAACAGCCTTCCAATCTGATCTCCATTTGCAATTTCTGGGACCATCTTCTCACCCATCTCCTGCTCCCAGGACCAGCCAACTCTATTTTTTGTGGTTAGCTCCTTCTTGACGACCAGTCATGACCTCCCAGATCATCAGAATTATTCCACCATTATTCCACCTCCCAGATTCATCAGAATTATTCCAGGTGGAGGCTGCTGTCAATCAGCTGGTCAATTTGCATCTGTGTACCTCCTATACCTACCTCTTTCTGGGTTACTATTTCCACCGTGATGAGGTGGGCTCTGGAGAGTGTGGGCCACTTCTTCCATGAGCTGGCTGAGGAAAAGTTATTTCAGGATGTTCAGAAACCTTCTCAAGATGAGTGGGGAAATACCTTGAATGCCACAGAAGCTGCCTTAGCCCTGGAAAAGAACCTGAACCAAGCCATTTTGGATCTTTATGCCTTAGGTTCTACATGTACAGACCCACATCTCCATGACTTTCCAGAGAACGCTTCCTTGATGAAGAAGTGAAGCTCATCAAGAAGATGGGGGACCACTTGACTAATCTCTGGCGAACCCCCAGGCTGGCCTGGAGGGGTATCTCTTTGAAAGATTCACTCTCGAGCACTACTAGAGGTCCCAGAGCGCAGTGGCCCTTGGTGGAGCTCCTTTGTATCTCCTGGCATCAGGGCTTTGGCCTGAGTCTCTCCCTCTAACACCTAGGCAGCTTTTAACCACCATGGAACCCCTCACAAGCATTGGACCAAATAAAAATTAAAAATTTTCCAGCAAAAAAAAAAAGTAATAGTAGGGGGATGCAGGTATTGCTTTCTGGTTGAATGTACCAAAAAAATAAATAAACAAATAAATATAATGGGCATGTGTCTTTTTGCCAAAAGTGTTGAAGTCAGTTTTTCTGCATTAGCAGTAATTAGTAAATTAAATAATTTTATTATTTTGGCAGTGCTGTTGCTGCTGCTTTCACTTGCCTACTTCTCTTGAGATTAGTAATAGAAGTTATTGTTTACTAAGAAACACTATTTATGGGACTGGGGTTGTTGCTCAGCGTAGAGCACTCACCTGGCATGCATGAGATGCTGGGTTCAATCCTCAGCACCACATAAAGTAAAAATAAAGACATGTGTCCATCTATAACTAAAATATATATATATATATATATATATATATATATATGAAACACTATTTATATTGAAAAGTATATTTTAAAAGAATAAGCAAAGTCAGGAACAGTGGTGCACACACCTATAATCCCAGAGACCTGGGAGGCCAAGGCAGGAGGATTTCAAGTACAAGTCCACCCTCATCAATTTAGTGGGGCCCTAGCAACCTAGCAAGACTCTGCCTCAAAATAAAAATAAAAAAGGTCTGGGGATGTAGTCCAGTGGTAAGCACCCCTGGATTCAATCCCCAGTACTAAAATGGAGGAGGCTAAGAATAAGCAGGGGCTGAAGCTGTACCTCAAAGGCAGAACATTTGCCTTGCATGAGAAAGACTCTAAGTTTGATACCCAGCATTGCAAGGGTGGGGGGGACAGAATAAGCAACTTCTTCATACCTACTTTAAATAGCCTACTAGGATGACAATTTTTCTTTTTAAACCAGAGAACAGTAAGTTTCGGTGAGAATGTGGATAAATTGGCACCCTCTACCTTGCTAGTGGGGATGTAAAATAGTGCAGCTGCTGTGGAAGAGTTTGGCAGTTTGTCAAATCTAAACATAGGATTATCATATGACTCAGCAATTCTACTTCTAGGTATATATACCCAACAGAATTTAAATAAAGACTCAAACTTACTTTCATTCCAATGTCCATTGCAGCATTATTTATAATAGGCAAAAGGTGGAAGCAACACAAATACATTAACAGATGAATGAATAAACAAAATGTTGCATATTCATATGATGGAACATTAATCATAAAGGAGAATGAAATTCTGATACATGCTACAACATGAATGAATCCTGAAATAAGCTAAGTGAAATAAGCCAGTCACAAATTGTCCTATGATTCCACTTACATGGAATGCCAACAACAGGCAAATTTGTAGAGACAGAAGATTAGACATTATTACCTTGGACTAGGGTGAAGGGGCCTTGGGAGTGAGTCCTACAGAGTTTGTGTTTGGGGGTGATGGAAAAATTTTGAAAGAGGTTAGAGGTGGTTACAGAACAATGTGATATAACTAATGCCACTGAACTGTACATTTAAAAATGGTTAAAATGGCAAATTTGGTTTTACTTATATATTATCAAAATTTTAAAAAAGAAGCAATGAACTGGGCACCATGGTGCATACTTATAATTCCAGTGACTCTGGAGGCTGAGGCAGGAGCATTAAGTTTGAGACCATCATGGCCAATTTAGCAAGACTCTTGTCTCCAAACAAAACATTATTAAAGGGGGAAAAAACAACTAATGGATACATTCATTCAGTATAAAAGTTTTCATAAACAGTATGATTTTATATTGCTTCACAAAACAATGCCATAGAGTTGCAAAAAAGGTTTAGATTCTTTAACCTGGTACTTTAAAAATTTAAAAAGATGCTCATTATAGTATTTATAATAGAAGTAGAAAACCTACCAACCAACAATATCTGATTAGACAGATTAATTCATTTATGGAAATCATGCCATCATTAAAACAATCATAATTATGTAGCAATATGAAAACTTGATTATAATATTAAATAGAAGAGAAATTTTGTGTGTTGCATCGTGTAAAAGTATGTATGCGTGTGGGAAAACACCTAAAGTAATAATTACGTGAGTGTTGTGGACTGAGTAAGTTTAAAATAACTTTTCCTATTTTCTAAGTTATCTAGATTTTCGATGAACTTTTTAAAAATTTAAATGAAGAAAATTAAATAGTATGATCACAAGCTCACTGCTGCAAAGTGAAAATAGCTGACTTCAGAGAGTAAAGAATTCACCACATTGGGGTGGGGCGATCCCATTTGAGTTTATACAGCTCATTTGTGTCTCTCCAACTGGAGGTCTGGGGGGCAGTGATGCTTGCGAGGGCTGCGTTCCACTGCCGCTCTTCCCGTCCCAGATACCGCATGGAACACACTCTTAACAAATTATTTGCTGTTTATCGAAGATGCAAACTTAACTGGACGTCCTGTATTTTTATTTCCTAAACTTGGGAACCTCACCTCCCCGCCACCCACATACAGCCCGGTCTCTTAACCCCCTCCTCACTGCATTCCCATCCACCTTTCTCTCCTCTTTCCACCTAGCCTGTTTCCCCTCCACCCGCCCGAGACTCCGGGACTCCGGGCCCCACCCGCTCGTCTTAACCTCCGTGCAGCCTAAGCCCTTAGCCCAACCCCGCTGTGCCTAGGGTTCCCTATCCCACCCCCAGCCCACAGAACCCCCCATCTTCAACTTAACTAGCTCTAGGCTTGCGCCACTCCATCCTCCCACAGAGTGCGGGTTTCCCGCCCGAGCCCGAGGACCCTTGGCCCCGCCCCTGCCCAATTTCGCTGATCCTCGTCACCCCCGCCCCCGAGCGCCGCGGATCCCCGTATCCCCCCACCCCCAGCAACCCGGCCCCGTTGGGCGCGGCGCGCAGGCGCAGGCGCGGGCGGAATGGGGACTGCAGCGGCGGCAGCGGCGGCGGCGGCCGGGGAGGGGGCGCGCAGCCCGAGCCCCGCCGCGGTGTCGCTCGGCCTGGGCGTGGCCGTCGTGTCAAGCCTGGTGAACGGGTCCACGTTTGTGCTGCAAAAAAAGGGCATCGTGCGCGCCAAACGCCGAGGTAGGGAGGGCTGTGGGCCGTGCTGTGGGTTGGAGGGGGGCGGGGAACGCGGCCGGGCGTGGGTGGGGGTCGTGCAGTTTGGCTGCGTTCAGGTGGTGGCTCAGCCTGGCTTCTGCACCTGAGCCGGAGGCGAGCCTCGGAGGGCTGGAGACTCCCGCCCACCCAAAGCGCGGGCATGGGCGCGGCCCTACTGTGGGTTTGGTACCTGGGAAGCGTCTCCTCCGCCACAGCGTCTAGGTCCTCCTGCAGCTCGCTAAACTGCCCGGCAATCACAGGTGCATACGGAGACTCTGTAGTTTTGCTGCCGCCACCGTTTCCTTCTTTTTCTAGCGACCGGAGAGACCTCGTTCACTTTTATAGGGGTTCTCCGGATGACTTCTCTTCTTGTTACCAGACCCTTTTAACCCCCCACCCCCACCCCTGCTGCCTTGCAGCCCACTGACCATGCCCTGGCTGGAGTCCAAGCTTCCCGGTGGCCCACACCCATCCGCTACCATGGAGATTTTATATGATCCCCGAGGTGGTTGGAGATGAGGGCCTGCCTTTACCATGGTCCACGGCCTGGGATGTGCCTGGGAAAGCAAGACCTGAAGATTTTCAGCTCTGCAGTGGCGACGCCAGTGCAGAGAAGTAAGAGGAGTGCCATGGACCAGCAGGCTGTTTAGACAGGCCAAAGAGGCCTCTGTTTTCAGAGTCAAACAAAAGTCTCTTCTTTCCAGTGGCTTCTGCTCTGGAGTCCTTGATTGAGTCATCTCTGGTTTAGCCTTGAACCACCTGAATACATGTGATCTTCAGTGTGACGGAAAAGCAGACTTGAAAACAAACCCAAAAGTGTGCCCACTGGGCAGATAGGCCACCAAATACCAGCTTTACTGGTGAGGAAAGCAAAAGGTGGAACAGAGTCCTTCCTTCTGAGTTACTCTGTGTGGAAAGAAGCATGAAACAGTTTACTGAATACCAGGAGATAGCATGCTTTGAAGTAGAAAATGAACGTTGTTTCTAAAGGGAGTGAGAAAGTCTTATGGTTGTTAGTAATCTGTTGAGACTAGAATGAAGAGTTCTTTTGGAAAGGAGTTGGTTGCCAGACCATAGTTTTGAGAGGAAGTCAACTAATAGTTCAGATTCCAGAACACAGGTGAAACTTTGAGTGCTCTGGATGGTGAGCCAGAATTACCTTTGGAAGGAAATAAATGGCCTGACAATCTCAAGTGAAAATATTAAGTCACAGATATTTGTTTAAGGAGGTGAACTTCCAAACAAAAGCATTACAGTCTCCATGTAAAACCTAAATAAAACCAAGAATGAGTGCCAAGGATGCAGATGTGTCCATTCTAAAGTACACTCACACATCTGGCAACTAAACTTTCTTCAGGGAGTGCCTGTCAGTTTGACAGGTGTTAGGTAAGGTGTTTGCTGTGACTCAGAAATAACATGTCCTTGATAGGATGGTACAAGAAGGATACTTCACCTGTGTGACATCCTCCAAGATCCCACCATCCCAAAGTAACCCTGAGAAACAAATGACACTAATAACACCAACCTGAACTGAATAATGTCTTACAGAATACCTGCCTGGTCTTCTGATCAAGGTCATGAACTGTGAGAAATTATCACAGCCAGGAGAAACCTCAGGACAAATGCCACCAAATTAGTGGTGACATTAGGGGAAAACAAAGGAAATCTGAATGTAGACTTTAGTAAAAACAAATTAAATAAACCAATTATCAACTTAACCTGAATGTGTTAGCTCAGCTCAGTTTATGTGTTTAAGGGTGAATAAGAAAATAAACACAAACCTTTAAAAAAATAATCATGATAGGAACTTGGGATATAGTAAGTGGTAGAGAGCTTGCTTAGTATGCACAGGGCCATGGATTTGATCCCCAGGACCTCAAAAAAATGAATCAACCAAACAACCAAATAACAACAAAAAACATGGGAGTTACAGGGGAGGGACTTGGTGCTAGAGAGCAGGCTTACCACACTTGAGGTCCTAGATTTGATCCCCAACATCATATTAAAAAACATAAACATGATGGATACTCTTATTTGTCCCTATATACTATGTCTTTAAATTAATAAAAGTGAAAATATAGTATTTCATTCATCCCTAATTACCACCAACTACTACTGATTTTCGTTAACCGGGTTACTCATGGTGGTAAAAGGCAGACATACAGTCTTGTTTCAATATGTCTACTTTGACTTGTTCAACAGATAGTTACAAAGCTCCTATTATGTGCCAGATACTGTTGTAGGTATTAAGGATACAGTAGTTTCAAAATCTATTCTTCATAAGGCCCTTTTCTGTATCCGCTAATAAGCAGCAGAGTTGACCACTAGGAAAGAACTGAAATGGAGAAGGAGGTAGGAAAAAGGAGATAACACAAGAAATAGAGAATCAAGTTATTAGGTGAAGGGAGACCTGACCTATGGTTTCTTACACTGTAAAAAGCTATGTCTCACTGAAAGTTTAAACCTTAAAATGAATTGCCTGTTGGTGGCATTTCCAGACAGTCTCAGCTTTAGGAGAGCCAAATTCTGGTTGTAGTCCATCTGTTGGAAGGTTTGGGGCTTGACTTCCATTGTGACTGGCTTTCAATCTTACTTTTTTAAGGACCTTCCCAGTGAATCAACCAAATGCAACTTGGGTAGACAAGGGAGTGCACTCTGCAATACAGGCTCAGGATGGGACCATCTAGCTTCCTTGCTGTGTCTTTGAATGACGTGTCGGCAAGCTGGAGCTGGTCAAGGGGAGTGCGGGTCCAGGTCGTTCAGTATATTTGTCTTTCAAGGTATTCCTGGCTTTGGTTCTAGGATGCCCGCAGGTACCAAAATCTGCAGATGCTCAAACCCCTCATTTTATAATGGTACGTATTGCATATAACCTATAGAATCCTTCAGCATACTTTAAATCATGATAGATGACTTATAATAACTAATACAATGTAAATACTGTGTAAATAGTTGTTACCCTGTATTGTTCAGGGGAATAATGACAAAGAGGGAGGTTTGTATGTGTTCAGTGCTGGGAATTGAACTCAGGGTGTCGGGCATGCTAGGCATACTGAGCTAAGACCCCAGGCCCCTTATTTATTTATTTACTTATTTGGTGCCAGGGATTAAACCAAGGGGCACTTAACCACTGGGGCACATCCCCAGCTCTTTTTTGTATTTTATTTAGAGATGGGGTCTCACTGAGTTGCTCAGAGCCTTGCTAAGTTGCTGAGGCTGGCTTTGAACTCTCAATCCTCCTGCCTCAGCCTCCCAAGCTACTAGGATTATAGGCGTGTGCCACCATGCTTGGCCACCTTATTTTTTAAAGAATATTTTTCACCTGCAGTTGTTTGACTCTGTGGGTATAGAATCTGAGGTTATGGAATGCCAGCTGTATAGAATGTCCAGTTTTGGAACCCCATGGAAGCAGGGCTTCCCTAAGAGAAACTAGTAACCACTAGATGGGAAGGCATTTGTACTATCAATCTGTGTTAGCTTTCTGTTGCTGTGGATAATACCTGAGATAAACATCTTAAAGGAAAAAGTTTATCTGGGCTCACAGTTTCAGAGGCTTTAGTCCCTGGTTGTTTGGCCTGGTTGTTTTTGGCCTTGGTGGCACAGTATATCATAGCAGTGCAAGTGCATGGCAAAGGAAGTCTGTTTACTTCTGGTGGCTAAGAAGTGAACAGAGAAGATAAGCCCAGGGTCCCAATATTCCCTTCAAGAGCATAAACGCTTCCATGACCTAATTTCCTTCCACTGGGCCCTACATATTAAAAAATTCCACCACCTCCTAATAGCATCAAAGACTGGTGACCAATTCTTTAACATATGGGCTTTTGGGGAACATTTAAGATCCAAGCATAACACATTCTAAATAACAAAGATTCTCCAAAGAATATCTCAAAGATTAACAGTATTTATTTAGAAATATTAGTTCATGGGAATACACATGCTATAGTGAACTGAGTTAATTCAAAGAGGATGAGGCAAAGGGAAATTTTTAAAGGTGAAAAGGGAAACTTTTACATATGATATATGGATACAAAATTTGTTGGTTTTGGAGACCTGAAACAGGAATTGGCAATAGCTTGTTGGGTTTGAGGTGCCCTTGTTGGCAAGCGTTCTATCCAGAGCATCTTGTCCGAAACGTTGTCTTAAACAATGCTAAAGATAAACTTCATTGCAGAAATCTGCAAGGAGTGCATGAGATGGATGGGTGTGTATAGAACTAGAGAAAATCTATGGTGGGGCTTTAGAAAGTTCTTGAGAGGGTACTTATCTTATATAAGCAGGCATGAGCCCTCCCTTCCTGGCTCCAGTTCTGTCTGGGTATGACAAGAACAATCATCTTGGTTTTAATAACTTTCATAATGATAGCGAGCAGAGGCTGGTTGCTGGGAGGAGGGGCTGGTTGTCAGGCTATGCAAGAGAGCTGATGGACAAGGGTCAATGGCTGTCCTGGAACAAGCTTCCCGGAGACAGCCTTGGCAAAGTTGGGTGCTCAGGTACTTGCTGGAGTCTTTTAATAATTAGAAAATTAACTTGGGGGCTGGGGATGTGGCTCAAGCGGTAGCATGCTCGCCTGGCATGCTTGCGGCCCGGGTTCGATCCTCAGCACCACATACAAAGATGTTGTGTCTGCTGAAAACTAAAAAAAATAAATAAATATTAAAAATTCTCTCTCTCTCTCTCTTTAAAAAAAAGAAAAGAAAATTAACTTGGTAAAATGCTGTAGAGCAGGCTGAATCAGCTTATCCTTAAACAAAAATCCATTTCATCAAAACCATGATGAAATAACCACCTCACATCCCTTAAGATGGCTGTTGGTAAAAAGATGTAAAACAAGTGTTGGCTTCGATGTGGAGAAATGGAAACTCTTGTGTATTGCTAATGGGAACGTGAAATGATGTAGCTGGTGTGGAAAATAGCATGTTTGTTCCTCAAAAAAAAAAAAAAAGATTAAATTTAGAATTACCATATGATCCAGCAGCTTCACTTCTTGGATTACCCAAAGAAAGCAAAAGCAGAGACTTGAGATATTCGATTTGTTCATAGCAGCATTATCACAATAGCCAAAATAAGGGAATGGTCCTTCAAGTTTTCATCAACTGACTGATGGTGTGTTTTCCATTATTGTATCGACACCTGGTATTAAAAAAAAAAAAAAAAACAATAAAAGAAAAGGCTTATTTTGGCTCCTAGTTTTAGAGGTTTCAGTCCATGGTTGGTTGGCACCATTGCTTTGGGCCTGTGGCGAGGCAGAACATCATGGAGGGCATATGTTGCAGAGGAAACTGTTCACCTCATAGCAGCCAGGAGATGAAAGAGGGAGAAAGGAAGGGAACAGGGTCCTCCAGTTCCCTTTGGGGCACACCCCCAATAACTTAAGACCTCCCACTAGACTCCACCTCTTTCTTTTTAATATTTTTAAGTTATACTTAGACACAATATGTTTATTTTGTTTATGTATTTTTATGTGGTGTTGAGGATCGAACCCAGTGCCTCATATGTGTGAGGCAAGCGTTCTGCCACTGAGCCACAACCCCAGCCCCTAGACCCCACCTCTTAAAGATTCTACCATTTCCTGATGGTCACTATAGGCTGGGGAAGGAACCTTCAATGCTTGGATCTTAGGGTAACATTCCAGATCCAAATTATAGCAGATAGATAAACAAAACATGATCTGTACCCACAAGAGAATATCATTCAGCCTTTAAAAGAGGGAAATTGTGGCACATGTTGCAACATGCATGAACCTCAGGAACCTTATGCTCAGTTAAGTAAACCCATCACAAAAAGACAAACGCTGTATGATTTTGCTTGTATTAGGTACCCACAGTAGTAAATTCATAGAACAGCAGAAAGTAGAAGGGGAGCTACCGGGGGCTGGGGGAAGTGGGAAAGGAAGAGTTGGTGTTGAAGGGGGATCACATTTCTGTTTTGTAGGATGACAAAGTTCTAGTGAGAGGTAGTGGTGATGCTTGTGCAAGTGGGAGTGCTGTTAACACCATTGGACAATCCACATAAAAACGGTTAAGATGGCAACTTTTATGTATATTTTATGAAAATAAGAAAGATTCTCTTCAGATTCCATGGTCTCATCCCTGAGAGGAGCAGTGCTAATAAAATGCAGTTACACAGTGGAGACACTTAGAAGATGAGTTGTCTTAAAGTAGCAGCTGAGGTCCAGGTACCCACTTCTAGACCCCAAGGCTTCCCCACTTTCATGAAGGAGGGCATCCCTGGACACATGCTTTCTTGCTGCCTTTTCTGTCAATCCCTTGCTCTTGATATAGACAGACTCCTGCTAGGGACATGCAGAACCCCCCTGCCCCCACAAGGAGGGAGACAGACAGCAGTTAGTTTCTGCTGCTTCTTTGACCTTTCCAGACCCTGACAGATGGAGCTGTTTTCCTCTCTGTGTTTCCTTGGCACCAGACTTCAGCCCACTCCTGTCTCCTGAACCTGTGGGATGATGGCTTGTCCACTTGTTTTCATTCCCCCTGGATCTTAACTCCTCTACAGAAGGGCACATGTCCTGTCCACTGGGAGGCTCGTGGTAAACATTTGTTAATGGTGTCTAAATAACCCTGAGTAACCATTGCATAAGGGGATGAAATCAAACCTCATTTGTTATGAAGAGATTTCAGAGTTGTCTTCAGGTTACTCAGAGCTGACCTCATTTACCTGTAGCCTCTATTGGGTAAAAGAATCCAGAGTTACTGCCAGATCTGAACATTTGTAACCCTGTTGTCTTTATCTATCCTTGAGAAAAGATCATGCATAAAGAATACAGAGAGAATTGGGTGTCAGGAGGGCTTGAGTGGCTCCCCAGCCTGTACTGTTTTACTTGATGCTATTTCCATAAGTGAGGATAAAGACGGCTGCTATGTGGTAAAGACTGGTGTCCCACCCTTGTGCTTCTGTCATGGTTCGGGGACTGACTGGCTCAGCTGCCAGCTCTTGCTTGGGGTCTTTCAGGTGGTGACAGTCCTGTAGTGGCTGGGGCTAGACTCCTCTCAGAGCTTGAACTGACCATATAGGCTGTCTTCTTCACTTACAGGTCTGGGAGAGAAGAAAGCCAGGGCCTTGCCGAGCCCCTTCCCTGCCTTCCTCCCACCTCCCTTTCTCTACATGGCCTCTTTGCCCTTGCTGTTTGGTCTTCCCTATCGCAAGGTGGTCTCAGGGCAGTCGGAACCCTGACAGGGTGGATAGCTTCCCCTTGACCACGCCTCCCAGGGCTGCACTAATCCCTGGAATGCCATTTCTGCAACATTCTTTTTTTTTTTTTTTTTAACCAGGGATTAAAGCCAGGAGGGCTTAACCATTGAACCAAATTCCCAGCCCTTTTTAATATTTTATTTAGAGACAGGGTTTCACAACGTTGCTTAGGGCCTTGCTAAGTTGCTGAGGCTGGCTTTGGACTTGTGATCCTCCTGCCTCAGCCTTCCAAGGCTTTGGGATTATAGGTATGTGCCACCGCTCCCAGCGTCTGCCATGTTCTTTTGGCTTGTTTGGGGCCAGTTCAGGTTCCTCATAGATACAAATGTATAAGGACACACATTGCAGTAGGTGTGATACAGAAGAGGTAGTTGAGGGCTGGAGTGTGTGCCTGATCACAGGCTCTGGTGGTAAAGGGATTTGAACCTAATTTGGGATGATCGATCTTCCTTCTTTCCTTTCTTCTTTCCTTCCCTCTCTTTTCCTCCTTTTTTGTTTTTGGTGCTGGAGATCGAACCCAGGGCCTGTGCATTCAAGGCAAGCATTCTACCAACTGAGCTATATCCCCAGCCCCTCCTTCCTTCTTAACCTATCTTTCTTTTATTCTTCCTTCTCTCGTCTCTCTCTGCCTATTCCATTACACTCTGGGTTCCATTCCCAGCAACTCCCCAAAGGTAGTTACAGTACAGTATGCATATAATATAATTAACTTCTCAGTCCTTTAGTTAAGCCCTCAATGATTAATCAATTCTTTTTATGTTTTAACCAGAAGGGGCTGGAAAAGATCACTCTTTCACAAGGGAAATACTCAGTACCATTCTCCCAGATACTTCTAGGCTAGGAACCTTGAGAGTAAACTGGCTGACATTGCCTAGATCAGTATGAGGAGACTCAGCCCTCACAGAGACAAAGGTTCACCTCGCTTGTTCTGCCCCATCAGAGTGCTTTGATGTTGTATAATTATTTAGCAGAGTGTGTCATGAATTGCCAGTTCCTGGGAATAGTCATATTTTTTGACAAGCATTTCTTTTTTCTCTTTTTTTGTAGTTATAGATGGACACAATACCTTTATTTTATTCATTTATTTTTATGTGGTGCTGAGGCAAGCATTCTACTACTGTTTAAAATCTGGAAAGCAAAGAAAACTATGAATAAGAAAGTGAAAAGTATTCATCACTCCACCTTAAAATAGCCACTCTTTCAATTAAGTTGCATTGGTTTCTGATCACATCAAAAATACTTTATTTCAAAATTGAATTTCAGTGAAACAATGTTGTGTACAAAATATAACAAATATGTCGAGTAGAGATATAAAATAAACACCACCCATCTGACATGTAAGAAATATATTTCCTTTATATTCCTTAAAATCATTTAAAAAATTTTTTTTTGGTTGTGCTCGGGATTAAGTCCATGGCCTCGTGCATGTTAAGCTTATACTTAGCCACTGAGCTACAATCTCTAGTCTCCCCACATAGTTGTTTTTTTTTTTTAATATATTTTTTTGTTGGGGGTGGGGTTGCAGCTCAGCGGTAGAGCGCTTGCCTTGTATGTGTGAGGCACTGGGTTCGATCCTCAGCACCACAAAAAAAAAACATAAAATAAATAAATAAATAAATAAATAAAGGTATTGTTTTAGGTACAACTAAAAAAATTTTAAATATATATTTTTTGTTGTAGATGGACACAAAATACCTTTATTTTATTTTTATGTGGTGCTGAGGATTGAACCCAGTGCCTCACGTGTGTTAGGTGTGCACTCTACCAATGAGCCACAACCCCAGCACCCCGACATTACGAAGTAGAGAGAAAAGTGTAATGGATCCCATGTGCATACCCTCTACTTTAGCAGTCATTGAACTTGACCAATCTTGTCTATACCCCACTATCACTCCTACCCCATCCCAAATAATTTTTTTTCTTTTTTTGGTGCTAAGGATTGAACCCAGGGCTTTGCTCATGCCAGGCAGGCATTCTACCACTGTGGATTTAAAAAAAAGAAAAAAATCCCATTTCATCTACATATTTCAGTATGTATCTTGTCTTTGTTAAACACAACCATGGTACCTTTAGTGCATCTAAAAATTAACAGTAATTTCTTTTTTAAAAGCTATTTTTAGTTGTAAATGGACACAATACTTTTATTTTGTTTTTATGTGGTGCTGAGGATTGAACCCAGTGCTTCACACGTGCTAGGCAAGTGCCCTACCACTGAGCTACAACTCTAGCCCATGGTAATTTCTTAATGAACTTATATGCCAGTGTTTATATTTCTGTGATTATCTCATAAGTTTTCCCCAGCTTATCTTTTAGAGTCAGGATCTTGTAAGACTCAAACAAACATTACAACTGGGTGGTCCATCTCCAAGTCACGCACCTTAAAATGAGACAAGATACACGAACGGATCCTCTATATGCCAGTATCTGTACTGTAGTTGTGTGTAGTCTTGTCATGGGCTCACCCTTCCCCGTTTTTAAACTTTCTTTGAAAACACATCTAGTGGTGTTATGAATGTTACTGTTCCCTTTTGTAGAGCACGGGTATTTCCCATTTTTTTGCTATTATAATATAATAAATATCCTTGTATATAAAATTTTTGAGTGTTGAGTATTTCTTTTGGATAGGTCCCTGGAAATAGAATTTTAAAAGTGATGATATTTTAATAAACTATACAGATACATTGCTGTGTTAGTCAATTTTCTATTACTTTAACAATTGCCTGAAACAACTAACTTATATAGAGAAAAGTTCTATTTTGGCTTGCAGTTTTAGAGTTATGGCCTATGTTTAGTTTACCTCATTGCCAGGAAGTGAAAGAGGAGGAAAGGAATCCCATTGTCTCCTCAAGGGTATACCATCAATGACCTGAAGAGTTCCCACTGGGGCTGGGATTGTGGCTCAGCCGTAGAGCACTCCCCTAGCATGGACAGACCCAATCCTCAGCACCATATAAAAATAAAGGTATTATGTTGTGTCCATCTTCACTTAAAAAATAAATATTAAAAGAGTTCCTTCTAAACCCCATATCCTAAAGACTTCACCACCTTTAAACATACAGGCATTTGGGGGATATTTAAGCTCTAAACTATAGCCGTGGTCAATTTGATTTCTAAGAATATCATATCTATTTTCATTCTTGCCAGCACTGCCTGAGAAAGGCCTGTAAAAATATATTTTTCATCATTTTGAGTTTTCTCTGCTATAGTCCTTTCTAGTATGATGATTGTAAGCTCTTTATCCTAGATTATTCCGTTCACATCAACAGAGCACACTAGTCCAGGTAAAATACCTGACATCTATCTGTCATGGAAATGGGAATCTGCCACTTTGGCTTCTCTGCCCTTGGGATGGGTGGGACAGCCTCTGTCCCTGGGATGGGGAAAGGGAATCAGAAAACTCTTCAGTGGTTAAGGCAAAGAGGATGGGGTTGCCCTGTGAGGGCAAATACCATGTCTTGTGAGTCTTTGTATCCACTGATGATTGTTCATTGATGATTCTCAGTGAAGATTTGGTAGATGGATAGAGTAAAGAAACAGAATACAACTATTGCACCAAGCATCTCTGGAGGTATTAGGAATAGTAAGGAGAATGTATTAATATGTGCTGAATTCTTACTTGAAACACAAAAGGCCGTGTCTTATATAAACTGTGAGAAGCTTAAAGTGACTAGTTGTTTGTCATCTTTGGGCTAATCCAGAAATTCAATTAATTAAAAAAAATTTTTTTTTGATAGTTGTGTATGGACAGCATGCCTTTATTTTGTCTATTTTTATGCAGTGCTAAGGATTGAACCCAGTGCCTCACACATGCCAGGCAAGTGCTCCACACTGAGCTACAGCCACATCCATCAACTAATGTTTTTATTTAAAAAATTTTTTATTAAAGTTTTTTTTAATGGGCTGAGGATATAGCTCATTTGTAGAGGCTTGTCTTGCATGCACAAGGCCCAGGGTTCAGTCCCCAGCACTACCAAAAAAACATTTATATCTTTAAGCCAGTTTATTGAAATTTGTTTGACATGTATACATTTGCATGAGTGTGGGGATGAGTATGTATCTGTGAGATTGTCATCAAGAAATTTAACTACTGGAGCTGGGGTGTAGATCAGTGGTAGAGTGCTTGTCTGGCATGTGTGAGGCCCTGGATTCAGTCTCTAGAGTAGGCTGCACATATCTGAAAGGGATGATTTGATGAGCTTTGAAAAATGAACACTTAGTTGCAACCAAGACCTCAGTAAAGTAGATCATTGCCACAGCCCTAGAAAGTGCCTTCGTGTCTTTTCCCATTCTGTCTTCCCTCTGCTATGGTATCCATTATTCTGATATCCATTTGCATATATTGAATCAGTTTCACTTATTCTCAAAATTCATATGAATTGAATCATACAGTATGTATCCCCTGATGTCTACTTGTTGAGTGTGGTTTGAAGATTCATCATGGTGTGTGTTATCTACTAGTAGTGAATTCCTCATTATTGCTAAGTAGTGTTCCATTGTTTGAATATGCCACAGTTTGCTTATCCATTCTCCTTTTGGTGAATATTTTGTTTCCAGATTTTTGCTATTTGAATAAAGCTGCAATGAGCATTCATGTGTGTGTGTGTATACACACACACACACACACACACACATATATATATATATATATATATATATATATCTTTTTATTTTTAACTTTATGGCATGGGGATTGAAACCTGGGCTTCACATGCTAGGCAAATGCTTTACCACTGAGCTATACCCCAGCCTCTCTTTTGGACTTAATGTTTTCATTTCTCTTGGATAAATACCTTGGAGTCATAATGCTAAATTATAAGGTAGATACACAATTAAATTTTAAGGAACTGCTAAATATTTTCTCACTACAGTTATACCATTTTATACTCATTAGCAATTTGTAACAGTTTCAGTTGCTCCATATTCTTTCCAACATTTGGTCTTATCTGTTTTTTTGTTTTGTTTTGTTTGTTTGTTTGTTTGTTTATGGTGCTAGAGATCGAACCCAGGGCCTTTTGCATGCAAGGCAAGCACTCTGCCAACTGAGCTATATCCCCAGACCTGTTTTTTTTTTTTTTATTTTTATTTTATTTAATTTTTTAGGTGTAGTTGGACATAATACCTTCATTTAATTAATTAATTCATTTTTATGTGGTGCTGAGGATCAAATCCAAGTCCTCGAATGTGCTATGTGAGCACTCTATCACTGAGCTACAACCCCAGCCCCATGTTTTTGTTTTTTAATATCTTTTTAGTTGTAGATGGACACAATACCTTTATTTTATTTACTTATTTTTATGTGGTGCTGAGGATCAAACCCAGTGCCTTGCATGTGCTAGGTGAGTTCTCTACCACTGTGCCACAACCTCTGCCCTCTTTTTTACATATTTTTTAAGTCAGGACATTCATTTCAAAGGACATAGTGATCCACTCCTCTTTACTATTAGCATTGACTTCTGTTGTTGCTGTTAGGAGCATACACGAGTGGGGATGATTTCCACGCTGTAATTAAATACATAAATTAGATGACTATCTGCATTTTTACACTAGAAAGCTGTATTTTAAATATATGTTACACACATTTATAACTAAATGGTAGGTCTTAGAAGCCACAGCTCATCTGTACAGTGTCACTTCCAGTTGATTTTATCATCCTAAATCTCTTTTTGTATTTGCACAAATACTTCTTTGTTTTATAGTTCAGCTGTTACAAACAACCATGCAACTCTTATTTGGCAACCAAGGTTTCCAATGAGAGAAAAAGCCCTGAGAATTTTGCTACTGTTAACCTCTGTAGCCCACCCTAGATGGGACTGAGTGCAATATGAGGTGTGAGTATATGAAAACAAACAGAAGGTCCCCAGCCTTTCTCAATTCCTTCTCTCCCTGTTCTTGCTAAGACCAGAGACTTCAAGAGTAAAAGAGGACAGGTGATAACTGGAAAGATGAGAAATACGGATGAGGCTTAAACAGGTACCTCCTGAGAGTGCCAGCTGAAGACTAGGGGCTTTTAGGGATGATTACCTGTGAGAATAGAACTGTGAAGAATCCCAGTGGTTTGGGGGCATTATAGGGAGTGCAGGCTCCCAGCAGCTCTTGGTTGAAGAAAGAGGAGGGAATGTAGGACAATGAGCTCAGCGAGGAAGCTGGGCACCATATGGTTGGTACACACTTCTGTGCTCTTCCTTCAGGACAGAGCATAGGACTTGCTGCTGGACTGAGTTCCTCCTGGACCATGTGCTTTGATACACAGCTAGGAGTGTAGGCAGATATTGGGTTATGGAGCAGGTATCTAGACCCAAAATTTTGACTAGTTCAATATCTATGGAAGCAGAAAAAAAATTAAGCCTAACATTGGCTTAAAAGGTAAGGGTGACCTGAATAACTTTTATACTTCAACAACTCCAAGTTCCTGCTTGGGAGCATGAGTTGGAGAACATGTAATACTTGGAACTTAACAGAACCCTATGATAAAGAGAGAAAAAAATTCTGTCACTTCCTCATTCCTATGTACCTTATATTCCAGGTTTTTCCCATTTTGGTAACATAGTCAGTTTCAAACCACTGAAAGCATGTATTATATGATGATCAGTGGCATGGAGAAAACCTTGGAAGTGAAAAGGGAGAGTCCTGGGCCCCATTGCTCTGACTACTGATATCCTTGGGCCACCTTTGATTGCAGGAGGGTCACTATAGGTCATCTGCTCCCATGACTTTAAAAGAAATCATAGGTAGCTGCTCCCCATGACTTTATAAGAAATCATGCCCAAACCATGTTCATCACAACAAAAGGAGACACTTTTTTCTCTTCCTTGCCTTAAACATAGACTCTAAGAGGAAAGATTGTGATCACTTCCTCAATTCTAAAGTCCCTGTTATCTTTTAAAAATTATATATAGAACATTAAAAAGCCATTGAGTAAATTACTATGTAAATATTCAAAGTGTGCTTCAGGATACTGTAGTAGGATGAAATATGTTAACAGTTATTTAAAGTAGTGAATAGGAATATCTACTTATATACAAAAGAAAGCTGGAGGGGCTATACTAATAACAGATAAAGCAGACTTTAGAAAAAAATTGTTACTAGAGATAAAGGGAAGATACTTTATAATAATAACATCATCCTTGCAGAAGGACATATCAATTGAAAATATACATGAAGTTTTGAGGGTGAAGTTAATGGTAGAGTGCTTGCTGAGGCTCTGCATTCAATCTTCAGCACTATACACACACACACACACACACACACACACACACACACCACGTGCAGCTAACAATAGAGCCCCCAAATACATAGAGCAAAAACTGACATGAAGAGAGTAATAGGCAGTTGAACAATAATAGTTGGGAACCTTCCTGCCCTTCTTTCAATAAAGGATAGTAAAATTGCTATCCTTTATTAGATTAATAAGGAAATAGAGGACTTGAATAGCTCTATAAGCCAACTAGACCTAACAGACTTCTGTAAAACACTTTATCTGATAACAGCAAGATGCACCTTCTCAAATGGACATAGAATATTCTCTGAAAGATCATATGCAAGGCCATGAACAGACATCAGTTAGTTGAAATTATACAAATTAAATGCCCCAACCAGTTTTGTTACTCAGCATTCTGTTGTTGTAACAAAATTCTTAAAATGATCAATTTAAAAAAGAGGAAAGGTTTATTTTTGTTCACAGCTGTGGAGGTTTCCATCCATGGTCAGTTGGCCCTCTTGCTTTGGTCCTATGGTAAGATGGTATGTAATAGTGGGAGGATGTGGTAGAGCAAGCTGGTAACCTCTTGGTGGCAAGGGTACAAGAAAAAGAAAAGAGAGAGGAAGAGACCAGCATACACCAGTCCCCTTCAAGGGCAGGCCAGCAGTGACTTAAGACTTCTCACTTGGCCACACCTCTTAAGGGTTCCACCATCCTCCGTAGTGCCAACTAGACTGTGACTAAGCCAAAAGGAAGACTCAAAGTCTAAAGTCAGGAATCGATAAAAAGATATGCTATATGCCCTTTAGGACAATTTCCAGAGACTTTAATCACTTTATTTATTAATGATGGAGTTTTATGGGGAAACTGGTTCTACCAGGCTTTTATACTAGTATTCTGGAGTGGTTCTCATGACCTGTCACTATTCAGCATGCATTTTGGGGGTGTAAATAGCCACTGTGTGGTTAGCATACTCAAGAAATACAACATTAGGAATGAAAAAAAATTAATGTTGATTATGTACTGATGGCTGATAACTGTTCTGCAGTGTTTATCATGCAGGCTTTGCTAAACTTTTGAGTCATGGGACATCCTGAGGCACATTTGCATCATACACACTCACAAGGGCCCAAGACAGGAGCCCCAGCAGTGTCAGGCCTCTTCTTCAGCTGGAGCCTGGCAGCAGAGGCAGAGCATGGCTCAGGGCCTGGATACACAGCTGCAGCCTGCAGGTGGCTCAGCTGTCCTACTTAGAAGCCTCATTTACCCAGTGTAACAGTCACAGAGGGAGCTCCAGAAGGCATAGTAGTCATGGCTGTGGGGGCACAAGCAATGGAATGGACACCACAGGTTCACAGGCCTCTATTCCAGGTGCTGTCTGCCCATCAGAGGTCATTTTTTGCCATATGTGCCCATTGCCTGGCAGCATGGCTATTGACGTTTTGGAGCCAGAACATGAACTATAAGTCAAATTCTCACATAGAAAGAGAGGAGTTTCATTAATCCTTTATCTATAGTAGTCCGTGTTCAGATTTTGCCAGTACCCCAGTTCTGTCCTTGATGGCAACCTATTCCCGCAGTCTTGCCTCAGCTGTTGCGTTTAGTTACCTTGGATCTTCTGTTTGTTTTAACCTGTGATGGTTCTTCAGTCTTTCTTTTTCTTCATGACCTTGCTGGTTTTGAAGGATGAAGGACAGCTGTGAGACAGTTTAGGTTTGTCTAATGTTTCCTTGTGATTGGTTTCAGGCTGTGCCTTTGGCAGGAGTGTGGTGGATGTTCTGTTAGGTTCTTCTCAAGGCACCCACTCAAGAAGCACTTGATGTCAAAATCCCATCGCTGGTTGTTTTAGTCAGCTCGTTCACTGCTATGACCAAAAGGCCCGATGAGAACAATTTTAAGGAAGAAAAGTTTATTTTGGGGCTCACAGTTTCAGAGGTCTCAATCCAAAGATGGCCGACTCCATTCCTTGGGGCCTGAGGCAGATCATCATGGCAGAACGGTGTGGTGGAGGAAAGCAGCTCAGACATGGCACCAGGAAGCAGAGAGCGAGCGAACTCTGCTCAACAAGGACAGAATATAAACCCCAAAGGGGCACCCCCAGGGACCTGCCCCCTCCATCCATACCCTTCCTGCCTATAGTTATCACCCAGTTCATCTCTATCAGGGAATTAATTCACTGATTGTATTAAAATTCTCATAACCCAGTCATTTTACCTCTAAACTTTCTTGCATTGTCTCACACACATGAGCTTTTCTTTCTTTTTTTTTTTTTAAGATTATGATTCTTTTATTAACAGGGGTTTTGGTCATTTGAACCAAAAATATATATATTTAAGGGGGTCTTTGTTTTGCAAGGCAATCAAACACTTAGTGCACGTATGGTTTCTGACCTCAAACATCTGTTGGGTCACACATGAGCTTTTCTTTAAATTTTTTTTTTTTTCAGCTGTAGATGGACACAGTACCTTTATTTATTTATTTTTATGTTGTGCTGAAGATCAAACCCAGTGCCTCACACATGCTAGGCAAGCATCTACCACTAAGCCACAGCCCCAGCCCTCACACACGATCTTTTGGGGGGGCATCTCGTATCTAAACTGTAACACTGGTGATGTTAACTGTGACCATTTGGTTAATAAGTTGATGTCTGCCAGACTTTTCTAGCATCAAAATAACTTTTTCTTTTTGTGATTAATTAATAAAAATAAAAAGGACCTATGGAGGTGATTCATTGACAATCTTGTTCTGAAACAAACAAGATAAAAATATAGCAAAGATATTTTTTGCAACCAACACAGGCTGACCTAAGAAAACAGATGCTTTCATCGGCTTCTTTTAGTATCCACTGATTCTTTCCTGAATCAGTTTTTATTGTGATGCTGTCAGATGGTGACATTCCTCCTATTCAGTCTTTATTTGTCATGATCATTATCATTGTTTGTTTTTTGGTACTAGGAATTGAACCCAGAGGTACCTAACCACTGAGCTATGTCCCCAGCTCTTTTAATTTTTTATTTTGAGACAGGGTCTTGCTAAGTTGCTTAGGGTCTTTCTGTGTTGCTTAGGATGTCCTTGAACTCCGGAACTCAAACTGTCCTGTCTTAGTACTACAGGAACATACCAACTCATCCAGTTCAAACATTACTTAATGACCCTGTTTTGCTTTTTAAGTACTTATTGTAATACTTGTAGCTCTGCCCGCATATTAAGCAAGCAGGCTTTCTCTGTTATTCCAAATTCTTGTGGTTATTATTGAGAATTTAAAAGTCTGGTTAGAAAAAAAAGAATCCAGTTATAATTGGGAATTTTAATCAGGAAAAGCAATCAGAATAGGAACATTGTGTCATCTAACGAAGGACAATAGGTCCCAAAGGTTGGGAGGCCCTCTCACTAAGTGCCTGTCCCAAGGAATGAGACAAGAACCAATGAATGTGATGGGGAGGCCGGACTGTCCTCACCTCTGCCTGCCCTGCTTGGGGATATGTGAGGATGACAAGAAGAATACAAGGGAATAATGATGTAAAGTGTCAACACACTGAGTGGCTAGAAGGATCTGGTGCCCAAGTGGTTGAAAAGAGCTATATCAGAAGGATTCTAAATCAGGAAAATTGAGTAACCACTTTAAGGAGGAAGTCATTGAACCCTATAATAGTAAAATTATCATATAAATGGGTTACAGTAAATGCATGAGAGAGTTGGACTTTAAAGACTGTGTCATTTGGGAGTGATGTAAAACTCCATTCCAAAGAATACTCGTGTCTCTGTAGTGGCTTGCTGAGCCAAGAAAACTAATTTATAAAGCTTTCATCTGTTTTCTTAGGTCAGCCTGTGTTGGTTGCAAAAAATATCTTTGCTATATTTAGTGGTTTGTCATCTTGCTATTTATAGACTAAAGATTATTTATAGGGTGAATAAACAGCATGACATTCATTATTCTTTTCAATTTTAGTTTTCACATGATGATTTCTCTTTTAAGTTAGTTGCTTATAAACCTCCTACTCACTGACATATGTATCTTTTTTTCTTTTCTTTTTTTTTTAAATTGTAGATGGGCACTACCTTTATTTTATTTGTTTTATGTGGTGCTGGGGGTCAAACTCAGTGCCTCATGCATGCTAGGCAAGCACTCTATCGCTGAGCCACAATCCCGGCCCGTGACATATGTATCTTACAAACCTACTTACATGACATTTTTCTCATTCTTCTGTAGGTACCTCTTATTTAACAGACATCGTGTGGTGGGCCGGCACAATTGCAAGTAAGTTGCCCTGGTGGTGAAGTCTGGTCTTTTTGTTTCTCTCTGAAGGTCAGTCATTCATCTGGGCAGGGCTGGAGCCAGCAGATGAGTTTGGCTCTGTCTTTTGGAGGAGGGTGCCACTCTTCCTCTTCCTAGGCTTTGAATATCCATGAGGCCACCCACTCCCTCCTGAGAGTCACTGGCCTTACCCCCTTTGTCCTTTCCTTTTTTGGAAGGGAGTTCATGGAATGGTGTAGAATGACCACCAGGAAGGAGACAGCAGAGGCTCCTGCTGCCCATGCTTATTCCTGAATCCAGTCCGGGTGAACCTGCCCTGGGCCTGCTTACTCATCCATAGCAGGTCTGATGGCTTTTGGTAGAATTCCATGTGTTAAGCTGCCTCATTTTGCTCAACACATTTGATTTAAGAAGGAGCATTTCTTGACTCAACTCAGAGACCAGATCAGAGGTCATGTGCTATAATATAAAAATAAATAATAAAATCAGAGTTCAGAACTGTAAGAATGTAAAGGACAATTGTATTAGAGGTTTCAGAAATATCATGTGGTTTACTTGTTATATATTATCTGTTAAGCAAGACATTACCTGCCAAGGCTGATACTATTCATTAAAGAACTTCCCTTTAAGTACTCTCAGGTTGAAGGACTCTCCCTCAGACTCTCTTTGGATGGAGCCCCTGGGGCAGTCCTGTGCAGACAGCAGTTTTTACTTGGTGGCCCAATAACTTAGCCCTATGGCCAGCTGCCTTCTCTAGAGGGGGGGTCTCAGGCCACTTGAAGATACATGGAAGGTCTACCCAACTTGGGAAGAGGCTGATCAATGAATAATAAAATACGGTTAGATAGGAATAAGATGGTCTGGTTTTCTATTGCACAGTATTGTACAGTAGAGTGACTGTAGGTAGTGATAGCATTGCATATTTTTAAAAAGCTAGAAGAAAGGATTTCTAGTGTTTATACCATAAAGAAATGTTGTATGGTCAAGTAAATAGGTATATTTAATTTAAACATTACACACTGTATACATGTGTCAGAGCATCACATGGTACCCCATAAGTATATACAATTTGTATGTTTCAGTTAAAAAATGAATTTTAAAAATAAGATTTTTAAAAAGATTATATTAAAAGTAGTGTTTTAAAATTATATAATTTTTTTAAAAACCTACAAGGATGTGTTAAGGAAGTAGAAATGTACTCAGTACTGCACTTATTGCCAGTTACTGCCAGTTACATTGGCTGTTTCCCTAAAGGGCTGGAGCTTTTCCCTGGCTAACTACACCAGTGAAGCTGCAGGATCTGCTCTGTGTTCTCATGACCCTGAAACATAAGTGACACCCAGATTTGCTTCCTCACAAGCAGTGGAAAAGAAGTAGCCCTTTCAGAGCAAGGCCTTGCAAAATTCAACTCTGTGATCAGTGCTAAAAGTGAGCTCTGTAATTGCAAGTAGTGTCCTTGTGATTCTCTTGACAGTGGCTGTTGGCCAGATTGGAAACTTCCTGGCTTACACGGCAGTCCCCACGGTCCTGGTGACTCCCCTGGGTGCGCTTGGAGTGCCATTCGGGTGAGAGCTGAGATTCTGTGTTTTGATATTGTATGTTAGTTTAGATTATGTTAAAAAAAACTTTCCATTTTATGTGTTTCTGTTTTTTTTTAAGAAAGGAAAATTCTAAGTAAAGATAGGGCTTCAAATTCCACTCTATATCATTTAATTTTATTCCTTCAAATGTAGTTCTGTGTATTATTAACCCTTCTCTTAGAATTTACTTTAGTGTACTTTAAATTCCAATTTATTCAAGGTTACCAGTGAATCTGATGTTATTCACTCTCAAGTACTTTGCTCTGGAAAATCTCTTAGAAATCAGAGTCTTCCTTAACACCCTGGCAAGTTATTCTGAGAAAGCACGAAGCAAAATGTGTCAATGGTGTTTTATTTGGGTGTTTAGCATCCTTTGCTGGACTCTGGACAGTGGCCCACATTACTCTATGAAATTATATAGGTTGGGACAAATTACTCATGGGTACCAATGTACATAAAATAAGGTTTATGATTCACACAGTAAGTAGCAAAGGATCCCCCATTCCCCACCCCCCAAAAAGGGCTCTCATTTGGTCCTGTGTGAAAACAAGAGTTTGAAGGGTGCTGCCGGGTGTAGTGGTGCACGCCTGTTATCCCACTGGCTCTAGAGCCTGAGGCAGAAGCCTGAGGCTGGAGGATCGTGAGTTCAAAGCCAGCCTCAGCAACTGCGAGGCATTAAGCAACTCAGTGAGAGTACAAAATAGGACTGGGGATGTGGCTCAGTGGTAGAGTGCCACTGAGTTCAATGCCTAGTACCAAAAAAAAAAAAAAAATTGAAAGTGCTTTGGGTTTTTCCTCTAGGTGTGTGCTTTTGAAGGTTTGCACACTGAAGCTGAGTCTTTCATGGTGTGAAATATCTGCCCACACCAAAGGTTCAGGGAATCCAGGGACAGAGAATGTGAACAGGCTTTCTTACCATATTTCCCAGATGTAGGGAAAAGGAGAGGAGTTGAAGGCTGCCAGCTGTCAAATATTACAAATGGAATTCCTGAGACTGGGTAATTTTTTTTTTAAAGAAAGAGAGAGAGAGAGAGAATTTCAATATTTATTTTTCAGTTTTTGGAAGACACAACATCTTTTGTTTGTATGTGGTGCTGAGGATCGAACCCGAGCCGCACGCATGCCAGGCGAGCGTGCTACCGCTTGAGCCACATCCCCAGCCCTGAGACTGGGTAATTTTTAAATAAAAGAGATTTTATTTTGATTCATGGTAGTGGAAAGTCCAGGTTCAGGCAAGTGCCCCACGTTATTTGAGTTTGTGGCAGAAAGTGAAGGAGGCCAAACACGAGGAACAACCTCACATTAAAACAACCCATTCTAGTGATAACTAATCCAAACCTGTCAGAACTGCACTGTCCCTCTCAATGACTGATCACCTCTTACAGGCCACCAGCTCTCAATAATGTTGCCTTGTGAATCAAATATCAACATCAGTCTTAGCAGGGACAAACCTTATCCATACCGTAGCACTTGGCTGACTACAAAAATTATTTTTATGTGACATTTATTTTATAGCTCAACACATATCTTTGTGAACATACTTACATTCTGCTTTACTTTCAAATAAATCATTAATAAATAGGGTAGAAGAGAAATAAAGTTTCTAACTCATAGATTCATTGGTTTTCAGCTATATTCCAGACAGACCCCCAAATCCTTGGCAGAGAAGGGCATCTATGACGGATATGTTTATGTTTCACTTTAAATTCACTGAGGCTTAAAGTTCTGTGGTTTAAAAATCACAAACCATGTTTATCACATGTGAAGCTTTGGAACTATGTTGTAGCACATTGTTCTTATGCAGATGTGTTCGATCCCTGCGTGGCTTAGCATCACTTTGTTTTTTGGATGACTCTGAAAAGCTGGGAGGGCCAGAGTGGTGCTCACATCTAGAGTCACTCCTCCAGCTTCCTCAGTTCATTCCCCTGGAAGATAATCAAGCTAACCCCATTATCTTTTATGTGGCACATTTAATGTGTACATATTAAAATGCCTTGCCTAGGTAATTTCCTAAGAACTGTTCTTATGCACTTTGATAGTTGAGTTACTTAACCAGAAATGCTCACTGCGCCAAGTCTGCAGAGGATGTTATTCACCCAAAGAAATGTGGGACATGCCATTTTGGATAAAAGAGTGCCAACTCAGGATTCCAATTTCCTTTTCTCTCACCCTTTCCAAGAAGCGAACCCATGGCTTTGTGCGTGCTAGGCAAGTGCTCTACCACTGTGTTTCATTACAGCCTTAGCCCTGAACTACTACTTTTTTTAAAAAAAGAAAAAAGTTAAAATTAATTTGGAAAAAAAATCACAAAAATATAAGTGCACATATATGTATGTATACATGTATAGATATTTTATAAGACTTTCTTTTGATATTGGGATGAGTTGCTTGTATTACATAGACCAGAAATGAAAAGAATATGGCACTAGGAGAAAATAAGTCTATCAGAGAAAAGAATGAAGAACCCCAAAATATGTCCATTTTTCCTGTAACGATTTAATGAATGATAAAGTAAATATCAAAACATTTTAAAAAGTGGGTTTTTAAAAAACTTCTTATTTGGAAATTAAGAAAAAAGGTGCAAGTTTAGGAAAAATCTTAACACTCATATCACTTTGCTTAGACACATGTTAGTGACGTTTTACCCCTCTTGTTCTATTAGTTACTTTCTTTATATTAGAGTTTCTTGCTTTGGTACTATTGACATCTGAGGCCAGGTATTTCTCTATCATGTATGTCCTGTGCATTGTAGGGTGTCTGGCAGCATCCCTGGCTCCACCTACCAGATGCCAGTAGCATTCACCCTCTCCCCAAAATGTCTCTGAACATCAGCAATTCATCCTTAGTTAAAAACCACTATTCTCTATGTATGTGGGATTTATTTTGTTTTTCATGTTCTGGGGTTGTTTATAAATCCATTTGAAGGTAAGGTTGGTTGGTTTGTTTGTTTGTTTTACAAAGGTGGGAATAGAACCCAGGGCTTCACATATGCTGGGCAAGCACTCTTCCATGAACTTACATTTCCAGCCCCTGAGATTAAGTAATAATGCATCATGATTATTATGTACTTCCAAAAACTAAAGAAATTCTCTGCATAACCACAAGTTGGCATTAATTTCAATTTTTTTTTTTTTTTTTGGTACTGTGAATTGAACCCAGGGTGCTTTTATTTTTTTATTTTGAGTCACTAAGTTGCTGAGGCTGGCCTTAAACTTGCAGTTGTCCTGCCTTAGCCTTCAAGTAGCTGGATTACAGACATGTACCATGGTGCCTGACTCAGTTTTGATAAATTTAGTCTTGTTACAATTCATACATCTTTTTTTAAAAAAATTATATATATATATATATATATATATATATATATATATATATATATTTATATAATTTTAGTTGTTGATAGGCCTTTATTTTATTCACCTATTTATATGCAGTACTGAGAATCAAACTCAGTGCCTCACTGGGCAAGCACTCTACCACTGAGCTACATTCCCAGCCCCAATTTCAATTTTTGTCAACTGACTTTAATATACTGGTGTTTTATAATGTTTTCCTTTATGTCAATATTTTTTCTTTCTAATACAAAATCTAGTCTAGGATCAGGAGCTACATTGAGCTTTCATGTCTCTAGTATTAAAAAAAAATCATCTTTTTTTTTTTTTTTAAACAGTGCTAGGTTTGAACCCAACACCTTTCACATACCAGGCAAGCATTCTGCCACTGAGCTACAACCCCAGTTCCTTTTATTTCTCTTTAATAAACAGTATTGGGAAAACTGTTAAGCAAATTGTTAGGAACGTCAATTTAAATCTAATCATGACAAAATCAAAATGTGATTATGTGAGTTAAAATGCAGAGTAGCTATCAAGTTTGGAAATAGAGACAATTATAATATTAAATGGTGTGTTGATACTACATTTCTGTGTATGATATATGTGACATTACATGAAATATTCAAATACATTGTCCTTTATCAACAGCACAGAGGTCAGTGTGCTGTGGAAAGCTGCATTAACTGTTATTTCCACCACTCCCTGCCTAAGCTGTGGCACACAGCTACAGAAGATTTATGTCTCTGAACAACCTACATCTCTAACACATCCAGAGGAAATAATGCAGAGGCTCATTCTACAAAAAGAAGAAAATGTTTAGCTATGTTTCCAGACTTTATAGACTATGTATAGCTTAGACACATGTTAGTGACATGAAAAAAATAGAATTTCCTTCAGATCTTTGAAGTATAACAAGTTTCTAAAGTTGAAAGTAATGAAAATTAAAAAGTTAATTTTCTACAAGGAAAAAATAAGTAGACTGGGGAAAACAGTTGGTTAAAACTAGGATATGAAGAATTTTCTTTTTTTTTAGAGAGAGAGAGAATTTTTTTAATATTTATTTTTTAGTTTTCGGCGGACACAACATCTTTGTATGTGGTGCTGAGGATTGAACCCGGGCCGCATGCATGCCAGGCGAGTGCGCTACCGCTTGAGCCACATCCCCAGCCCAGATATGAAGAATTTTCACAGAGGGCTGGGGTTGTGGCTCAGCGGTAAAGCGATTGCTTAGCATGTGTGAAGCCCTGGATTCGATCCTCAGCACCATGCTGTAGTTGTGCCCAACTACAACTAAAAAATAAATATTAAAAAAAAGAATTTTCACAGAATAATATGAAAATCTCAATAGATGAAATGGTGAAGGACAGGAACTGTCAATTTACACACAGGAAAAAACATTTAGGAAAATAAATTTATTCCACTAATATTAAACTTTATTTTCATTAGAATGTATTTAAGCTCCCAGATAAAAAAATAAATACCTGACAATTTAGTAGATGTTTGAAAGACAATAAGAACATCAGAGTGTCTGGTAAATAAATAAGTAAATATAGTGACTTCCATAAATATGTACTTGTTTTTTTTCTCTTCTTAGCTTCTTTAATAAGCAAGGTAATGATTATAATATATTATTTGGTTTTAGATTATATATACTCACAAACATGCAGAAAAAAGAGGAAGAGAAAACAGAGCTACATAGGAATAGCATTATATCTCACTGGGTTACATTAGGATCAATTTATTCTGTTAAGCACTAAGAGAAAGCACTAGAAAAAAATTTAAATGTAACAGAAATATTCTTAAAGGAATTAAAATGTTACACTGAAAATAATTCATGTAATGCAAAAGGAAATAGTAAACGGGGAGCAAAAAAGACAGAAAGGATAGGCAATGGCACACACCTATAATCCCAGCTACTCAGGAGGCTGAATTGGGCGTATCACACATTTGAGGACGACGTAGGCAACTTAATAAGACCTTGTCTAAAAAGAAAAAAATTGAAAGGACTAAATGCACAGTGGTAAAGCATCATTGATCTCAATCCCTAATAAACATCCCCCAAGCCACAAAGGGACATGAGGCATATATAAATCTTACTGTTTCAATAAAAATTAAACAGCCTATTAAACAGTCCAAAGGCAGACACTATCAGGTTGGATAAAAATCACAGAACAAGTACTTCCTGTTTGACATTGACAGGACATGTACTTGAGATTCAACTATACAAGCAGGTTGAAATAAAATGAAGGGGAAAAAAAGAATGACTTAATGACAGTTGCTGGTAAATGGGTGGACCTGAAGTCTATCATGCAAAGTAAGATAAGCCAATCCCAGAGAACCAAAGGTCGAATGTTCTCTCTGGATGCTGACACACAACAAGTGGGGAGAATAATAGAAGTTTAGTGCATTAGACAAAGAAGATGAAGGGAAGGGAGCAGAGATAGGAACAGGAAAGATAGTGGAATGAATCTGACATAACTTTCCATTTACATATATGAATATGCCACAGTGAATTTCTACATTCATGTATAACCACCATGGGATCCTAATTAGAATAAGATGTACTCCATGTTTGTATAAATATGACAAAATATATCCTGCTGACATGTAAAACTTAGAAAGAACAAATGAAAAAAGAAAAAAAATGAAGGAAAAATGAAGATTATTCTAACAGTAACCGTAAGAAAGTTGGAAAGGCTATATAGCAGACAATATAGACTGTAAAATAAAAATTTTTACTAAAGATAAAAGGGGTATTTTATAGTAACAAGATAGTGCATCTGGAAAGTAACAACAGTTGTAAAGAAATATACACCTAAAAACAGAATTCCAAATATAGGCAGCAAAACCTATATATGATTACACAACCAGTGTAACTCTCCATATCATGTATGGCCACAAAAATGGGAAATTTTACTCCATGTATGTATGTATTTTGTGTGTATTTTGGTACATTCTATTGTCGTGTATAAGTAAAAAGAACAAAAATAATAATAAAAAGAGCTGGGGATGTGGCTCAGTGGTTAAGTGCTGAGTTAAATCCCCAGTACCACCACTCCTGCGCCCCCAAAGAAAATCAAAACTGAAGTATGGGACATTTCTACCAGATTATATGCAAACATGACAAATTTTATGCCAACACATTAGATAACTTAATGGACACATTCCTAGAAAAAGACAAACTATTCTGTTTTAAGAAGAAGTAGAAAATCTGAATAATAACATGTAAATAGAATTAGTAATGGAAAAAACTTGCAACAAAAAAGTCAAGGCAGAGACGGTTTCACTGGCGTATTCTATCAGACATTTAAAGAATATCAGTTCTTGGGTTGGTGATATAACTCAGTGACAGAGAGTGGTTGGTTGCCTAGGTATGTGGGAGACTCTGAATTTGATACACACTACAGAATAAGGAGGAGGAGAAGAAAAAGAATACTAACGAAAAAGAATACCAACTCCTTACAAATCCTTCTAAAAATACAAGAGGAGGGAACCTTCCCATCTCACACAGAATCCACTATTTTCCTAGTAACAAAGCCAAAGATATCATAAGAAAACTATTAAACCATTTCTTTTAGGAATATGATGGAGAGGACTTCAACAAAATACTAACCAATTGGATCCAATAATATATGAAAACAATTTCACACCATGATCAAGTGCCATTTATCCCAAGAATGCATTCTTAATGGAAAGACTGGATACTTTCTCCTTAAGACAAAAACAAGACAAACTGTCCACTTTTACAACCTCTGCTCAGCATCGTTCTGCATGTTAGAAACAAAGCAATTAGGCAAATAGGTGAATTAAAAGGCATCCAGATTGGAAAGAAAGACATTAAACTGTCTCTGTAAACTGACTATTGATAGAGGACATGCTCTTGTATATAGAGAATCCTAAGGAATCTACTAAGAAACTGTTAGAAGTAATGTAAGTTTGGAAAGTGTGCTGGATACAAGATTAATGTATTAATCAGATTAAGAAGTAGAAATCAGTCCTATTTGTATATAGTAGTAGTACTGAGTGAGCCTAAAATGAAATTAAGGAAATAGTTCCATATACAGTAGCACCAAAATTAATTAAATAAGAACAAATTAACAAAAGAATTGCAAAACTGGGGTTTTAGCTCAGTGGTAGAGTGCTTGCCTAACACATGTGAGGCACTGGGTTCGATTCTCAGCACCACATAAAAATAAATAAATAAACGTTTTGTGTCCATCTACAACAAAAAAATTTTTTTTTAAAGAATTGTAAAACTCATACTCTGAAGACTGACTATACATTATTTGATGAATTTAAAAACTTCAAAACTTCCTACAAAACTGTAGTAATCAAAAACTGATGCTGGGATAAGGGTAGCATGTAAATTAATAGAATAGGGTGTATTCCAGAAGTACACCCTCACATTTCTAGTCAGTTGATTTTTGCTAGGGGTGCAGTGAGGAAAGAATAATCTTTTAAACAAATGGTACTGAGTCATCGGATATCCACATGCAAATGAGTAGTTGTACTCCTAACTCACTATACAAAAATTAACTGAAAATGGATCAAAGATCTAAATGTAAGAGATAAAACTATAAAACACTTAGAAGAAATGAGTTTAAATCTTTGTGCACAAAAGCATGAGGAACAAAAGAAAGGTAAATTGAATGTCATCAGAATTAAAAACCTTTGTGCTTCAGAGGATGCCATCAAGAAAGTCAGTGGAATAAGATGGTTTGGTCCAGACTCAGCCTGCCTCCCTTCTTTCTTCTCCCCACTGTCCTGGTCTCCCCATCCTCCAGGCCAGTTCCAGGCTGGGTTCTTACTCTGTGACCCTCATACTGCTCTAGTTTCCATTTTTCTGGGCAGCTGCATGGGCCACTCAGTGTAACATCTAGTCACGTATTCTCAAGTCTTTCTTTTTTCTTTTTTTTCCCAGTGATGTTGCTTACTTCCCCAGTTGCACTCTTGGGGTTACTTCAGGATAGAGCTGTCTAGGGACAGGAACACAGGTGGTATAAGGCAGAAGATGGGAGCTTTGGCCCTATGAGTGTGTCGTCACCATGATTTCACATCTTGGTGCTGGGGCTCAGAAAATGATACCCTAAAGTGTGAATACTTTGGCACGCTGAGCTGGAGAAATAGTCTCAGACCTAAGATCTCACTCATCGATTCCCCACAATTGCCATCCCACCCCTTAGTCTCTCAGTCCCTGTTCATCCTCTTTCTTTCCCAGAGAACAGGGAGATGCTTTCTCAGAAGTTCACTTATCTGACAGAGGACTTTTTTGGAAAAGAAAATGCAGTTGTCTTAAACCCCTTCTCCAGGTATCTCATCAGATATCCAGAAGACATGAGCACTGGAGAAGAGGAGAGGAGAGTCTGAAAGTTGTCATCAAGCCCAGACACATCTTTCATCTATTCTTCTAAGGGCTGCTGAAGAGATTATCTGAGAGACTTTATCTACATAAGACAACTTGTATTTGCAGTGAAGTTCTATCCCTCAACTTCCTATAACTTTGCTACCTCTGCCAAGCCATTGTCTGTTCTTTAGGCTTATTCATTTACTCTAAAATTTATTTACTACCCCTCCAAAATTGCCAACAGTCACCTCTGCCCATTTCCCTCTCCTCTATGAAGAGGGTGTTTAGCTCCAAACATCTGTCATTTCTTTGAGTTTCATATTTGTGTGGATTCTTTGTTTATGCACTTAATGTTTTTCATTTCTGTGACAAAATACCTGAGATAACCCCCTTAAGAGGAAGAGTTTATTTTGGTTCACAGTCTCGGGTTTTAGTTTGTAGTGGCTGGTGTCATTATTTTGGGGCCTGTGGAAAGGCAGTACATCATGGTAGAAGCATGGGGCAGAAGAAGTTGCTCACATTATGGTGGCCAGAGTCCCAATATCCCCTTCAAGAGCATGCCCTCAGTGACCTAACTTCTTTCCACTAGGCCGAGCACCACAGGCTGGGCACCAAGCCTTCAATATGTGGACTTTTGGGGGACATTTAAAATCCAAACCATAAATTTACATGTTTTTTTGCTATTAAACCATTTTCAGATCATTTCAGAGAATCTTGGAGGGCATAAGAGAAATTTCTTCTACCCTTCCATTAGTTTTGTGGCCTTACATTCAGTGCTGATCCTTTCTGAACCTATTTCCTTATCTGTAAAATAATGATGAAAAAAAAATAATCCAGTGCATTCATGAACCTGGTGTGTCATTTGCTTGGATGCTCATGTTCCCCAAGAGTCTTAGCCTAGTCACCAGCAGTGTAAGAAAGACCAGTAAGTACTGTGACTTACTGAAAGCCCAGGTTTTCCTTCAGAGAGAAACAAGAAACAAGATACACATTATAGGCTTGAAGGTTATAGATGTTTCACAAATTTATACTTTTTTTTTTTTTTTTTGCTTTAAAAGAGTAATATGGGGGTTGGGGTTGTGGCTCAGTCGTAGAGTGCTCACCTAGCATGCTTGAGGCACTGAGTTCTATCCTCAGCCCCACATAAATGTAAAATAAAGATATTGTGTCCACTTAAAACTAAAAAATAAATATTAAAAAAAAAGAGTACTATGGGGCTGGAGTTGTGGCTCAGTGGTAGAGTGCTCACCTAGCACTCATGAGGCACTGGGTTCCATCCTCAACACCACATAAAAATAAAGTAAAGCATTCACCTATACCTAAAAACATTTTTTTAAAAAAGTAATATCATGTTTTTAAAATTTCAAGAATTAGAGAAAAATAATCACCCATGCTCCTATAATATTGTGATTCTTGTTAGCAATTTTAATAGTTCTTTTCTGTTATGTGCATTTTTCACTTAAGTGAATGTAAGTTGTTTTTTTTTTTTAATCATACATTACTTGTATATTTTGACAATTTTGTGACCTACTTTTCCACTTGGTTGGTTTTTTTTTCCTATTGTTTACTTTTGTAAATAAGGAAATAATATTTTTTTGTTTTGGGCCACTTATTAAACTTCCTTTTCTATTCTGATATATTTTATATCTACTGGGATTCTAATATATAATGGTAAGCTTTAAGATGCCATTAACTGTATACTGACTATGCATGAAAATTCAATTTTTGTTGAAATAACAGCTTTAATAATTTCTTAAAGTAGGGATTTATTATTGCTCCTTTTTTTTCTATTTTTATAAACTAAATGATGGACTGGAAGTCATTTAATGGTAAAACATGTGCTTAGCCTTTGCAAGACTCTGGTTTCAATCCCCAAAATCTGAACCAAAAACAAACTAAATGAAAAATAAAAATATGGCTATAAAGAAAAATGTGGGTTTTCTAGATAAAAAGCATTGGCACCTACTAGAAATAGGTTGGATAATGTGATTTATTTAAACAGTAATGACTTCTTTTATTTAATCAAAGGTCCATTTTAGCTTCTTATCTTCTGAAGGAAAAACTCAACATCCTGGGCAAGTTGGGGTGTCTGCTGAGCTGTGCAGGTTCTGTCGTGCTGATTATCCACTCCCCAAAGTCTGAGAGTGTGACTACGCAGGCTGAGCTGGAGGAGAAGCTGACGAATCCAGGTAACTCCTTCCTTGCAGCCAAGAGCAAGAGTGTTTGCCCAAGAAGTTCACACTTCCTAAGCCATGGCTGCAGTCTGGCAACTTCCCCGTGGTGTAGGCCAAACCTGTATCCACCCTAATTGGTCCACAGATTTGCATTCTTTGTGCTTCACGTACATGTGTATCACTTGGCTGTGTGTACGAGCCAGTCACAGCTGTGCAGCCTCCCTGAGCCTAGCTGGCCATGGTATGTGTGCACAGGTCACTCCCAGACCACCTGGTAGACCCATTCAGCATAATGACAAGCCAGTGCCTTATCTCAGCCCTCATCCCTGTAGGGGCTTCCTCTGCAACCTGGGTGCAACCAGAGCCATGAGTGGCTCCTCCTGACCTCTGGGTATCTCTCTCTTCCTCCACTGTCCCTCCTCCACACCCCTGCCCTCAGATCCCTGACTGGGCTAGGTGCTGTACCATCCAGTTTCTTCTGTTTCTTTTCATGAATTGTTCCTTCTGTGGGTCAGCTAGTCTTGCCCCCTCCCTGAACTTTTGTCCCAATGGCAGCAGCCAGCATCTGCCAACTCTGTTCTGTCCCCACTCAGTGCTTCTCTCTGATGTGCAGCACTGGGAGCAGAGACCCCAGTTGTGTGTGCATATATTTGTGTTTGATATATAATAATTTCTAATTTTTTGTCAAATAAAAAACATTACATAAACACACCTGCCTTAAGTACAGATTACTTCTAAATTACTTCCAGTAGACTGTCTTGTGCTGCTTACCAACAATTTTAGACAGGTGGTGGCACAAAATTGCCTTCACACAGATGCCTCCAGGCCACAAAATGTGGGAACCCCTCTTTTGTAGCTTTCAATTAGAAGTGATGAAAGTAGCAACAAAAACATTTGTGAAAATTGAAAATGGGGGCTGGGGTTGTGGCTCAACAGTAAAGCACTCACCTAGCACGTGTGAGGCCCTGGGTTCAATCCTCAGCACCACATAAAAATAAATAAATAAAACAAAGATATTGTTTTATATATTTTTTATTAATTTGTAGAACATACCCAATGGCTACTTACTTTTTGATACATGTGTCCAACTACAACTAAAAAATAGACATTTAAAAAAAATTGAAAAAGGGATCCATAGTGAAATTAGCCAAGTCTGTGTCTCCTTATGGAGTGTGGAGACTCTTACCATTGTGATATTCATTTATTTCCATAAAAGCCATAATATTTTGATACTGTAAGATATAAAAGTACAAAGATGAAGGGAGGAAAAGACCAGAGAAAGATTACAGAAGTAAATGTAAGTGTCCTGAAGGCTTTTGTTATTGGTGGTGGTGGTGGTGGTGGTGGTACTAGGGATTGGATTCAGTGGTAAAAGGATGCTTTACCACTGAGCTATATCCCCAGCCCTTTTTCATTTTGAGATAGGGTATTGGTCAGTTGCTGAGACTATATTTGAACCTGGAATTCTCTTGCCTGAGCCTCCTTTGTAGTTGTGAGTTTAGTTGTGAACATACCCAATGGCTACTGACTTTTTGATAAATGTGAATAATACCAAAATATATCAGATCCTAACTTATTTACATGTTTGGAATTTATATGTACAGTTGTAAATTATATATAATATGTCACAATAAAAATTAGGTATGAAGATACAATGATAGCAAAAATTTTTTCTTTTTAATGTGAAATAATCTAAAATATAAAATGGTATTATTCTGGGCACTTATTACCTTATAGATTTTCTAATATTTTTTTCTAAAGGTAAAAATACAGGATGAATTTTTGCCTCAGAAGAAATTTAAATTATCACTTATATTTTATATAAGAGATATGTGCTCTGTCATATTCAAAGAGGGTAGAAGTGAGGGAAATGTAGTGGAATGTTTTCCAAAGAGAAAATATCAGGACTGGGGTGTAGCTCAGTGTTAGAGCATGTACTTAGTATGTGAGACCCTGGGTTTAATTCACAGCACCACTAAAAAAACAAACAGATAAATATAAAGAGTGAATATTGTGAGGCATGCATTCTCAGTGATGGTAATATCACCCTCAGCTGTATAATAAATCAATGATACAGATATTTCATAGTGGTGAGCAAATGGGAGAAAGGTATAAAGTGGTTCCTAATATGGGTGATAATGAAATAAATGCTTGAGAAACACAGATGTGAAGAAAGAGTCACAAGGCTGAAGGGCATCTGGTGCCTGCTCTAACCTTAAAAAAATAAGAGGTGATGATCACACGAAAATAGGTTTTCCTGGCCATGCATTTTTATTTCTGCATAGCCCAGTTCGCACACATAGCTGCTGAGGCTTGTCGTTCAGCATCCCCTCTGGCTGCTCGTGTGCTCAGTCCTGCCCTCTCAACTGAGTTTGCTACTGTTCCCCTTTTCTTCCTGCCCCTCTGCACCACTTCCTCCTTGGCCACCACTCCTGCCATCTCAGCTGTCTTGATACCTGGGACCTATCTGAAATGTTGTCTGAACTTGTCCTTCCCAGCATCAAAGCCCTTTGCATTCCCTCTTGCCCAGACTTCTCCATGTTTATGCCCTGCTGCTTTCCTGACACTGTGCCTGCCCACTTGCATATATTTAAGTTGCTTCCAAACATGTAAATAAGTTAGGGTTCCCCTAGACCTGCCCAAAGTTGGGCAGTATTTTCTTTTTGCATGAGCCTAACTGTGCCTTTCCTAATTTGTAGATGAGACTTCCAGGCTGCTTTTATCTGACCTTCCAGTGTCCCTTCTCTGGAGAGTCTCCCTCTCTAGGCCCCCCAAGAGCAGGTCTTCATAGTTCACCCATGAGGGGCAAAGCTCCCAATGCCTGTCTTTTGGGTTGCATGTTCATACTTGTTGATTTGTCTGCCTATCTGGTCTAGTTTGCATGTCCAGGCAGTTTCCAGCCCTGTGAGGGACAACTTGGGAATTAAATTCATGCAAAACATAACCTCCTATACACATAATTTTAAAGCAATCAGTATAATGCCTTAACTGAATATAAAGGAAAAGTAGCAGGATGCTACTTTGCAAAATGCAAATGCTTAGGTACATCTGTGCAAGGCATACTGAACCCAGCCAACCCTGCACCATGCCAGGCATCAAACCTAGGGCCTTTTACATGCCACTCAAGTGCTGAGCTACATCCCCAGCCCCTATGAATGTTTTAATGGTAAACATAATGATGAGGAAAATGCACTTGCACAGTAGAGGGGTGGCTAGTGGGAGCACAGGCACTGCCTCAGCTTTGTCTCCTTGGGTAGTCACTGACTGGGGGACTGCCCAGGTCAATGTGTGCCATCTGTCTTGCAGTCTTTGTGGGCTACCTGTGCATCGTGCTGCTCATGTTGCTGCTGCTCATCTTTTGGATTGCCCCAGCCCATGGGCCCACCAACATCATGGTCTACATCAGCATCTGCTCCTTGCTGGGGAGTTTCACCGTGCCTTCCACCAAGGGCATTGGGCTGGCAGCCCAAGACATCTTGCACAACAACCCATCTAGTCAGAGAGCCCTGTGCTTGTGCCTGGTGCTCCTGGCTGTGCTGGGCTGCAGCATCATCGTCCAATTCAGGTACATCAACAAGGCTCTGGAGTGCTTCGACTCCTCTGTGTTCGGGGCCATCTACTATGTGGTGTTCACCACACTTGTCCTGCTGGCTTCAGCCATCCTCTTCCGGGAGTGGAGCAACGTGGGTCTGGTGGACTTCTTGGGCATGGCCTGTGGATTCACGACGGTCTCCGTGGGGATTGTCCTTATACAGGTGTTCAAAGAGTTCAATTTCAATCTTGGGGAAATGAACAAATCCAATATGAAAACAGACTAGGATGCAACCAGGGGTTGGGGGCTTGAGGAACAGGCCTCAAAGGTGGTCTCTGGTCCTGATTGGATGTGAAGTAGAAGAGACCCTCAATCCCTGATGTGAGAGTTGCCTGTGTACTAATGGGTGGTCGAGTGGACAGTGGGGAGCCTGGCTCAGCAGCAGAGCAGGGGCCCAGCCCTCTGTAGCCTGATGCTCCCAGTGGTTGCCTGGGCATCATCTCTCTCTGATGAGACGAATCTCATTTTCATTTCCATTAACCTGGAAGCTTTCATGACTACTCTTTCCTTTTAAAACATTTTAACATGATTTAATGAGTAAATAAAGATGGGCTCTTTCTGGTTAGTCTTTGCAGGAGAGCAGATGTTCTTAATTAGAAGATTACTCTGGAAATGAGAAAAATTCTTGTCTTGAAATCTGGCTCTGTACAGTAAATGTGACTGTTGTTGTGTTAGTTTGCATTGAGCATGTATAACATTCAGGTACCTCATTCACATAAGAGGTATATACATTGAATTGTTTTTAATTCTCTAACAAATAGGCTCTCTCCTGCACCCACCCAAGACATTTTAATAGCAAATAGAGAGAGAACAGTTAATGAATGTGATGCAGTGTTCCATTGGCAGGATGACCTTTCAATAGCTCAAATCAATTTCAGTGCCTTTATCACTTGAATTATTCACTTAATTTGACTATTACTGTATGTTCTCTTAAATTAGAATAATGCCACTTCCTTGGTTATACCTTAACATTTCAATGTTCAAATTATAAATAATTGTAAAGCAATTAGAAATAATTGTGTATTCATTGGAGGAGAGTCAAAACTAAAGGCACATGAGCAGATTGACCCACTTAGCATGTAGTTATTGTCCAAGTAAAGACAATTGATTAAGTAGCATGAGGTATTTTATTTGCATTCAACCTATGTAATTGGGATCCAGTATCAAATATATACACATTCTCTTTCAGCAAGCATTTGTGGCCATCCAGAAGAAATAAACTATTTAACTTTAATAAGGCTATTAAAGGAGAAAAAAATTGTTTAATAGCACATATGTAGAACCCTTTTTAATACAGAACCAAGTTGGAACACACATAGTTTCAACGGAGTTTCTAACAAAGATGGAAACAGTTTGACCTTCTTGTTTCAGATGTAGAACATTCTTGAGTTCCTCACCCAGTATCTCACTAAATTTCCTGAGTGAGCACGAGGCTCTGGATTTGATTCCCAGTGCCAGAAACAAAACAAAACAATTCTTAAATGTAAAATGGCAATTAATTATGCCAACATTTGGATAAAAGAGATCTTTCTTCTGTCCATAACAACCTTCCATGTGTATTAGACTGGAGCAGAACACAAAGTGATGCAAAAATTTCATCACTATATTGTATGATTCACATGCAGTGTTTTATCTGAATAGGGAACTATGCTAAATTGAAAGGTGGGCTTGGGTAAAGTAGATTAGGTGAAATAGAACTTGAAATTTAATAATATCCAACTATAGTTACTTTAAAAAGGTGTTTTTTTCCAGGCAAAAAGAACATTTCTGAAGTAAAAATCCAAAGAATACCTCCCTAAAGTTTTGAACAGAGACCAAATAAAATGAGACTAGTTTAACATGAAGCAAAAATATACCTTTATGAATTAAAAGTACATGTGATGATCCTGGTTTGTCAGTGATTTGTGAAGAGCAGCAACAAAATAATTTCAAAAAATTTAAAAATCTTATTAACTGGTAGTTAATAAATATTCCAAATGTCCATTCCTCTTTCATCAGCTCTTTAAGGTTATTTTTTTAACACTGGCATTTTTAGAAATATTACCCTTCATTTATTGAACTAAAAGTTGCAGTAATTTTGGCACAAAAGTAATTTTCTAGTTAAGGAGATGTTTGGGAAAGAATTAACACATAATTATTCAAGAATATAAGAAAGTTCATAATTTAAAAATTATGTTTTGCTACAACTTACATGTGAAGCTTATTTAAATGCCTCTATTGGTGTACCTTTCTATATTTTAATCCACAATTATCCCATGGATATTCAGAGTTGTGAATTTCTGGATGATATTCCCTATAATTTTTTTTTAGACTCAAACAAAAATCTCACAGTATTAATAGCTCTTCTGAAGGTGACTGGTCCTGGAACAGAATCTCCCAGATTTATATATATTTAGTAGATTGCTTTAGCAGGATACATAGCTTTTGTTCCAGTAAACAAAGTTCATGTCATTCATTGTTTTTCATATGTGTGACAGTAGCCTCTGAGTAATTGACATGACCAGGGTCTGATGTTCTAAATTTAACATGAAGCACATAAATTCAAATTTCTACTATCATTCCACAAATTTGCCTTTTTCATAATTAACTTGGAAATACAAAGAAAAAAAGGACCCCAAATTGAGAGTTTCAGGGGAGATCCTAATATGGAAATGGATCTCTTATAGGTCTTTCCCAAAGTAAAGCCTGTGAAACATTTTCATTATGATGTTATTCTTTGATTTATCTCTGATAAAACCAAGAGAAATATCTACTGTATATTTATTTTCAAGTTTTTTTTTAATCAAAGGTTTTTGATTACAATTTTCAGAATTATTCTTGATAGATACTTAAATAGGCTATTCTCTCCTACTTGGACAATGCCTTGTTTTCTCACGTGAATTCTATTCTGCTTATTGACCAAGTATAGAACCAATTTAGGATTCTTAACATAAACCTAGCCCAAGGATACCATCCTAGCATTTTGCAATCTGCATAACCACTGCATTTCTGTGAGGCCCATGCTAGGACCTTTGGGGAGGAATCTGGTTTTCTGGTGGCTTTGCTTATCACTCAGACTGTCATTTCATATTAGAATGTTAATATAATACACTTTGCTGCTCTTTGTTGAGCAGTAAGAAATATTCTTTTAATTCCTACTTCTTAAGCCAATTTGTTATACTCAGTTTATTCCCAGAAGTTAATTCCAGCAGTAATATGTTGACCTTTGTTGTTGTTCTTTGGGTTTTACATTTCTTTTCTGATAGAAGAAAACACTATTCAAATGGGTAGTTACTGCTCCTCTTCCTTCTTCTTAGACAGCTCAGCTCCTGGTAAATACTATGCTCAACTTTTAGAGGCCAGTTTCTAGACTTCTGTAAAGCACTCAGATGCAGTGTCTCCCAGGTGTGGACGAACACTCAGTCAACAGAAATAGGTATTGATGAGTACAGACCACTGCCCTGCTGCATATTTTTTTTTCACAGTGCTGGGGAATGAACCCAGGGTCTGGCACATAGCAGACAAGTGCTCTACCTCTGGCTACATCCCCAGCCCCTGCTATATAATTCTTGGAGGAGATAATACCTTTATCTCTTTCCCAAGCTGCTCCAGTAATCCATAAGAGCAGAGAGGATGCTCCAATGGCTCACAGAACCATGTCCGTAGCTCTTTTCTGATGCCTACTAAGTCCAGGTTAGGGTTCCCAGTAAGACACTAGAAAGAGAATGCTTCATGACTGTGGATTAGCTTCTGTGGTCTGAAGGAGTTATCTTTCTCAGAGTGTTTGACACCAAGGACATTGTTCACTCATCAAGCAGGATTGGATGGAATGTTGGTGTTCCGTCTTCTCAGGGACCAAAAATGTATCATCATCTTTTTAGTGTTGACCTTCCTACCAATGACACCTCTGTTCATTTTCTGTATGTCTTACTCATATTCATAGCTAGATTCTGTTAACTTCAGTTAACAAGAGAAAAGACCAATTTGCATACCAGTCATTCCACAAGCCAATTTATCATATAAAATACCTCAATTTTTTGTATTCCTCATTTCCACTCCACAATTGTTACTGGTGATGAATTTTAAGGGTCTGTCCTTTAGCTCATAGGTGATTTTTCACATCTGGCCAGATTCTTATACCTCCATGTATACTTGAAAAGATTAAGAATTATAGGAACAGGCATGAGAATTTGGCCTAATACCACTGCTCGTTTTTTTTTCATACACATTTCTCATATGCTATCAAATGCAACAAAACAATTCTATTTTAAGAGAATGTAACTTCTGTTACATCAAAATACATTGTCTAGTTTAAAAAGTTGATATTCAGTAGAACAATGATCATGTAAATAAACATCTATTTCAAATGTACCCAAAGCAATTAAAAAGCAGAGTCTAAGGCCCAGAGAGCCAGGGAGAAGGATTTATTTCTTCTTTTCTCTAATTTTCCCTGAATTGTGCAAATATAGGTGAGTTGCTTAACCTTTCTGTGCCTCAGTTTTTCTACCTCCAAAGGGGTGGGATGGTTCTCCAAATTGATTGTACCTAAAATGCTAGCACTTTTAGTAGTGTTCTGATGGTCTCAGATGAGAGCACCATTCTCAGAACTGCTCTGGAAATGACATGGTAGATAGAACTCAGTTTGCATTGACCATGGAGTCTGCTCAGGATGGTGCTGTAGAGAATGTAGCTCCAAGCACCAAGCAAGTAAAGGAAACACTGGGTGTAAAGTTTGCATGATTCTGTAAAGCTTTAATTTTCCTTTTTTTTAAGGAAGGATTTTATATATTCTATTGTAAAATATGGAAATTAAACAAGGACTTTTAAAACTGCACTGAAAGCTTACATTCTGATGGGGTAATGAGCTCCTCTGATGTTTGGCTTAGGCTGTGTTCTACAGAAGGTTTAATGATCTGTGTGACCAATCGATTCTGTTGCATTGAATTTGTTAGGAATAATGCTAAACTTTCTGCTTTCAAGCAGCTCAACCCTGATGATCAACTATCTGATACCAGGCGAATGTCAGGAGCTCCCCAACCACTAGTGCCAAAAGGTCACATTGAAAACTCAGAGTGTTTCTTTTATTTGTCAGAAATATTAATTTGCCCCTCCACCTCGTCGGTATTTTTGCACTTTACGAGGTTTAAGAGTGTTGATTTCCATAGCATTCCTGAGTGTTCTTGGCTTTTTGAAGTATAACTATTATTTCCTTATAAAATGTAATATAATCATGAAAGGAGGAAGAAGTCTAGATTTTAAAAAATGTCAAATGTTGATTGGTTGCATTCGAGTTTTTCCATGTAAATGTATCAGGGGAGCTTCCAATTAGCATACATACATACACACATTTATCAATGACTAAGATTTGCTTATGTTTTGCTTTATAGAAATAGTCATAGCATGTTGTTATTGCCTTATGTAAATAAAAAGGCTATTTATTAAGTTTTCCAATAATATTTATTAATCTGTATGTGTTTTAAAATAAAATAACTTCTTTCTAGTGGAATACTTGTTGATTTTTCCCTTTGCTCGGAATTCTTGTGTAGTCTCAGGTTCCAAATCATCCCAGATCCTCACATTTTTCCTATTATGTCTGCTTGTGCATCTATCTGTCTTGGTGCAAATCCATATATGGAGGACATATCTTCTGATTGAATTAAATGATAGTACTATAGAAAACCAGCTCTATTTAAAAAAATGTTTTTTAGTTGTAGTGGGACACAGTGCCTTTATTTTATTTATTTATTTTTATGTGGTGCTTTTATTTATTTATTTTTATGCGCCTCGCTCATGCTAGGTGAGCACTCTACTGCTGAGCCACAACCACATCCCCATCAGCTCTATTTTAATATGGCTTTTTTTTTTGGGGGGGGGGGTACTAGGGATTGAACTCAGGGACAATCTCCTACTGAGCTATATCCCTAGCCTTTTTCATTTTTTTGAGACAGGGTCTCAGTAAGTTGCCCAAGCTGGCCTTGAACTTGTGATCTTCCTGCCTTAGCCCCCCAAGTAGCTGGGATTACAGGTATGTGCTACCACATCCAAATCTTTTACACATTTTTGAGTTGCGTAACACGTCATTTTATATTTTAAGTCCATAAAAAATTAAAGAGTCATAACTTTAGTTCTCTGAACATCATCAGAAATCTTGTCATTAACCTTTTCTAGTGTCCAGTAATTTTGTTTTTGGTACCAGGATCAAACCCAGATCCTTACACATGCTAAACACACTTTTCCACTGAGTTATAACCCTAACCTCAGTTATTTTATTAAATGAGAAAAAATAATTTGAGTAAAGACTTTTTTCCTTAGGCTCTATCAAAAAATATATTTATTTATTTATTTGTTTGTTTATTTATTTATTTATACATACATACATACCAGGGATTGAACACAGGGGCGTTTAACCACTGGCTAAGCCATATTCCCAGCCATTTTCTATGTTTTATTTAGAAACAGTGTCTTGCTGAGTTGCTTAGAGCCTGGCTAAATTGCTGGGGCTGAATTTGAACTTGCCATCCTTCAGCCTCAGCCTCCCAAGCTACTGGGATTACAGGCATGCACCACTGTGCCTGGCAAAGATTTATTTTAATTACCCACATTTTGATCAAAGTATACTTCTACCGAAATCAGGAATGTTTGTATGTCTAATTATTTCCAGACTGCTTTTGGCAGCTGTGAAATGTGTGGATGGCAAATTCTGCAGCCCTATTTGATTACTACTAAGGAACTTTTAGTTCTAGCTGCCAGCTAGGCACAATAGTTAAGTGTGAGCTGGATATCTAGTTCTGAGGAGCACAGAAAACCAAGCCATTCTTACCTTCCTGGCACCTTGTTAGGGTTCCTCTATTGCTGTCATGTCCCTGTCTGATAACCCTTAAGTGTGATGCTGTTGGCATATTTGTTGTAGTATTAATCACACTTATTTATATACCATTATAATAATTAATTTTGGGGGTGTACTGAGGAGGAAACCCAGGGCCTTGCACATGCTAGGCAAGCACTCTACTACTGAGCTACACTCACAGACCTATTATTTTGAACTTCACATGATATGTAGTTTCTAAAAGGTTTTAAGTTGGAGAGGTGGTGGTATAGTCAAGAAACAGTTGTATAATATCTAAGTACTTCTATATCGCTTAGCATTTCAGAGGAGAGAGAGATTAATTTCAGCTGAGGATATTAGCATTGGGAGTAAAACTGGACTGGGTGAGCAGGATGGGGGAGGTGCAAGGCAAGAAACACAATCAATCTGAATAAAATAACTGATATGATGGAAGAAAGGTTAAACTAGGTTGCCTATGAAATTGCATCTTTTTATATTTGGTGAAGATGCCTGGGGGACTTGGTATGTTCTCCTCCTACTGAATTTAGAATAATCACTCTAGTTTTGTGTGACTAACAAGTTACCACAAGCTTTGTGGGTTATTATATTATAGTTCAGGAGGTCAGAAGTCCAACACAGGTTTTACAGGGTGTTGGCAGGATTAATTCCTCCAGAGACTCAGAGGAAGAATCCATTCCCTGTCCTTTTCAGTTTCTAGAGACTGCCTGTATTCTTTGACCCTCCTCCTCCTTCAAAACCAGCAACATCATATCTCTCTATTCTTCCATTGTTGGTTCTTTTTTTAAACTTTGTCCCTCCTGTCCTCCCCTTAGAAGGAACTCTGATTATTTTGGACCTACCCGGACAATCCAGAATCATCTCCCCATTTCAAGATTCTTAATTACATCTGCATAGCACCTTTTGCTATGTAATGTAATATGACCACAGATTCCAAGGATTAGGATGTGGACACTATTAGTGGGCATTATTTTGCTCAGCACATACATTTTCCATTTCACCAGGTGAGGCAATTATTAAAAAACAACTCCTGCCCTTTAATGAATATCCTAGTGTTCTACCTAAATTCACTTTGAGTTATTCCTATCTTTTTCAATTTCTCCCTGCCATTCCCCGAACTATATATTCTGGAAAATGCCCCTCTACATTTGGAGGTCATGTATAGCCTTGAATGAACAAATGCTAACTGAAAAATATTATATAACAGTAATGTTTTTAAGTGCCAGAGGGGCCTGGGGCTGTAGCTCAGTGTTAGAACATTTGCCTAGCATGCACAAGGCCCTGTTCAATCCCCAACACCACCAAAAAATAAGTTAAATGATAGAGAATGCCACAATTTACTTTGAAAGGACAAAGGGCAACTTTAGTGATGGGGTTGAGTTAAAAAATAATCATCTGCTCTGCTATTTTGTTTCTGTGGTATCAAAACCAAAACATGAGAGTAATTGGGGAACAACTTAAGAAACATAAGAAAACTATTTGATTTCCTAATGTATGATTTTTAAAAATACTATTTTAATAAGGAGTCTTGCCTATGTTTCTGTAACAAAGACAAGATTTTAATAGTTTTATGGAGATTTAATTCACATATAAAAACTACACACTTATAAAGTGTACAATTTGGCTTGATATGTCTTATAATGAAAGCATTATATCATTAAGTATAATGAAAATATCAGCGGAACTAAACATATCCATCACCCTTTTTGACCCACTGTAATCCTGCCTTCTTTGTCCTTCCACTCCCATGCAACCTTTAATCTGTTTACTATCACTATATATTAGCTCCCATTTCCTAGACTTTTATATAACTGTAATTAATTAGCATATACTACTTTTTTGCTTTTTTGGGTCTGGTGCTTTTCACTTAGCATAATTATTTTGAGACTCAGCTATGTTATAGCATGTATCAATAGTTCATTCCATTATATTGCTGAGTAGTGTTCTATTATATGGATATGCCAACAATCTGTTTATTCATTCACATTTGAATATTTGGGTTGTTTCTAGTTTTTTTCACTATTACAAATAAAGTTGCTATGGAATGTTCATTCATAAGTCTTTTCATAGATATATATTTTCATTCTCTTGGGTAAATACCTGGGAATAGAACCTTTGGTCCTATGGTGGTAATGTGTCTTAACTTTTTAAGAAACTATCAACCTGTTTTCCAAGGAAGTTGTGCCATTTCAGAATTCTATTAGAAATATTTGAGGAAAAATTAGTTTTAAAAACTTTAAAAGTATCTCATGATTACTGCTTGAACACTCACAGAATACTATGTATTGGAGAAGTGATGTGGGCATTTAAACAGCATGCATCATGTTGGTCTCCTTAGGTTAAATTAACATGTTAGAACTAAGCATTCCTGTTCATATGAGCCAACAAATATTTTCATTACAATCATCTGCCTTCTAGAGGTGTCTGTTGCCATCTTTATTAGTTATTTCTACCTACTAGTCCATCTCAAAAATGAGTGGCTTAAGATAATCATTCTTTCTCATATGCCCATGTATCAATGGGCAGTTTGGCTAATTTGGAGCAATTTGGCCCAATTCCTGCAGGGTCTCAATTATGGGTCAGCTAGTAGGTCTGGAGGGGACCCCACAGGATCCCTTCTTCCTGCAGGTCAGTCCAGGCTTCATCTCATCTTTGTTTAGGCTAAGAACTACCACATTTTCCTGCTCAAAGCCAATCCCAAGGCCAATGCAGATTCAAGGGATAGGTCAGCCATACTGTAAATCTACCCACATCATTAAAGACCAACCTTCCAGTTATATTTTAATATTAAATGTAATTCTTTATCTGACAATGTTATCAAGTCAATCTGGCTGAGACCAAAGAAATAAGCAAAACAGATCCTTTGAGCTGGGTGTGCACGACTGGCCTGTAATCCCAGAAACTTGGGAGGCTGAGGCAAGTGGATCCAAAGTTTGTGGCCAGCCTAGACAACTTAGTGACACCTGTCTCAAAAAAAAAAAAAAGTTAAAAAAAAAAGGTTTGGTCCCATAAAAAGGCTGGGTTCAATATCGACAACAGAGATTTAGATTTATGTTAGGAGTGGTAGCTGGACCCAAGGTCCCTTTTCATCCTACTTGGAATGTAAGGAATGCTGTTCCTTACCCAGCCAAAAGGAGGTCCAGATGTCATGACCTACAGCTGACACAGTTCTAAGATGCACAATTGTGTGGTTGCCAAGATCACAGCAGATTAAAAGTTTTTAAACTAGTAACTGCATAGTGACCTACACCAAAACCACAGGGGCTCTGCATATAGTCTAGAACACAGCCCAATACATTGTCTGAAATGGAGAAACTACATTTGCTATTTTCTGACTCAATAAAAATATAATTCATTATACTCAGATTCTCAACCCAGATGATTGAAATTGCACAATAGCGTTTTTGCGTCTAGTCACAAAGTCCAAGAGATCTTTACACCTGTAACCAAGGAATCATTGACTTTTGGCAGGTCTCACCCTCCACCTAGCTAGTTGGAGCTGGTCCTCCTCCCAACTTCTTTTGAATGAGGTTCTTTGCATTTCTTGGAAGAAACCTTGATGGTAGGTCCCAGGGAATCTCCATTGCAGAAGCCAAGGCGGGATTGCCTAACAATTTCCTATGCATTTTGTGAAAAATGTATCTCTATTACAAATGTCGCAAGACAAATGTCACAAATTCACCCATCAACTTTACCAAACCACAAACTTGCATCTATTTTGGGACCCGGACGGTTAGCTTTTGGGAATGGAAGTGTCTGGCGCCTGAGAGGCAGCCCTGGCTTCCTTGACCACGCCCCTCCCACTCCCCTGCAAGCTTGCCCGGCCCCGCCCTTAGCAGCTTCTGAGTACCAGTTGCATCTTCGAGATGCTGCTTCAAATTTAGATGCGCACGCTGAACCCTAGGAATTTGCATTTTAAATAAGCGCCGCACAGAATTCATATTTTCATCATCTTGGGGGGGGGGGGCAATGTCACTTCATAAAATACTCCCTACCATCTTTCTCCCTTCCGGTTCCCAGCCCCCGTGCCTGGCTGACCCCGGCCGGCTGAAGAACCCGGAACCGGCTGGTCGAGGCACCGCGGGGCGGGGCCTGCGGGGCTCGGCATTGCGCGTGTGCGCGCGTGGAGTCTGGCGTCACTCGGTCGCGCCCAGGTTCTCCTCGGCGGTGGCCCTCGGTCCCGGCCGCGGTGGGGCTGGAGGTCGTCCTGGGTAGGTTTATCTCAACGCTTCCATGGAGAAGGCGGCTTGCACGGCAGCAGCCCCGGATGCTCGCACTTACCCCTGGACGGCGACGGAGGCGGTGGCCGCGCGAGCGCTGGAGGGAGCGGCCTGTGTGGGGGTGTGAGCCAAGGTTCCGAGGGTCGGATTGCCGAGGGGAAGTCGCGCGGCCCGCGTGCCGCCTGGGGTGAGGTCGCTGCTCCTTCTTTTGAGGCACGCGCGAAGGGGCTGACTTGCGGGACAGCCTGCCGATCTCGGGTCGGGGGACAGCCCCACCGGGGCGACTTTCTTTTACGCGTGTTCTGAGATGGACGCGGCTCTCCTAGTAATCCGCAGTGAGGAAATCCGCCGCGCATCGGATTGCCATTCAATCCCACGGAAATCCGGCTCGTTGGCCTTGTCGGTGGCGCGTGTGCAATAAGTTCTTTCGAGTAGTTTTGTCTTGGTGAGTTTTAGAAAGTGGTTTCCGTTTTCTGTAACGCATTGAACGTGTCCTTTAATTTCCTAACTTTGACAAGATCCCTGAATCTAGTGTTTCATTTTATACAGTTGTGCAGAACTCAGTATATTTTGATATTGCGAGTGTGCTTCTTTAATTTCTTTGCTAGAATAGAATATCAAGTCATTTAATATAGTATTACAGCTTGATTTCCGGGTTCTAGAAATTGTTACACATTATGTGCTCAATTAGGATTTTTTTAGTAAGAGGAAATGTTAAAGTAGCGATCTTTTGTTTCAGTAAACTGTCAAAGCACTCTCTTATGTTTGTTTGAATAGGTTTGATGTTAGTTGCTGAGTCAAATGAGTAAGTATAGTGGCTAGTAATAAAATTTGAAAAGTGGTAACAGTCCTTTTGCCTACTTCTGTATTTTCTTCTTTTCAGGCTGGAACAGTAAAGTTAAAAACTTTAAATGGAAATAAAGGGTAGTATTTACAAGAAAATGAGAATGAATAAGTCATCCCTGGTTTTCAAAAGAGAGACCATATTAAACTTACATGTAAGTTAAAATTTTAACTTATGACTAATGTTGCTAAATTAGGGTTGGAGATTTAGGTTCTGGAGTATTTTTTTTAATTTGATCTTTTTAGTTATACATGACAGTAGAGTCAGTTTTTACATATTTTGCAAACATGGAGTATAGCTTATTCTAATCAGGATCCCAATCTTGTGGTTGTACATGATGTGGAGTTTCACTTTGATATATTTGTATGTGTACATAGGAAAATTATGTCAGATTCATTCCACTGTCTTTCCTATTCTTATCCCCCTCCCTTTTCTTCCCCTTTGTCTAATCCACTGAACTTCTGTTATTCCCCACCTCCCTTCTTGTGTATTAGCATCCACATATCAGAGAGAACATTCCACCTTTGTTTTTTTTGTTTTGTTTTTTTGGAAATTGGCCTATTTCACTTAGCATAATAATCTTCAGATCCATCCATTCACTGGCAAATGTCACACTCATTTTTCTTTATGGCTGAGTAATATTCCATTGTGTATATATACCACATTTTCTTTATCCATTCAGCTGTTGAAGGGCACCTCAGTTGGTTTCATAGTTTAGCTTTTGTGAATTAAGCTGCAATAAACATTGATGTGACTGTGTCACTATGGTATACTGATTTTGACTCCTTAACTCCTTTGAATATACACCAAGAAATGCTATAACCGGGTCAGATGGTGGATCCATTCCTAATTTTCTGAGGAATCTCCATAGTGCTTTCCAGGATGGTGTACCAATTTGCAGTCCCACCAGCAATGTATGAGTGTATCCTTTTCCCCACTTCCTTGCCAACATTTATTGTTTCTTGTATTCTTTTTCTTCTTCTTCTTCTTTTTTTTTTTTTTTTGTAGTTATAGATGGACAGAATGCCTTTATTTTGTTTGTTTATTTTTATGTGGTGCTGAGGATCGAACCCAGTGCCTCACACATGGTAGGCAAGCACTCTACCACTGAGACGCAACCCCAGACCCCTGTTTCTTGTATTCTTCTTTTTTTTTTTTTAATATTTATTTATTTTTTAGTTACAGGTGGACACAATGTCTTTATTTTACTTTATGTGGTGCTGAGCCAGTGCCTCATGCAAGCTAGGCGAGTGCTCTACTGCTGAGCCACAACCCCAGCCCTCTTGTATTCTTGATAATTGCTGTTCTGGCTGGAGTGAGGTAAAATCTCAGTGTAGTTTTAATTTGCATTTCTTTAATTGCTAGAGATGTTGGAACATTTTTTCATGTGTCTGTTGCCCATTTGTGTATCTTCTTTTGAGAAGTGTCTGTTTAGTTCCTTTGCCCATTTATTGATTGGGTCATCTGTTTTTTTTTTGTTGTTGTTTGTTTGTTTGTTTGTTTGTTTTGGTTTAAAGCTTTTTGAGTTCTTTGTATATACTGGAAATTAATGCCTTATCTGAGGGTGTGGGTGACAAAGATTTTTCTGCCATTCTGTAGGCACTCTCTTCATGCTTTTATTGTTTCCTTTGCTGTGAACAAGCTTTTAGTTTGATACCATCCCATTTGTTGATTTTTGATTTTACTTGTACTTTAGGAGTCTTGTTGAGGAAATTGGTTCCTAAGGGGACATGCTGGAGTGTTGTGCCTATATTTTCTTTTAGTAGGCAGAGGGTTTCTGGTCAATGTCTAGGTCTTTTTTTTTTTTTTTGGTGGGGAAAAACAATTTTATTTATTTATTTAATTAATTTTAATTTGTTACATATGACAACAGAATGTATTACAATTCATATTACACATAGAGCACAATTTTCCATATCTCTGGTTGTACACAAAGTAGAGTCACATCCTTTGTGTCTTCATACATGTACTTAGGGTAATGATGACCATCACATTCTACTGGCTTTCCTACCCCTATGCCCCTCCCTTCCCCTCCTTCCCCTTTTCCCTTTTGCCCTGTCTAGAGTTCATTTGATCCTCCCCATCATATCCCCCCCACCACCCCACTCCCGCCAGCATCCTTAAATTCAAGAAATCATTTGGCATTTGGTTTTTGGGGATTGGCTAATTTCACTTAGCATTATATTCTCCATCTCCATTTATTTACCTGCAAGTGCCATTATTTTATTCTCTTTTAATGTTGAATAATATTCCATTGTGTGTATATACCACATTTTCTTTATCCATTTATCTACTGAAGGGAAAGCCTAGGTCTTTAATCAACTTTGAGTCGAATTTTGTACAGGGTGAGAGATGGGATTAAATTTCTTTCTGCTACATATGGATTTCCAGTTTTCCCAGCACCATTTGTTGAAGAGGGTATCTATTCTCCAGTGTATATTTTTGGTGCCTTTGTCCAGTATTAGATATGTGGGTTTGTCTGTGTCTTCTGTTCCATTGGTCTTTATGCCTGTGTTGGTGCCAAACCATGCTGTTTTTGTTACCGTAGCTCTATAGTATCGTGTAAGGTTTGGTGTTGTGATGCCTCCTGCTTCACTTTTCTTGCTAAAGATTGCTTTGGGGGCTGGAGTTGTGGCTCAGTGGTACAGCACTTGCCTAGTGTGAGGCACTGGGTTCGATTCTCAGCACCACATATGAATAAATGAATAAAATAAAGGTCCATCGACAACTGAATATATGTGTGTGTGTGTGTGCGTGTATGTGTGTGTATATATGTGTGTGTGTGTATATATATTTATTTTAAAAAAGATTGCTTTGGCTATTCTGGGCCTCCTGTTTTTCAAAATGAATTTCATGACGGCTTTTTCTATTTCTGTGAAGAACATCATTGGAATTTTAATAAGAATTGTATTAAGTCTGTATAGTGCTTTTGGTAGTATGGCCATTTTGACTATTAATTCTGCCTATCCAAGAATATGGGAGATCTTTCCATCTTCTGAGGTCTTTTTTAGTTTCTCTCTTTAGTGTTCTGTAGTTTTCATTGCAGAGGTCTTTCACCTCTTTTGTTAGATTGAATCCCAAATATTTCATTTTATTTTTTTGAGGCTGTTGTGAATGGGATAGTTTTCCTAATTTCTTTTAGCTGACTTATCACTGTTATATAGAATGTAATTGATTTATGGGTGTTAATTTTATATCCTGCTGGTGGAGTTTTTTTTTTGCCTTCTAAATATAGGATCATATTACTAGCGTATAGGGATAGTTTAAGCTTCTCTTTTCCTTTTCGTATCCCTGCAATTTTCTTTTGCCTAATTGCTCTGGATAGAGTTTCAAGGGTATATTGAATAGATGAGCTGAAAGAGCATCCCTGTGTTGTTCCAGTTTTTAGAGGGAATGCTTTTAGTTTTTCTCCATTTAGAGTGATGTTGGCCTTGGATTTAACATATATGGCTTTTACAATGTTGAGGTATGTTTCTACTATCCCTAGTTTTTCTAGTGTTTTGAATACAAATGGACGCTATATTTTGTCAAATGCTTTTCTGTATCTATTAAGGTAATGTGATTCTTGTTTTTAAGTTTATTGATATGGTGAATTATATTTATTGATTTCCGTATGTTGAACCAACCTTGTGTCCGTGGGGTGAAACCCATTTACTCATGGTGCACTACATTTTTAATGTGTTTTTGTATGCAAATTACCAGAATTTTATTAAGAATTTTTGCATATATGTTCATAGAGAAATTTTTCTGGAGTTTTCTTTCCTTGATGTGTCTTTGTCTGGTTTGGGGATCAGGGTGCTACTAGCTTCATAGAATGAGTTTGGAAGGGTTCCCTCCTTTTCTATTTTGTGGAATAATTTGAGGAAGATTGGTGTTAGTTTTTTGAAGGTCTGGTAGAACTCGGCCGAGAATCCATCAGGCCCTGCGCTTTTCTTTGTTGGTAGGCTTTTGATGGCATCTTCAATTTCATGAGTTGAAATTGATAGGTTTAAATTTTCTATGCCCTCCTGGTTTAATTTGGGTAAGTCATGTGTCTCAAAATCAAATTTGTTGATGTCTTTAAGGTTTTCTAATTTAATGGAATATAAATTTTCAGAATAGTTTCTGATTATCCTTAGTATTTTATTAGTGTCTGTGGTGATACTTACTTTCTCATTATAAATTTTAATAATTTGGGTTCTTTTTTTTCCCTCTTCGGTTAATTAGGCTAAGGATTTAGCGATTTTATTTATTTTTTCAAAGAGGTTCTGGAGCATTTGTAAGTATGGATTTTAAAATAATTAACCAAATGAGAGGTTTGGAAAAATTAAAGCTAATTTTAGATAGCCATGAAAACCAAGCAGAAGTAAAGAGTAAGAACTCAAAAGTTTTAAGATAATACAGGCATCCAGGTGTAAAAGTAGAGTCATCTACTATTTCTGTGTAGTCCTCTGCATGTGATCATATCTTTGAAATATTGGATTTCTTCAGCTGTAAGGTGGAGGATAATGAAACCCTCTTCCAATTATTGTGTAGAAGGGAAATGATATATGTAAATTATTGGAACAGAGCCTAGGAAGATACTAGGAAGTGAGTGATAGCATTATTGTTAGGGAGAAATAATAATAAAAAATTTCATTTGTTTTCAGTATATTTCTGTTGTAAAAAATGATTCATTCATACTTAAACATATGATTTAAATATTACATTTTTCCACATGTTAATTTGCTTTATTATGGTAACCATTTTATTATCTCAGTGTATTGCATAACATATTGTAAACCTCAAATATATCCAATAAAATTTATTAAAGGTTTTTTTTTGTTTTGTTTTGTTTTTAAGTATTGGGGATCAAATCCAGGGCCTCACGCATGATAGGCAAGTACTCTACAACTGAACTACATCCATAGTGCTCTCCCTTCTTTTTATTTTGAGACAGGGTCTCACTAAATTGCCCATGCTGGCCTTGAACTTGTGATCCTGCCTTAACCTCCCAAGTAACTGGGATTGCAAGTGTATGCCATCATGCCTGGCTAAAATAAATAAATAAATGTGTATATGTGTGTGTATACATATATATGTATATGCACATGTATATATATATACATGTGTATATGCATATACACACACACACACACATTTTTAAGCCCTTATTTAACAAGCCAAGGAAAAAAGACTTTTTTGTATTGAAAACTAAGAGCATCTTTCAGACTATAGCATGCTCAGCCTTAAAAATTTTGGTATATCTAATTGTATTGGTTTTATGTAAATTAACTTGAATGAGAACAGTTTGTATGAAGTTCTGTAAAAATAAGTTGTGATTTGGTAAAATAAGTGGATTACAGATCTGTTCGATATCTTTTGGATTTTTATATAGCCATTAGGGGGGCCCGCACATGATCTGACACCCCTCTGCTCTGATATCTAACACCTAACTTTGCTCACTCAGGGTCAACTACAAATGACCTTTCTTTTCCTGGAGAACTGCACACTTGTTCATATCTCAGAGCCTCTGCACTTTTCTTCTTGCTGCTGTGTTCTTTTCCTATGTCTTTAAAGTCTTCACTCAACACCTTCTCCAGAAGGCGTCCTCCTCCTCCTGCAACTCCCAAGTGCCCTTAATCTGCTTTATTTTTCACTATCACATTTGCCACTTTCCGGTGTCCTTATTTATTTTATTTGTTCCATCCTACCTCTAACAGAAGGTAAATTCCATTAAGATAAACTTTATTATCTGTTTTATTCACTGCTATGCTCCTATTGCTAGAATATTGTATGTACTCAGTACATCTTTGATGGTTGAGTAAATGAGATAGGTAAGATAAATTTGATGAAACTAACTGTAAGTAAATGGAAAGGAGAAAAATGCCTGTGAGCTAAAGGTGTTGGAGGAGACTGTAGCACAGCTTGAAGTTTGGCCTGTTCTTAGTAAAAAGCCAGGCAGGGGAGGAGGAGGGAGCCATGGCCTGTCATGGGAATGGAGTATATATAGAGTTCTGGTGTTTGTAGACAGTGGTGACCCCCATGTGATGGACATCAGATTCTGTGTTGGGAAATGAAGTAGGCCAGAGAGAGGCAGTCTGGCTATGAGGATTCTCTAAAGCCCCACATGTATGATTAACACACCTGGTCTTTTTTTTTTTTTAAGAGAGAGAATTTTTTTAATGTTTATTTTTTTAGTTTTCGGTGGACACAACATCTTTGTTTGTTTGTGGTGCTCAGGATCGAACCCTGGCCACATCCCCAGCCCCAACACACCTGGTCCTTAAAGGGCTTCTGCTTTATGTGTTTGAAATTTTCCTAGTCCACAGATAAAGATAAAAAGGAAAGAGAAGGGCTGAGATTGTGGCTCAGTGGTAGAGCATTTGCCTCGTACATATGGGTCACTGGGTCCAATCCTCAGCACCACATAAAAATAAATAAATAAAATAAAGGTATTGTGTCCACCTACAACTAAGAAAAATATTTTTTAAAAAATGGAAAGAGAAGAATATATTTGAAATAGCATTATGAAACTTGGTTAAATATTGTGAATAAAATTCATATATAAGCCATGGTAAAGTTAGGAACAATTAACTTGCATTAATAAAATGAATAAGATTTTATTATATGCATTATTTTAATCACCTCTTCACTTTGTAGGTTGGGAAGGGATTCTCTCCCCACAACACCGACACTGGGCACATGAGATGAACAGCAGTTTCTTAGTCACATGTTCTCCTGCCCTGGGGAGAAAGACACTGTACACCATACAAAATTATGGGAGGGGTTGTGGCTCAGTGCTAAAGTGCTCACCTAGCGTGGATGAGGCACTGGATTCGATCCTCAGTACCACATAAAAATGAATAAATAAAATAAAGGTATCGTGTCCAAATACAACTAAAAAATATTTAACAACAACAACAAAAAAAAACTCATGGGAGTTGTTCACAACAGAATGAAGAACCAAGAGCTGTGGGAGGCAATCTTTGTGATAATGAGTACTTTTTGGTTCCTGAATCGGATGTAATTGCTTACTTTAATGATTCCTTAGACTGCCAGGGCAGTGAAACCCACTACATAGGGATGAGTAGGACAGTGCCTGGGTGCCATGAAAATGAGAGTTGTTTGGCTTCACGATCTTATTAATAGGAGCAGAGTGGGGAGGGAAATTTGTAGTGAGGCCATTGAAAGTTTTTCTAGTTTTACCAGATATTGGGTCAGCACATAATATTGGTCTTAATTGTAGACCTTATACCACATGTATATAGCTTGCATTCAATGAAAGTTAACATTTTTAGTAAATATTACAAAAATAGTTGTACATTTGGCATTTAAAAGTCAGGTTTATCTGGGCATGGTGGCATACACCTGTAGTCCCAGGTACTTAGGAGGCTGAGGCAGGAGGATCAGGAGTATCACAAGTTCAAAGCCAGCCTAGGCAATCTAGCAATACCCTGGTCAAAAAGAGCTGGATGAGGGCTAGGGATATAGCTCAGTGATAGTATTATAGAAACAAATAAAAAGGACTGGGTATGTAGCTCCGTGGTAAAGCTCCTGTGTATTCAATTCCCAGTACAGCGGGTAAAAAAAAATAAGGTCAGATTCATGTTAGTAAAGTCCAAATTTGGATTTGTAAGGCTGTTGTTACTTGGAGATAAGGACTATAAAATAGAACTGAATTATTTCTGGATATCATCTTTGCAGATAACAAAGTTCCATTTTATTGATTCTGGAATATTCAGACTATATGTTTGATTTGTTCTGTTTAGACTTTCAAAAATGTGACTTGTGAGCCACAGAACTTTAAAAACTGTAGTGAGAAACACAACTGTGAAGTAGTCACTTCTCAGTAGAACTTGCATAATAATAATTTTAAAAAGAGCATTGCTTCATGAAGGTGATGGTTAAAGGAGAATGATGATTTATACATCAGATGATTTTTTGGTTGTTGGTGTTTGGACCTGAACCAAGGGCCTCTCACATGCTAAACAAGCTTTCTACCACTGAGCTACACTCCCAGCCCCTACATCAGATAATCTTCAGGGATGTTAATTAAAGTTAGGTGACCCATGCTCATTGAACGGATGTGCCTGCCAAGAGGGTTGATGTGTTTGGGTGGCTAGGTTTTTTAACTATGATTTCCCCAGACATTATGACCATTATCTTTTCACTTTCACTTGTATCTAGAACTATTACTTCCTGGCTGACTTTGATAATTTTTTTTTTTTTTTTTTACAGTTTTCAAATTTGTAGGCTCTAAAGCATTGTTTACATTTTAGGATGCTTATCTAAATGATGCAGTGGTTTTCTTTGTATTAGTGGCCATTTCAAAATAGGCAGCTTTACTTTTTAGGGCCAATTATAAATCATTCCATTCATCTATATTTACCTAGAAAACATATATTAAGACCTATTTTGAAACAGAGACACACAGGCTTAAAAGGTAAGTAATGTGCAGGAGCCCAAGAACTTACAGTCTGCCAAGGGAAAGTAGCTTATAAACACAGGAGTTAAAACTGTGTAAGCACACACTTTATTATTTTTTGTAATGACCTCATATTGTATAGAAATGATTGTCCCTAATCATTTGTTCTCACCTTGTTCTCAAGTTTTCCCCTGCATCCTCTGTCCTTATTTTTCTATCTCAGTAACTGATTATTACTGTCAGCAGGGATCTCCTAACTAGCATTAAGGTAAGTGGTAGCTTGAGATGACCCATGTGACACATAAAGAGGGCGATGCCTTAGATTGTTCAATTTCTTTCTTTTCTTCTACACATCTGTTAAGGTTTGACTCATCTAAGGTTACAGACCCATCTAGAGGAAGGATGGAGTCTTCAAATTCCCTACTTATGATTTTGTCCTAGTTTCATCTTGCCTTAAAAGCAGCACAAGGAGGACTAGGGATATTTGTCCAAATCCCTTGGGAGAAAGATTAATTTTGAAAGGACTTCAAATAGCCATAAGCTATATATTATGTGACTGATACTTAGAAAACTCAGCACCTGTCTGATTTGAGTTTCTTCTTTCCATATTTCAGTATTATCTTGTCCTAGATTGTGGGGCAGCCTTGTTTTGGCAACTTGTTAGTGGTTTCTGTCTTGGGGTCCCTATAGCTCTTCAGCACTGAAGGATGTGTTTAAAAACTTACATGTGGAAGTGTTTAGACATATACAAAAGTAGAAAGAATAATAAAGTGAACTCCCAGCTTTAACTGTGATCTCTGTTTTCTTTTGCAGGGCTAGGGATTGAACCCAGGTCCTCTCACATACTAGGGAAGTGCTCTGCTGATGAGCTACATCCCCATCCCCTTGTGATCCCTGTGTTCTGAGACAAGTTTTTGTTTTTCAAAAAGCATGATGTAAATTTTTATACTTACTGCAGAAAGCCTGTTTGTGTATAATTTAGCCATTTCAGTAGCACAAAGAAATGAGAACTTGTTCAGGCTCACAGGTCTGAGTCACCTGGGATATTCTGTTCAGTGAGTTTCCCTCAATTGTGATTAGTGGTCTCCCTGAGGAATGTTGATGTGGTAATGGCAGTGTATAAATGAGCAAGCAGAAGTATGAGGGACCACTTTAAGTCTATACTCAAAACTGGCACTCTCAGCCAGGCATGATGGCACACACCTGTAATCCCAGCAGCTCAGGAGGCTGAGACAGGAGAATCGTGAGTTCAAAGCCAGCCTCAGCAATGGTGAGGTGTTAAGCAACTCTAAATAAAATGTCTAAATAAAATACAAAATAGGGCTGGAGATGTGGCTCAGTGGTCGAGTGCCCCTGAGTTCAATTCCTGGTACTAAAAAAAAAAAACCAAAAAACCAAAAAACTGGCATTCTGCCATTGAAACTTGCCTTGCAATGACGAGGCTTGGTCAAGTCTCAGGTAGTGGGGTGAGGAAAAATATACTCATTGATGTGTACAAGAATCAGTGGACTTCGACTGGCAAATCAAAACAGTGGTGTGACAATGATATCTTGGAGTGATATCAACTCAGTTTGGTAGTATTTGTTATTAATTTAGTATTCCTTACTTAATTGCCTCTTGTCTGTTTCCCTATTGAAGACTAAAAGCTATCTTTGGATATGTGTGTGTGTGGTTCTGGGGATCAAAGTCAGGGACTCACACAAAGTAGGCAAGCACTTTCACTAAGCAACATTCCCTGCCACAAGAAGCTATCACTATTTTATCCACAGTGCTTAGCATAACATTTAGCACATACAGTGTAAATCTAATGAACACTGTTTAAGTGAACAGAGAAAGTAATTGAGGGATGAGTGGGTTTGGAAATTGAGTTGTTTTGATTAAAGGCCAGAATGTCATAACTTGAAGGCTTGTTAGTAAGGATCCTGACTGAACTGCGGATTGGTTTTGGGACTCAGTAGTTAAATTGTGGGATTAAAAAATCCCAAAATATGCTAGAAAGATAGACTTGCAATGATAACCAGTCACAAACCTTGTTGCTAAGTGGTGTGTTTTCTTTGCTTTGGACACTTTAGTCAGCAGAATTCATGAGTTGGCTCATGTGGAAAAAAATTGTGTAGCCTGTACTTCCCATCAGATCTTGTAGATTGAGCTTCTGGTAACATGGTCATGTTCTCTAAAATTCAATACTACCAAACCTTGTACACAAGTATACATTTTTATTGGAATTGTCATTCTCTGCTAACAAATAATGTGAACTTGGTCTTCTCTCAGCATATCCTCAGATAGGTTAAATAAATAAATTATAATGTTTATATCTATATATATTACTAAGAAGAAAATATATACATGAGAAAAATTGGAATTTCTCCATATAAATTATTCAATAAGGACACATTTGTGAAATTGATAAATATACTAATAAGCTAGATTTGTGTATGGTTATGTCTGAGTTTTATTCTGTAGAATTTTTTTTTCTCATTAGGAGAGTTTGTTGCTGTGGGTTAGCTATGATGAGAAACATTTTCTTATAAAAATATAGAATGAGAGTTTATAAAGTCAATTAAAACTTGGTTTTATGTCACAATCCAATTTTTGGCCATAGTTGGAAGAAGCAATTATTAGATTGGTATTAAATTAAATTTTTTTTAATCTATAACAGTAATAAAATTTTCTTCCTTTTTGAGAAGAGAAATTAAATAAATTTAAATTGTGAACTGTCATGATCATTCTGTGGACATCTCATTTCATTTTGTATTGTTTAGATGTGAAGACTGCATCCCCCTGCCTTCAGTGCCAGCAGTTTCTCTGTTCTGTAATCAATGTGATTCACAGGAGCTTCTTAAGTGACAAACGAAATGAGCCCAGGGCGTGGAAAATATGATTTCTACATTGGTTTGGGATTGGCTATGACCTCCAGCATTTTCATAGGAGGGAGTTTCATTTTGAAAAAAAAAGGCCTTCTGCGACTTGCCAGAAAAGGATCCATGAGAGCAGGTATGTTGCACCATATATGATTTGAAATGTAGTGTGTACTTACTTACATACTCAGGTTTTTTGACTATGGAAGAACACATATTCTTTCATGAATAGAGTCAAACCTTTCAACTGTTTAAGACTTCTGAATGATTATAGACAATTAAATATCAATTTTGTAATAAGAAAACAGAAAGATGTCAAATCAATTAACTTCCCACACTTGCTGTTGTTAGCAAAGGGAAGAGGGACCAATGCCAAATTAGCACCCAGATTTTTATTAAATTTTTGAATACAGAGCAGGAAATAGGAGTCATGAATAGAAACAGAGTCTTAGTGAAAGCCCATCATTCTTTCTCTACTTCTAGACCTCTTTGGACCTCATGAGTAGACATGCTTTGGCAGTAAAAATTATTACTTTCTCTCTTTCCTGTGCCATCTTGGGCAAAGTAAGAAATAGTAACATCTACTGTTTGTTTCCCAGTCCCTCATCCTTGATCCTAAGGCACACTCTTTCATTATCCATAAAGAATATGTTTATAAAGAATTCATTCACCTTGGCTTAAGTATGGATTGTGTTCTGACATTGTTAGTTTGGTGAAGAGTAAAGCCAAGGATAAAGCAGTAAGTGCATCTGGGCAGCCCCATACTATGATCAGTTCTTAGTCTTTATAGGAAGGACTAGAGTCTCCTGCTAAGTGGAGTGCAGATACATTTATTTAAAGTACTTATAGTCGAGAAATGAGATATTTTGTTTTGTGGTGCTGGGGATTATTCCATGATCTTACACATGCTTGACAAATACTGAGTTACACCTCCCACCCCTTTTTTTTTTCATTGAATGCTTTTGCTTTTATATTATGTCTTTATTGGTATATTATAATTATGTGTAATAGTGGGATTCATCATGCCATATTCATATATACGTATAACGTAATTTTATCAATCTTATTATCCTTCTCTTTTCCTTCCACCTCTTTCCCCCTAATCCCTTTGCTCTACTCTACTGATCTCCATTCAATTATTAGTATAAATATTTTATTTAGTGTGTTATAACAAGTCTGTTTATTATTATAGTTGTCATAGTTTATTTAAGAGTGTGATCATTGGAGCTGGGATGGTGGTGCAGTGGTAGAGTGCTCGCCTAGCATGTGTGAGGCACTGGGTTCGATTCTCAGCACCACGTATAAATAACTAAAATAAAGGTCCATTGACAACTTAAAAAAAAAATTAAAAGAAGAGTGTGATCATCTTCCAAAGAAGTAAAATATTTCTTCATTCACAGGTCAAGGTGGCCATGCATATCTTAAAGAATGGTTGTGGTGGGCTGGACTACTGTCAAGTATGTATAGAGAACATTTCAAGAAAATGTTATAACTATGTGTTAAAATATTTGCACATACTATTACAGTGTTTTTACTAGCAAATTTTAAAATTTAAATCTTGTTTTAATGAATAAAATTCAAAATATGTAAGTCTGTAAAAGTTACTCAGCAGGTAATAGTTTATTTAATTTGAATATTAAGACCTTTTTTACTCATCTGATTAGAACATGTTTGAGACCCCTGTACTTTTTTTTTTTTAATTCTGCTAAATTTAAGAAGATAATTTTGTGGTGGGGGTTATAGTTTAGTCATAGAGCACTTGCCTAGTCTTCTCAAGGCCGTGGGTTAGATTCCCCAGCACTGGAAAAAAAGAAGGTAATTTTAAAAGTGAAAATTCATAGGAAAATCTAATTTTCAGTTCTGCCTTCATTGGTTCTTATTCCAAATTAAAAAGGAGGCATTTTTATTTGATAAGACTGTCCGTGCTTATTTGTTGACTATCTTTAAAAAGGTTTGTAGAGAAAAATTGTTCTTAATACTGAGTCTTGATTATATAACAATTAGTAATTGATTGTCTCCTGTATGTCTGACATTTTTCTAGGTGCTGGAGATATAACAGCACCAGAAGATATAACACCATCCTGTCCTTATCCTTTCTTATCTTTCTTTTTTTTTTTTTTGTACTGGGGATTGAACTCAGTGGCATTCAACCACTAAGCCACATCCCCCGCCCTATTTTGTATTTTGTTTAGAGACTGTCTCACTGAGTTGCCTAGCACCTCGCTTTTGCTGAGATGGCTTTGAACTCATAATCCTCCTGCCTTAGCCTTGAGAATTGCTGGGATTACAGGCGTATAAAGTAATTAAAACATTAAAAATAAAATGTTTGCTGGGGACTGTGACACACACCGGTCATTTTAACATTTTTTTGTGAGACTCAGGGGCAAAATTGCTCAAGACCAGGAGTTCAGGGCCAGCCTAGGCAACATAATGAGACCCATCTCTTTATTTATTTATTTAAATTTTTTAGTTGTAGATAGACACAACAACTTAATTTTGATCATTTATTTTTTTATGTGGAGCTGAGGATTGAACCCAGTGCCTCACACATGCAAGGCAAACACTTGCCACTGAGCCACAACCCCAGCCCCCCATTTCTTTAAGTTAAATTTAATTAAAGGGAGGAACACAAGAGATTGAGAATTTAGCAAAAGCAACAGAAACCTGACCCACAGACTCTCCAGATATGGGAAGTATCTTGACTATAAAACAACTTTGTTTACTACACTGGCATATAGTGATATTACAGATTGGCAAAAGAACCGAAAAGAAATTTTAGAATTAAAAAATGCAGTAAAGAAAACTGAATTGGGCTGGGGATGTGGCTCAATCGGTAGCACGCTTGCCTGGCATGCGTGCGGCCCGGGTTCGATTCTCAGTACCACATACAAACAAAGATGTTGTGTTCGCCGAAAACTAAAAAAAATAAATAAATATTAAAAAATTCAAAAAAATATATTTAAAAAAAAAGAAAAGAAAACTGAATTGCTTAATAAGATATGGTTAGGTATGGATGAAAAGAGACTTAGTGAACTGGTGGTAGTTTAGAAAAAATTAAAATGTAGCAAGCAGAGACCAAAAAATGGAAAATATAAATCCAAGGATTATGGAACTTAGAGGATTCAATGACTAATTGAATAGGATCAAAGAGAATGGAGAAGAGGCAATGCTTGAACAGAAAAATGAGACTTTTCCAAAACTGACCAAATTTATTAAACTGCAGATAAAAGAAGCACAACAAGACCTACACAGAATTTGTGAAAAGAAAATTTACTACCTAAACACTTGCTAGTAAAAGTGATGAAAACCAAAGGCACAGTGTTTTAAAAGCTGTCAGGAAAAAAATATCATTGTACCCTCAAAGGAATAATAAATTGAAAGCAGAATTTTAACAACATTGAAAATAGAAAACAATTGGAAATAGAGCTTCAGAATTCTGACAAAATACTGGTAATTCTGACAAAATAATTCCCTATTCAGTGAAAATATACTTCAAGAATAAAACTCAACAGACATAATTTGGAAAAAAACAAAACTGATCATTTGAAAGGATATACAGTTAGCAGAAAGAGATTGATCCAAACGGAAGTTCACAGATACAGAAAGAGTGAGGAATGTGTGAGTATGGTCTGCCTGAATGTTGATGAATAAAAATAATAAAGCTAAATATTAAACTTGACAGGTTTATGATACCTGTTGTATCATATGGTATTCAGTTAAATAAAAACAAGTGTATGACTTTCACAAGTGTAGGAAGACAAGAATTAGAAAGAAAGGCATTTGTAAACTGTTGATATTTGCAGATTACATGCTTGTGGGTATAAAACTTTCAAAGAATATATAAGTAATTTTTTAAGATTTAGTAAGGTTGAATATTTCACTGTATATTAGCAGTCATTAGAAAATGAAATGTTAAAATAGTAATATCTGCATATAATTTAAAATATAGTTACTTATAAACCTAAGATGGGAAAGACCCCCATTGAGAAAACCAAAACATTACTGAGAAAATGAAGTTCCAAATAGGAGATACCATCCTCGTGATTCATCATGTAAAATTTTCATATTTCTTCATACTGCCATATTTCTTCAACTGCACAGGTTGAATATTATCCCATTCAAAACCATAGGTTGATTTTGATATATGAAAAGATGATGTTTATATAGAAATTTGAAAGTCCCAAATGGGCAAAGACATTCTGTAAGAAATGTTTCTTTCTTTGTTGGTTAAGACTTGTTGTAGAGTTATACTAATCAAGTTAGTATAGTATTGCATCAAGGTAGATGTATAAACTAATAGAATAAAATACAGAACCCTGAAACAGACCCTCAGTCAGTATATGACAAAGGTGTCATTAATGTAGAGAAATGCATTCCTATAACAATCCACATGGAAAAGAAGATACTCAATTCCTGTTGCATTCTGCATACACTTAACTTTAGGTGGTCTGTAGGCCTAAATGTGAAAGGTATGATGTTGAACTTAGAACAGTATTTTTTTAACTAGTTGTATAAATTACTGATTACAAAGGAAAAATATTTTAAGATTTGACATTGAAATTAGAACTTTCGACAGTATTAACCAGGTATGATGGTATACATATAATCCCAGTACTCCAGAGGCTGAGGCTAGAGGATTACAAGTTTGAGGCCAGCTTGGACAATTTAGAAAAATCCTGTTAAAAATAAGATAAATTAAAAGGATTGGGGATGTAGCTCAGTGGTAGAGCATTTGTCTAGTAAATGTATGGGGCCCTGGGTCTTGCAAATAAAAAGAAGAAGAAGGAATATCCCCGATACTGCAAATAAAACAGAAAACTTAATTTGATCAAAAGAGTTTACTATGAGAATGAAAAGCAGATGGAGAGTTTGAAAAAAGTAATTGGAATGTGTTTAACAAGCAAGATTTATGCCCAAAACACATAAATAAATAATAAGAGAAAGAAAATAATCTAGTAGACAAATAAGGGACAAATCTGAACACTACTTCACAAAAAGATGTCACATGGCCAATAAATGAGAATGGGAAATGCAGATTGGAAGCATAATAGAATAATTCTGTATCCCAAATGGATTAGCAAATTTTTTTTTTAATTTTTTTTTTTTAATTTTTTATTGTTGGCAGCAAATTTTTTAAGTCTGACAATACCAAGTATAGGGAAGAGTGGAACAGAAAGCTTTTATACATTAGTAGGTAAAAATTGGTATAACCATTTCAGAAAACAGTTATGAGGGATCCTTATGAAGTCATGCCCTTCCTCTGCTTAGGATTCCCCAGTGCCTTTTCCACTTACATATCATAGAATCTGGAGTGGACTCAGCAAGGTCCTATCTTTTTTGGCTCTATTGGAGCCACCCTGGCTTCTTTGGTGTTCAGACGTGCCAGACATCTTCAGTCAGGTTTTAGTACTTTACATTATCCCTCCCTGAAATGTTTTACTCCCAGATAAATCCCTCACTTCATTTTAGGATGTTCAAGTTTCCTTTTCAGAGTCGCCTCCTGATATCATGATATAAATTAGGACATGTTTGTCACTAGCTTCTTCTACTCTTTACCCTTGCTTTGTTTTCTCCATAGCACTTTTAAGTACTTGGGCAGAGGGTGAGTCGCAGTTTATGTGTGTACAGGGTCTTGAACCAAGGGGTGCCCTACCACTAAGCTACATCCTCAGCCCTTTTTATTTTTATTTTGAGAATAGGGTCTTGCTGTGCTGCCACTGGCCTGAAACTCCTGATCCTTCTCCCTCAGCCTCAGTAGTTGGGATTACAGGCATGAGCTACAGCACCAGGCTCTTACTTTTAACTCTGACACATGTATTTTGTGTGTCTTCCCTAACTAAATTTGGAAGTGTTACGAGAGTAGTGCCATTGTTTTTCTCCCTACTGTATTTCCTGTCCTAGAACAGGACCTGGCATATGTAGGAGTTATGTTTTTAAATGGAGAAGCCAGTGAGAAAGACTCGGAAGTACCTTCATATCAGTGTTAGTTCTTTTCATTGATTTGTGGTTTTGTCCTAGGATATAAATGTTTAAATTATTATATTAATATACCTTCATAATAAATATAAACTAGCTTTTTCTTTTTCTTTTTAAAAATTTTTTAGTTGTTGGATAGACCTTTATTTTATCTATTTATTTTTGTGTGGTGCTGAGGATCAAACCCAGTGCCTCACACATGCTAGGCAAGTGCTCTACCACTGAACCACAACCCCAGCCCACTAGCTTTTTCAATTAAAATTATAGATTTGTGTTCTTTCTAATTCACTTGGGCACTAGATATTTACAACTTAGAGAATCATAATCTTTATTACCAAAGGGGACAAAATATGGAAGTTATTGAATACAGTTGAAATAATATAGATTTTGCATAAAGTGAAAGCATTTCCAAATTTAATACATACATTCCTTTCTGAAAGTTTTTTATTTTTTTTAAATTGTCTCTCTTTAAGTGGGGGCAGGCGAGGTGGCCAACTTCGCTGCATATGCCTTTGCACCAGCCACGCTAGTGACTCCACTGGGAGCTCTCAGCGTCCTCGTAAGGTAAGGACACAACCTTTCACATATGCCAACAATAGTCAGTATTTTGGTCTGTATTCAGTGCTGTCTAATTACATGTATTCAGCATAACTTAAATTTCAGTAGACTAGAGGACTTATTTTTGTACTGTGTAGTAATTTGCTCTTCAAAAGTTATCCTCTGCATAGGCAAGTTGTTAATTTACTGGGGGAAGATGATTTTGTATTCAGAGCCAATACTAGTTCTTTGATTTCAATTTTTGAAAATTTGCATTTGTCCCAACATTTAAGTGTATGTATACTTTGGTAGATCATGGTTGCTGATGAATAGATTTCTACACCTAGTACAGAAAGCCAGGGTGAGGTTCCATGCCTTTGAAGACTGGCCTGAGGTGCTTGTTTTGCCGGACCAGTCCAAGGCTTGTTCTGTTTCTGTTTTAATGATTATTCCAAACAACTAAGCTCATTTTGAGGTCTGAGTTTTGGTTAGGATTTGGAAAGTTGACTGATTATAGTTAGGTATTATTTTTCTTCTTTGTTTTTAAGAAGCTGTATGTAAAATAAAGTTATGATATAAGCCTTTACCCTTAACTTTCCTTACATTACACCGTTATTTTATTTATTGGTTTATACTATATTTTCTTTTTAGGTATGGATAAACCTGTGGTGTTAAAACATAATTTATAAACAAATTAATAATTAAATGACCCCAAATCCCTTGTTTCTTTTGCTTTTAACTCCACATTTCTAAATAACAGGATAATTAGTAGGCAAATTATATGAAGTTAAATGAGCACATAAGTGGAACACATGAATTTTTAGGGATAAATTAAAGTTGAGCAGTTTTTAATGGTTTGGATAGAGTCTTAATTAGAACTTAAGGTGTACAAACTATAGCTCTTTTATTGTACATTTCTTATGGACTTTTTCCTGTAGAAAGATGATAAATACCATCTTAGTGTATGATGTATATACAATCTTATGGTATATATACAATCATATACTTTTTTTTTTTTTTTTTTTTACTTTGGCTAAAGACCAGATACTTCATAAGCTCTCAGTGTTCTAGTGTGGGTTCAGTAATTTTAAATTATAAGTTTGTTGATATTTAAAAATGAGAAAAATAGCTGATATTTGAAAGTTCTCATCATTCTTTTCTCCCAATTTTAGTGCCATTCTTTCTTCATACTTTCTAAATGAAAGACTTAATCTTCATGGGAAAATTGGATGTTTGCTAAGCATTCTAGGATCTACAGTTATGGTCATCCATGCTCCAAAGGAAGAGGAGATTGAGACATTAAATGAAATGTCACACAAGTTAGGTGATCCAGGTAAGAATAAAAGAAAAGCCTTTATTCTTACTTTACTTTTGTAAAGTAAAATAAAAATATCCCCACTAACTACTAAAGAATATTTTAACTGCTGAGCTCCATCGCCAGCCCTTTTATATTTTATTTTGAAACAGGGGTTTTGTTTTTGTTTGTTTTGGTTTTTAGTACTAGGGATTGAACCATGGGTGCTTAACCACTGAGCCACATCCCCAACTCTTGTGTGTGTGTTACAACAAAGCAGTTTATTTGTGATCAGTATTTGAGACTATATGTCCTTCACAAATTCAATTTTATATAATCTGATACTTTCTTAAAACTTAAACTTTGAACTTCTAGACTTTTATTTCCTTAGAACAGAAGGGCTGGTATAAATTATTTTCCAGAAATGAGGTACCATTTCACAGAATTGGTTTCTCTTTTTTTGTTGTTTTGCAAGATTTTTGTTTGTTTGTTTTGATGGTGCTGGGGATTGAACCCAGCATGTGAGGCAAGCACTCTACCAACTGAGCTATATCTCCAGCCCCTGTTTCCAAGTTTTAAAGAACTAAATTTGTATTTGTTAAAATCAGAAAAAGTAGGAAGGATGATCTTTACAAATAATTTTGATTAAATATGTGTTCAAAGAAAGCAAGATAAAAAGTCTTTAATATTCTGTATTAGACTATATTGATGTTCAATAGGAATGAGCTTTTGTCATTTGCTTTGAATGAGTAGTGGGGAATGGGATATGTTGGGAATTTCATAACAGATAACAGAATCATTCTCTTGGGCAAACCATAGGCAGGGGCAGCTGTTCTGTAACCATATGGTGTTCCATAGCCTGGAGCTATTTGGCCAGGAGCTGCTATAGCCCCAACAAAAGCTCCCCTTGTCAGAGTTCCTCTTCCTCTGCCCCTAACTGCCTGGAATGCTGCAGACACACCTGTATTCATGACACCCTTTGCCTGAGGAATAACCTTCTTTTTCTTATTATTTGCCACATTGGGTCCAGAAAACAGCTTCTCCAGGGCAGCTAAGGCTGCATTTGCCCTGGCCATGGATTATTTGGACCTGCGCCTCTGAATTTCTGTCCATCTACTTTTACCTCCATTACACAGCGCTTGTCATGGTTTCCGCCAGTTTCTGAGATGAGTTCATACTTGAGACCTCTTCTTTTTTCAATGAGCTCCATTACAGGATTTTTGCCACTTGCTGTTAGGGTAGGGCCCTGAGTTCTTACCTCTAAGGTACTGGTGGCTTCAGTTAGAATTTCCAGTGTTATTGCTTGAATTTGAAGACACTGTTTCATTTTTGCTTTCATTATCTGATTTTTCATTAGGACTCATACATTCAATATCTGCATCAAAGCCTGTTGGAGATCCCATTCATTGCCTGTAATACATTCACTGCTACGTGAAGTTTTGCTGTTTTCTTGGAAGGTCCCGAGATGTGCTATCCACATCTACAGACATTGTAAAGATGGCAGGGCCAGACTGAGACAGGAATCCCAGGCCTGATCTGTTTTAGCTTCATTAGTGCATTTATAAGGTCTATTACTTTACTATCCAGGATTTTCCTTAGGTTTTGTTTCATCTTCTTATTAGGATCTTTTCTTCTTGGGGTGGGGGAGGGCACTAGACCACTGAGCCACATCCTCAGCCCTATTTTGTATTTTATTTAGAGACAGGGTCTCACTGAGTTGTTTAGCACCTTGCCATTGCTAAGGCTGGCTTTGAACTCACAATCCTCCTGCCTCAGCCTCCCAAGCCAGGTGAGCCTAGTCTATTTTGGCAACTTTTGATTAAATGCTGAACATAAGATATAAGAGAAAATGTGAATATTCTGAGTGTTGTTTTCCTTCTTCAGAGAGAACTTAAATTCCCTTTGGCAGAAACATAAAAGTCCAGCAGACCACTTTCACCCTGGTGTTGTTGTAAGCTTCATTAGGTCTGGTATTCCGTTTGCCTTTTTTTCTTCATATCACTCTGGCTTTCAGCTGGTAGCTTGGGCTCCTTCACTTAGGAAGTTGTGAGCTCCTGTGTCCACTCAGTACCACAAGACTGCTGATATCCCAGTTCAGCCTCACATCCTCCTTTTAGGCTTTTTTTTTTCCGCTTCTCTGACCTTGGCTGTGTAGCTTGTGTGCCTGCAAATGCTGTTAAGGGAATAGCACACAGAAATTTGGGGTCACTACTTGGTAGTTTCCTCTTTTCTGGAGCTTGGCCTATTAAATCCTAGCTGCTTAGCCAACTCCAAATTCCAACATGTGTCTATCTAGTTCACTGAAACTTCCTTAAGTTTCCTTTGCTGAGTGGGCAGTTCCCCAGGGGAAAAAGCAGTGGTGAGTGTTGAGCAGTCCCCCCCACCTTTTTTTTTTTGAATTTTGGTACCTTAAGTTATGGCTGCTTCGATTGTTCTCAAGTATTGTTTATTTTGGTTTTTTTTTGTTGTTGTTGTTTTGGTTTCATGATTTTCCATCATTTGAAGTTGCTTTAGAGTACAAGATTAGTCTGATATTTCAGTATTGCCTCTCAGGATATTAAAAAAGATTTTTGTAGTTGTAGATGGACACAATACTTTATTTTTTATTTACTTATCTTTATGTGATGCTGAGGATCAAACCCAGGGCCTCACACTGAACTACAGGCCCAGCCCCCCACCTTTTTTTCTTTCTTAATGAAGAGTTATTTATTTTGAAGTTTTCCTCTGTCTAGTGGAAGAAATAAAGGCTTTGCTTTTTTCTGTTGTTTTGGCCTCTTGGTCTTTGACTGCCTTCTTTTATTTAAAATTCAGGCTGGTCAGATCTCCAAAAGTGCCCCTGACTGGCCACAGACATTCAGTGTTGAACAGAGGTTAACACCCAGATGCACCCCTTACCTTAGCCCCTTATTTTAGCATGATGTTCACATGCTCAGCTGGAACTGGTTAGGAGTCCTCTATTGCATATAGTGGATGGGAGGGACAAAGAGTCACTCAGACATGCAGAACTTGGCAGGGACCAGAAGTCACATTGCTTCTTGAATGGACTTCCAGCCAGACCTCTAGTTCAAATTTGTCTTCATTCCTTCATGGGGACTTTACTTTGTGAGTGTTCTGTGTTTCTGAGTCATTTTCACATCTGATTACTGATATATGATTCACCTATCTTGGGTCAATTATGAGTTATCCTCTGCTTTGTTAAAATATTGTTGCCATTTTTCTGTATTTGTTTCTTTAAAAACCTTTTATTAGTGGAGTTTGAGGAAGCAGAGTGCCTTTCCTTATCTTAAAATGCAGATGATCATTAAGTACAAATTGCCAGGAGCAACACCTGGCCACAGTGCTAAACGGTTTTTGGCTATTTTCCTGCTAGCTTCAGTTCTCCAAATTCTGCCAGAAACCCTGCCATATTTTTCAAATTCTCTTAATGGCATGCTGTTTATCCTTGCACTTGTTCCTAAATATTAGAAAAAAAATTACTCTTTTTTAGGGAAAACTTGATTCATAACTCCCATTTTTGGCATCTATACATTGTTGAACATTCAAGGGCACCTTGTGATTTCTCTACTAGTTTCTGTCCCTGTACTGATCACCCTTGTCCTACTTTTTTGTGTGAGTTAGAGCACTTAAGTAGGCATAAGAAACTACTTGAAAATATTATTGGTATTAAAATTTGTAAACATAAAGCATACTTTAACCTTCCAATGTGTACATGTAATGAAATCTTTGTGGGTATTCTTTTGCTAGAGCAACAAAATAAATTTGAATTTTATTTTTGTGTTATACCTTCTTATCTTACTGCATTGTTTTGTTTGGAGTCTCTAAATGTTTAAGGACAGTGTTTGACTAAATTCTTGACCAAGTATCTTTTCTTTGCCTCCTCCAGGTTTTGTGGTATTTGCAACAATTGTGGTCATTGTGTCTTTGATATTAATCTTTGTGGTGGGACCTCGCCACGGACAGACAAATATTCTTGTGTACATAACAATCTGCTCCGTGATTGGAGCGTTTTCAGTGTCCTGTGCAAAGGGCTTGGGCATCACCATCAAAGAACTGTTAGCTGGAAAGCCTGTGCTGCGGCATCCCCTGGCCTGGATTCTGCTGCTGAGCCTCGTCATCTGTGTGAGCACACAGATCAATTACCTAAACCGGGCCCTGGACATATTCAACACTTCCCTTGTAACACCAATATATTACGTTTTCTTTACAACCTCAGTTTTAACTTGTTCAGCTATTCTTTTTAAGGAGTGGCAAGATATGCCTGCTGATGATATCATTGGGACTCTGAGTGGCTTCTTTACAATCATTGTGGGGATATTCTTGTTGCATGCCTTTAAAGATGTCAGCTTTAGTATAGCAAGTCTGCCTGTGTCTTTTCGAAAAGATGATAAAGCAATGAATGGCAATCTCCCTACTATGTATGAAGTGCTTAATAATAATGAAGAAAGCTTAACCTGTGGAATTGAACAACACACTGGTGAGAATATCTCACGGAGAAATGGAAATCTGACAGGTTTTTAAGATGTGATTTAAAGGTTAATCCATAATTATCACTATAAGTGATTTTGAATATCAGAATCTGTCTGAAAAAGCATTGTCCTCAAATAATGTTCTCTAAAGACAATCTTTTTTAAGTTTTCACTAATTTGGACCAAGAAGTTACTTTTCTTATATTTAAACAATGGTAGCTCACTAAAAATGGCCTCAGTATGTGGCCAATTTCTATTAACATTGTATAATTGTAGAGGTATTTTACATTTTGATTCTTTCTTCAAAATCTAAATGCACTAATGACAAGTTTGAAGTCTATAAAAATGCTTTATTTTTTCATTATTGATGAAAGTCTGAAATGTACATTTGTCATTCCCACTCCCATCAATCCCTGATCATGTAAGGCTTTTTGATTGTAAACAAGAACAAAACTATCCCAATACATTATCCTCTGATTTATCTTACCTATAAAAGTGGCTCCTGTTTGGATGAATTATTTTGATGTTGAAATGTTAAAGGGAATCCTAAGTTACTAAATGAAGGAAACTCACAGACCAAAAAAAAAAATAGTAGGAATCATGCCAAGGAAATATTTCTTAGGCTATGATTTGTCACCACAGATGTGGTTTACTGTGTGCATTTGATGGTATTCTTAGAACCCTATTAAACCAGCACATCGTGCATCCGCTGGGCTGGGCTGTGCTTTGTACCTTGGCTGGATTTATTCTTCGGTTACTTGAATTCCATGGGAACCTTTATGACCATTTTATATCAGCTCTTGTACTTTTCAGTCTATTTTCATAATAAGTTAATTGTTATTTAGACCTTTTAATAAGTGGGAAATAAAATCAGAAGAAAAGAGTGATTTCTTAAATTTAGCTCATAATAAAGAGACAAGTTGAAACAAAGTTCTAAGTCCAAATGCTTGGAACGGACTTGAAATATTTGTAAAATACAGTCTTTATACCAAGTATTTTGCTTTGCTTAAGGGTTTACTTGGATCATTAATTAAATGTTTTGATTGTTTAAGGAAATGGTTACAAACACATGCAAAAATATATAGGAAAGTATAATGAACTCCATCCAGACCTAGAACCTCTATTCATTCAAGTCATTGGCCTTTTTTTAAAAAAAAAAAGCATTGACAGTTCCATTCCTCTGGGTGTTCCCCCAGTCCTCACTTGTGGCAGGAAGAGCAGAAGCTTCTGTCTGAAGTTACACATTGGCTAGTCATGGTGAGGCACCACTCAGTCCTGCAGTCTTATGTGGAGGCTGTGCTGTCATGCCATGCAGTTTTTGTTGACCTCATCAGGGTAGAGTTGACAGTCTCCAATTTTGTGAAATGTCCTTTTTCCAGCTTTCTTTTATTATTGGCGCTCTAAGGAGCTGTTAGAAATTCTTGACTGCAACCTTCCATGTATTATATTTGTGGTGCGAGGGTTGAAACCCAGCTGAAACTTGAAGCTCCTAGATTTGGATTTTTCCTAGCCCCATAATGCAAATTTTTTGAAACAGGGTCTCACTATGTTGCCCAGGCCGGCTCCTACAATCAAGTGGTTCCACCTGAGCCTCCTGAGTAGCTGGGACTACAGATATGTGCCATTGTATCCAGTTCTTAACCATTTTTATCTATTTCTATAATTCTAGTAGTAGGTCAGATTCTGATCAAAACTTTCATTTGAAAGATCACCAACTACAGGACCAACTCCATCTACATGAGGCAGTTCACCCAGCTGTTGGGAATAACAGCTGAAGTGGTTAGGGACAGGATTTAAGGTCTTCTCAGTCCTTCTATGTCCCAGGTCAATCATTTCCCAAACTACTCGCCTCTAGGTCATAGGAGCACATGACATAAAGGCGATACATGTCTTTTCTTCATGTTCAGAATGAAACAGCCAACACAGCTGTTGTCTTATATCTTACTGGCTTGGCTTTCATTTCATCCCTGCCAAAACCTAAATATGAAGCAAATTTGTGTGCTGATCAGAAGAGTAGCATTTTGATCATGTCCCACCTCAAAATGCTGAAAGTGACCCAGACTTCAATATGAACCCCATCTGTGAACTTGGATATAAGAGACAGAACAAGGACAGGTTGTAGTAACACAATTGGGTTTCATTAGTTTTATTTCTCTAAACTTTAAGTCATATCTCACAAATTAATTTGTCACAATTGGATTTAGCAGAAGCAGAGGAATCAAATTCACTGTCTGAAACACTGACACAAGAGGGATGGGGACAATGACTTAGAAAAGATTCTTCATAAAAGACCATCAGAAAAATCCCTAAACAAATGTGAAACAAAGTTTAGTGGTAACTGGCATAGGATTTTAATACAGTTAGCTGGTATTACATTTCTTAAGGGGTAAGTGAAAGAACTCAGCAGCATTCTGACAGGTGGCTACTGGAACATTTCAGAGGAAAACTGCAAACAAATTTTTAAGAACATGTTGGCAGCCAGTATTTTCAGACTTCCTAATTACCAAAAACATATAATTTTAGTCTAGAAAAATAAGTCCATATTATAAAATTAAAATTTTAGATTGAAAAGCACCCCCTTGAACAGGTACAGAGATACTGAAAAATATTCCCTAAAAATCTCACTAAACAGTTTACAGAAAGAACATGCCATTAGAGTTAATACATGCCATGGGCACAGTCCTGAGCCCTTAGCTGCTGGCCAGAGACTGGTGAATGGGTGGCTGAAAGCAGCGCACATGTTCCACAGGTGTGCTCTCCCCATCACCTGACTTCAAGTACTTGTCCAGGATAGTGATGATCTCATCATTGAGAATCTGGAACTTTCGAATCCTCTCCACCATCTTCTTCAAAGGCTATAATTATAATAATTAAGATCAGGGCGTTTTACTATCAACACTTGTACAGTTATGCATCATGTTACAAAATGACAGCATTTTCATATTTTCTGCCAAATTACAGCAGACTATTATTGACATACCATCTTTTAAATGCCACTATTAATGAACATATTTTAAATTCAAATGCATTCATCCATAGGTTTCATGCTGCTAAGTGTAAGGTTTGTACAACTCACAGGCATATTCATTCAGCATTAAGAACCTGGGCTGAGATTGTGGCTCAGTGGTACAGTGCTCACCTAGCACATGCAAGGCACTGGGTTTGATCCTCAGCACCACATAAAAATAAATAAAGGTATTGTGTCCAACTACAACTAAAAAAATATATATATATAAATTTTTTTTAAAGAACCTGTGTACTAGGATGGGGTTGTGGCACAGTGTGCTTGCCTAGCATGTGTGAGGCACTGTGTTTGATCCTCAGCACCACATAAAAATAAAGTAAAGGTCCACTGACAACTAAAAAATTAAAAAAAAAAAACAAAAAAAAACCTGTGTACTAAGAGCTGGGAATAAAAGGAGAAAAACAATATGATCAGGGGAAAAACTAGTAAACTAATATAAGTTCTAGACTTGCAGTTAGTTAATATTGTGGACAGGAACCTTTGATAGCCCTCCCACTAAAGAATAAAAACACATAACAGACATTTTTTAATGACCTCATGTTTAAAAAAAAAGTATTTTATGTGGTGCTAAGGATTGAACCCAGCGCCTCACAAATGCTAGGCAAGCGCTCTACCATTGAGCTACAAACTCAGCAGCCCCAAAACACTTAATTTTAAAAGCACTGCTGGTTCTTCCCATAAGGAGGCAAAGCAGAGGCCAGGGCAGCTTCTGAGACACATACCAATGACACTGAGGTGGGAGAATAGACTTGGCTATGAGCAAGTTGTACTATACCTAGAGACCCCACCACTATAGAACCCTTTAATTAGACTAAAGTGGTCCCAGGTTGGCAATGGCCACTGGCAATGAGCAGAAGCAAATGCAAATCTTGGGATGAAAATCAGATAACCAAGCACACAAGGAAACAATTTTAGATACACCCAAGACCTTCCGAGTAGACAAAGCTGAAATGAATTAATTACCTGAAAGATGTATCTGAAGAAAGTACTCTGGATACAGCATAGAGAACCAAGGAAATGGAGATGTGAGAACTAGAATAGCCCTTCAAGGATGTCCACACCCAATCCCTGGCACCAGTGTGTTACCTTTGCAAATGTGGCTAAGGGTATGAACTTCAACAGCAAGTATACTGTTGCCCAAGTGGACAGCCATGAAAGCAGAGAACCTTTTCTAGCTATAGGGAAGAAGAACATGACAAGAACACTGGAAGATGATCAGAAGCAGAGATGGCTCAGCCCACTGCTGCTGGAAAGCACCATATGGAAAACATGAGAGGGAATGTGGAGCTGACAGCCAGTAGGAAATGGGGACCTCAGTCCTACAAGTGTGAAGAGCTGAATTCAGCCAACCACCTAAATGGACAGAGAATCCAAGGGGAGCACAGCACCACTGACAAATTCGTTTTGACTTTACGAGACTCTTTAAGTAGGGGACCCAGCTGAGCCATCCTGATCTAGAGGACTGCGATAATCAGTGGTAGTTATACCACTAAACCTGTGGTGTCTGGTCATGGGAGGGAGCAAGAGAAAGCAAATACCACAGGATAAAGGACGGGAGAATGGAATGAATAAGAAAGTTTAACATGTTTAACTAAAGTTCCAAAAGAAGAGAACAAGAGCAAGTGGAAGAAGGGCTAAAATATTTGAAATGATAATGGTGGAGTGTTTTCTAGAATGCAACTATAAGGAGTCAATAAAACACAAAGACCAAAAGATCTAAAAGCATCCAAGAAAGCATACTTTGACTTGAAGGAAGCCAGAAGATTGAAATTGTATGCCAAAAATCTGAACATGCAGATCCTACAAGGTAAAATATGAAGTAGATCTAAGCACCTTGAAAAGAGAAAGAAAATGGAAGTTAATTCTTAATCTGTCAGGCTGCTCTACTTGACAATTATATGTTTAGATTCACTTTTGGAATGCAAAGAAAGTTTCGGTTGATAGAACATTTCATACTAAGATGAAGGAAACATTTTCCCCCAAACAACTTTTAATAAATAGAGACACATATGGTGGAAGAGCCTTGTCCACATACCACATTTTTGATAATCTCATCTTTGCCATCATGTTTCTGGACTTTGAGTAGATGGTAGCAGAAATCCAGCACAGCAAAGCGTCGCTGCTGCCCAAGAAGCACGATGATCATGCAACCAGCCCAGTGGAGCCCATCACCAAAACACTGCCTGCGGTCAAAAGCAATGAACAGAATGGGAGATGAATAAACAATGAGCAAGTCCTTTATGAGTCTGTCTCCAGGGGCCACCAGCCAAGCTGTAGGCATTACTATCTTCATCCAGTCACCTTGTGCAGCGAGAATGCTGAGCAACAGATGACATTCTTGTTTTTGGTAAATTTCTTTTTTGGGTTTCTCTGGCACACAGTTTCCAAACCCTTTTTTAAGATCACAGACCTTCTGTGAAGAATGACCTTACGGACATCCCACCCAGAACATGGCACGCCCAATTTGCATTCAGTTGCTATGGGTTCAGAGACTATGGACACTAATCCTGAGTCTTCTCTTTGGCATCAAGTATGAAACCACCCTTTAAAGCAGCTCAGTGTCTGGTCCCTTTCCAGAAGAACTTATCAGCTGTGTTGGCCTCACACTGATGCTGCCACCTCCTCCACCAGCTCTTCCACCTCCACTGGAATTTTCTCCTGTTCCAAAGCATCACACCGAGCATGCACTTACTCCACTGTAAACTCGTGTGTCCCCACAGGAATGCAGTAGACAAACTGCATGGCACTCCACAGCCTGTGGAACTCCACACACTCATCCACATGCATGACCCCATTGCTGGGTAGAGGCCCACGCCAGATAGGGTCATCCAAAAAGGTCCGGATCCGCGTCAGGATGACTTCAAACATAGACAGGCCACAGCAGAGACGCTCCTTAGTCAGCAAGTCCCCTTCTCTTGCGATTGCAATTTGCTGCAGAAAGCACAAGTTGTGGGATGTTATGGGCCACAGCATGAGGCTGCCGTGTTGAGACCAAACTACTCCTGTCCTGTTGATGACTTAGTGGAAAACTCTCAGCTGGCAGAAGAGGATCTTTGGAGGCAAGGATTAACAAAATATGTGTATGTCGGCAATTACCAGTATGTCTTACAAGGTTAAATACATTCACAGTCAAGGGAAATGGAATACAGCTGTTCCTAACCCAGAAGTGACTTTGCTTCCAGGACATATTTGGCAATGTCTGGAGAGATACTTATGGTTGTCACAATGTGGGGGTGGGTCTACTGACACCTACTGAATAGAGAGACCAGAGATGCTGCTAAACATCTTACAATTCACAGGTCAGCCCCAACACAAAGAATCACCTGGTTCAAAATGGCAGCAGTGCCAAGGTTGAGTAATCTGGATCTACAGTAAGGTGACAGGGCACTGCAGAAATCTGCCATGATACCTTGCCTTTTGTCCCAGTTCCTTCTGTTTTAAGAAGAAACCCTATGAAAAAGCTTCCTCTGTGAAGGGATGAATAATGGCAACAAGTGACATTTAATCTGTATGCCTCAGATGCTAAGCCCTTTCCATGTACTTGCTCATTTAAACTTCACAACATCCTGTAATGTATCCCTTGGAAACATGAGGTCTGAGGAGCCAAGTGCCCCGTGTGACTTCACTATACCTTCCCGCCCTGCTGCCTGACCTGATGTGGATACCTAGTTGCAATTCACAGAACCACAGCATACTTTACCTGTGGGGTCCCCAACCTTTCGATCAGAGGGACAAGATGCAGTGGGGCATACTTGGATTCCAATCTTTTCATTTTGGCATCAAGTCTCTCCCCCTCTACAGGAGGCAACAATTAGAAAAGAAAGAGTTGACATTATGGATTTAGATTCTCCTTGGAAAAAAAGTGTCATATAAAACTAGCTCATTTGATACTTTAATTCAAACTGACATATTTACTTACATAATATAAATTTGGGGTCTGCTTTGAACTTGAACTAGTAAAACTCTTTCATACAATGAACTGAAGAGCCAAAATAACAAACAAAACCAGACAAGTGGGGCTGGGGTTGTGGCTCAGTGGTAGAGCACTTGCCTAGCATGTGTGAGGCACTGAGTTTGATTCCCAGCACAGCATAGAAATAAATAAATAAAAATAAAGATTCATCCACAACTAAAAAAAAATTTTTTTTAGAAAAACCAGACAATTAATTTTGTTCAACAGTCATTTGTAAAAATTTGTCAAACATTCCATGTGAGTTAAAGCAGAAAAGAGTACCATGAGCTCTTTACCCATCTTCTTGAGACAGCTATTAACTCACAGTGACTCTTCTCTTATATGTTCCCCACTCCCCTGCTCCCATGCTATTTTGAAACAAATCCAAGACATATTTCAGCCATAAATACTTTAGTTATTTAATATTAATTTAAGTAGGTTACACCCCCTGGTTATGACTGAACAGGCACCAAAATGGGCTCTTGGCCGTCCAAGTGAGCATGACTCTGCAGAGGGCAACCTGATCTCTGGGTTGGGGACACACAGGCTCACCTTTCACGTGGACACGCGGCAAGATGTTCTGAAAAGGAGCTGCATGCAACAGGTCACATACTTCTTCTAAAGACTGGTACAGAGAAGGGGAAGACCACATCAGGAAGTGTCTCTCACAACAAAAATAGAGAAATCTGGTGCTGAAAATAAGGTATATCCTAGCTATCCAGTATAAAATAATCTCTAAAGTGGCCTGTCAACAGAACTATCTGGGATAATGGCAATGTCCCACTGTGGGCAGGGCGGCCTGTGGAGGACTGCTTATTCAGGGTCCCATTGAGCCCACAGATAGCAAGGACAATGAGGGCCTGGGGCCGCTGCAGTCCCCCTTTACCACCATGTGGGAAGGGTCTTTCTAGAAGTGCAGGAAAAGGGGAGAAGTTAAGAGACGCAGAACTCTTGGATGCTGTCAACTCCCAGATATGTGCACAGACCCTGACACATCAGATGTGTGCACACCCTCTTTATTTACTGTTTGCTGGTGTGAGGCAGTTAGCCAGCAGGTCAGCCCCTACAGGGGTTTACAGCATGTTGCAAGGCCTGGGTTCAATCCCCAGCATCATGGAAAATAAAACTAAAAAGAGACTGTATTCAAAGAGAAAATAAAAAGTCACCACTATCAGAGTAAAAAGATGAGCCACAAACAGGGAGAAGTATTTGCAATGTGTGTAATATATAAAGGAAACCCAAAGAACTTCTAGAAATGAGCCACAGAAAAGGCAAAAGAGGGGTGGGGATGTGGCTCAAGCGGTAATGTGCTCGCTTGGCATGCGCGGGGCGCTGGGTTTGATCCTCAGCACCACATAAAATAAAGTAAAGATGTTGTGTCCACCGAAAACTAAAAAATAAATATTAAAAAAAAATTCTCTCTCTTTAAAAAAGAAAAGGCAAAAGAACTAGATGTGGCATTTAACAGAAAAACAAACAAGAAAAAAATAAATAAAAAGAAGAGCCAATGAATAATGGAAGGTCCACCTCCTTCACAGTGAGAGAAAGGCAGAACAGAACCAGTGAGATTCGTCTGACACTAGGCTTTCCAATTCAGGCCAAAAACTGAGCTTGCTGATGCACAGGGGAGGGAGGAGCGGTGAAGGATGCCATAAGGAAGCAATCAGCCAAGAAAGCGAGGGGCCCCACTGCGCCATTTCTCAAGTGGTAATGGACTCCCACGTGCTCTCCTATTAAACTGTTGTCTTATGCTTGTGATGTCCAAAGTTAGCTATGAGGCACAGGTAGCTATTTAAGTTTTAAATTAATTAAAATTTGAAAAAATTTAAAAATCAGTTCCTCAGTCATGCTGAACCACACTTCACTTACTCAACAGCCTCAGATGGAACTTTGCAAAGAGCTCTCCTGGGCAATATGGCTTTAGATCCTATAGGTACATCATATATTTCATATACATTATATACATATATATATATATATATATTTGTACACACACACTTTTTTTTTTTTTTTTTTGGTACCAGATTGAACCCAGGAACACTTTATTTTGAGCTACATTCCTAGCCCTTTTTAAATTTTGAGACAGGGCCTCACTGAGCTGCTGAGGCTGGCCTCAAATTTGTGATCCTCCTGCCTCAGCCTCTAGAGTTGCTGAGATTAAATGCTTGGGCCACCATGCCTGGTGCACATTTCACATAAAACATTTTTATAATGTTCACATAGAAAAACGTTCTTGAGACAGCGAGCTATATTTTTATTTTTCAACTGTAGGGAACAAATTTAAAGTAAAACAAAACAAAAAAAAAAACATGAAATATGAATGGTACTTTACAACACTGCTACCCTAATTTTCCACCAAAAACCTCCTAATAAGGTTGGGAATGTAGCTCAGTGGTAGCATGTACAAGGCCCTGGGTTTCATCCCCAGCACATAACAAAAAAGAAGCTTTCCTCTGTCACCAGCAGAAAACAGCCCTGGTACCTCAGTGGTGGGGCTGCGCACTCACCAGGCTCTGCTCGATGAGCAAGCAGAAGAGGACAGCATTCCCCACCTCCCTAAGGTTCTGGAAACACACTGTCTTCAGCTCTGCATACTCCACGATGTCCTTCAGCTGGTGGTGGAAGAACTCCAGGATGCCTGTGTGGGAAGAAGTGAGGGCTGGCTTGGAAGGCTGGAGGGCAGAGCCTAGCATCGTGGGGCCACAGCAGGAAGCACTTGCCAGTTTGACACTGCCAGTGTGCCTGGTTATGAGGACGGCCACAATATCGCACCCCTAACATCTTCCCTTCAACAGAGGTACGTTTGCCCCCAGGCACACTCTCCCATAGACTGCCACTTCTTTCTCAGTCAACCCCATATCTTCAGAGAAGGCTCTAATAACAGGAAGTGTACATCATTAAGAATAAAGGAGACCACATTGTCATTTCCAGCAGAATCAGACGAAGTATTTGATAAATTCAGAAGGATGTACCAATCTGATTAGGTGTTCTGCAGCTGACATCACACTCAGTGAGAAGCTGCATGCTTTCTCCCCAAGGTCCAGAGCAAACTCTCCCTAACTGGATCTGTACACTCAGTGCTAACCCCGTCAAAAATTAACACACTGACTCCAAAAAGTACACAAAGTAAAAGACCCACAGGAGCCAAACTAGCCTGAGACACAAAGCCAGAGACTCAGTGGATTTCAATAAAACCCTCATCCCACAAGTCATGCCTAGCACCTGTACTCAGCACCTTCCTGCCTGAAACACAGCCACACCCCATGCTCCCGCCACTTTGTCTTCTCCCAGGTCTCGGCACCACCATCTAGTCATGCTCACTGGCATGAAGACCCTCTCAGGTGTTGTTCATCTGGGTCATCCTCATCCTCAGCAAGCACACTTGAGGTAAGCTGCAAATGACTTGTCCTGCACTGAGATGCACTAATGGCTTCCTCTTCAGATGTTAAAAATTCCCATCTCTAGCTTAAATACAAGCATTCATTTTATTATCCCAATATCATCCATCCACTTTTTAAAATTATTTTATTTATTTATATGCAGTGCTGAGACTCAAACCCAATGCCTCACACAAGCTAGGCAAGTGCTCTACCACTAAGCTATATCCCCAGCCCTATCCATCTACTTTTTACTTTTTTTGGTGCTGGGGATTGAACCCAGGGCCTTGTGCATTTGAGACAAGCACTCTACCTCCTGAGCTATATCCCCTGCCTTCCATCTACTTTTTGACAGTGAAATGAAACTGCATTCTTCTAAGCAAGGGCTACACGATACTATCTGGCAGAGTGTCCCCCTCAAACATTGATAAGAGCCCTGGGCTGGTACAGGGCAGTGTCCAGGAGGTTGGCCACATCAACAGTCTGCCCATTAGGACAGTCTCTCAGATGTCACCACACATGGGTTCAAGTCACTTAATAAGACAAGGCTAGGGTTCAACTGTCTAGCTTTCAAGAGAAAACCATCAAGCAAGAGAAGCAAGGCAATTTCACTTGGCAAAGGTCCCTCCAGCCCAGCAGTGCCATGCAGTGCCACTTTCTGAGATCATCACAGCTATTTACTTGGGTGGCCCAAGAACAGCCTGCAGTGAGACATGTGGGCTGTCCCTGAAGAGCACATCTGCCTGTAAGCAGGACAGGCTGGAGCCCAGGGCAGTCCTCCAGACAGACAGACTGTGAGGGGAAGAGGAAGAAAAGTGGGGGAAGGGGCAAGACCAGTACCCTGCTCCATGGGGCTGCCTTTAAGGCTTAGGCCTGCTGAAAGCCCAAGAGGACAATACGACCTGTTTTCCTTGGTGACATTTTGAGGGTGCAGGGGTCTTCCTTGGTGATTTTTTTGAGTACAGGGGTCTGAGGGAACATAGTGCTCAGAATCCCTCTCAGTGCCTCACCCTCACTGGCTGACCCCATGGGCCCTTCAAAAGCTTCCTCAGAGCAAATAGTGACACCAACCCCAACATCCCACACACTTACCTGCTTCCTGGCTATAAAATGCATTTGTTTCTTCTACTCTAAACAGTCAGCTCTGGTTTGGACATCCTCACCTTCTCCCCCCACCTGGAGAAGGCAAACCTGGCCCTTCTCAACCATTCTTTCTTTCTTTTTTAAGGAGACAGTTTAACTGCTCTGCTAGGAAAGGAGAAGCACAGGGGACACCTGTCCCAGGGGCTGTGATTCTGCCCATCAAGGAGAACAAAGGTTCTTTTTTTTTTTTGGAGTGGGGGGTGAGGGGTATGGAGGAGTTGTAGATGGACAGAATGCCTTTATTTAATTAATTAATTAATTAATTTTTGGTGCTGAGGATTGAACCCAGTGCCTCACATGTGCTAGGCAAGTGTTCTGCCACTGAGCTACAGCCCCAGTCCTCAACCATTTTTGACTTGATTTTCTTTACTATGGTTGAAGGGCTGACCTTTCCATCTTCTCCAGAGACACTAGCAATGAGCCCCACACACCACTAAGTGGTGTTTTACCTCCGTCCAGCACCCAAGGTGCCTGTACTCACCTGGAGAGCCGTATTCATGCCGGGGTAGGCGGCAGATCTTGGGCATCACCTCCATCAGTGTCTTCACATACTGTAGGATTGTGCCTTGCAGCTGGGAGAAATACAAACTGTGTCAGCCTCGGGCCTACACTCTCCTGAAAAGCTGTGGCTGTTGCACATTCTGAAAACTGAGTGTTAGCAAAATGCACAGTAATGATCACCACTGCAGAATCGCCCATGCAAACAGCAACCTGCACTAGGGGCCTACATAGCTGAAATTTGTGCTCTAAACAACTTCTCTTCCAAGACAAAAATGGCCCTGAGATATGACAGAGAAGGCTAAGGCTGTAGTCCTGTGGTAGAGCACTTGCCTAACTCTGGGTCCGAATCCTTTTCTCATGCTATGTAACCCTTATCATCTAGAAAAAGGGCATATACCACTTGCCTCAAAAATTAATTCTATCAAGCTGGGAGCCTTCTCACAGTGGCACCTGTGACCACAGCCTGCCAGCTGGGCTGCCCTCTTGCTGCAGCCCCTGCCCATCACTTAGTGTCTCCACAGAGAACATGCTCTATTCCATTCTCCCCAACACAAATGTTTGAAATTTGTGTTTTATGGAAACTCATGCTTCATGAATGGACGTGGGTCTTTGCAAAACATTCCCAGATTTTACCCTCCCTTCCCAGACAATCACCAACTGAAACAGAGAAATGTCTATCATGGCCTCCTGGCTTCTGTTTTGTCTTCCATCTCCAGAGCACTGTATTCCCTCAAGCCTTGGGCTTAGTGGTAGCCCTTTACATGGGAGGGAGGGACTACTTCTGTAGGCAATATGTGGGTTATCAAAAACTCCTTCTATGGATGGATTAAAATAACTTGAATCTATTCTCTTTGTTTTTAAAGACAGGCTCCCACTATGTTGCCCAGGCTGGCCCCAAACTCCAGGACTCAAGCAATCCTTCTGCCTCAGTCTCCAGAGTAGCTAAGACTACACACTTGTGCCACTGCACCTACTGGATCCATTTTCTTGAACCAGGAAAGATGAGAAGAAATCAAAGAATCAAAGTGTTCAAAGCTAAACTGAATCATTTGTCTGTTAGAGATTCACGATCCAGATACCTAGAGAGGACTCTACCCCTGTAAATTCCTGCCCTGAGAAGGAAACTCCTGGAGGAAACTCACCAGGCTCTTGACGACCTTCAGCAGCTCTTCCATGACCACGGCAATGCCCTGGTAGCCCAGCAGCCGGCAGATGACTTGAAAGTGTGGAGGTCCCACGAAGTTCCGGTAGCTGCCGTAAATACTGGAGTAGGCAAGGTTCAAAGCCTGGGGAAGAGGGGACAGAGTTTTCAATTTGGTCTCTAGGCACATGCAGATGAAAATCCACTATGTGGAGCTGCATTCAGCCCAACACAACCCTGAGCAGATGGGATTCAGCGACTTTTCTTGTAAAATGCACTGCCCCTGCTGGTGTGGAGTCTTCAACCTGTTAAGAAAAACAAACCTGCTAATAGAGCCCAAGGACAGATCCTGATGGAGCAGTGGAGTCAAGTTCTTAGGGGAGGCATAAGGTGCCAGGAACTGGGGAGAGCAATGCCCGGGGGTGGAAGGTGAGAAAGGCAATGAGAGCATTTCATCGAGGAGACCTCTAAGTTCACTGACAATGCAGGTGAACAGAGCAGGAAGACCCCCCTAAGGTGACCATTTGTGCTATAAATTTTCCTCTCAGCACATCTTTAGCTGCAGTCCACAAATTCCGATGTTATGCTTACATTTGTTTCAATGTATTTTTAAAATTTCCCATGAGACTTCCTCATTGAGGCATGGATGATTTAGAAGTATACTAACTTCCAGATGTTCGGAGATTTTCTTTTTTTATTGTTTCTGGTTTGAGTTCACTGCGTCAGAGAATACACTGGATGATTTCCATTCTTTTAATTTTGTTCAAGTCTACTTAAGACTCAGGAATGGTCTGTCTTGGTCAATGTTTCACAGCCATTTGAAAAAAAAGGTGTTTTCTGTTGTTCTGGGGTGGACTGTTAAACGCTTGTCAATTACATCCTGTTGGTTAATGGCATTACTCAGTTCTTCTCTATTGTTGCTGATTACTGAAAAGTAAAGTTGCTGAATTACTGAAAGTCTGGGTGGGTCTAAGTTGATCATAAAAGACCACACTGACCAAGTTGGACCACATCAAAGAATGGAGACCCTGCCATGTGCCTGTCCCATGCCAATCCTGACAACCCTATCAGACTTAAAAGAACCATGTATAAATCAAGAGTTCAAATAACCCCCTCTCTCTGCCCCTCAAAGCTCCACCACTCTGCTCTATGTGCTGGGATTCTGTAGAAGACTTTTACTTGATAACAGCTTTACTGCTTGGGGTGGGGTGGGGTGGGGTAAGAGAAAAAGAAAAAAACAAAACCACATGCAAATCATTAGTGAAAACTAATGACCTTATGCTATAGGTCACATCATTCATTCCCAGAGCTGTCCTGCCTGGGGCCTATGGCAGTTAGAAGAGACATTGATATCAAACACTTGGTCCCCGGCCTCCGCCCAGTGTCCAGCTTCCCTGTGGACTAGGCCAACTCCAAAAAGGACACATCCCAAAGCCAACAACCAGAGTAACAAACAGCAAAAGTGACTTAACTCCTCAGAGGGAAGAGGAAGCTCAACTTCAGGGGAGGGCAGAGTTACAAACACCACATTTAAAATACTTAGACTCTGGGGCTGGTTTTGTGGCTCAGTGGCAGAGCGCTTGCCTCGCACACGTGAGGCACTATGTTCAATCCTCAGCACCACATAAAAATAAACAAACAGAATTTAAAAATAAATACTTAGACTCTGAAGAGGGAAGCACTTTGGATGTCACAGCTCAGTACAAAGCCAGCTCCAGAATCACTAGACATGGGCTCCCCAGATCTGTCTCTTCCCCTTTGAATTGGGGACAATCTTATTATCTTATAAGAAAGAGAATGTGCTCAAAAGTTTTGGGCAGAGTAGACATTCCATATATGGTGAGGTTACCAAGAACCCCAATAACATTCTCAAAAATGGCCCACTTGGTTAGGACAATCTTATCTCCAAGAGACACGAGCCCTAGGTTCATTATTCATGAGAAAAAGAACCAGTCTGATTCTTGGATTCTGTACATCCCACGATCACACAGATATAAACACTACAAATTACAGGGCAGCAGAATAAAGTGCATCGAGAGAACAAAGGCTGCTTGTTTTGAAAACAATTCAACTCTGACATCAGACTGTTCTGGCTTCTGGCCTTTTTTTGAGGGGAAGTTCCTCAAAGAAGTGTCACCTAAAATGTATAAGATTGAGCAGTCAATATTGATGTCACTCGTATGAAAGTCCAAACGATTTTACCCTCTCCCCCCCCCAAAAAATGTGTGTGTGTGTGTGTGTGTGTTTAGATTGTAAGAATATAAATTTACAAGAATAAAAATTACACAATTTCTCAAACTGAGACTAAGCTGCAGTGAGATTCAAGTTCAGTCATAGTATTCACATTAGAAACAACTATTACATTCAAGTCATCTATTCTTTCTTTCCCCCAAGAAGGGCATGAGCTGTACCCCTGTGGGGACATCACCGGGGCAATGGGGTGGACTACGGGCATCGCCTATCTTACTAGGAGTGGACACAATGCTGCCTCCCTGAGTTCCTACTGGGAAATCCTGAAGAAAACCCTGTGTCTCCTGAGACTTGAACACCACTGTGATGTACAGACCATCCACCTGGGCAGCAAGAACAGACACAGAGTGAGATCTCCCCATAGGCCTCGTTCCAGGGACAGAGCATCAGAACCATTCACCTGGCCCAATGCCACCTCTCCTCGGAGGCCCGACTCCCTTGCTTCCAGAGCCGTCCTCTCTGGACTCTGGGCTGGAGGAGGAAGGTCCCTCCCTAGTCTTTATTTTGAGTTTCCAGAAGGTAACAACCCAGGACATTCAAAAACCAGCACACTTATAGAGCAGCTGGATTGACTATATTATTTTTTAAATTGTCATCATGGAGTTGCTAAAAAACAGATTATTGCCCAAAAAAAGCAAAAGATAGTTTTTCAAGGCCACAAGTTTTACAGCATCCCTCAGACCACCCAGACTCCATTTTTGGAAGAAGAGTCTCACATCCTTTTTCTCACGTGCCTGTCTACAGAGATGTTAAAAAGAGGACCCCTCTCTTCTGCTTGGGGACACCTCATTTGTGATGAAAAGACCACATCCCTTAAACATTTAAAAACTGTTTTGATGAACACATATTAATCAGACATTTATGAAGTATGGTGAGTTATTTCAATATATATGCACAATGAATAAAGATCGAAGGGTATAGAAATACAATGATTACCTTTATATAATCATTACACATTGTACAGATTTACCAAATGATCACTGTACCCCTTAAACATGCACAATTAAAATAATTAAGAATGTAGCTCAGTAGCAGCACTTGCCCAGCAAGCCTGAAGCCCAGGGTTCAGCTCCAAGACCTATCCAACGGGAGCTGTAGGGTCCTCCAATCCTGCTCCCCACATCCCCAGTCTCAGATTGGTACGAGGTTTTGAACATCCCACTGTGAGCAGGAAGAAGGCACACAGGTCAGCCTGCTGTGAGTGTAGACCTGATGCCAGGCAGCACAGTGTCCTCTGGCCTCAAAGGACACAAGGCATTATGGTGGGCCAGCCTGTGCACACACAGCCTGTAAACCCAGGCACCAGCTGCTCACATCAACCCCAAGACATCCAGCTCCCAGCAACCAGCAGATGGGACAGATAACGTCTCATGACCACCCTGTGAGATTTCACTGTGTACCTGTTTCTTTATTTCCTCAGGTGTTCGGCTTTCTGCAAGTGAGAACGCTTAAATATTGATGAATGTTGGCGGCCTGCCCCTGGAAGCATGGGGTTCAGGGACACTCCTGCCAGCAACATTGGAGACAATGTCACTCCTCTCAGGAGGAGCTAGATACTTTAAACTTTCCCATCTGATGAGCAGAATAATCCTAACTTCTATCATTATTTCTCTTCAATTACAAGGCAGGAGATCTACTTTGGAGGGGAGTGTTCGCTCATTTCATCTGTTTTATTTTTTTCCTACAGATTGTTTACCTTTTTCTTATTGAACCATACAAATACTCAATAAAGACAGTCACCCCAAGATACTGTGGAAAATTGGTTCCAGGACCCCCAGTGGACACCAAAATCTGCAGATGTTCACATCCTTTATATAAAACAGTGAAGTATTTGGATGACTTAAACATATCCTCATATACTTGAAATCATCTCTAGATTACTTTTTTTTAAAAAAAGTTTGTAGTTGTATATGGATGCCTTTATTTTATTTGTTTTATTTTTATGCAGTGCTAAGGACTGAGCCCAGTGCCTCACACATGCTAGGCAAATACTCTGCCACTGAGCTACAGCCCCAGCCTCTAGATTACTTTTAATACCTAATACAATGTAAATGCTAAGTAAAGAGTGTCATATCCTATTGTTCAGGTAATAATGACAAGAAAAAGTCTGTACATGTTCAGATTACACACAATTTATTTCTTCCCCTATTTTTTTTCCTGGTACTAGCGTTTGAACTCAGAGGTGCTCTACCCACTGAGTTACATCCCCATTTTTAGTTTTTGTTTTGAGATAGTCTTGCTAGGTTGCCAAGGCTGGCCTCCAACTCCTGAATTCCTGGGATTTCGCAATTTTTTTGCGGGGGAGGAGGGGTAACCAGGGATTGAATTCAGGGGCCCTTAACCACTGAGCCACATCCCCAGTCCATTTTTATTTTATTTTATTTTTAATTTTGAGAGAGTCTTGCTAAGTTGCTAAGGCTGACTTTGAACTTCTGATCCTCCTGCCTCAGTCTCCCAAGCTGCCGGGATTTACAGGCCTGTGCCACCATGCCCAGCTTTCCCAAATATTTTTGATCCATAGTCAGTTGAGCCCACAGATGAGAACACACAGGCAAGGAGGGCTGCCCTTAGTACTACTCACACTTGTTGTGCATCTGGGCACCCCTGCATGGCATCTGTCTTATCTCCTTAGACTAGGTGAGCATCTGCTATTTCGGCCTGCTCACCATATGTGGGCTGACTCTGTTGTTTGTAGAAGTCAGATCTTTTCTGCACTCACCTTCCCACATCAGCCCATGCCTTGGTGGCATTGCCCCTGAACAGCAGTCCTGGCTCTGCCTCAGCAATGCTCCTGAGACTCTTCCATGTGCTTTAGTTTCTTTCTTGTGGTACCGGGGATTGAACTCACGGTGTTGCACATGCTAGGCAAATCATCTTCCACTGGGCCACATCCCCAGCCCTCTGTATATGCTTTCTTAGTATAAGGATTTTTAAACTTTTAAATCTCCCAATAAGCACACATATTTTAATGCCACAAATGAAGCTGGACTTACTCCAACTCCTATTTCATGCCCAAAGTTGTCCCAATAGTATAAACAACTAATTTCAAATAAAAATTTTTTTTTTTTTTAAAGATGGTATCTTCCTATGTTTACCAGGCTGATCTTGAACCTCTGGGTTGAAGCAATTACTCTAGCCTAATCATCTCTAGATTACTTGTTTTAAAAAATTTTGTAGTTGTATATAGAATAGATAGAACCCATGCCACCAAGCACATGCCACCAAGCTCCACTAGCTTCTGTTTTAAATTACTATTGCTTTCAGGAAGATGTTAATGGAATAGAAGGAAAAACAACATTCTCTACATGGTATACATTACATTGACATCACTGCAATTAAACTGAAATTTCAAGCTGGGCAAGGTGGTACACCCTTGCAGTCCCAGCTACTTGGGAGGCTACGGCAAGAGGATCACTTGAGCCCAGGAGTTTAAGGACAGCCTAAGCAACATAGTGAGACCCTGTCTCAAACAAACAAACAAACAAATAAATAATAACAACAAAAACCAGGAAAGAAAGAAAGAAAGGAAGAAAGGAACATAAATAGGTAGGTAGGTAAAGACAGGAAAGAGAAAAGAAACGCAGAAAGATAAAAAAATTCAAATTCAAATTATGCTTCATTATGAACTTCACAAACAAAAAAGAACCCACCTTTGATCCATGCAAATACTGGGGTTGTGCATTAGGCTGTTTATCTCTTTGAAATTCCTGAGAAAATGGTAACACCGTTCGAACAAACCTACACAAGAAAGATTAAAAAGAAAACTAAATTTAATTGTAGTTATTTATATTCTGAACTTTTCTATTACCGATCTATTAAATTTGCTTCCCAATTAACTGTCACAATCATCAAACAGGAAAATTCTAGTAAATAAAAAACCACAGAATGAATTAGATACATATCTGAATATATGTAGAATAAATGTATCCAATATAGAGTAAATGTATCCAAAGCTCAGGAGCCACAGCAAGAATTCCTGATGTCCTCCCCCCATAAACATAGTTCCACACTCAGGGAAATGCTAGCCTGTTGGCAGCAGGACCAAAAAGGATCACCACTGTGCTATCAGTAGTCAATACCACTGGTGTACAACACTCAACATTGGTGTGTGTGTGTGTGTGTGTGTGTGTGTTTCTGTCTACATGGGCCCATGTGTAAATTTGCGTGTGTCCGTGTGTGTCGGCATGTCCTGGAATATTAGGGAGTAGCTGTCACCCAGCAGCTGCTCCCTGTATGGCTGAGAGAGTCTGTCCTAAGCCATGAGCAAGCACCTAGACAGGAACCACAACTTCCCTCTCTAGTCCAGTCCCATCACCTAATCGTCATGTGTAAAGCCAGGGCCATGACCCAGGGCTGGCCCAGGGCTACCCTTTCAAATAGAAGAAACAAGGAGGGACAAAATGTTCTGGAAAAGAGAAGGAAGAGGGAACACAGTGACAGTGACACAGTGAAATTCTGTGGGGGAGGCAGTTCCCCCAAGATCATTCCACACAAATGCTTGGGTGGGGGCATCCAGACCCACCCGTGAAGCTCACGGCCACTCACCGGTTGGTGGAACCATTGTAACAGTAGTTAGGCAGGAAGTCATAGTTGAGCTCCCAGAAGACATGGAGGGTGATTCTTCCATAGGGCGCTGACACGTTGTGGTTGGCTTCCCGGAACATGGCATCAAAGCTGTCCAGCGTCAGGTACCTGCTCAGCAGCTTATGGGTCATGCGGTTGATTTCTAAAAGGCCATCCAGCTCCTACAGGGCCACAGAGACAGGGATGTAAGGACAGAACTGGGTCATGCAGGAAGGGGGAATCAGTACTGTCACCTGCAGTCCCCACCCAGGCCATGAGGTCCCTGGTGGGCCAGAGCACAGTGGGGACTAGACAAAGAGAGTTTGCAACAAGGTAGCCACCAGTGCATTAAGTTTTGAATAAGTTCTATTACTGTATACTGTTACACTTGTTCTAGTTTATTTTATTTTTTTTAAAGAGAGAGGGAGAGAGAGAGAGAGAATTTTAATATTTATTTTTTAGTTTTCGGCGGACACCACATCCTTGTTTGTATGTGGTGCTGAGGATCGAACCCAGGCCGCACGCATGCCAGGTGAGCGCGCTACCACTTGAGCCACATCCCCAGCCCTTGTTCTAGTTTATTTTTAGTTATTGTTATTAATCTCTTAACATGCCCAACCTAAAAAGAGCATGTTACAGGGACACTGCTACATCGATGTTCATAGCAGCACAATTCACAATAGCAAGACTGTGGAACCAACCTAGATGCCCTTCAATAGATGAATGGATAAAAAAAATGTGGCATTTATACACATGGAGTATTACTCTGCATTAAAAAATGACAAAATCATAGAATTTGCAGGGAAATGGATGGCATTAGAGCAGATTATGCTAAGTGAAGCTAGCCAATCCCTAAAAAACAAATGCCAAATGTCTTCTTTGATATAAGGAGAGTAACTGGGAACAGAGTAGGGACGAAGAGCAGGAGAAGAAGATTAACATTAAACAGGGATGAGAGGTGGGAGGGAAAGGGAGAGAGAAGGGAAATTGCATGGAAATGGAAGGAGACCCTCAGGGTTATACAAAAGTACATACAAGAGGAAGTGAGGGGAAAGGGGAAAATAACACAAGGGAGAGAAATGAAAGACAGTAGAGGGGGTAGAGAGAGAAGACGGGAGGGGAGGGGAGGGGAGGGGAGGAGGGATAGTAGAGGATAGGAAAGGCAGCAGAATACAGCAGACACTAGTATGGCAATATGTAAATCAATGGATGTGTAACTGATGTGATTCTGCAATCTGTATATGGGGTGAAGGTGGGAGTTCATAACCCACTTGAATCAAAGTGTGAAATATGATATGTCAAGAACTATGTAATGTTTTGAACAGCCAACAATAAAAAATTTAAAAATATATATATATATAAATTAAACTTTATTATGAGTATGTAGGTAAAGGGAGAAACACAGTACATATAAAATATAGAATCCTGTATAATCCGTGATTTTTCTTTTTTTTTTTTTTGGTACCAGGGATTGAACCCAGGGGCACTTTTTATTTTGAGACAGGATTTCACTAGGTCGCTTAAAGTCTCACTAATTTGCAAAGGCTGGCTTCAAACCTGCAATCCTCCTACCTCAGCCTCCCGAGCCACTGGGATTACAATCTGTGAGTTCCAGTATCCACTGGGGGTCTTAGAATGTATCCCCCATTCAATCAGATAAAATTACTATATTGCTCGTAAAACTTTCCAAATTCTTGTCAGTCATGGCGGCACACGTCTGTAATCCCAGCAACTCGAGAGGCTGAGGCACGAGAATCTTGAGTTCAAAGCCTCAGCAACTTAGCAAGAGTTGCTAATAAAATATAAACAAGGACTAAGGATGTGGTTCAGTGGTGAAGCACTCCTGGGTTCAATCCCTGGTATCAAAAAAAAAAAAAAAAAAAATCCTGCCAAGTGAGATGCACTGAGTGTGAAACACAATAGATTTCAAAGAGTGTGAAGAAGAAAAAATGCCAACATCCATCTCATCCATCTCCAAGACCCATAGGCCACCCCGGCTGAGGCCCCTCCCATTCCTCTGAGTGAGGCTCACTCCCTAGTTATGGACAATTCCCCTGGAGTTCTTGCATGTTCTTTACCATCTGTCTTCGGCCTTTATTCTTAGAAGATCAATTTGGTTGGATCCAAAATCCTCAATTCACAGTTCCTTTCCTTGGCTACTGAAAAAGGTCTGAGGGCAACTGAATCTGGTCCTGAGTCCTTCCTCTTCTCAAACCAAAGATTTTTTTTCTTTCCTTTGAAAGTCTAATCCTTTTATTGCAATATTTTTGTTGTTGAAGCCATTTTCAGAGTCCTTAATAACATTAGCATCCTTTTTTATTATTTGGAACCGTGGATTGAACCCAGAGACCCTTTACCACTGAGCTACATCCCCCGTCCTTTTTCATTTTTATTTTTTTTATCTTGAGACAGGGTCTGAACAAGTTGCCCAGGTTGGCTTTGAACTTGTGATCCTCCTGCCTCAGCCTCCCACGTTGCTAAGATTATAGGCATGTGCCACTGTGCCTAGCTAATTTCTTTCCAATTTAAAAAATGTTCTTTCTCTCCTTCTTGTTATTTCTCTGAGGTCATTATGCATTGTATTCTTTCTGGTGCAGTCTTCAGTTCTGCAGTGATTTTCTTGGGAAATCTTTCAAGAGTCCACCATCACTTTTCAAAACCTCCTTTTCTCTAATCCCCCTAATTCTGGATTTTAACCTATTCTGATATATACGTTTCTTTCACAGCAGCCACCACTTTCACAGGTTTCATGGGCACCTTTCTGAATGCTTTCACTGTCTGTAGAGATACCATTGTGCATTTATATCCTCTCTTTTATTATAACACATCAAATGGGATTGGACCGTGACCCTTTTCTGCAGCTCAACTGTTAAGTGAATGGAGCTCACTTTGCTTTTGGGGCAGACGTGGTTGCAGGTAGTATTGTTTAAATGTGGTTTATCCCCATGAAAGCTCACGTTGAGGCTTACCTTCCAGGGTAACGTACCACGTGGGGAGCCCTCGGGAGGCATGTGAGGTGATGAGGGCTCCGTCCACATGAATACAGTAACGTTTCCTTGAGAGTCTAGACTAGTCTTCTCGGAACTTAGGTTCTGTGGGGCCTGCTAGATGCTACAAGAGCAGGTTGTCCGGGAGCCAGCTCGGCGGCCTCGGCCTGCTCTCCTGCCTCCTCTCACACCATGTGAGCTTTCCTGTGTGTACCTGTTATGCTCTGGCGTTTAAATATCACCCAAAGGCCACATGTTAAAGGCTCAGTCACCAGCCTGGGAGGTGAACCTTTAAAAAGCTGGGCCTGATGGGGTGCAGTGGTGCATGCCTATGATCCCCACTACTCAGAGGACTGAGGCAGGAGGATCAATGTGAGCCCAAAACAGGCGACACAGAAAGATCCTGTCTTAAAATAAAATTTTACAATAGGGCTGGGGATGTACCTCCATGGGAACGTTTGCCTAGCATGAATGAGGCCCTGGGTTCAATCCCCAGTCCAGGAAAAAAATAAAATAAAAATAAAAAAGTGGGACCTAGGGATGAACATTAGGCTGTGCCCTTGAAGAAGACATTGAGACCCTCCTTTCTCTTTTTGCTTCCCAGTTGCCACGAGACAGGCAGCTTTGCTCCACCACAAGTCTCTTTCGGTTTTCTGTCTGTCAAAGGCCCAAAAGTTTGGGCTGGGGATGTGGCTCAAGCGGTAGTGCACTCGCCTGGCATGCGTGTGGCTCGGGTTCGATCCTCAGCACCACATACAAACAAAGATGTTGTGTCCGCTGAAAACTAAAAAATAAATATTAAAATTCTCTCTCTCTCTCTCTTTTTTTTTTAAAAAAAATTCTCTCTCTCTAAAAAAAAAAGCCCAAAAGCAATGGAGTCAGCTGACCATGAACTGAAAACTCTGAAAGCATGAGTCAAAATAAACTTGTCCTCTTCATAAGTTCTTTTTCTCTGGTATCTTATCACAGTGACAGAAACCTGACTAATACAACACCACTCCTTCATGTTCACCTGTTAGGTGATTTTATCTGCCATAAGGCCCTCACCAGAAGCAGATGCCAGAATCATGTTCTTGGACCTTTAGAACGGTAAATTAAATAAACCTTCCTTCTTTATAAAGTATCCAATCTCAGGTATTCTGCTATAGCAACCCAAAACAGACAAAGACACCAGAATAGTAATCTTCACATTTATGCCTCTAGAGAAAAATGATTCATGCTACCTAAGATATCTCTCATGTTCCCTCCCCTAACTGCATCTCCACTTTTCTTTACCTCATCATCCATAACCATTATCAGGCAGCATAGTATTGCCAGCAGCATCTCCCATGTAAACCTTTGTCTCAGAAGAGAGTTTTGACTTATTAGATTCTCGAGTTTAGGCTGCTGTTTTACTACCATTAAATTTTCTCTCACCTCAATTATCCTTGAAAAGCTCTGTAGAAATTATTCTCTGTAGGCCACAATGAGAATGGGAACAGAAGTCACCCAACTGGGCTCCCTAAATCCAATGTGGCCAAGTACAGGGCAGCACAATGAAAGCATTTTCAAATGGTTGACCCCTAGAGATCTCAGCACTGTCCTAAGGCTGCCACAGACAGTGTTAGAAGGTTCTCTTTGATCTGTATAAAGGGGAAGCCATAGGCCTAGTGAATAGAAGTCTGACTGGAATCATTATGAAAGAAATCATTGTTCTTTGTTGCCGAGAAAATCAATTTAAAGAAGGAAGGATTTTATTTTGGCTCACGATTTCAGAAGACTTAGTCCATGGTCGTTTGGGTCCAGTACTGTGGGCTTGGGGTGAGGCAGAATATCATGTCAGGGAAGGTCTGGTGGAACAAAGCTGCTCACCTTGTGGTTGCCAAAAAGCAGAGAAAGCGAAAGAGACAGACAGAGAGGGACCAGGACAAGAGACAGCCCAAGAACACACCGCCAGGAGCCCACTCCCTTCAGCTAGACCTACATCCTACAGTTTCCATCACCTCCCAATAGTCCATTCAGCTATGACCCATCAATGGTTTAATCCACTATTGAGGTCAGAGCCCTCATGATCTAAGCACTTTCCAAAACCCCTCCTCTGACCACTGCTGCATTGGCACCAAGACTTTAATACATGAGCCTTGGGGGCACATTTCAGTACAAACCATAACACTCTTTAATCAATCCCTGTACCCAAAGCTCCCTGAATCGTGGGGTGAAGAACCTTGTAACACTAACAAAATTATATAATGTAAATCATTAAGTTATATGTTAACCTTTGCCATACTTAAGTATAATCTCAAGATTGAGATTCTTGGTCCTTTTTTTTTTTCCAGGCAAGGATTAATAATGTAGGTTTATTTATAGCTTTATTGAGATATGATTAGTATATAATGAGTTGCATGGGTTTTAACATACATTTATATCCATGAAATCATACCAGATTATTGGTTTCTTTGAAATCAATTTAGAAATGTGACTACTAAGAGTAGGTGCTAATAGATACTTGAGATAGACCAGGTTCAATTATTATCTACACAAGAAATACCATTTATTCAGTTTACTACTAGAGATGGAAGTAAAATTAATTCCAGTACTTACAACTATTGATGTCAAGTCTTCACTTTCAAATCGTCCGATCGCTAGCTCTAGAGACTTATACATGCCCGCTGACACACGCTGTGTAATCAGGCGGTTGAGGTCTACCGACCTGCCAAGGAGCTAGAGGGAAGGAGAAGAGGGACATCCAAAAAAGAGTAAATATGGAAACCTCAAGAACAAAAAAGCAAACAAATAGGCAATGCAAAAATGTCCCTCAGAAATCTATTTAAAAACATAAACAACAACAAAATGTCTTTGTGAGGATATAGTAGAAATTTAAATGTTTCAGATGAAACTTTATATACAAGGGTCGTAACAAAATACTCTACCTCCCTAGAGCTTTCCTGCAAGGGAAAGCCTTGAAGACTTTTGCAGCACCTTAACATTGAATTTAACCTAAATCATGGGCAGAAACCCTGAGCCTCACCAGCACCCCGGAATATCTGTGTCTGTCAATAACAGCATCACATATAAAGGTGTTCATGATCCATCTCCCACCACACAGTGGCCTGGGTATGTCTAATATGCCACAGGTGTTAAAATGGCAAGTAAGACAACATTCCTCCATCTGTATTTCAGGGTCCTAAGAACTTATCAGTATCATCTGAACTAGATAACAAGATAGTAAAAGCCCCGGTAAGAATATCCAAAATGTACACAGTGGTTATCTGTAACAGACAGTGTAATTAAGTGGAGGTTTCCCCACTGTTTTCCAACTTTTTTTGTGTGATGTATACACATCCCACATCACTTAGCAACAGATTATATCATTAGGTGATTTTGTTATTGTGCAAACAGCACAGAGTACACTGACATGATCTAAGATGATCGCAACATCACTGGGTGATATAATCTCTATGTGTGTGTGTGGTGCTGGGAATCAAATCCAGATCCTCAAAATGCTAGGCAAGCTCTCTACCACTGAGCTACCTCCCCAGACCAGGTGATATAATCTCAGGGAACCACAGTGGTATGTGCAAGTCTGAAGTTCACCAAAACCTTGTTATATGGTACATCACTAGATGTTGTTTCAAAAAATACAACTAAAACCACCATTGTCTATCTTTCTTTGTTGTGGCCACAAGAAAGTGTATTTCTGAAACTCATAGCCAACAAGTGATTCTTCACCTATATTCTTTTTATGCTTTGGCTTTTGAGCTCTTGGGGAAGGACAGACCCATCTGGGTTACACCTGCTCCCTGAAGCTTACAACAGGACAGGTTCAGAGTTGCCAGGTTCCCCTGCATTTGAGGTTATTCAATACAAACTGTCTTTGAAAGTTTGAAAAATATTTTTCTGTGTGTGTGATATTTGGGATTGAACCCAGGGACACTCTACTTCATCACCAGCCCTTTTCACTTTTTATTTGAGACATGGTCTCACTAAATTGCTGAGCTGGCCTCAAACGTGCAATCCTCCTGCCTTAGCTTCCTAAGTAGCTGGCATTACAGGGATCTGCCACTATGCCCAGCTACTTTTTTATTTTTATTTTTTAGTGGTACTGGGGATTAAACTCAGGGCTTCAAACATGTTAGGTAAGTGCACTACCACTGAGCTACATCCCCAGTCCTTTTTAAATTTTATTGAGACTAGACTCACTAAATTGTCCATATTAGCAATTAGACTCCCAAGTAGTTAGGATTAAAGGTGTGTGCCATTGTAGCCAGCTTAAAAATTTAACACTCTCTTTTAGCACATTATGATAGTGCATGCCTCCAGACCCAGCTACTTAGGAAGCTGAGGCAGGAGGATCACTTGAGCCCAGGTGATTGAGGGCAGCCTGGGCAACATAGCAAGACCCCCATTTCAAAGAAACAAAAACCTTAACTTTATGAGGATATTCACACAGTCACATAAAATAGTAAACCTTGCAAGCTATAAGGAAAATCCAATATTTCTGATGCACTCTCCAGGCTCGTACTGAGGCCCAACAGGAGCCCTACACACCTGTACGTGCCTCTGCTTCAGCAGCGTCTCATAGCGATTAGATGGTGGGAGATGAATTGTGGCTCCCTGGTTCTTGCATTCAGATCGTAACCGTTTATCGAGAAGCAAACTGGTACAGAAGAAACACAGGGCATTTTTCATACACTGAATGTTATCAGAAGCATCAGATCAAATTAACCAAGATTTTGTATTACAATTACAAATCAGATACTCACTCACCTTCCTGCCATAACCTTATAATATGCAAATATCTGGTCTGCTAGCTTATAAACAAATTGGTCAAAACACAGATTCACCTGGAGTAAGAGAAAGTACACATTAGATTTCAATTCCCTAAACCAATATCAAATAATATAAGTTAACAACAAAACCTTTTTTAAGATAACAAATTCAGGATCTTTTAGAAAAGAGAAAGAAGAAATAATCTTACTATCCAACATTAGCACATTAAAGAGATTATGGTGTCACAATAAGTGACGTCTAGTCATTGAAAACTATAGTAGACTAAAATGTAAGAAGTAAAATTAAGAATCAATAAATGAGATGGTATCAAACTAAAAAGCTTCTGTACAGCAAAGGATTGTTCAAGAATGTGGAGAGAGAGCCTACAGAATGGGAGGAAATCTTTGCCACCTGAACCTCAGATTCAGCATTAATCTCCAAGATGAATAATAACTCAAAAAACTTAACATCAAAAACAACAAAAAAAAAAAAAAAAAAAACATAGCCCAATCAATAAATGGGCAAAGGAACTGAACAGGCACTTTACAGAAATACAATCAGTCACCAAATACATGAAAACAAGCTCAACATACCTACCAAATAGAGAAATGCAAATTAAAACTATACTGAGATTTTATCTCACACCAGTCAGAATGGCAATTATCAAGGATACAAGCAACAATAAATGTTGGCGAAGATGTGGAGAAAAAGATACACTCATACATTGCTGGTGGGACTGCAAATTGGTGCAACCATTATGGAAAGCAGTATGGAGATTCCACAGAAAAGTTGGGATGGAACCACCATTTGACCAAGTATTCCACTCCTCTATATATACTCAAAGGACTTAAAATGACCATTATATAGTGACATGGCCACATCAATGGTAATAGCAGCTCAATTTACAATAGCCAAGCTGTTGAACCAACCTAGGTGCGGGTAAATGAACGGAACTGGAAACTGTCATGCTAAATGAAATAAGCCAGTCCCCCCAAACCAAAGGCTGAATGTTCTTTCTGATATTTGGATGCTAACACACAAAAAGATTGTGAGGGATAGGGAAGAATAGAAGTACTTTGGACAAGATAAAGGGAAATGAAGGGAAGGAAAGGAGCGTGGGAATAAGAAAGGCACTTAGTTCACATATGAATACACGACCAGTGTAACTCATGTCCTGTACAACTACAAGAATGAGAAGTTATGCTTCATGTATGTATGATAATGTCAAAAGACATTCTATTGTCTTGTATAATTAAAAAGAACAAATTTTTAAAAAACTATGGTAGAACTATTCTGGTTTTTTTAAAAATATTTTTAGTTATAGATGTACACAATACCTTTATTTTATTTATTTAGTTTTCAATGTGGTGCAGAGAATTGAACCCAGTGCCTCACACGTGCTAGACAAAGTGGTCTGTCACTGAGCCACAACCCCAGCCTGAAGTGTTCTTACTGAGGTCAAAATGTCACCATTCTCTTAAATGCAAAAGCAAACAAAGGCCTCTCTTCACCATATGCTCTTGGGGGGATACACTGTGTCCCCACCTGGAGCAGCTTCTGTCACCAGCTGTGCTTTTCAGGAGTCATCACCTGTCCCAGAGCACCTGCCACTTTTCCCCTGGAGCAGGGCTGGCTACTCTGCGCAAGAGATTATTCAGAAGATACCCCCAAAACCGGCAACCTTGCTTCCAGATGGGGCTGGCACCACCTTCTGGATCCATGAAGAGGATACATGTGCTCAGAGGCAAGTGAGCACATCAGGAGGGCCTGCAGAGGGAGCCCTTCGTCCACCCTGCATCACACAGAGACCCTGACCTCTCCCTGCAGAAACACTTCCAGTAGGATTTCATGAGGAGTGGAAGAGGCCCAGATGCATGAAACAATTTGTCAAGGTTAAGTTCTCTTACATCTTAAACTAAAGAATAAGATTCACCTTCTATGTGTGCACTGATCTGATAATTCCTTTTGTGGGAATTTATCCTTAACAAGAAATCTGATGCAAAAGAAAGAGCATGTACCAAGAAGTACAGCAAAGTCCCATTTATAAAATCTCAAGAGCAAGAGACCAAAGGAATGAAAGAGGGATTGGTTTAGTGCAACGATCATGTTCAACAGAAAATAGACGTGGATGCAAGAATTATCCAGAGAAAGAGGACATCCTACCATGGTCCTGTGTGGGAGGAAGGTGCAGGCCGAAGAGCTCACACTAAAATGCCTATTTCACTGTTTAAACTGCCTCATATTTTAAAGAAAGTTTAATACTCAAGAGAAAAAGGAAATTTCATTATAAAGGAAACAAAAAGGAATCAAGGTGCTGTACCCCTCACCTCTGCCTCGATCTCATCGTAGAGAAACTGCTTGTTGAACCTGGTGAGTGCGTAATGGGCACTGTCGTTGTACAGATCCAGGGAGTAGAGAACGTACCTGCAGAGGGTGGCATTGGTTACTCCCCAGGTGCCCACACCATGAGCTGCGGCCCTCACAACCTCCTACTGAAAGAGGAATTTAAATCTCATAAAGGAAAAAAGAGTTTCTTACTTCAAAAGCCAAATTATGTTCCTACAGAGAGCTGCTGGCAGCTGTACCTTACAGAACTACCACACTTGGTATGGACAGGCAAGGCTGGGGACAGCCGTGCAGCCAATACCCTAGGAGGGATGTACTCACTAAGGACACACAGACAGGACCTCCACCTACTGTGTCTTCTCATGATGCTTTAAAGTTTTTTACTACAAATATGCAGTATTTTTTTAACAACAAAAGTAAATTTTAAGGATCTATTACATAGTAAGATGACCATAATTGACAAGAATGTAATGGATATTTCAAAATAGCTCAAAAGAGGAAAAATTTTCAATGGTCTCACCACAATGAAATGATGTTTGTGATGATGGGTATGCTAATTACTCTGATTCAATCATCACTACATAACATATACATGTATTGAAATAGCACACTAACCCATAAATATGTACTATTATTATGTACCAATTTAAAGAAAAAAGTTTTAAAAGGGACTATTTTCTTATTTTAAGGATAAACTATTTGGCTTAAAAACGACACAGGTCCTGGATCACATAGATGACCAAAGCCATGTCCAATGTTGGGACCAAGGCCAAAAGCCCATCACTCCTGCCTTGTGCCTGGACAAAAGGCAGCAGCCAGAAGCCTCAGGAGGAGCTGGGTAGAAAAGTGGGGAGAGAGGAAGCCCCGTTCTGGAGGAGTGCCTCTGTACTGGCTCTGGCTCCTCATCTGTCCTAACGCTATGGAACAGGCTGCTGGCCACTGCAGCAGAGTGGAAGGTGATGGTCCTGACCAACATCCAGCTCCACACGGACCTGTAAGGAATGATTTGCAAAGAACTGACCTGCTGAGAGGGTCTCCCACTCTTTATAAGACACCCCCATTTTTATGGTTTTCCTTTCCATGGAGATCATATTTTGAAAGACTGATCTCTCCCCCTAGCCCAGAATTCCAATTTCCAAAATAAAGATGTTCAACGAACACCTTCTCTCCCAATTTCATCTTAGACAGAGGCTAGGCTGAGTGAGGGCTCTAAGCCCTCCTGCCCCCAGTGCACTGGGCATAGCTTCACCTTGCAGGGCCAGTACTACCCAGGCTTGGGGAAGACCCAGGCTCATCTCATCTCCCTGATCCAGGCTGTGTCCTCCTGGCCTTGCCCAGCATCTGTGCAAGATGGGAACTTGACCAGTTCTAGTACCAGAGATCCTGATTTCAGTCTGGAGCCAAGAAACTGGTTACTTGTATTATGTGCCAAATATTTACCACAGTGAACGTGATTTTCAACAAAATGCTAAAAACAGTCCAGGTCCCCTCATCTACATACCAGCTCCTAAGAACCTCCCTTCCCCACCACCATGAGCAAGGGTCTCAGAGGCAGGACACTCACTCCATCATGGATGCCTCCTTGGTCTCTAGGATATGGTCAGTCAGGATCCAGGGCATGGACATCTCAATGGGGAACTGGATCCTCCTGCCCATGGTCAGCTCCAGGAAAAACTCTCGGAACCACAGCTGGGAAAGGTCACAGCACTGCTGCAGAGTTTCTTGAAGGATTCAAAGACACCATGTTACCTTCTAAGGGCAGAAAGAGATTCAGCAGAAATGATACAAGAGGGGCTGTCTGCATGGTGCCAGCTCCTCTGCGCTCAGCCCTGAGCCATGCAGCGAGGACATGAGCAGGGAGGGGTCACAAGACACCCTGCACAAGAGACAAGACCAGCATGGGTACGGCTGCAAGTGCAGCTGCATGGACCCTGCGCATTCAGAGCAGTCAGCGTCCTCCTTCCAGCAAGGACATCATCAACCTCCCCTCAGCAGGACTAGGGGGACAACATCCTTTTGAAAAGCAGAAGTAAAACAGGATTACAGGTTGAGCATTCCTAACCCGAAAATCAGAAATATTAACTGCTGTAAAACTGGAAACTTTTGAGCACCAATGTGATGCCACAATGGAAAATTCTGCCCCTGACCTTGTGACAAGTTGATGTCAAAATGCAGGCACATCCAAACATACTGTATAGTCCTGCATTACTTGATGACAGGGTCACACTCTGAGAAGTGCATTGTTAGGTAACTTTGTTATTGTGCAAACATCACAGAGTGTGCTTATACAAACTAAGATGATTACAGGGATATAATCTTATGGAACCACAGTCATATATCTGGACAATGTTGACTGACACGTCATTATGCTATATATGACTATAAGATTACCTTCAGACTATGTGTCAAAGGTGTGTAAGAAACAAATAAATTTCATGTTTGGATTTGGGTCCCATTCCCAAGATATCTCATTATGTACATACAAATATTCTAAAATCTGAAAAAAATCCATAATCCAAAACAATAAGGTCCCAATAAGGGATACTCAACCTGTATTTTCTTTTACTCAGGATAAAATATCCAGGACACAGCATTTACACACACTCAGGGGAGGTCTAGCTAATGCAAAACTAAAGATAGACTGAAAAAGACAAGTTTCTGTCCTTTCACAGAGTTAAAGGCAAAAGCATCACTATTTACCCCAATATTGCAGCACCCCCAGCCAAGAGAGAGAGGCCTTCTGCTCTGAGCCAAGGAATGGACATGGTTGGCTCCACAGGCCACAGGCAGACACACGGAGAGTACAGAGTATCCACTGTACGAGGTCAAAGTGGCCGGGCGTCACCAAAACGGGGGCTAGCCTGGCTCAGGGCTACCTTCCCACATGTCACTGCCCGTGGGGGCTGTTTCTGCTATTTATCAATGCCAGGTCTCGATCCAGATGACAGGTTACATTTGCCTGTGTTCCTAACCTGGTGCAGGTTGAAAGACCGTGCTCACATCGCCGGGCCAGCCATGGCCCCACAGTCCTTGGCCTTGAAAGGGCTGTGCCCCACAAGGCTATGGCAGAAGCCAAAGACAGAGAGGACGGAGGGGGAGCCTTGGGACGTCCGGCCACCACCACAAAGGTTAGGGCACATCACCATGAGGTGAGTGCGTGAGGGACAGGGCAGGGGACGGTCAGGCAGGCGTAAGCGTTCTAGATGGTGTTAGCGGTGTTAGAGCATGCTGGGCCGGACTCTGGTCAGCACTGTCTCTTACCACTGAAATTTATCAAGTGGGTGTAGAAGAATGACTCTCGATGAAATTTTTCTATGTCCAATATGGTGGGCCCCTCAAGGCTACTTCTCAAGGTTTTCTTGGAACCACTTTTGTCTGCAATGAGGGACTCTAGCATGGTTCTCACCATGTAAAGCTGTGTTATCCAAGGAAACATTCGTAGGGGAGAAAATATACATGGTACATTAGTTATGCAACACTCAGAAAAACCACGAGAGAAGGACTGCTCCAATACACCCTGACTGGGCTGGGCCCCAGCCCCGAGCTGTGCACTCGGCCTCCACAGTCTGGGGGCCCCTCTGAGTGGCCAAGTTGCTGCTGCTTGGGGGAAAAAACCACTTGCAGCGAAGCAGTTCACCTCCGTGCCATAAACATCAATAAGAAAAACAAACAATGTCTTACCACCAAAGGTTAAAAGAGGTGGATAGGTGTACGACTGCCTCAGAAACGCGTTTACCACATGCAAGAGCCTTTCCATGCCCAGAGACTTGAGCTGCCTCAGCAGCTCGGCAGAGCTCAAGGACTCGGCCATGGTGCGCACCAGGTAGAGCTAGACACAGACAGACAGGGAGGGAGAGGCGGGAGAAAGCCGTTAGTCACACCACGCACACGCCTGGGTGGGGGACACAGGGACAGACACAATGGACTGAGCGAGGAGGGCGGAGTGCACCTCACGCAGACCCCAGAGGGCCGCCCTCGAGGACCGGCCAAGTGCCTTCTTGAACCCTGACATTCCAGAGAGTTCTTACAGAGCCAGCTACATGCTTTGCTGGTAACTCTCTAGAGGATGGACAGGAAAGACTGTGAAGTCTCCAGCAGAGAGATAAGTGAGTATCAGGTCCCAGAAAAAAGCAGGGGAGCATATTAAATCAGGGGTGAGAGGCAGTGAGAAGCACTTCAGGGTGAGCCCGGGCACACAGGGAGAGAGAACAGTACAGGTGGCTTAAGACCAGGACACACAAGGGCAGCATTCTGTAATCTCCCCAGTTTCAGCTTCAGGAACTCTTACTTGCAGACCCAGTGTAAAAATTACAATGATACATTCAAACACCCATCAAGAAACACAGCATAGATAGGCACATGTAGACATCACTAGTATTTTGGGGATAGAGTTAGAACAGACTTGATTCATTTCTGAAGGTAAATGAATAAACCAGGGAATCACAAGCAAGTCCCAGTTCACACCCCAGATTCACTTGGGTGAGAAATGGCAGAAGAGTCGCAGGCAGGATGGGATTTGCCTGAGCAGAGGTAACACCATTTCACTGGGGGTCTGCCCCATTCCCCCAGCCCAGGATTGGCCCAGCCCCAGTACACAAGGGGAAGAAGAGAACCTGTGTGCTGGAGGGTCCCACAGCACGGCGTGGCACTTTGATGTCGAAGCCACTCTTGGGGTCCTTCTCGCCCCGCAGAGCTGGATCGTTGAAGGGCTCATGCCCAGTCTCCCAATCACACACTGTCTTCCTGATGGCCTGCAGGACACTAAACAGCCCCGTCAAGTTATCAGAGAGACTTCTACAATCACACTATCTGCTCACCTAACTAGTAGGCTCTCAGAACAGCCAACGCACAATATAAATAAATCCATCTGGGGGTAGTGAAGGGACTTTTATAGTCTAGTTCAACATGAAATTTTAGAAACGCATTATTTTCTTGGAAACATGACTGTTCCCAGAAGATTCAACTTAATTGCAGTTTGCATCAATTAGCCGAAGCAGTGTTTTATTTCTAGACTGTTCACCAGGCAGCCATGAATCATGCCGAGGGCAGGGAGAACAGGAACCTCCAACACCCACCCGGACAGCTGAGTTCCACCTGTCTATGCATAACTGTCTAGGTGTTCCAAAAGGAATATGAAATCATCCACGAGCTGAGGAGATGGGATGTGTCCAGGATTGCTGGGAATGTGACCCTGCCACCAACAGCTCCACTATGTGGAGAGACCCATGAGCACACAGGGGAATCAGAGGGACCCTGTGCCAGCCCTGGTCACATCATGAGGAGAGTTCTTGCTAAAACACAGGACCACACAACACATTCCACACCTTGTGGCTGTTGGATCCGTTCTGTGTCAGGGGCAAGCACTTTGTTCTATACCTTGTGTGTTTCAAGTATTTCTATTAGTATGTGTTTCTATCAGTAAAGATCACCCCCCCAAAGCCAGGCAGCATCCTCGGGTGCATATATCTTAACAGCATCCATAACATACAGCAAGCTTCCCATGAAGGCAAGCACATGCAAAATAGCAGGCAAGACCAGAAAAATGAAAACCTCAATTTAAAAACCTCAAGGTGACAGAAATTAATTCTGCAAGCATCACAGTTCAGGCTGAGCATCCCTTATCTGAAGTGTTTGGGACCAAAAGTGCTTCAGATTTCAGATTTCTTGAATTTTGGAATATTTGTATATATATAATAAGTCAATTTAGGAATGGGACCCAAGTCTAAACATGAAATTCATTTATGTTTCATATATACTTTATAGACAAAGCCAGAAAATAATTTTATACAATATTTTAATAATTTCCTACATTAAAATATGGAGTGGGATTTTCCACATGCAGTATCATGTCAGTGCTCTAGTAGACTTGGGTTTGGGGGTGTAGCTCAATGGTAGAGCGCTGGTCTAGCATTAGCATGCACATAAAGTAACATAAGCTTTGGATTTTGGAGTACTTCAGATTTCAGATTTTTGGATTAGGATGCTCAACTTGTATAAATTTTATTAATGCTAAAAGTTATACCATGCTGGGTGACAAATATATCAATTATAAAGCAAAACTAAATAATAATGAAGTCTGTACATTCACCAACCCCCAGTAAATTTCAATTTACACAGATGTCCTTGAAACATAATTTTATCTGAAAGGCTCAACATAAAGAGAAAAGAAGCTCAAGATAGCTATTAGATTTCTACAATCACTTTGTAGTTTTGGCGGATATGTAGGAAAAGACAGAGAAATAAAAGCAAAATGACTCAAGGTGACACACACTGAAGGACAGCGTGGGACCTCCAGTTCTCAAGGCCAGGTAATCAGAGTTGTGGGCAGATTCTAACACAAGTAAATTTGCCTTTGTCTTATTTACTTCCCTGAGGTAAATATGCCTTTGTTCCTGGGTCTGCAGACCTGTAAATACTATGCAGGTGACTTACTGCCAGTTGTTCAGGTTACTAATTAAACCCACCACATTACATATAGCTGTCATTCACCAAAACAGTGTCTGGGGGTTGAAGATAAATTACATGTACTGAGACTGTTTATGAAAATAACTGTCCTGCTGTGTAAAGCAGGTTCCTCAGATGACTTTTGGGTGTGGCTGTGTATATGGGGTGAGAGCGGGAGGCTGACCTCTGGATGACGTTTTTCTTCTTCTTGATGGCCTGCCGCAGCGGCTCCCTAAGAGTCACCTGGGAGAAGTCCTGCAGCGCAGCGTAGACAGTGTGGCGGATGGCATGGTTGAACACGCTCTCCATCCTGCCCATCAACACCTGTAGGCCTTTGATCATGGCGATCACCTGTAGGGGACATGGCTTTCAGCAGCTGGAGGGGAAGTGGGGACAGTACTGCATCACCCAGGAGACTGTTTGCTCCTTACCCTCTCCCTGGCCTCCCTAGCCCTCATCCTGGAGCTATACAGCCCCATCATCACCTTCCCCAGAGCAGTGGCCCCAACCCAGTCTTGTCCTCCTGGTCTGACCTGCCCACCATACTGTGAGTGCCCTGAGGGCAGGGACGCCTCTGACTCACACACCCCATCCACCAGGGCACACCCTACCCTGACAGGGAAGAAGAGAAAAGATCCTGGAAAGCAAAAGTGATGCTAACTGGAAAAGGAAAAGGATGTCATGAGAGTTTGTATCCCAAATCCAACTTGTTAACAAATGCAAGTCCCTCTGTGATGGCCTCAGGGGCGCAGTACTTCCCCAGTGTCACAGTTAAGGTTTCCATGTGTTTACTCTGGAGAACTGTTTGATTTTATATTGCTTTTCTAATCAAAAGAAAAAAAGGAAATTTCTATTTAGAAAAAATTAATGAAAAAAACCCATTTGAATGAAAATGAGAATACTACATATTTGAACTTATGGGAAGCAGGAAAAGGCTTGCCAAATGGCAAACTGAAAGGTGTAAATGTGTACATTAGAAAACCGAAAAGGCAGAAAATAATAATCATCTAATATTTGTCATGAAATTATAAAAAGGACAGCAAAATAAACTTCCTAAAGTAGTACAAAAGAAATACACAGCAGAAATTGATGAAACAGTCAACTAGAAATATATCGAAGGAGGATCAACAAAGACAAAACTGTTTACTAATTAAATAACAAAACTGGCAAGCATACACAGAACTAATCAAGGAAGAAAAAAAAAAGACAAGGAACAGATTATAAAGAATGAAAAGGAAGCCAGGTGCAGCTGTAATCCCAGTGGCTCAGGAGGTGAGGCGGGCGACTGCAAATTCAAAACCAGCCTCAACAATTTACAGAGACCCTGTCTTAAAAGAAAAAAATTAGGGACTGGGGTTATAACTGAGCGGTAGAGCACTTGTCTAGCACATAGGAAGCACTGGGTTCAATCCTCAGCACCACATAAAAATAAATGGATAGAATATAAAGGTATTGTGTCCACCTACAACTTAAAAAAAAAAAAAAAAAAAACAACGGTAGAGTGCTCACCTAGCACATGTGAGGCCTTACCTCAGCACCACATAAAAATAAATTAATTAATTAATTAAATAAAGGCACTGTGTCCAACTACACCTAAAAAATAAATATTTAAAAAAAACAAAAAAAACGGGCATGGAATGTGGCTCAGAGGCTGAATGCCTCTGGGGTCAATCAAACCCTGGTGCCCCCCGCCCCCCAAAAAAAAAGAAAAAAAAGAAAGAAATAGGGCTGGGGATGTGGCTCAAGCGGTAACGCACTCGCCTGGTATGCGTGCAGCCCGGGTTCAATCCTCAGCACCACATACAAACAAAGATGTTGTGTCCGCCGAAAACTAAAAAATAAATATTAAAAAAAAAAAAAGAAAGAAAGAAATAGGGAACATTTCCCAAAATCTTAAGCACATTAACAGATTATGAGGGGCTGGGGTTGTAGTTCAGTGGTAGAATGCTTGCTTATCACATGTTGAGGCACTGAATTTGATCCTTAGCACCACATAAAAATAAAAAATAAATAAAATAAAGTTATTATGTCCATCTACAACTAAAAAATATATTTTTTAAAAAAAGAGATTATGAGACTACACAGCTATAGCATAAGCATAGAAATCAATGGAACAGAATTAAGAGTTTAGAAACAAACCCTTGCATTTTCAGCTAATTTTCCACAAGGCACTAAAACAATTCGATGGGGAAAGATTCTTTTCAACGAATAGTACTAGGACAACTGGTTACCCACATGCAAAAGAATGAAGTGGAATCCCTGTGCAGGAATGGGTTAACGCAGCAGTTCTGGGATGATCAAATCCTGCACATTTCCAAGAAAAGCCTGTCTTCAGGACTGGCCCTTGGCCTGCTCCCAAGAATAGATCTCTGCAGTGGGAATATTTTTGCCTGAAAACTGGTTTTTCGTAAGCCTAAGGCCTCAAGCCACTATTTCACTCTGAGCCACTATTTCAGTCTGACAGAGTCAATGCTAACAATGTAACTAACAGTGATCACCTGTTTTTGCTCAGGGTCTGGAGTCTGAGTAGCTAAGGCTGGCCACCAGGCTCGGCCTACCTTTATGAGTGCCAACCAAAAAACTCTAGACAGGAAGGTTGGGTCAGCTACCCTGGTTGGAAACATCATGCACATGTCACACATGCTGGTGGGAGAACTAAGCACGTGCCCTCAACCATCTACACCTATCTCCTGGATGTCCCCAGTGCATGTGCCTTTCCCTTTTGCTGACTGATTGATTGATTGATTGATTGATTATTTATTTATTTATTTATTTATAGTTTTCGGTGGACACAACATCTTTGTTTGTATGTGGTGCTGAGGATTGAACCCGGGCCGCACGCATGCCAGGTGAGCACGCTACCGCTTGAGCCACATCCCAAGCCCCTTTTGCTGATTTTAATATGTGACTTTCTGCTGTAATGCCATAATCTTGAGTATGATAACTACTGAATCTTGAGGGTCCCAGCTATTCACTTAGCTTAAGGGGTGATCTTGAGGACCATTGACACAATCCTTACCTCAGAATGTATAAAAAAAATTAATCACAATGGATTATATATTTAAATTAAGAGGTAAAACCATAAAATTCCTGGAAGGAAATGTAAGAGTAAATCTTCATGACTTGAAAGCATAATCAACAAAAGAAAAATAAATATACTGGACATCACCAAGTAGACTGACGTTGCCTTGGGATGAAAGAAGGGGAAGTGGGGAGACAGCTGATAAGTATGGGGTTCCCTTTTTGAGATAATGTCCTTTGTTTGATTTGTGATCATAAAACTCTGTGAATATACCAAAAGAAACAAAATAGTATAAGAATTTATTATGAAAAACTTTACATAGTCAAACGTAGTGGCACACGCCTGTGATCCCAGAGACTAAAGGAGTTGAGGCAGAAGGATCACAAGTTCAAGGCTAGCCTCAACAACTTTGTGAGACCCTGTCTCAAAATAAAAAATAAAAAAGGGCTGAGGATATAGCTCAGTGGTAGAGCACCCCTAGGTTCAATCCCCAGTACCTACCACCGCCCCCCCCCCCCCGCCAAAAAAAATTTGCATAAAACTTAGAAAATGTAGACTAATTCCTTAAAAATACAACTTACCAAAATCGATACAAAACAAAATAAAAAAATCTGACTTCTCAGGGCTGGGGTTGTGGCTCAGTGGTAGAGAGCTTGCCTAGCACAGGCGAGGCCCTGGGTTCGATCCTCGGCACCACATAAAAACAAGTAAATAAAGGCATCGTGTTCATCTATACCTAAAAAACAAATATTTTTTTTAAAAAACTCTGAATACCCCACTACATAGTAAAGAAGAAAATGTTTCAAAAAATATCCCATAAAGGGAAGGCTTCTCCAGTAAATGCCAGCAAACATTTAAAGAAAAAAATAATATAAATCTTACACAAACCATTCCAGATACTAGAAAAGAAGGGAATATTCCATGAGCCAATTTATGAAGTCAACATCCAAAAAATGATGATTAAAGTTTATAAAAACATAGTATTAGGGCTGGGGTTGTGGCTCAGTGGTAGAGCACTTGCCTAGCACGCATGAGGCACCGGGTTGGATCCCAGCACCATATTAAAAAACTAAATAAACAAAATAAAGGTATTGTGTTCATCTACAACTAAAAAATATTTTTTAAAAAATGCAGTATTTCATTCTATAGGTGTGAGTGGGGCATAGCCACTTCCCTCCCCGGAACACACAGTGGAAAAGCACAAGTGGTGACTTTACAACAGAGAAATCTGATGTCTGACCTCAGCCAGGGGGTCAAGGTCAGCGTTAACAGCAATATATCATGTTGACGGTATTCCCCGGCAAAGGCCACTTCTCTTCTGTGATCCTCTTCTCCAATCTCATCATAAAAAGAAACCCATCAGATAAATCCCTGTACAACCTGCCTGGTGCTCCTCAAAATTATCAAGTCTATAACAAATGTCTGAGAAATGTTACTGCCCAAGATGTCTAAGGTGATATGCCAACCAAGTGTCATATGAAATCCTGGATCAGAAAAAAGACTATCACAGGAAAATTGACAAAATATGAATAAAGTACGGACTTCAGTTAATAATATCAATGTTGATTTATTAACTGCAACAATACTAACATATAATATTAATAATAAAGGAAAATAGATGTGGACTATTTGGGACCTCTCTGTAGCATCATTATAATTTTTCTATCAAACTAAAAAAGTTTTTTTTCTTGTTTTTGTTTTAAGTAACATTAAAAGCTATTCAGACTAGGACAATGGCACATGCTGGTAATCCCAGCTACTCAGGAGGCATCGGCAGGATGACAAGTTGAGGCCAGTCTGGGCAACTTAGCAAGACCCTGTCTCCAAATAAAATTACAAAAGGAAGGTCTGGGGATGCAGCTCAGTGGGGAGCGCTTGTCTAACACAGGCATAGCCCTGGGAATGATTCTCCGTACCAGAGGGCCCTGCTCTCACTCATTCACTTTGACACAAAAATGAATATCTATACCTGTTAAAAAATCGCTTAAACTAAGAATGGAATGTATTTTAATCTGATGAAAAAAAGGTGGCTACAATAGACCTATGGAAAGCTTTTCCTTTGAGAAGCACAAAACAAGCATGTCTGGCACCTCCCTTCTATGGGGCAACTGCAGACTCTAACCCAATGTGATTGAAAAATTTAAAAAGTAAAACAACTTTCACATCATTTGCAGATGATATGATTACATAGGTGGAAAATCCAAAAGAATCTGAGAAATTATAATTAATGAGCTTAGACAAGTTGGTAGATATTAGAGAAATGTTTTAAAGTTTACATTTGAAAGCGACAAGTATTGAGAAATATTTGACTTTACCATCTATCAGCTAATACCTAGAAATAAAGGTCACAAAAAAACTCCAAGATTTTTATAGATTGCAAAAGAAATTAAAGTGAATCTGAATACAGGGATATAGTTCACTCAAAAAGATTTAATATAAGAAGTTTCTCAATTCTCCCAGAAATGATCTATAGGTTTATTCATATCCTAATGAAATATTCCAGTAGGTTTCACTGGGGATGAGAAAAGCGTCTACAAAAGGACAGAGGACAACAGCCAAGCAACTCTTGAAGAGAGCAGAAAGCTATACTTACCAGACGCAATGGATTATTATTAAGGTATAAAGTATTATTGGGAAAAGGAAAGGCAGACGGCCCAGAAAGTTGGGGGAGGGAAAGTGCATCGGAAATTAACTTCAGGTGACCTTCAAATCCCAGCTTCAAAGGCACATCCAGAAGTCAATGAAGAACACCTCCATGAACTTAGGGCACGTACAGACTTCTTAAACAAGACAGCACAGTATAATTATTAAAAAAAAAAAAAAAAAAAAATGGTCGATACTGGAATCAAGAACTTCCATCAAAGGCCCAGGAGGACAGTATAGAGCTGAGCCCCATGAATGTGACAGCCAAGAGATGGTGGCCACCACAGGGAGGAAACACCCAGGCACAGCTCTCCTCTCAGGGGAGAGACGTCGCATCCCAGTCAGTCATCTGGTGTTCCTGCACCCCACAAACTGCTCTCCAAGCACAAGGATGCAGGAAAGAGCCGATGATCCAGGGCCCACAGACCTAAGAACCCAAAACCACTTTTTCTCAAATCTGTTTCTTATTTTGGACTAAGCTGATAATACTAAGGGCTGCCCGACTACAAACAACAACATAAAGTGGGCAGTTGGTTCATATTTTTGCTTTGCTTTCAGAAGGAAAGAGAAGAGTCACAGGAGGAGGAGACAGCAGACATGTCCTCACCTCCACCAGGGCAAACTTCTCCTCGCTGGTGTAGTTGTAGCGCGTGGCTCGCTCGTACTCCTCGGCATTGTCGGGGCAGTCCTTGTTGGAGTACTTGTCAGTTGGGTGCACAAGCTTCCATGAATACTGACGTGGACAGTAAGAAGAGAGACATGCCATTATGAAGACAAAATGCTTAACTTCTGGTCTGACCATGGCCAAGGCCACCAAAAATCAGCCTTCTAAAATTGACTATACTCTGAAAAGTCACACACACACACACACACACACACACACACACACACACAGTCCATCTCTATACAAGGGCAAAAGACTCTGGCCATGTGACTTGAGGTTTAGTAAAGACACCAGGCCACGTTTGAGGATGCACACCTGAAATCTCAGCTACTTGGGAGGCTGAGGCGGGGAAGATCTTAGCAAGACCCCATTTCAAAACCAAAAATAAAAAGGGCTGGGAATGTCACTCAGTGATCTGACACCACTAGTTTCAATCACTGACGAAGGAAGGAAGGAAGGAAGGAAGGAAGGAAGGGAGGGAGGGAGGGAGGGAGGGAGGGAAGGAAGGAAGGAAGGAAGGAAGGAAGGAAGGAAGGAAGGAAGGAAGGAAGGAAGGAAGGAAGGAAGGAAGACACTGGCCAAAGAGCCTCTGGGTACTGTGTATTGAATGTCTGAGACTCTAGGCATTTTCTCACCATTTAAAAGAAGAACTTGCCTTTCAAGTGATCATTTGTTGTTTCAATTAGATAACTGTTTTCTAACCAAAATAAACCCCCAAAGGAAAAAAATCTGAATGACTTAAGTCATCCAAATCTTTATATGGCACCAGAAACAATTTTACTACTGTTAAACAAAATAGCTGGAGCTCCAAAGAGTAAATGTTCAAAAGTGAGAATTACTGACCATCTAAATGGTACAAAGTTAATCCTATCAGTTGTTTAAATAGATGAAGCCCTTTATTTATAACACCCCATAATGAACTGTGCTTTGAATCATCTTAGAAATACATATATGGGTACATGTTCTTATTTCTAAGGTCAAAGATTTAACAACAACAACAAAAAAGAATGATTTGTTCTTGATCCAAAGACCAAAGTCAATGCAGAAAAAATACCAATTAGCCAATTTCATGACAAACCAATCACAGTGCTGTGCACTTAGCTCTTTGAATTTCTGAACACAACAAAAACAGCCCTACCACTTCCATCACGTGTGCGCTCCACTGAGACAGCAGCTGCAGGCCCTGCAGAGCCAGGTCGAAGAGCTTCCGGTACTCAGCATCTGTCTTCTGGGCCTCCTGGCGGCCCGACCCGGTGACAACCTGGGGTGCACGGGGATCAGGAGAAAAGTCACAGGCCTGCTCATGCTCCCACCCGTCAAATCCACACTAGCAATCTATCCCAAGGTCACATGTGCAAAAATCACAAAATGGGCGAAGGATCCGAATAGATATTTATACAAAAAGAATCTCCGATTAGCCAATGACCACATGAAAAGAGCCTCAATATCATTATTCATTGGGGAAGCACAAATCCAAAACATAACTAGACATCACTTCACATCTACCAGAACACATAGGATCAAAAATAGAGAAAATGACGAGTGTTGGTGAAGATGTGGAGAAATCAGAAGCCTCATACTCTACTGATAGGGAAGTGCCAGGGCACAGCCCCTTTGAAAACAGCCTGGCAGTTCCCCAAAATGTTAAACGGAAGTGTTATCACCACTACTCAGCAACTGCACCCCTAAGTACCTCCTGAGAGCAAAGAAAACTTGTTCTACACAAAAACTCAAACACTGATGTGCATAGCATCATTATTCTTGACCCAAATGTTATTCATTCATACAATGAATAACAAAATGTGTTACAGCCACATAATGAGATATCATTCAATCATAAAAAGAATTAAAGAGCCAGGTATGGTGGCACACAGCTGTAACCCCAGGGACTCAGGGAGGACAAGGCAGGAGGATTTTAAGTTGGAGGCCAGCCTTAGCAATTTTTTGAGGTCCTAAGTAACTTAGCAAGATCCTGTCTATGAACAATAAAAGATAGATCTGGGGATGTGTTTCACTGGTAAAAGCAACCATGGATTCAGTCTCCAGTACCAAAAAAGAAAGAAAAAGAAAAGGAAATAAAGAGCTAACACATGCTACAATGTGGAAAAACCTTAAAAACAATATGTTAAGTGAAAAAGCCAGTCATAATGGGCCACGTATTATATGTACCATTTATACAAAATGCACAGAATAGACATATTCATGGAGACAGAAAGTAGACTGCCAGGGTATGGGGGGAGGGGAGGAGGGGTGGGGAGTGACTACATTTAGGGGTAATGAAAATGTTCAAAAGTGGGTCATGGTGGTAGAGCTTAGTGAATATACCAAAAACTTTGGTAGTATAATTCCAATTAGTTAATTATATGATACATGAGCTCTCTCCATACATCTGTTTAAAAAATAGACTAAGCAAAGCATTCAAAGGTAGACTTTTTTAAAATAAATTAGTACCTAATTGTAAAAGTACCACAGCAGACCCTAAGAGGAAGATAGGAAATGCGCACTGCAAAATGCCCTTATCTGGAGAAGCAGAATCCAGTGGTCTATGTGGTTCAAGAGCTTCCCATTAACTCAGTCTTACAATCATGTCCCGTGGTCTTAGGGGAGGAGCTGGTCCCCTCATTTCTTCCCTTGCAGGCTATGCTAGCTGTTGAAGCCAGGTGAGGTGGCACCTGCTCATTGGAGAGCTGTCCCAGCCCCAAGCCAGGGATCTGCCCTGGAGACAGCACATGGCCCCAGGTATCTGGATGGCTGAGCTTTTTTCAGTCATTTTAGTTACATGGTGACAAGTATCTGGTTAGTAGAGATAGGGATGCTCACTCTCCTGCAATGAGTGGGGCTAACAAGAACAGAGTCATTCTTCTCAAATGTTAATGGTCCTCCTGAGGAACCAACCAGTTCTGAAAACAGATCAAGACCCTCCAGCCTATTCTCAGCCCATACTAGTCAGCACTGCACTCTGACCTTGACTTTGCTCCCTGCCTCACTAAGATGTGACAAGTGATGTTCCACTGCTCCCCAGGTCAGAAACCTCCCCGAGGCTGTCACCACTCTCCTGCCCACTCCACACACCAGGGAAGATGAGAGAATGTGAGTGGCCAAAAGGAGGCCCCAGCAGATCTGGCTGCAGAGCTGGAAGGAATTATAAAGTTCCCACTGCAGAGGAGAAAAGCCCTCCTCCTACACTCAAGCCCAGGCCTTCCTCCCAGACCCACAGACCCCTGCCACTGAGCCTGAGGACACCACCTGCCACCCACCCAGAAGCTCCTGCCACCTCTGGCCTCAGGACTTCCTTGTATTCGAGACACGAAAGGCGGACAGGTCAGAAGAACCCTTTCTTTTCCCAACAGCCTCCCCTTTCCACTTCTCTTCTAGTTGCTTAAAACCATAATACTAACTAGGAAATGCCAATTAATGGTTTCTCCCTGATCTTCTCTTTTGAAATCCTTTCTTCTTTTCTTTTTTCTTTTGCTCTTTTGGAGTGATGGGGATCAAACACAGGACCTTGCACATGCTAGACAAGCCCTCCCACACCAAGAAATACCCCCCAAACTTCTTACTATGTTTTCCCAAAGAAAAGCTGGACTTCACATAGCTGACCAGATAGTTAATTTCACTGCCTTATCAATCAAAAAGCGTGCTTTTGAAAAAATATTTAGATTTGGCACTATATTGTGTTTGTTAAAGCACTTCATTCACATTAATATTTGAGTACACAAGAATACAAGTGACACTCAGATGCTCAGCAGGCTCGGGGTCTGCCCATGGGTGGCTTGGTGGCACATACCTCGCTGTTGCTATAGCGCGCCAGCTCGGAGATGAAGCGCATGTGGTCCTCCCGAATCTGGATCATCTGCTCACAGATGTTGTACTGTGGGCTGCTGCTTGAGGATGTGCACGTCCACCTGGGTATGGAGGGAAAGTGTTACTTGAGGAAGTGCCAGTAAGACAGTGATGCATTCCAACAGCTGGGGCGGCTGAGAACACTGTGTGTGGCAACCAAGGCTACACAAAATGGAATTTCCATTTTTAAAGCGTTGTTTAAATAAATGAAATGAAACAAAGAATATGACAGGGACCACCTGTAGTCTGTCAAGTCTATGCATTTACTATCTGGTCTTTACAGAAGGGGTCTGCTGACCCCTGAGACCAACACTCAACTCTGTCAAAATCATGGGGACCACAAGTCGGCTGTGGGTACAAGAGCTTGGCAAAAGTGAATACAAGCATGTGATGAGAGTCAAGATGCTATGTGGGGTCCACAACAGAGACCTGTGTGTTTATTATTACCTCTAATTGTGAGCTACAGATCCTTCATAGCACAAGTTGTCCACCTTGCTCTGTACAAGACCAGAGAGGTAACAATTTAGGATTTATGGTCCACACTATCATTTTCACATCTGTCACATAATCATCATTTTAACACAACCTTTTATAAACATAAAAAACATTCTCAGCCCCAGGGATCTTACAAAAACAGGCCTGGACTGGTTTGGTCCTCAGGTGACAGTTTTTCTAAACTCAAAAGCACATACATATATCTCTACCTGCCTGCAGGGTTGGTTGTTAAGCATTTTAAGCACCCCACTGGGACCAGAGAGTTATTTTACAGTTCTGTATTCTTAACTAACACTGACCAGTTGAAATCCCCGAGATGAGGAAAACATTCTACATCTGTGCTAATACGGTAGCCACTAACCCTGGAGTGTTTGAAATGACTGTTCTGCTAAAGAAAATTAAATTTCAATTGCATTTTTCAATGGATTTAAATGCAAATAGCTATATGTGGCAAAGGCTACTATACTGGATATTTAGTTCCAGAAATTTGGAGAATGTCAAAAGTGTTCTCCCTAGATAAGTAGGTAGGATATTACAGAAGTGCTCAATCAAGGAGGACACAACAGAACACTCTAGCTGGGCAGCTTTACTCTCCTCCTACCGAGATTTATTTTCCTCGTAGTGGGCGCTGGTCTTGATATATCTTGCCAGTTCTATTTGCATGTCCCCGAACAGCGGAACCACCTGGAGCTGCTGCATTTAAAGAACAATAATAAAAAACAGGGTCATTATGCATGTTCAAACCCCAGATACATAAGCACAAGGAAAATGACTAATGCTAATAATTATTGTGGGTTGAATGCCACCTCCGCAAATCATTCACAACAACAACAAAAATATCTAAGTAACTTCTACTTTCTCTTTGAAAGGAACAAGATACAATTTAAGAACCAACATACTTTGAAACTATTCAAATTTTAGAATCATCCTATCTTATCTTGTTGCTTTATTTGTGGCCCCTAAGAAAACAGCTGGATTTCTGTAACTAGGAACAACAATTAAATGAAAATTTATAAAGAGATAATTTGCAATACCTCACAAAAATGAAAAATGTACATAAAAAGCTAACAAAAGACTTCAAAACAAAAATAAAACCCCCAAATTATAGAAAAATTTCTCAACACATGAAGCAATATATTATCTTCCTGCATTGTGAGGCTTAGTAATTTATTTTATTTTTTGACCTTCTGCATGCTAAGCAAGTCTCTAACACTGAGCTATCTCCCCAGCCCAGATCTATACATTTAATGGAATCCCAATCAATATTCCAGGAGGAAAAAATATTTTTGTGTGTAAATCAGTAAACCAATTCTAGAATACATCTTGAAAGGTGAAGGGATGATATCCAAGACTATCTTGAGGGACAAAACAGACCTGTTAGAAAGCTGCAGCAGCTAAGGCAGGGTGGCCCTGGAGCAAGGACGGAGGCCAGAGGACAGGACAGGACAGAGAACCTGGACAGAGCCACAGACAGACTGAGTTATGACCTGAGTGACACCACAGAGCAATGGAAGGCAGATGGTCTTTACAGTAAATGAGCGGGGTCAACCGGCTATCCATTCTAAATGCCAACAACGCCAACCCCTACCTCACACCATGCACAGAAACCAGTTCCAGAGATCAGAGATCTAGACAAAAAAGGAAATGGAATGCTCCTAGAAGGTAACACCCAGAAAATTCTCATGAGACTGCTGTCTACAAAGATTTCTTGAAGTGGACGTTAGTGAAAAGATTGATGTATTGGTCCATAATAAAATCGAGCACTTCTGTTCATCAAACGACCTCACTAAGAAAGTGAGAAGGAAGGGTTAAGGGCATAGCTCAGTGGCAGAGTGTGAGCTCAGCAAGCATAAGGCTCTGGGTTCCACCCCCAGCATTCTTCAAAATGAAGTAAAAAGAAGGTAGATGAAAAGAAAGATGTTGGTCCCAGGGTATGAAATCTGAGTTATGCAGGACAAATAAGTTCTGAGGACCTAATGTATAGTATGGTGATGATACTGCATTGTATACTTGAAATTTGCTTTGAGAATAAAGCTTAAATGTTTTCACCACACCAATAAAAAATGATAGATGCAAGGTGATAAATGTTAATGAGCATGATTTAATAACATCACAATGAATACATATATCAAACCATTACACACTGTATACCATAAATATATGAAGCTTTTATTATTTCTCTTATTCGGGAGTGGGGCATATACTGGGGAATCTAACCCGGGGGTGCTTTACCACTAAGCTACATCCTCAGCACCCACCTCCTTTTTTTTAGTTGTAGATGGACACAGTACCTTTATTTTATTTATTTTTGTGATGCTGAGGATGAAACCCAGTGCTTCACATGTGCTTTACACTGAAATTCAAGCCCAGCCCCTTGGCTCTTTTTTTTTTTTTTTATGAGACAGGGTCTCACTAAGTTGCTGAGGCTGACCTCAAACTTGTGAGACCCCTGAGTCTCTGGGTTTATAGGTATATGCCACCATGCACAGTTCAATTACATCTTAATAAAGGTGGGGAAAAGAGTGAAAAGGTGAGCCCACAGGGGACACAGTATTTTAGAATATATGCATCCACAAAAGAGATGTAGCCAAAATATATTAAAAAATTACACAACAATAAGGAAGAAAAGAGCAAAAGATTGAAATGTTATTTCATAAAAGGAAATATACAAAGGCTAATAACATGAGAAGTAACCAGAGAAACATTAAATAAACTACCAGGAAACACCAGCCATTAAAATCAGAATGATGTACATCTCCTCTCTGGGATGTTCCCTGCACCCCCAAGACAGTGCCAAGTGTTGCTGACGAGGAGCCTTCACTCATTGCTGGTGGATAAGCAAATCAAGACACCTTGTGGGGAAATCATGAGACCATAACTACTAAGTGAAAATAGGTGTGCCTAGGATCCCCACCCCTCTCCTGAGTAGTATCCAATAGAAATGCTCTAAAACAGAGCAACACTGTTTGCACAAGCCAAAACCTGGGGGGGTGGGGGACAGGGGGAACAAAAACTAATGCCCGTCAAAAACAGAACGGATGACAAAGTCACAGTAGAAATCATAAAATGAAGTACTAAATGACAAATGAAACCTAACAACTGTAGCCCCAAGCTCCTGCAGGAATGCAAATAAAAGGTTTGGGTACAAGCAGCAGGATGGAAAAGATAGAAACAGTGAGATTCCATTTACACAAAGTTCAACCCAAGCAAAACCACTGTAGGGGACCGGGAAAGAGCACAAAGGTAGACCGGAAAGTGAGCCTCCAAGACCCCCTCCCATCTCGGCATTTCCTGTGTCCATCACAATCACCTAGAGGTTCACTCTGTGAAAATTTGAGGCGCATACATCCATAAAAACATGATCTAATAAAACTCACCTTGAAGTACTTGTCGATTTTGGATAAGTTTATTCTTTTCTTGGCATCCAGTTTATATATGTTACTGACGCTCCCATCCATCAAGTACAGACCAAATCCCATGACCTGAAAAGTCACAAAACAGTGGGGTAACACTCAGATCCACGAATTTACCCATACACTTAACACTGCTGTAGTTGAAAACCCTGAAATCACGAGTCACCCTTCTTTTAACAGGCACTTTTAAAAGCTCCTACAAAACAAAGAGCTCTCCCTGTAGCCAAAGCTATTTCTTATGTATGCCTATTTCAACTTCCTCCCAAGGCACACACACCAGCACAAATTCTCACGGAGTTGGTGGACAGCTGCAGCTGAGAATTAGACTCCCAAGTATGCCATCAAATCCAGCCTTTCAGAATTAACTTCACACCTTCTACAACCAGGTGCTAGGATAAACACAGCACTGTCCCTACGGTATGACTAGCAACAACAGGCAAATGCACAACCACACTGAAAGTGGAAGATGTGTACGTGTATTAAATTGTATTTTTTTTAAAGTCTTTATTCTAACTTAATATCCTATATCCCCAGAAAGCCCCCAAAACAGTCTCAGAAAAAATTTTAGGCTGCTTGTCTCGTGCTTTGAACACCTTTTTTGTTTTTTCCCCCTAATTAAAATCATGTTACAAAGGGTAGCTGGGCTTCGAGGCCAGTTGCTGAAAGACCAAAAAGCTTCTACTAACTTAGCTGAGCACCAAGGCCATTTGAGAACTGTCCAATACGCAGCCACCATTAACTATTCAAGTTTCAATATATGTAAGCTAAAACTTTTTTTTTTAAATATTTTTTCGTTGTAGATGGACACAATACCTTTATTTTATTTGTTTAATTTTATCTGGTGCTGGGGATCAAACCCAGTGCCTCATGCATGCTAGGCAAGCGCTATACCACTGAGCCACAATCCTAGCGCCATGAGCTAAAACTTTTTAAGGTGGCACTGGCTAAGTGAACATCTCCACTGCTAAGTGGGCTTTTTGTGGCCAGGGCTCCTACACCAACCAGCACAGACACAAAATTCCCACTATTGCAGAGGGCTCCATGGACAGCACCTCCCTCCCCAGTCCTCGCTACCTCACAGGACTCTCCCACCAGGGCTGGGGCTGGACCAGCAGCACACCCCCCAGGGGATTCCTCAGGGTCACATGCATAGGGTGCAGAGTACAGCAATTGTAACTGTGGAGCTGCCTTATCTTTCCAATGAGAAAACAGCTGAAAACCTCCCCAGTTTGAAACAGAATGGTTAAAGAATGCAGTGAACAAGCAAGTCTACTTTCATCAAAACACAGTACATGCTGGTTGCAGTGGTGCACACCTGTAATCCCAGTGGTTCAGGAGACCAAGGAAGGAAGATCGTGAGTTCAAAGCCAACCTCAGCAATTTAGCAAGGCACTAAGCAACTCAGTGAGACTCTGTGTCTAAATATAATACAAAATAGGGCAGGGGATGTAACTCAGTGGCTGAGTGCCCTTGAGTTCAATCCCTGGTATCAAAAAATAAAAATAAAAAATGCAGTGGCCCTCCACAACTGGGGTGTCCCACATCCTTGGACTCAACCAACTACAGACTGAAAATATTCCAGACAAAAATTACATTTCCGGGGCTGGGGTTGTGGCTTAGCAGGAGAGCGCTTGCAAGGCCCTGGGTTTGATCCTCAGCACCACATAAAAGTAAAAAAGGTATTGTGTTCAACTACAACTAAGAAAAATAAATAAAAAAAAAAAAAAACCCTGCATTTCCAATAAATGTGTACAGACTTTTTTCCTTTCCATTATTCTCTAAGTAATACAGTATAATAACAATCCATACATCACTGACATTGTATTAAGGATTCTAAGTAATCTAAGAGATGATTTAAAACATATGGGAGGGTTAGCATAGGTCAGATGCAAATGTTCTGCCATTTTATTTAAGGGAGTTGAGCAGCCACCAATTTTATAATTCCCAGGGGGTCCTGAAACCAATCCCCATGGACAATGAGGGACAAATTATTAAGTCCTGGGAATCACATCTTGAACAAGTGGAATCTTACATATAACCTCTGCTAAAAAACAACTGAATGCTGACAGAGCCCTTGACCCAGAACCTCTGGGCCCCTAAGCTCCTCCTCTCAGGTTGGTGTGTGACTGCACCGGTCACAAGGGTTGAGTTCACAGCCTGCAAGGGTGGAGACGCTGCCCACACACGAGACAGCATGAGAATAAGAAAAAGTTGGCAAAAGGATTCTAGACAATGAACAAACAGCTTTTGCATACAGCTGCACTTGCACAGTGCTGTGGGCCACCGCCCCCACACGTACTTTGAGAAGCATGTGTTTCTCGCTGGGCGTCAAGTACATCCTATTCTCATAGTAATCGACGCACAGATTCACGATGTCTGCCAGGAGCTCTTCGTAGCCAGAAATCACCTCAAGCTGCTGCTGCAGAGACTGAAACACAGGGCAAGAGACGCATGGCACCGCTGGCCCCAGCCCCACGGGCCCCCAGCCCAACAGCACTGAGAAGACCAGCCTTACTTGTGTGATCTTGTTGTGGTTGGCCAGGAACATGGAAAGATTCTGCGATTCCTGGATGGACTGTGGATCTGCCATTTTACGTAAAAACTGAGCAGCCCTTGAAAGCAAAAAGAGTTAATACCAAAATGCACCATCGTGTTGATTTTTGTAAAAAGCCTGGGAAAATCAGATTCCTTCCCTCTCTCTGCAGTTATCTGTAGGCATGTGGATCATAGACGGTGGTTACAATTTCAGCCTTGAGAAGCATCTCCAGCCTGAGTGCCAGGTTAATCTTTTATAAACTTAGATGTAGGTCACAGCTCTGGGCAGCTCACTCCCTGCTGTCCAGGGTACTTCCTCCAGGTGCCGGTGCACACTGGCCTCTCCCCTATGCTGGTGGTTGCCCACCTCATCCACAGGTACTGGGTGCTCAGACCCCAGTCAGAACAGAAGTGCTACCAACTCTGTGACTTCCAGAAGACCTGCAATGAAGACGACCAGCACTGTTGAAGTTCTTTGCCAAGAACCCTCTGGGCTACCACACCTCTCAGCAAGGAGCGTCTGTCCCTGGAATGCCTCTCTGGAGCCACAGGTGCCCAAAGCCCAGAGTCCTGGCTCCACCATGCACCTGCAGCTACACAATTTGATGCACGTAAAAGAACTTGTATATTGAGGTTCCCTGACCCTGAAAGGTGCATGCTGAGTCTGAGGTCCGGCAAAGCAGTGAGGAAGAGGAAAGCGAAATCTGCACATCTAGGGCTGTCCTAAGAACGGGTAGTAGAAACTGCCCACCTAAGGAAGTACCTTTGCAACCTAGAATCTTGGGGGCTTAAAGAAAAGTTTTCATGATGAAAACTGATAATGTAGCCTAACATTCATTTACTTCCCTTCTTCCTCATGAACAAGTCTGAAAATTCCTCAGAGCAGCAATTTGCCTCTCCTCCTTTGCAGTCAGTTGGGGACAGATGACCAAGGGCTGGGCAATGAGATCCTAGGAAAAAGACTGTAAGGCACTTGAAAGTTTAATTATAAGGAAAAGTATAGCTCCTTTTTTCTCCTTCCTCCCTGCTGACTAGCATGTAGCAATGACAGCTGGAGATCAAGCAGCCGTCTTGGACCATGAAGCCACACATGATGGCACAGCAGCAGGACAACAGGAATGCTGGGTCTTGAACACTGTGGTGCTTCCTAATCAGCTAGAGACCACCTACTCAGGACTTTTCACAGTGAAAGAGAAATAAACTGTAATTTTATTTAAACCACTATTATCTCTGTGGATTTTTAAAATTACATACAATTAAATCTAATATTAACTGATAGAATAACATCCCTTGCCTGTTAGAAGAGGTTCACTTTATTGATTGGAGTAGTTGCTGGGATGCAGAGTGTTGACTAAAGAAGAAAATGAGGACAATGTTTCCTATTTTTCTCAAGCCTCACCACAACCAAATGGGCTAACTTGGCATTTACACACAGAAGAGGTTGTACGTAGCTATCAGCTGGTGCAAAAGAAATGTGTGGGTGTGAGGTAGGGGCTTGGAAAGAGTGCGGGTTGCTGTCTGGGAAGGTGAACCAATGAAGGATTCCAAATAAAGTCACAGAAAGGGACAGCTGAAAGCCATGAGGGAGCCCAGGTCCACACCTTTGCTCAAGGAACAGGCAGAGTGGAGCTGCTATGAGGGGCACCCGGCCCCCCTCCACATCTTCCACTGAAAGGCCCCATCTTTAGCTAGTTTTATAGCCTGAACTTTGGGATAAGGTGCTGCTAAGAGTAAAACTATATATATATGTGTGTGTGTGTGTGTGTGTGTGTATTTTTTTTTTTTTTTAATAAATTACTATAACCTCCACTCCCCTTCCCCAACAAAGTCTTTAAGAAGATTGTTAAAGCTGGTAGGAATCACAGGGGCCCTGCTTGTGCAGCTGGGAGCAGGAGCTACCCTCTAAAGCTGGGCTGGTTATGCACCTGACCCTCACCCCTGCCTCCTCCCCGTCCACCAGCAAGGCGCACACTGGGAATCCCGCAGGCACCAATGCCAAACACGGGCAAGTTCAGACTTCCCGACCAGGGCTAGCAGGCCAACTGCTCAGCTCCTTTTCTAGCTGGGAAGATCCGGGCTTCGTGCAGAGCCGATTTTAGGTGATGATTGGAACACTGCACTGATTTCACATGAATAAGGTTCAATCAACATTCCAAGCAATCTAGCTCTGCTCCCGCTGCAGCCTCCTCCTCCAATCTGGTACCCTGCCCCACATCAATTTTATTATAGAGGCACAGCAACAGTTGTGATTTCAGATAGAACGTAAGTACAGCACATTCTGATGCAAAGTAATATTTCTTCCAATTTAATTTTAGTACTAAAATTCCTTGCTCAGCAGAGGAAGCAGAAGTCAGCATCTCATTCCAACCAACTTGTCTTTAACAGCACCATGCACAGACTTAGTAAAGCAAGTCCATTAAAAGACTGCTGGATCAGTATCCCCAGCCAACACCCACAGTGTTCCAGAAGCACACTTTTCCTATCGTCTATGGTTTGGATGTTGGGTTTGTGTGTTGGGAGCTTGGTCCCCGGGTGGTGGGACTGGGAGTTGATGTGGAATATTTAAGAGGTGGAGCCTAGTCGGAAGCCCTTGGGTCAACTGGTAGTATGGCCCTAAAAGGGATAAGGTATTTCTTGGGACCCTGATTGGGTTTTTCAAGAGGACTGTCATAAAACCCTGAGCCTGACTCGCTCTGGCTTCCTGTTTGGTCCTGCGATTTTTCACTCTTTTGGGGTGGGGGGAGGTACCAGGGTACCTGGTGATTTTTCACTCTTGAACATGCTCCAGCCACTGTAATCCACCCTAAGGTGATGCAGAGGTAGGCCCTCACCAGAGCCTGCGCCATGCTGTTTGAACTTCCAGCTTCCCCAAACTGGGAAGCAAAACAGACCTCTTTTCTTTGTAAAGTTAGACACCCTCAGGTATTTTATTATGGTAGTGAAAAGTTGACTAACATACTTCTGTTGGTCACTTCTCCAGAAGTTTTCTACCTTCAAAAAGAAAACCACCACAGAGTAGCCAGGCACAGTGGCACATGCCTGTAATTCCAGTGACTCGGGAGACTGAGGAGGAGGATCAGGAGTTCAAAACCAGCTTCAGCAAAAATGAGGTGCTAAGCAACTCGGGGACACCCTGTACCTAAATAAATACAAAATTAGGGCTGGGGATGTGGCTCAGTGGTTCAATCCCCAGTACCTCCCCGCCAAAAAAAACTAAACTGCCACAGAGGAGAGCTGCCCATAGGACCCACAAGCTCAATGGGAGCTTAAGGCACCTTGAAACAGTTCATGGACCATGTCTACACTCTGCTATGATGATGCATGTGCCAGGGACACCGGATCCATGAGTGATAAGCAGAGGTGGGGCATCTGCTCTGAGCACTGCTGCTGCAATGCCCGAGTGGCCTCCTGGGTTGCAGAACCCACCTGGATGTAAGCATGTATCTTCTGTATGTCTATCCTCCCAAGGACACTGAGCACCTAGAGGTCCCCCATAGGGCACTGAGGCTGACCTGGAGCCCTCTCCAGCTGTATAAAACTATTAGAAGAAACCCTTAACTTGGGGCTGGGGTTGTGGCTCAGTGGTATAGTGCTTGCCTGGCAAATGTGAGGCCCTGGGTTTGATCCTCAGCACCACAAATAAATAAATAAAATAAAGGTATTAAAAAAAAAAAAAGAAACCCTTAACTTGCCAGCCACCTTTGCATTTTATGCATACACACAGTCCCAGGACTGAAAAGTGGCTGCTGCCAATCAGGACTGATGATTTCAGCACACATAAGCTATGCACTTGCTATGTACAAGGTTGACTTCCTCAGGTGGCCTGCCACATGCCACACGTCTGAACTCACCTCTTGTAGGCCGAATGGTCATTTTTCACGCTGCACTTCATGTTCTTCAGCTCGTCCAACACAGCAAACATGTTGATGAATTTGCCCAGCGTGATCAGGTAGGCTTCTGACACGAAGTCCTTTCTCCTCTCAGCATGGCACAAGCGTCTCACCTCCCCACAGAAACGCTCAATAGCATTTCTCTGAGCAGAGAAGAGGAAGACAGAAGAGGTGTGGTCAGCAAGGCATCAATTCCACATTCCAACTTCAAGCACAGTTCTGCATTCACTGTTAGTCACTGATAAAATATGCACCCTCCAGCCCTAGGACCATCTTTACAACTCCAGCAGAGTCCTATCTGTAAAGTAATTCCCATGCCTTTATTCTGTAAAAATCATTATTTAACTATGTCCCTAAAGTAAAAAAAAATTCTGCTGTTTAAACCAATAAAGTTACTAAGTAAAATGTTCCCAAAAAAATATCTAAAATATAGACACTGTGGGTTTCAGATGTGAAAAGTGGGAGGTTTTTCCTTGGCAATTTTTTTTTAAATACCTTTATTTTATTTATTTAGTTAGTTTTTTATGTGGTGCTGAGGATAGAACCCAGGGTCTCGCATGTGCTAGGCGAAGGCTTTACCGCTGAGCCTTAACCCCATCCCCTTGGCAACTTTTAAGATAAAACGAAAATTGATCTCTTAGTTCTATCTTATACCTTAACTCAGGAAAAACTATAATAAAAAATTTTTAGATATTCCCAAAGGAGTTCTTTGAAAAGATACCAAGTCCCTTCCACTTGGCCTCTTCTTCCAAACAAAAGGCCAACAGAGGCCAAGATCAGATAGGGACCACGAGGTCACGGTCTGGTGGGTGAGAGAAAAAAACACCTGAAAAATCAGATAACTGAAAGTACAGTGGCCAGAAAGTCAAAACGTTGAACTGAGAATGAGGCAGGAGAGAAGAAATATAGTAGATAAGTAAGGAGGAGACAAAAGGAAGGAAGGAGACTGCTACTTTAATCTGAAAGCCTGTGCTAAAGTTCCTCAGACCTTTTCTCCCCAGGACAGTTTTCCTCCCACACCCATCACCCCCACATTCTTGAGAAATCTGTAAATATTAATGTTACCATAAATTCACTCACTTATGAGAATTGCCCTGTTCACTGTTAATTACCCTATGTATGTAGTAACATATATTTTTATTTTTTTAATTGTTCTTTTTAGTTTTATACGACAGTAGAGTATATTTTCATATATTATACATACATGGATTATACCTTATTCCTAACACATGTATTTTTACACTAGATTGAACAAAGGGAGATGATTATTTTAAGAAACCCATACAGATTCCCAACGTTATCTATTGACTGGAGAGAGGAAACACTGTCAACCTAAGAATCCTGAGAATGGACAGACCATCATAAACTAACTTGTGATCACCAGGCTGATGCCAACTCACATCACCAACCCACATACCTTCCCACCCTCAGAGTTTCCTTTAAAAGAAGGGCCTGAGAGCCAAGCACAGTGGCACATGCCTATAACCTCAGCAGGAGGATACAAGTTCAAAGCCAGCCTCAGCAATTTAACAAGGCTCTAAGCAACTTAGCAAGACCCTGTCTCAAAATAAAAAATAAAAAGGACTGGGAATGTGGCTCAGTAGTTAATGCCCCTCAGTTCAATGCCTGGTACCAAAAAGAGAAAAAGAGGAGCCTGAGACCCCACAAAACTGCGTTTCACTCTCCAGATGGCCTGCATTCTGCTATGAAAATGTGCATCTTCACTCTTTTGTTTTCTAATAAAGCTCTTCCTCTTTGCTAAAACCTGAAAAGTCCTTAAATTCTTTTCTGCGACATGTCAAGGGCCTGGAAGGTCCTAGTAGAGGTCTCCTCTGCCTCTGGAGAGACCTCCTGGTTTCCCTCATGGTAACTAACAAAAAGCAAGCTTCCGTGAAGGAACCACGAATTCACTCTCAAACGGAGGGAAGTGAGACAAAAGAAGCACTTGTTAGGTGTGTGAAGATGTAGACCGACAAGGGCTAAAGTTTCTTTTTGCCTCAGAAACTTGTGGTTGCTTTAATTTACAGGCACTTTGTTCAGTGACAGAAATGAGTAGGAGACAGCCAGCATCCCACTCCTCCAGATTACTTTGCTCTTTTACCTGGAAGTACATAAAATTCATCAGTTTTGTGACCTCAGGCTCCAGGACCTCCACGGTTTTTTCATATATTTCCACTCTATTAGGCTGCTCATTACATTTCACCTGGGAATAAAGAAACAAATATGGGTGATGACGGTTCAATCCGGCTAACAGTAACCTGGGGCTCCTGGGAGCTGCTTCCCATCCCACTGGACAGAAAGAACAGAGGTGAGGGAGAGGCCTGGTCAGGATGGGCGTGGCCTAGTCAGGGCTTAGGGCATGGCCCGACTGGGATGGGGCGTGGCCCCGCAGGGACTGCGTGCAGCTGGCGGGATACCTGTGGGATGGCCCGGGAGCAGCTCCTCCAGGTATACAGCATGACAGCATACTCTTGGCCTTCCTCCAGCATCTCATTCTGCAAGGCACACAGAGCAAATCAAAGGCAAATAGGAGAACAAGCATGAAAAACAAGAGGCCAAACTGGTAAAATCTAGACAAAGTGCCACAAACTATTCTGACTCTCCCTTTAAGGGACCGCAGCCTGCAGACCAAGAGACAGCTGCTAAGAAGCCGGTAATGCTTCAATGGCCATGATTACCCCAAACACCCCGCGACTTCTACAGGATGGACAGGGGTGTGAATGACACCCAGGCACCTCTGAGCAAGGCCGTTGAAGGGCCACACTCAACTTGACTGGGCTCTAAACAACTTCCTGGCAGTGCAGACCCCAAGCTGGGGGCACAGGGAAGGGCTCCCCAGGGCAGGTTTCCGGCCCAGTGCAGCATGAGGGCGCACAGGGTCCTCACACAATCTCTTCCTGGAATGACACAAAGCCTCCAAGTTCAGAGAGAGGATTCAGAGACAGGGCTCTGGGGTGGGAGGAAAAGCTAAATGTACTTAAAAGCTAAACACAGCACTTAAATCCAGGAACAGAGGCAGGGGATATGGCAAGAATAGTCAAATTATGGACATTCACAAAAGATTACTTTCTCTAACACATTTTCATGACACATAAAAACATTCACTAAGTCATTAAAATACATAATTATAATAGCAATACAAAGCCTAAATCTCATGCAGGTGCATACCGGTCATATGTAAGTACAGGAATGGAGAGAAAATGAGTGCTACCTGGGAAGAGGCCCTCAAAATGCTGACAAGGGTTTCCTCTAGTCCAGAGAGATGCTATACTTTTAAATAGAACATGTTTTGTTTTTATAAGAAAAACAAAGACCTTTTTTTAAACTGTAAGGCATTTAATTCATTTTCTCTTCATTTTCCTCACGACACAGCCTAATCAGGATAACATCAAAGAAGTGTACATTTGCCATTCACAGGTCACACAGACCCCCACACACACCCCAAGAAACAAAGACACACAGGCAGCATTACCATGCTAGAGTGGACGGTTGCTTGTTCAATGTATCTTGCGATGCCAGTGACAAATGCATTTCTGTCTTCAAAGTTGGTGTTGAAATTGGGCTGAAGGGAAGAGAAGACCATCACACACTGAGGTCAGGACTACTGGCTATATGTCTCCTACCTGCTCAGGGACCCACCTGGTAGAGCAGCGAGGATGGTGGGGGCTCAATGCAGGGCTGCTGGTCAGGCAGAGGCAGCTCTTCCAAGAGGTCCACGTTGGACAGTGCGTCCTCCAGCGTCACCTGGGCCGCCATCCTGAGCTAGAACAAAACACAAAGCCAGCTGTTCTGTGAGGAAGGATGGCATATGGGGCATGTGACAAGCCATCCGAGGTGGGATACTCAGGTCCCAGATCTCCTTATCCTTCTCCCAAGGGCACAGGTGGTAGCCAGTCCTTGGAATCTGGTGTCTCTCCCGGGACATGCAGGTCAGGAGGTCAGGAGTCCCCATGTGGCCTCTCCTTCCTCCCTGCCCACTGAGGACAGACTCTTCTGGCCTCCAGAGTGTCAAAGCGAAGGCAACACAGAACACCGCGTGCACTGTCAACTTCCTGCTGCCCTTCCCACATTGGGATGATCATCCCTACTTGCTAATATTAGGGCTCTCTACAGGGTCTGACAACACTCTCACGTGGCCAAGGAAGGGGCAACACCTTCCAGGAAGTTGCTCCAAATATGCTTGGAACTGAGAAGGAAAAGGGGAGCCTGGCCCCCCAGCTGCCAGTTGTGTAGCTGCAGGTCAGGACTATAGGGATACGAGTGGCCCACAGAGACCTCCACCTAGAAGCATGGGGTACACAATGAACCAGGGAGATGGCTGTTAGCAGGAGAGAGAAAGCATAGACGCCAAGGCTGGTCTAGAGAGGCCCAGAAGTGCAGGCCGACATCATCTGCACACACCTCTGTGTGGGCTCCAGGGGATGGCGCCTGCCTGCCTCCCAATGAATCTGCTCTGACCCAGGACAGGACTCAGGGAGCAGTTCTAACTCTGGATGGGGCTCTGAAAGCAGCTCTGACTTCAGATGAGCCTTGGGAGGCAGCTCTGAGCCTGGAGGGGACATGGGCAGCTCCAACCACACAAGGTGAACTAGGGCAGCTGTGACCCCAGATGGGACTCTAGGGCAGCTACGTGGCATCCTGGGAAGGAAAGAGCAGCAGGTGGGCTACACAAGTCACTGGATAGAAGGCACCCCTGACTCACTCCTCCCAGAACTGGGCTGCAGACAACGGGCAGTGTGGAAGATCAGGGCCAGACAGGTTAAAGGCTGGGTGCTGGCTGGAGAACTGAAAAGGGAAGCCCCAGGAACCAGGAAAGTCCCAGGGGAGTGAGCAAGAGAGGAAGAGCAGCCCACAAACTATTCATAAACTTGAGCCATCTCAAGCTGCACAGTGTGGATCTGATCCTCTTCACACCCCTGAGACCACAGCTGGGTCTCAGCTGGCCACAGGCAGTGGGGGGTGGGGGGGACAGGAAAACAGAAGTGACATTAAGCCATAACCCACAGAACGCAGGTCAGAACCACAGCCAAAACCTAACCAGGCTGTTTGTCTGCTAGAAAATAAAGACATCAATATTTGCTAAGGTTTTAACAAGACCCTGGGTGTTGAATCGCACCACCCAAAATGTCCAGTTGCAACTCAAATCACTCTGCACATAAAGAACCCGGACTGGGGGCTGGGATTGTGGCTCAGCGGTAGAGCGCTCGCCTAGCATGTGCAAGGCGCTGGGTTCAATCCTCAGTACCACATAAAAAAATAAACAAATAAATAAAGGTATTGTGCCCAACTATAACTAAAAAAAAAATTTTTTAAAAAGAACCAGGACTGCTTCAACTTCCAGGGGGAAAGACAGAAAGCAGACACCAATGCCAACACAACACAGATGTCACAAAGCAACTACTGTAAAAATGCCCTAAAAACAATCAACACCCCCAAGATGAATGAAGAGATGGAAAGTCGGTACCACAAAACAAAAAATATATATGAAGACCCAAATGAAAATTTTATAACTAAAAGATATAACACTGAAATGTTAAAACTCCCTACATGAGCCCAAGAGCAGAGGAGAGAATCGATGAACTTGAAGACAGAGCAACCTAAGCTACCTAATCAGAATACCAGAGGGGAAAAAAAAAGAACCTTAGGGATCTTTAGGACAAGAGGTCTAGGGTCTGTGTCATCAGAGTGCAAAAAGGAAAGGAAAACGGGGAGACGCCGAAAAAGAGCTGCAAAAAAACCCCTGAAAACCCCCAACTTGGGGGCAAGACTTTTGTTTACAGATTCAAAAAGCTGCATCAAGTCCAAATAAGAGAAGCCCAAAGAAATCCACACCCAGACACATCACAATTCAACAACTGAAAACCAAAGATAAGGAAAAAATAGCTTGAAAACAGAGAAAAATAATGTGTTACAGACAGGAAACAATGGCTGGAATAATTGGATTTCCCCTCTGAAACCAGGCAGAGGGAACAGAAAAACATTATTGTTATTATTATTATTTCTTCTTCTCTTCTTTTTTATTTTTTTGGTTCTGGGGATCAAATCCTCATGCATGTTAAACACTTGCGCTACCCTGAGCTTCATCGCCCTCCCAGCAATACACATTTTAAGTCTAAAGGAGAATAAATTTTCACCAGATTAAGGTCTGAAAGAATCCTTCAAGAATTTCAAGGACATAAGGACATTCTCCGATGAGAGGAAATTATGAGAATTCACAGACAGCTGGTTAAGGAAAGTTCTTCAGACAGAAGGGAAAAGATACAGAAGGCAGCTTGAGACATGAAGAATCAATGAAGCAAAAACAACACAAAGAATAAAGAGAGCGAGTGCCCAGGACACATCATTTCCTCTATGACTCTTTAAAAGGTGTTTGGTGGCTGAGAGCCAAAAAATTACAATATTGCCTGATGGGGAGTTCAGTGTGGTAAATACAAATTACATAAATATGTTATATTCATTGATTTTGGTGTTGAGGATCAAATCCCAGGCCTTCTACATGCTAAGCACATACGCTATCACTAAGCTATACCCCAACCCCTATATAAATGTAATTGTAATTATAAATAAGTATATGTAACTACAGAAATTATGCAAATGTAGGAAATATAACACCAAAGGAGGAAGGCAAACCTCTATGGTGGCAAGATTTCCATACCCGACTATTAGTAGTGAAATCCTGGTCCTATGTAGACTGTGAAAAGTTAATAGGATTCACATTGTAATTCTCAGAGCAACCACTAAAAGAAAGTTATACAAAGCAAAATAGGTAACTTTTAATTTGACAATCTGGAATAAATTAAAATAAAATACTATGAAATGTTCAATTAACCTAAAAGAGCACTGGGGATTTAGCTCCGTAGTAGAGCACCTGCCTAGCATGTGCTGGTCCTGAGTTCCATCTCAGGGACCTACAACGAATAATAATAATAATAATAATTAATCAATTAAAATAAAAAGCTATTTTAAAACCCAAACAACCTAAAAGAAGGCAGGAAGGGGGTAAAGGGTATAGCTCAGTGGTAGAACATGTTCTTAGCATGCTTGAGGCAGGGGGTGGCAGGGGTGGGGGGGACACAGCAATAAAAAAATAAAAATCAAGTGATAAAACAGTAGACCTAAATCAAACCACACCAACAATTATATTAATGATAAATAATCTAAAAACACCAATTAAAAGATTAAAAGACCAATTAAAAGATTGCCAGAGCTGGGCATGGTTCTGGGGATCAAATGCTTACCCAGTGACTCAGGAGGCTGAGACAGGAGGATCACAAATTCAAGGGCAGCCTCAGCCATTTAATGAGGTCCTAAGCAACTTAGAGAGACCCTGTCTCAAAATAAATAAAGAGGGCTAGGGATGTAGCTCACTGGCAAAGCTGATCCCTGTATTCAATCCCCAGTACCAAAAACAAACCACAAAAAAAGATCAGCAGAATGAATTTTAAAAGTTCACCTCAAGTGAAGGTAAACAGGCTGGCAGTAAAAACAAGACAAACCAGGCAAGTACTCATCAAAGGGAAGCTGGAATGGCCCTGCAAAGCCGCCTTCAGAGCAAGGAAATTACCAGGGACAAACAGGGATGTTACATAATGACAGATGGGTCAATTCTGCCAAGAGAGGACAATTGTAAATGTGTCTGCATCTAGCCAAAGCACTTCAAACAACCAGAGCGAAACTGACAGAATGAGGAGAAATAGGCAAGTCCACGACTACAGCTAGAATGTGGGTGATCTCTCGGGGATCGCTAGGAAATCAGCAAGAACACAGAGGGACGCCACCATCACCCACGGGCTGGATCTCACTGACATTTACAGACACTCCCCCCACAGCAGATCTAGTCTGCGTGTTTCTAACCTTAAACTTATTATGTAGCAGAAACTTTTCAAAACGAGGAAGCCAGCCTTTTTCCTTCTTTGATCACAACTTCCTGTTCCAGGCAAGAAAAAAGCACAGGGCAGTGAGACCACAAAGCTGCTCTGCCACGTCGGACCTGGAGGCCTTCATCCTGCCAGCTGGCCCCGGGAGCCCCAGTGGTCTCCATGCAGGCACCTCCAAACTGAGGATGCCTTGAGGAGTCCAGGCTACCCAGGACATACCTCGGCCCCAAGGGGGCTGCCCAGCATCCTGTGGACCACGTCCCAAGTTCCACTCTCTGCCCTTTGCATAGCAACACCAATTCAGAATGCCAGGAAAGGTGGGGGGGGCTCAGCCGGTTGTGCCAACCCGCCATTAGTCAATGAGAAAGCAGATCAGGTCAGGAAGCCACACAGCCCACTGGGTGTCCCTTGGAGACCCTCCTTCCCCCATAACTCCCACCCCAGCCTCTGCCCAGGAGAGGCCAAGGCAACCCCACAGTGGAGAAAGAGGAAGAAAAGAAGGGGGTCACAGCAAGCCTTGGTAGAAACTGTTAACTTCTCGACCATGATTCATGAGTGACACACTTAATGTCACATCTAAGGAAAACCCCACATGCTCAACATTTTTCAAATCAGTGTTTATGGATTTCTTTCTACATATAAGAATTGCAGCCGGGCGTGGTGGCACATGCCTGTAATCCCAGCAGCTCAGAAGGCTAAGGCAGGAGGATCCCAAGCTCAAAGCCAGCCTTACCAAAAGCAAAGCACTAAGCAACACAGTGAGACTCTTGTCTCTAAATAAAATACATAATAGGACGGGGGATGTGGCTCAGTGACCAAGTGTCCCTGAGTTCAATCCCCGGGAACTGCCTCCCCTCAAAGAAGCAATATTTATGTGGTCTATACAAACAATGAAATGTCATTCAATCTTACAAAAGAAAGAAATTTTGACACATACTACAAAATGGATAAATCTTGAAGACATTATGCTACAGTGAACAAAGTCAGACACAAAAAGGTAAACTATGTTGCCCAGGCTGGCCTCAAAACTTCTGGGCTCAAGTGAGCCTTCTGCCTCAGTCTCTTCAGTAGCTGGGACTAAAGGTGAATGTCATCATGTCCAGCTAGCAAATTCCGTATGATTTTACTTTTGTGAAGTTCCGAGGTTTGCCAAATTCAGAGAGACAGAGAGTTGCAGGGGTTGGGAAGGAGGAAAGGGGAGTCAGTGTTTAATAGGGACAGAGTTTTAGTCTGGGATGAGGAAAAGATTCCTGGGATGGTTTGGTAATGATAGTTGCAAAACAATGTAAATGCACTTAATGCCACTGAACTGTAACCTAAAAATGGTTAAAACACTGTATTTCTATTATTGTACCTAAATTTGAAAATGGAAAGCCAAAATATAGCAATATTCATTGTAATAAATCAGAAAGCCAGGTGCGGTCGCAAACGCCTGTAATCCCAGCGGCTCAGGAGCCTGAGACAGGAGGATCGCAAGTTCAAAGTCAGCCTCAGCACAAGCAAGGCCCTAAGCAACTCAGTGAGACCCTGTCTCTAAATACAAAATAGGGTTGGTGATGTGGTTTAGTGGTCAAGTGCCCCTGAGTTCAATCCCTGGTACCAATAAATAAATAAATAAATAAATAGATAAATAGATAGATAGTCATTTTAAAAATTCAGAAAATGTACAAAGGATAAAAAATTATTATCTATAATCCCACAAAAACAAGATAAAATGATATGGTTTGTTTTGTAAGCTGCTTGTACCTTCCAACTTCCATAAAATTTCTCAAGTAAATCAACATCTTTTTTTCGCAGTTGTTTTGGGGTTTTTGGGTACAGTACTGTGGATTAAACCCAGGTGTGAGCCACATCCCCAGCCCTTTTTATTTTTTGAGACAGGGCCTCACTAAGTTGCTGAGGCTGGCTTTGAACTTGCAATCCTCCTGCCTCAACCTCCCGAGCCACTGGCATTACAGGCCTGTGCCACCACGTCCAGCTTGCAGCATATTTTTGCTACTGCTCAGGATGCGTTGTATGGGCTGCTGGCCAAAGCCCTGTGGCCCCACGCTGTGGTTCTTTGCACTCTCACACTTCAAGTCTTTCATCATAAACTCCCTCCACCACACACCTGGTGTGGGACGCCTAGCAGCCATCACACATGCACATGCACACCACCTGGGGCCAGCTCACCAGGCCACAGCCACTTCTGAAGGTTTCTCTCTTTGTGCACCTTCCACCACTATGTACTTGGGTGACCTCTGCTTCAATTGTGTTACATGAGCTCAGAATAATCCACTCTGAAACCAAGTCCCAAAGGCTCTGCCACCTCTTGCCCTTGCACTTGTGCCTCCCATTTTTCTTTTAAATCCATTTACTTTCCCAACTGTAACTGTTGCTTGCCAATCGAATCCTGGTCCCCGAGGTCCTGTGGCTTGAGAATAAAGTCTACATTCACCTGTGCCCAGCTATAACCACCCCAGTCCTAGGATGTTGGCAGCCTCTCCTCCTGCTTTGAGCCATGCCATGATTCCTTCCCTGTCCACTGCTCACGATGCTGCCCAGCCCCACCATCAGGCCCACATACACAGCAGGAGCACTTTGGCCCAGACATTGCATGGCCATTACCTACAACCCCTGGGACAGAGCCTCAACTGTCTGGCCAGCCTTCATAGCTGGGTGCCACAGAGCAAACGTCCAACAACAAAATTAAAATCACACATGAGAAGTGGCCCTGACACCTGCCAGTGCCACCAACCAGCAGTTGACAGTTTAATGCTAGGATGGAATCTCTGGTTCACTGGTTCAGCTGATAGGGACATAAACATAGATGTCCACCCTTTGGGGCCTTGTCAGAGCAGATGGCACATGAGCAGGCACAATAGGAACGGCCTGAGAAGACACAGCAAGAAGGGGCGGTGCTCTAGCCTAGGAGAGGGGCCACGGGAGCCTCTGCTGACACCTTGGTCTCAGCTTCCAGTCTCCAGACTAGAAGAAAATAAGTTTTTGCCTGATCTGTGGTGTTTAGATGATGATAGCCCTTGCAAACTAACACGGAGTTGAGGAGAAATGCCCAGGCAGGATTTGGAACTCTGTGCACTGAGTGACCAGTAAGAACCAACATGTGCTGGTATTTTCCTGAACACAAAACAATACACACTCAGTGCAGAAAGGCACTGAGCCAGCTGGACCTGCTTGCACATGGGCTGCAAGGAGGCATTCCACACTCACCCCAGGCAGGGGGTGATGGAGGATCAGCTACGTGCACCTCCCATCACCTCTGACACAGCCCCGGCCTCCCGGAAGGTGAAGCAACCCAAACACCATGTCCTCCCTCGGTTTATGTCATTTAACAACATAAATTGACAGTTTTTCTTCCTTGACTTCTTTTCTGTCCACATAGTTCCCAATCCTCAAGTTTATTTCTGAATTCTATGTTTATCAAGTTATAAAAATGAATTTAATGTGGTGTGAGAAGTGCTGTTCTAAAAGCCCAGAAATTCATTTATTTTGTAAATTTAAGAATTGCTAAAAATTAAGATTTCAAAGGAAGACACATTCATCTTTGCTGCTTTTCAGGTGACTTCTCGAGAGTCTGCATCAATCACAATAACTCTATGGCTCAGGGCAGCTACACAGCAGTTTGCAGAGCAAGTTATAACCAGCACTTTGTGAGACCCACCATGGTCTCAGGCTGAGAGGTAATTTACACCCATGCTGCATACCTCCCCTTGATCAAAGGACCAAGCAGGTCTCAGGGGACCCCAGGTGGGCATCAGAGGACACCAGATGCGATCAGGTAACATGAGGGGACTGCAGGTGAGGAAGAGGCCCAGGTTCCCAATGCCAGGCTGAAGTGTGTGGTGGTCACCCACTGAAAGGGCAGTGACACCAGGCATGCTGGAGGCTCCCCTCACATGCCAACCTCACGTCACCATGCTGACCTCATGTCACTGACCACCCCTCAGCCTTGCATTCACCTTGACCTATTCTCAACAAGTCATCCTCAAGGCCACGCCCAAGGCAGGGTCACCCCAACACACTGACAGATGAGCAGAGACAGCCTCAGAGAGTCCCTGTTTTGCTGGGGACCCCCAGACACAGAGCAGGAATAACAGTCACCCTGACCCAGCACTGGGCACTGCATGTCCACTCAGGGCTGTGCAACTGGACCTGTGGGGCCAAGGCAAGTGTCAGAGAGAGTAGATGACAAACTGGCCCAGGCCAAGGGGTAGAAAAAGCAGCACAGAGCCCAACCTGCAGAGAGAAAAGCCCAGGGTGGCAAGAGGCACAGGGACAAGGGCCCAGCCACTTCTCTTATCCCAGTGGCCCCAGTGAGTCCTGAAGGCTGGAGGGCAGAGAGGGAGAACAAGCCTGGGGACAAACAAGACATACCAGACAAGGGATGTAAGGTAAGTACGAGAGTGCTTACGCCAATCTAGAAAACACCGTGTGGAGCGACTCCTCCCAGCCTGCCCGGGGCAGGCTCCTGGTCCCCAAAGCCACCTACAACGCTGCGCACAATGCTCAGGAGCCCAGCACTCACCACACTCCCACCTCAAACTCACAGGCTAGGGCAGGGGATGATGGGGGGTTGGCTGTGTGCACCTCCCAACCAGAGAGGCCGAGCAGAAGGGAGAAGAGAAGGGAGATGATTTTCACAAAACCTAGTAGACGCCACATGCTTCGAAACAAAGAACAGTGAGTAACGGAACATTCTCTTACAAAATAAATAGACTCGATCGTCCTCCCCATCCAGGGGCAGCATGAGGCAGGTGGCTGGGCGGAGACAAGCTCCCGTGTTCAGCTGGCAGTTCCACCAAGAGGTAAAAACAGACTGTCCGTCCTTGCCTGACTCGACAGTCTTATAAAAGGAAGAGGAACGTGGGGGCTGCAAAGAACTGATGGAAACGAGAGTAGCAGGATGGATGCGCAGCCGGCAGCAGGGCAGCACCAGGAGACTGAACGGGAAGGAGGAAAAAGGAGTGTGAGTGAGCGTGAGGTGGGTGTGTGAGTGTGAGTGTGTCTTTGAGAAGCCAGTACTCCTGGGAGGACATGGGTCCCCTGAGAAGACCAGCCAGAGACAGGACAAAGCAAAGGGACAAGCGAGACAGGTGGCTTCAGGGACAGACATCACAGGTGAGGCTCACTGGCAGGTCACCTGTGGTAAGGAGGGGGCATCCATGGGCCACACCATCCAGATGGCCCCACCGCAGCCCCTGAGAGCACAGTGTGGACACGTCCACTGCCACTGGGCCTGAATGTGGCTCTGACCCTGACAGCACCTCAGGGACCTCAGGGACCGCAGGCCGCACAGTGGTGAGGTCCTGCCCACAAAGCATGGCCAGGTGGTGACTAAGAGCTGTCACCGCCCGCACACAGATGGCCTGCTCCTCGCCAGGACCACCTCAGCCTGGCCTTCCTGCTCGGGCCACCCCCTAACAAGATGCAGAGGGGCCTAGTATCTTCCCAGATTAAAGGATAAATGCCTTGGGATGTATTTTCCTTCCCCTAGAGCTGTTCTGGAAACAAAAGACAGCTAACAACACTTTCTGTTTGAACAATTTTCATATAATAGCAAGGACATTCATCCATCTACATGTAAGGACAAAAACAAAGAGCAAAGTAAACACCTGTACAGGTAAGAAGAACTCAGGGATGAAGGCACGCCAGACTGAGCAGGAAGCAGCTTAGAGGGTGCTCTGGTTTGGATTTGGAAAGTCCTTCCCCAAAGGCCACATGTTGAAGACTTGGTCACCAGCCTGCCGTGTTATTGGGAGGTGGTAGGACCTTTATGAGGTGGGAATTAGGTCACGGGGGAGGGGGGGTGCCTGTGTGCCCTCAAAGAGGACATTGGGACCCAGGCCCTCCTCTTCCTCTCTCTCTTGGCTTCCAGGCCATGAGGTGAGCAACTCTGTTCCCACACATGCTCCCTACCGTGATGTGCTGCCTCACCACAGGCCCAAAAGCAATAGGCCAAGCAACCATGGATAAAAGCTCTGAAACCTTTTTCTCCTCCCAGGTTGGTTATCTCTGATATTTTGTTACAGTAACACAAACCTAACATACAGGGCTAGACTTAAGTACCAAGTGCAACAGTTCAGAATACAAACTGTAAGCAAACCACACCCCTGGTTACTTCTGTTTCCAAAGCAGCCTCTACTTTAAATCTTTAGTAAATCAAACACTTAAACCCAACAGGCCTCTTGTACTCATAAAGGAGCTCATAATAGTTTTACAGAATCTATCACTTTTACCAAGTCAAGGTCTTAATTAAATAAATTATTGTTCATGAAAACAGAAGTGAAATCGTTTTTACTACAATCATGCACTGCATAATGACATTTCAGTCAACAGCAGATTTTGTATAATAATGCCGTTGTCGTGAGATTATAATGGAGCTAACAAATTCCCTATGCCTAGTGACTCTAGAGCCACCATAAGCAACAGAGCAAAGCACTGCCAGGTGTTTCTGGTGATGCTGGTGTAAATGAACCTACCACATGGACAGCTGTGAAAGTGTGGCCTGTAAAATTATGTGCAGTACATAGTTGACCAAGTTGCTGGTTTATGTATTTAATATCCTATCCTTTTACCATCATTTTAAAATGTACTCCTACTATTTTTTAGAGTTTGCCATAAAACAGCATGCTAAGCCATGCCAGCAACAGCAGTATACATTACATGTTCACTGATCTGTTCCTTGATTACCTCAACAGGCCATGCCAAGAGATTGGCCTTTACCATTTAGGTTTGTGAAAGTACATTATGATGTTCACTCAACAACAAAATCACCTAATGATGCAGTCCTCAGAATGTGTTCCAGTCATAAAGCAACATTAATAAATATTAGGGACTGGGGTTGTGGCTCAGTGATAGAGCGCTTGCCTAGCCTGTGTGAAGCACTGGGTTCAATTCTCAGCACCGCATGAAAATAAATAAGTCAAATAAAGGTCCATCAACAACTAATAAATATATTTTTAAACAATATTTTTATATATTAGGCTTCTACGGGTTGGGAACCAGATGAGAGGGAAAAGGCATGAGCGAGGAAGAGTGGCAGCTGACTCAGCTCATAGATGTGACTAAGGATTGACCCCTGGTCCTGGAGGGGCAGGCGGAGGGATCTACAGTGACAACAGACAGCGGGTACACCTGCTCTGCAGAAGCCAAGGTACATGGATGCCAATACAGAGCAAGGAGCTGGGGTGAGGGTGAGGCAGGTGGGGGCTCGGGTGCATGCCAGTTCAAACCAGACAAACAGGGTGAGGACTGCAGGAGGCACCAGAGCACCTGCTGGCCCCGGCACAGACAGGGTAATGTCTGAACAAGGGCTGATCTCCGGATACAAACAAAGTGAGGACCATGCCTTTTCACAGGAACTGAAAGAAATAGTCTTTGTATCTGTTAAAATAGAAACTGCCAGGGCAGCTCAACACTGAGGTTGCAAAATGCAGTGAAGCCACACTCTGGAAAATGCAGAACTATTCGTGCCCAGTTCAGGTGACCCCGCCTGCAGCATACACAGTCAGCTATACGTCAGGTGCTAACCTCCAAGCCAATCTGCTCTCACCAAGAGGGTTGTGCTGTTAGAAGGAGGGTCTGCTTAGTTAGCACTTCCAAACTTGTCAGTTTTAAAATTTACAACTTGAAAGTGGTTCGCTTGTCTAACTACACAGCATAACCAAGCGAAAATAAACTATGATGTTTCTACTAATGCACAAAGCATGATCTCATTTTCTTCCTCTTCTACATGCAAATAACAGCACTTTCCAGAAAAGTAGAAACTTCCAATATTTTTGTGCAATCTGTTCACATGCAAAAGAAATCATCTCTGGAATAAAAACACATGTCATTGAATTGTTCCTTTCTCTCTCTCACATGTTAAAATGGCCAAACATAGGACAGTACCATAAGCAGGGGCTGAGAGCTGCTGCGTGGAGATGGCTGCTTTGGGAGCGAAAGAGGCAAAAAGTTTATAATTAAAAACTTTAGGCTGACTCTAGTACTGGGAAATTCGTTTTTTAAAATAAGCACAAAATTTTAAGTTTCATTTCCAAAAGCAGTAACTCAAAACTAGCTCAGAAGAATTGCCTTATCAACAGAGAAACAAAAATCAAGTTGGCTTGAAACATCATGACAATGAGAGGTTGGAGTCTAAAATGGAGTGTGCCGTGGAATTTTGAGTTTTGGGGGAATAAGACGGAGTCTTCACCCCTCACCCTGAGTCTGCAGCCTCTGCAGCTGGAGTCAAGGTCTCTCAAGATACAGTGGTCTGTCTCCTGACAGCCTGATCATCCCTGACCCCTCTGGAACTCTCCAAACCATGCTTGTTTATGCCCTTCTTCTTTTTAAACCCCTTTTAACTGTGCAAAGCACAACTCTGAAAACGTAGCTCTCCTGCTTCCATTTGCAATGGCTCCCACTGCCCACAGCTGTTATTTAAACCATGCCCCCTGGAACTCTGGGGTGCCTCACAATGGCAACAAATGCAGTTCTGTCTCATCTACTCTATGTACTGGGACTACTTCCAAGGATTTGTATGAAAAATACTCTGACATTTAAAAAAAAAAAAATCAATCAATAAAAGGCAGGGAAGGGCTGGGGATGTGGCTCAAGGGGTAGCACGCTCGCCTAGCCTGCGTGAGGCACTGGGTTCGATCCTCAGCACCACATAAAAATAAAATAATGATATTGTGTCCACCTAAAACCAAAAAATAAATATTGATAGATAGATAGATAGCAGGGAAGAAGCCCAGTATGTCCCAGAATAAAGTCATCATCTCCAGGTCCAGAGGCTTCCTCAGCTGCCTCCAGCTGCCCTGCCCTGGCGCCTTCATGTTGGGCCCAGCCACCGTGGGGCCTCTGTGACATGCTTTTGCAGTTCCTACTGCCCCAACCAAGAAGGTTCCTCAGGAAAAATAAAATGCTAAACAAAGCCCCTGTGACGGAACTTGCCAGGCACAGAGATAAACGCCAGACGGCCTGACTTGCTGCCCCATTTGGCAGATGGCTGGACTGAGCAGGGTCCTTGTTGGTGGGGGTGGCTGTTTTCCTCCATGATGTGGGATCCAGAGAGACAGCATGACTTGCTACAGAATGGCTTTTGGTGATAGTGGCATTCCTTCATCTGTCACAAGAATCCAGTTCATGTTTTAAAAGGCACAAAGGAAGACAACCGTACTTCCAGTTCAATTTATCCTCTCTAATAGAACAGATCCTGCCAGGAGGGTCTCTGGGACATAAGAGGGCAGTCACACCATAAAGGGGGTGTGGCAACCTCCAGACTAGATTCTGGAATTCTCCAAGCTGAACCCAGAGGGACTGAGGAGGTTCCCTGCACCCAACACACCCCACGCCCCTCTGCAGCCATGACTTGGTGGCCTGAACCCACCTGCACTGTCCCACGTGGACAGAATAGGCAACCACTCTACCCAGGAGGCCAGCATACAGTCAGGTGCCAGGCACCACCTCGGCCACTTGGCACAGTGACCCCACTGCTCCTCAAGGCTTATCATACTGCAGACCCCTGACAGCCAGTGTATCTGCTAGATCCTGCCACGGGCAGCTGGGAACGGGTCCCACCTTTCCCCTGCCAGCCTTTTGGGTTCTCTTCCCTGAACAGAGGAAGTTGTAAGACAAGCAAAGGCTAAACTGTGATCACCTGATCCATCTTTTTTTTCTAGTACTAGGGACTGAACCAAAGTGCTCTATCATTGAGCTACCTCCCCAACCCCTTCTATTTTTTATTTTGACACAGAGTCTCGATAAGTTGCCAAGGCTGGCCTCAAACTTGCCATCCTCCTGCCTCAGCCTCCCAAGTCACTGGGATAACAAGCATACACAACCATGCCCAGCTCAACTCATCCATCTTTATCAAGTACCCATACCAAACATATGTGTCCTTTCTTTTCTCCTTGTCCTTCCTCTTGCCCTGTAAAGAACCCAGCCTCCTGCACACTAGGGTCTAAGGTAGCCCAGCATCTGACAACCAAGTCAGCCTCCACCCCCTCCAGGCACAGCCATGAGGAGCTTCTGACATCCTTGGTCCTGAGACAACTTTCACTGAGGACCCTTGAGCTCAACAATGACATTCAGCCTAAAGTCAAGTCAATGACCTTGGCTAATCTCAGCGATGCTATGTCCTACTGCCCCCCATACCCAACTCCCCAATCTCTTCCAAGGATCCTGCTGTCAACCCACTTTGGCTGAAAGCATCAGTATTGGCCTCAATTCCTTCCCTTAAGGTGACGACATTCCCACAGAGCAGGGCAGCCAACGTCCTCGGGCATCCCTGGGACTTCACAGGAGACTTCCACAGAGGCAGCAACTCTGTAAATGGGCAGTGACACACATACACACCAGCTATGCACCAAAGGGAGCAACTTAGAGAAGGGCTCTTCAGGGTGAACCAGAATCCTGATTCTACAACAGGCTCCCAACTGATCTTCACAAGAACTCCTAGGCAGGGTTGGGGGGACAGTTCCAGGTCATTTAGCTACCTATCAGTGGGACAAGAACCAAGAGCAGTTCTTTCACTGAGTTCACGAGGATCTTCTCCACCATTTTTTTTTTTTTAGTAGATACCATCATTAGTTTACTTTAAAACCAATTTCAAAGAGCTAAATGCTTACACAACCGTAGTTGAAACTGCCTAGCCCAATTCTAATTACTAGAATGCTTTCAAAATATTAACAAAAAGAATTGTACTTTCTACACAGTTCTTTTGTCAGAATGCTTTTTTAAAAAATTTGTTCTTTTTAGATATACATGACAGTAGAGTGTATTTTGACATATTATACACACATGGAGTACATCTTATGCTAATTAGGACCCCATTCTTGTGGTTGTACATGATGTGGAGATTCACTGGTTATGTATGAACATAAGAACACAGGAAAGTTATGTCCGATTCATTCTACTCTTTCCTATTCCCTTCCCCTCTCCATTTCCCATGGAACTTCTGTCTTCTTTATAATACCTTCATATTCTGAATACCTGAGGAAGGGGAACACCACTGGGCACGGCCTGCGTTACCATCTCTGGGCAGAAAAGCTCAAAGTGTATGCTTTCAGGTCACTTTTCAGGCAACACATCCAACAAAGAATTCTTTTTTTTTTTTTTAATTTATTTTTTAGTTTTAGGTATACACAATATCTTCATTTTATTTTTATGTGGTGTTGAGGATCGAACCCAGCGCCCCGTGCATGCCAGGCGAGTGCGCTACCGCTTGAGCCACATCCCCAGCCCTAAGGAAGAATTCTTAGGTCACATGACCACCTTTAAAGCTGCAGGTGGATTCAAGCCAGGTATGCTCTCCCCAGGTCCCACAGACAAGGTGGTCGGTCTATCACTGGTATGGTACTTCCCACAGCAGCCAGGCCTCATTTTCATCTACAGAATGGGAGCAGATGTTTCCAAACTACGCATCTTACAAAGGATGAATATCCAGAATATATAAGGGACTCAAAACAACTTACTAACAGAAAAAGCAAGTAATCCAAGTTAAAAGGAGGCAAAGGACTTCAATAGACATTTCTCAAATTAAGATGCATAAATGACCAAAAGATAATGAAAAACTGCTCAATATTACTAGTCATCAGGGAAATGCAAATCAAAACCACAATAAGAGAACACCTTACCCCATGGGAATGACTATTAACAAAACTAAAAAATACACCTAGTGAGGATATGGAGAAGTGAGAACCCTCCCTCATGTGCTACTGGTGGGAACGTAAACTGGTATAGTCATTATGGAAAACAGTATGGAGGTTCCTCAAAAAATTAAAATAGAACTACCACATGATTCGGCAATTCCACTGCCTAGTCTTTATCTAAAGGAAATGATCTCAGTATTCAGAAGAGACATCTACACTCCCATGTTCATTGCAGCACTGTTCACAAAAGATTTTTTAATTTGCCCTTATTTTCTTGTCACTGAGGTTAAACACATTCTTGTACTATAACCGTTTTTGCTTTTCCTTATTTGCCAGCTTGAGCTTTTTATTTATTTATTTATTTATTTATTCTAAATTCTTTTTTTGATACCAGGGATTGAGCCCAGGGGCGCTAACCACTGAGCCACATCCTTAGCCCTTCTTTATATATTTTATTTAGAGACAGACTCTTGCTGAGTTCCTCAGGGCCTCGCTGAGTTGCTGAGGCTGGCTTTGAGCTCACAATCCTCCTGACTCAGCCTCCTCAGGCACTGGGACTATAGGCGTGTGCCACCGCTCTGCTAAACTTGAGCTTTTTGGCTCGTTGTTTTTAATCCTCTGGAATCTCAGTTCTTTCTTCATTGACTACACAGATATTCGATATACTAACAATATTAAAGATTCTGAAACTTTGGGCGGGTGCTGCCCAACTTTTTCCAGATCAAGCTACTTGCTTTATCATTTTACTTACTTTTCCCCTTTGAAACCTAAGTTTTAACTTTTTTTTTTTCCTTCTTTATGCTGAAAATTGAACCTAGAGTCTCTGGCAAGGTCTAAACTTTCTATCATATTGAACTTTTCAGCCTTTCCCTCTGGAATTTCCTCTTTCACTTCTAAATTTACCAAGTAGGAAGAACTCTGCCCACCCAGGCCCAGGGAAGGAAGCTGTTTAATAGACCCAGACTCAGCAAACTGCTGTCACCACTCCCAGGAGCCAAAGAATCACCCATGGGAGAAAAAATATTAGGGCAACAGATCACCCCGGAACAAATCCAGAAATAACACCAAGATCCAGAAAAAGTTCAATAAACTGACTAAAGATAAGAATTTGGGGGCTGGGGCTGGGGCTCAGCAGTAGGGCGCTCACCTAGCATGTGTGAGGCCCTGGGTTCAATCCTCAGCACCACAAAAATAAATGAAGGTATTGTTCCACCTACGACTAAAAAACAAATGTTTAAAAAAAATGCTCAAGGGGCTGGGGTTATGGCTCAGCAGTACAGCACTTGCCTGACATGTGTGCCGTCCCTGGGTTTGAATCTCAGCACCATATATAAATAAGTAAAATAAAAATCCATCAACAACTTAAAAAAATATATCATTCTTTTTAAAAAAAAAAAAATGCTCAAAACAGCCATGTGACTCACCATTGTGACCCACCCACTGCTGGGTGAAACACACCTCTCCAACCACATACCAGCCCGGAAAATGCCCACGTGCCCAGAGCCCCATGCTACAGTTTGGACAAGGTTTGTTTCCCAACAGTTCATGTGTTACATGCCTGGTCTTCGGCTTAGTGATATTAAGGGGTGGTGGAGACTTCACAAAGGGGATCCTAGTAGGAGGTGAGCAAGTCATTGGAATATCACCTGGAGAGAGGATTAGGTAGTTCTCATGTGAATCCTGAGAAAGTTGTTCTAGAAAGCAAGACTGGTCTCTCTGTGCCCTGTCTTCTTGTCTTCCACCATTGTGATTCCATTGCCATGAGGCCCTCATTAAAGCCAAGTAGAAGTTAGCTTTAGTTAAATAAATCTCTTTCCTTTAAAAATTACCAAGCCTTGGGTATTTCGTTATAGCAACAGAAAACAGACTAACATACTACATTCCTGGGAAGAAAGCTTCTGGCAAATCAAAAAGTGAAAATGATAAGACCAAGTTTTAATTAAATAACTTTTTAAGGGCTGAACTGTAGTCCCCTACACCCAAATTCATTTGTTGAAGCCCTAACCCTTTGTACCTAAGAATGTGCCATATTTAGAGACAGGGTCTCCACAGAGGTGATCAAGTTAAAATGAGGCTGTCAGAGTGGGCTCTAATCAAAGACAATTGAAGATTAGGGAACAAACATGTAGAGGGAAAACAATGCTAAAGACCCAGGGAGAAGACATCATCTATAAGCTCAGGTGAAAGGCCTCCCTAACAAACCTACAGACCTGCTGGGGACAAAGGAGCATATCAGTACCGCAGCCCAGACCATTGGCAGGACCATGGTAAGGCAATGAAGACTTCTAAGAATCTGCATGTGCTGTCATGTAGCTAATCAAGAACCTCCCTCTTGGTGTGCAGGCCTCGGGAGGGCTGATTAACACAAGTCCAAGGTCACCGACAGACAAATGCAGCTGCCTATGTTGTCACCTACCTCTGATGTATAGATCCTTGTTCTCCACTGCACCTTATGATACACCCAGCAGGCTGGACAAAGGTGCCCTTTATGTGGCTAAAGAACAGAGACATGCTCAGAGAAGCTTTAGGGATGGAGGAGTGGAAGACAGGAAATGACCAAGGTAGGAAATATATACTCCCCAAAATCACCCTCACTGCTTTCTTGCTGTTTAGGGATTTTGTTTATTTATTTTTGGGGACTAGAGATTGAACCCAGGACACACTGCCACTGAGCTACATCCCCAGCTCTTTTTTATTTTTGATTTTGAGACAAGGTCTCACTAAGTTGCTGAGGCTGCCCTCAAACTTGGATCCTCCTGCCTTAACCTCCTGAATGCCTGGGGTTAAGTGTCAGGCCAGGTGTTTTTGTTTTTATTTGGTGCCAGAGTCAATAAAAAGGCTGAGAAAGGATGAAAGGATAAAAAAAAATGAATAAGTTTATATAATTTATTTAAGCTTTTCCAAGCAACCTGAGGTGCTTGGGAATACCAATTCTGACATGTGTCAGGAACCCAGGACAAGGACTGTGCTCCCCAGAGTCCCTTTCCAGGGGCTGTTAGCAGATGTGACAGAAGCTACTCAGCTGAGGCTACAGTGTCCAAAGCATGAAGAATTCTAACCACAAGTAAAGACTGCCTGAGGGACCCCGGCTGAGCCCTGCTGCTGAGGGGCATGGACTGAGGACTTGGTCTAGATCTGCATATCCTCCTGCAGCTAGGGTAATCCCCAATCAAAGCGTCAGAGGCTGTATGCAGGAGTATAGCCCATCCTCTAAACAAAGCCACCAAGCTCCTGAAGCACACAGAGTCCAAGCATTCCTCCTAATATGCAATCTTGGCCAGCTCTCCAGGAATGCATCTGACATGTAAAAAGAAAGAACCAGGGCTTCTGAGCCCTTCAAGTTCATCGTGCAGAGAAAACACACAGGGCTGTGGGCCCTATGCTCACACCTCCCTGGCCTTCTGGTTTGGGCTGAGCCCCAGCCCAGAGGCCATAATGCCTCCTGCCTGGACCTGGGACAAAATCACAATAACCCAAGAACTCCCAAAGCTTCTCAAATGCCCTTCATAGGATCAGAACCCATTCCACTCCACCTGTGAGGTAAGCCTGAAATGTATAAATGAAATATTAAGTAGTACAAAGCAGACTCTTTACACACAATGCCCTGCCAGGGTGGCATACAAATGTAGGGCAGAGCCAGGTGCAGTGGCACACGCCTGGAATCCCAGAGGCTCGGGAGGCTGAGATAGGTGGTTCACAAGTTCAAAGTCAGCCTCAGCAAAAAGCAACTCAGTGAGACCCTGTCTATAAATAAAACACAAAACAGGGCTGGGGATGTGGCTCAGTGGTTCAGTGTCCCTGAGTTCAAGCCCCAGTACCATACTCCACCCCACCCCCCAAAAAAGTACAGGGCAGAAAGTCACATCCACAGACCTTGGCCATGTGGCACCCTGAAGGGGATCCAACCCAGCCAGCTCTGTTCACTTCTGATGGACGTGGGGCCAGGTATAAATGAGAGAAGGTTTACAACTTCTCACAATTTGTGTGCAAGGTATTACAGCAGCATCTGTGACCAGGATGTATTTCCTATTCCTGGTGGAGGGAATCTGGTAGTGTAGGCTCTTGATCAGCTGGCTCCCAGAGAGCAAAGACCACCCCCTCTTTCACCCTCTGCATCCCCAATGCAATAAGCACTCAGTCAAATTCTGAAGGAGGAGGCAATTCTCTAAAATGCAAATTATTAAAATATAAACTAAAAATTATTCCCTGTGATGGCCATGTGCCAACTTGGGTCAAGTTCACAGTACCTCGGGGGTTTTGTTGTTGTTGTTTTTTAACAACATCTGGTTTGGGGCCAAACTCCATTTAGATGTCGTTATGAAAGGTAGTTTTTAGATGAGTCAACACTTAAATTAGTAGACTCTGGGTAAAGCAGATTAACCTCCATAACTCAGGAGGGTCTCATCCAATGAGCTGAAGGGTTTAAGTGAAAAAAGACTGAGGTTCCCCAAAGAAAAAGGGAATTTTGCCTCCAAGCAGCCTATGGACTAGAGCTACATCAACTCTTCCCTGAGGCTCTAGCATGTTGCTCTGCCCTGAAAAAACGTGGACTTTCAGGCCTCCACAACTATGAGTCAATTCCTTAAAATAAATCTCCGTCTCCCTCCCCTCGCCTGTGTGTGTGTGTGTGTGTATGTTTATACATATATACCATATACATATATCTATCTGTATCTCTATATATGGGTATATATTATATATTTCCCCTACTGATTCTGTTTCTCTGGAGAACCCTGACTAATCACCACCCCCTACCACTCCCATGCCTCTAACACCAAAGAAAGCAAGAAAACACAACTTGTTCAAAACCTTTCAGTGTGGTCTGCAGGACAGGAACAAAGCTAATTCTCTACAACCTGTGAATTCTCAAGAACAAGTTGCTTTAAAGATTGCTTTAAAGATTATTGCTTTTGTGGAGACTGGTCCTTCTAGGCAGGGTTTGTGGGAACAAAAAACAACTCTTTGGAACAGCTTGTGGTTGGGGATGTAGCTCAGTAGTAGAGCACTTGCCTAGCATGCATAAGGCCCCTAATTCCATCCCCAGTGCAGAAAAAAAAAAAAAAAGGAACAATCTGAGTAAGTCAAGCATTAGACAGGGATTCAAGTACAACACAGATCCTCCTACCACATCTGACTTGGGGCTCTCTGATTCTTCAGACCAAAGCCTGCCTCCTTCTGCCTTTCTTCAAGGAGAAATCAACACACCCCACTGTTCTGCTCAGGGAAACATGAGCAAAAGGGGAGACCACACAGGCTCAAAGCAAAGAACAGGGCATGACAAGTTTGGCTAGAGAGACCTGAGGTACAAATAAGAATCACAAATATTCTGGTTTCAAGGTCACAGTTGCTATGACTGCCTATCTATTCTATTCACAACTAAAAAAGCTGGAAGCCACAGATCAATGCCCACCATTTCTGTTCTCACAGCTACACATGAAGAGGCAGTCAAGATAAAGCTGGAGAGGGAGCAACCAGGAAAATGAACATGGAGCTTCTGCTGAACAACACAAATGCACACCAGGCTCAAAACCACCACAGGGGTTTTAAAAAAAAAATCCATATTTCTTTGAGACCATGTTTTGAGAGGCCTTTAATATAAAATATATATAAATGCAAATCTTGTTCTTGAAATGCTCTGGAATCCTCTTAATAACCTGAAATCAGGCCAGACATGCTGTGATTAGGTGTCCCACTTGTGACCATCAGTTCTCCAGATAAGACATAAACAGAATAAAATGGCAATGTAAATCCTACCACATAACTACTTACATTAAATGGAAATAAAACAAGTCACTCAAATCAGAAGGCTGAGACATACAGAATGGATTAAAAACGTGTACCAACTATATGCTACCCAGGAGAAACACACTTTCAATTCAAAGACACAAGTGAGGTGAAACTAAAAGAATGGGAAAAGTACGCCATGAAAAGAGAAGACAAAAAAGAACAGAAATGATTATACTAACATCAGACAAATACTAGACAAAATAGACTTGAAGACAAATATTACTAGAAACATGATAAAAGGGTCTCTCCATCAGTGTCACATAACAATACAAATACATATGCATCTAACAAGATAGCCTCATAACACATGAAATTGCAGATGACAGACATGATTTTATTTTATTTTATTAGTTGTAGATGGACACAATACCTTTATTTTGTTTGTTTCTATTTTCATGTGGCTCCAGGGATCAAACCCAGTGCCTCACACATGTTAGGCAAGCTTTCTACCACTAAGCCACAACCACAGCCCCAGGACGTGATTTTATATGTAGGAAATCCTGGATTGCACAGAAACACTGTTAGAGCCAATAAAAGAATCCATCAAAGTTGCAAGACTCAAAAGCAACACATTAAAATGAGGATTTATTATAGCTTGGCAATGAACAATCTAAAGTGGAAACTAACAATTCCATTTACTAAAACATCAAAAAGAAAATTTAATACATTTAACCAAGAGGTGAAAGATTACAAAGATGAACAAACTGACCAACAAAAGAGAAGAGTACCCAGAAATGCATCCTTTCACATAAGGGCAAATGATTTCTAACAACAGCATCAAGACCATTCAATTGGAGAAAGGACAGTCTTTTCAACAAATACCACTGGAAAGTGGTTGCAGTTGTGGCTCAGTGGCAGAGCACTTGCCTACCGAGTATGAAGCCATGAGTTGAGCTCCCACACTGCAAAAGCAAAAACAAATGATAGGTCAACATGGTGGCAGAGCCACCTGTAACCCTAGGCAATAGGATCCCAAGTTCATGGACAACCTGCGCAACTTAGTGAGACAATGTCTCACAATAAAAAATAAGATAAATAAGATGGGAAACTAGACATCTACACACGAAACAATCAAGTTGGGCCATTTCCTTACACTACTTACAAAGTTAACTTGACTAAGGAGGTAGCTCTGTGGGAGACCTTGGCATGTGCCAGGCCCTGGGTTCCATCCCTAGCACATACACCCTCAAAAACCAGTAAACTCAAAACACATCAATACTTAAACATAATTACTAAAACTATACTTCTCTCAAGAAGAAAATACAGGAGAAAAGCTTCATGACATTGGATTTAGTAATGATTTCTTGGATATGATCCCAAAAGTACTGGTTACAAAAGAAGAAGAAGAAGAAGAAAAAAACAGTAAAGCAGACTAAATCAAAAATTTTTGACCATCCCGGGCAGTATTAAGAGCTGGATATGGTGGGACACACCTGTAATCCCAGTTACTTGAGAGACTAAAGCAAGAAGATCACAAGCTTGAGGCCAGCATTGACAACTTAGCAGGACCTGTTTCAAAATAAGAAATGAACCAAAAGGGCCTGGGTTGTAGGTCAGTAGCAGAATGTCCTTGGGCTCAACAACAAAAACAAAAGTGTGAATAGATAACCCCCACAATGGGCAAAAAAATATTTTCAAATCATCGGTACATTTTAATAAGTCCTAAAATTCAACAATAAAAACAATCAACTCAATTTAAAAATGAGCAAAAGACTTAAATAGACATTGAAAATGCACAAGAGGCCAATAAACTCAGAAAAAAATGCTGAATATCACTAAACTATCAAAACCCAAACTGGATATCACTTCATCCTCACTAGGATGGCTTTTATTTAAAAGAGAAAGAAAAGAAAAACCAACAAGAAGTGTTTGCAAGGATATAACAAAATCAGAACCCTTATGCACTGTCGGGAATGTAAAATGGTAAAGCCACTCTGGAAAACAGAACAGCAGTTCCTTAAAAAAAAAAAAAAAAATTTAAATATTGAATTACCACATGATCTAACAATTCCACTTCTGCTACGTACAAAATAAATAAATAAATTAAGGTTGGTGAGGGAGAACAGGCTCTCAAACAACAATTTTCATAGCAGCACTATTCAAAAAACTAAAAGGTAGAAACAGCCCAACTGTCCATGGATGGATAGATGAACAAGGAAACAAAATGTGGTATGTAATGCTTTTCAGCCTTGAAAAGGAATGACATTCCAAACATGCTACAAAATGATGAGACTTAAAAAATATTATAGTAAAAGAAACAAGTAGAAATTTTTTTAAATATTACATTATTCTACTTACATGAAGTACTTGGAATAGTCAAGTTCATAGAGAGACACAAGACAGAATGGAAGTGGGAGAAAAGGAAGTTATGACTTAATGGGTTCAGCGTTTAAGTTTAGGATGATGAAAAATATTCTAGAGACAATACTGATGGTTGCACAACAATGTAAATGTACACTCCAACAAAAACTGGAGTTTTTCATGTTAATTTCATGTTTTGTATACTTTGTCATAGTGGGAAGAAAAAGTCAGGTAGGTGATTCCCCCACTTTGGTTTTTTGGTGTGTTTTTGCTTTATCTTTTGCAGTGCTGGAGAACACATCCAGGGCCTCATAGACTCTGATTTAGTGATTACTGTTGGAGCAGGCATTGATAGGAGACAGAGAAGCGGTCTTGTCATGACCTAACTTGATCTCCCCTGCCAGAAGTCTCTGTTGTTTCTCCAGATGGTCTGCTTGGAGCCCCACTGATGCTAGTGAAGCAGATCAAAAGCCAGAATCCAGATAGGTGCCCAATGGGGGTGCTGAGAGTGGTCCCTAAGCACGCATGTCCCTTTCTAACCACCACGAATGAGCAGATCAGCAGTGCCTGAGGGCCTGACATTTGGGGGATGGTATTTGGCAACTTTTTTCTAATTTTTAAACTTGGAGTGTGAATTCAAAGTCTGGCTCTGCATATAACCTTTGGCTCCTACCTCATCTGTGTCACTTCTTTATCCACAAAGTGGGAATAATAATTGCACCTGCTTTGGAGTGTTGTGAGAACAATTAGCACATGAACTACTGAGAATATGAGTCAGCAAACTACAGACCACTGCCTCTTTCTGTAAATAAGTTTTGTTGGCACACTGCCACACCCACTCATTACACGTGGTCCATGCTGCTTTGATGCTGCCACAGAGACCAGATGGCCCACAAAGCCTTAAAAATTCACGATCTGGACCTTTACAGGAAAAGTAACCCTGGCTTAGAATGAAGCTTGTAACATATGATGTACTCAAGAAATGTTAGCTATTGCTGAAACCCAAATTCACCTTCAAAATCACAAATTTGAGTATGTGCACCAAGATACAGACATAAGCATCAATTAGAGTGGTGAAAAAATAGTAAAAAATAATAGTGTCAACTAACAGAGACATGAAACAAATTTTAATACATCTACACCATGGAATATAGTCACGTGCTGCACAGTGACATTTCAGTCAGTAATCTTGGTCTCCTAAGATTGAATCACCTACTAATGTCTGTAGCTGTCTACTTTAGGTAATTACACTCCAAGATTTTGCATAGTGATGAAATGCCTAACAATACATTTATCAAAACATATCCCCATCAGTAAGCAATGCATGACTATAATATACTGTCATTAAAAATGGAAATCTCAGGGCTGAGGTTGTGGCTCAGAGGTAGAGTGCTCGCCTGGCATGCGTGGGGCACTGGGTTCGATTCTCAGCATCACATAAATATAAAATAAAGATATTGTGTCCACCTATAAATAAAAAATAAATATAAAAAAAATTTTTAAATGGAAATCTGTGTGTAGAGAGTGTGTGTGTGTATATATATATATATATATATATATATATATATATATACCAAAGTTATGGTATAGATATAAGGTGCTCCCCAAAAGCTCCTCTTAATTTGGGACTATTCAGATGTAAAATGATTAGATTATGATTACAGGTCAGTGTAACCTAGTTGGCCCATCCTGGTTTGAATGGACTGACTGGATAGTAACTGTAAGCAGGTGGGGCATGGCAAGAGGAGGTGATCTACCTCCTTGAAGGATCGTTCTTCCTGGGGTCCCTCCCTGCCTGCGCCCTCTCTCCCTTTTTCGGCTTTCTTGCTGCCATGAGGTAAACAGCTTTCCTCCTCTGGGTCCTTCCTCCATGAAGTAGCCTCACCTTTGGCCCAGAGCCATGGAGTTAGCCATCTATGGACTGAGGTCTCTGAAACCATGAATCCCAAATAAACTTTTCCTCTTCTAAGTTCTTATTGTCAGGTATTTTGGTCACAGTGATGAGAAAACTGACTAAAACAACCAACATTTAAGGATTTCCAAAATCTTTAAATAACTGAACATCATTAAGTGAAAATGCATGATATCTCACTGTTACCAAAAATACAGAGAGAGAGAGAGAGAGAGAGAGAGAGAGAGAGAGAGAATACAGAGAGAGAGAGAGGGAGGGAGAGAGAGAGATATGAAGTTGTAAGGTAATGTTATTTAGATTTTTTAATGAGCTGGAGTTTGCAATTTTCCTTAACACTTAAAAATACCATATTAGTCTCTCTTCCAAGATGCATCCTAGAACTACACTTTTCGAACCCTTCTATCTTTACTCCTTAGGGACAAACTAGAATAGGGCTGAATCTACAATGCAGACTGAAAGACTGTACATGACCTCCTGGAAAAAGCAAATAGCAATGATCAGTGATGGCCAGAAGTTGAGGACAGGGAGAGGCTGACTACAAGGGACACCTGGATGGATATTTTGGGAGTGATGGAACTGGTTCTGCATCTTGACTATAGTGGCAATCACAGAACTCTATGCATTCGTAAAACTCACTGTACACCATAACATGAATTCTGCCATATGTAAATTTAAAAATAAGCACATACTCAAAAACACAGGGAGTGGTTTAGTTTCTTTGAGCAACTTATCAGCATGAGAACATACATACTGACCAGGAAATGTGTCCTCCACAACTCCAGTGTTTGCCTCAGTCCCTTGGGATGCATTAGGGAAAGAAAGTAACAGGGAATCCTACACCACTAGCACAATCTTCCTACTGAATTCTTAACAATGTGTATCTGTCATGGCTCACATCTATCTAAAATGGAATTAGTTCTTTCAAGCTCTGTGCCTGTGGATCTAGGCATGACATGGAAATCCATTAGCAACCTGCAGGGCTTAGGGACGGCAGGTGTGGGACCCTCACTGATCCAGGCAACACCACTCCTTAATGTAAGCCTGCTGCAACCTCCAGATGATGAACTCATGGGGCTTCACAGCAAAATCACCAAATCATCAAGGACAGCAATCTGAGCCAGGTATCAGGTACCACTGCAGCTTCAATCACGGATCTTAACTAAGGAATCTTATTAAAAGACAGCCAGGAAATACTATTGAACTCACGACGCTGAAAAACACTGTCCGATGTGAAAAGCAGTAAGTATCCGCTACTCGTAGAAGACACACATTCCACAGTCTCATTCTCCACAGAGGAGATCCATCAATACCGCGTTTAATAAGCAATTGCTATCTATACCATTCACACTTAACCACAGAGTTGACATCGTCTGGATGCTTCCTCTCTGTTTAAAAACGCTCCTTAAACCCCACTTCCAAATCACTCTCCCCCTCTTTCCTCACACCCACAATGTGCTGCAAATTAAGCGCACGCATCTCAGGCTTAAAATACACAATTCAGCATGGCTGTGCCGAGCAGCGCTGCCCACGTAACAAACCGGTCTCCTTAACAAAGCCCAAAACTCATCTCTCCAAGAATCTGAGAATGGTTTCGCTGGACCACAGTCTCCCTCCTCTCCTCGGAGGGTGGCACAAAGCAAAAACGGGTTCAAGCCTGGTGGCATGACTTTAGCCCACGATTAGCAATCAGTCCGCTCCTTACTTTCCAACAATAACATGCAAAACACCAATGTGTCCCTTCACCATTGGAGCTCTGCCACGTGCCCGGGACGCCCGATCCAAGATCCTGGGGCGCGGGGCCCGGGGTTTGGAGACTCGGAGGCTGGGGCGGGGAGTCCAGGGTGCGCGGGGACGGGTGATTTGTGGACTTAAGCACTGGGGGCCCCGGGGCCCGGAGATTCTGGAACGCGGGGATTCAGGAGGGAATGCAGAAGCCGGCGTGCAGAAGCCCGCGATCGGGGGTCTTGAGCGACCCGGGACCGGGAGTTCAGGAGCTGGAGAGCGCGGACCGGGAGACGCGAGGCCGGAGGCCGGGCGATCCCGAGAGGCCGCGCTGCCGGGGAGGCCGCGCACCCCGGCCGCCTTCGGGGCTCCTGCCCGGCCCCGCCGCGCCCAGACCAGCCCAGCCCAGCCCGGGTTCCGAGAGCGGCCCGGGCACCACCGAAGCCGCGGAGTGGGGGCGGGCGCAGCGACGACCCTCACCTGGGTCCGAGGCGGCGGTGGCGGCGGCGGCGGCGGCTCGGGGGTCCCGGGCGGGCCCTGGGAGTTTTCCTGCCCGTGTGAGTCACTTGGGCGGGCCGGGAATGCGCCAGGAAACACCCGGCCTCCTCCCCTTCCTCCCGGGGCGGGTGCTCTCCCGGCTCGGCCCCTTCCTCCTGGCGCTCCTCCCTCCGCGCTCGGGCCGCGGCCCTGTCCGCTCCCTCCTCGCGGCCGGGCGTTCCCCGCCGCCCGGGAGCCCTCTGGATGCGACCTGGGAAGGAGTCTTTGGAGCTTCTTGCCGCGCTCCCCGCGGACTGCCGTCCGAGGTGCTCTCCCGGGTGAGAGCCCGGACCGCCACCTACCGGCTTAGGTGACCTCAGCTTTCACGGGACCGTGGTTGTTTGCGGGTGGGGAGAGGAGCAGGCGGGAGGCTCCTCCTCGGGAGCCCTCTCCTCGGCGCGCAAAAGGAGCGAGGTTCTGCGCCGTGTCTCCGCTGCCCAGGGTCAAGGCGGTGGGTGGGATGAGCTGCCAGGGCGCACACTGCTAGAGAGAAGGCCAGCACACCTGCCGCAGGTATTCGCTGCCAGGACCACCTAAGAGAAAAGGGCCCCATCGGGCCCCTGCAGTGATCGCATTTGCACAACCCCCGTAGCTATCTGCTTGCCCAGACTTGTGGGAATGGCTGACAAAAGAAAGCCTGACTTGAACTAGTTTCAAAAAGCAATTTTGAGAGAGGCCAGTTAAGTAACAAATATCCTATGGAAAGCTGATTGGGGTGAGCGTGTCACAGTCTCAGGAGAAAAATTGCCCCAAACTCCCTACCCACAACCTCCTACAGCACTCTCCCTTCACTCCCCACCCCAGTTCTGAAGGAGAACAATATGATGAGCACCAGGCGTTTTAGAGTCCGGCCACAAGAGGATGAATTACTCACCGGCTCTGTTCTGGACAAGACAAAAGGTTGAATCCTGACCGGTTGAATCCTTCCACTTTACCTAGAAGCTCTTGGAGGTTCCTTCCCCTCCCACAAATGGGTGACCGTCTGAATGCTGGGCCACACATTTTCCAATCAGCAGATTACTATTTATCCTTGAACAGGGCTAACCCTCAAAGTTAAATTTTGAAGATTTTTTATAGTGTAGGTGGAGTGATGGAACACAAATTTGTGATTTTAAAATATTGTCATCCCTAAGGAAATAAAAAATAAGAGGCACTCTGAAAATGCAAAAGAGGAGATAAATAGGATACTAAAATATACTCAATTCAGAAAAAGGCAGGAAAGGAGCATAAAACACATGGAACAAATAGAAATAAAGAGCAAGCTGTTAAACTTAAAGCCAGCCATACTAGTAATTGCATTAATTGTGAGTGGATTAAACACTGTGATTAAAAGGCAGAAATTGTCACATTGGATAAAAACAAACCCCAAACATATGTTGTGTAAAAGGGACATAAGTTTTAAATATAAGGACACAAAGAGGCTAAAGTTAAAAGATGCAAATTGATCTACCATGCATACACTAGTCATAAGATAGAGCAGCTAGATTAATATCTCAGTAGACTTTCAATCAAGTGTACCACCAAAGCCAGGTGTGGTTGTGCACACCAGTAATCCCAGTGACTAGGGAGCCTGAGGCAGGAGGATCATGAGTTCAAAGCCAGCCTCAGCAATTTAGTGAAGCTCTAAGCAAATCAGTAAAACCCTGTCTCCAAAAATAAAAAGTGTTTTTTCTATACCATAGAGATTAGTGCTCTATTTGATGTGTGAGGGATAAAGATTTTTTCCCAAGATATAGCCTCTCTATTCACCTCATAGATTGTTTCTTTTGCTGAGAAGAACTTTTTAGTTTGAGTCCATCCCATTTATTGATTCTTGATTTTAATTCTTGCGCCAAAGGAGTCTTATTAAGGAAGTTGGGGCCTAATCCCACATGATGGGCCTACTTTTTCTTCTATTAGATGCAGGGTCTCTGGTTTAATTCCTAGGTCCTTGATCCATTTTGAGTTGAGTTTTGTGCATGGTGAGAGATAGGGATTAAATTTCATTTTGTTAATATGGATTTCTAGTTTTCCCAGCACCATTTATTGAAGAGGCTGTCTTTTCTCCAATGCATGTTTTTGGTGCCTTTGTCATGTAAGATAATTGTAATTTTGTGGGTTAGTTTCTGTGTCCTCTATTCTGTACCATTGATCTACCAGTTTGTTTTGGTGACAATACCATGCTTTTTTGTTACTATTGCTCTGTAATATAGTTTAAGGTCTGGTACAGTGATGCCATCTGCTCCAAAAAAACAAACAAACAAACAAACAAACTCTTCCTGCTAAGGATTGTTTTAGCTATTCTGGGTCTCTTATTTTTCCAGATAAACTCAAAAAGCTAAGCAACAAGAAAACAAATAACCCAATCAATAAATGGGCCAAGGACCTGAACAGACACCTCTCAGAAGATGATACACAATCAGCCAACAAATATATGAAAAAATGTTCTAGAAATTAGAGAAATGCAAATCAAACCTACTGTAAGATTTCATCTACTCCAGTCAGAATGGTAGCTATTATGAAGACAAAAACAAGTGTTGGCAAGGATGAGGGGAACAGGTACACTCATACACTGCTGGTGGAACTGCAAATTGGTGCAGCCAATATGGAAAGCAGTATGGAGATTGATTGGAAAATTGGGAATGGAACCACCATTTGACCCAGCTATCTCACTCCTCAGTCTATACCCAAGGGACTTAAAAACAGCGTACTACAGGGACACAGCTACATCAATGTTTATAGCAGCACAATTCACAATAGCTAAACTGTGGAACCAACCTAGATGCCCCTCAATAGATTAATGGATTAAAAAAATGTGGCATATATACACAATGGAATTTTACTCAGCAATAAAAGAATAAAATCATGGCATTTGCATGTAAATGAATGGAGTTGGAAAATATAATGCTAAGTGAAGTTAGCGAATCCCAAAACTCCAAATGCCAAATGTTTTCTCTGATATAAGGAAGCTGATTCATAGTGGGGTTGGGAGAGGGAGCATGGAAGGAATAGAGGAACTCTAGACAGGGCAAAGGGGTGGGAGGGGAAGGGAGAGGGCAAGGGGGTAAGAAAGATGATGGATATCATTACCCTAAGTACATGTATAAAGACATGAATTGGTGTGAATATATTTTGTATACAACCAGAGATATGAAAAATTGTGCTCAATATGTGTAATAAGAATTGTAATGCATTCCACTGTCATATATAAATTTTAAAAAATTAATTTAAAAATAAATAAAAAACATTGTACCTGTGACTGAGAAAAAATTAAAAATTAATAAAAAGGGGTGGGCATGTGGCTCAGTGGTTAAGCCCCCCGCCCCCCAGTTCAATCCTCAGTACCAAAAAAATAAGCAACACCAGAGACAAAAGGGACACTTGGTCATGATAAATGAGTCAATTCATTAAGAAAAAATAATATTTAGTATGTATAAACACCAGATAAACTTTGAACTACTTGAAAAGTTGATATAATTAACAGAAGAAATAGGCAAATGCACACTATTAGTAATTGATAGGTCAGGCTGACATAAAAATAAGTAAAGGTAAAGAAAAATTTAAAAGCAATTAAGATATTTGACCTAAATGGTACTTCCACAGAACACTACAGAATACATTCTATGAAATGAAACATGTTTACATCCTACTGAAAACTTCCAGCTATTGCTAAAAGGAATCATTAAGTTGTCAAACATACATAACAGTTGTGAAATACACTATATTGCTAGGAAGTAAAACAAGTTTCAGTCAATATAAAGGGTTGATATCATAAAGAACCTTCTATGACCACCATGAAACTACACCAGAAAGGAATAATAAAAAGGTAACTTTGAATGCCCAAATATTAAAGATTTAAACATTATACTTCTAGCAGGGCACAGTAGCACACACCTAGAATCCCAACATTTCTCCAGAAGCATGATCCAAATATAAACCTTTCCTCCTCAAAGTTTGAGGCCAGACTGGAAACTTAATGAGACACTGTCTCTAAATAAATGAAAAGGGCTGAGAAAGTAATTGCATTCAGTGGTAAACCACCCCTGGGTTCAATTCTTAATACAAAAAAAAAAAAAAAAAAATCTAAATATCCCATGAATTTAAAAAAATCAACTTTTATTGTGTTTTGTGAATAAAAAAATAAACACTGGTATTTGTCTCTGGGTACTTTTCTCAAAGAAAAGAAAAGAAATAACTATGAAATTTAGAAAAGATGGTAAAATGAAAGAACAACAATAATAAAACACCCATATTTGTGAGATGTCACTAACAGGAACATATTATTATATATCAAATGCAAATATCAGAAAACAAGAATAGTTTGAATTAATGTTCTAAACTTCTATCCCCCAAAAAAGTTAGAAAAACATGAGCACAGGAGGCTGAGGCGGGAGGATCACAAGTTCAAGACCAGCCTCTGCAACTTAGTGAGACCCTGGGGATGTATCTCAGTAAGAAAACACCACTGGGTTCAACCTCTGAGACCACAAGGGAATTGCATGAAAAATTTTATGGCAATATATTTAATGACTTGGAGGAAATTGATAAGTTTGTTGAAAAACATGACTTCCCAAATCTGACACAAGAAAAAATAGAAGGGGCTGTGCTGGATCCCTAATGCAGAAGGTCCGGGGGCAGGGGGTCTAAACAGTCTCATATTGGAAAAGAAAAAGAAAGAATATATAACTTAAAACCTTCTCACAAGGAAAAACCACAAGCCTATGTAGCTTCACTGGTGAATTCTAGCAAACCTTAAATAAAAAAACAAAAGTCGTTTTACAAAGCCACTGTAAATAAAATAGAGTAGTTTTGGCATGAGGAGACACAAATCAATGTCACAGAATAGTGAGAATAAATCCATTCCACATGGCAATTAGTTTGCAATAAAGACGCAAAAGGAATTCCATGGTGGGTCTGGAATGTCCCCCAAAAGCTCATGTGTTGAAGTCAGTGCAGCAGTGTCCAGACGTGGGACTTTTAGACAATGATTAGATCTTGAGGTCTGCAACCTGTCAGTGGATGAATCCATTGGATGGGTTAATAACTTGAATGGATGACTGAGGAGAGGTGGGGCGTGGTTAGGGGAATTAGGTCCCTGGGAGTATGTCCTTGGGAACTATATCTTGTCCCTGACCCCTTCTCCTCCTCTCTTTCTCTCTCTCCTTCCCTCCTCACCTCCTCCCTCTCCTTCTCTCTCTCCCCTTTGTTTCTTCCCCTCTCTACTTCCTGGTGCCAAGAGCTGAGCAGCATTTCTCACCCCCTTCTGCCATGATATTCCGCCTCGCTTCAGACCCAGAACAATGGAGCAAGCTGACCACGGACTGAAATCTCCAGAAGCATGATCCAAATATAAACCTTTCCTCCTCAAAGTTGTTTGTGTCAGGTATTTTGATCACAGCATCAACAAAAAGCTGACTGATGGAAAAAGCAGAGTCCTTTTTTTTTTTTTTTTTTAATTAATGATGCTGGAATAACTGCAAAGCTGTGTTAAAAAACTGAACTTCTTAGGGCTGGGATTGTGGCTCATCAGTAGAGCACTCGCCTAGCACGGGTGGGACCTGGGTTTGATCCTCAGCACCACATAAAAATAAAGGCATTGTGTTGTGTCCATCTACACCTAAAAAAATAAATATTTAAAAAAAAAACCCTGAACTTCTACCCCATATACAACAGTTAATTTGGTATGGATTATAGAGCTAAATTTGAAAGCTAAAAACATAAAGATTCTAGCTGGGTATGGTGGCACACACCTGTAATCCCAGCAGCTCAGGAGGCTGAGGCAGGAGGATCATGAGTTCAAAGCCAGCCTCAGCAAGAATGAGGTGCTAAATAACTCAGTGAGACCCTGTCTCTAAATAAAATACAAAATAGGGCTGGGGATGTGGCTCAGTGGTTGAGTGCCGGGAATTCAATCCCTGGTACCCTACCCCCCCAAAAAAAATGTATATATAAACATTCTAGAAGAAAACATAAGAGAATATTTTCACAGTCTTGGAGTGGAGATAGACACAGATATCTTAATCAGAAAAGGTACTCACCATTAGGTAAGGAAAAAAATGATACATTGATCAAAATTTTAAAACTGCTTAACAAAACACAATGTTGAGTAAAAAAACCAATGGATATAAACTTGAAAAAACTGAAAGCAGAATCTTGAAGAGATATTTGTACACCCATGTTCACAGCAGTATTATTCATGACAGCTAAAATGTGGAAGCAACCCAAATGTCTCTTGACAGATAAATGAATAAAGAAAATGTAATCTATACATACGATGGAATAGTGTTCAGCCTTTGAAAGGAAGAAAATTCTCACACAAGCTACCACATGAATGAACCTTGATGACTTGCTGTTAAACAAGATGAACCAGTCACCAAAAATCCCATATACTCTATGATTCCACTGATAGAAGGAAGTCAGAGCAGTCAAATTCATAGAGGAAAAGAGAAGAATGGTGATTTCCAAGGGCTTGGGAGTGAAGAATAGAGTTATTGTGTAATGAGTATAGAGTTTCAGTTTTGCCAAAGTGTTCTAGAGATTTGTCACACAGCAATATGAATGTGCTTATCACTATTGAACTGTATACTTAAAAATGGTTGAGATGGTATATTTTATGTTATGCGTATTTTACCACAGTTAAAAATAAAGCATTTGAGGGGCCAGGGATGTGGCTCAAATGGTAGCACGCTCACCTAGCATACATGAGGCACTGGGTTCGATTCTCAGCACCACATAAAAACAAAGTAAAAATATTGTATCCACCTAAAAACTAAAAAATAAATATTAAAAATAAAAAAAAATAAAGCATCTGAGGGTCTGGGTTGGTTGTGGCTCAGTGGTGGAGCACTTGCCTGGCACATGTGAGGCACTGGGTTTGATCCACAGCATCACATACAAAAGTATTATGTCCATCTACAGCTATATATATTTAGAATTGTTTTTGCATCTGCCGCCTGCCTCCCCCCAGTCGCTAATGCCAGCGCTGCTTCTAGCTTGCCGAGCTCCAGCCGAAAGAGAAGCAGGGTAAGTAAGGAGGTCTGTCTACCAAGGTTTGTACAAAGCAGACAGCTGTCAGATCCACCCGTGGTAAAGCACCCAGGAAACAACTGGCTACAAAAGCCGCTCCAAGAGTGCGCCCTCTACTGGAGGGGTGAAGAAACCTCATAATTACAGGCCTGGTACTGTGGCACTCAGTGAAATTAGATGTTATCAGAAGTCCACTGAAGAACTTCTTGAACTTCTTCTTCAACAACTTCTTCTTCTTCTCCTCCTCCTCCTTCTCCTCCTCCTCCTCCTCCTCCTCCTCCTCCTCCTTCTATTGTAGATGGACACAATATCTTTATTTTATTTATTTATTTTTATGCTGAGGATAGAACCCAGTGCCTCACACATGCGAGGCAAGCACTCTGCCACTGAGCCACATCCCTATCCCAGAAGTCCACTGAACTCTGACTCACAAACTCCCCTTCCAGCGTCTGGTGCAAGAAATTGTTCAGGACTTCAAAACTGCGCTTCCAGAGCATAGCTATTGGTGCTTTGCAGGAGGCAAGTGAGGCCTATCTGGTTGGCCTTTTTGAAGACACCAATCTGTGTGCTATCCATGCCAAATGTGTAACAATTATGCCAAAAGGTATCTAACTAGCACACCACATACATGGAGAACGTGCTTAAGAATTCACTATGATGGGAAACATTGCATTCTCAAAAAAAAAAAAATTGTTTTTCTCTTCTTCCTGTTATCAGAAGTTCTGAATTTTAGACATTTTTTTCCAAGGGGTCAAAATTACCTAAGTATATGATTGCAAGTGGAAAAATAGGGGACAGAAATCAGGTATGGCTGTTTCTCCATTTTCATGTGTGTGTGGATTTTTAATATAAATGTGGGGAGTAAAGCATTAATGCAAGTCAAAGTGCTTCAGTGAACAAGTTTCAACAGTTCAACTTTATAACAATTATAAATAAAACTGTTAAATTTCTGGACAATAACAGCATTTGTATTTTTTTTTTGTACTGAGGATTGAGCCTAGAGGTGCTTAATCACTGAGCCACATCCCCAGCCCCTCTCCCCCTTTTTAATTAGTTATTTTTTATATACCTTTGTTTTATTTATTTATTTTTATGTGGTGCTGAGGATCAAATCAGGGCCTTGCACGTGCTAGGCGAGCACTCTACTGCTCAGCCCCAGCCCCAGCCCCTAGCCCTTTTTATATTTGTATTTAGAGACAGGGTCTCATTGAGTTACTTAGGGCCTTGTTAAGTTGAGAGAGGCTGGCTTTGAACTCAAGATCCTCCTGCCTCAACCTCCCGTGCGGCTGGGATTACAGGCGTGCACCATGATGCCCGGCTGGATTTTTTTAAACAAGTAAATTTCTTTTTGATGGCAACTAAACGGTGTTTGTAGCATTTTTATCATATAGTAGATTCCTTCCATTCACTTTGCTTTTCTAACTGAGTTGTCCTACATGCCAGTACATATTTTTAATGTTGTTTGTTTTCTGTGCTGTTCCTGTAAGTTTGCTATTAAAATACACTAAACTAGAAATAAAATAAAATAAAGCATTTAGCTGGGCGTGGTGGCGTACACCTGTAATGCCAGTGGCTTGGGAGGTTGAGACAGGAGGATCCCAAGTTCAAAGCCAGCTTCAGCAAAAAGCAGCTTGGGAGGCTGAGGCAGGAGGATCATGAGTTCAAAGCCAGCCTCAGCAACAGCGAGGCACTAAGCAACACAGTAAGACCCTGTCTCTAAATGCAATACAAAATAGGGCTGGGGATGTGGTTCAGTGACCAAGTGCCCCTGAGTTCAATCCCTAGTACCATAGAAAAAAATTAAAAATAAAAATTTGAGCCAGGTGAGTGCCTGTAGACCCAACTACCCAGTTGCTTAGCTGAGAAACTCAAAGCTAGCCTGGGCAATATATTGAAACCACATATCAAAACAAATAATTTAAAAAAATAGAAATAAAAAGTTTAAATATTAAAAAACAACACTTTTTTTTAAAGGAAAGATCAACTGACATTAGTATTACAAAACTCAAAATTACCATGGAATTCTTTTTTTTTTTTTTTGTATTTGCGATTGAACCCAGGGGCACCCTACCTCTAAGCTACATCCCCAGCCCTTTTTATTCTTTTCTTTTTTTAAGAGCATTTTTTTTTAAGAGAGAGAGAATTTTTAAAAATATTTATTTATTTATTTTTAGTTTTCGGCCGACACAACATTTTTGTTTGTATGTGGTGCTGAGGATTGAACCCGGGCCGAACGCATGCCAGGCGAGCGCGCTACCGCTTGAGCCACATCCCCAGCCCCCCTTTTTATTCTTTATTTCGAGACAGGATCTCACTAAGTTTCTCAGGGTCTTGGTAAATTGCTGAGACTTGCCTCATACCTGCAATTCTCCTGCCTCAATCTCCAGAGTCATGAGATTACAGGTGTGTGCTACAGTGCCCGGCGAAATTATCATGTAGATTTACCTGACATAAAAAATCATGCTTGAGGATGGAATTGTAGCTCAGTGGTAGAGTGCTTGCCTAGCACGGGTGAAGCACTGGGTTCAATACTCAGCATCACATTAAAAAAAAAAAAAAAAGCATGCTGTGCGATACCATCTGCATGAAACTATGATACACAACAGTAATCAATGGTGATAAAAGTCAGGAAGTGTTGGACTTGGAGAGGGAGTGGGAGTGGGGTAAACTGAAAAGAGGGATGTGGGAATTTCTGGGGACTTGGAAATGTTCTATATCTTTATCAGGCTGATATTTACACAGGTGTATTATATTAGTTAAAGTTCAACCAGAAAAGTAAAACTCTTAGGAGATTTAGAGTAAAAGATTTATTACCAGTAACCGGCTGATGCGCTGGGGAGGCTGACTAGGCAAGTCTGAAATCTTGGCAGATATTAGAAAGCATGACTGGAACTTGGCTAAAGCTAGTGTCCTCTGTGAGGTTTCCTTCAGGGCCATAATTATTAAAAATAGTGGGTCTGATAGGCTTAGAAAAGGCTCCCCTGGGAGATATCCATGTCAATACGGAGTCTGCAAATGTCAGTGCTAGAGTCTGAATGCTGAATTTCACGTATTAAAACCTAATCACTAAGGTGATGGCATCAGGAGGTGGGACATTTCGGTGGGTGATTAGGTTACGGGTTGAAGCCCTCATGAATGGGAGTAGTGCCCCATAGAGCTGCCTTGCTCCTCCCTCCGCCACGTGAGACACAGTGAGAAGGTCACCAATGGACCAGGAAGTAGCCCTTGTCAGACACTGAATCTACTGAAGCCCAGATCCAGGACTCTCCAGACCTCAGCACTGTGAGCAATAAGCATCTGCTGTCCAATCTAGGTTATTTTGTCAGAGTAGCTGGAATAAATATGACAATAATCTTATTTGGGAAAAAAAAAATGGTCTTTGCTGGTATAATTAAGTTCTTGAGATGGGATCATCCTGGATTATCCAAGTGGGCTCTAAATCCAATAACGAATATCCTTACAAAAGAGGAACCGCAGTCACAAAATGCCAACCGCCACCAGGAACTGCAAGAGAGAAACCACAATTTCCCTTAGAGCCTCAGGAGGGAGCATGGCCCCTCTGACACCTTGATTTTTGACCTTCTATCCTCTACAACTTTGAGAGAATAAATATCTGTTGTTCTAAGCTACTATCATGCTTATATGTTAAAGTGGCTATAGGAAACTAGCACAGTGGCTTAAAAGGACCCAACTTTACTGTATTACAGTTATGTGTCCCAGAAGTTCAACTCGAGCCTCACTGGGCCACAGTGGACCTGTCATCCTGACTGCTCTGAGAAGCATCCATCTCCTTGCCTCTCCCAGGTTCTAGATAGAGGCTGCTCACATTCCTCCCCACTGCCCTGAGTCTCCATCTTCAGAGTTAGGGTTTAGCTTCTCTCTCATGCTGTTTCTGTCATCAGATCTCTCACTGACTGACCTTCTGTCTTCCCTTCCACCCTTAAGAACACTGTGACAGTATCCCCCTCAGCCATATAATCCAAAGTGACTTCTTGTCTTAGTGTGTTTTATGTTGCTATAACACAACACCCAAGACTGGTGTACTGATGCTAGGACCCCAGTCACCCTTGTTCCAGCTCATGGGCAGTGGTTTCACATCAGGAAAAGAAAGCCAAGAGAACTTCAGACTGATGCCCACCTCTGCAGAGCACTAACCAATTAGGATGCAGAATGTTGTCCCAGCCTTACAACGTATTGCCACCTAGCTGGCACCCTGAATCTTCAAAAGACCATCCCACTATTCTATAAAGCCAGTTGCTCCAGGAGGGTGGGAAACATGGTAAGACTAGCAAATTCCATGAACATGAGCCTGTTACTGCTCTTTCTCTGCTGTGTAGCAAGTTCCTAAATCAGAAGTAAGCTGTGTAGATTACCATGTTGGTGGATAAAACACCTTGCTAGCCCACAGATGGTAGTTTTGGCAGAAGCACTGTGTGCGGGGAACGGAAAATCTGTATCCAGGACAGATATCTGTTCCAGTAAAGACAAAATACTTCCCTTCCCATGATGGAAGTAGTCCAACGTAACCAAGTTATCATCAGGTCCCCCCAGGGAATGGTACCATATTGAAGCTCAGTGATGATTTCTGCCGCTGGCAGATAGAGCACTCTGTGGTACCCTGCCTAGGTCAGTCTTGGTGAGTAGAAGTCCATGTTACTGAGCCCATGCATAATTTCCACGACAGCCACCTTGTTCATGAGCTGATTGGGCAATGACCAGGGTGGCTAAGGAAAGAGGTTGCCTGGTATCCACAAAATGCAACACAATTATTAAAATCCTTCCCTGCTAAAGTTACTCTTTGGCAAATACACATATGGGATAAAAATATCTTCATGTTTTTCTCCAATTCAGAGAAGTCTACCCACATCCATCTTCCCAGACTACTTAGTCACCAATTTTCCAATTATGTTTTTTTCCACTTCCTATCCAACCAAACCATTGCTATAGTCCATGACTCAGCATATAATTGTACATCTGGTCATTTCTTCTCCCAAGAAAAATGAACAACCAGGTGCATGCCTCAAATGTCTGCCCACTGCAGGATCTGCCCTCACAGTGTCCTTCAGGGATATCCCAAAAGGGGCTGTAGTGCAAACTGTTGGGCATTGGGCAGAGCCCAATGAGAAAATTTCCACATGAGAAAAAACATATGATCCTTGACTTTCTGAGTCTGATTTACTTTGTTTGCTCTTTATGGAGGTGAAATTGAAAAATTAACCATTTCAAAGTGAACAATTCATCAACATTTAGTTCATTCACAATATTGTGCAACTATCATTCTATCTAGTTCCGTACTCTTCTCATTACTCCAGAAGAAACCCATACCCATTAAGCAGTCACTATTCTTCCTTCCTTGGCTCTTGACACCTACTAGTCTTGCTTCTTGATTCTATGGATTTACTGAGTATTTTCTACAAATGAAGTCATATTACACAATCTTTTGTGTTTGTCTTCTTTCACTTAAGATGTTTTCAAGGTCCCATCCATGTTGTAACCTGAGTATGTCTATTTTTATGGATGAATAGTATTCTATTGTATGTACATGCCTCAACTTATCCATTTGCCCATTAATAGGCATGGATAATTCCAATTTTTGGCCACTGTGAATACTGCTTCTTGAACATGTGTAAAAGTGTTTTCTTAAGGACCTGTTTTCAATTCGTGAGGGTATATATCTAGGAGTGGAATTACTACTGTATATGGTAATTCTATGTTTAAATTACCGAGAAACACACTGTTTTCTACAATGGCAGAACCCTTTTATATTCTTTCACAATGAATGAAGATTCCAATTTCCCCACATTCTTGCCAACTCTCCATCTTTTAAAAATCATAGCCATTGTTATAATATGAACATCTTATTGTGGTTTTGATTTGCATTTTCCTTATTGGTTTATGATGTTGTACATCTTTTCATGTGTTTCTTGACCACTTATATATCATTTTTTGAGAAATTTGTTCAAAATTCTTTGCCCATTTTAAATTGGATTGCTACATCTTTTTGCTTTTGAGTGATAAGAATTCTTTATATTTTGGATCCAGAATGGTTTCAGATATATGATTTACAAATATTTTCTTCCATACTCTAGTTTTTTTTTTACTTTCTTGATGTATTATTATATACAGTTCTTAGTTTTCATAAGTCCAGTTTATGTATTTTTTTTTCTTTTGTTGCTTGGGCTTTTGGTGCTATATCTAAAATTCATATGAATTGGGACTGTTTATTCACTCATTTCTCTTGGATAAATACCTAGGAATGGGATTGCTGCCTGATAAATACATATTTAACTTGATTAAGAAAAAATAGAAACTTTTCTGTATTCTCTGTAGCATTCTGCATTCCTACCAGAAATGTATGAATGTATCCTCCACATCCAGGATAACATTTAATATTTTCAGTTATGTTTTGTTTGTCATTTTTGTAGGTGCATAATGGCATCTAATTTTACTAATTTCTTTTTCTTTTTTTTGGTACTAAGGATTGAACCCAGGGTCTTGTACATGCTAGACAAGTGCTCCACCACTGAGCTATACTACCTGCTCTGTTCTGAAATTTTGAACATTACTTTTAATTTAAAAAATTGAGGTATAATATATATGTCCTGAAATGTACAGATCTGAAACCTGCAGTTTAATGAGTTTTGTCAAATGTGTATACCTGTTGTATTAATTAGGTTTTTGTTGCTATGACCAAAATTCCTGACTAGATAGATGAGGAAAGGTTTATTTATTTTCAGTTTCAGTTCATGTTCAGACAACTCCATAGCTCTGGGCCTGAGGTAGGGCAAAGCAGCATGGCAGAGGGCATGGTAGAGGAAAGACGCTCACCTCCTGGCAGCCAGCAAGCAGAGAGAGCAAGATGCTAAGGGTATAGGATAAAATCCCCAAGGGCACAACCCCAGTGATCTACCTCTTCTGGCCACTGCCCGCCTGCCTACAACTATTGCCCATTTAGTTCCTTTAAATTATTAATCCATCAAATGGATTAATTCACTGATTAGGTTAGAGTTGTCAGAATTTAATGACTTTACCTCTGAACATTCCTGTCTTAACACTGGAGCTTTTAGGGGACACTCATATCCAAACCATAATACCTGTATAATCAGTAAAGAGAGAGAACTTTCCCATCACCTCCACACCATTCCCTGGCCTCTTTTCAGGTACCATGTTATGCCCACAGGCAACCACTATTCCAATTTCTAACACTATAAACTACTTTTAGGGTTGGAGCTGTAGCTCAGTGGCAGAGTGCATGCCTAGCATGTGTGAGGCACTGGGTTTGATCCTCAGCATCACATATAATAAACAAATAAAGGCATTCTGTCCATTTACAACTACCAATTTAAAAAAAACTAGTTTTATCTGTTAATTAACTTCTTACCAATGAAATAATATATATCATTCTAAGTCTGGCTTTCTTTTGTCCATCACAAAGTTCCTTTTTTTTGGTGGGGGGTACCGGGGATTGAACTCAGGGTCACTCAACCATTGAGCCGCATCCCCAGCCCTATTTTCTATTTTATTTAGAGACAGGGTCTCACTGAGTTGCTTAGTGCCTTGCCATTGCTGAGGCTGGCTTTGAACTCAGGATCCTCCTGCCTCAGCCTCCTGAGCTGTTGGGATTACAGGCGGGCGCCACCGCACTCAGCATGAAGTTTTTGAAATTCATCTGTTGTTATGTGTGTCAAGCAAGGTTACTTTTCATAGCTGAATTATATCCCAAGGATGTACAATATGCTTATTCATCTACTGCTTCATGGTCATTAGATGGGCTTCCAGTTTTTTGCTATAATAAATATCATATATAAATCTTTATGTGCATTTTTCTGTTTCTCTGTGATGAATATCTGAGTGGAAATGCTGAGTATTGGAGGTAGATATATTTTATAAGGAATTGTCATATAGCCAGGGACAGTGGCACACCTATAATTCCAGCAAGTGGGGAAGCTGAGGCCAGAGGATGATAAGTTCAATGTTAGTCTCAGCAATTTAGCAAAGCCCTAAGCAACTTGGCAGGACCCTGTCTCAAAACAAAAAATAAAAAGGGCAGGGGATGTAGCTCAGTGGTAGAGTGCCCCCAGGTTCAATCCTCAGTATCACACATGCACACACAAAAAAGTGTGTGTACCATTTTGTATTCCCACTAGCAATATATGGTTTCCAGTTATCATGGACTCAAAATGTACTCTTTTGATGTATGCATTTATCATTACAGTGTCTTGCTTCATCTCCCCACCATGCATTTTGAGACTAACAAAATGGGTTTTGAACTTAAAGCTTTCTCTTGGGGACATCTCTCAAAATCTCAGTTCAGCTCATTTGGTTGTCAGCTTTACCTTTTGGTCCTTTGAGGTCAGTTAAGGATCTAAGGGAGTTTATATGCAGATCTGGGGGCTTCCCTTAATTGCAGTTCTGAAGTTCATCTTCTAAATCCTTAGGCCAATGACATCAGTGCTTTGTATACTGAAAATTGGCTTAAAGGAAGAGTCATATGGATGTGATTCTTACCCATTGTGGTTATGTTTTTTCAAGGGGTAAGACCCTTCATTTTATGCCTAATTTTGTTGATTCTCTAATGTTTTAAATATTTGGTTCAGAGGTTATCATTATTGGCATAGAATTTAATTCAATACATACTACTCTGACATTAATAGAATCTATAATATTTTTGAATACTTTTAAAGATATTCCAATTTCTTCTGGGATGCTTTGCTTCTGAGGATGTGTTAATATCATTCTTTCCTCTATGTATCACTTTTTTTTTTTCTGGCTCTTTTTAGCATTTTTTTCCCTATACTTCCATTATTTAAAATTTTTTAAATTTATTCTAATTAGTTATATGACAGCAGAATGCATACCATTTCATTGTACACTCTAACTTCCATTTTTATCATTTCAACTCTAATGGTTTTGTCCTTATCTGATTTGAAGTTCATTGAGCTTTTTGGATCTGTGAATTTAAGTTTTTCATCAAACTTGGAAAACACTGAGGCACAACTTTTTGTTTCTTAAAATATTTTTATGGTACATACTCTCTTATCTTTTTCATCAATTACATGTATTTATGTACATTGATATGATCCCACCAGTTTTAGTCAGTTTTTTGTCACTGTGGACAAAGACCTGACAAGAACAATTAGAGGAGGAAAAGTTTATTTTGGCTCATGGTCTCAGAGGTCTCAGTCCATAGATAAATTGGAGAGACATGGCAGAAAAGTGTGGAGGATTCACAATTGCCAAATCTTAGAAGCAACCAAGATGTCCTTTAGTAAGTGAACAAATAAACTGTGGTACATTCTGATAATGGAGCATTATTCAGCATTAAAAATGCATGTGAGCTAGCAAGACATGAAAAAACCTTAAATGTATATTACTAACTGAAAGAAACCAATCTGAAAGCACTACATAATTGTATGTGCTATGACTTTGAAAGTCCCCTACAGGCCCTTGTGTTAAAAGGCTTGGTCACTAGCCTATGGTGAGGTCTAGTGGAAGAAGTAGGCTATTGGGGCACGTCCTTGAAGGGGACATTGGGACCCTGGCACTTTCCTCATTCTCTTTGCTTCCTGACTGTCATGACATGGGTAGCTATGCTCCCCATATGCTCCCTACTATGATGTTCTGCCTCACCACAAGCCCAAAGCAATATGGCCAAGCAACCATGGAATAAAACCTCTGAACCATAAGCCAGAATAAGTCTTTCTCCTTTTAAACGGATTATTTCAGGTGTTTTATTACAGAAACAGAAAACTGACTAATACAGTATGATTCCAATTAAATGACATCCTGGAAAAGATAAAGTTTAAAAATAGCAAGACTGTAGGTTGCCGGAGGTTGGAGTGGGAAGGGATAAATAGGTAAGCCACAGAAAATATTTTAGGGAAATGTGAATATATGTACATACTGTAATGATGGCTACATGATATCATGTATTTGTACAAATCTATAGAATGTACAACACTGAAAATTTCATATACTGTAAACATTAGGTTATTAATCTCAATTAGTTTTTTACATATATGTTTTTAGTTGTAGTTGGACACAATACCTTTTTTTTATATTTTGTCTTTTTAGTTGTAGTTGGACACAATACCTTTATTTTATTTTTATGTGGTCCTGAGGATTGAAACCAGTGCCTTGCACGTGTTAGGCGAGCGCTCTACCGCTGAGCCACAACCCCAGCCCCTCAATTAGATTTTTAAGGCAACATGCTAATTTTAATCCCCTGGGCAAACACTAAATAAAACAAAACAAAACAAAACCCTCAAAATATACAGATAAAGAAACGACAAGGGAAATACAATGATGTACTAAAAAACATATATTTAAAACAAAGAAAGGCAGCAATAAAGGAATAGAATAACCAAAAAGACTTGAGACATTTAGGAAACAAATAGCAAAAGGGCAGGCATAAATCCTACTTTATCAATAATTATACAATATTAATTATAATTATGTTAAGTATAAATGAATTAACTTTCCAAATGAAAGACATAGATTCATACATCAGATTTGAAAAATACTCAATTATCTGCTCTCCCAAGAGACATGTTTATTTATTATTTGCACTACTGGCAATTGAATCCAGAGGCTCACCAATGCTATGCAAGCACTCTACCACAAAGCTACATCCCCAGCCCACTGGGTTTTGCTAAACTGGCTCTCCTTGAACTTATAAACCTCCTATCTCAGCTTCCTGAATAGTTGGGATTACAGGCATGTGTCACCATATTCAGTTTAAGAGACACACATTAGATTCAAAAACACAAGTAGGGGGCACTTTACTATTATGCATGAGATCCTCAGTTTAATCCCCAGCACTGCAAAAACAAACAAACAAAAAACCCCCAAAGACATAAATAGGTTTAAACTCAAAAGACAGGGGAAAGAAATATACCATGTAGTAAGAAAGCAGAATTAGCTATACTACTATACAAAATAGACTTGAAGAAGAAAACTGTTACTAGAAACAAAGAAAGACATGTTGTGATAATAAAATCACCAATCCATCTGCAAGAGGTAACAATTATAAACATGTATGTAATTAACACAGAGCTCCAAAGTAAGTGAAACAAAGCTGACAGCATAAGAGAGAAAGATAATTCAGCTGTAATAGTTGAGAGATTTACAGACAACAATTTCAAAAATGAATAGAACAACTAGACAGAGTTGAACAATTTTAGGTGAACCAGATATAACAGAAAATCTACATTTCATTTAACAATAAAATACATTTTCTTCTCACCTGCAATAGAGTTATCTTCTAAGATAGACGATATGCTATTTCATTTAAATATATCTAAAAATATTTAAATCAAACAAAGTATGTTCTTTGGTCACAACAGAATGAAATTTGAAACCAATAACAGAAAGAAACTTGAGAAGTTATAAATTAATGGAAATTAATCACCTCATTTCTAAACAGCAAATGGGTCTGTTACAGTTTGGATATGGTTTGAGTGTGTTTCCTAAGGATTTATGTGTTGGGAGCTTGGTCCCTAGTGTGGCAGTGCTAAGAAGTAGGGCCTAGCAAGAGGCCCTCAGCTCAGGTCACTGGGGGAGCTGAGCATGGAAGGGATTAAGTTATTAAACCTGTGGGCTCCCTGAGCTCTGTGTAAGAGTGAGCCTAACCCCTTTATCTTTGCCTTTCTGCTTTGGGGTAACATCTCTCCCTCATGCATATACTCTTGTCATCCACTAGAAGCCAAACACTTGGGGCTGCAGCATTTGGGAATTTCATCTATAAACATTATATATATTTTAGTTGTTGAGAGACCTTTATTTTATTTACTTATACACGGTGCTGAGAATTGAACCCAGTGCCTCACACATACCAGGCAAGTGCACAAGCACTGAGCCTCAGCCCCAGCCCCAGCCCCTCATCCATTAACATATTGAGCTAGCCAGACAGTGGTGGCACATGCCTGTAATCCCAGCAGTTTCAGGAGGCGGAGGCAGGGGATCATGAATTCAAAGCCAGCCTCAGCAACAGCAAGGCACTAAGCAATTCAGTGAGACCCTATCTCTAAATAAAATACAAAATAGGGCTGGGGATGTGGCTCAGTGGCTGAGTACCGGTACCATCCCCCCCCCCCCAAAAAAAAAAAAACCCAATCAAACCATTTTGAGCTAAATAAACCTCTTTTGCTTATAAAGTTAGTCTGTCTCACAATTTTGTTAGAATAATGGAAAACTGACTAATATAAACTTTGGTACTGCGAGTGGGGGGGCTGCTGCTAATAAGGAATAACTCAGATTATGTAAATTATCTTTGAAACTGGATTATGGGTGGAGGTTGAAAGAGTTTGGAGGAAGCTATAAAAAATCTAGAATGCTGTTAGGAGAGCAGTTGGGGCAATTCTGGTGGGGGGTTCAAAAGGCAAGATAGGGACCTAGTCTCAGATGGAAATGAGAATTCTATTATAAACTGGACTAAAGGCCATTCTTATTATACCAAGGCAAAGCAGTTGGTTGCACTGGGTTCATGCGCTAAGGTTTTACAGAAGGCAAATTAAGAATGACAGAATAGTTTATTTGGTGATAGACACTTCAAAACAAGTTACACAGGTTGTATCACAGGTATTAGTGGACATTCGTAGTTAGATTTACAGTGAAACTCAGAAGTAACAGGAAGCAGAACAAAAAGATTTGGAAGTCTCAGCTAGGCCAGGAAAGAATAAAAAAAAATTTGTGTAAGGGTGCACCACTCCCTCAAGACATTAGCAGGAATGTTGATCTTCAGGGCAAGGAGAAAAAGGAAAAAGGCCTCAAGAGTATCTTGGGAATTTTTGAGGCGACCTCTCCCATCACAGTACCTGGGGACTTCAAGGGCAGAGTAGTTCTATGGAACCCTGGGAGTTGTCTCTGTGTGCTCTTATATGGAGGACCACCCTGGGACTCTTTTCCCCGAGTTTAACCTGGAGGCAATACATTTCCCACAAAGAAAATCTCAAGAACAGATTTCTTTACCAGTAAATTCTACCAAATCTTTAGCTTGGTATAGTGGGTATACCTGGAACCCCAGTGACTTGGGAGGTTGAGCTAGGAGGTTTGCAAGTTTGAGATCAGTGTCATAAATTTAGTGAGACTCAAAGATAATAAGAACTGGGATGTAGATCAGTGGTGAAATACCCCTGAATTCAATCCCCAGTTAAAAAGAAAAAGAAAAAAATTCTACCAAATATTTAAAGAAGAATTAGCAATGATCCTTCACAAGTTTTACCAAAAAGCAGAAGCAGTAGAGGGTACCAACTCATTGAAGGAGGCCAATATTACCAACCAAAGATACTGCCAGCCAAAGATGATATGACAAGGAAACTATAGAGTAATACCTCTGATGAATATATGTGTAAAATGCCTCAAAAAAATTAGCAAACTGATTGCAACAGCATATACAATAGATTATACACCATGACTTAGGTGGATTTATCACAGGATTACAAGGTTTGTTCAATATACAAAAATCAATTAAAATATAAACTCTATTAATAGGACAAAGGGGGAAAAAACTCATATAATCATCTTAGCAGATGCAGAAAAAAGCATCTCACAAAATCCAACAGATAAAAATACTCAATGTTGATTTGAGGAAACTTCCTTAAATCAATAAAGGCATCTATAATAAAACACAGCTAAACTGGGGCTGGGATTGTAGTGGTAGAGTGCTTGCCTATTATGGGTGAGGCACTGGGTTCGATTCTCAGCACCACATTTATAAATAAATATCTATTCATCAATAACTAAAAAAATATTTAAAAAAACAAACAAAAACCCCCTATGTTATGTTGGAAGATCGAAAGCTTTCCCCTTAAGTCAAGAACAAGACAAGGGCATTCTCTCTTAGATTTATTTATCATGTTCTGCCATTTCTGGTGAGGGCAATTAGGAAAGAAAATAAAATAAGCCATTTGGATTGGAAGAAGTAAAATTATTTCTATTTGCAGATGACATGATTACAGAAAATCATAAGGAACATACATGCACATATACATGCATGCACGTGCCTATCAGTGTTAATAAACATGGTCAGCAAAGATGTAGGAAGATCAACACAGAAAAATCAGTTATGTTTCTACATATTAGTAATTACCAATTTGAAAATAAAATAAAGAAAACAAGTCCATTTGCAATAGAATAAAATTATAATAAAATGCTTAGGAATAAATAAAAAAAAATAAGAGTTGTACACTGAAAATAGGACATGATTGAAAAAAATTAAAGGCCTAAATAAAGAATAGACATTTCATGCTTCTGGATTAGAAGATTTAATATGTAAAGATGGTAGTAGTCTCTTCTAAATTGGTCAACAGACAATGCAGTCCTTATCTAGATTCCAATGGCCTTTTTGGCAGCTACACAAGCTGATCCTAAAATTTGTAAGGAAATGCAAGAGGTCCAGAATAGCCAAAACAATCTTGAAAAAGAAGACCATTAAAGGACTCATACAATCTGATTTGCAAACAAACTACAACATTATAGTAATCATGACAGTGTGGTAGTGGCATGAGGACAGACATAAAATGAATGGAATAGTGCTAAGAGTACAGAAACAAACCTACAACATCCATAATTTATTCATTTTAAAAAATTCATGGGGGGGGCAGGCATGGTGGTACACACCTGTAACACCAGCTGTTTGGGAAGTGGGAGCAGGAGAACCACAAGTTTCAAGGCCAGCCTCTGCAATTTAGTGAGGCCCTATCTCAAAATTTAAAAAGAAGAAAAAAAAAAGGGGGGGGGGAATGGGGATGTAGCTCAGTAGTAAAGCACCCCTGGGTTCAATCCCTGCTACACCTACCCTCTTCAAAATATACAATGGGTAAAAGAATAGTCTTTTTAACATACCGTGATGGAATAACTAAATATATACATGCAAAAGAATGAATTCAGACCCTACTTCATACTTACATCATTAAGGATTAAAATTCCATGTGCTGCCTTGATGTCTTTGAGACTCTCAGGGAAGTAAAAAGGCCTGTGAGCTACCCTTCTCTCACCCCCACCAGACTATTCACCTGGCATTCTTCCTGGTCCCGAGTCTAACAGTTGTCACCTTCCTGCCAGCCACAAAATTATCCAAACCCGTCGCATGCTCCTCCTGAGGGACCTGAGATTCATTCTGCCCTCTAGTTACTATAAAACCTGACTCTCTTATTCTATTTTTTCCCCTTATTTTGACCTAGCAAAAAGAAAAAGCTGGCAGGAATTCCATGAAAATAGAAGATGTATCAGTGGAGTACAAGAAGGGGATTGAGGGGGGAGAGGAGGAATGGGAAAAGGGAGGAATGGTGGAATCATCTGACAAAATCTTCCTATGTACATATATAAATTCAGCAGTGAGTTTCACTTTTATGTATATCCATAATGCACTAATAAAAAAACAATAAATAAACAGAAGAAAGATCAGTGAAGTAGTGAAAAGAAAACAGGGAAAGAGAGGAAGAGAGAGAAAGGCAAAGTAATTGGGACTAAATTGGAGTAAATTATATTCCAAACATATGTCGAAACTCCTAATATTATGTATAACTAAATGATCTAATAAAAAAAAGTTATGCCAAATAGTAATGGGGGAGGGGAGAATAACCATGCCTCCTATATCCCTGCTTGTTCATTCTATTTGCACTGTGGCCTGAGGTTATACTTTGTATTTCTATTTTTAAAAAGTTGTTAAGGTATGTTTTATGCTCAAAATATACAGTCTATCTTGGTGAATATTCTGTGTATTCTACTGTTATGGGATGAGTACTTTAATAAATGACTATAAATGTCAGTTTGATCTAGTTGACTAATGAGCAGTTCAACTCTGTCCTTCCTGAGCTTCTCTGCCTGCGTTAGCCATCTGTTTTTTGCATGGTCTTCACATGCCAAGAAATATACAAAGGAAATGTGGAAAATTTGAATGGCAAGCATAATTTTATTCAAGATAGCACTGGTTAGCTCCCAAAATTGCTGAGAAATACTTAACAACATTATGTACCAACAACTGGCCCTAGGTGAAGCTGGCTTCATATATTTATTGATATTTTCCATTTTGGAACCTCCCAGTCACATAAAAATATAAATACTTTTAGGATTGTCAATTCAAAACAACTTTTTGGGAAGATGGAATGTAAAACTCTATATAAAAACTTCTGTGACCAATATATAGCAGCATCAAGAAAAGAATAAAAGAACTTTAAGAACATTGACTTATTTTTAATATCAATAATTATATTTTCAAAAGATGATATAATTTACATTTAAAAGTATCAATATCATAAATTTATAGCTTATAGTAGGAAATATAAGAGTAAATGGCCTATATACACTTTGCATTATTTATAGACTCTTATATATACACCCTATATACTTTCCAATAATCCAGAGAAAACATCTACAATCCATTTGTTTAGACTGTGAACAACAGTGTTTAAAATGAATCAAAATAAAAAGATTTTCACTTCTTAGCTGCATATGATGTAAATATATCAGTATGAAGATGAAGTCTGAGATCTGTGTTACACTGAGGATGTCTAACTTTGTTCCATGCCAGCCATGAGTGACAGTGCTAGAGATTCCACTGTGGGAAGAAGAAAAATAATGTTAAAAAAAAAAAAAAAAAGTTTCAATACTTTTAAATGTTTCAATAAGGCTGTAATAAGCTCAAAATTGAAAAGTATTTAAACATGTTCTATTTTAAAATAAACACTTATTTTTTAATGTATAATAAGAATTATTATCTTTATTTATTAAGTATAAATGGGAAAGGTTAGTAAGATTTGTTTCTATTTCAAATCATTTTAATTTTGAAAACAAAATCTAGGCATTTCATTGAAAAAGTACATTTGACTGATATGACATAAAACCCGGACCCTGCTCAAATCACACTGCCACCTTCTAGCAGAGTGGACGACTACATCATTGTTTCCTCTTACATAACCAAAACAAGGTGCTTTTTAAATGTTTAGCTATTCTTTTTTTTTTTTTTTTTTGGGGGGGGGAGGTGTGTATCAGGGATTGAACTCAGAGGCACTCGACCACTAAGCCACATCCCTAGCCCTATTTTGTATTTTATTTAGAGAAGGGTTTCACTGAGTTGCTTTGCTCCTTGCCCTTGCTGAGGCTGGCTTTGAACTCGCGATCCTCCTGTCTCAGCCTTCCAAGCTGCTGGGATTACAGGTGCCACCGTGTCCGGCATGTTTAGCTATTCTTAATAAGTGTATTATAATCTGAATATGCAAAATTTGGAAAGAGTTTAACTCAGCAAATATTCTTTACAAAAAAAGTCAGACAGAGAGATACTACTTAGTTTTTTGTTTCCACAGATTAATACTCTCTCTTTTCTCCACCACCACCACCCCTCAGACCATTCTATATTTTACACCATGGGTTCTGAATTGTCAAGTCCACATTTCCTTCTGAGGAGATGCAGACTTGGAAATTTTAAATTGTTTACAAAAAAATTCAATCTTTTGGAAATGAATAGTTACAAAGTCTACATATGATTACTCTTCCAGTTTCTTTCTTTCAGCTTTAGGAACCTACTGGTATAATAAATGATGTATTAGAAAGCAAAGTCATTAGTCCCAGGGATCTGCCTCTGATGTTCACATGCCCCAATGCTATTCTGAGAACAAAATTCAAGGCATGGCACCTTCCAGTTTTGAAAATGGTGAGAAAAGCAAATTCTTCATGAGATCAATAACAAAACAACGATACATAGTTAGCTGAAGAAAATATAAAAGTAGTCATATTGTAACATGATGTACTCACAATGGGGAAAAGATCCTCTGCAGACAGCTTTGTTTAAAATGGTTACAAGAAACATGTGACAGTTTTTAAAATCAGACTCCATTTTCTCTATAGATTCCATTCTAGGAAAGAAAATTGAATTTATGTAAATGCATAAAGGCTTACAAAATATATAGGTAGGCTACAAAATATCTTTGGCGTAATTTCAAAAGTACATTAATTATTTAAAATTCTAACTTTGAAGATTATAAAACAAAATACAAAATACCCTGTCTTACTTTAAGATAAAATTTTTCAAAGTAGCTCATGAAACCATGCCTTTTTCCAGGTAATATTTAGTTCTGGAGCCAGGATGGATTGGGGATATCCCCTTTTCCTTTACATAATTCTGTATTTCTATTTTTTACAAGCATATATTCTCTGTGAAATAAAGAACAAATTCAGGATATAAAACCCTAATATCTGGAATTATTAAAAAGAGACTTAAGCTGGGTGTGATGGTGTACGCGCCTGTAATCCTAGTGGCTCAGGAGGCTGAGAGTGGAGGATCACGAGTTTAAAGCCAGCCTCAGCAAAAAGCAAGGTGCTAAGCAACTCAGTGAGACCCTGTCTCTAAATAAAATACAAAATAGGGCTGGGGATATGGCTCAGTGGTCAAGTGCCCCTGAGTTCAATCCCTGGTATCAAAAGAGAGAGAGAGAGAGAGAGAGAAACTTAAACTGGGAACTACCTCACAAGAGAGAACCTCACCATCGGTTCCCATGTGCCTTCATCCACCTCTAGCAGGCACTCAGGGGACTAGCCCTGCTTACACATCCTCAGCCCCACCGGTACTTAGATGCAAATCTGAGATATCAAAGCATTTTGTTCATAAATATTTCATAAATGTATACTTTAAAGATTTCCTTTAAAACAGAGCCATACCATTTGCTTAAAAATATTCTATAATATTAAATATCACATAATCAGTGGGTACTTAGGCAAATTTCACCATCTACAATTTTTCACTTTCCTGCTTTAAGTATAAATCAGGATCAACTAACTTCCATAAACTGATGATTTTTCATATGCTTCTTAAGTCCCCTGACCCCTTGCTTTCTTCTTAGAATTTGTTGGGAAAAAAAAAAAAAAGTTCAAGTTTAGCAAACCATATGCAGCAGTGATTTTCTCCTCTGCCCCACAGTGATGAGGAAAGAAGTTCTGCACTTGGAGAGGGCATTAACAAAGCAAGCAAAGACATCTATTTCAGCAACTCAGTGAGGCTCTAGGTAACTTAGAAAGACACTGTCTCAAAATAAAGAATAAAAACAGATAGGGTGTGACTCAGTGGTAAAGCACCCTGGGTTAAATCCCCAGTACCAAAAAAACAACCCAAAAAATTCCCCCCAAAACAAAGAAGCTTGCCTAAGAACTTGCACATTTCCTCTGAGAAAAACCATATATATTATCAGAGAGCTCAACCCTGGGTGCATTATAGTCTTCTCTTCACTGAGAAGCCAGGGGTACCCACACACTGTCCTTGGGTGTACACATCTTTGCTCTCCTTAAATAAATCTTTGGTGTGCCTTGCTTCTGACATGTTCTGAAATTCTTTTCAGCAGAGAAAGAACCTGCCTGGGCTGAGCTGAGGTCCCATTTTCCTCTTTGGAGAAACCTCCTTGGATGCCTAATTGGTGACATTATCAAATAGGAAGAAGAGCTCCTGAATCCTCAACTTTTCAGCATTTCCCTTGACTGTAGGGAACTTTTCCCTTCTTAAGTGACACGTGTGAATGACAAACATTCTAAAAAGTAAAATACACATCTATTAGCATACAAAATACAACTTTGGACTATAATCTAGCATGGTGTCCAGAATCCACTTTAGAATGATTCAGCAAGTGAGGGGGTGGGGTAGGTGGAGGACAAGATACAGAACTGGTCATCACAGGTAAATGGGAGAAGGGGTGATAGGCACCCAGGTCTGTTATGCTGTCCTCTCTACTTCTATATACATTTGAAGGTGTCTGTAAAAAAAATAAATAAATAATAAAACACAAAACATATAATCTAAGAATATTTGCCAGTCCTAATGAAAAGACCTCAAACTTTTCTTAATGTTTTCTCCCTCATAAAAGAATCACACAATTCTTTGGGAGGCTGAGATAGGAGAATTGCAAGTTCAAAGCCAGCCTCAGCAAAAAGCAAGATGCTAAGCAACTCAGTGAGACCCTGTCTCTAAATAAAATACAAAATAGGGCTGGGGATGTGGCTCAGTGGCCAAGTGACCCTGAGTTCAATCCCTGGTACCAAAAAAAAAAAAAAAAGAATCACACAATTCTTGATGCTGCCTAGTTTAGGTGAACAAATTCGATTTTATTATTTTTTTCTTTTTTTGAAGTATGAGGGATCAAACCCAGAGACTCTCAGATGCTAGATAAGTGCTCTACTACTGACTATACTTCCATCCCTCAAATTTGGTTTTTAAGTTCTTCTTAAATATAGTGGTAATTAGTGTGTTGTCAAGATGAAAAAAAAATGAAGCCAGTTAGAAGGGAAGCTGAAACAGTCAGAAGACAGACAGTCGCGAGGTGTACACTTACTGCCAAGCCCCCAGGCCTGCCTGCCAACCTTCTGCAAACATGAGAGCCAGGTTCAACACCTTCATGATGGCTTCTTTCACAAAGCTGACCTGGAGATCAAAATCAGGGACAGAACACAGGCTCTGTAACTGTGCTTGGACACTGACACCAACACTTTCACCTAATTTAATTAAATCACAGAAAAAGCTTATCAATGCAGTGACTGCCTTCTATGTATAAGGAGGGCACCAGACTTCAAGCCAGGTTCACTTGGAATGGATCATTTGTTGCACACGATTTAGGAGGTACTGGCAGCACAGTGGAACCAAGAAGGCAAGCTACCACCCTGGGATGGCCATTCAGATCAATGGTTGTGATACTATTCAATTTCATATATTCACATTAAGCCGAATACACAATTGCTCCACAATTGTGACCTAATTTTCTAAATAAATCCAGGTGTAAGGCACAGGGAATGCTGACTACGGTAATACAGTTCTCATGTTGTTCTTAGAAATATAACTTCCAGGGGTAGGTAATGTAACCTCATTTGACCCTGTCCTTCCTAGGAAAAGATTGTGCAGGATAGTAACTTAATAATCACAAAATTGCAAAGCAGATAGAAATTCCCACTTGCCCAGCTTTCCTCCTGCCTCACTGGCCACATGGGTGGTAACATCTCTCATACCTTTTCTCTCAGTAGACATCGATCATGGATGGTTGACAAATATCTATAGTGAATTTTAATCAACTGATCTAAATCCTTGGCTTCCTCAACTTGATGCTGAAACTCCAGCCCTGTGCTATGAAGAATCTTAGAAGAGAAAATAAAAAGCTTAATCAGCATATCTCATCTTTGAAGGCTGTGTGCTGTACACAAAACTTTCTACCAGCCTCTTCTATTTTTCACAAATTCTTCCTTCATAATCACACCCTCCTTTAAAGGATGACTGGATGTGTTGATGTTCTGATCCTGACAGCAGCCTTTAGAACAGACACTTGCACTCAGCACTGAACTTCAGACTAACAGGCTTCCTGTTGCGAAGGAGCAAATTCATCAAATCAACAAGCAAATGCATTAAAAAAAAAAAAAAAAACTATCAGGAAAATTGTAATAAATATAAGCATCGTTTTTGTAATTGAAAACTTAAATTCCTATTTAACACTTTTAATAATTAAGGGCCTAACTTAACGCCAGCCTGGTGACAGGATGGGGAGGCACAGAGCACCCAGTTGGTCTTTCATGCTCAAAGCACAGGCTTCAAAGGGTCCCTTCATTTAATAAGAAAGGTTCAGCATTTATGTACCAGAATAGTTATAAACAAAGGGATGGTTTTTTTTTTTTTTTTGAAGCAAACTTCAAATGCCAAGGAAGTTTTGGCCTCTAATAATAACTGCTACAGTTCAAATATTGGAACTTCTCTTTCAGAACTTCCTCTGGAACCAGTTTTAAGATGTGTAAGAAAAGTAGTTTCATTTACTTTTTAGTGAGTTACTTCTTGTTTCTGAGAAAAAAGTATTTAAGCTGGTGGCACTTTCCCTGCCCTGAGGATTTGGACCGATACTAAATATTGAATCAATTTTCCAGGGACAGCAATCATCACTGATGAAATTTAGTGTACAATGTAGCATGTTCTGAAGGAATTCAGAAAGAGGAGCTCCAAGTGTGCCTGTGCTAAAGGGCCGGAAACAAGAGGGGTTGTAGTCTCTGGACACAAGTGCTAGTAAATTAAAAAACATCATTTCCTCCCGCTGATATCTTATTCTGTGATTAAATTTTGTATATGTCCCATTTTCATAAGTTACAAGTATTTGGGGACTACTTTGTATTGCCAAAATTTTATAGGTTGTGCTCTATAAAGAAATAAATACATAAAGTGACAGAAATGAGGCAGATGGCAGATACCAACCCTGGTCATGATGTAGTTGTGTAAACTGTTCACAAAGTGCATGAGCTTCACTCTTAAGAGGAACATGCGATGGATCTGCTGTCCTACTGGTGCCTTTTGTGATCCAAACTGAGCAACTGCGTCTTGCTCACTCAACAGGCCTTCTTTAAGTTGTGATTTTTCAGTAGTATTTGCAAGTTCTGTAAAAGATTGAACGAGCACAATAGGTGAAAAGCACATTGGCTCAAACCCCACCACACTCTTACATAGAGAGAATTCTGGGGTACGAGGCATAGGCATTGCTGGAGCACCATGACAGGGACACACTAGGACCCAACTTCAGTGCCTTTAGAAGACGAAATGTCAAGAGTTCCCTGTATCATTTGTTACCACTGTCACATGAAACATGTAAAAGTCCCATTAACTTGTCATTTGGCACTTTTGCATACTCTAAAAAGAATATTTATTTGGGCTAAATTCCTACTTTGTTATTGAATTTCAGATAAACCCCATGTACAACTTCTTGATATTTCTTTTCTTTTTTACCCTCCCTCCCTCCCTGTTTTTCTTCAGTACTGGGTTTTGAACCCATGAACACTTAACCACTGAGCTACATTCCCAGTCCATTTTATTTATTTGAGATAGGATCTCCCTAAGTTGCTGAGTATCTTGCTAAGTTACTCAGGCTGGTCTCAAACTTTGAATTCTCCTACCTCCCAAGTTGCTTTAATTACAGGTACATGCCAGTGCACCCAACTTGATATTTCATTCAGCTATTTTAGGCCCATTAAACTGATGCTATAAATACACATTAGGTTGGCGTCTGTTTACACATTTTAAAAAATCATCAAAAAATACCAATCTTTTTCTTCAGGACTAAAATTGAATTGCAGTTTATCTGTTATAAACAAATCTTGGGGCTAGGGATAGAGCTCAATTGGTAGAGTGCTTGCCTTACATGCACAACACCCTGGGTTCAATTCCCAGCACCACACATAAACAAACAAATAAATAAATAATCTTACCACCAAATAGTAAAACATCCAGACTATATTTTGCCCATTTTATTTGCAATAGGAGAAGGAACACCTGATTATAAATTTTTTGACATTCCAAACTTATAACAATGTCTACAGGCCATGGGACCTATGAAAACAAATACAGAATGAGAAAAGAAAGGAATCTATGTTTACATTTTTAGTTTTAATAGGAAACAATGTTTGTAAAGGGAATACCCACACTCACCTTGTAACTCAGGGTCAGACCATCTAAAGTATGAACAGGTAGTTTCTTCTTAGCTGTGTCAACATTTTCAAAAGATATAGATAGTCTAAACAAAAAATTTCAGGTTTAGTTTGTGACAATATTATGTTCACATAAAAAATGATCTTTTCAAAAACAATTAGCATTTCAGCATTTATTTATGTAACGTTTAACAGAGATTTGCATTTCATAAAATTCAATTATGCTAACAAATTCATTCTCTAGCATGTATTCGAGAACAGAATTTAGTTTTAGAAATAAGGAAGAGGAGTAAAGATTTTAAACAAAGGGCTAGTTATAAAAGAGATACTTAACAATGATAATAAATTAATTAGAAAAAAAAGACAAAGTTGGAGAATAGGCTCGGAGCTTAATTCTGGTAAAAGTCAGGCACAGGCTAAGAAAATATACTCCTCTGCTCAGGGGTGGGGGAGAGAACAGAAGAGCAGCCTCCTCAGTGAGCTAGGCATGCATCGAGTGCAGAGGTTTCCAGAGCCAGAGTGAAAGAATGCCATCTGCTTCTGTAGCAAGGTGCCGCACACTGCTTCATCCATGTGTTCCTGAGAAGGGTCTAAATAGAATTCCCACAAGAAAGCAAGCCAGTAACACAGAATTTGGGAATGTTCTGGCGCCAGGCAATACTCTGGCCCATGTCTTTATTTCATGTGATTCTCTCAGAACAGTCCTGATAGCCCATTTCTCCTTCCTCCAGGGACTCCCTGCCCAATGCAGACTGGCAGTCACTTTCATGGTACAGGGGAGACAGCGCTTCACCAAGCAAGCATATCACTGCCAGGCCACAGATGGAAGAGAGGGAAATAGCACTTGGGGAAGCCAGAAATACTTCCAAATCCCTGAAATGTGAACTATGGTAGGAGAAAGCATATGATGTGCATGTATGTATATAAGATATGAAGTTTAGAAAATAGAACCAGACAAAAAAGGCTCTAATCCTTGAGAGATGAAGCTTGGCCCACCTGTTTGGGAAACTTAGAAGGGGCCTGAGCATGAGTGTAGAAGTCCCTTGTGAGGGTGAAGAGCTTTGTGTTAGAAGGGAGTGAGGCCAAGAATCAGAAGAGCTCTAAGCCATCCCTGAGAGGCGTGTGCCACTGTGCCCAACTATGATATTCTTATATGTAAAATAATTAGTAAAACTCATGGGGCTAATGCCTAATACATGTAAAAACTCATATGGCCCATGATTTACTTTACACTACTTAACATAAAAGGTGCCTCACATATTTTACCGTGAACTATCTTCAGGATAACGCTGTCCTACTGCTTCTTGGAGTTGGACATTAAGAAAAGAAACATTCTGCCAGGTTTCCTTTTCTCTTATTTTATCAAAAATTGATGTGTAGAAGTCATACATGGTATCTCCACCCTCCATTAAGAAAAAGTTTCTCATGGCCTGCAAGTACTCAACCAATCTGAATGGAGAGAAGATAGGGACAGAAAGATCTTTTAAGTTTATAAGGCAGGATTCTAGATCAATTCCAGATTTGGTACACCACCACCTTTATGAAATAGATTTACAGTCTACATTTATTAAAATTAGAAATATTAAAGACTTTTTTCAATAATAAAATAGTATAATAACTAGAAAGAAATACCTTTCTATAACATTATAGAAAATTAGGCAAAGTCACAAATATGAAACGAAATGAACAAAAACCAATCCAAATGCTATCATCCATTGTGAATTTCTTTATTTTGGTACTGGGATTGAACCCAAGGGCCCTTTACCACTGAGCTACATATATATCTAGCTCTTTTTTTTTTTTCCTTTTTTTAATTTTTAAATTTTGAGAAAGAGTCTCACTAAATTGCTAAGACTGGCCTTGAACTTGCAATCCTCCTGCCTCAGCTTCCCAAGTCACTGGGATTAACAACGTGTGCCACCATGTCTCCATGGTGAATTTCTGCTGTTAATACATGGGAGTATTTTACTCCAGTCTTTTCTCCAATGATTTTTAAAACATCTAATTTTTATCATATGTATCCTGCCTTTTAAGCTATAAGGACAGTTTATGTTATTTAAAACTCTATATTGACATAATTTTTATGAACTTTATGAAGCTTACACATGTTCTTTACACGTGTACACTAGTCCTTTATACACGTCCTTTACAGTTTACACTAGTCCTTTACCATAGTTAAAAGAACTAGTCATCTATTACCAAGTAGTTTCATGTTTTTCATCCTAATAGCCAATTTTGTGATGAGCATTTTTGTATAAGTTCTTTGGGACAGATTCTCAGAAGTAAATAATTAAATTTCACAACTCAGATAAGAATATATTGATGGCTAACTGATCCCAACTGGATGTGTGCTTACTACATGTCCATTTCCTACTCTAATGAAAACTAACTTGAAAACAGATTTTTAAATAATTTTATATGAGGCCCTGGGCTGGATTCCTAGCACTGAGCATCCCTCAGAAAAACCAAACCAAAACAACCCAACTGTTCTTAAAAGAACAATAAACTACTAACTATTTCCAAAACCAACTTACTCCTGATTACCTGTAATCTTTTTTTAAGGTTTGCATGAGATTTCCACAACAAGCTAGGTACTGCTTATCAATATGAGGATAGAGGCAAGATCTCAATGTTAATTCAAAAGTCTGGCAAGTTACAGATTCTGATGATCTATCCACACATATGTCACCACCAGCAAACTTCTCGTGAAAGTCACTCTGCTCCAAATACAACCTTGAAAATAAAAATGTGAGGCTTCAATTTTCATGCGCTATTGTCAACAGAATTCTCTTAAAACCTAGAGTCCTACTTTTACCTTTTGTCTTAAGATTAGCGATTTTTACAGGAAGAAAACCCTTTCTCCCCAAAACATCCTTTCAGAGTTGCTGCCACCTTTAAGGTCAGGTTCTGGGGTTGGTCCTTCCATTAGGGCTGCATGCAGCAAATACTGGTCATCAGACAGTGTGACACCATGTGGACATTAATGGCTTATTCCATTGAGCTAAGTGCCTAAAAGCATCATAAGCCCAAGACACATTTTATGCACAGGAAGACCCTGACTCAGTGTGTGTCCAATGTCTCCCCAGACTTCAGGAGCATATCTGGGTAAGCCATAGCACTTTTGGGGGCCTAAGGGTATAGAGACACCAGCAAGGCCAAATCTGTAAACTTTTGCACACAATGAGAAGGACCAATTATATATCTTACATAGGTAAAGGCATATTTTCTTGCATTCTGTTCATTAGGAAGGAGAGGCTACAAGGGTTTTTGTTTTTAATTCTGGAAAGCCCTACCTGGCAGAAATAAACAGTTACTAAATATTGTACAGATGTTGCCATTTCAACCACTGAAAATCTTGCAGGTGTGTATCACCTTGCAAAGTTAATGGCCAGCAGTGGGTCATGAATGTCATCCAGTTCAAGATGCCTTTCAGCTATGGACTGCATCTTAATTAGGTTCTCTTTGGTTGCCTGTTGATCAGTAAGGACCTGTGGAGTGGAATCTTCTCCACGTCGAAGACGTGACTGTACAGATTCCAGAAAGAGGGTGTATAAGCTTTTTCTGTCTGCGTCTGAAATATGAAGAAATATGTAAGGTAAATCATGTTCTCATAAATACTATCAACAAATATGGAAGACTTTCATCTTAATAAAGCTTGGTATTTTCCTTTGGTTTATGAAGGACTATCCCTATTTCTTTTACCCTTGTAGTACAGCAAAACTAAACATATTATATCCTGTTAAACAACTGAAAAGCTCATGGTTAAATATCACACATACAAGCTGATTTTATTCTGAACAAAGTTAATATCTGAAGCAGGATGCTTGAAAGGTAAGTTACTACCATACTGTATAATGCTACAATAAGACTTGTAGGAATCAAATTTCACTGGAAAAAACCCTACCAACACTGGCCCTGGATAGCTCTTAATAGCTTACTGTTCAATTAAAAAAGAAATACTGTGCAATGTAAAAATATTATTTAAAGTAGATATGATAAACTGAAATAATATAATAATACGGAGGTGATTTATAAGCTAAATACATCTGGTCACATCTGACTTTTAAGCCTTTTTAGTCAGCTGATAAATATTTAAGTAAATTACTTAAATTGTATTAAAAAAACACAAAAATCATATAAAGATTTTCTCAAACTCTATAATCAGGTCTGAACTGCTCACTGGAAAATTCCTCTCTGCCAGAGGCCATGGTGCACAAGAGTTAAACACTGCACCGAACCAAGAAATGTGAGAAAATTATATTTTTAAAGAACCAGGTCTAAGGAATTGAGAGTGAGGAATTTATTATTACTGTCTTTCTAAACAAAATGCTAAAAGTTCCCAATGAGGACAATCAGTTTTTCAATCAAGAGTACCATGATTATTCATTCAATCATGGTGTAAATTCCATTAAAATAAAAAGCTCCAGTGATTTTCAAACTACGAAATAGTAGGACTCTCAGGGTGACAGGAGTGACTGGGGAGCAATGGACCGGATGCTGAGGAGGACGGTGAGGTAGAGATGGGCTACCTCTGGCTGCCACCTGGCTCGCAGTGCTCTCCGCACACCTCAGGTTCTTCAACAGCTGCATTGACTTGCCGGCCATTATGATTTGCTTGAGGACAGGCTTGAGGAAGGACACCATGGTGTGCTGCCTGCTGGAGGGACCCTGGTCACTGCCAGAACTTGCGCTAGCATTGTCATTCATTTTTTCTTCATTCTCTGTCTTTTCCGATACACTATATAATGTGTAAGTTGCATACCAGAAGTCTCTGTGATTTACTGGAACATTTTTGTTCCTAAGGAGATTCAAACAAATTTTAAACTGTAACTCACTCATTGCCTTAGAAGAAAAATCAGAATCCAATTTTCACAAAAATTCTCCTATGAGCTGATGAAACAGGACTTAGCACAGATATAAAATTAGATGTAAGATTTATATCTATGCTAAGATATATAAAGATATATGTATCTAATATACATAAGATATATATCTTTATATATCTTACCATAGATATAAATCTTACTAAGATTCAGCTGAAGCAAGGCTGGTTCCTCCAAAGAGAACATTGTGCAAACTGTTACCTTTCTAGGCTCCAGGACTTAAAGGTGCCTTTCCTGGGGTGTTCAATGGATAGCTATCAATAGAAATCACAATCTAACCAGGCTGCATAACTGAAAACTATTCAGAGTACAGCTGTCACCTGCAGTTTATAAAATTTTGCCAGAAAAAATAAGTTTATGGAAGGGGAATCATTATAAATGGATTAATATTTTCTTTACTTGTTATATTAACAAGCTAAAGGATAAGAATTTAGTTGCTTATTCTGAGAAATAAATATATTAGAGGTATATCCTATAATTTTAAAAAAAATTTTTTTAGATGTTCATGAACCTTTATTTTATTCATTTATTTATTTGTGGTTCTGAGAATTGAACCCAGTGCCTCACACATGCTAAGCAAGTGCTCTACCACTGAGCCACCAACCAGCCCCTCATATCATTTATCTTACTGATAATTTATAATGAGAATAGTTAGAACCATTTCATATCATCTAACTTCATTTTATGGGATGCAGTGTACATTTTAAAATTATTCTAAAATCAATTGCTATGAAAAGCTGTGAGTGACATATAACTAGACAAAATTTTTTTTAATTGGCTGGTATTTTACATCTTCTATAGATCAAATAGAACATAACTATGCTATGATGGCAACACAGCTCTGTCATTCAAACTGCACTCTCAGTACCATGTGAAGCTTGGAGCATTCAGTTTTGACATGGAAACAAACAAGTGAAGCCAACACCTAACATCCCCCGTGCTGCTGGCTGGCTGCACCTCTGTATGATGAACTCCCTGGCGCCGTCCCACAGGTGCCCATGCACAATCCACTCATCCACAGTCTGCAGGTATGGCCGCACTGTTTCCACCCAGAGAGAGAATAGGAGGGAGACCTACGGAGCAGAATGTGCACAGTCAGTGCTCTCAGCTCTTGCTACTAGGGTGAGATGAGGCCTAAACATTTCCAAAATGCCTTTAAAAAAGTGTCTGGACTTCTCTACTTTTTAAAAAATATTTTATTTGTTGATGGACCTTTGTTTATATGTGGTGCTGAGAATCGAACCCAGTGCCTCACACATGCTAGGCAAATGCTCTACCACTGAGCCGCAACCCCAGCCCTTAACTGTTTTTAAATGTACTTAAGTGATTTCCAGAACTAGTTCATGATGTAACACTGAAACTCTGCACCCATTAAACAAGTCCCCATTCTCCCTCCCCAGCCCCCAGTAGTCACCATTCTACTATCTCTATCAATGTTACTACTTTAGATGCCTCCTATCATAAAGGTGTGTTTTTTATGTAAAAAAGAGTTAATACAAGTATCTACAAGAGGCTTTGTCCTTGCCTCATTCTTCTGGAGATCCTGGCAACTAGAGCTAAAAAGGTAGTTTCCTACAGTCTTGAATTTGGAAGCTAACTTTAAAACTCTAAGCAACTGTCTGACACATCATGATATAAACATCACTTAATAAATAACTGCAACAATTATATACCACTCCTTCACCATGCACTGTACACCAAGTAGAGGTTCCACTTACAGTTTGCTCAGAGGCTTCTCCAACATTGTCATATTCAAGAATGGCCTTGTACAGGGTATTGAGCAGGTGAGATGCCCGGACAACATTCCGAGTGTCAGGGGGAACTTCTGCTACTCCAGTACTAAACACTTTGTGCAAAACCTTGAGCTGAGCCAATCGAGGTGAGAGCTTGTCCACTACTATTGCAAGAGTTATGGTGGTATCTGCAAGCATCAATAAAGTCAAATTCAACAGCAAGGAAAAACATCTGGGTCCAAAATATGAAATAATTGCTAACAATGCTAAGCCACTTCTTTGGCTTATGAAAAGGCATGGCCAAACAGGTTTTAATTTCACATCACAAGAAGTCAATTTCCCTCAGGAAAAAATAACCCCTGAAGTCAAGGAGAAAGACAAATCAGCAGAAAAATAATATATCATGAAATCTACAGCTCACAGAAAGGGAAAAAACAGTGATTCTTAAACAAATGGAAAGAGACTCAACCTCACTTATAATGAAAGAATGTGGATTAAAACTATATACGGATAAAACAAGAATAGACTCCTTTATGTGGTCTACCATTTTAATGAGGGGGCAGGGGAGGCTGTGACTATAAAGGAATGGCACAGCTTGAGCAAATTCCCATGTGGTAGGCCCAATTCCTTGTCCTGGATATGGAAGTGGGTGTATGGATTTAAGAGATAAAATGGCAAGATCACAAAGATACTATGCCCCACTACCCCAAGTATGTAATGCTGGTGACCCCATACAGACTGGGTACTGTGTTATACCATATAACTTTCCCAATTTTGATCCTACACTGTAATTATATAAAGTTTCACCACTGGGGGAAGAAGGGTGATGGGCACATGAGAACTCTGTATACCACTCTTTTCAGTAGTTGAAAATAGAAGGAATTAAAAGAAAGAAAAACCAAAAAACTACACCGATGACTATTTAATCCTTGTCATATTGGTGAAGACCAAAAAGTGTGATAACACACTGTTGTTGAGAGATTGAGGAAAGAGGTAGTTTATATATGTTACTAGCAAGAGCAGAAATGTACTTATCTATACCTCACTGGAGAGCAAGGTGAAAAAAATCCAGTAAAATCGCACATGCCATCAGATACTCTTTGATTCAGCAATTAAATTTTTAAGACTCTACCCCACAGATAATATGCTCTGTGAGTCTGATTACTAAAATGTGTAACCAGTTATCATGCAGCTGGGAAGGTAAGAGCAAAAGAGTAGAAAAAATCTAAATGTCCATCAAGGGGGGCTAAGACTATGAGATAGCCATACAATGATATACCAATTTATAAAAAGGAATTAGGAGGTTCTCACATACTTTTATGGTATAATCCTCAAAATTTAAGTCAGAAAACAACTTGAAGAGAGTAGTGTACTGACTACGAGGTATTTGTTTATGTCTGCACTACTTGCGCATGTTTCAACTGCTCTGGAAGGGTACATGAGAAGGCTGAGGATCTGGTATCTCTGTGGAAGGGAATTGATTGGCTGGGGAACTGAACAGGCAAAACAATTTCACTTTAAATCCTTCTACACTTTTTGAATTTTTAGGAATATGAAAGGCTTAAAACTATAAATTCAAAAATAACTTAAAAATTGAATGCATGAGAATTACTTATTTGCCACGTAACTTTCAAACCTTATACTATTAAATAACTTAAATGGCATTTCAAATAAGAGTTATGTATCTCATGAATTAAAGGATATTTAAATACCATTATTGATGATGGACTTCTCAATTTCTGTAAGTTCCTTTTTGAAGCTAATAAAATATTTGTACAGGGCCCACATGAAAGCCTGGTAGGTTCTAAAGGGAGCTTCAGATGACTTTTTAGGAATGGAACCACTTCCAGGTAATGGGCTTTCGGAGCTGTGTCCCATGACTTCATCAATGAATTCCTGGAGTCGAAATACAACCTGGCCATATGCTGCAATTTGTTCCAGCACAGATCGTAAACAGCTCTATCATAGAAACAAACCCCAATTATATAAAGTCAGACTTCCATAAACATTCAAATTCATTGCCCCCTAATTGTAAAATATTGTTTTTGTGACTGCTTTAAACACCATGTTTAGCAGAAAACAAAGCAGTACAATGATGAACATCTAGTTTTATATTTAAGAGAAACAATGAGCATAAATTTCTATGCAATACAGAATTGTGGCTTATACTTTTTAGCCACCATCCCTTTGCCTCAGACTCCTGAGCTGCTAGAATTCCAGGCATGTGCCACTGTGCCTGTACTTATACTTTTTAAAAATACATATAAACTATAAGTAAAACAACTGCAGTTTGTCGCATTCCCAATACAGAATAAAAGGGGAAAAAATAAACACAATGCAAATCGAAATAAAATGTCAGAAACAATATTAAAGAATGGCCTATGTACTGTAAAGATACACAACTTAATTTTGCTTTATGAATCTTAAATATATTTAACAGTTAATTCCAACACTGTGAAATGTTCTGAAGTTATACTGCCACCGTGTATATAAATCCCATTATTTAGCTTAATTTTTTAAAATATTTTTTTTAGTTGTAGATGGACAATACCTTTGTTTATATATTTTTATGTGGTACTGAGGGTCAAACTCAGTGCCTCACATGTATGAGGCAAGTTCTCTACTGTTGAGCTACAACACCAGCTTCTAGCTGAATTCTTAAATTAAAATAAATACAAATAACTTACGTGTGTCAAATGAGTTACTATAATATTGTTTCTCACAGTTACCTTCCCATCTATCAACTGAAATATAAAGAGTTTTTTTACCCCTGAAAGTAACCTGAAATGAAATAAAAGACATATGTTAAGTCTAGAAAAATATCTATTATAGAAATTTTTAATTAAAGATTCAGAACTAGGGGACAAAAAAGGTCAGATGATAAGAAAATGAAAAACATCAATCTTTGATTACCTTAAGACTCAAAATATCTCAACATCATCTTAGGGAGAAGTCTGAAACAGTGTTATCAAAGCACCTTTCCCACATATTTGATGACCCAGAGACCATCCCAGGCCTGAAACTGTCAGTCTCACACTTTTCGGCAGGAGCACCAAGATTGGGCACTCAGCCATAACAGCACTACAAGCCTTGTTAGATTCCCGGCCACGGGATTTGGTACAGGCAATTCTCATCAATGCACTGCCCAGTAAAAGGAGTCAACAACAAACTTTGCTTTGAGCTCAGATAGTTAAAAAAAAAAAATGATGTCCTAATTCAATAAAATCATATACTAAACTACTTAAAATGGAAAAGAAGCAAATGTCAACATCTCCAATTTCCAGAGTCAAATCCAAAGTCTGAACTTCATCTCTAACGGCCAGTTTCTAGTTTGCATGTGGAAAACTTATGAGCACTTTCCTTTACAAAAAAAGTTTTGCTTCTCACTAATAAATTAAGAAATTATTACCAAATAGTTAAGAAATCTTACCATAGAGTTTCCCGAATAACCTGTGTCTCAGTAACAGAAACTCTATCATCTGGAACATACAATGGATCACTACTGTACAAGTGTTGATCCCTAGTAGAGAGCAAATATAAATGTCAACTGTTAAGTTTCTAACTTGGTAAAGTTACTTACCTCAATGAACACAAGCAAGTTTGTGCTACCTCAGCTAGTAATCAATCAGCAAATAAAATGATAAATGCCCTCCATATTCATTTTACACACTGAAATACTCTCAGAGAAGCATTTTCAGGGTGTTTCCAACTATTATGTTTATTGCTGATTTAGGCAAATGTTTACGACTATGCAATGTGTCTTCTGTAAAAAAGTAAATGTACTTTTGTTTTAAATCGTTATTTAAAAATTGTTCAATTAGAATTGTCTTAAAACAACAACTAACAAGCTTAGATTTCAGGTAAGTAGTTGATTTAAATCACAAATCAAAGCCAAATGTCTAAACATCAAATTTTATTCTTTCATTACATTAAATGAAAAGTTTAACTTCTTACCATACAGCAGCTAAATTGGAGTGTAAATGCAAACTATGTGGAATTCGTGAGGGTCTGGCTGTCCAGTACTGATGGACCACATGCTGTTCTAACCAGCTTCGGCCATCTGGCTCATCTGTTGGAAAGAAATGTAATAAGTATAGGTTATAAAAGTTAACATAATAATACTTGGTCGTGATATTTGGACTTACAACTCCATTACAGAACACACCTGAAAATGGCTCTTTACCATGACATATTTAAAACCACATACACAGAACATATAATATTTAATTAAATCCCATTGGCTAGAAAGTAAAAAACATTTGCTCAATTTTAAAATGACTCCATGAATAAAATGATAAATGATAAAATCAAATAGTCCAATAACCATTAAAGAAATTGAAATGGTAACAGAAAACTTTTCCAAACATCCCCAAAGCCTTAAGACTTGTACTAAATTCCAAAGAATCTCTATTTTACACAAGTTGTTCCAGAAAAGAGAATAAGGGAAAGTTATGAGGCTAATATAAGTATGATGGTAAACCAGGTAAAAATATGATAAATAATTCATGAAAGACAAAAGATAGAAGCACTAAGCAACTCAGTGAGACCCTGTCTCTAAATAAAATGCAAAAAAGGGCTGGGGATGTGGCTCACTGGAGTGTCTCTGAGTTCAATCCCCAGTACGGGGGGAAAAAAAAAACATTGAAAAATACCTAAAAAACCTAATAAGGTATTAAAAAAAAAACCCAATCAAAGAAGTTTAGCTTAGGAATTCAAAGATGATTCAATATCCGACAATTTATTAACATAGTAATAGGGTAAAAAAGAAAAATTATAAAATTGCCTCAGGAAAAGAACAGCATATGATAAAATTCAATATTTATTTGTGATTAAAGACTTATTTAAAAAAAGAAATATAAGATAAATTGCTGTAATCTGATAAAGGCCACATACTCAAGCTGATACCAGAAAACCATCACCATCATGAAGGAGTTTCATGTTAACAGATGACTGACTAAAAGATACCTGCAATGTCTAAAACCTGGGAATTAATATCAATATCTGCCAAGATCTCTGGTGGCTGGGGAGAGCATAAAGGATACGATGTCCAAAAGAAAAGCAAGTAAATGATATCAAAGGGCAAGCAATTCATAGAAGGGCAAGTCCCAGACACCAAAAAATAACAAGAGCTGTCCCTAAATCACTAGTAGTCAGACTCATGCAGATGAAAACAATTCCCAAGTCCCAAGTATGGATCTTATCAAGTATTGATAAGATTATAAGAGAAGAAACTTGTATCCCAGCCAAATTCTCACAAAGGTCAAGGACAGGCAGAGAACTTGGGATTGCAGAGGAACTCAGGGCCTATCATCAAGGGAACAAGTGACAGAAATACGGTAGCTGCAGACTGGAATACTACGCAGCAGGCAGAAACAAACATGGACAGGTTTTAAAACAAAGTTGAATAAAAAGATCAACAGAAGAAAATTTACACATAATCTAATACCTGTTATGTAATTTTTAAAAAATATATTACTTTTTAGTTGTAGTTGGACACAATACCTTTATTTTATTTACTTATTTTTTATGTGGTGCTGAGGATCGAACCCAGGGGCTCACACATGTTAGGCGAGCAGCTAGGCAAGCACTCCACCCCAGCAGCCCTAGTTATGTAATTTAAATGTATTACACACACACACACACACACACACACACTAGTACATGTGTTTCACAAGAACTCATTAATAAGAAGACAGATAGCAAATACATTAGAATAGTATCTATAACTGGGTTGGCAGAGAAAGGGAAATAAGAGAATCAGAAACAAAACAAAACAAAACAGAAGAAAAGGAAATAAAGTAAAAAGCCCTAAAATAGACTAGAGATGATAATGTGATGATAATGTGCTCTGAACTAAGTGACTCTCTTCTCTGGAGGTCCAACTCAAAAGTCAAAAGTCAAAAAAAAAAAGGAGGTGTAAGCAGAAAATCAAGAGACCTGGAGTCAGCTTTAAATACTCTGTGCCTATCTGGCAAGATCCAAGTGCAGAGGACAGGGTCTGGCTGTTGGTATCGGACTCACAGTTTGCAGCTATGGGAAAACCATTCTTTGTTTCCTCATCTCCAAAAAGAAACAAAGAAATAGATGATCTAATCTCTAAAGTTGCTTCTGGCTCTTTCTAGACTCTATCAGTTCAGAGTTCCTCACAAAAAGACTGAAAAAGTTGGCATTTAAAAAGTAAATAGTACAGCTCTACTTATTTAAACACTAATATCAGCAAATTCAAAAATAAATAAATAAATAGGAACATTTAGAACTAATAAAGTTATCAGAACTGTTTAAAAAAATGCAGGGCTGGGGCTATAGCTCAGTGGTAGAGCGCTTGCCTTGCACATGTGAGGCACTGCATTCTAAAAAAAGCCTGCATTCTAAATCCCTTTTCAATATTAATTCTATGGTGCTACCAGTATTACTGCTTTTTATTTTTTAAGTGGTGCTGAGGAGCAAAACAAGACATTGCTATAGTGCTACATTTTAGGCACTGTATAAACAAGTCTACTAATGGTTTAAGATTTATTTTTTAAGTAGGGGCAGACCTTACCAATATCCCAGAAAATACCAGCAGCCAATGAATGACATACAATACCTTTCCAACTGACTCGGGGCCCCAGATTTCTATTTTGATCTAGTTCTTCTAATGGGGTCCTGTCCACCTGGATCCCAGAGTCCTCCCTGCTTAAGGGCTGTTGAGCATCCTCTTCTTCACTGTCGTCAGACCAATTCTGATTTAAAAAGGAAATACACATTTCAAAGAGAGTACAACAGTTAGAGCTATTTACTTTAAAAATTAAGAGGATTTCACAAGAAAAACAAAAATTGGAAGGATGTCACAAGAAAAAAACTGAGCAACACGGACAGAAAAGCAAAAAACCAAATGAAACTTTTCCCTAAATTTTGTAAGTGCTGCGGATTAAGTGGCACACACCTATAAACCCAGCAGCTTAGGAGGCTGAGGCAGGAGAATTGCGAGTTCAAGGCGAGACTCAGCACCTTAGCGAGGTCCTAAGCAACTCAGTGAGACCCAGTGTCTAAATAAAATATAAAAAAAGGCTGAAGACATGGCTCAGTGCCTGGGTTCAATCCCTGATACAAAACAAACAAACAAACAAACAAACCAAAAAAAAAAACTTTAAGTGCCTATTTTAAGAACAGAATGATTTTGGATGGCAAAAAATCCAAGATCACTGCTGTTCAAGGGATAGTTGAGTTTACCCCACTCAGCTTCCCAGTACAGAATCTTAACTAGTCTTCCATAATAAACTTCTACCCAGTGCAGAGTGTTCCTGTTTCAGCTAGGATGCTTCAGGGCAGAACGATCCACCAAAATCATCTATATCACCTAGGCATGTATTTACATTTTCAATAGCAAAACCAATGCCACTTACTGGTGTGTCCACATTTGGACCAAGGTCAATTTCTTCACCTTCCATCAAGTATTTTCCCCAGTCAAAATCATCTTTCTTTTCTGAAATACAACAGAAGAATCTCTTCAGCTTTATCATAAATATCTGGGAAAAAACCATAAAACTGCAGGAAAAAAGTCTAAACAAACCTCAAAATAAAACACACTCAGGAAACAAAACTTCAAAACTTTGAAACAAACTAATGCTCTAATACATTTTACATTTTAATTAACTCATTCTCAAAAGTGAATTTCTCTTTATGGAACAAAGGTAGTTTAACGTACAAAGTCAGAACTTGTATTTTAAGTGAAAATTTGCAATGGCATCCAAAGCAACAGAAATAGTTTCAGATTTTTACGACTTTTAATAAAATCTCAATGTCTAAGTAATTAAGCAATAAAATCAGTTTCTCTTTTATTTCTTATGTTAAACTATCTGGTAACATACCCACTTCTTTCTCTCTTGGTGTTTCCACATAATTGCTGTTTGAAGGAGAATCAGACAGACACAGAAGGAGTGACAGTATGGAATAATGTGCATCTGTCTTTAAAACAAAAAATGCAGAACATGAATCAATGAGGTTGGTAAGTGCTTTCTAAACTAGATTGAGTAATGAAAGATAACCCCATGATAGCTATGTCCCCAATTTTTTTCTGGTCTTAGAAAACAAGTTATACCTAAATAAATCCTAACCTCTATACATCTTTCATAACTCAAATGATTACACATAAGGAACTTCAAAGCCATCTAAGGTTCTATATAGCTAACAAGTATAAAACACCTGAATTGATGATAGTCTTTACTCCTAGAACAACCGTAGTGTCTTTAGAGTGTGGTCAAAAATGGATTTTACTCTTGTGGCAATATGCATCATGAAGCTTAAAACATATCCAGTAGTTTTAACATATATGTGATATATTTTATTTAACCAGTGTCCTATTAATAACATTCAGATTTTTTCCCAATCTTTTGCTATCCCTAACTTAGGTTGCTTCATAATTATGAGTTTATCTATATCACAAATTCCTAAAAAATGAAACATTTAGCCAAAGAATATTTGCATTTGGAATTTTAAGGAATGCCAAAATAATCCCCATGAAAATTATTCATATTTGCATTTGGTATAAATAGTGCATGTATAATTGCAAAGAATATAAAATTAAAGATTTCCCATGCCAATTATTAATCAGATAAGTGAAAAATATTACCTCAGTGTTGCTTTAGTTTGCATTTGTTTTATAAACTTAAAAGTCATTTCATTTTGCTTTACTGGAAACCAATTTATGCTGTGCCTAAGAATTTTCAAGTCTCAATACTTTTTACTTATAATTTACAATGATTCTCATACATCATTCTATTTACTTTATGAAAAGTACTGTCTTTGTATGCTGGCCTTTTTGTGAAGAGCTAAACATGAAAAAGCAAATTTTTTCTTTGTTCAAGTTTTTATCTGATTGTCAGTCTTTCCTTATTTACAAGACTGATTTCTAGATTGAGCTATTAGCTGTGCAGAAAATAGTGAACTCAGCAGGCCTGAGTTATTGAAGCCTTGTACATTCCCTAAAAGGTCTTATTTCATGAATGGCCCTTGCCTGGTTTCTGTTGACCAAGCTCTTAAAATGTTAGAACTAATTAGAGTGTTGTAAATGTCAGGTATTGAACCATGCTATACCAATTTTCTAGATAGTTCATGCAAATAATGTGATTTATGAGGAACATCTGCTTTCTTTGGGGAATGTGGAACTTCGACAATTTCAGTCACACAGGCATTACATGCTCAGATGAGTCCCCATCCCTCCTGGAAATCCCTAGAATCTGGGCTAGGTAGCCAACACTGGGCACTTGACATGGCATGTAAGGAGAAAATGTGCAATCATCTGAACCAGACTCAGACATGGTATTATCAGATCAGAAATTTAAAATAACTATAATTAATATGCTAAGGACTCTGATGGGAAAAGTGAATTATAAAGAAAGATTTGAATAGTGATCACTAAAGTCTGGGAAAGGTGTGGGGAGATGCAAGGGTAGAAGAAGAAAGGTTGGATATGATCAATGAATGCTGTATGCATGTATGGAAATATCACACTGAATCCCATTAATACGTATGATTAGGTACATGCTAGTTTTCAAAGAAGAACTGATAGGTAATACAAGCAGGGAGATGAAAACTCGGTAAAAGAATCAAAATGAAGAGCTACACATAAAAAACAAGGCAAAAGGGGCTGGGGTTGTGGCTCAGTGGTAGAGCACTTGACTACCATGTGCAAGGGCCTGGGTTTGACCCTCAGCACCACATAAAAATAAATAAATACAATAAAGGTATTATGTGCAACTAAAAAATAAAACTTAAAAAAAAGGCAAGAGAAATGATGAATGCCTTTTATGGGCTCATCAGTAGACTGGCACAAGCAAAGAAAGTGAGCTCAATCATATGTCAACAGAAATTTGCAAAATTTAAAAGTAAAGAGAAAAATGAATGAAGAAAACAGAACAGAATATACAAGAACTGTGGGACACTACAAAAGACATAATATATCTGTAATGGGAACATCAAGAAAAGAAAGATATGGTACAGAACAGAGGACACAGAAACCAATCCACAAAACTACAACTATCTTATATTTGAAAAAGGGGCTAAAAGCATGCAATGGAGGAAGGATAGCATCTTCAACAAATGGTGCTGGGAAAACTGGAAATCCATATGCAACAAAATGAAACTGAATCCCTTTCTCTCGCCATGCACAAAAGTGAATTCAAAATGGATCAAGGAGCTTGATATCAAATCAGAGACACGCCGTCTGATAGAAGAAAAAGTTGGCTACGATCTACATTCGGTGGGGTCAGGCTCCAAATTCCTCAATAGGACACCCATAGCACAAAAGTTAATAACTAGAATCAACAAATGGGACTTACTCAAACTAAAAAGTTTTTTTCTCAGCAAAAGAAACAATAAGAGAGGTAAATAGGGAGCCTACACCCTGGGAATAAATCTTTACTCCTCACACTTCAGATAGAGCCCTAATATCCAGAGTATACAAAGAACTCAAAAAATTAGACAATAAGAGAACAAACAACCCAATCAACAAATGGGCCAAGGACCTGAACAGACACTTCTCAGAGGAGGACATACAGTCAATCAACAAGTACATGAAAAAATGCTCACCATCTCTAGCTGTCAGAGAAATGCAAATCAAAACCACCCTAAGATACTATCTCACTCCAGTAAGATTGGCAGCCATTATGAAGTCAAACAACAACAAGTGCTGGCGAGGATGTGGGGAAAAGGGTACACTTGTACATTGCTGGTGGGACTGCAGATTGGTGCAGCCAATTTGGAAAGCAGTATGGAGATTTCTTGGAAAGCTGGGAATGGAGCCACCATTTGACCCAGCTATTCCCCTTCTCGGTCTATTCCCTAAAGACCTAAAAAGAGCATGATACAGGGACACTGCTACATCGATATTCATAGCAGCACAATTCACAATAGCAAGACTGTGGAACCAACCTAGATGCCCTTCAATAGATGAATGGATAAAAAAAATGTGGCATTTATACACAATGGAGTATTACTCTGCATTAAAAAATGACAAAATCATAGAATTTGCAGGGAAATGGATGGCATTAGAGCAGATTATGCTAAGTGAAGCTAGCCAATCCCTAAAAAACAAATGCCAAATGTCTTCTTTGATATAAGGAGAGTAACTAAGATCAGAGTAGGGACGAAGAGCAGGAGAAGAAGATTAACATTTAACAGGGATGAGAGGTGGGAGGGAAAGGGAGAGAGAAGGGAAATTGCATGGAAATGGAAGGAGACCCTCAGGGTTATACAGTGGAGGGGGTAGAGAGAGAGGAGGGGAGGGGAGGGGAGAGGTGGGGAGGGGGGAGGGTGGAGGATGGGAAAGGCAGCGGAGCACAACAGACACTAGTATGGCAATATGTAAATCAATGGATGTGTAACTGATGTGATTCTGCAATCTGTGTATGGGGTGAAGGTGGGAGTTCATAACCCACTTGAATCAAAGTGTGGAATATGATATGTCAAGAAATTTGTAATGTTTTGAACAACCAACAATAAAAAATTAAAAAAAAAAAAAGAAAAGAAAGATAATAAATATTTGGAGAATGATAGTTTTCCCAAATTAAAGACAAATACCAAACCACAGAAGTTCAGAAAACACCAAGAAAGATAGATACAAAATATCTACAACTAGGCATATAATATACAAATTGTAGAAAGTCTAAGAGAGAAGGTGCTCCTAAGAGGAACAAGAATAGGCATTACATTAGAATTTTCTTCAGAAACCGAAGAAGTAAGAAAGAAGTGGAGTGAAATACTCCAAGTGTTAAAAAAAAAAAAAAATTCCCTAGAACCCAGAATTCTGTATCCAGCAAAATTATCCTTCAATAGTGAAGCAGAAATAAAGACTTTCTTAAATAAAAAATTGAATGTATTTGTGCTAGTAGACATACCTGGCAAGAAATGTTAAAAGAAATCTTTCATAGAGAAGGAAACGATACAGGTTGGAAACTTGAATTTATATAAAGAATTGAAGAGCATTAGAAAAGGAAAAAAAAATGAAGGTAAAATAAAATCTTATATTTTGCATATTCTTAGTTGATCTAACAATAAACAGGTGTAATCCCAGAGGCTTGGGAGGCTGAGATAGGAGAATCACAAGTTCAAAGCCAGCCTCAGCAAAAGTGAGGCTCTAAGCAACTCAGTGAGTCCCTGTCTCTAAATAAAATACAAAATAGGGCTGGGGATGTGGTTCAGTGGTTGAGTGCCCCTGAATTCAATCCCTGGTACAAAACAAAACAAACGAAGAAACATTATTATTATTATCACTTTTGGTACTGGGGGATGAATCTAGGGTACTTTACCACCGAGTTACATCTCTAGTTCTTCATATTTTGAGACAGGATCTTGCTAATTTGTCCAGGCTGGCCTTGAACTTGCAATCCTCCTACCTCAGGCTCCCCAATTCCTGGGATGACCAGGAGTGCATTACTGCATCTCGCAGTTTGTTAGAAATTATAATGGCAAAAATTATTCAAAACAAAAAAATGATTTTTGCTTCTCAGTGAAATGAATGATGGTTATATTATAAGGGATGGGAGGAAGAAACTATGATTATTCTGTACAAGGCACCTACACTACCTGTGAAAGTAATATAATTATTTGAAAATAGATATAAACTAGAGATGACTATCAGAATGATAGCTGGAAAAAGAAGAAAGATCTGCCAAAGGAAACTAAATAATAAAAATGAGAGCAGAGTCAGGTGCAATGGTGCACACCTATAATGCCAGGAAGTTGAGACAGGAGGATCACAAGTTTAAGACCAATGTCAGCAACTTAGGTCCTAAGCAACTTACTGAGACCCAGTCCCGAAATAAAAAATAAAATGAGCTGGGGATGTGGCTCAGTAGTAAAGTTCCCCTGGGTTAAATCCCCAGTACCCCTTCCCAAAATAAAAAAATAAACAAATAAATGAATATATACATACACATATATATATATATATGTATATATTCATATATACGTATATATTATATGTTTGTATGTGTGCATAAATATAAACACACACAAACATGAATGATGAGAGAGAGAGAAAGAGCAGATATCAATGAAATTGAAAACAGGATATCAATTTTAAAAGTCAACAAACCAAAAGCTGGTTCTTTGAAAAGATTAATAATATTGATAAATGTCTAGCTATGCTACCACAAGAAGAAATAGAGTACTAAAATCAGAAATGAAAGAGAGGCCATCACTCCTGATTCTACGGACATTACAAAGGATAATAAAGGAGTATTATGAATACTCAATGCCTACAAATTTGATAATTTAGATAAAATGGATCAATTCCTTGAAAGATGCAATTTACCAAAATTCACACAATGATTAATAAATCTTAGAAGATATTCGTAGCTATTAAAGAAATTAAATCAACAATTTGAGAACCCTCTAAAACAATGCACCAAGCCACATGGTTTCACTGATGAATTCTACCAAACATTGAAAGAGGACTAAAACCATATCTCTATAATCGAAAAGTAGAAGCAAAGGGAATCCTTCTTAGCTGAATTTACGAGACCAGTCTGCTGGGACTAAAAAAAAAAAACAGCTAAAAAAGGGATTTCCCAAGACTGCTATCATTAAAAGCCATAAACTGGATGGTTTAAAGCAAAAAGCACTTATTTTCTAACAGTTGTGGAGGTTGAAGTCTGAGAACAAGGAGTTGGTAGGGCCATGCTCCCTCTGAAGTCTGCAATGAAGGATTTTGCTTGCTTCTCCCTAGCTTCTGGTAGTTCTGGTGGTTGCTAACATTCCCTGGCGCTTGCAGAAGCACCATTCCAACCTCTGCTTCCACTGTCAGATAACGTTCTATGTGTGACTGTGTCCAAGTTTCCCTGTTTTCATAAGAATACTAGTTATGAGGTTAAGGCCTACTCTAATCCAGGATAACTCCATTCCAACTTGTTACATCATCATAGACCCTATAATAAGACCACATTCATAGGTACTAGGTGATAGAACTTTTACATATCTTTTTGGAGGACACAATTCAACCCATAACAGATGGCAGTACTTTCTAAATTAATCTAGAGATTCAACACAATCCCTACAAAAATTCTAGCAGGCTTTTTGTAGAAATTTAGAATATTTTAAAATGTACATGGAAATTCAAGAGGTCCATTAGAGATAAAACAATTTAAAAAAAGAACAAAGCTGGAGGATGTTTGTTTATTTTGGTATTGGGGATTAAATCCAGGGGCACTTTACCACTGAGCTACAGCCCTAGTCCTTTTTATTTTTCTATTTTGAGACAGGATCTCACCAAATTGCTGAGGGCATTGCTAAATTGCTGAGTTTGGTCTTGAACTTGGCAATCCTCCTGCCTCAGCCTCCTAAGTTGCTGGGTTACAGGCATGTTCCAGAGTTCAGCAGCGGGTGCTAAGTCTAAACATTTATGTTCCCCTAGAAATTCGTGTTGAAATCCTAACCTCCACAGTGATGGGATTAGGAACTGGGGCCTTTGAAAGCAGAGCCCTACTGAATGATATAGTGTCCTAATAAGGAAGGCTCTGGGAATCCTTCAGCTCTTCGGTCAGGTGAGAGCACAGAGAGAAGATGACTAACTGTAAACTGGGAAGCAGCCTCACCACATACCAAATCTGCCACGGCCTTGACTTATATTTCTACCCTTCAGAACCACGAGAAATCAATTTCTATAGTTTATAAAAGCCACCTAGTCTATGGTATTTTGGTATAGCAGCCTAAACAAATTAAGACAGAGGACTTACATTACCCAAGTGAAAAACTTACTATGAAGTAATAAAGATAGGTATACAGAACAATGAAACAATTCAGAATCCAGCAATACATCTTTACTTCTGTGTGTGTGTATGTGTGTGTGTGTGTATGTTCCTGGGGACAGAAATTTGGGCATGCTAGGCAAGTGGCCTACCACTGAGCTACATCTCCAATCCCTATCCTTATATTTTAAAAAAATTTTTATTTTGTTTTTGACAAAAGTGCCAAATCAATTTGATAGATGATAACCTTTTCACAAATGGTACTGGGAGAATTGTATAATCATATGTAAAAAAGAAAAGAAAAAGTTAATTTAGACCCTTTTCTCACAACATATACAACAAATTAACTCAAAACGGATCACAGACCTAAATGCAAGTGCTAAAAACATAAAACTTCAAAGTTGATGGCTTTGGGTTAGGCTAAGAGTTCTTAGATAAAATACCAAAAGCATAAGCTATAAAAGAAATTAACAAAATGTACTCCATTAAAATTTATAAACTTTTTACTTAAAAAAAAAAAAAGTGAAAAGACAAGTTAGAAACTAGAGGAAAATATTTATAAATAATTTTTCTGATAAAGAACTTGCATGAAAAATATGTAAGCAACTAGCAACTCTGATAAGACAATAAGACAAAATAATCCATTTAAAATTGGGCAAAAGACTTGAATGGACACCACAGGAAACATACATTTGGCTAAAAAGCTCAAAAGTTCTTGAAAAGATTTTCAACATCATTAGGTATTAGGGAAAGGTAAATCAAACCACTTGAGATAGTACTACATACTCCTAGGGAGTAATATATTGTCTCTCAAAATGAGAGACAATAACAAGTGTAGGAAGGATGTGGAGAAATTGGAACCCTTATACATTTCTAGTAGAAATGTAAAATGACAAGATAACTTTGAGAAACAATTTAGCAGTTTCTTAAAAGGTTAAACCTAAGCTTACCATATAAACCAGCAATTCAAACAAAAAGGAATGAAGTCATATGTCCCACACAAAGTACCCCTGGGTTCAATCACCAATACCAAAAATAAAAAGTATTGGGGATGTGGTTTAATGGCAGAGAAGATCTGGGTTCAATTCCCAGGACTTAAGAAAAAAAAAAAAAAGTTAACCGGGTCTTACTGTAACATTTTTTACTTTATAAACCTCTTAATTTTTTCTAATGGACTGTTTTGTAGTGACACTTAGCTTAAAACACAAATATAGTTCACTACCTTACAAAAGTTTTTTCTTTCTTTATATCCTAAGTTTTTCTTTTTTTTTTTCTGTTTCTATTTTGAGAGGGTCTTAGCCTCCCAAGTCACTGGAATTATAGGTGTGTACCCCAATGCCTTCAAGGTCAACTTATTATTTTTTGAGTGGGGGGTACCAGGGATTAAACTTAGGGGCACTTGACCATTGAAGCACATCCCCAGCCCTATTTTGTATTTTATTTAGGGACAGGGTCTCATTGAGTTGCTTAGCACCTTTCCGTTGCTAAGGCTGGCTTTCAACTAGCCATCCTCCTACCTCAGCCTCCCTAACCGCTGGGATTATAGACGAGAGCCACGTGCCTGGCTGGGTCAACTTATTATTGAGGAAACTTTTTTCTATAAATGTAATGTAGCCTAAATGTACTGAGTGTATAAAGTGTACAGTAGTGCACAATCATGTCCTAGGCCCTCATTTCACTCACCACGCACTCAACTTATACACTCAGAGCAATTTTCAGTCCTATAAGCGCCATACATGGCAAGTGTCCTATAGAAGTGTGCCATTTTAAAATTTTTATATATATTTCTTCTGGACCTTTTCTTTGTTTAGATAAGTTTAGATACATAAAAACCATCATGACAAGTTACCTACCGTACACACACTGACATGCTGTACAGGTTTATAGCCAACAAACTATAAACCATATCGCCTATGTGAGCAGTAAGACCGTACCACCTAGGTTACTTTATTCTGCAACACTCACACAATGACAAAACTACATAAAGATGCATTTCTCAAAATGCATCCCTGTCACTAAGGGACACGTGACTGTATTTTAATTTAAATTAAACTGAGATTGAAACATTTGCTGTGTTGGAATGGGGATATTAATAATACACATTGAAAATGGTCTTCCATGGGATAAACACTGCTTAGGACATTGTACGTGCTACAAAAAAGCTTGCCATTATATTCATATTATAGTGTAATGACACCTAAATTATTCCATTCTACAGTGTTATGGTTTGTTTCTTAATTGTCCCCTAAAGTCATGTGTTGAAGGCTTGGTCATCTGCCTATGGGGTTTATGGAAGGTGGTGGAACTTTTAGGAGGTGGGCCCAAGTAGAAGGTAGTTTGGTTATTAGGGGCATGCACTTGAAAGGGATACTGGGGCCCTAGGCTCTTCCTCTCTTTCTCTCTGATTCCTGGCCACAAGGTGAGTAGCCTCCTCTATCAGGTGCAATTTGCCTATCACATACTGCCTTGCTACATGCCCAAAGGCAATAGAGCCAACTGATCATGGACAGAAACCTCTGAAACTGTGAGCCAAAATAAACCTTTCCTCCTTTAAACTGAATTTCTCAGTTTTTCTGAGAAAATTTCCACAGCAATAGAAAGCTGACTAACACATAAAGTCTACTTAGGAAGTAAAATTAGTCAAGGTATCTAAAAAAGATCTACCTCCTCTTCCCAAGTGGTCCTTAGACTAAAGTGCATAGAAATGCGTTTCTAGTCCTTAGGGCATGGATTCAAAACACTTCCACTCCCTCTTTCTTCCTGAAATACCTTTAGAACCATTTCCTTAAACTGATAGAAAATTTTTAAAAAATTATATAAAAAAATTATCTAAAAATTATCTAAAGCTCTCTCTCTCTCTCTCTCTCTTTTTTTTTTTTTTTTGTGGTGCTAAGGATCAAACCAGGGCTTCAAGTGTACCAGGGAAGCCCTCTACCACTGACATCTCAGTCTTAAATCTCTCTTCTGTATGATACCAATTTCTACAGTGTTAACAAATAAGAAAGCCTATCAATAATAGAAAATTCATCAGAGGTTATTGTGAAGATTAAATGAGTGAATATGTGAGCAGTAAAAAGGTTAACTGAGTAGGTATAGGTTGCTTAACCCCTTAATATCCCGCATCCCCGATGACCCTAGATGGGCTCCTGGCAGATACCTATTTTTTTTTTTTTTAATATTTTTAGTTGTTGATGGACCTTTATTTTATTTATTTGTATGTTGTGCTAAGAATCGAACCCAGTGCCTCACGTATGCTAGGCAAGCGCGTTACCAATGAGCCACAACCCCAGCCCCCCCAATTAAACCCTCAGAGGACTCTGCTAAGAAGAGTGTGTCTGCCAAAAGTTTGGACCATGCTCTATCAGTGTGACCACAGTTAATGCTAACAATGTGAATTAATGTAAATGTCTGTTTCATGTGCCAGAGGTCCTCAGTTTGACTTCTGGGGGGCTGGAGTCTGAGTAGTTAAGGGCAGCCATATGGGCACTGCATGCTTCCAAGACCGACCTCAATAAAAATCCTAGACACCAAACCTCAGGTGAATGCCCTGGTTGGCAACAAATTACACATGTTGTCATGCACTGTTACTAGAAGAATTAAGTGCATCCCTGTGTGACTACTGGGAAGGGACACCTGAGGCTTGTGCTGGTTTCTGCTCTATGTACCTTGTCCCTTTGCTGAGTTTATCCTGAATCCTGTCACTGCAATAAGCCATTAAAAACAGTGAGGATATCAGCTTTTGAGTTCTGTGAATACTTCTAGCAAATCATTGTTCTTTTGAGGCCCAATGACACACTATCAAAGTGTATCTGGCATCTACTAAATAAGAATATGCAGTTGTTACCAAATGCCGAGAAGCCATTTGGAAGTTTTAAGATATCCAGAAAGTGCTATGATTTGTACCAATCGTGGATCTTGATAGCCACGGTACGTTGAAGGCAAGAAGATGAATAAATAAGAAGACGCTTTTTCTTTTCATAACAAACCTGAAGCAAACTTATTTGATGGCAACATTTAAGTCAACTTCCAGGAGATCACGTTCTAGCTAGTGGATAATACTAAAATAGAATGAATGATTAAATATTAACAAAAATAAGCTGACAATAATCAGATTGAAAAAATGTGAAATATACAATGGAGATCTCATAATTGGAAGCATACCTTTATTTCTTTTATGCTGGGAAGTGATGAATTTAGAAATTCCTCAGTTAATTTCTTCCAACTAGCAGCTTTGCTGAGATCAGAATGAATAATAAATTTTTCATAAATTCTAAAATATATAAAAAAATATAAAAATATATTAAAAAATTCACTAAAGGTTATAAAGACATTAACAAGAAGATTAATAAGAAATTCACATATTTCTGAATATATATATCTATATATACACATACATATAGAACCAACTTACCCTTCTATTGTCTTTTCTATTTTGTGGCTGTTGACATCCAAGAAACGATGAAATCTAATAAAGATAAAACGTGATTTTTTTTTATGCCAATTTTGTCATACAGCTAAGAAGAGTCACCTCATAGCTCTCCATATCCCCTTGTATGCTATATTTTGCTATACATTTCCAGCGTGCACCTCTATCACCACTGCTCCACCATCAGGCAGGCAAACAATCACCATGTCTGAGAGAATACTCAGGCATTCTTTCCTCAGGACACAGGTGCACTCCGAGCCACCCAACCCCGTCTTCTGGTTCCTTTGTCTTCACAAAAGACCCTGTGTCTAAGTGTCTAAGTCCAGTAAAGTATATTCTTTATCAGGTATTTCCCCCCCCCCCCCCAAAATTTTTTTCTGGTACCAGGGATCGAACCCAGGGGCACTTAACAACTGAACCACATCTCCAGCCCCTTTTAAATGCTTTTTTTTTTTTTTTTTAAATGGAGACAGGGTCTCAGTAAGTTGCTAAGGGCCTTGCTAAATTGCTGAGGCTGGCCTTGAACTTGCCTCAGCCTCCTGAGCTGTAGGGATTACAGGTGTGCACCGCCACACCCAGCTTGTTCCTGATCTTTATAATGCCAGAGTGAAACTTAAGGACACCTTCCCTGATTTTTTTTTTTTTTTTTTTTAGAGAGAGAGAGAGAGAGAGAATTTTAATATTCATTTTTTAAGTTTTCAGCGGACACAACATCTTTGTTTGTATGTGGTGCTGAGGATCAAACCCGGGCAGCATGCATGCCAGGCGAGCGTGCTACCGCTTGAGCCACATCCCCAGCCCTGACTGATATTTTTTAATGCACAAAACAAAATGCAAAGAAAACCAAGTGTACTGAAATATAGTTATCAAATTTTAAAAACTCTATGATCTATTAACAGATCTATTTATTGATTAAGTCACTAAATAATAAGATCTAGAAATAAGTCCAAGGTCTATCATTAAAGTAACAACAAACAATATTTAGAAATACCTGCAACAACTGTAATATGATATGAAAATAATGTGATTTCTACTGGTGACAAAGTCATAGATAAACTGATACCACTAAGGTTTGTTGTCTTCGTTCGTAATTGACAAAAAAATTGATGAAAAAAACTTACTTTTCAGTCGCAGGTTAGTGTGATTTTTTTTTTCCCCTCATCTGAATTCACAAATAACTGAATTCTCTTCAGACTCTCAGGTTAAGAATCCCTACTATACATCATAATGTTACTAACTTTTGTCTCTGTCTTTCTTAAGGATAGAGGGTATCCCTCTTTCATTTCTGACTTTTTAAGGGCTCAGAAAATGATCACAATTTTAACAATGTAAACATGATGCATTCATTTTTCTTCTATTAAAGCACCACTGCTTACTTAAGTCTGGTTTTCCATTGTTTAGTAGCAAAGCCAGCAATCTGTACTTAAAAGTAGATTCCACTATTTAATAACACATCTAATTCTATTCCAGAAAATGGCTGGGTGTAACACCACTTTACCTATTATAGTTTAGTTTCTCAACCTATAAAAGAAAATAGTAACTTCTTATGTCTCTCCCAATTCAAAAATGATGATTATTTGTTCACTGACATTTAAAATATTAATGGAAAAATTTCTTGGGAGGCAGCATTTAAGTTTCTGTGCTAGATGAGCTATTTCAAACTTTGCTATTTTTATAAATTACATTTAAGAAATGAGTTTGTTCCATTTATTTATTTATGTTATGTGGTGCTGAGGATCAAACCCAGCGCTCTACTGCTGAGCCACAACCCCAGCCCCAGAAATGAGTTTATTTCATAAATTTGACTTGCTTTATATGAATCTGAAAGCCCCCAATTCTCATAAACCAAGTAGGTAATTTATGTAACATTTTGAAAAACTATTCACTATTCAAGAAGATTTTTGTGAGCTGGAGGTGAATCTCAGTAGTAGAGCTTGAGCTTAGCATGCATGAGGCACTAGTTTCAGTCCCCAGCATATAGAATTGTTCTTACTGAAATTAAATAGATAGAATGTTAACATTGACATTCTTTTAGCAATAATTCCATTATGGTAATGATCATAACAGTACTGTCTAATTTACATTTTCCATAAAGGAAAACAGGAGATGCGACTCCACCTATCTAAAATGTATAAATCTTAAGAACTACTTATAAGAGAACCCATAATTAAAAACTGTAGTAATGACTTAGCACAGGATGTGCCAATAACTGTTCTTGGTTACTTACATTCTATCTGGAGATGGAGATGTGGGAGACAAAGGTAAACAGCTCCAAAATCCACTTACCCATCCATTCAAAACAATTATTTTTGATGTGCAGCGTACTGCGCTAAGCGCGGTGCGGACAGCAGGGAAGAGAACAGAAGCAGACCCACTCGCTTGAAGCGCGACCAATGCTAACGGGGCCCACACTTCATGACCCATTCACCGTTTAAACTGCGTGTCATCCGCGAAAGGGACCCAGGAGACAATTGGGCGCCGCGCAACAGCAGCCGCAGTAAGCAGCAACGCCCGCAAGGGTTCCCCTAGAGGGACGCGCCCACTCCACCCTCCACTGTCCAGCCGCCCAGCCGAACGCACCGCCGCGACCCAGCAGGCGGCCCCGGCGACGGCGGGCAGCCAGGACCCAGGAGCAGGGCTCGCATGCCGCACACCTGAAGTTGGACCAGGCGAAGTTCAGGGCCAGCTGGAAGTTGGGATCTGCCTCGTCATGGAGACCAGACACACGCCGGATGAGCTCTCGCACGTCCCGCTCTTGCTGTTTGTCCAACCGGGTCCAGGCCGGCACCAGCCGGGCCATATCCCAGGCGTTCCGGCCGCGCCAAGTCTCTACGAAGTAGCAGACGTTCTCGCGAGAGTTTGGCTCGCGCGTGGCGCGGCGCCTACGCGAGGTTGATACATTCTCGCGAGAATTCGCGCTCCTTTGGTATTGGTTCTTGGAGCTTTCTTTCTTTTCTTTCTTTCGTTCTAGGCTCGAAGGTTTTTTGTTTGTTTGTTTATTTTTTTTTTTTATTTATGTTGGCGCGTCTTTAAAAGGAGGGCACCCGAATGTGCATGTTCTAGTCGCCCGTGGTAAATTTTAAGTAACCAGATTAATGAGGGTCTCTGCCTATCTTGATTGATGGCTTAAATTCTGGTGTATTTTGACAGCAGTCAAGTTAGTTTTACAGTTCGGTGTATGATTCGCACCTTCATACCTTATTGCCATGACCTAGTTAGTTGTTCATCCTTCTCCAGCTTTCAGTTTCTTCTACTATATATAAATGATCTTTCCGTGTCATCATCCACAAGGGCCACACTCCATGGTCCACGTATAGCAGGTGTTAGCAAAGCGGATTGTCTTGGCATTCGCGCTGAGTGCTGTAGCCTGGCTCCTGCGCTCACCTATTCTTTGGCTTCTAGCTCCAAAGTGGCCAGAGGCAGATTTCATAATCCTATCTGGCTAAAGGTGGAGAATCATCTTGTGTGATGAAAAATGTACCTCTAAGTTATTCCCCTTAACTGCTGCTTGTAACCAACCATTCCAAAATCTATTCCATATTTTCTTTTTTTCTCTTTTGGGAATCTACTACGTTTTCACGTAGTTTATTGCATCTAATTACTGTAGCAGTGCATAGCTGATATCACCTAAAACGTAGACTGCACAATTGCACAAATGCATGAGGAGAAAATTGTAGGGTAGAAATGATTCTACCCATAGGAATTCATACTCTCTCCCTGGGCAGTGTTTTCTACTCCGGTTTCAACTATCAACCCTATGTTTGTAACTCTCAAATCTGTATGTGCAACTGTGTATTTCTTGGCAACCCAATCCATAATCTAAATACTGCCTGTATATCTCCCCAGATCGGTGGGTTATATGTATGCATAGATAGTAAATTTATTGTTTGTTTGTTTCTTTCTTTCTTTTTTTTTTTTTTTGGTACCAGGGATTGAACCCAGGGGCTCTTCCCTCCTGATTCACATCCCCAGCTCTTTTTTTATATTTTATTTAGAGACAAGGTCTCCCTGAGTTACTTAAGTTGTTGAGTCTCACCTTGAACTTGCAATTGTCCTGCCTCAGCCATCTGAGTGCTAGGATTACAGGCATGTGACACTGCACTTGGCTTATCTATTTCTCTTACTAGAATGTCAGTTCCATGAATCTTGTTCCTAACTAAGCCCTGGCACTTATAATCACAGCTGAGACTCAATAATTTATGAAGGAATAAATGAATGTCTACCAGGTTGGCTGAAACATGCAACTGAATTCATTCTCTTGCCTCCTTTTCAGCCTCTTCCTCCCTTTCCATTTTTTTTTTCTTTTTTCTTGATGCTAGGGATTGAACCAAGGGCCTTGTGCATGGAAGGCAAGCACTCTACCAACTGAGCTACATCCCCAGCCCTCAGTTTCCAGTCTTGAGATATGTACCACTATATCCCACAGCAAACAGTTAGAAACTTGAGAGTTAAGCCAGACCCCTCTTTCCTCTCAGTAATGATTTGATTTCTGAATCTTCTCTTAAGTCTACTTTCTCTTCTCCACCGCCTTGATTCAGATCCCTGACTCCAGGACACCTCATTACCTGTGTCTCTGACTCTATCACTTTTCACACCAGTTCATCCAGTCTCACAAAGTCAAAACTGATGTCAAACTGAGCTTGATGGAGGCAGGAGGATTGCAAGTCCAAAGCCACTTAGCAAGGCTCTAAGCAACTTAGTGAAACCCTGCCTCAAAATAAAATATAAAAAGGGTTGGGATGTGGCTCAATAGTAAAGCACCCTTGAGTTCAATCCCTGATAAACACCCCCATCCCCATATGATGTCACTTTACCACTTCCTTGTTTGCAGAAAGATTTTTAGACTTCAGCACTAGTCACATTTGGGAATGGATAATCCTTTCTTGTGGAAGGCTGTCTTGTGATCTGTAGGACATTTACCGGCTTCTTTGGCCTCTACTTGATTCTAATATGACTCCTGCCAGCCTCCTGTGTGAAAACAAGATGTTTCCAAACATTGAAAAAGGTCCTCTGGGGGCAAAATCACCCCTAATTAAGACCCACTGGCCACAGCATATATTTCAAACTCCTGAGTATTTAGAATTTAGTATTCAGGGATTTTCCTGACCTTGCCTTATCTAATATGCTTCATCTTTTTTCCAAATACTCCTATTCCGCAGAACTATTGAAAAGTCATTTTCAAGGGTAAGAAAACTCAATATCATAAAAATGGCAGTTCTCTTCAGATTAATCAGTGTAGTTTCACTCAATCTGCAAAACAAGCTGTAGATGATCTGGCCTCCTGATAACCCTTGACTTTGAGTCCTACTCAAAAGGGAGAAGGAAAAGTCAGCAAAAAGATCAAGGTTGCTAGGACAGCTGTGGCCTTGAGAGGCTTTGCCCTTGAGAGGTCACCTGTCTAAAGTCTGTTACTGAATGCCCAGTGGTTAAGGCAAGGCCAGAGGGAGATCCTCTGCAGATGACTGGGGTGTTAGATCCTTCCAAGGCATGTAGTTCTGTAGGCCTTTTTTTCCTGTAGGTTCTTAAGTGACCATATGCTGATGAAATTTCATCCCCATTGCAAATCCAAAGTGATAGAAAACGCTGAGACCCGGTGAGGGAAAGTCCATGTTATTGAGTCCACATATAGCCTCTATCCCTTCCACTATGGCCACTTTGTTCATGGTGCCATTGAACAAACCCACAGTGGACAGGGAAAGAGCTGTGGCACCCAAGACTGGATCACCTCATCCACCTGATAACTGAGAACTGTTTCTGCAGTGGTGCCCTCTGGCTGGCATTTAGTGGGCAGGCTTCCAATGTTGCACAGTGAGGTAAGCATTGAAATTCTCCTTCTGAGGATGAGTAGAAGCTCCATACAGCATCCTCATCTGCCACAGACACTCCAATACCAGAGGTCTTCTGACTCTTTAGGCCTAAATGGCAGAATATCTTACGCCATAGTACCGACCTGTTCTAGAGCCCTTTGCTACTCTGGGCCCCATTCAAAACCAGCAGCAATATGACACACCCAGCAAATGCATCAGATAGGCACACAACATGTTCTATGCATTGCCTCAAAAATCCAAAGAGACCCATTAACCACTAAGCCTCTTACTCCATGATGGATTATGCAAGGTGAAGCAACACATTTCTCATCTTAGAGGGATATCCCAACATGTCCCAGGCTGCTAAAATTAAAAAAAAAAAAAAACAACCTTGTGTGGCAGCTCCCTGAGATTCCAGATGTTGGAGGGGGGATTCCTCTCTCCTTCTGGCCAGCATGAGTCCTTCAGTGCTTGCTAGTTCCTACTCATAACACAACAACCATCCATGAAGTTCTGTCAAGATGATCAGGGACTCACAGGACATGACAGCATACCTGGAAATCTCTGAGGTAATGCAGTAAAAGTGTACCATAGTTTCCTCAGAGACAAAAGTGAATGAATGTCTTTGATTATCTATATTGATTGAGATATAATAGAATGAATTTTTTCAAGGGGTTCTTAAGCCTGTGTCACACAGCTTGATCTAACAAAACTGGTAAGTCTCAGCCCCAGACTATTTAATTCATATCACCTCTTTGCTTTCTCCTTTTGCTAGGCTGGAACTATGGTGTGCTGGTTGGAGTTCCAGTAGTCTCTTTGTATCACCTGCCGAAGATGGCAGAGCAGAAGAAATATCTTTAATGACTTTGTGGAGCTATACCAATTCCCTAATCTCCCTAACCCCAGATGCTTTCATGTGAGAAATACCAGCCTCCTTGGTGTTCCTTAGAAATGATAAGCAAGTTTGGTCCTCAGGCTTGATCCCCATTCCTGGAACACTGTGCCCTGGATATCCATCTGGCTTGCTCCTTGACTTCCTTCAGCTCTTTGACAGAGTTGCACTAAGAACCTAAGGCGTCAAGGCCTTCTCTGACCAGCATACCTACAACAGCCTGCATATCCCCTAATATTCTATTGAATTTACCATCTGCCCTACCACATAGCTTTCCCTATTTGTTGCCTATCTCCTTCCACTAGAATGTAAGCTTTCCAAGGGTAGCAGGGTGGGCTATTCCAGTAACTGCTGTGTCTTTTGTCCCTAGATCAGCGCCTAACACATAGAAGGTGTTCAATAAATATTTGTTGCATGAATGAATGGATGACATGACCTAATGTGCAGGACCTGCATCCTCACCCATCTGCCCTGGTGTAACGCTCATCAGGCCCAACAAAGGTCACTGCTGGTACCTTCTCCCCCTGTGGTCACCCAGGAAACAGGTGAGGACCCGGGCTGTCTGTCTGCAATGAGTGGGGCAGAGAGAGGGGACAAGGCTCTCTCCTGGCTCTGGTGGGCTCAAAAGGAGGAAAGCTACTCCATGGTTCCTTCCTCTCCCATCTCAGTTCAGAGGTGCACCGAGGACTGGGGATCCTTCCCAGGGTTTATCACATGATGACAGACACAGATTCTGGAACCAAGTCTGTGCCCTTTCTGTGCCTAGATCAGTCAGCCCCAACAGATACTGGACACCTAGGAGTGCTGTAATGTGCAACTTTACGCATCAACTTAGGCCACAGTACCAGAAATGTGGTCAAACATTATTCTACATGTTTCTGTGAAAGTGGTTTTTAGATGAGATTAACATTTACATGAGCAGACTGAGCAAAACAGAGGACCCTCCATGAAGGAAGAAGGCCTTAAGGGAAAAATTACTGGTGCCCCAGGGAAATAGGGGATTTTGCCAGTCAATCCACCCTGCAGACTTTGGACTTGCCAGTCTCTAGAATCACAAGAGCCAGTTCAATGAAGTAAATCAATCTCTCAATCTCTCTCTCTCTCCCCCCCCCACACACACTCATTCACACATGTGCATCTTGTCAGTTCTGTTTTTCTGGAGAACCCTGACCAATTCAGGAAATACTGGGAGTCCTGGGATCTCTGATGAGAAAACTCTACCAAGACCTCACTCGTGAAAAAGAGTCAATGAATGGACACGTCCTAGGAACAGCACGCACTCTGGCCCACTGGATCAAATCAGGAACATGACGGACGCCGCTGGGCCTACTGCAGTGGAGGCCTCGGAGCATGGGGACAAAACACTGTGGCTTTATTCATTCCTGAATGAAGAACAGGCCTGCACCACAGAGGGAAGCCCGTTACCGAGGCCTGGTGGGGTGAGGCGGCCTTTGCTTCCAGGATGGCAGAGCGCCTCATGCAGGCGAGAGAGCAGGCAGCACTTTTCCAGTACACTGGCCAAAGCCAATGCGGTGACCATTCCCCTGGCAGTGTCCTGTAACAGATGAGGACAGGATCAGAGATGGAGCCCCTGGCCTACCCAACCAACACTCAGGCAGCCGCAGGGCCGGTCAGCACAGCTGGGCCCATTCAGGAGAGCACCATCAGAGTAACCAACACAGGTCTTCACAGATCAATAACCCTCCCCAGAAGCTGGAGAGAGCCAGGCAGGGGGCTTAGCTGGAGCTCTGGGCCCTCCCCACAGATGCAGACACCCAGAGGCACTACAAGGCTCAACAGTTTTCCTGACAGTGATCAACTCTCCCCATGTGAGTTTGGATTCATATCCTAGGTCTGCCAATTAGCCTGAAGCCAGACTGCCCATGTTCAAATCCTGGTTTTACCTATTGGGCCTGAGACCTTGGATCCCTCTAGACCTCAGCTTTCTCTTCTGTGAAATAGGCCTAATGACAACACTCACCATATAGGCTTGCTACAAAGGTAATGAGCTCACACAGAGAAAACTCAGAATAGTGCCTGGCCATAGTAAAGGCCTACAAAGTGGCAGCTATTACAACAATAACAAGCTGGGTGACTAGGGGCAATGTGGTTATTTGTTAATTGTACTGGGGCTTGAAACCAGGGGTGCTTTACCACTGAGCCATATCCCCAGCCCTTTTTACCTTTTTTTTTTTTTTTTTGAGACAGGGTCTGGCTAATTGCTTAGGGCCTCAAGAAGCTGCTGAGGCTGACCTTGAACTTGTGATTCTCCTGCCTCAGCCTCCCAAGTTGCTCGGATTACAGGGGTGTAATTACAGCAATGTGTCCACTGTGCCCAGCTTAGAGGTAATGCGTTTTCCCTCAGAATTCAACCCCTCGTCCGCCAACAGAAACAATAGTCCTAACCTCTCAGGGTCATGAGGACCTGAAATATTTGGATAAAATTCAAAGTGAAGCATCTAAGACAGGGATGTTGAACAAATGTTAACTAACTTCATTCAGTTCCACCTCAGTAAGAGTGAGCTTGCAGCAGAGAGGAGGAAAAGCTGTCCCTTGAGGGTCCACTCAATGGGAGCAGCCGGTCTGGACAAGATAGAAGAGAGATGCCTACACAGTGCAGAGAGGGCAGCATAGGAGGACAGCGGAGCAGAAAGGAGAGGACACCAGAGCTCTCGACCTGTGGATGGGAGTTCACTGGATGGGCATGGGATGCCTCTGTTATGTAAGTGGTCATGTGGGGCCCCCTGGGAAGCCAGCTTACAAAGGGCTTCAAGAAACCATGTTAAGGGGTTGAGGCCATCCTGAGGGCAGGTGGGGAGGGGGAAGAGTCTTCAGCAAGAGAGACCCATGGGTCTAGTCAATGCAGAGGCTCTCAGACTCCTGAGGAAACACTTCTCAAGGGCCCTGGGCCATGCAGAAGCCAGATGAGGTGGTACCAGAGCAGTTCTAAAACAATAACCACCAGGTCCATGGTAGGGGTGCCCAGACCTATGAAAATACCACTAGATCCCCTCATCCTCAAATTGGGAGCTGCACCTTCTGCTACTCCAGATGAAAGGGAGAAAGCGCAGTTACAAGATCCCAGCAGTCAAAAGAAGAAACACAAAGCACCCTGCTGTGAAGCCACCTGCACACAGACTGAAGGTACAGTGGGGTCAGTGATGTCCTCAGGCAGCCTTCCTGGCCCCAGAGAAAAGGCCTTCAGGGGGTCCTCAGCACCACCTGCCAGCTCTAAGGTTGCTTACCCAGCCTGCAGAGGCTTCCCCGAGGGGTTTTGGTCCTGAGGCCCATCCCAGCCTAGCCCCTTGCCCTCTCAAGATTCAGCACATTTGTGCCAGCCACTTGTGGCCCAGGGCATCCCATGACCTGTACACTGACACTTAATACTCAGGGACACCCTTTGTAGAGAGCAACATCCTTGCCTATTCTATTTTTATGTCACTTTTGGATCTCAAACTTAACAAATTTCTATATCACTGGGGAAATTTTAAAAAGGTCCATTAGCTAGGTGATGTGGCACAATCCTATAATCCCAGCATCTTGGGGAGGCTGAGACAGGAGGATGACAAGTTCAAGACCAGCCTCAGCAATTTAGTGAGGCCCTTAGCAACTTAGTGAGATCCTGTTTCAAAATAAAAATCAAAAAGGGGTGGGGATGTGGCTCAGTGGGTTAAAAAAAAAAGCCAATTAAAGCAAACTGACTCTTGTCAGAATTCATTAAACAATATCAAAGAGCCTTCTTTCTGGCATGCTGCAAACACAGATGGGATGTCCCCCTCCTCCATGCCACCATCAAGAAATCAGCATTGTTCCTTGTTGGACCAGGAGTTATACTGGCACTGCTGTTTCCTCTAAGACCTTGATTGCTTCCAAGACGAAGGTACAGGGTGAATCAGCCAATCACTTTTCAAAAAACCATTAGGCAGACAGTCATCCTCCCACTTCCCAGTTGGCACAGCAGGGAGCTTCTCCATCTGGGAACTAGTGGCATTTCTTTCTGATGAGGGTCTGTCCTGTGCTCTGTAGGATATTTAGCAGCATTCCTCAGCTCTACCCACTGGATGCCAGTGTCCACCTCTGTGCCAACCAAAATTGTTTCCAGATGTTGCCAAAGTCCCCAGGATAGCATAGGTACCCTCAGTTGAGAATGCTTGTTTTGAGAATGAAAGGAGCTACCCTCTGCACAAACTGAGAAGGAACCTCAGAGTCCTTCCAAGTCCCCCACCTGCTGTGCTCCAATCCAGAGGGAAAGCTAGGGAAAGGCGCATTCAGCAAGGGACAGAGCCCCAAGTGGGACAAGGACAGGGAAAGTGCACACCCAAGCCAGATCATGTAACTTAGTCCTAGCAAAGGGGAAGACAGCTCTCCTGCTTCTCTGGGGTGGGCTCCATCAACTCTGGAAGTGAGAGGTCAAAGTGCACCATCTCCTCTGGAAGCTAAGCCCATCACGTCACTGGCCCTTCCTAGATCCTGACCCTGCTCCCCACACCATCCAGCAACAGGAATGGGAATCCACAGCAATAGCTGTTTTCTAGCTTTCCAATATGCCCCATCTGCCAGTGTGTCAGGGTGCAGACCCTCACTACAAACAGTGGGGGAGACGCTGAGGCCCAGAGACACAGGGCTAGCCCCAGGTGAATTAGTGGCAGAGCCAGGATTGAAACTAGGGATTTTTTTGCCACTAGAGCTTCAGGGGAGTCCAGCTGCCTTATGCTACTAAATAAAACAAAGGGAAAAGATCTGGGAGTGGAAATGGGGGAAGTTTTGCATCCCCAGGGAGGTAAAGGTGGTGGGCTTTGAATCCCAAGGGAACTGGACTACATTCCACGGCTGCCATCGGCTAGCTGTGTGATTCTGGTCAGCTACTTAACCTCTCTGGACCTCCAGTGGCTCATACATAAATGAGATCAATGGTACTATGGGAATTAAATACATCAAGTGATATGCACAGTGCCTAGCACATAGGAAATATGCCACCATGATAAATCCTTGTTATCTATGCAACTGTCTTCATCATGGATCTTCTTTTAGCTAAATAGCTTGCAGCTAGACTTCTGGTTCAAGATAGGGATTTGACTATACATTAGCTGTTTCCTTTTCTCTTATACTCCATAGCAATCTATGGAAGTACAATACAAATAAAAGGGAAAAGTCTACATCAATGCTAGAGAGAGGAACAGAAATCTTAAAGAAGGTGGGACTTGTGTGGGGCCTTAGGAAGACATGAAGGATCCAGAATGGTGGGGAGGGGAAGGTGTGACAGGTGTATGACTGGGCAGAAAGAAGAAAGTGTACAAGTATCTGGAGTTAGCAGAGAGCTCTCCATTCTATAGATGGAGGAGGCCCCCACCCCAAAAGGCCGGTCAAGGTCAGAGTGTGGAATTAGACATCATTGGTTGAGCCAGGTTTTGGAGAAGGAGAAGGGCAGAGAAAAAAACATAACCATGGTCTGATTCTTTGGGACTCCAAAGCAAGTAAAGAGGACAAGACTACCTCCTACAGTCGCCTAGGCCACTGTCCATGGTCCCGGATGAAGATTTGCTGCTTCTACACCCTGGGAGTCCTGGCCAGTCTTGTTGAGCAGTTCTATACCAAGCATAGCAAATAGCAATGAAGGTGAGAAATTGAATAAATGGAGAAACAGAGGCAAACAGGGTGGAATAATAATTACTGAGCAACTATCGGGAAAGAAAGAGGAGATGCTAGGATATGGTTTCCACTTAATTCCAGATACCAAGAAAGAAGACACAACTGACCATAACTATCTGCATATTGAAGATCTGAAGGACAGTGAGAAAGGTATATATCACACAGTCCAAGCAGTGCTAATGTCCCCAGAACATGTTCTTGCAAGTCATAAACTGAACACCAGATGGGGCAAGAGAGCAAGACTGGGGATTAGATGAGTTACATCCAAATGCTTGGATTTTTGTTGTTTAAGTTCATCTTCTGTTCTGCTGCCCATTTTATGCTTTCTGGACTCCCTCAGAAGTGAGAATCATGCTGCACCCTTTGGAGAGACAAGGTGTGCCGTGGTTAAGAGCATAGGGCCTGGAGCGACCATCTGGGTTCAAATCCTGGCCCTGCAGTTGACCATCTGTGTGATCCTGAGTGCGCAAAGCTGTCTGGGCCTTGGTTTCTGCATCTGAAAGAAGGGGATGGTGAGAGTACCTGCCCCATGGAGGTGTAAAAGGGACCACATGGGAAGCACTCCAAGGGCAAGTGCTGCATGTGTAGCTGATGTCAGTGGGCCATTAGAAACTGATTTGGGTAATTGTCATCCAGAATGATAAAGCAGGAAAATGATGAGGTGGCCGTACAGGCACAGAGCGGGTCCAGTCTGAGAAGTAGGATGAAAGAGATGAAAACACTGGGTACAGCTTTCAAGAAGGAAGGCGGCCGTGCAGGGTCAGGTGCTCATAGAGGCCATGGAAGGAGGTAGCAGAACAGTCCTTGCAGCAGGCCACCTGTCCTGCCTTGCCCTTTCCACAGGTGGACACAGCCTAAGAGCCTTGTTGATTACAAGCTGAAAGAATGAAAGTAGGCATACCTACAATGTGGCTGGCCCCTGCAGATGCTAAATAAATACAGTTGATCCTTGGTATCTGTAGGGGGACTGTTTCCAGGACCTTCTGTTATGGTTTGGCTATCAGGTGTCATACCCAAAGCTCATGTTAGAAAAATGTAGGAATGTTCAGAGGTGAAATGATTAGATTATTAGAGAGATTAATAATGGGTTAATAATTTAAATGGATTACTGGGTGGTAATTACAGGCAGGTGGGGCCCGGCTGGAAGAAGGAGGCCACTGAGGGCATGTCTCTGGGATTGTATTTTGTCCCTTGCTTCCCCTTCTCTCTTCCTGGCCACCAGGAGCTGAGCAGCTTTCCTCTGACATGCCCTTCCACCTTCATGTTCTTCTCACCTTGAGCCCAGAGCAATGGAGTCAGCTGTCCATGGACTGAACCTCTAGAACAGTGAGCCCTTGATAAACTTTTCCTCCTCTAAGTTGTTCTGTTCAGGCATTTTGGTAACAGTAGTGAAGCCTAACTAACAGCCCTGCTACCCTTTTGATACCAAAAATCTATAGAAGCTCAAGTCCTTTACATAAAGTTGTGTAGGATTTGCATATATCCTACACAACCTTCCATTTAAATCATCTAGAAGACATAATACCTAATACAGTGTAAATGCTATGTACATGGTGGTACTGTATTGTTTAGGGACTAAGTCCATAGATGTTTTGTTGAGATCATATCCTTTTCTCATCTGATTCTGTCCGATTTGCTGAAAGAAGGAGATGGCGAGAGTGCCTACCTTATGGAGGTGTAAAAGGGACCGCATGGGAAGCACTCCAAGGGCAAGTGCAGCAAGTGTCGCTGACGTCAGCGGGCCATTAGAAACTTATAAGGAATAAGTCCATAGATGTTCAGGACAGTTGCAATTATTTTTCTGCATAATTTTAAAATATTTTTTTAGTTGTAGATGGACACAATATCTTTATTTTATTTACTTATTTTTATGTAGTACTGAGGATTGAACCCAGCGCCTCACGCATGCGTGGCAAGCGCTCTACCACTGAGCTAAAACTCCAGCCCTTTTCTGCATATTTCTGGTCTGCAAATGGCTGATTCCACTTGTGAGGCAACTGTATGGTTAAATTGGAATTTAGTAGGAGAAAATAGTAGGAAATAGTAGGAGAAAGTGAGTATTTACTGGTTAATCCTGGGCACCATTTGTTGCAGCCTTCAGCTCCACCTGCATCTTTTCTGACAAATCCACTTTGTTTAATCTACTAACCAAGAGCCTTACTGAGTACCATGCAGGTGCCATTTAGTCTAAACCATGCCCTCCATGTGCTCTGTACTAGGCTGAGTTATGGCCCCCAGAGACATTAGGTCCCAACTCCTGGAATCGGTGAATCTTATCTTACATGATAAAAGATTTTGCAGATGTGATTAAGGATCTTAACATGAGGTATCTGAGTGGAATTTCAATCTACCACAAGTGTGTTATGAGCAAGGCAGAGGGAGATAGAAGACAGAAGAGAGATGCTATGGTGATGGAGGCAGACTAGAGAGATGCTGTCACAGTCAACACATGCTGGTGACCCTGGGAGCTAGAAGAGGCAAGGACAGAGGCTCCCTAGAGCCCCTGGAAACAGTGAGGCCCTGTCAGTGTTCAGATTTCAGACTTTTTGCCCTTAAGTACTGGAAGAGACTAAATTTCTGTTGTTAAGCCATGAAGTTCATAGTTATCTGTTATTGCAGTCACAGAAAACTTCTAGGAGCACAGAAACTGATGCATATACAATGACTAGAATTCCACCCTGAAGGTGAATTGCTTGCAGAGAAGATAGACTGATTTTACCAGAGCGACCAGGGAAGGCAATTACTGGGCAGAGCCAGGGTGAAGCCCAGGGTTTACAGGCAACGAAAAAAGCAGTTCTATCGCCACAGTTATGTATGAGAATGAGGCTGAGCAAATCGGACAGAATCAGATGAGAAAAGGATATGAGCTCAACAAAACAGGCAAAGGGGAACCAGGAGAAGATCTTGAGCAAAAGAGTAACAGGGGGAAAGCAAACATGAAGACTCATTTTTAAAGCCCCAAGAGCAGGGTGGATTGCAGGGGGCTGGTGCAAAAGCTCTGCTAGGATTCGAGCCATGATTGGATGGTGCTCTAGGACAGGTCAGTTGCACAAAGAGGGCAAGGCACCTTAAAAAGATGCTCAGGAGGCTATGCTGATGAAATGGGTCCAGGGTTCTAGTCACAGAGCAGGCTGAGAGCAGGATATGGAACATGAGCACAGGGGATGGCACCACCTCATCCCTGAGGGCTGCTTTATAGGGCAGAGCATAACACTCTGATTCATACTCTTTACAGAGGGATTCCACTGAATATGCCAGGCCTTCTAAGAACTGGCTTCTGGAAAACATGGCAATGACAATGAAGTCCTCAACAAAAATCATCTCTATTTTTAAGTGCTTACTATGTAACATGCACTTTGTTATGTGCTCCAGATATACTGAAGGCATGGGTTCTGCACAGGTGCAGTGGCACAGGCCTGTAATCCCAGTTGTTAGGAAATTGAGGCAGGAGGATCACAAGTTCAAGGCCAGCCTCAGCAACTTAGTGATACCTTGTTGCAAAATAAAAAGGACTGGGGATATAGAAAGAAGAAAAAGGAAAACAAAGAAGAAAAAGGAAAACAAAAACCTCCCAAGAATTGGGGTTCTGAAGCTCAGTGGTAGAATGCTTGCCATGCATGAGGCCTTGGGTTCAATCCCTAGTACTGCAAAGATAAAAAAAAATATTGGGGTTCTGAAGATTGGCTGCCAGAAAGGGAAACCAAATTTCATTATTAACTGACTGCAAGACCTTGGGCAAGTTGTTCAGCCCTGTTATACTCCATGGTGTCATCTGTAAGATGGTGCAGGTGTGACGCTGGGGTAAAGCCCAGAAGAGCAGACAATCCATTTGTCTTCATCAGCACTGGAACCCCAGGATGGGGCTCGATCAATGTCCACTGGAGGAATAAACCAGTTTACATAATTCCTGCAACTCTGCTGTGAGGTTAAGCATTGTGATATTAATTCCATCTTAAAGACGAGGAAAACTGAGTCTCAGGTAAAATAACTTGATGAAAGTCACATAGCCAGTGGGGACCTGAGAGTCTTTTTGATTTTCATGAGCATGCTGCTAAGCACTAAGGCACCCTTCCTCACTATTAATACTATGTGGAGGGTAAATGCCAAGTCCTGGAGGCAAATGACCCCCCAAAAGCTATGCAGCACCCCAGCCACCTAGGAACAGATTGCTAAGATGTCTCAGTCACAGCTGCAGCTCTAGCCTCCCTGAACCCCGTCACTGATCATGGGCTCTGCACCAGGCATTTGCTGCCAGAATAGGAAGATACCTGCCTCTATGGAGACAAAGCAGAACTGGTCTTTCTGGTGGACATTCACACTTGAAGCCCCTGTTAGCAAAGCACCCAACCTGCAGATTCAGAACCTGGGAATGACAGAGCCAGAGCAAATGAGGACAGATGGCACAGTGGCCAGATGGGCACGTCTCACAGTGACAGCAGTGCCCGCAGGCTAGGAGAGAGACGAAGCCTGCTGAGCCTGGCAGCCCTTACCTGTTATGATGACTTCATCCCCATCCAGCAGGAACGTCCTGGTTTGTCCCTTCCCCAGCTCTATGGCTTTCGTTCCCTTCCAGGACAGCTCCAGCATGGAGCCAAAGCTTTCTGGCTCCTTCATAAGGGGAAGGAGGAAAACAGGTCACAGGAGTTCTATACTGGTGGGATGTGAGCTCTGGCATGGACTGTGCTTGGTGAAACCTGGGAGCCCCAGGCAAGGGCAGGGAATCTGATGATGGTGACCCTGCCTCAGCTTGGAGGGACCATTGCAGAAACATCCTGAAGTCTCCACATACCACCTGTTCGTCCTTCCCTCTAAGGTTCTCACTTGTCCAGGACCTGACTCTGTGAATCCCTGGCCATGTGCTGGGTACCTCCTTCAATGCACCTCCCAGCTCTGGAGGACGCAGCTCAGGAACCAGACACTGTAAAGCACAACACCCTCCCACCGGGAAGAGACCTCCCAGGTGGCATGGTTAGGAGAGAGACTGGCACACATACCACCCTGTGGTTTGGTCAAGGAAGGACAAGAAGGGCAGCAGTGTGGCCACCTCCTCCTGGGCAGGAGCAGAGTGAGACAGTGACAATAAAGACACCGTGGCTATCTCTTGAGTCTTCCCTCTGGATACAGAGAGCCAGAGCCCCATGTTCATGCCAGTCTCTTTTCAGTCTGAATATGGAAGAGAATCTCCTCTGTTCCAGGGACAGAGGAGGTAGGAGAAAGATGGGGTTGTGAGGTCTGCCCACATTGGGCTTGAATCCTATCTCGATGGCGAGCTGAAGGCTCTTGGTCTGTGTGGAGACGGGGATGCTCTCTATGGGCGGCCATCCATGCAGCTGGAGACTCACCGATCCACTGATGGTTCCAGAAGCCAAGAGGTCCCCAGGCCGCAGGTTGCAGCCATTGACTGAGTGGTGAGTGAGCTGCTGCAGCATGGTCCAGTACATGTGCTGAGGGAGAGGGACACCGGCAGGGTGAGCAGATGTGGGCATGCCCACTCTCCACAGCCTTCCCTGTCCTGCCCTGCAGGCTCCCCAGCCACTTCTCCAGGCTCCTTATAGAAATGAAATGCTGTCCTCCTGTGGAACTGCTCAGGACAAGTCCCACTGCTCCTCCATCTCCTGCACTAGACCCAGGTTCTGATCCTGTATGATCTCATCCCTCCCCCACCACCTTCTCCAAGCCCACCTCCCAGTTCAGCCCTCTGTCTGTCATGGGCCCAGAGCCCAGTGCACACAATCACTCCCTGCCTTCAATGCCCTAAAGCCCTGCCCTGTGGCTTTAGTCCTCCCCACAGCACTGTGTTTCTCTGAGCATAGGCCTCACATTCGCCCACCCAGGCTTTGGAACCAATGCCAAGTCCTGGAGGCAAATGACCCAAACAGATGTCAGAACAGGCTGGCAAAGGAGCAGCAAGGGAGAGGGGGCCAAGGTGTCATGGGCCTCTGAGATGCTTAGAGGCATAGCACAACTGTGCTTCTGCATGGTTACAGCCTTTAGGGTGTGACACTCCTACAGCCACATAGGCAGGCAGAGTGAGCCTCAGAAGCAGATTCCTGCCTGGAAGCTCCCTCAGAAGGAACCCCCTTCATTTCTTCTTGAAGCCTAACAAGCCCAGGATAGTCTTAAATTAAAAGGGACACTAAAGGAAAAAGGATCAGAGGATCTTCCAATGATCAACTTCCAGAGATGCCCAGCTACGTTAGTCATAGGGAAGTACAACTGAAACCACGACCCCAGAACTGCTAAGAGGAAAAGGCAAATGACACCTCGCGTTGGCCAGGATATGGAATAGCCAAAGTGCTAAAATGTTGCTATGGCAGTATAAATTGGAAAACCACCCTGGAAAACTATTCAAAAGGGCTCCTAGGGGCTGGGGATGTGGCTCAAGCGGTAGTGCGCTTGCCTGGCATGCGCGGGTCGCTGGGTTCGATCCTCAGCACCACATAAAAATAAAATAAAGATGTTGTGTCCACTGAAAACTAAAAAATAAATATTAAAAAAAAGTTCTCCTAGGCTGAGTGTATACATACTCTATGACCCAGCAATTCTATTTGTGAAGATACACCCAACAGAAATGTGCACATACAAGCACCAATAGATGTGTACTAGAACATTCATAGTAATCGTATGATGGGCAAAAAATGGGAACCACCAAATGTCCATCAGGAGTGGAATGGCTAAATCGTCTGGAATGTTGATTTAGTGGGACACTTACACAGAAAGAAAAGCAAGCTGTCTCTACCCATGGCAACATGGACAAAGCTCACAAATGTTGAAACCAAGAAGCCAGGCAGAAAAGATTCCATTTCCATAACACTGGGACAGAGACACAAAATTCACATATGGCAGCAAGAGGCTGGAGAGAGCTGACCCCTTGCTGGGGCTGTGATGACCCGAAGGGAGCACAGAGGACTCCTGCGGGCTACAGATTTCCTATTTTTTACCTGGGTGCTGGTCATACAGCAAGGTTCATTTGTGAGAATTCCTTGGGCTTCACGTGTACAGTTTGTGTATTTGTATCTATGTGTGTTGTGCTTCAATTAAAAGTTCACTTACAAAAAAAATAAGACATTCTCATCAATCCAGCCCCTGGCAGGACAGGGGGAATAGGACCTTGATCCTTAAAAAGACCTATGGCCCCCATGAAAATCTCTGACCACATCTGTGAAGCCTCTGTTCAAGGAAACTTGACCTTATAGCCATTTCTAGAAGGGGACAGGGTCATGGAAGCTCCAGGGCCTCAAGCTGACCTACCATCATATCCCAGAATGGATGCTATTCTCTTGTTCCTACCAGGAAGAGAGATCTGCCTCTTTTCCTTCCTCCAAAGAAGCAATATGACAGTTTCAAAGCTTACCTTAAAGTTGGACCTGCATATGGCAGCTGGTTGGCTCATTCCTTCTCCTGTTGGAAAGAGAAATAACATAGATGAAGTCTTTTTTAAAAAATATTTTTAAAATTGTCGATGGACCTTTATTTCATTTATTTGTTTTGTAATGGTGCTGAGGATCAAACATAGTGCCTCACACATGCTAGGCAAGTGCTCTACCACTGAGCTATAACTCCAGCCCCAAGATGAAGTTTTAATTCCACTAATTAGGGAAGAAATTTTTTAAAACTGACCTGTGGCTTAAGCTTCCCATTGTCCAATATGATTTCACTTAAGAGTTTGTGAAACAATAAACTCACAGGGTACTGGGCTGGGAGACTTCCACAGAGATGGTCTAGTGCAAGCCACCACTTTCAATTCTCCCAAAACCACAGCACATGTGTCCTCATAGTCTAGATATAGCCTCAGAATCCTTCTTAACACAATATGCTTGGAAGTTACAAATCAACTGGAAATAATATGCCCACTGAAACTTATTTGTGATTTTTGGTCAAGGATAGCCTGCTATCCCCCTGGTATTCTTTTGGAAAGGTGGAGCTATCAATCCCTTGCTGAAGCCCTCTAACAATGTTAGCTCATTATTCTGGCAACATCTAGTAAACACCTATTACAAAATTTATTAGGTACCAGGCTACTGCTGTTCCATTTCTGAATAGTACTAACAATTAAAAAGCTCTTCCATTCTCTCAAAATCTGGCTTCTCCCCTCCTCTGGCTTCCCCCCAAGGCAGCAAGCAGCAGGTGTGCTCTTCATCCCCAAGGAAGGTCAGGGTCCCCAAGTCACTCTTCCTGAACCCCTTCACCCAAATCCTAACTTGGAACATCAGAACTGCAAATTCAGGACTGTATCTCTGGACACTGGTTTCTTGATCACCTTGTCCCTTCCCCAACAACACCCTCCCTGGGTGGGCTCACCTCTAGGCAGAAAGAAACACTAAGAATAAAAAAACCAAACTAAAAGGGACCCCAAGCATGCATGTGTGTAGCCTAGTTTATAATCCTTGGATTTAGTCCCAGCCTTGCCATTAGCCTGCTAATGGCTCAGGGTGAATCCATTTTCCTCTCTAAGCCTCAGTTTCCCCAATTGGTGACATGACAGAGTAGGACCAGCTAAGTTCCTGGAGGGCCATGGCAGCCACAAGGCGCTTTGCTCTAGGGGCCTCCTGTTCCTTGCTTCTTGAGAAGGGCACTGAGTCTCCTGCTAGGAACCCTCTCTGGGGCCCAGCAGTGGGAAAGACACAGCAGAGCCCAATGTGAGATCACAGAACTCCAGGGAGAGAATGAGGGAGATGGAGATTTGGCCAGAGTGGGGCCTGGAGGGCTCTGTAGGCAGCCTGGGAAATTCCTCACCTGGGGCCTGGAAAGAGACCCTGCCTCTGCCTAAGCACAGATGCCGGTCCAGACCCTCACATGGACTGACTTACACAGCCCTCACTACTGCACCACAGGCTGATGCCTCTGTTATCCCACTTCGTGCGACGAACTAGGGAAGGCAGGTTTGGTAACTGGTCCTAAGCTTCAAGTTGGGCAGGAGCAGGGTCAAGCCTGGACCCCCCACCATGGTCCACAGAGTAGACTCTTTTTCAATAAGATTCTGCTGATCTGTTATGGAGTCCAGGGAGCAGCTCAGGACATGGGACCTGTCTGCAAGGCTCTCGGGGCTGGCCCAGGATGTGGCTCAGAGACTGTGCGTGGCCCCAGCGGGCTGAGGTCTCTCACTGGCAGGCCTTCAAGGCCAGACTTTCAGACAGGCACTGGATGAAATCTACCATACATGATGGAAGATAGGGTCAGTGGCAGTATGTGAGCAGGGACCAGGACCCTGTTTGGGAGACTGCAGAAAGGAGTCAAGGGAAAGATGGAATTTGAGCTCCATGATTTCTGGCCCAAGTAATTGGGAGCTCAGTCAATGTGACGTGGGCCCATTGGGGCTCCCTTTGAGCACAAGGATGTCCCCTACCTCTCTCTTTCCCTTACAAAACCATACATGCTTCCAGGGCTGGAGCAGACACCTCCCTTCCACCTTGCCAAAGCTCAGGAACCATCAGAGCAATGGCACTTGGGCACACATGCCCACTGAGCCCTGTGCACACCCACCCACCCCACAACATACCTTTCAGGGCAACAGAAAGGTTGATGTCAAATGTGTAGGGCTGGTCATGGCAGAGATATGGCAAGGGTCTGGGGTCCTGGGAGGGCAAAGCACAGGAAAGAGGTTGCTGGCAGGTGGACTAAGCTCACCGAGGCCCCATGTGGCAGGAGTGTTCCTTCCTAGGGACCTAACACCATGTTCTGGGACCTTAGCTGGACAGTAGGAGTCAGGGTGGTCATATGTGCCAGGTTCTTAAGAAGAGAAGCCAAGGGATGGGCATTGGTAGGTGTAAAGTTATAAGGTCTAAACCAGAGATGCTCCAGAAAGCCAGGATAGGGAGGGCTGGAGAAAGGGGACACTGGGAGGCCAGAGATGGGGAAAGAAGCCTGTGAGGAAAGGCTAGGGCAAGGCAAAGGGCAAGGTGAGCCTCCCAGAAGACAGAGGGTTGGGGCAGCCAGCAGAAGCAAAGAGTCCTGCCTGGTGCAGGAGCCAGCTGTGGGGGTAGCTTTGACAGCTGTGCCAGAAAGACAGCGCTTTGGCCAAAAGCAGTACTTCCCCAAAGTGTGACATACGAATCACTTGGGGGACATGAGATCATGTTTGGTGATTTGAATGGTTATTTGTGTTTCTTTTCTTTTTTTCAGGGCTGGGGATTGAATCCTGGGCCTTGAGCATGCTAGGTAAGCCCTCTGCCATTGAGCCATGCCACAGCTCCTGTGTTTCTTTTTATGATTAATGATGTGGCTAGGGATGTTGGTAGGGATATAAAGTTCCTTTTCTCAACACATTATTTAAGTTTTGAACTGGGAGCTGCTTTAGAGAAAAATGTTAAATAAATATAGTTCACAAGGGACAAGAGTGGTGACAGTTACTGGAAGGGCTGGCCAAGGTAGGCAGAGCCCAGACATCTCAGGACAGGGCAGTGCCCTTGAAGACAGCTTGACAAAGGATGAGGCTGGAGTGGGGAGGCAGCCCAGGTGGTCCCTGGTGAGGTCAGAAAAGCAGCTGACCATGGCTACCATGGCTACAGAGGAAGTGGCCACAGGACTCATTGAGAGGGAGGGAGAGCCAGGTCCTGGTAGCTGAAAATGATGGTGGGGTGGGGTTGCTGTGGCAGGAGTGCTGAGGAGAGCAGGGGCATGGTGAGAGCCCACAGGAACTTCAGGAGGAGCTGGTTTTTAGGGAATGACTCCAGTTTGTTTTTTAAGAGAGGAAATGTTGAAGCCAAGTGTGGTGGCTCACACCTATAATCCCAAAAACTCAGGAGGCTGAGGCAGGGAGGATCACAAGTACAAGGCCAGCCTCAGCAACTTAGAAGGCCCTAAGAAACTTAATGAGACCCTGTCTCAAAAAAAAAAGGGGGGGCGGGTGCTGGAGGGGCTGGGGTTGTGGCTCAGTGGTAAAGCGCTTGCCTATCATGTGTGAGGCACTGGGTTTGATCCTCAATACCACATAAAAAAATAAGTAAATAAAGTTATTTTTAAAAAAGGGCTCAGTGGCTAAACACCCTGGGTTTGATCCCCAGTACCAAAAAAAAAAAAAAAAAGCGCAAACACTGAGATGACATCAGAGGGCATGAGAGAAGGTAGATGAGATGGCCCCAGGGAGGGTGTGGAGGGAGCAGGGCAAAGGACTGGGAGCTCTGTTCTCCCTAGAGGATAGAATTGGAATGAGACATTGCAGAGACCCAGAGATAAAGGGGGATGGGATGCATCCCCAGAAGTCAAAGGTAAGAAAATGCCTAGGAAGAGTAAGGGATTGAAGCGAGGTGCAGCGCACTCCTGTAAATCCCAGCAGCTTGGGCGGCTGAGGCAGGAGAACTGCAAGTAGTTTAAAGCCAGTCTCACCAAAGTAAGGTGCTAAGAAACTCATTGAGACCCTGTCTCTAAGTAAAATACAAAATAAAGGGCTCGGGATGTGGCTCGGTGGCCCAGGGCCCCTGAGTTCAATCCCCAGTACTCAAAAAAAGAAAAAGAAAAGTGTAAGGGACTAAGGAACTACAAAGAGGTCCTGGCCCTAAGGTCATAGGTGACTTTAGTGAGGCACTGGCAAGAAGGTGAGGCAGATTAAGGAGTGAGGGGTGAGACCACAAACCCAGGCCTGGATAGGGGTGCTGAGGACAGGAGGCTGCAGCCATCCCACCATCAAAGCTCAACTCCAAACCACATTCTATGAGTTGGCCTCCAGAGGGCGCCATTGGTACAGGACATATTTCAAGGCAACCTGGGAAGTTGTGCAATGAGGTGGTAGGAGCTGGGATCCTCTGTCCTGGGAGGATTCTAGAGATTACAAAATTCTCTGTTTTTCCTAAGAACTGTGCAGAGGGCAGGGAAGCCACAAGGGAGAATGATTGGAGCCATGACTGCCTGGAGGTCACCGCAACCAGGATGCTCAGGGCACTCCACTGTGGACACAATGTGGGCATGCTGTGGGTACAACGCTTCCCTCTCAATGGTGTCTACACCTGGTGTGCCTGCTCAGCTGGCAGCAGGCTTTCAGAAAGTTGAGCCCTGGATTGGGAGCCTCCTGCAGTAGGTGTGCTTACCTGTATTGGGTTGGGCACAACAAAGGGCATGAGGGCATCCATAGGCACCACCCATGGAGAGATGGTGGTTCCAAAACTCTTCCCGAGGAACGGTCCAAGAGGAACATATTCCCACTGCTGGATGTCTCGAGCTAAAAGAAGAAGGGCAGGCCTAGGCTTACCAAGGCTGACTGGGGCTGGCCCCAGGGTTCTCTCCTTCCCTTGACTAGGGAGCAAAGACACTCAGCACTGCCCTTCCCATGGGGGCTCTGGCCTCATGCAGGCTGCCCCAGGAAAAAGGGGCTAGAGCATTCAATGTCAAGGTGCCAGTTTACTGCAAAGAAGAATGGCCAATGGATGGCCAGGATATCTCCTGTGAACAGGTAGAAGGGGAGAGGTACTTTGTAGGACCTCTGGCACCATCTTCCTCCTACATATGGCAAAAGTGTTGAGAGCTCAGGTTCAGAGGCAGGGCTGGTGAGCTTCATGTCTTAGCTCAGCAACTAACTGCAATCCCTCTGTGCCTCTGATCACCAAGTGAGAAGCACAATACTACTAATAGCCTATAGGGATCCGTAGGAGAGAACACGTCAGGTGTTGAGCCCAGTATCTAACACGTGAGCACTCAATAAATATTAGTTATGTCAGCTAGGTTGCTACTCGACATTTGAGACAGCTGGGGTTCAGAGAGGTTAAGTGACTGGCCCAAGTTCTCAGAGCCAGGAAGTCTGTCTGATACCCAAATCCACACCTCAGTCATTGCACCACCTGTTGCCTGTGACCAACACGGACCCAGGAAACGACCTATAGCTTCTGGGACAGTGTCCCAATCCACCCCCTCCTCAGCTGCCTTCAGAACACAACGTTCACAGTAAGCTCAGCCATCAGTAATTACCACTCCAGTCATTCATGAGGACCATTCCAAAAATGTGCTCATGGGCCTTGGAAATGGGGATTGGCTCTCCGAATCTGTTCCCAGGGCCTACAAAGAAAGCCTGATATGGGGAAAGGTAATTAGAACAGCTGACCTGCCATCTCAGATCACTTGTCACCTAGAGAGTGAAGGTCAAATATTTCCAAACCATGGCCAGGGGTCAAGGCCTGCTACAGGGGCCTGGCATGAATTCACTTTATCTCAAAGTCAAGGACTGCACTTTGGGAAAGCATGAGTGGCAGTGTGCCAGTGCCTGCCTCCTCACACCCTGAGTTCTGCAGCAGCTTCTTCCCTTTACTCAGCACATCCCAGGCCATTCTGATCCTTGCCTCTCGCCCTGTGCTTTGCATTTTAAGATCTGATAGCTATATGTGGCTCGTGAAAAATGAAAATACTAGGATTTGTCCTCATGTCACAAAAAATCAAAAGGTTGCTCCTTCAATGCAGTGCAACCTGCCTGATAGGTGCATCTCATGCCCAATTTGTCACCCCACTGCCTCAGAAGAAAACAGCACCCATGATGTCTGTGAGCCTGTAGAATATCCAGACATCTATAAGGGAAAAACAGGAGAATCTCTTTCCAAATTACAAAAAATAAGCTACTTTTGCCAACTAGAATCACAGTTCAATTTGTTCTATGACAGTGTTTACACACTGAAAAATTTTCATCAGGATTAAAAACAACAAACATACAAACAAACAAATAAAAATAACCCAAAGGCACTATCTCACAGAGAACTCCACCACCTTCAAGTTCAGACTATCTGTGCCTCCTACTCCAACCATTTCTCCACATTCAAACTTTTTTGTCTTTTCTCTGCCCAACACCAAAAGAGACCCAAACAGGAGAAGCATCTGCCCATGAGTATTTCATTCTCCCAGAAGGAAAATCCTGGCCCCAAACCTGGGCTCAGGCATCTTAACTGGAAGGGGGGTCTTCTTCCTGGAGTCTCCGAAGACTCCCTCAAAAAGGCTGTGGAAAGCAGAGAGCTGGTGGGGAACACCCTTACTGATGGGGAGACTATTTGGTAGATGACCATCCATTTCCCTCCTCAGATCCAAATCTGAAGAAATCTCAGGGTAGGATGGCAGCTACAAGGAGCTCTAGCAAAGTCCACTGGTTCTCCAACTTGCATCTAACCAAACCCAGATTCCCTTTGCCACAGCCTGCCTGGGTGGCCCCCTGGCTTCTTCCCTTACATCTGCAAGAATAAGATGCTAGAGCTTCCTGAGACACCGCTAAAACACTGGGTACTACAGTGAGAGAGCCCTTCAGTCTGCCTGCCTACACTTCCTGCTTTGGGCCCAGCTCCATCTATCATCCAACAACCCAAGAAACAGTAAGGACCCTGCAAATGTCCCCTCTGCCCTCCTTCTTCCAGTTCAGCTCCTCTTTCTCATCACATTCCTGATTGCTCACCTAGAGGCTTGCTCTGAGTTCAGTGTCCCTCTTAAGAAGGACAGTACTGCAGCATGAAGGGGTGATGGAACCAACTATACCCACATCAATATCCTGATTGCATATGGTACCACAGACATGTAGAATGTTACCAAGGAGGAGATGCATGAAGGGTATTCAGGCTCTCTCTCTATTTTTTTTTACAACTGCATGTTAAAGATCTCAAATAATTATCTCAAAAAGTTAAAAAAAAAAAAGTAAAGTCTCGAAATGACCACTGTTTTGAGCTTGTATGGATCTAACCATAAATGCAATAGGGCTGTTCTGGTGTATCCTTTTTTATTTATTTATTTTTTAGTTGTAGTTGGACACAATACCTTTATTTTATTTATTTTTATGTGGTGCTGAGGATCGAGCCCAAGGTCTCACACATGCTAGGCGAGCGCTCTACCGCTGAGCCATAACCCCAGCCCTCTGGTGGATTCTTGTAATTCAAGGTAATTATGTTCTATGAAGTCACCAGAACACTGAAATAGCAATTACTGAGTCAATGTTCCTAAGGGGCATACACAGTTAGGTTCCTATAAGCCTCTAATCACATTTTTATGAATTGGTCAATACATAACTATAAAACCTTAGTGTATGTGTATTTCTGTTTAAAGACACTTATTTGATATATATTGTTGATTCATTAACATCAAATCCCCTGCCCTCCATGCTAGAATACATGCCTGAAAAAGGCTTATCTGACACACACATCCTCTGTAAGGCACATCAGCCTTCCTGCACTTAGGAACACAAGTCAGCACTTGGGCCCTGTACGTGGGGGGCTGTTATAAATAACACATTTACCCAAAAAAGCATGAAAATATGAAAACTATGGCACTAAATAGACCACGAAAAGAACACATTTATAGGATGAGAGCAGAAACAGGAAGTTCAACCTCGCAGGGAACTTGCACTCCAGGAGACTAAAATTTTTCACTGTTCTTTTCATGGGAGTGGCCACAAAAGGTCTTGAGTGTCAATTTTGGGGTTACAAATAAATTTCAGTAAGTGGGTAAATCTGGAAATATGGAATCTGTGAATGACCCAGATTGACTCTACTTCCAACAGCATAACTGCTACCCATGTGGATGAAGGTGTGTGGACAGCTCATCATGCAGGGCAACCATCCCACCAAACACTTTCCTGCCATAGGAGATCCTATGTCAATAAAACACCACAGCACAGGGGTGGGGTGGGTAGGTGTGTAATTCAGTGGAAGAGCAGCTGCCTAGCATGCATAAGGCCTTGGGTTCTATCCCCAGCACTGCCCAAAACAACAAACACACTGCAAAGCCCAGCTTACCATTTCCAACTCGATGTCCAGGAGTTTGCAGGCACCATACACGGGAGGCTTGGCTGGAATAACATCAGGATAAAAGGAGCTGTTGTGAGTGCCAGGCTGCAGAACCCACTGTGTGAGAACAGAGAGCTGGGCACTGGAAGGGTCTAGAGATGGGGGGTCACTTACAGTTATCAGGTCTCATCTGTCCCATGGGCCTTCGGATTGGGGTGCCAGACACCACAACAGAGGAAGCACGGCCATGGTAGCCCACGGGTAAGTGCAGCCTGATAAAGGAAGGTGAGGGAGAGAGCAGGACATCAAAGCTCTTACATATCTTTCTTTCTTTTTTTGTGTGTGTGGTACTGGGGATTGAACTCAGGGCCTTGTGCATTCGAGGCAAGCACTTTATTAACTGAACTACATATCTTTCTTGATTGATTGATTGTGCTGGGGATTGAATCCTGGGGCACTTTACCCTGAGCCACATTCCCAGTCCTTTTTGATTTTTTTACTTTGAAACAAGGCCTTGCTAAGTTTCCAAGGGTCTCATTAAGGTGCCCAGGTTGGCCTCAAACTCATGAGCTTCCTGCGTTGCTGGGATTATAGGTATGCACTACCACACCTGGCCCATACTTATTTTAAAATAAACTTTAAAAAGGAACATAGAGTCAATATATACATATGGTTTTAAAACCAAAAGTACACTTAGGCTCTAAGAACACTCCTGGCTTGGCTGAGGTCACCCAGTTTGAAAAGGTAGCAAAGCGATTCAAATCCAGGTCTCTCTGACCACAAGGTTCTGCTGCTTCCTCTGTGGCCCACTCCCAACCTAATCCCAGGGGACCCTGGAACTAGAGTCAGAGTGAAAGAGTCATCCCAGGCAAGGGGAACACTGCCAGAGGCTCTGTTTGTAAGACAGAAATGTGGGGGAGGAAATAAATATCAAAACACTAGGAAGAGATTTAAAATAGCATAGCACTGGGGGGGGGCGGTCAACTGAATACACTGAGAGCCACTTGGAGGTGAAATGCAGTATATCATAAATAAAACTGGTGAATGTTTTGGACAATGGGAGAAGTTAGACTCTGTGGTGCAGTGAATGGCAGCTCCCCAAAAGGCATGGCCACATCCTCACCCCCATGAAAATGTGGAAAGGAGTCTTTGTAGATGTCATTAAGTGAAGGATCTTAAGATGAGGTCATTCTGGGTTATCTGAGTGGGCCCTATACCCAAAGTGTCCTTATAAGAGGCAGAAACATGGAGAACAGGAGGCGGCCATGTGCAGACAGGCCGAGATAGGAGGGTTGGAGCCACAGGAATGCCTGCAGCTACAGAATGTAGTGGCAAGGGAGGGTAGGGTTCCCTGGGAGCTTCAGAGGGTGCCCTGCTGACACCTTCATTCAGACTTATGGCCTCTAAAACTGTGACAGAATAAATTTCTGCTGTTAAAAGCCAACCTGTTGTGGTATTTTTTTTTTTTTTGCAACAGCCCCAGGAAACAAATACAGACCCACAGCCCACATTTTTTTTGAACATAAAAGGACATTCCAGATGGATTAGAGATCTACATGTACAAAGAAAGGTATTACAAGCATTAGGGGAAAATACAAAAAATATTTTCAAAATTGCCTTTCTAAACATGACAATAAAGTAAATGCCATAAAGAGAACAAATATCATGTTTGACTTTGTAAAAATGCAGACTGCTATATCTAGAGAGAAAGCCAAGTTAAAGGACAACATATAGGTTGACTTCCTTATCAGAAATGCTTGGAACCAGAAGCATTTCAGATTTCAACTTTTCTTCCGATTTTGGAATATTTGGTCAGTTCTCCCCATCCAGCTATTATCCTGGGGAGAACTATGTTGGGCTATTATTCTGTGCCTTTCTCTCTGCTCAGACCAGCCTACTCAGATATGTATGTATCCTATAAATATGTCCATAAAAATATATAAAATATACATGGATGTGTATGTGTGCACATGTGTGTATGTGTGTGCGCGCGCGTGTGTGTGTATTAAGTTGAGAAATGGCTCCCCTCAGAAGATCCAAATCCCTGGAACCCATGGATATTACCTTATATGGCAAAAAGGATATGATTAAGTTAAGGGTCCTTATAAGTCAAAGGGTAGAAGGTTAAAGGAGGATGTAGGAACTATGAGAATAGATATGAGAGGAGAAAGGGAAGGGGTCATAAGGCAAGGAAGAGGTGGCCTACAAAACTGAAAAGGAAACAGGCTCTCCCTGGAGCTTCCAGAAGGAACCAGCCCTGCTGACATCTTAATGTTGGCTCAAGTGAGACTCATTTTAGAACTACGTAGACTGTATACCTGCTGGTCTACGTCATCAGGTTTGTTTATAACAGCTACAGGAAACTAAAAGAGTGTATATGTGCATATATGTTGTTGCCTTTTTATCAAAATGTAAATGACCACAAGGTCATTTACATTTTGATAAATGTACATGATATTTATGTAATATTCTAAAATTTTCTTTTATTAAATTTAATTTCATTAAATGAAATTTTAATGTATATCATTCACATCTCTATTTAAATATTTCAACAGCTACAGAGGACTTCATAATGGGAAGAGAGTAGTTTTTCAACTATTCTTCTACCAACAAACACTGAGATTGCTTCTAGCTTTGAGGACTAGAAACACTGCTAGGAAACGTTCTTGCTCTTGAATATAATCACACTAGTGCATTTAAGTCTGTAGGATAGATGCACAATTGTGGGTGAAAGGGTGTACATTTTTTAAATTATAAATGTTTTGCTTTATGTATTTTCTGTAGTGTTTGGGCTAATCATAATAAGCATATAGTTGAACACCCCTAATTCAATAACTAAAATTCTGAAATGCTCTACAATTAAGAACTCTTAAAAAACCAATAACACCACATGTGGAAAATTCCATAGCATGAAACTTCTTTTTTTTTTTTTTTGTGAGTGTACCAGGGATTGAACTCAGGGGCACTTAACCAGTGAACCACATCCCTAGCCCTTTTTTGTATTTTATTTAGAGACAGGGTCTAACTGAGTTGCTTAGAGCCTTGTGTACTGCTGAGGCTGGCTTTAAACTCATGATCCTCCTGCCTCAGCCTCATGAGCTGCTGGAATTACAGGCATGCACCAACGTGCCTGGTGAAACTCTTTTAGGAAAAAAATTTTTGAAAATATTGTATAGGCCTAGGGGTAAGCTTAATGGTAGAGCCCTTGCCTAGCATACTTAAGGTCCTGGTTCAATCCTTAGCACTGCCAAACAAAATTATACATATACATAAATATAAAAAAATTATAGGGGGCTGGGAATATAGCTTAGTTGGTAGAGTGCTTGCTTTGCATGCACAAGGCCCTGGATTCAATCCCCAGCACCACACACACACACATAATATATATATATATATATATATATATATATATATATATGTATGTATATATATTTTTTAACATATAAAATTTATAATTATATGTTGTATATAATCATATATTATAATTAACATTATATAATTATATAATACATAATATCATATTGTATAATTATATATTATACATTATTATATTAATCATTAAAATATATTAGGTATTATAATGTATTATAGAATAAAATTTTATGTTAATTTATATAATTAATTATTATTAATTATAATGTATTGTATTATTATTATTATAATGTATCATGTTATTAATTTTAATTATTATATAATATAATGTTATAATATAATATGTTATATATTATTTTTTAAAAATATTTATTTTTTTAGGTGTAGATGGACACAACAGAATGCCTTTATTTTTATGTGGTGCTGAGGACCGAACCCGGGTCCCGCCCATGTTAGGTGAGCGCTCTACTGCTGAGCCACAATCCCAGCCCATGTTATATATTATTTATAACATCTTATACATGTAATATATTATGTATAATATATGGCATTATACATATTATATGTCAATATAAACAATTATACATATTGTATCGTACAAAATTTTAATGGATATCATATATAATATATATAAATATAAACAATTATACATATATATTTATGTATAGTGCAAAACTTTAATATATAGTATAAAATTACCTTCAGACTATGTTTATAAGGTATATAAGACACATAATGAATTCTGTGTTTAGATGTGTGTTCTATCCCAAGTTTTCTCATTATGTATAAACAAATATTCCAAAATCTGAAATTCAAAACACGTCCAGTCTCAAGCATTCTAGATAAGGGATATTCAATCTGTTCTACCTTTACAATAAAGAATATGAACAAAAAGTAAAAAAGGCACAGCCACAGGTCACCTTGTCACAAACATCACTAGAGACAACCTCTTTGCTTTTATTCTGCAGAAGGAAATGGGCTGTGAATGGCTGAGACTTCTCCACTTGGTTCCAGACATAGTTCCGACCCACTCACTTCCTGCTACCCCTGGCCTTTGCCTGCTGGAGTCCTGGCACCCTGGTGACAGCTAGCTCCTTTGGAGTTGGACAGTTCACTGGGTCATCACCTCCAAGGATGTTACGAATAGACAGGTTCTGATTGGTGGGGACAAAGGCAGCCCAGAGCCTGCACAAGGCCAGAGTCTCTAATATCTGCCCTTCTCAGTGGGAGCTGAGAGCCTGGGCTCTAGTCCCGGGCTTACCCATGCCTTGCTCTGCACCTCTGTCCTTGCTGCTGACTTTTTGGGTGTTATCCTATTCTCTTTTCCCCTCTTCCATCTTTAGCTTGGTCTAACAGGTCCTTCCCCTTGGCATTGCCTCTCTGGGAGTATGCCTGCTGCCATGTCCTGGCCCTCTTCAGTTCTGACTGTCAACATCCAGAGGACAACACAGAACAAGTGGCCAGGATTGAGGCTTGGATTCTCGGCTTGGGCATTGGCTCTCCCAGGGCAGAGCAAGACTCCTGTTTATCCACAGGTAAGTGAATATTTCTCTGAGGCTGTTTTCTCTTGTGGAAAATGGGGTTAACAGTCATGGCCTGAGGGGGGAGGGTTGTGGCTCAGAGGTAGAGTGCTTGCCTTGCACCTACCAGGCACTGGATTCGATCCTCAACATCACATAAAAATAAATAAACAAAATAAAGTTATTGTGTCCACCTACAACTAAAAAAAAAGAAAAATAGTCATGGCCTGAATGCCCTTAAAGAACTACTAGAGGATCAAAGTTTTGAACATACTGGAAAGCAGGAATAAATGGCACTGGGCACACTTAAGGATTCTCATTCATCAGAACATGCTAAATATAGAGAATGCAAGGATTTAAGATATGCCAATAGAACGATAATAGCTTACAAATGAAAGAACCTAGAAGGACCCAGAGATTCAGGGAATGTAATTCTAATCTCTGTTCTTTAGAGAATAGGAGTTTAAAGGACCACCCCATAGTCCCACAGCAGGTCCACAGTCATGCTGAAAGGACTAGAGGCTGAGGCCATTGTTTGCACAGATTGCAACATCTTCATCATTTTTGGTTTACATCCCCAGTTTGCTTTAACCTAAGAGGTCCTGGAACAAACAAACTGTTGGAAATGGACAGACTTTGAACTTATCCAAGCATCTGGTCCAGGACATACCAATTGGGCATCAGTGCATTCTCCTTGCCCCTGAACATGATTCCAATGTTGGTGGCGTGCTGCCGAGAGGAATAGAAGTCTGTGTAGTCTCCTGCAGAAGAAAGACCCAAGGCAGGCCATCAGTGACCCTGATGATGGAGGGCATTCAGTTCCCAGGATGGGGCCTGTAAGCATGCCCACACAAATATTGCACATCCCAAAGCTCAAACTCTTCTGGCTGCAATAGCACCAAATGCAGCACAAAGTAGCCTCACTAAGATTCAGTTTTAGACCCCACTCCCCTGCCCCACAACTAGGAAGAAAATAAGAAATAAGGAGCCAAATCATTCTGAAACACAGTGGAATGTGAATACAAAGTGGCTGACGCCAAATCTCCTTCTCAGAGTTCTGAGAAGGAGTTCAAATCTCCTTCTCAGCTACACACACAAAACTGCTTATGATTCCATACAGGGAACAGCCCTGGTTGCCCTATGCCTAAGCTGAACCTACCCTCTGGAGCCACCTCTCTTGTCTCTGTGTGGTCAAATCCTAGCAACTAATTGAGGCCACCCTTGTGTGAAGTCCCCCACTCTCTCTAGCAGGATCCTTACCTCTTCTAAATCCTGTCACCCGAGCCATCTTGGGGCAGGCTTCCTTTCCATTTGATGCACCAGTTACATATGTGCATATCTTTGCTATACTGTGGCCATTTCAGGGAGCCCCAGCTCAGATTTTATTTTGTTTGACTCTCCCTCAGTCTTTTTTTTTTTAATTTTAATATTTATTTATTTTTTAGTTTTTGGCGGACACAACATCTTTGTTTGTATGTGGTGCTGAGGATGGAACCCGGCCGCACGCACGCCAGGCGAACGTGCTACTGCTTGAGCTACATCCCCAGCCCCTCCCTCAGTCTTAAGAATAAGATTTTGTTCACTGAAGGTGTTCAGTCAGTGTCTGCTGATTCCGATGAACTCAACAGGGTGGTTTGTGCTAAATGTAGGAGCACACACCTATAATCCCAGCGACTCAGGAGGTTGAGACAGGAGGCTTGAAAATCTGAGACCAGTCTCAGCAACTTAGTGAGGCCCTTAGCAACTTAGCAAGATCCTGTCTCAAAATAAAAAATAAAAAGTGCTGGGAATGTGGCTCAGTGCTTAAGCACCTCTGGGTTCAACCTATGGTACCAAAAAACCAAAAACCAAACCAAACAAAGTAGCTTGTAAGCATCCTCTCTCATTCGGGGAATGAATTACTGAAATCTTCAGGAAAATCTAGATGGGAAGGTTTGCTTGTTTATCTTCCTAAATCTCCTATTAAAAAAAAAAAACAAAAAACAAGCAAACAAAAACCCACAATGAGAACCCCAATCCATCAGTCCAGACTACACATGGAAATAAATGGGGAACGATGAGGGAAGAAAGCAAAACCTAAAGGCAGATTGAGCAAGGGGTGAACAGACTGAGTCTTGGCTGCTGTTTCCCACCTTCAGTACCAAAGCACAGAAACTGGAGCTGGGATGTTTATCAAAAGAATAAATCCGTGACAAAATAAACAAGGAATGGGACCATCAGTCAACCAGAAATGATAAGGAATCCCTGAAAGACAACTAGTTTGTCAAAAAGAACGCTGCCCTGAGTGCATGAGGGGAAGCAAGTGACATGCCAGGCCCACCCCACCCTCTACCCACCATTTGCCAAGCCTCCAGCACAAAGGACTTTAGTCAACTGAAGAGCTAGCCTAGAGAGTCCTGTCCTCTGGAGGGCAGGGCCAGCCAGCCTCTTAGCACACTGGTGCCCAGGCAAACCCAATAGCTGTGGCCTCCCCCAGGGCTGATAGGCAAGAATGAAGCCCCTGTGCCGCTGGCCACAGGCTGATCTGCTTCTCCTTGCTTCAGGCTAAGTCACTTCAACTTTTTGATTCAAAGTCCAACCAGACAGCCTACCAAGTACACAAATGGGTCCTGCACAGCCCTCTGGCCGCCTTCCTCAAAACTACTCACCCTTAACAGCTCAGAGCAGACTCCCCACAGCTCTCTGGGAAGAAAGAACAATCTGCTGCACAGGGAGCCATGTGGTTAGTCATGAACTTGAGCAGCCTGCAACTCGTCTAGGAGAGTGCAAGCTTTGAGCCAATGCTGGCTTGAGTTGTGAGACTGGTCAGTGTTGGAGTGGGTAACCACCTGGAGATCTTATTCCAGATCCTCCCCAACCTAGACAGGGGACAAAGGCACCTGGCCAGCCCTCTCAGTTCATTAAACTACTCACATTGCCTGAGTGGAGACAGTACTCACCTATGATGGCTGGAAGGTACATCGTGGCAGAAGCCTGGGAGGTGAATGCACTGAAACACAGAACCAGGGCTTCAAGGTCAAGCAAACAGTAAAGTGGGGCCCTGCTTTGGTTGCCTGCTTGCAGGCTTAGCCCATCCCCAAAATCTTGATCACCATCTCCAGTGGGTGCCTCTAGGCTAGACTAGGCCCCACCATGAAGGAGGCACTGGAGTCAAAATGTCTTATCTCTATATTGCACTCTAGAAAATAGGAATGGGGGGTAGGAACTTCTGTTCTAGAAACCAGACAAGGGCATAGCTGATGCCAAAGAGGAGGGAGAGGGCCTCTGGGCCTGACCTGGCAGCTCCCATCCAGACATTAGAACCCTCCCACAAATATGCAGCCCACTAGGGGCTGCACGGAAACCAGCTTGACTCAAAAGGGTGAAGGCAGCCGTGTCATGACTCGGTGGCGCTGCTTATGCCCCAGTCCTTGTCTCCCCTGCAGTGTCCCACCTTCCCACCAAGGTCCATATGTTCCTCACCGCTTCCGAAGCTCCATGTCATCTCTGAGCCTAGCTTGGCTGGCGGACAGCAAGTTCTGCAAGAATGCTCTTGCCTCCTTCCAGGCAGCCTGGCCCAAACCCATGAAGCTGTTGAGAGTTGGCTAGGACCAAAAGAGGGAGAAAGGAGTTCATGCATGGGAAAGCATTCTTGCCCAGGAGAGTCTAGCCACCTTGCCAGGGCCCTGACTCCTCTCTGTTCACTCAAATGCTCAGGATCTTTGCTTTTGATTTTGTCACTTATGTATCAAGCTGGAGAAAGCCATCACCTTTCTTGATACTGCTTCATCCCCTCATGGATGTGTACACAACTGTCAAAGCCCATGAGCTGCTCTCCGGAAAATAGCCTGTTAAGCCCAGTCTGGTCTATAGCTACAGGGGACTCCATTCCTCCGGTGTACAGATGCATGGAACAACCTAAATCCTCTCCCTGGGGCTCCTGAAAAGCCAAGAAGGGATTTCTTAGCCAATGAGGCATGGTAGAGACAGCACCTGTGGATGTTAAGGGTCAGAAGGCAGTCCCAGTTCTAATACTACCAGCCGAAGAACCTGGGAGAATTATGCCTCATTCCAGGTGTTTCCATCCATCTAGTGATGATTCTGGTTCCTGTGCCAGTAGGTGGTTGGGAGGACTGAAGGATAGGATGTGTGTAAAGCTCCCGGCAAGAAAAAGGAGCTCAACAGATAGATCCCACTCCCCTTCCTACTCATGTGATGTCACAGAGATGGATATCAAAGGACTTGACCTCTGACAAGGAAATTCATATTCATCCCACAAGGACATCAGATTGACTCCTGCCAGGCTGTGTTGTAGACCTGGAGGCCAGGGCTCGTGGCTCCTTCCCTCAGTGGTCTGACTGTCCCGACAGGACAGCTTGATGAGGAAGGGAGCCAGAGTTACAGAAGAGCCTCATTTCAAAGGCCACTGGGAAAGACCCAGGCTGCAGAGACACCAACAGTCTTTTCACTTAGGAACCCTCCTTGAGGTGAAAAGCCATCCTGGGGTATCCCAAGGCTACTACCTGCCAGGTGCTGTGTCTCAGAATAGCCCTGGCCTTATCCATGTAAAACCTGAGGCCTATGAAGGCATCACCTCTGTCAAAAGTGGAGGCAGAGTATTTAGTTTATTTGCAGTACTTCTGAGATCAGGGACAAGCTGTCACAATGTCCTACCTCATCGAAGACATCCTGGTGTTTGGAGAGGACAGGCCCAGTGAAGAGATGCTTAATGACACTGAGGTCCAGGATCTGGTTGCCAATGGCCACACCGATCCGTTGCCTTGGCTGGGAGGAAGATGGCATAGTCAGTACTAGCAAAAGCTTCTGGTAGGCTGAGCTCATTTAGTCAAAAGCCTGTGGGTCCCCCTTTTAGATTGCCCTTATGGTGAGGAAACTGAGGGACTGGATCCTCAGCATCCTATCCCAGCTCCCTTCTCTGTTTCCAGGACAAGAAAGAAAAAGAATCTGTGTTCCCTTGCCAGGCATGGTAGTGCATGCCTGTAATCCCAGTGTCTCAGGAGGCTGAGGCAGGAGGATCACAAGTTCAAAGCCAGACTCAGCAACTTAGCAAGACCCTGTCTCAAAATAAAAAATAAAAATGACTGGGGATGTGGCTCAGTGCTTAGGCATCCCTGGTTCAATTCCTGGTACCAAAAACAAAACAAACCAAAATGTATGTTCCCTCAATGGGGAATCAAATCAAGAAAATCTTACCCCTTGGAGTATAGTGAGAACAGGCAGCCTGGTCCAAGCCCCTTTTCCAGTCTCAGGAACTTCCCCTGCAAAGTTCCCCAGACTTTGCTTAAATGCCTCCAGTGGTGAGGAGCACACTACCTTACCAGGCAGCTGGATTCTTTTTTGCTTTGACCAGGCCTTTATTCAGGGCAATTCATTTGTGCAGCAGAGCAGTGAGTGTTCCACGCACAGTGCTGAAAGCCAGATGGCACAGAATAACAAGCTCTGCTGGGGCTCAAACAGAGGAGAGCTCAGGTCGTGGGGAGCTACACAAAGCTACACTGTGCAGACCACGTCAGGGGCATTCTTTTCTGCACCATAAAATCCCAGCATCAGCTCTGAGCAATGAGATGCTTCAAATATTTGGCAAAGCCTGGTTTTTGATCCCACAATCCTGAACTTTGCTAGTCAACTAGGAATGGAGAGCCTGCTTACAGACTCTACCCGATAGGGCTCTATCTATCCTCAGCCAGCTTCCAGATCTCCTAAACCATCCCCTTTGCCTTTTTAGTTCTAGAGAGCTGAGAAGTGGGATTCCTGGCTGGCCTCATCTCCATCAGCTGCTCATTTTGGTTGACTGAGAGAATAGTCATCTCTTCATGCTCGTTAGCCCCTGGGATCAAGGTACACCAGAGCCATGCCCTCCCCTGGCCTGGAGTTCACAAGCACATCTGCCCTGGAGGAGGCTGCCCGAAGAGCCTGGTTACTCATTCTCAGCTCTGCTAACTCTCTGGGCCTTAGTCTCACCCTCTGGAATATGGCAACTGCTGTGAAGGACATAGAGCTGAGCTACCTAGATGCAAGTGGCCATACACTCAGGCAATGTGCAGGGCAGATCCTAGAGCCACTTCTGATCTTTACCCTCACATCTAGCTTAAGGTAAGAAGCTATTAAGCAACCTCTAAGATCTAATAGAAAATTCCGCTGCTAGTTTTGGCAACTGTAAAGAAAGCCTAGAAGCTTCAGATGGCAAGTTATTGCCCTTGTGTTCCAAAGTGTGACCTGAGGACCCAGAAAACCAGTTTGACAGAGTAGATCCATATACTTTTAACCTTTAGAATTATTTTCTTCAGTGTCAAACTAGAAGGGCTCCTGGCCTGTTCTATCACTTACTATCCCATTCACCCTGGAAAAGTCAGTCCCTGGTGCTCTGAGCCTCAGTTTCCCCTTCGACTTGAGGCAAATAAACTAGGAAAAGACATCTCCCTGACTTGCATCATTGGAAGAGAAACTATGAAATTGGGAGGTTGACAGATGTGAAGGCCAATCCCAAATCTGCCTCTACTGACTATGAGATCCGAAGCATGATTCTTAGCCTCTCCGAGCCTTAGTTTCTTCATCTGTAAAATGGGGGGAAATAATGGGGGTTTGTTGTGAGAATTCAATTAGTATCTGTCAATCTCTTAACATAAGAATAGACATGAGTAGATACTATTCATAGCACAAACATTTATGAAGCATTTCTTTGGCACTAGTACTACATGAATGCTGCAAAATCACCAGAGAGACAGAGAAAGACAGAGGAGCAACTTGGTTCCTGCCCTCCAGAAGTAAAAGGCAACACAGGGTGTGGTAGGAGACACCAACTATGGAAGGGCTCATTCACAGGATGCTTAGGGACAATTTTCTGAGGGGCTGACATTTAAGCTGACTCCTGAAGAATGAGAAGAAATAAGGATATACAGACTAGAAGGAAGGGTAGTCTAGGTAGGAGAAATAACAAGTGCTAAGGCCCTGAGGCAAGAAACTCTCAGTGTGTCTCAAAGACTGAAAGGTAGCCATTAAGGCTGAAAAGAACAGAATCCAGGAAGTAGAGGCAGGGCCAGATCAGGGACTTTACCAAGGCACTAGGCAAATCAACCTCCAGACTCTTGCTGGCCCATTTCTCAGAGGCCCCTGTCCCTGCTTTCACACAGAACATCATTATGTGTTCACTAGTATTCCATGAGCAATCAGACATTGGAGGGAAGGTGTCTCCTATATCTTTGTGTTTTTTTTTCTTTTTTTTTATTGGTTGTTCAAAACATTACAAAGCTCTTGACATATCATATTTCATACATTAGATTCAAGTGGGTTATCTCCTATATCTTTGATCCCTAACTCCCAGCATAGCATCTGGACCAAAATTAGGGGTTCCTAAGCAATGGTTGAATAAAATAAAATGAGGGGCTGGGGATGTGGCTCAAGTGGTAGCGCGCTCGCCTGGCATGCGTGCAGCCCGGGTTCGATCCTCAGCACCACATACAAACAAAGATGTTGTGTCCACCGAAAAATAAATAAATATTAAAAAATAAATAAATAAAATAAAATGATAACTAGATTAATTCATTGTTGTTCCATTCAAATTAAGGACTAGCTATGGGCCTAGGGGAAAGGAGATTATTGCCTTGACCACCAGGGCACCCTAGAGAGGCAGCCACCACAAATGGGGTTTCCAATCACTTAAGTGACACAGTTAGATAAGGTCTATATAAGCTTGGAGGCCTTGAGCTTCTGGAAGGTCAAATGGGCCAATTCTCTGTCACAGCACTCTTTATCAGAGGTCAGTGGGAAGGGGTGCTCTCTCCCAGAAATCCTTAGAGGCTGCCTTGAACATTCTAGCAATTGCAGGGCATGAGGTCTGCAATTAATACCAAAAGGCATTAATTCCAGATAGCTCCTAGGAAAGCAAATCAGAACTCCCTACTAGTGCGTGCTAGCATCTCAGAAATGTTCTGGTTTAAGGGATTTGTGCCCTCAGGAAAGGTGAGGACTTATTTGCTAAGGGCAAATGTTAGAGGAGGGCAGAGGGAGGATACTGCCATCAGAGACACTGGTTGGCTAACACAGGTTAAGCTTTAACATGTCTCATCTGTGTGTCTCTCCAGGGCACTTTTTGTGTCTTTGCAACATCCAATGAGATCTGTCAGTTTTAAAACCACAAGTCACCTCCTCTAGATTAAGTCATTCACTGCAGGCAGGACCCCAAAAGGATAGGTACTTGGAGTCAATGAGAAGCCATGGAGGAAGGGAACCCAGTTTCCAGGAAGGGGTCAACAGCCAGGGCTCCATTTAGCAAACATTTCCTAAATACTGTTAGGTGCAAGCAGATTTGGGGGTTCTATGGCTTCCAGAACCGAATGAGGAGTAGGATCAGGGACCTAAGAACAAAATATTACTCACAAATCCAAGCAAGGAATCTACTTTTTGCACCAGGAGACCCTCTTGTATATTTGCTGATAAACGTCCAGTTTTCAAAGATTTCTTTCTAACCACACTACATTTACAAGTCAAGGTTCGTTTCCCCCACCCACTCAAAGGGCTTCTAATTAGCAAGGGAAGCCAGGGAGCCCATATTAGCTGAGAGAATTCCAAATGGAGGCAAGACTTGACCTCTTAGATTACACAGCTCTAGGCCAGGAAATACATGCATCTCTTTCAACTGCTAAAAATGCTGGGGTTAGCCAAGCACAGGTGGTGGGGTGCAGCAACTACCTGAGACAGAGGCATGAGGATCACGAGTTTGAGGCCAGTCTCAGCAACTTGGCAAGACCCTGTCTCAAAATTAAAAAGGGCTGGCGATGTAGTTCAGTGGTAAAGCACCCTTGGGTTCAATCCCCAGCACACACACACACACACACACACACACACAAAGGTGGGGGTTAACTGATACTTTCCGGGTTCTGGGGTTAGAAGTTAACTAGAGACATGAATGATCAGCTGTAAGCTGGCTTCTTTGGGGTAAGAAAACACCCCAGCAATTCTGTATTGGGCAACAGGATTGTGTGCTTCCTCTTCTCGCAACAATAATGGTACTTGCTGACTTGTCTGGGAGGGAGAGTTGCAAATTCTATTTCATTTTGCATTTAATGCCACACAACCCTGCAGAAACAGGCTGAGAGGTTAAACAATGTGCAGAGCCAGGCGGGATTTGATCCCACAGCACTCTCCATGGACCGCTTTTCAAGAAAAAATGACCCATGCCTTCAAGTCGCCCCCGCTCCCCTCCACTCCACGCCCTCCCCGCGCCCGGAGTCGAAGAGCAACAGCTCACGTTGTCTTGGGTGGAGAAGACGCCATAGGGCAGGTTGTGGATGGGGAAGTCACAATCCTCCGCCACTGGGATGAAAGACATGCTGATGAGCACCAGGTAGGGGAGCAAGCAGTGGGCTGAGTAAGAGGAGAGTGACTGGACTGAGCTGCAGGGGTTAGGCCAGGCCACGCCCCGGGTCCCGGACCTCCCTACATCCACACGGTGACCCGGCCCCAACCCCGGCCACGCCCCCTGGAGTGTCCTGCCCTCCTATTGGTCCTCCCCTCCTAGGGCCCTTCCCCCCTCCGCAAGCCCCATCTCCGCCCCGGTCCCGCCCCTTCGCAAGCAGCCCTGCCCGCAGGAGTCTCGCCCCTTCGCATGCCCCACCTCCAAGCTTTCTCACAGGCCCCGCCCCTTCCGCAAAGTAGCCCCGCCGTCCAGAAGCCCCGCCCCACTCCGCGCAACGTCACAATCGCTCCCTGGTCCCCACTCCTGCCGCTGTCAGCAGCGCGCCCTCGGTGACTCTACCACCTTCGGTAGACCTTGTTCGAATTGGCCGCTCGAGCCCTCGGTTCTACTAAGAACAAACCCAGCTCGGCATTAAGGCCTCTGCCCGGGGTGACTCCTGCCTCCCCCCTTTCCCCCGTTGCCGCCTGCTCTTCAGCTCAACAGAGCTCATGTCCTCTCCCTGGAAACAAGACCCTTTCTCCCCAGAGACTGCCTCCGGCTTTGGAAGAAGCTCTCAGTTGCGTACTTTCCGCCTGCATAAACCATGCTAATCCCTCTGCTGTGACATTTCCAGTGGTGTATTGGTGAAGGGGCAATCGCGCCTGTTTGGACGCTGATGAGAGTTAACAGTCTAGAAAATATAACTCACCTATGTATTTCACATTCTAGTGTTAATATGAAGTTACCTTGTCTCTGTCTCAGCTTCTTCTGTATGTTGATGATAATACTTACTACTTCACACAGTTGATATAAGAATTAGGTGACAATGTTAGAATAGTGCCTGGCAAACAAAGACTGTATCATGTGTTTAAAGAGAGAAAACGGGAGAAAAAAAATGAAAGGAGGAAAGAAATTAGGGAAGAAAAGCTTAGACCTTATTCTTCTTTCCAATGCAGATATTTTAGATAAACGGACTCAGATTAACCGGTTGGAGATCCACTTTGACTAGAGTTAATTAGGCATTGACATTAGGTCAAGTTCTCTAATCATCTCTCAAATAGGGGTAAAGTAATATCTACTCCACTATTACTGTAATGGTTAAATAACGCCTGGCACAGTTAGTGATCAATGTTTTTTGTTTGTTTTACCAGGAATATCCAGCCAGAAAGTCAGCTATTCCTTTATTTCTGGGTTTTGCTTTTCTTCATGAAGAAGGCAATCAAAAAGAAAACTATAAAGGTAAAGGGGTCAACACTATGGAAAACAAGTTTAAAATATAAATGTCAATTTCTTAGAAATTTAACAAAATCATTCTTTAAAAACAAGTTTAAAATTACAAGTGGTATAAGGTGCACAATAGTTTATCAAGACATAAGCCTATATTTAAAACACTTTCAATTAATTTATTTTGGATGTTCCCATAACATTACAGTCAAAAGTTAATGAATTACTGGACATAATAAGCAGAATGACTAAAAATAAAAATAAAATAAAAAATTTGGCATTTTAAACCCAAATCCTAGAAGGTAGTTTTTTTAAATGTATTTTTTTTGTTGTTGATGGATCTTTATTTTGTTCATTTATTTATATGCAATGCTGAGAATTGAACCCAGTGCCTCACACATGCTAGGCAAGTGCTCTACCACTGAGCCACAACCCCAGCCCTGGAAGGTAGTTTTAAAGAATATTTTTAAAAGTTGCAGTATCATCCTAGGACTTGTAAAAGTAACCTTTCCCCTTCCTAAACATTTAAAAATGAATAATAGTGATAGACAACCTTGAAATAAAGAATATATTGCTACTCCTTTGCCTGCAGTATCTTGCCCCATTTCTCTTCTCACCCACTGACCTCCTCTCTAAATCACTTTAAGTTATTCTTTCTCAAAGCACACATTTGTCAATAGCAGATCCCAAGTCCCCATGCTTTTCCTTCCTCTGTCATCACTTGCAGATCACAAGTGAAATATAAACCAAATAACATATAATTTGAGTAATGTATTAGGATTGTAAATGATTCGTGTAAATGAGGACATAGAGGAAGAGAAAGAGAAGTAGAAGGAAAGGATTGAAGGGGAAAAAAGAAGGGGGAAGAGAGAAGGGAAAGGCAGGCTCTTAGTGTGGGTTCAAGGTGTTGCCTAATCACTCATGTACTAGAACATTTTGTGACAATGTTCAAGTGAGGACACTGGGGACATGCCTGAAAATGTGGTATTTATGTGAATGTTTCAGGCACACTTCTAAAAGACCTGGATGCTGGCAGATTCTAGCAAAATTAAAAGTGGAAGGCAGCCTGGGCAAGGGTTCTGTGAAGTTCTCTTGAGAAGTGACACAAAGACTGCTAGGTTAGAGAGGCTGCTCTGCAGTTTGGCTTTAAAGGAGGAGAGTCTGGAAGGAGTAGCAATATATTCTTTAAGGTTGTCACAGGATAATGTGGGCTAAGAGGGCTTGAGCTAAGGGAATATTGCCCATAGGGATAGCTGTGAGACCCCTTCCTAGGCTTTGAGATGATTCCCGTGCCCCTCCACTGAAGCCTTACCAGTGATCACCCAGGGATGAGCTCAATATGGGTACAGCACTTTGGTTCTAACCTCCAGCCCTAAATGGCTCTGCCACGAGTGAACTTCAGTGTTTTTAAGACTGCCCTTGGGAGAAGGAATGAAGGGGAGTCTCTGGCAGTGGTAGGTGGTCTGGATTGCTCTGGTAGGTTCCCTATGTTTTCTGGTAGAAAAAAAGGAATAGAGGAATGTCCCAACTCTTCACCTTATTAAAAGGAATTCCATTCTGTACCATTGTTCTACATGTCTATTTTGGTGCCAATACCATGCCATTTTTGTTACCATAGCTTTGTAGTATAGTTTAATGTCTGGTATTGTGATGCCTCCTGTTTCATTCTTCTTGCTAAGGATTGCTTTGGCTATTCTGGGTCTCTTATTTTTCCAGATGAATTTCATGATTGCTTTTTCTATATCTATAAGGAATGACATTGGGATTTTAATTGGAATTGCAGTGAATCTGTATAGTGCTTTGGGTAGTATGGCCATTTTGACAATATTAATTCTGCCTATCCAGGAGCATGGGAGATCTTTCCATCTTCTGATGTTTTCTTTCTTTAGTGTTCTGTAGTTTTCATTGTAGAGGTCTTTCACCTCTTGTTAAATTGATTCCCAAGTTTTTTTCTTTGTTGTTATTGTTGTTGTTTGTTTTTGTTTTTTTGAGGCTATTGTGAATGGGACAATTTTCCTAATCTCTCTTTCAGAGATTCATCACTAATGTATAGAAATGCATTTGATTTATGGGTATTGATTTTACATCCTGCTACTTTGCTGAATTCATTTATTAATTCTAGAAATCTTCTGATGGAATTTTTCAGATCCTCTAAGTATAGAATCATGTTGTCGGCAAGTAATGATAGTTTGAGTTCTTCTTTTCCTATTCATATCCCTTTAATTTCTTTTGTCTGTCTAATGCTCTGGCTAGAGTTTCAAGAACTATTGTTAAGGTCTGTAAACAAGTCAAGATGGTGCCTGGCATTTTGCCAAAGGGAGTGGTTTGTGAAGTAACACCAGCGAGACATTAAGTGTGGAGATTCCTTATTAGTTGACTGCTGTATCTAGTTTATGTTAATTAAGATAAGCTGTGTGTAAGGTATATATAACCCTCCTGTCCTACAATAAACAGCTCCCACTCCTGCTGTATCAATGTACACAAGTTGCTCGTCACCCTCCGGTTACTTTGCTGCAGCCGGACTGTGGCAAACTATGTTATATAGAAGTGGTGAAAGAGGGCATCCCTGCATTGTTCTAGTTTTTAGAGGGAATGCTTCCAGTTTTTCTCATTTAGAATGATTTTAGCCTTGAGGTTAGCATAGATTACTTTTACTTATTTTACTTATTTTTTACAATGTTGAGGTATGTTCCTATGATCCCTAGTTTTTCTAGTGTTGTGAACATGAAAGGGTGCTGTATTTTGTCAAATGCTTTCTGTGCATCAGTTGATGTAATCATATGATTCATATATATATATACTTTTAATTTTTTTTAGTTGTAGATGGACACAATACCTTTATTTATTTTTATGTGGTGCTGAGGATCAAAAGTGCAAGGCTCATGCTCTACCACTTAGCCACAATCCCCGCCCCTGATTCTTATCTTTAAGTCTGTTGATGTGATGAATTATATTTATTGATATCTGTACATTAACCAAACTTGTATCCCTGGTCTGAACCCCACTTGATCATGGTGCACTATTTTTTTAATGTTTTTGTATGTGATTTGCCAGAATTTTATTGAGAATTTTTGCATCTACGTTCATCAGGGATATTGGTCTGAAATTTTCTTTCCTTGATGTGTGTCTGCCTGGTTTTGGTATCAGGATGAGACTAGTTTCATAGAATGAGTTTGGAACACAGAGATAAACCCACAGAAATACAGCTATCTCATACTAGACAAAGGTCCCAAAAACATACATTGGAGAAAAGATAGATAGCCTTTTCAACAAATGGTGCTGGGAAAACTGGAAAGTCATATGCAGCAAAATGAAATTAAACCCCTATCTTGCACCATGCAAAAAACTCAACTCAAAGTGAATCAAAGACCTAAGAATTAGACAAGAGACCCTGCGCATAATAGAGGTAAAAGTAGGTCCAAATCTTCATCACATTGGATCAGGCCCTGACTTCCTTAACAAGACTCCTAAAGCACAAGAAATAAAATTAAGAATCAATAAATGGGATGGATTCAAACTAAAAAGCTTCTTCTCAGCAAAAGAAATAATCAATGAGGTGAAGACAGAGCCTACATTTTGGGAACAAATTTTTGCTACACTCACATCAGATAGATACTAATCTCCAAGATATATAAAGAACTCAAAAACTTAACACACACACACACAAAAAAAAAAAAAAAAAAAAACAACAACCCGCAAACAACCCAATCAATAAATGGATTAAGGAGCTGAACAGACACTTCTCTGAAGAGGATATATATTTGCTCAACAAATATATGAAAAAATGTTCAACATCTCTAGTTACTAGAGAAATGCAAATCAAAACTGCTCTAAGATTTCATCTCATGCCAGTCAGAAGGCAGTTATCAAGAATACAAAACGGGGCTGGGGATGTGGCTCAAGTGGTAGCGCGCTCGCCTGGCATGCGTGCGGCCCAGGTTCGATCCTCAGCACCACATACAAAAAAACAAAGATGTTGTGTCCGCCAGTAACTAAAAAATAAATATTAAAATTCTCTCTCTCTCTCTCTCTCTCCTCTCTCACTCTCTCTTTAAAAATAAAATAAAAAAAAGAATACAAAACAATAAGTGTTGGTGAGGATGTGGGAGAAAGGCACACTCTTACATTGGTGGGACTGCAAATTGGGCAACCAAACTGGAGAGCAGTATGGAGATTCCTTAGAAAACTTGGAATGGAACCACCATTTGACCCAGCTATTCCACTCCTTGGTCTATACCCAAAGGACTTAAAATCAGCATACTATAGGGACACAGCCACATCAATGTTCATAGCAGCTCAATTCACAATATCTAAACTGTGGAAGCAACCTAGATGCCCTTCAATAGATGAATGGATAAAGAAACTGTGGTATATATACACAATGGAATATTACTCAGCATTAAAAGAGAATAAAATTATGGCATTTGCAGGTAAATGGATGGAGTTAGAGAATATTATGCTAAAGCAAAGTAAGACAATTCCCAAAAACCAAAGACCAAATGTTCTCTCTGATAAGTGAATGCTGATCCAAAATGGGGTGAGGACAGGGGAAAAATGGAGGAACTGTGACTGGGCATAGTGGAGGGTGGGGTGGGGTGAGGGAGTAGGGGCAAGAAAGATGGTGGAATGAGATGGACTTGTATGATTAGCTACATGTATGATTGCACATGTGGTGCAATGCTACATCGCTATATCGTGTTCAACCAGAGAAATGAAAAATTGTGCTGTAATTGTGCACAATGAATCAAAATACATTCTGCTGTCATATATACCTAATTAGAATGAATGAATGAATGAATAAATAAATAAATAAATAAATATTTTTAAAAAGGCATTCCAGGCAATACTTTGTACCTACTGAATTCTAGTTTTTTTTTTTTTGTTTTTTTTTTGTACTGGGGATTAAATCCAGGGACACTTTATCACTGGGCTACATCCCCAGATCTTTTTATTTTTTAATTTTTATTTTGATACAGTTTTTGAGGATGTTGCTAAATTCCTGAGGCTGACCTTGAACTGAACTTGTGATCCTCCTGCCTCAGGCTCCAGAGTTGATGGGATTACAGGCATGTACACCACGCCCTGTTCTAGCTACTTTTGGTCTGCAAGACAGAGAATTATTTACATGTTCTATACTGGCCCTACTGACTCCCATTAAAGGTAGGAATTTTTTCTTATTCTGTGTGCAGTTTTATCAATACCCAGTAAAACACCTGGTACAGAATAGTTGTTCCATAATTCATTTTTAATTTTTATTTTATTGAGATGGGAGTCTTGATATGGTACCTAGGCTGGTCTTGAATTCTTGGACTTCTGTGATCCTCCCACTATGGCCTCCTAAGTAGCTGGGACTACAGGGGCACTCCACTAAGAGAGGCTTTAAATATTTAAGTAATTGATATAAAACAATTGACTAAAGGAAAACAAAGCAATAGCCAATGCACCCTTATTAAATGTCAGACTCTGGGAATACAGTGGTAATTCAGCATCTTCAATTCCTGTTTCAGGAATTGGACCAGGAACTTCCATTGGATGCACACAAATTAATGAAGTCCTAAATAAAAGCCATGGAAGGAGAAAACCAAAAACCTTTTTTGGGGAAGAGGGTGGGATAGATGTAAGTGGAGGAAGGGATGTAGGGATGAGATGGTTGAAGGGGGAGTATGATTTTGTAGTTTTAAAATAAGACTTGCCAACCTGCTAATTATATATAGTATCAGAAAATGCCAAAGCTGTTCACTGTTTGGAAAACACATTTGAAGTAACTTGCAAGTACACTCTATTTTCTTCTTTCCCCTTTGTGGGAGGGGGTATATTGGGCATGTACATTACAAGAATTTAAAAAAAAATTTAAAGAAAAAAACATTGCCCATAATTTCTCCAACCTACAGTCATACTATTTGTATGCACATGATGTTTCTACCTTTGTAAACTTTATTTAGATTCAGTTTTTCAATCCTTTCCTACATTATTCTCTTATTATTTCATTGAGAAAGTTGCAATGTTTTAAATGGTTAATAATAATGGTGCAGTAAAGATCTGAGTGCCTAGGATGTCTCCTTTTTCCTAGATTGTTGTCTAAGGGTAGAATCTTGGGTTGAAGGGTATGAACATTTTCAGGATTGGAATTGAGTTTGAGTACCTCCACTCAAGGGCTGGTTTGAGCTTCTGCAGCACCATGTTGGGTGCCTCCCTCTGATGAAAAAACACAGTATATTGCAGCCAGCTTCATGCACACAAGTGCATTCTTGCTCCTTTACAAGAGCTCTGGGAAAGGGTTTTCTGGATTCAGGACACTGATGCAAGGGTGCCAAAGAAGCTGCCATTCAGATAAGCAGGGTGTGGACACAGCCCCCACCCTACAATGTTCATTTGACCTTGAATTACTTAAGTTCAGTTCCAAGGTTCTCTAAATTTTCAGCTCCTTTGAGAGAACAAAATACCATGCATGTTTGCATGATCTATATCCTCTGATGCTGAAATGTATGGTAGGTGTGGGGCATGGTTCAGTGGTAGAGCATTTGCCTGTATATGAAAAGGCCCTGGGTTTGAACACCAGTACTGAAAAAAAAGTACAGTATATGTATCAAACACGGGATGTCCATTTCAAAATGTGTACAATAAACTTTATTGAGCTCAGAGCTTTAAGAGAGAAGATTTTTACATCATGAAAATGTTTGACCTTTAACATAGTTGTTATCTGCAAGGGATTGATTCCAGGACCCCCTTTGCATACCCAAATTGGAGAATGCCCAAGTCCTTTATTTAAAAAAGGTGTAACATTTGCATGTAGCGTATTTACATTATTTTGGTACTGGGGGATTGAAACCAGAAGTGCTTTATTACTCCAGCCCTTTCAAAATTTTGAGACAGGGTCTTGCTAAGTTGCTTAGAGCCTTGTTAAGTCGCTGAGGCTGGCCTCAAACCTGAATTCCTCCTGCCTCAGCCTCCTCAATCTCTGGTATTTCAGGCGTGCACCATTGCACTTGGCCTCCTGTGCACTTTAAGTCATCTCTAGATTATTTATAATACCTAATACAGTATTATAAATAATATGCTATGTAAATAGTTTTACTTCATTGCTTATGGAGAAGACTGTTTTATAATCTTACTATAATTACTTATTTTTAAAAAAAATTTTTGACTCTAAAATATATATATATTTGAGTTATACATATTTATTTTGTTTATTTTTATGTGGTGCTGAGAATCGAATCCAGTGCCTCACATGTGCAGGGCAAGTGCCCTGCCACTGAGCCACAATCTCAGCCCCTATAATTGCCTATTAATTCCAGTTTTTATATTGATTCTTTCACATTTTTCTGTATAGACAATATGCCATTTGCAAATGAAGACAGCTTTTTTTCTTTCTCACCAGTCTGTTCAGCTTTTCTTTCCTTATTAGCTGAGAATTTTAGTACAATGAGGAATAGGACTGGTGAGAGGGGACATATTTGCCTTGTTCTCAGTCTCAGAGGGAGAGACTATGTAGTTTCCTCATCACAGATTTATTATCTTGTAATGTCTTTGTCTGGTTTTAGTATTGGGATGATGCTGGCCTCACCGAACAATTTAAGAAGTATTTTCTCTGCTTCTACCTTCTGGAAGAGAATGTAGAAAAATTAGTATAATTTCTATCTGAAGTGTTTGGTAGAATTCACCAAGGCCTTTCTTTTTTTCTGGTATGTAATCCATTGATTGAATTTCTTTTTTCTTCTTTTTTTGTGGGTGGGGTGCTGGGATCAAATCTTGGGGTGCTTTACTATTGAGTCACACAATTCCAACCCTTTTTAAAATTTCAAGACAGGGTCTTGCCAAATTAGGCCTTGGAATTTGTCATCCTCCTGCCTCAGCCTACCTAGTCTCTGGAATTCTAGGCATGTGCCACCATACTCCGTGTGATTCATAGACACAAGCCTGCAAAGATAATTTCTCTTTGTACTACTTTTGGTAATTTTGCCTTTCAAAGGAATTGATCCATTTTATCTAACTTATCAAATCTGTGGGTATAGAGTTGCTCATAGTATTTCTTTACTATCTTTTAATGTCCCTGGGATCAGCAGTAATGGCCCCTTTTTCTTTTCTGGTAGTCACTTTTTGATATTATAAGTATGTTAGTGGTCTTTTGGGATGCCAAAAGATTTCCTGATGTTGCTAAAAGTCTTTTGTTAGATTTTATCCATCTCATCTCCATATTCCTAACTAACTTTCCATTCTACTGGCCTTCTGAATTAATCTTGATGCTTACATATTAATAAGAAGGGACAAAAAAAAAAAATAGGAAGCCAGTCTCTGAAAAGATGCTACAACAAATACTTAGGACTTTCTTAAATTCTCTAGCGTATCTGTTTGGATGTTTCTTACAGACTTAAAAAAGGGTAGTTTAGCCATTATCAGATACATATAAACTGTCTCCACATCAGGAAAAAAATGGCTTTCATATCATATGCTTGGAATAAAGGAATAATTTCAAGATTGCACTATGCAGTTCATGTTAGGGGAAAGACATTTTTGTGCTAGACTTGGACACAGAAAAACAAATTGAATATTGAGGCTGATTCTACAGCAGTTTCATGCATAAACTCCAATTTCAAATGTGGTCATCAAATCAGCTTTATAACTAACTTTTTAATACTTTGGAATTAAGGTAGAGAATGGATTAATCATAATCCTTGGTTCATGACATTCTCTGCACAGAGTGCCTGTTGTTAGTTGTCTGAGTATACTGAGGCTATCATTCCCATAAAGTTCCCATTTGCTAGCCCATCCCTTGCTGCCTTCCACCTGAGGATATTGACAGTTTTCACCACTACCTCTTCTTTTGATATAAATTTCATCTGTTACTTGAAAATGTATTTTCTAACTTTTCCTGTGGGGTGTTGGGGATTGAACCAAGGACCACACACGTGCTATGTACTTTATCATTGAATTATACTTCCAACGTTTTTCTTTTGGTGGTGGTGGTACTTTATCACTGAGTTATACTTCCAACGTTTTTCTTTTGGTTTGACAGGGCCTTGTGCATGAGAGGCAGGACTCTGCCAACTGTGCTATATCCCCAGCCCTACCTCCAACCTTTCTATAAGGGAATATTTTGTCCGTTGGTTGTTAATTCTTATTATACTTTTTTTTTAGTACCCAGGATTGAACTCGGGCACTCAACCATTGAGCCATATCCCCAGTCTTTTAAAAAATATTTTATTTAGAGATAGGGTCTCAGAGACCCTGAGTTGCTAAATGCCTCGCTGGTGAGGCTGGCTTTGAACTCACAATCCTCCTACCTCAGCCTCCTAAGATGCTGGGATTACAGGTGTGTTCCACTGCACCCAGCCTTACTGTATTTTTAAGACACTTCATTTTTGCTTTTGTTTACCATATTTTTGTTTTGTTGTGTCATTATATCTTTTGTGTCAGTATGGATCATTAGTTTTGGGTGCTATGTGATAGTCCATTGTATAACTATGTCATGTTTTATTCGTTCAGCTCTTCCTCATTGAGGGCTTGGGTAATTTCTGGGTTTCTGTTTTTGTACATGGTGTTATGAGAATTCTTCCCAGTTCATGTCTCCTGTTTAATCTATGTGCAAGTTATTCTTGGGTATATAATGAAGTTTCTGAATTATAGGATGTGCTAAAAGCCAACTTTAAAAGATAATGCCAAGCTTTCTGAAGGACTGAACCACTTTTCATCAACATAAGTAATACAAAGATCACATGGAAACCTTCCAATACTAGAAAATGCCAGACTATGTCTCTTTACTAGTAACTGCTGTTTTAATTAATATGGTTTCACAGTGAGTCCTGACATTTGGCAGGCCAAGTCCTAACCTCGCTGCTTTTTTGAAATACCCTAACCATTTATTCTTTTTTTGTGTTGTTTTTTAGGTCTATTGTACTTTTTAAAAAAAATATGTATTTTTTTAGTTGTAGGTGGACACAATTCCTTTTATTTTTATGTGGTGCTGAGGATCAAACCCAGTGCCTCATGTGTGCCAGGCGAGTGCTCTACCAATGAGCCCCATCCCCCAATTTATTCTTTTACCTTACTTTAGAATCACTTAAATAAGTTTCATGACACAATCTGGTGGGGCTAGGCACAATTGAGAATACCTGTAATCCCAGTGACCCAGGAGTTAGAGGATAGAGGATGGTAAGTCTGAAGCCAGCCTCGGCAATTTAGCAAGACCCTATTTCAAAATGAAAAAGGACTAGGGATATAGCTCAGTTGTAAAGTGTCCTTGGGTTAAATCCCCAGTGTACTTTCCCCCCCAAAATCTTAAACTTTGGTTGGATTTTAATGGGAATGGCTTTGAGTTTATGGGTGTGTTTGGAATGACTGACATCTTTTTATTGCCTTTCTATCCATGAACATGTGGATTTATTGAAATTTTATTTATCTCAATGTTTTAGAATCATTTAGATCAGCATATATTGTCAATGTCCAAGGTAATTGGTACTACACTGATGCTATTAGTAAATGGTATCTTCTGTTTTTCTAATAAGTATAAAGAAATCCAAGTGACTTCTAAAAATGAATGTTGTATTTGGGCTGGGCTTGTGGCTCAGAGGTAGAGAGCTTGCCTACCATGCGTGATCCTCAGCACCACATAAAAAGGAAAGATATTGTGTCCACATATAACTAAAAAATATTTCTTTAAAAATTAATGTTATATTTAGATAACTAGACAGTATTATTTCTAGTAATTTATTTCCAGATTTGTATTTTCTATAAAAACAATTATGTAGTTGGGTGCAGCAGCACACACCTGCAATCCCTGCTACGCAGGAGACTGAGGCTGGAGGATTGCCAAATTCAAGGCCAGCCTGGGCAACTTAGAGACCCTGTCTCAAAATTTAAATCAATAAACCAACTAACCAACGAATAAATTAATAAGGACCGAGGAGCAGCTCAGTGGCAGTGTTCATAGGGTCAATCCCCAGTACTACAAAAACAAAAACACACCCGAATCATGTAACAGGCAAATGATGGGTGCTTCCTTTCTTCTTTTGACTATTTGTCTTGTTCCATTGGTTGGGCTCTCCAACACAAAATTAAATATAAGCCACGAGAGGGGCAGCCTTCATTTGTTTCTGAAAGAAAAATATAATTTTCTCCCAGTACTGGGGATAGAACCCAGGGCCTCAAGCATGTTAGCAAATGCTTCAGCTACACCTACAGTCTGTTTTTGACTTTAAAAGGAAACGACTTTTCTCTTTTTGGTTCTGAGAGGTTTTTCTTTTTTTTTTAGTTGTAGTTGGACACAATACCTTTGTTTTATTTTATTTTATTTTTTTAATTTTTATGTGGTGCTAAGGATTGAACCCAGCGTCTCGCATGTGCTAGGTGAGCGCTCTACCACTGAGCCACAGTTCCAGCCCCTGAGTGGTTTTTCTTTGGTTGGTTTTATGTAGAAGCTATTAGAGAATTTCCCTTCTAGATTTATCAAGAAATTTTGTTAATCATGAATGGGTGTTTAACTCTATTAAATACTTTATATTTGAATGTATTAAGACAGTCACAGTGGCTTCCTCTCATTTTATTCTGTTAATGTGATCATTTAAATTTATAGATTTAAACATTAAACCATCCTTATGTAGGTGAATAGAACATGTAAGTAAAATAGCAAATAATTTTAAACTGAGAAATTTGTATTGTTAACCACTATCTTCATCTGTTCAACTTTTTTTTTAACGTAGTATTTCATATGCTTAAAAAAGGTTGGCTGCTAAATATGGAAACCACCATAGGAAAAAATTGTTTTTTGAGGGTCTTCTACTCACAATTCTCCAACTGCCCTGTTGTTTGAATTGTGCTTTTTCCATTTCACTAATCCTACCAAAAAACAGCATATACTAAATGTTAATTCACTGTGACAGAGTGCAGAACAGAAAACTCTGACAAGGGTTAGAAAATCTCACATCTAAGTGACAGAAAGTAATTCTTGGCTTTGAAAAAATGCTGAGATTTTAGCCGGGTGCGGTGGAGTATGCTTGTAATCTCAGTGGCTCAGGAGGCTGAGGCAGGAGGATTGTGGGTTCAAAGCCAGCCTCAGCAATTTAGGGAGGCCCTAAGTAACTCAGTGAGACCCTGTCTCTAAATAAAATATTAAAAAAGGGCTGGGGATGTGACTCAGTGGGTTTTAGTGCCCCTGGCTGGGTTCAATCCTCAGTACCAAAAAAAAAAAAAAAAATAATTAAAATTTATCATCATAAGATTAGCCAATAAATCTATATGAGACAAATAATAGTAGTACGCTTAGAAAAACAGTAAGATTAAAAAGACAAAATTAACTATTAGAAAGAGTAAGAGAAAAAGTAATACAAAAGAGCATTCTGGTTTTCCTTTTTATTTAATCAAAGACTGGTGGATAAACATAAATACAGCACAATTACTTCAGATCATTCTTCATATTGTATACACACAGACCAATGAACTTAATCTGAAAGAAACCTGCAGTCAGCAATGAAATGCATACAGCTTTTTTCTTCCCTCACGCAAAAAAAAAAAAAAAAATTAAAAACACACAAACTTGGAATCTCATCAGCACATACTCTCCTGTGACAAATGATTCAGACATAAATAGTGGGTGCAAAGAAACTATATGCTAACATATGTATAACCTTTGTTAATGAAAAAACAGAAGCAGCCATATTGATTAAGATACATTCAGTTACTGGTAACTAGTTGTGCCCAATAGGGCATTATCAAAAGAGAAATCGTGCTGCAGAGAAAAGCTATATATACATACACAATGAGAAAATAAACTGCAAGATTAATGCATGCATGTTTAATACTGGAAAAATCACAGCCCTCCAAAATTTCTCCACGTTTGTTATAAAAGCCCTCTGCACTCAACTAAAATTAAAATGATCTTAAAAGGATAATACTTGTAAAGTTTAAGTCTCTTCAGCCACAGAAACTGCAATGGAAATAAATGTTCAGAGTCATTTTCAAAACAAAAACAAAAATCTATTCTTCTGATGACATGCATGATTAAAAGGTCTATGCAAGATACATTGCTCTACATTCCCAATGACTAGGAAAAAAAAACCTCAAGTCAATTTTTAGTTTGCAGATGGTCAAAGGATTTTGTATTCCAGCAGGAGTTCAAATCTTCTGGATCTTTTCACCAACAACTACTGGATTTTCTTTTCTGATTTTCTCAGCAGCATCAGCTTTGTAATTGTAAGAGCAATTGTGTACATCTGAGTAACGGTGCACACCACAGTAAACATTTCCACACCGGCATTCAAACCCTAAAAATGGATTAATACACATAAATGAGCAGGATGGAAGGTGAAATATTAAGTTCTTTGGCATAATTAATATTAAATAGCATCATGTATTTAGGGCAGTAATCTAAACATTCTACAAAAATGGTTTCACGAACTACGTTCTCAGAGTTCACTAGCTGAGAGCTTCACTTCTTGGTCCTATCTATAAATATAGGTTTGGACTAGGATCAGATCATAAACACTTCTCTGAGTTCAAGTTTCTTCACTTGTGACATGATCAGTGTTACTTCCTTATCAAAATATGTTTTCTAAATTGAAAATGTTAAAATTTTTAATTTTACTTTTTTTTATATATCTTTTTAGTTGTAGACCTTTATTTTGTTTATTTATTTTTATGTGGAGCTGAGGATCAAACCCAGTGCCTCACATGTGGAAGGCAAGTGCTCTACCACTGAGCTACAATCCCAGCCCCTAATTTTACTTTTAAACTATTAAAACAAACAAACAAAAAAAAATGTGGTACTAGGGATGAACCCAGGGATGCTCTACCACTGAACTACATGCCCAACCCTTTACATTTTGAAACAGGGTCTCACTAAATTGCTTAGGGCCTTGCTAAATTGCTGGTGCTGGCTTCCGACTAGTGATCCTCCTACTCCAGCTTCTCAGGTTGCTGGGATTACAGGCATTTGCCACTGGGCCCAGCCTTTTTCAGTTTTTGAGAGAGTCTTCTATTTACTTAGGGCTTTGCTATTTTGCTGAGGCTGTCCTTGAACTTTCAAACCTCTTGCCTCAGTCTCCCTAATTTCTGGGAGTCTGGGATTATCGGTGTGTGCTACCACACCCAGCAAAGTGGAATATTTTTAAAAACTCAAATACTGCAATGTGAAAATAAGCCTATTCAAGAAACCACTCTTAACATTTAATTAAGAAAGATAAAATAAAAATCTCTGAGAGAACTGTTAACAAAGAACACAGTATCCAAAATAGCCTTCTTTTGCTAACCTCAGGTGGAGATGTGAACTATACTAGAGTGGAGTGATTAAAAGCATGGGATCCAGAGTTAGGTTGCCTAAGTATCAATCTACTTACTAACGTAGGCAAATTACTTAGCCTCTCTGGGCCTCAGTTTCTGCATCTGTAATTTTGGAACAATAAGGTACTGTAAGGATTAAATGAGGAATGGATCAGGTGCTTAACATATGGAAAACATGCAATAATTGCACTTATTTTTAGGGAAATGCCCAAGAATTGAAATCAAAATAGAGACTGACATGTGTGGACAGTCTTGCTCCCCCAAATTAGGATTTTATGTTATGATGGAATTTTTGTAATGGAGCATAGGAATCAATATTTTAAACACTGACATTTGACATTAATTTCTTTCATCACATTTTTTACTTCAGAAACATTCTGTAACTTCAAATAATGAAAGAGAAATGAAGCAAACAACACTAGGTTAGACTGACAGTTTGGACAAGAAAGAAATTATGAAGTCTCAGCTTTGTAATCATGAAGTCTGAGAGAGGACAAGATTTTAAAAGATCCTATTTGATAATATATTTTAGAATTTCTTATCTATGTTGTAGTCTTTAAATAAATACATTATTTGCTAAGGTATGAGGCAGTTTAAAACACCTCTGATCAGACTCTAATCTTTCTTCATTGTCTCTAATCCATTCCTTAGCCAGAAGTAATCTTCCTAAAGCATAATTTTTACTCAATATCTTATCTCGGTCCATAAGTCAGAATTTCATGTAAAGTGTTCAGCATAATGCCTATCCATGGTAAACAATAAACGTACTTATAGCTGTAACCAGTTTCTAATTAACCCCAGTAGAAACCTTAATCTTTAGCTCTATCTTGTCTCGATATTCAATACCCTTCTTCACAGATCCTGTACTATGGTTATGTTCCCCAATTCACAGTCCCTGTACTATGGTTATGTTCCCCAATTCACAGTCCCTGAACAGGCCTCTATATTGCTTCTTGGGGATTTAGTTCAAATATTTCTTTCTGCCTGAAATGTTCCTATTCCCATCACGTATAATTCCTACTCATAGTTCCAGACCCAGGGGCAACAGCCTATCTTCATGATACTTTCCTTGCCAGGTCTTTACTCCTTTTATAAAAATTAATTGCAGTACTCCTGTCTTCTGACTTCCCAGTGGCAATCTGACTGAACTTAATGTAATGTTCTTTGCTAAACAGTTTGGAACATTTTATTCTCCCTCTCTCAACAGTACTGATATGTTGTTATAGTAGCCAACATATATTGATTACACATTGTGTGGCACCCACTAAGTTAATTACTTACATGTCTCAACTCACTGAACCTGCACCACAACTTATGATTAGCCCCATTTTACATATAGGAAGCACTTCATGGTTCACCACATACTTTAAAATATCCTCTCCTTGAAGACAGAACTACATGTTAGCCTTTTCATAGCCCCTGGCATATTGGAATTACTTGTCTAATACTCTCAAATTCAGCTGGAATGAATTTTTAAAGGAAAAGCTATTCATTTTACTTTCAGGTGCATAATTAAAGCTATTTTTATTTCTTTAAGAAAATTCATAAGCTGAAGTACATTTAATGGAAACTCTCCTGGGAATAGAAATAATCTTAATTGAAGTTAGTAATAATAAGACATGTATTATTTAAAAACATAATTAAAAACCATTTGGTTTAGGTCCTTACCGGTAAGTCCCACTTTCTTCCTGCACATGAAACAGCGGTTCTTTTTTTGTTTTGGTTTTTCAAGAGATTTGCTTTGCTCTTCAGATGGCTGCTGTGCTGTATCTGATACTGAAGCTGACAAAAATAGGAGGGTAGTAAAATTTAATTATTCAGTAAGATTTTGATATTTGGGTTGTGTCCTCACTCAACTATCCCACCAATCTATATTCAGAAGATAACTTATTTATTAGCTTGGAAAGACGGTCATAAATTACAAAATATTTATAAAATATGGCTCCCTTTTGGTTACAAATGTATGTGTATGTGCATACACATGTAGAAAATAATCTAGAATATATAACTGACATGTTAATAGTGACTCTTGAAGATGAACTATAGATTTTCTTCTTTTGGTTCAAACTATTTTTAAGTTTTTCTATTTATGTATTTGATAAACACTACCTGGGTATCCTAAGGGGACATGCAACAAATGGCTATATGCAGACTTCTTAATATTGTTTGGGGTCAGAATTTCTCAAAGAACAAGAAAATAGAGTTCAACGAGATCTTGTGAAACACTAAGTTTGTTTACAGTCCTCAGAATGTTTCACATAAAAGCATTTAAAATGTTAGGAAAAAGATAAACTAGTACAAAAAAGTTTTAAAATGTTAAAAATAAGATAATAAATTAATGCATTTAAAATACTGAAACCAAGATCAGATGCATTAAGATTCAGGTAAAATTAGTGTTCCTAAATCCTAACTAATATGCTCCACTCCTGCCCCTAACCACTCTGGCTCTCCTGAGTGCTGTCACCAAAGTCAGAGTCTATAACAAAACCCTGCAGATATGACATCTTGTTTTGAAACAGTGACTTGCCATGAGTCAAGTACTCAACCGCCTCCACTAATTAAGCCTTTCTTAGGAATCCACTGCTCAACCCATGTATACCAGGAATATGCTGCGAACTGTTTAATAGGGCTTTCCACTTTCTTCATTCAATCTAGGTTCTCTTATTTTTTTTTTTTTAAGGCTATCAAATACCCTTTCCTCATTTCAGTTCTTTGCAGCTTTTCACTACAATTACACTTAATACCCTTAGCACATACTGGACACTCTATATAAGCCCTCTTCTTCAACTATGATTACCACAATGCATCCATAAGTGAAAATCTAATGACCCCTCTCTGATGTTTAAAATTCTTTGGTGGTTTCCCATAAAAGGTCAGGGTAAGGCCCAGGGGTCCTTCATGATTTTCTTCATTCTTGTCTCACCAATTCTCAATGTGACATGTCTTTTTCCATGCCACTTCTTTGTAGCTAGTTAACTCCAACTTGTCTTTCTTTTTGAAGCTTACATAATCAACTCTTACCCTGCTGCCTCCCTGACAACCTTGTAATGGAACACCCTATCCTGTGCTCCCACATCACTTTTCACACTAATTGCCCATTTGACTTAACATAGCTTCTTATGAATTCTAGTGCCTCCAACCACTCAATAAATAAATATCTGTTGAACTGAATTACGAGGTACTTATCTTTTGTATCTATGTGTCCTGTTTCCCCAGCTTCACTGTAATCCCCTTGAGGAGAGGGATGAAATCTTACTCCCTATTTGAATCTACAGCACCTCTTACAGTGAACTACATGTAGATGCACAAACATTTGCTATAATGGATTCCAACTTTTTTGCTTTTTTTTTTTTTTTTGGTAGTGAGGATTGAACTCAGGGGCACTTGACCACTGAGCAACATCCTCAGCCCTATTTTGTATTTTGAGACAGGGTCTCACTGAGTTGCTTAGTGCCTCGCTGTTGCTGAGGCTGGTTTGAACTCTTGATACTCCCACCTCAGCTCCCAAACTGCTGGGCTTACAGGCATGTACCACTGCACTTGGCTTCTAACCTGCTTATGTTAACATACTATCTCATATTTTAACAAAATATGACGTAAAACTACAATTTAATAAGTAAATATGCATTAATGAAGAAATCCATAGCATAATTACTCCACCTAAACACACTAAAGCTAGACTTGAAAAAGTTCTAGTAATAAAAACATTTTACTTTTGAAACAGAATATGAATATGCAAAACCATTTATTTTCAGTAACAAATATCCCTAGAATGTGAGTTCTATGAGGGCAAGAACTGAATGTCATGTTTTACTGTTTTATCCTGAGAACCTAGAACAGGTATATAGAGAAAATTCAAAAATAATCTAACCTGCAATCAGAAATGAGACTATTATATTTATTGTCTTTGAAATCTACAGACATAATAGCGAATTTGTTTTCCAAAAAATTATTATTCAAATAAACTAAGAGAAAATGCTCTAATGGCAGTAATATTGTCACAGATTATAATTTTTAACAAAACTGGTTTTAATTACTGATACTAAAAATGGCATTTGGAAATGCATACAAATGCTATTATTACATACCTCAGCAAAGACATTTCACAATATTGACACTAAAGATTTAAGGCAAATAGTTTCTGTCTTTTTTTGAGAAGGGGTTTTACTGTGTTGCCCAGGCTGGCCTTGAATTTGTGATCCTCCTGCCTCAGGTTCCCAAGTAGCTAGGATTATAAGTGTGTGCCATTGAACCCATCTCAAATGGTTTCTTTTCAACTGAGGAAAACGTACAACTTTTAAAGTTAAAGATTAGTAGGCTATCTAAAAGCGAATAAATGTTAAAGTATATTTTCATGAGATGAAAGTTAACTCCAGCTTATTGAAACTAGTGACTGATAGCTCAAATTTAAACACCAAACATGCGCAAGATTATATAGTACTCTGTAGAAGTCTATGCTTTCCAGAAATTACCCTGTTTCCTCAGTTTGCATTTGAGATCAAGGAATATCTTATCAAATTCTAGTTATGTAAAAGGAAATAATTCAATCAATAAGAGCTATATATACAGTGGCCAAAAGGTCACAGGGTCATAATCCTATTGAACCTAAAGCCAAAATAAGGAGAGTCTTCTCAGAACTAGGTAGTTTTCACATTTGGAAATGAGAATTGGAAACAGACTGACTATTTATTAATAATTAAAATAGACAAATGACTATGTTGTATCCACTGGTCCTAAAGATCTATATGGAAGGAGGCTATGAGATGGCATAAAGGCTGTGAAATAAGATGTATGGATGGCACTTGTACTGGCCACTACTGTTAAGATATTTCAGAAAGCAATGGGCAGGTAAAATAGTTTTAACTACCCACATGGAGGATCACATTCAAGAGGAACAAGGCCCTCTGCCCTGGGTCCTGTAAAAAAAAAAGAAGAAAAAGAAAAAGAAAAGAAAAAAAATATACAAATACATAATAAGTATATAAAACTAAACACTACTTCTGAATGGGGCATATTCATATACACACTGTAAAATAAAGCTGAACTTAAGGTATTAATAGGTAACGCCTAAACATTATCTTAATGTAAATAATTATCTTGGCAGTAGATATTATATCTATGTAATATAATATGTATCCTTTATCTATAATATACTTATCCTTTCCTCAAAGAGTCATGACAAGTTTCCTCATTCAAGCATCAGAGAGGGGCTGGGATATAGCTCAGTTGGTAGTGTGCTTGCCTCGCATGCACAAGGACCTGGGTTCAATCCCCAGCATCACCAAAAAAAAAAAAAAAAAAAAAAAAAAAAAAAATCAGACAAAGCTTTTTGTTTTTTATTTTGCAGTACTGGAGATTGAACTCAATCATGCAAAGGCAAGGGTTCTACCATTGAGCTACATCCCAGGTCCAGAATTAGAGGTATTTTGAGGACTGTGACTACTTCTGATTATCTCTGTACACTCAGTGCTGAGGCAGAGCAAGAGCTCCATAGATACTTGAATTAATATACTTTTACAGCAACCCATTGGGATAAAATGTATTTCTCCTCTTTAGACCTCATTTTTCTTTCATGTAAAATGAGGATTTAAAGACTGAGTGAACTGTAGGATACACCTAACTTGAAATTTCTTTCTGAAATGAAACAATTTCAATATTCAAGAAAAAAAATAGGCCTGTATTAGAAGTAGAATCAAAAAGAAATGAGTGTTATACATTTAATATTTTCTAGAAACCACAATAAAAAGTAGAAAGAGATAAAATACATTATTATATCAAAATGTAATCCATATAAAAAAGTATTAATTAAATATTTTACATTTTAGGGGTATTAAGTCTTCAAAACCCAGTGCACACATCATACAGTATAACTAACACATTATGCACTAAAAATCTTATTTTGATCAGATACATTTCATGAGCTCAATAGTAGTCAGGGGTAATAATCCCAGTATCAAAAAGACAGAGAAGAGAAAGGAAGAACAGAAACAGGGAGGGTGGGAAGAAGGAAAGAAAGCTCAATAGCTTACATGAAGCTAGTGGTCAACATACTGTACAGAGCACCCTACAGAATAGATCAGTTTCTCTTAGTAGCTATTTGGGATAAAAACTGGTACATTAATCTTGTAGTTCAGTGGTATAGCACATGCTTAGCCTACATGAGGCTCCTGAGTTCAATCCTCAGTACCAAAAAAATTTTAAAAATCAAAAAACAAAACCTAAAAACTTTAAAATGACTCTTTACTAGTGATTTTCCATTTTCTGACTACAACCACCTTTCCAGCTTTAGTTCTAACATACACTATTTGCACCAGCCACTTTAGCAAGTTGTTTTCTATTTCCTAAATTTCATGTTTTCCTACCTGTATACTTTTCCTCAGCAAAATTCTTGTTTGCTGGCTTATGAGTACGTGTGGGTATTATAATTCACATACTATAAAATTCACCCTTTAAAGTATACATAATATTTAGTGTTTTTATATATTAACAAGATTGTAAAATCATTATCCCTGCCTAATTCCTTAACATTTTAATCACTTTAAAGCAAACCTCATACATATTAACTCCCCACTTCCCACAGCTCCTGGCAACTCCTAATCTTTCTGCATGTACAGATTGGCCTATTCTGCATATTCTATATAAATTGGCAGGAGATAGCATGTGGCCTTTAGTAGCTGGCTTCTTTTATTTAGCACAATATTTTAAGATTCATCCATGAGTGGCATAAATCAGAATTTTCTTCCTTGTCTGAATGATATTCCAGTATATGGACATAGTTTATTTTGTTTCTCCAATCATTTGTTGATGGACATCTGAGTTGTTTCCTAATTTTTTTGGGTTATTATGAACAATGCTAACTATTAGCATTCATGTACAAGTATTTGTGTAGACATGTTTTTCTTTCTTGCTTTTCTTCACCCCACCCTCCATCCCACACCCCTTCTTTTGTGTTGAGGACTGAACCCTGGCCTCTAGCCCAGGACACATTTTCAATTCTCTTGGGATTTAAAGAAAATGCTTGGTCATATGGTAAATTTTATCTTTTTTTTCTCCCTCCCACTGTACTGGGGACTGAACCCAGGGGCATTCTACCATTGAGCTACATACATCTCCAGCCTTTTCTAATCAGGGTCTCCCTAAGTTTTCCAGACTGTTCTCCAACTTATGATCCTCCTGCTTCAGCCTCCCAAGCACCTGGGATTACAGGAAATGTCCCCAGCTCAAGTTTACTCTTTTTTTTTTTTTTTTTTGGTTCCAGGGGTTGAACTCAGGGGCACTTGACAACTGAGCCACAACTCCAGCCTTATTTTATATTTTATCTAGAGACTGGGTTTCCCTGAGTTGCTTAGCACTCACTTTTGCTCAGGCTGGCTTTGAACTCGTGATCCTCTTGCTTCAGTTTCACTAGCCACTGGGGATTACAGGTGTGCACCACTGTGCCTGCTCAAGTTAACTTTTTGAGGAACTGCTAGATTGTTTTCCAAAACACTGGTACAGGCTTGGGCTGTAGCACAGTGGTAAAGTGCTTGTCTCACAGGTGTGAAGCACTGGGTACAGTCCTCAGCACCACATAAAAATAAATACATAAGAAGATATTGTATCCATTTACAACTAAAAAAATTAAAAACAAACATTGGTACCATTTCACATTCCCACCAATATATAAGTGTTCTAATTTCTATTAGAACTTTGACAATACTTATTATTTTTACTGATTACATATAACTCAACGTATCCTCTTCTTTTGTTGTTGTTATTGTTTTAGGTGCTGTAAAGAAATCACTGCCTAATTCAAGGTCACAAAAATTTATATTTGTTTTAAGGATTTTTATTTTTTTAGCTCTTATGTTTATTTAAGTCTTTGATGTGTTTTGGGTTATTCTGTATATGAGATATGGTCCTAATTCATTCTTTTGAATGTGGATGAGTGGTTCCAGCATCATTTGTTGGAAAAAAAAATTCTTTTCCCATTGAATGATCTTAGCACCATTATTGAAAACTCAACTGCCCATGAATATGGGTATTTCTGTACTTTCTGTATTGAGTGTTTTCTGTACTTTCAATACTGTTCCAATGATCTATATAACTATCTCCATGCAAGTATCACAGTTTCAATTACTGTACCTTAAATTTTGAAATTGGGAATTGTTAGTTCTCCAACTTTGGTTTTCTTTTTCAAGACTTGTTTTGGCTATTCTTACTCATTCTTCAAAATCAGAAGAAATCCCTGATTTTTAATCCATACAGCCTTTCCTAAATTAGTCTAATGGGATTATTCTTCTCTGCTGTGACCTGATGATTTAACAAGTCATCTTTGTATGAAATCAGGAATTCTCAGATTTGGGAAAAGCCTGAAAATTCCAGTTCACCCTTTACTCAGTGTAGCATTTCCCTATGCCTTGACCTTAACTAATAATAGTTTTCCTAGAATGTCTCAGTGATTTATAGCTTAACACCTTAATATTACTTTATTCTACAGTTGGAAAGCTTTTAAATCCTTATTCTAAGTCTCCTACAACTCCAAATTACTTGGATAATATATGAAGTTAAAATATCCTTTGCAATCTATAAAGCTCATTTTACCTTTGTTGCTTAATAAACTTTTAATATCCTATTACAGTGGACATGGCTATTACTCTCATTTAAAAATAATAAAAAACAAGGCTCAGAGAAGTTATCAAGATATGAAAACAGAAACTCTACTTCCAATTCCATTCTTTTTAGTTATGACCCAAGATCTGAGGAACTAAAAGGAAAATCAAAGTCAAACATACTGTTTAATAAGGCAGCCAATCAAATGTGATAGTCAAAATGTGATATGTCAAAATGCTTTAAAGTATTTAAACAACAATAAAAGCTAGTTTTTGTGAACTAGAAATCTGACCTACATTCCTAAGTGACACCACCTGAGATACTGTTATTTTTTTAAATTAAAAGCATAATTAAATGACAAACATGTTGCAAATACTGAATTCTCATTTAAACTTGAGAAAAAATCTTCGAAGCCAAAAAGCCAAAATGAAAGTAGTACCACCCACCTGGTGGCAGCATTTCCTAATTATAAGCAGAATGCTTGTAGAGAAAAAAAGCTGTTTTGAAAACCCCAATAAAAAAATGTTAGGAAATTCTTGGGGCTGGGGTTGTGGCTCAGTGGTAGAGTACTTGCCTCTTAAGCGTGAAGCACTGGGTTCAATCCTCAGCACCACAAAAAAATAAATAAATAAGATAAAGATATTGTGTCCGTCTGCAACTAAAGAAATATTTTAAAAAAATGTTAGGAAATTCTTGTTTAGGCACACAGCTGCTACTCATATATGCACTCCATTAGGGATGGTCTTCCTGTTTAAGTAAATTTCCCTTGTGGGAGACATATGGAGTGAAAAGAACAGATACCTGGGTAGCTTGCCAAAATGGCTGATCCTGTCCTGGGAACCGAGAGGGGACTGGATGTATCAACAATAACCCAACATATCCACATCACAGTCCAACAGGCACAACTATCTAGTGGAAAGAATACTGGCCTAGTCGGGTGCCTGGGGTCCATTTTCAGTTCCAATGATCATTTGACTAAGTCAAAGAGACTTTTTATGTTTCTTTTCAGCTACCTAGTAAAATAGACAAAGAAACATTCTCTGAATTTGTTATCTAACAGGGAAATCATGCATATATGTGTGTGTATTGATACCTAGATATCTATTATTAGTTTTCAGCATATAAAATATATTTATCTCTTAAGCTCATTATTTTGATTTGTCTGTGTATTTGCTATGCTGAAATTATGAATGACCGACTTTTTTTAAAAAAGGCACTTAAAAGTTTAACTTAGCCTGATGTGGTGGTGCACACCTATAATCCCCAGCTGCTTGAGAGGCAGAGGCAGGAGGATTGCAAATTAAAAGCCAGCCTCAGCAACTTAGACCCTAAGCAACTCAGTGAGACCCTCTTTCTAAATAAGATACAAGAAAAGCCTAGGGATGTGGCTCAGTGGTTAAGTGTCCTTGGGTTTAATCCATGGTCTCAAAAAACAAACAAACAAAAAACAACAAAAAAATGTTAAATACAACTTAAAAGTCCTTTAAGTTATACATGAAGAAAACAAGCCTAAATTTTTAAAAGACTACAATTTCTTTTAATATGGCATCATGATCACCTTTGTACTCAGAGACAGCTGGAATAAACTATGTTTTCCATACACTAGAATGGTATAAAAGTACTTCATATATTATTAGTTCACCAACCTACAGTCTTTATTCTTTGTCAAACTGTATAGCAATTATTATTGCATCCTTAAGCTTTAAAATTTTTTTCATAGCTAAAATTCTAAAATTGATTCTGTCATAGGATATAATAACATCTTTGTGATTAGCAGCCTGTTTTCTTCCTTTTCAACTTCTCTCTCTATACCTCCAAATGAGCTCTCTCAAGTTTGAAATTTAATCATTTCCACCTCACTTTTTAAAATTTTCTCTAACCATACTAACTTTTTGGCTTCCCTGTCTAAAGAAACCATACCATTGCCATTATGATAAAACCAGGAGCTTTGAGACCCCCTTTCTCTTCTCTTTCTTTTCTTTTTCTTTCTCTGATACAGTGAATAACTGAATCTTGACATTTTTCCTATTTCTGCTTTCAAAGTATCCCCCATCTCTGTCCTTCCTTCTTTAATAAATTACTTTTTTGGTGCTGGCGATTTAACCCAGGGGTACTTTACCACTGAGCTACATAATATCCTCAACCCTTTTTATTTTGTGACAGGGTTTCATTAAGTTGCTGAAGGCCTTGCTAAGTTACTGAAGCTGGCCTCAAAATTGTGATCCTCCTATCTCAGCCTCCTGAGCTGCTTGGATTACAGATGTGTGACATCACACTTGGCTTAAATTTTTCTGTTTAACTAAAAAACAAAAAATTTTCACTTATGATTCATATTTATAAATTTATAATATGCTAGGCAGATCAGACTACTTATGTTGGCATATACTATATTTGTTTGTTATAGCAAAATCTTGCAAATTGGCAAGTTATGTCAATCATTTGTTGGGCATGAAATAAAAATGGAGAATTAGCTAACTTATTTAAATTTAAAATTCAACAAACTTTAACAAATGTTGCCTGATATATCTGTCACTATCGTCCCAACACCATGCACAATGGACAGTCACTGGTCAAGGCATTTTTTTCTCTTTAAATCATGCCACATAGACATACTGCTCATCTCTGGGTGCCTTTCCAGAGTATCCACCCTTGGCTAACACATTAGGAGAACATAAACAATTAAAAAGAGATTATTTAAAAGCCTCCTAAATGACCTTTCCTCTGTACTGTCCCTGTTAAGAAAGCCTTCATACAAACTTTCAAGTCTCCTCATATTACTCTGAGTCATGTATTGGGATATAAAGAGCATGGAAAGAACAAGAGGCACCACAACTTGTGAATACAAGTAACTAAATGTGACTACTGCACTGTAAGTCACAGATGGGGAAAGAGGGGTGCCTGCCAACCAAGTAGAATAGTTTCTCAAATAATCTAAGTCAAAAACCAAAAGAACCAAATTCCTTTGCTTGGAGAAGAAATATTTTAAAAATTCAACTGGCCAAAATAATAAAAGAGAATAACACTTTTACATGGTCATTAACCTATATTTTTCAAACTAAAATTCTGAATCTTCTATTTATGCTGATATAATTATATGTAAGTGAAATTCCCAACATTTCATTCAATTAATTACTTGAGAATATAGAATATTCTCTGTAACAACAACAACAACAACAAAACCCCAAAACTTTATTTAGCTGAGGATCAAACCCAGTGCCTCATTCACGCCAGGTAAGCGCTCTACCACTGAGCTACAACCCCAGCCCTGAAATACTCTTCATAATGAAAGCATATAAATATTGAGGAATTTTTAATACATATGCTTAGGCTAGAGTTTGGCGTATAATACTCAAAGAGTTAATAAATGATAAACTACATGCTAGTAGTTCATATGCAAACCTTGCAGATCTTCTGTTTCCGGTACTGCTTTGTCCACAGATGTACTGTCCACTTGGGAAGATGCTACAGATTCTGATAAAAGTGACTGATTTGATACAGGGCTATAAAAGCAAAAATATTTTAAATTTTATTTTATTAATGGAAAAAATATATTTTTTTTGGTTTGTTTTGAGATGCAGTCTGGTTTTAAACTCCTGGGCTCAAGCAATCCTCCCACCTCAGACTCCCAAGTGCGGGACTACAGGTGTGTACCATCATATCCCAGCATTATTTCAGTTTTAAAAAATGGTCTCCACACATGAATATTAACTAAAGTAACATAGTAAGTTAAAAGTCAACTTACCTAAGTAGATCACTAAGAACACCAACACACTTGTTTATACCATAACCATAGAGCTTTGAAACGGGAGACTAATTTGGGTTAGAAGTTTGTGTTTTGGAAACAAAGCAATTCCATGTAAATGCACTACTAAAAAAAGTAGCAGATAAAGATGTGTTCAAGGAATCCTAATGCAAAATTATAAATGATATTATGGCATAGCACAAGTGAATAACTCATGAATTACAAAAAAAGAAACAGAGCACAAATTTTATGTACTGATTCCTAACAGAATAAAACTGAAACAAGTGTTTCTGTATGCAGGCTTATTTGTTTTGTAACATATTTTTCTTTATAAGTACCAAATATAATACCTAATAATGGTATTAAAGAGAACCTGTGCTAAGACTTTTTTTTTTTTGCAGTACCAGGGATTGAACCCAGGGGTGCTCTACCACTCTCCAGCCCTCTATTATTTATTGACTTTTACTTATTTACTTAAAGACAGGGTTTCACTAGGTTGCCAAAGTTGGCCTCAATTTTGTGATCCTCCTGCCTCAGCCTCCAGAGTCACTGGGATTATAGGTGTGTGCCACCACAACCAGCCAACAAGAATATTTTTAAAATGCAAAGTACTAATACTTTCAGACTAAGACTATAATTTAAAAAATTGACTCAAAAGTCTTCAAAAGGACTTCAGGGGTGGGTCAGGATATAGTATGAAGAAGAATAAAGGAAAAGATATTTGAAAAGGAAATCTAAGACTTAAAAGATCTCACTCCCAAGTGAAAACAATAAAAACCTTTTTCTAATTAGTCAGATATAATTTTAGGACAGTTAATCCTCAAGTAACTTACATAGTTTCCTTAATAAAATTGATTAAAAATAGAATTTGTTCCTTGTTTTTCATAAGTTTTTCAACTACAATTTGGAAAGTCCACCTTACCTTGGCTGCATAGATGAAGATGTGGAGTCTAATGCTGACTGAGCTTCTGGGACACTGCCATCTGTGCACTGAACTGGTAAAGATTCAGACAGACTACTGACAGAAGTTGCTGTAACAGACCACAATTCATTTTAGTGGTTCTATACTATGTACAGCCCAATAACTGATCTTAAAAAAAAAAAAAAAAAAAAAAAAGTTCTCTTATATCTTATAGCCCATATTCCTCCATTACTTTACTTTCCAAGTTAGCTATATTTACTTGAATTATGCTTTTGTTTTCATAAGGTACTAAGAGTTTCTGTAGCACAGCAAATAAGACCTTGGAATGGCTTTACACTATTTACAGAGTAAGGATACTCTTATTCCTGACTTTCCACCATGACTATTACAATGTGTAAAAGAAGAGTTACTGAGATAAATATGGTAATACAATACAATGTGACAGCGAAAATGGTCTTGGATACAACATGAATTACATGAATTACAGAATTACTTACCAGGTGGGCTTATTCTACCATTACTACTATTCTGTCTTTGAAGATGTTCTTTATAGCATACTGAACACATGCCATTTGTACGAGGGTTTCCATAAAATCCGCAGCCAGTGGAACAAAGCATAGGCACTTGGCTGTGATTCGTTTCTTGAGCCATGTTCCTCTGTTGCACACCTGCAATTTATATAGAATAAAGAACTCAGACACAAGAATTCAGTCATAATTATCCTAATATGCTTTCTATACAATAGAGGACAAAACCCCACATATGCAACCCTCCCTCCCAACCACTCTATACAATTGTCCCAAGACCTAGGGCAAAAGTTAATAGAATATAGAAACCAAACAGCACACTGAACTTTTATCTCCAATCAACTCTACATTAGGAGAGAGAACTGTTTTTATTTCCTTGATCACAGATCATTTATTTCTACATCAGCAACTCTGGCACAGACTTGTACTTTTCTTTTTTTTAATCTGTGAGAGACCTGTTTGAAGACCTATCTGAAGTTAAGAAAAACTCTTTAAATATAGTTCAGTTTGACTCTTCTAGTAATGAGAAAAATACACCGTAAGTTTTGCTATATGTTACACTATTTAATCTCTAAACATTTAAACTTTGGATCAAAATTCACTTGTTAATTTATATACTTTATTCTATAACATAATATCAATTCTGGTGAAGAATGGAGAATAGGGCAGAATGCTCATGAAATCAGAAATAGGTTCAATCATTTTGGAAAGCATGTTGCAATTCACCTCATGAGTCCTATAAAAGACAAATGTTGCTCTCAATCATTCTCCTTTAATGAGCAATTCTATAGAATAACTAGAGTATAATCAGAAAAAGAACAAAGAATGATATACAAGGCATTTGCTTCACAGGATATTCACAATATTGATAAACTGAAAATAACCTAAATGCTCAACATTAGAATGGATTTTTAAAAAGCATGATACATTATTAGTGACAAGTTATACAGTCATTAATATTTTAGAATATTTTCTGATGGAAAAATGTTGGTAATGAATGAAAAGCTGCAATATGAAATATATATACAATTGAGCAAGGTGCACAGCTATAATCCCAGTGACTCAGGAGGCTGACGCAGGAGGATCACAAGTTTGAGACAGCCTCAGCAACTTTTCGAGACTTGGTCTCAAAATAAAAAATAAAAAGGGCTGGGGGTGTGGCTCAGGGGTTGAGTGCCCCTGGGTTAAATCCCCAGTAACCCTCCCCACAAAAATAAACATATATATGTTTCCAATTAGCATGAAAGGAACATCACTCAATCATCAAAACAGGTAGTATGAACATATCCACAGATGGCAAAACTAATGACTTTTTTTCCCGATTAATACCTTTTCTGTACTTTCATGATTCCCGAAAATGAAGATACTACTTGCCTAATTAGAAATAAAATTTATTTTTTTAAGTATTTAAAATTTTAAAAACTAAAAGTTAATGTGACAGAGGCATCAGTCAAGTGATGCTGTGACTCAGGAAATATTTGGGAACCACATGAAGGCAATAATCAATTATAGCAGATGGAAGAACCCCATGTGCTATTTCTCCCATACAGCAATTGGTTCTTTGGCATGAATAACATGACAGACGGTAATAACAAGCTCTTCCTTATTACAAAACAACCACCCTCTAAATGAAGGTTACTCCAAAATGGGTGTACGTATATAGCAGAGAGTATTATGTTCAAAGATCATGAAGAATGAGAAAAACCAAAGGAGGAAAATGTTTTGCAACTGAAATTTTCTTGAATTGATAAACTCTTAAGGAAAGAATTCACAATTCACTGTTATCAGGTTTACCTTTATCCTAAATTGTTTGAAAATACAGCTGATGGGTAATGGGTATTTAATGCAAATTTCAGAACCAAGAATAATAAAAGCATTTGACTGGATTACAAAAGGAAAAAATGATAAGCTTAATATTTGCCTTTAAAAAGAAATGTCCTAAAACTGTTTAGTATTTAGATCTTTAGAGTAGGAATATAATTTGAGATTTTTAAAATATTTTTTTAGTTGTCAATGTATATTTTATTTATATGTGGTGCTAAGAATCGAACCCAGTGCCTCACACATGCTAGGCAAGCGCTCTACCACTGAGCTACAACCCCAGCCCTAATTTGCGATTTTGACAAGCACCTTTCTTACTCCATGAATAAGTCATTTTAGAATTCATACAATCTTTTTTATACATATGCTACTTCAGATTCCTCCCTATCCTGCACTCCTATAAATAACTATCAAATTAAAAGATAATGATGGTGATATAGAAAAGCTAATGTCTAATATTTTGATTTTTTTTTGGTCCATATTCCTAAAAGATATTGGTCTATAGCTTTCTTTTACTTTTTTTTTTTTGATTGTAGATGGACATAATACCTGTACTTTATTTATGCATTTTTTTAATGTGGTGTTGAGGATTGAGCCCAGTGCCTCACGTTAGGCAAGTGCTCTACCACTGAGCCACAACCATAGCCCCTATAGCTTTCTTTTTTATAATGTTTACCTAGTTGTGTTATCAGGATAACTGGGTCATTATGAAGCAAATAATAAGTGATGGAGCTGGGTTTCAATCCAGGTAGTCTGGATACACCAAAGTCCACATTCAAAGTGTGGTTAACAACCGATTACAAAGGTCAAAACTTTTCAGAATAACAAGTTGTCTTTCTCACCATACTGACATGTGCACTAGTGGTATAAAAGCAAGGTGGATAAAACAGCTGGAGCCTTCCTTATCAAGGAGCCCAAACAAGTCAGTGGCATCAAACTGTACTTCTTCACCACTACACTCAACAGTAAAAAGTATTAATTTTAGACAGGGACAGTGGTGATTGCCTGTAATCCCAATTATTTGGAAGGATGAAGCAGGATTATTCCAAGTTTGACACCAATCTCAGCAATTTAGCAAAATCCTGTCTCAAAAAAATAAAAAAATAAAAAGACAGGGGATGTAGCTCTGTGGTACACCCCTGAGTTCAATCTTCGGTACTGATACAAAAATACATATAATAATTTCTTTAAATCTTGTCTTGAACACATGAGTCTTATTAATATTTTCTGTAGCTAACTGGGATGCAGGCATGAACCACTACTACTGAACAGAGAAATATGACTGAAGAAAAAAACACTTGTGCAAATCTTTATATTGTGAGCTGGCTGAATTACCTTTTCACACGGAAATAATGTTAAACTAGATATTTGGACTGCAGTATATGGAGATATTCTTGAAAACGAATGAAGTGCACCTGTCAAAACTGATAATATTCACTTTCAAGGACAGTATTCAAGCATTCAAATGAAAAAAGGCTTGACAAGTCTTTAACATTTTGAATGTTTCTGGTGATATTGATGGTGATATTAATGAAATGCAGTTAGTCAATATTAAATCAATATATGCAAGATCTGCATAAGTCAGTAAAGTAGTATTTTCAAAGTATCCAATGTGTGATGGTACAAAAATCCATTTGAAGTAAAAGATGTCAAGGATAGGTCAAAAAGGTTTTATGTGGTTTCAGATTCCACAATGCAACTATTCTTTACAAAACTAGCAGCTGTCAAGTTTTAGTGTAGTATCAAACAACTACCTCTATTATATGAAAACCTTTTTCCTTTTCCAACTACATATGAGACCAGATTTGCTTTATAATACTGTACCAGATTGAATCAAAGGTAACTATGAGAATCTTGCTATTAAGCCAGACCTTAAAGAGAGTTGCTAAAATATGTTAGTAATGCCATTCTTATCACTAAAAAGTGTGTGTATTTGGGGGATGGGGACATTTTCCATTAATTTTTAAAAAGTAAAGAAGTATTTAAAATTTTTCTCCATTTAATTTATAATCTGATGGATAACTCTAGATACACTCCTCATAAACAATCTCTTTAGGGTATTATTCACTAATTTTAGAGAACGAAAGATCCTGAAACCAAAAATTTTGAGAATTAATTGCTGCAACAAAATGTGCATTTTCAATATAGGCAGTAGCACCTCCAAGAGGCAAACACTAATTTTTTGAGGAAAGGAGGCACACCAAAAAAAAAAATCCCTTCCTCTTTATATATAGAACATAGACATATACACTATATATAAATAGATACACAGTATTATTTTTGGATTGAAAATTTTATGGAGGTGTAGGGGCAAGTTTTTAAGGGGAAAAAAAAAGTCTAAAAGGGCTCCTTGAGGGGATGGGTAATAGATAAATACTTCTATATAAACCACAAGTAAACATTAGATAAGAAGTACAATAAGATAGGGCTGGGGTTGTGGCTCAGCAGTAGAGTACTCGTCTAGCATGTACGAGGCCCTGGGTTTGATCCTCGTACTACATAAAAATAAATAAATAAAATAAAGGTATTGTGTCCAACTACAATAAAAAATAATTTTTTTAAAAAAGTAAAGTAAGATAAAAAGTACAATAAGACCATCAAAAAGCTTTTCTACCATAATACTTGCTTTGTAAGAATGAAATTCAAAGCCATGTAACTAGCAATTTTCCCAAGCCAAAATGCCTTGCATAGCAACAAATTAACAATGATTATAACTCAAAAGGCACAAAGGATTTCATGAAAAAAACAAACAAAAAAAAACAAAATAAAAACTCAAAACTAACCTGTTTATTCATCATTTAGGACAAAAAACCAGTACCTTTTAAGAAGATTCTGAAAGATCCAAAGCCATGAAAGGGTGACTTAGTTTATCTGAATGTATAACGGTATGGATAGAATAGCTATGGAGAAAATGGAAATCCTGACGGCCCTTGGTGGTGTAACTTTTTGGTAAGTAAACAACTTGCAGAACACACCAGTTGGCATTCAAATGATCAGAGAGAAAAAGGAGAAGGTAGAACAATTCCATAACTGCTGCAGTGGGATTCTAAAGCTGCAAATCTAAGGAGACAGAGTGCAAATGCTCTACTAGAAGAAAATGGATCAGCATGGCATAACTATTAAAAATTCTGTGAATGGAAGTGAATTCATAAAATGAGTTCAGATACTTTATTACATTCATAATTAAATTCATAACTCATTATTCCCTCTAACAACCTAGATAACACTCAAAGTAGTTATTCAGAGTTTACTATGGGGCAGGAACTGTTTTTATTTTACTTATCTATCATTTAATCCCCTCAAGAACACTCCATGTTGGTGCTATTGATATCCTTTCCTTCTTCTCCCTCCATCCAATAAGTACTGGGAATTGAACAAAGGAACCTTCTACCACCTAGTGACATCCTCCAGACCTTTTAGTGTTATTTTTTGAGTAAGGATCTCTCTAAATTGCTCAGGCTGTCCTCAAGTTTCTGCTCCTCCAATCTCAGCCTACTCAGTAGCTGGAATTACAGGCCTGAGCACCATTTTAAAAAAATGAGAAAAATGATACTCAAAAAGTCTTAATTTTCCCAAAATCACACATCTAGCAAGTAGCTATGTCCGTATCTTTTTTACTGAACTTAAAAATGAGAAAATGACTGTCCATATCTCTAAAAAATCTACAATTCTTCGAGCATTCATGAAGTCTTATTATTTAAAATTTATTTATTTAACCTTAAGACATTATACAGCTTTTATTAGCTGTAACCACTCCCCTTCACCACCCCAGTATTGGGGATTGAATCCAGGGGCACTCTATCACTGAGCAACACCCCCAGCCTTTTTTATTTTTTTGAGACGGGTTCTCCCTAAGTTGCCTGGGCTGGCCTTGAATTTATGATCCTTGAATCACTGGGTTAGAAGTGTACACCACCCACACTTGAGTGGCTCTCAAGAAAATTTGTTTTTGCTTTACATCTTTTTACCAAAGAAGTTCTTATCGTATGAAGAATTCAAAATTAAATATTTTAAGACTGCTAAGAAAATTTATTACCAACTTAAAATTCTGATAAAAGAATAGCAATGAATGAATACAAATAAATAAACTCAATTATAATGGCAACATGTCAATTAAATTTATTTCCCTTTGCTCCATTTCCTAGTGTTCAGTCATCAATTTCTAGTAATTTTTATGCTCTTTCCCATTCCAACTTTTAAGTCTTCTCACTTTACACAGACAAGATTTTTGTTTGTTGTTGTTTTTTGTTTGCTTGTTTTGTGCTGAAGATGGAACCCAGAGGCTGTATGTATAACTCCTGTGTTATTTTACTTATTTTTTCCCTTTGTTTTACTATCCTTTCTCCCAATCCACTTATTTAACCTTCTCCTGGAATGGCCAGTTCTCATCATACTACTTCTGTTATTTTATAATAATTGCCCCCAGGAGGAGTATTCAACATATCACACATGCTCTCCATAATTTACCCCAACCAGCCAAATTTTCCTGGAAAGTACAATGTGTGAAAAGGGAATGGCCTGGGAGTCAGGCTGGCAATAGTTTGAATTCCAGTTTTGCTGTTTTATTACCTTGGACAGGTTACTAAAATTCTCTAGCCTCAAATCCCCAAGAGGGCACTTAAATTATTTATGTAACCAGATTAAAGAATGCATACAGAAAGCATCAACGTAGTGCCTAGCACATAGAAGAAGTTCAATAATAGCTCTTATTCTGCTCTGCCTGAAAGTAGAGGATGTTTGGTTCCCACCCAACTCATGCTCATTCCTAGAAACAAGTTTTTACCCGGGTGCAGTGGTGCACGCAGCTGCTCGTGAGGCTGAGGCTGGAGGATTGATTGCAAGTTCAAAGCCAGCCTCAGCAACAGCGAGGCGCTAAGCAATTCAGTAAAACCCTGTCTCTAAATAAAATACAAAATAGGGCTGGGGATGTGGCTCAATGGTCAAGTGCCCCTGAGTTCAATCCCCAGTACCCACCGCAGGCCCCCAAAAAGAAACAAGTTTTTAACTCATAAGGCTCCTTTCTTAGTAAATGCTGTCCATTTTGCTCTCTGCCTATAACAATCCTATTTCAGGAAATCAGCTCTATCTTCCTAAAGAACTCACCAGAACCACCGCTTGGGGTACTCAGTATAATTCACTAAGTATACAACTCATTTCCCAGCTAAACTGTTAGGTCTCTTCTTCAAATCCCATTTATGCCTAACATGAATCCTACAAAATATTTTACTAATCATACTTCATTATTGTTAAAAGTTTTCATGTTAAGCAAAAAATGATTAGTTTCCATCGAAAAGGAGAAGAAAACATCATGAAAAACCGTTTTTAATCTGCAGTACTCGTAACTTCTATACTGAAACAGCTATTCAGTAAGAATGACTAATAGCCTAAGGCAATTATAAAATGCATGCATTTTTAAAAAATTATTTTTCAATTGTAGTTGGACGCAATACCTTTGTTTTATTTATTTATTATTATGTGGTGCTAAGGATCAAACCCAGGGCCTTGCACGTGCTAGGCAAGCGCTCTACTGCTGAGCCACAACCCCAGCCCTGACATGCATATTTTTTTCATTTCATTGCTTTCTCCTCCTGCAGGAAACATAATTTACAATGATGAATTAGTCCAGAGAAACTGTGAACTGGCCAACTTGGATTAAATCTAGCTCAGTCATGTTTTGTTGGTCAGCAATTTTTAAAAAATTGTTATTGAAAAATAAACTCTGAATCACTACTGGAAGAGGTAAGAAAAGCCTCTCCTACCCTCTGCATTTATTTAATCACAGAAAATTAACCACTTAAAAATTGGATAATTCTCTGTAATTGTAGCAAATGGAGATCCCAGAGGGAGCAATTTATGGTACATCCTTCTACAATTTTTATGTTTGAGGTTAAGGGGGCGCCAAGAACATACACATATTGCCCATATAATAGTTTGTTTTCAGAGATAACAAAAAATCTAGGAAAGTTCATAAAGTAAATAGATAACAAAATACATCTTGATATAAAACACTTGGGAGAAATGCTACTCACTCTGTTATAAGAATAGGGACTTTGGATTAGGATTCTTACTGTACTGAGGATGTTTTGTAGTTCTCTCTGTATAGCAGTCCCCAGTTCCCTATGTCAGATTTTCTTTCCTGCTGTTGCTTGGGCTGAAAGACAAAAAGGCTAACATGAGGACAATATCTATGGGGATACTACATACTACATATTCTTTCCTAGCAAATAATTAATGCATCATTTCCAACATATTAGGTCACATAATAAGAAACCTGAAAGTTAATTCCAGTAAGTACCAATTTCACTTTCCTATTGGCAGATACCACATATACACATTTTGTGTCTGACTTCTCTCAAATTATTCATGAGATTCAACCATTCTGTTTTTTCTAATAGTAATTTATTCATTCTTATTGTTATACAGCACATTCTACTGTACAAAGAAACCACAATCTATTCTAGTACTAATGGGAATTTTGGAAATTTCTAGTTCATATTTCAATTGTGAATGTTATTTTATGTATCTTCTGGCTGAAAAAATACATAATTTGGTTTGGTACACACCTAGCAGTAGAAACACTGGGTCATACACTATATGGATATTATTAATTCATTCCAAAGTGGTTACACAAATTTGTACTCTCCTAGTAACGTATAAGCATTCAGGTTCTTCCACATCTCACCAGTATTTAGTATTATCTGCTATTTTGGGCTGAATGGTGGCTTTAAAGACATGTCCATGTCCTAAACTCCTGGAACCTGTAAATACTTCTTCATAAAGCAAAAGATGTCATTTAGAATTTGGAGAAGAGGATTTATCTGGATTATCCAGGTGAGCTCTAAGTGGAATTACATGTATCCTTTGAATAAAGAGCCAAAGAAGAGGGAGTGGTTTAAGATAGACATATAGTAACACTTGATACTGACTTCTAGGCTCCAGAATCAAGGGAGACATTTCTTTGACTTAGCCATCCAGTTTATATTAATGTTACAAAAGCCCTAAGAAATAAACATATCTGCCTTTTTATTTTAAATATTCTTGTGACTAAACAGTGATATATCAATGTAGTCTTACTGATTTTCCCTGCCATTAAGTCTAATACAGCTGAGCACATTTGTATATGTTTATTAGCCATTTTGGTGTCCTGTATCCTCTTTTGTTAAGTGCCTGAAGTTTTCTGGGCTAGGGATGTGGCCCAGTGGTAGAATACTTGCCTGGAATGCATGAGGCCCTGGGTTCTATCCCCAGCACCAAAAAAAGATTTTTATGCAAGTTTTTTGTTGTATTGTTTCCCTTTTGCTCCTTATGTCTTCCACTTCTGGTGTCTTAGGTCAAAGTAATCTAATTTAGATTTTGTTAACAAATGTTCTTTTTTTAATGGTGCTTTTAGATGTTATTTTAAATAAACGTTTGCCTACTCCAAGGTCATAAAGACATTCTATATTTTCTTCTCAATTTTTTAATTTTATCTTTCATATTTAGATACATAATCTATCAGGTTTTTGTTTTTGGTATGAAACGAAACAGGTGTTTAAGATTCATTGTTTTCCCCATAGGATATGTAATTGACCAAAAAATATTTACTGAAAAGATCATCCTTTTCCTATTATAACTCATTCTCATCTTTTTCCATCCCCAAGTATCACACATGAATGGCTCTTTTCCTTGGTTCTCAGTTCTTTAACTGATCAATTTGTCTATCCTGTTTTAAATTACTAGAGTTTTAAAAATATCCTTAGGAATATTAGAATTAATTACTAAGAATCAAACTGTCTGCTAAGGATATCTAGTACAAGATTCAGATATCTGGTATTGTTCTTACTCATGATTTCATTGGTTATTCTTATTCTTGGCTCTTTGCACTTCCACACAAATTTTAGATTAAGTTCATCTTGGGAGCAAGGGAGGTGGGGAGGACGGGCAGGCTGTAACAGGGATGCAACCCAGTGGTGCTCTACCACAGAGCCACATCCCCAGCCCTTTTTATTTTGAGAAAAGTGTCTTGTTAAGTTGCCCAGACTCAAACTCTGCGATCCTTTTGCCTCCGTCTTCTGAATGTCTGGAATCACTGGGATTATAGGTAGGTACCACCACACCCCACTAGTTTACTAAATTTTACTTAAAAAACAACTTAATATGTTAATTTAGATTTCTATTGAATTTACATCAGGGAAAAGAAGAAAAGGAAGGAAGAAAGATAAAGGAGGAGGAAAGGAAGAGATTAAGCATCTTTAAAAACATTTAACAAAATGTTGTTTTAAACTTAGTTGCTTCCAGGCACTAATCTGTTATGCAGCAAGTGATGACTAATATAGTTACTGGTATATGTCTCTGCTTCTGTGCTTGCCTTCCAATAGTCTATTTTCAATGGAGCAGCCAGTGATTTGGAGTAAAATATAAACCAAATCACACTGGTTGCTTATTCAAAATCCTCCAATGGTTTCCTAACTCACATAGGGTAAAAGCAACTCTTAACCATGACTAAAGGGATCCTCACAATCTGCAGCACCCCTCCCCCTTCTAGTCTCTATTAAACACATGTCAAGTATGTTCCTATCTCAAGACATTTGTACTTGATTCCTTCTATTCTCCAAAATTTTTATGACTAAACTCTCTCCATTCCCCTTAAGTCTTTGCTCATCACCTTTTCAGGTAGACCTTCTCTCAATACCCTACTTAAAATTACCCCCACTGTACTTTATAAGCCTTCTCAGTATTATTATTCTTTAATGCCTTTATCTTAATTTACTATTAAATTAAACTTATTCTGTCTTCCCTCTAAAACATTACCTTCATAATGAAAGGGGCTTTTGACAATTTTGTTCACTGGTGCTTAAAATAAGGCTTGGCAAATGGTCAGGCACTTAATATTTGTTGAATGCATGACTGAAACTGCTCTGTCACCTTGCCAGCACACTGCCGCTAACAGGCAAGAAACTAAAAAGAATCATTTTAAAGAAATGGAATTTGGCTGGGCATGGTAGTGCATTTACCTTTAATCCTGGCTACTTGGGAGGCTGAGGCAGGAGGATCACAAGTTTGAGGCCATCCTTGGCAACTTAAGTGTGACCCTGTCTCAAAACAAAAAAAAAATGGAAAGGGCTAGGGATATAGCTCATTGATAAAGTGCCTCTGAGTTTGATCCCCAGTACCACAAAAATAAAATTAAAGAAACTGAATTTGCTATTAAGAGAGTAGACCCTGCTAGCAGGATCTGTTGGAATAACATAGGTTATACAGTTTGTACACTGGACAAAGATGCCTAGCCTCATGCTCTAAGCTTTTGAGCATGTTTTCCAATTGAATTCATTTAGAAATGGGTTCATTTAGCAATCTGCCTAATTTAGCATATACCAAACAGTAAATTTTTTTTTTTTTTTTTTTTTTTTTTTGTGGTGCTGGGGATTAAACCCAGGGCCTTGTGCATGCGAGGTAAGCACTCTACCAACTGAACTATGTCCCCAGCCCTCAAAGAGTAATTTTATGAGTGAAATTTAAGTTGTAAGTCAATTTTATGTTCTCAAAACTGCCCTTGGTTCTGTATTGCTTACCTTGAAGAATAAGACATAGTTTTTACCTACACAAGGCCACTTAATATCTTTTGCAAAAAAAGGAGGAAAACCCACTCAAAATTTCCCACTGGCTTCCATATCCATGGACATTCATTAAAATTTCTTCTCAAAAACACCATACAGAACTCAACTCAACATAAAATAAGATCTGTAATACATAAAATCTATACACATAACCTTCTCTTTAATTTCTTCTTCTTTGACCCTAAAGCTTGTAAGCCACATAACCATGGCTTTCAAGCAGCCGTTCAACAATGCTTCACCTCCTTGTCCTAACCATTCTAAGGAATCTCTCTTCTACCCTTTAAGGCAAATCTCCTACTTGGTTTCCAACATTTGTAAATGATTCTCTCTCAAGATTTTTTAGTTTAATACTGTCATTCTCTAAATTTAAATCTCTTCTTGCTCCCTTGAAATTCAGTAAAAACTTTCAACAGAAATAATTGGCTTAACTTATTTATAGGGCTGGGAATGTGGCTCAGTGGTAAAGTGCTTGCCTAGGATACAGGAGGCTCAGTTCAATCCCCAACACGTAACAACAACAATAAAACACAATATTTACATAGTGCCTTATGTACCAAGCCCTATTCTAAAAGCACTTTATAAATATCAGTTTCTTCATAATAATCCTATGATGTTAATATTATCACCATCTTTATTTCAAAAACAAGAAAACTGAGGCCGAGTAGTTGAGGAAACTGTTCAAGGTCATTCAGCTAGTAAATGACAGAGCTGGGATTTAACAGGAGCAGTCTGGCTGGAGTGTACCCTCTAAGTCAACTCCAGAGGTCTCTCTGGACCCCCCAGGGATTCTTAAGATCCTTTCAGAGATCCAGGAGGTCAAAGTGTTTTTCACAATAGCAAGAACTTTATCTTTTTCATTTTGTTGGTATTTACGCTAAAACAAGAGGGTAAAAAAAAAGAGTTGGAACCTTAGCATGGATGAAGGCAGAGCACTAAACTATTCTAGCAGTCATTATATTCTTTATTACCATACCCTCACAGAAAGTTTCATTCAGGCATATTCTTGATGAAACAAAATTATTAATTTTATTAAATCCTGATACAGATAACACTCTGCTTTACCTCTTTGATCTACTCTGGGATCTTGGTACCCCAGAGTAAAAAAAATCCTTCCTCATTCTAGTTTCCCATCTATGTACCACAAATTGAAGTCTACCTTTGTACAGACTCTAGGCTCACAGCTACTAAATCATTCTCCCATTTCAGAGAAAAAGCCTAGTGAGGAAATAAATATCTATACAAATTGAGAAGTAAACAACTATCAGTTACTTATAATAATAAATGTCATCTTTTGTGAACTGAAATATGACTAATGAATAAATAAGAAGTCTCTTAAGGCCAGAGAGACTGTAATATAAAACAAAAACACCGAATTTAACACAAAAAACAATTATCTAGTTTGAAAGAGTTGTAACTGCAGCATTCTAGATTAGGTCTGTAAATTTTTCCTTTCCTAAAGCACCAAACAGTAAGTATTTTAGATTTTGTGGGCCATGCTGGCTCTGTTACAATTGTTCAAATCCACCTTGGTAGTGAAAAAGAAGTCAGACAATTGTGGAGAAATGGATGTAGCTGTGTTCCAATAAAACTTCTATTTATGATAAAATGTAACTGAAAAGATTTGGTTAGCAGACCACAGGTTTTGGCAATTCCTCCTCTATGATCAGTGCCAGGCATGTAGAAGGTACTCAAACACTGGGCGAATAAACGAAAGATTTCAAAATTAGTTTGGTTAGAAATATCAGGAAAAACATAACAAAATTCCATGGCTGTAAGCCAGTTTTACTGTCATTTATTACAGAGCTCTTTGTTCAAGGATGTCTCAATAGACTTCTTTGTGATGTCTACTGTTCTGCAAGGCACTATAAAAGACAGAAGTTTATAACACATGGTTCTGCTCTCTAGGATCAATGTAGGGGCCTGGGAATGTAGCACAGTGGTAGAGTGTATGCGTGCTCAGCATGTGCCAGGCTCTTGATTCAATCCCCAGCTCAAAAAAAAAAAAAAAAAAGGATCAATGCAGGTACTAGAACAGAAATATTAATGTCTGATTTCATGTACCTGTATAGGTATATATGCAATTCCAAAATCACAAATCACAAAAATACAAAATGCTAAACTGCTAAGAAACACCAAATTACAAAGTTTGAAATACAGCACTATAACTTCATAGCAATATTTTTGAAAGGACTTCAAAATGACTGCAAGATAGTCCAGAACTTGACTTCTCTTTTATTAGTTAAAATATAATACTTTGGGAAATGGATAATAAACATCTTGAAAAGAGGCATAACTGTAAGTCATTACAAAACAACTTTCATACACATAGGGTCAACTTGATATATGGCACAGTGAAAAAAAAAAAGGACTAAAAGTTGGTTCCAATTCTATCACTTACTATAAATAAAAGGTCAGCCTCAAGTTTCTCATATGAGGATAGGTGTGATACCTGCCTTTTCTAATTCATAGGAATTTGAGGAAGATCAAGTGGGGGCAGTTTTGGCAGAAAACACATTATGACAAATAGCAATACGAAGCTTAGTACAGATTTAGGTGGCTGAAAAGTCAAACATATGCAGTTTATAATTAGAGAGAAAGTAGCAAACTGTCTAGTATTTACTAATAGCTGTAATCATAAATCCAAGATTCCTTATTTACCCATTGCTCATCAAGGGCAGGTACATAAAAAGCCTCTTTGCCACAAAGATAGTTATCACTTATTAGGAGTTTTCTGAAAATGTCTCACTTTCATCTGAGATGATACCACTTTCTTGATGAAGTATGAGGGAATGATTACTAACATCCTCTTCTCAAAAGTTTATAAAATGATACATCAATTACTCTGAACAACTGCCAGCAAAAATTTTTCTAAATGCTCATACTCAGCATTTATAATTGTAAAAGGATGAAAGCAAGTACAGCTATACACTATATAATGATTTTTGGTCAATGACCAACTCCAAGTATAATGGGTGGTTGCATAAAATTTTATCACCTGTTGAAGTCTTAGCCATCTTAGTTTGTGTGAGTACATTTTGCTCGTGCTGAATGGTGAAAGTGTCCAAAAACTCATTTCTCAGAACATATCCCAATCATTAGGTGACGTGTAAATATAGTCTATCTGAGGAGAATTCTGTATGCTTGGAATATAGTATGGTTAAGAAATGATCCTAGAAACGGAATAAAGCCACATCATGAAAGTTTAGTATCCATGATAAGGATTCTACATTTAAACCTGCAGGCAAGAGGAAATCCCATCACCTAAAACAGGAAGAAGAGCTCAACAAGTGCCTCTACAACATACTATCATTTTTATATACCTCATATTGTTCTGCAAAGAATTCAAAGTGACTTTAAAATGCATGCTGCATGACAACATCAAAAGTCAGTAAAAATGGTCAATCCAAGGGAAAATGGTAAAAAAGATATTAGAAATATTGTCAATAAGCAAAATGTAATATGCCCATAGGGGCCTATTTGATAATTAGAAGCTATTCAGCTGACGTTATTCCTCTTAGCATCTAACACAAAGACAGATATGACTGGTTAGAAGGCACAATATTCTAAGAACAACAAAATCAATTATTTAGGAGGAATACAATTAAATCTTGACCTAAGTAGCAGAACAACACTTCACCTAAGTGTTCATTGGTAGAATACAATATGGATATGGTCTACAATATCTGCAAGGTAAAATATAAATTTCTAGTGTTGTTTCTGGATCCACTTTTCTATATAAACCAACAGTATCATGGCCAACTTCAGGTAACACTTTACAAGGAGCAAGACTTACAAATAAAATCTTAAAGCATCTAAGGATATGCACACACTTACATACATCATTTAGGCAATCCTTCATAAAGGGGGGGTGGGGAACTGGGTAAACTGGGCCACAAATCTCTGCTTCAAGTAATACATTCGTTTTTAGTATTTTCACAAACCAACTTTCCATAAGAGATTTAATTTGAAACAAGTTCAAAATTCAAACTCTATTTTAAGTCCTTGATTAAGAGCAAATCCATGCCGGGTGCAGTGGTGCACACTTGTAATCCCAGTGGCTCAGGAGACTGAGACAGGAGGATTGAGTTCAAAGCCAGCCTTAGCAATGGCAAGGTGTTAAGCAACTCAATGAGACCCTGTCTGTAAATAAAATACAAAACAGGGCTAGGGATTTGGCTCAGTGGTCAAGTGTTCCTGAGTTCAATCACCAGTCCCCCACAACCCCTGAAATCCCCAAAGAAAGAGCACACCCGTAACAATTAACAGTAAGCCAGTCTTAAAGTAGAGTCCATATATTTTCATGAACCTTTTAGAATACAACAAGGTCACTAGGTCAGTGACTAAAGCAGCCACCCCACCTCTGAACTGAGATACTCTTGAGTACCCAAAGATCACTAATTTATCTCACTAAATTCTTCACTTTTCCCCTAAATTAAAAAATAGGATCAGGATACTACACAATTATATATATTAGTAAGCACTCGTTGAAAATGTCAATTCATCATTATTATTATAAACTAAACCCTTACCAAGTCTATAGGAGAGTGGTCATATTCTCTCTCTCTCTCTCTCTCTCTCTCACACACACACACACACACACACACACACACACACCCCTCTTTTTAACAACTTAAGAAGTTAAAATTACTCATTGCCTCCTTGCTAACATTCCCTTCTAATACAATCCGTTAGAAGTTTGTAAGTGTTGATGCTTACTCAAGTTTACAACAACCCTATTTGCTCTTGATGTCCTTCTGGAACCAGAGATAATCCCTCTAGAAAAGTTAATTAGACCTAGTGAATACCTGCCCCAATGAAGCAACCTACAATCAGGGACTGGGGCAGGGAAAAGACAGAATTCCAGACACATAACTCTTTTTAATAACTCTCCCTTTTTCTTTCTTCAGGTAAAATGGATTTCTGTTCCCATATGTTCTGGTTCCTGATTAAAATCTAGTAAACAGCAATTTCTTCGAGAACGTAAGACCATGTTTCTACCCTTGGTAACTTCCTTAATATGTACAAAGTTCTAAACATAAAGTGAATTATCATGGTGAAATTGACTACTTTTAGCCCTTAATGGGATCATTCAAAACAGTTAAGATTCTCTTACAATTACGACCTCTAACTGAAATTTCAGCCTTCTAGAAAGATTCTAATACATCACATAAAACATGACCAACTTTCAAAGGTATTTCTAGATTAGGAAGAACTCTGACATCTAAATATTACAATTTTTATTTTCATAAAGCACACAGACTGCTCACTTTAATACAAAAAGCAGTCACTGACAGATATCAATACATGCAATATTGTTTAACTTATCTGTTAATAATACTTTACTTAAAATAACTTTAACTACATTACAATGAATTTTACAAACTGCCTAAAAATCACTTTATTAAAACCCAGAGAAAATAGACCTAACTTTCTCCAAAATTCCTGAAGAAAGTACTTTTGCTTCCCTTTCTCTTCTTTTATTGAGTTAGAGCCAATACAAGAGTCCATTTTTCATGTTCCAGACAAACAGAAACATCATGCTTAATGTATATACTTTATCTAGTGTCCAACACAGTAGCCATTTAGCCACCCATGGCTAGGGAGGATGTGAAATAGGACTAATGCATGTATCAAATAGAGATTAGGAGTGCAGAGGAGTAAAATTTCTACTGTGCTGAGGAAGTTTCTCAAGATGCTTTAATTGAAAATACCCTACTTTGTGATTTCCAGATTCTTAATCCTGAAGCCTTAATTATAATCTGTTGCTTTGAGGATTTATAAAATGCAATCTAGTATTCCTCCTCTTAAAAGAAAATAGGTTTAACAATATTAATCATAGTTTGTAAGTGTTGATGCTTACAAGTTTACAACAACCCTATCAGGTAGTAAATTATTACTGTATTTATTTTACAGATGAGAAAACTGAGGCACAGTAAGTTTTACATGATTTGCTCAATATCATCTGGCTGTTAAAAGGAACACCTAGGGTCCGAAACCAGGCAGCCTGACTTAACCATGTCCTGAGCTTTACCACAGCTTAGGAACTCCATTTTAGTCATCCTGCAGAAACAACAGAAAAAGAAGCTAAAATTCATTTATAAAAACAGGTAAAATTCTGTCATAGAAATGGGCCCAGGGATGAGAAGTCTAAGTTATGTGTTAAGGTACACGGTAGGACAGGACAAGAGGGGTCAAAGTGGAAGAGTTTTACATATTCGTGCTCACACACTCTCACATGTACTTCTATCCCAGTTAACTACTTCATAGCATTTTCCTCCACACCCTTGATAGAAGAGTAATATAGAACACAGGAATCATCTCAAAAGAGATAAAAAGAGAAAAGGGAAATTTGGTACCAATTTACTATCATACAATTTTCTCCCAAATGTCCCAAAGCTATAAAAGCTTTTCACTTTTCCATTGTATATCCTGTCTAATCTCATTTTAAAATCAAAGTTTCATGAATATGTTCCAAAGGCTTCTTTCACCTTGAATTTTATTTATTTTTGACACTATTTAAAAAAGAGAGGGAAGAATACTGGTAAGTACTATAAGCAAAACAGCAGCACAAAATTAAACTTGGCTTTACAAGTGAAATGCCAAATGTCTGTGAACAGAGAGTTAAATCTCATATTACAGACCTTAAAAAACTTCATTAAAGTGAGGCCTGCCATCATTAAACAAGAAGATTACAATATTTCTTTTTTAGGGTTACAGAAAGATTAGGAACTAAATAACCTCTGGAGACTCACATAGTATTGTGTATCTACTGACCAATCCAGAGAGGCAAAGATGGGGTAAACAGAAACCTTTGACTTTTTCAATGCAGCTGCCACATACCCTTTGACTACTTTCATAAAACATCAATATTTTATGTACATTCTTAATATGCATCTAAATGTCTTCTCATTCAGTGATTCTAAAGAGCATCTGTTTTTATTTTCTTTCAGTTGACACATTTGTGATATTAAAGATAAAGTTTGTGATAGTAAAGATGAGTTTCACTTAAGTGTAAATGCACCATGCAAATAACATCCCTTCTACTCCATGCCTCACTAAACAGTTAACAAAATCTTGTAAATTATTATTTACATGCTCATCATTCTGCTTAATACAACATTTAAAAAAAAAAAAATTTCATCTGTATAGACCATGCACTGCTCTAAAGGGGAATGGAATTCAATTTAGAGTCTCATTCCTAAAGTCCAGGAAGAAGAAAAAAAAAAAAAAAAGGTAGAGAAACCTGGACACCTTCCCAAATGGATTCTTGAGATGATAGCTTTTAGTAATAAAGAAAAAATTTTTCCCTCTATTTCTTCAATAAGGATTTATATTATTTAAAGTACTTTTAAAAGTAAAAATTGTCAAGTTTAAAAAACTTTCAATTGCATTTAGGGAACAAGAGTTCCTTTATTTTGAAGTATATGTTCTCTCTGATTGTATTATTAAATTATTTTCAGGAAGAATTTTCTGCATTAACATCAAACTTCATATTCCTAAAATATATCTTTATGGTTGGCTGGTCAAAATACTCATTTGGAAAGGCTTAAATCATCCATGAATACTTATACACACCCATCCCTGCTACTTAAGAGGCTGAAGCAGAAGGATACAGCCAAGCCTAGGCAACTTAGCAAGGCCCTGTCTCAAAAATAAAAAAATAAAAAGAGTTGGGGATAGCTAAGTGGCAGAGGTAGAGTGCCCCTGGTTAAAAAAAAAAAAAAAAAAAAAGGATAAAAACAGCAATCCAAAGAATGATAATCTTCTGCTAAAATTAATAATATAGGTTTCAATGCTTAGAATAATTTTGAAAAAGATGCATGGTCACTAATTACATTAGTTGCATATACACAAAAAATAATTTACAAATAAAAATCTACCACCCACCCCACCCTTAGTAACCTGCCCACCAGAAAAAAAATGGACCTATAAAAATGTCTTATGCTGACTTAAGTATTTATCTTCAAGCACTTCAGATTTTAAAAAAATTAAGTTCTATGCCCAGTTACATGGTTACAGGCTTAATTCTCTACTCACACAGTTGAGGTTGATGAGCAAACAGCTGTCCTGTATCTTGAGACAGACATTAGCTTCCTGCCTTCCCTATTCTCATAAGCAGCTACTTAAAGTTTGAGTTTTATGCAAGAAAACATTTTAAAGCCTTCAGTGTTTTACTGCAGCAGACTTCAGATTCATTCCTGTAACACATTTAACATGAAACAGAATTGAGACAGTTGAAATTTATCAGGTACCACATTTTAATCATCTAAAATCTTAAGGAGTGTTTTCATTATTAAAGCTATATAAAAATGGATGAGTTAAAATGAAAAAATAAAACATTCCATTTGGTATTTGACACTAATGTAAAAATGTAACAAATATAACTTTAACCCATGGATTTTTTTTTATATCCAGCCACAGGGTTGGTAGGCAAGGAGCTTTTCTTATAATCATTTGCACACAAAGTAAAACTAGACATTTTTCTATATTCCTAAACCTTAGCTAGTTTTTTAAAGAATAATTAGCAACAAAATTAATAACACCTTTATAAACAGTAGAGTGTCTCAGTGTCCCAAGTATAACCCTATTATATCTCCTAACAGAAGAAGCTATATTTTTCATATCTACCATAAAGCTTTATAAAAGTACGTTTCCCCACAAATTCAAATTTCTATAGTACTATTATTGCTTCAGATTAATCAAGTGGTAGAAGGGTTCTCTAAAAATAAACATTTCCATAAGAAATATTTATCCTAATCAAAGTGAACTTTCAAAATAAATCATAAACAAAAAAAACCCCCAAAGATTTAAATACTAGGAAGTAAGGGTTAGGGACGAAGCTCAATGGTAGAACATTTGCTTAGCATGTTCAATCCCCAGAACCACATACACAAAATACATTTAAGTATCAATAGGATAAAAATCTTTATTTCTAGCCTGGTGTGGTGGTACATGCCAGTAACTCCAGCAACTCAGGAGGCTGAGGCAGAAGGATCGTAAGTTTGAGGCCAGCTTTAGCAACTAAGAGGGGCCCTAAGTAACTTAGTGAGACCTTCTCAAAATAAAAAATAAAAAGGGCTGGGAATGTAATTCAATGATAAAACACTCCTGGGTTTAATTTCCAGTACCAAACAAATAACTAAATACACAAGTAAATAATTTCTCTTTGCCATTAACAAATACATATTATACAGTCACAATGATAGTCCATACTTCCAAAGTAAACTGTAAAATGATTTTAATTAACTTAAAGGATTCACTTTTTTTTTTTAAGTTATACTCCCCAATAAAAATGAGATGCCATTTAAAAATTTGTCATGGGTTATTCTTAATAGCCTTAATGTTTATATTCTTAGCCAATTTAATTTTTAAATAATATTTTAGCACTATTACTATATGTAAACTTTAGTGCAAAATTAACTGCATCAGAAAGCTACAGACAAGAATTTTCGTCTTAGATGTTTCAACAGTTTTTCTTTTTCACCTGTATTTTTCCCTACAATTGTAAGTAAACTTTAGGAGATACATGTATACTTCAATAAAAATGTCCTAGAAAAACCATATAATATCTTTTCCCCTACATGTACATTGACTTCGACATGTGTGTTTATATTGACCTTAATTTCTATAGTAAATTTTGGGAAAAGCTTTAAGATTTTGTGAACATAGTAAATGTACTGTTTATACTAGCAACATGGTTTAAAAAAACACTAGGAAAAATAGCATCTAAACACTCTAATTTCAATAATTAAAAAGTATTATTGAATGCTGAAAATACTACACATGTGCTGTGCTATAAAAGTAACCAAATGTTTTAGAGTTTATTCAAAATAACAAACATTTCTTTATAATCTACTCAAATTGTGCAAATATAAACAAAAGATTTAAGAACTCAACATCTCATAAAAGTTGTTAACTTGATATAATATCTTTCATATAAAGAATTACATGAACACTTAATCCTTACTCCACCTAAAAAGCAGTTGGTATAATTACCAACTCTTTACAGATTATCAAACTGTGAAGAGTTTGTTCACAGAGCTAGTTAAGTGACATAGTTGGGACCTGGCCAGATCTATGTATCTTTAAAACCTGCACACTTTAGCATCAAGCTAGATTATAGGCAAATAGTGATCTGTTGTATTGATAGATCAAATCACATCTAGAATTAGTATGTGGAATAGGGTATCAGATGCTAAATATGAAACTGATAACTGAGTGTTTTATAACAGAATGGTTATAAATTCAGAAAAGCCATCTCTTATTAAAAACAACTTCATGAAATATGAGTGATATAGAGAAAAGGCAAAGGGACATATTTTAAAGAGATGTTAAAGAAGGAAAAGAAAAGCTGGTTTATTTCACATGCCACAAGAGTTCTCAACGGAATTATAGCCAGGCATGGTGATGCACACCTGTAATCCCAGCTACTTGGGAAGTTGAGGCAGGAGGACAGCAAGTATGATGTTATCCTGGGCAACTTAGGGATACCTGGTGTCAAAATAAAAAATAAAAAGTGCTGGAATTGTAGCTCAGTGGACGAGCACCCCTGAGTTTAATTTGCAGTGCTAAATAAACAAATAAATAAACAAACAAAGGAACTTACATGAGCTATCTGAATTGTATCTCAATAAAGCTGTCAAACAAACCCAAAATAATGTATTCTGGTTAAATACTCAACACTTCCTAATGCTAAGGAATACAACAAAAGGAACAGGTTACTGCCTATAGTACTATGAAGCTTGTGCAATGGAATATCTGAATTAATACCATCAGAGTAATAACTGATTCAGGCAAAATTACCAAAGTGTGTTAAATACTTTGTGGATGAAAGTTTGATGAGGATTGATAAATGTCAAGTCTCAAAGTACCTCTCCACAAATTACTGATCGCAAAAAGAAAAATAACTTTTAAGTGGAGGAACTTGCAGATATCACATTGACCAGATCAAATTTAGTATTAACTGATAATGAGACAAGAGGAAATGTGCCTCCTAATAGGATACAGTGAGAAGCAAACACTTACAACGTAATATTCCTGTCAGAACTACATTTCCTAAATTTAGTCATGAACACATTGATGAAACCAAATTGAGGAAATTCTACAAATAAGTGGTTTATCACTCTCTTTAAAAGTGTCAATGTCATTAAAAACTCAGAAAGACTGAGGAAATATTCCTGATTAAAGAACAGTAAAGAGATGTGACAACTAAAAGCAATGAATGATCCCAAGTTGGACTGAAAAAAAGTTTTATTAAATAACATTATTGGGAAAACTAGTGAAATCCTCACTGGATAACATCAGTTTACATTTCCTTAATTTGATAAGATAATATTGTTGTATAAGAGAATGTCCTTGTTCTTAGAATCTGTTTGTTGACTACCTATCATGCAGAGGCCGTTGGTTCCATCCCCAGCACTGGGGGGAAAAAATATTTTCTTGAGGAGTACATTTTAACTATTGGTATTTGCATTTTTCTTGAGGATTACATTTAACTAACTTTAGCTTGTATTGCACTTTGTTACTGCTTTGTTCAGAATGTAACACTGATCTAATGCTTTAATTAATAAAGTTTAATCTTTTTCATTAATATGAAAAAATCTAAAATTGGAGTATTACTTTTACATAGTAAAGGGATATGATGCGTGTAACTTATTCTCAAATGGTTCAGAAAAAAACAATCTGACAGTGAATGACAGAACAAATGGTAAAATGTCAACAATGGTGCATCTTACTCTGGTATGTAGCAATTATTTATATTATTATTATAACTTTCTATAACTTAAACTACTTCAAAATAAAACCTGAAAAATATTCGAACCCAATATTTTCAAATATTCTGAATATCTAACAATAACAAAACCAAATTTCCTATCTTATATCCACATTCAAACTGTCATCTAACAGAAGTATAAACCTATTTATGATTATCTAGTCAATGAATAAGAAGAAATGGTAGTCTGGTTTAAAACATCTAATATGTCTACATTCCACTGATGACAGGTGTGACTCACCAGTCTGAGTTAGATCAATGTCTGCCTCCCAACCTTATCACATTATTGCAACCTTCTCAAAACTACACTGTTTAAAAAACAAGCTTCTCCACCAGAGCACTCCTCCCCCCGCCCCATTTTAATTGGGAATAGAGTAGGGGAATGTGTCTCCTTGCTGAAAACTCCAAATTAAGTTAATTTCTGGTTATGCCAGGTAGCAATGCAGAACAAAGCAAGAGCTAATGAGTAATCAATAATGAACACAGAAAATATTACAACAAACCTCTCACCCTAAACAAAAGTCTATCCTGCCAATAAAAAGTTGTGGAAGCACACATTCATTACAGAGCACCTGGAAAAGAAAGACAAGATAACAGAATGTTAATCATTGAGAGACTAACATACATGGATAATATACAAATATTTCAGTGGCAAAAACAGAAGAGTAGAATTAAAAGAGGGAGGGAGGGGCTGGGGTATAGCTCAGTGGTACAGTATTTGCTTAGCATGTAAGAGGTCCTGGGTTCCAATTACCAGCATCAAAGTGGGGAGGGCAAGTGGGAGAAGAGAATACAAAAGAAAACATGCAAGAAACGAGAAAATTCTCATGGCCACACATCGCACAATTTGGAGTTATCCTTCTATTCCAATGATTAAAACATTTTCTTCCACTTTTTAATTTATCTTCTCTTCTTCCTATTATCTCACCTAAGAGTCCATCTTTGTGACACTGTGAGCACAGCTATGGTCAAATCTTATGCTAACACTCAATTTTTTAAATATATTTTTAAACTCATTGAGAGGCCCAAAAAGCACTCTACTAGAAAATTCTCACAAAAAAATTCACATTGGAAAAAAGTAAAATCTGACAGAGGAGGAGAGAGGTTAAGGAGGAGTCAGGGCTGGGAAAATGTGACCTGGGAAGAATGGGATGAATTTTAGCTTCCTATATTAATTTGGATAGATTGCTGAAACCTGATGAAAGACAGCAAACTATGATTCTACATTTGCTGGTACTTTAGCTAATTCTAGGCTGTGAGCTTAATTGCTGAGCTGTGTCCTTCTTTCAGGTAGAATCTCTGTCGGATTACTCTTTATAAATCCACAGTATCGAACACTGCCTTGATTAAAAAAGGCATTTTAATAGGTTCTTGTAGAATGCCCAATTACAAAACAAGCAAACTGTTTTATTCCAATCCCAATCCCTGCCTTATTGTCCATTTTCTCAGGTAGTATGTTGTTCACTCTTAACCCCTGCCAGAACCATTTGCTTTGCAAATTTTTCTCACAAAAGTTAAACTGCAATTCTCTGATTGCTGCAGGTAGATGATGTTGTAATAAAAGAATAACTCATACTACTGGACATGGTGGCTCATTCCTAAAATCCCAGACACTCAGGAGGCTGAGGCCCTGTCTCAAAATAAAAGTTAAAAAGGGTTGGGGATGTAGCTCAGTGGGTTCAATCCCCAATACTGGAAAACAGCCAACCAAACAAACAAAAAACCTTATACTGAATGAAACTTGACCAATTCAACCCCCAAATTTAGGTCAAGTTAAACCTAAAATACAAAATTTAAGAAATATAGAACACACAGGTGTGTATACATACATAATATATTTAGGAAGACAAGGAGCTTATCTTCTGAATTGATTTTTATACCTGTACTGCCCAAGGCAATTACAACATCTACACAAGAGTCAGCAAATACAGCTTAGGCTTTCATTATTAGTCAAATTAACATGGTCTAATTACTCTTCATATCATTAAATAAATTTTAAAACAGTAAAATTAAAAAAAAAACATTGTCATATAGCTGAACATCTAGCAAATCCCAAATTTTGATCTGTAGCTTCTTCTATATTTCCCTTACCTTAAATGGCATTAACTCCTATTCCTGAGAATAAAGGAGATAGTATAGAAACATAGAAAAAGGCTCCAGAGGGGCTGGGGATGTGGCTCAAGTGGTAGAGCACACACCTAGCACATCTGAGTCCTGGGTTCAATCCTTAGTGAAAGAAAGAAAGGAAAGAAGGAAGCAACACTTGTACAGAAATGTTCAAAATGACTTCATTTGTAATAGCAAGAACTAGAAACCCAAATATACATCAAAAGGTAAATGGGCAAACAAATAATGATATAGCCATACACGGAATAATATCAGCAATAAAAAGGAATGTGTTGAACACATCATGGGTTAATCTCCAAATTATTACATTAAATGAAAGCAAAAGGAAACAAAAGACTATATAATGTATATTTCTATTTACATAAAACGTTACAAAAACACAACTATGACAAGACAGCAGATCAGGGACCACAGACTGGAACCAGAGTAGGAAGATGGGATTTATTCCAAAGTAATTACAAGGAAACTTTCTGAGGCAATGAAAATGTTTTACATGACTACGGTTGTTAGAAAACCATGCAAGCCAAAACTAAAATTGCATACTTTTCCTCAAAGCTGATTTTAAAAGACCAAAATAGTATAGGAGCAGTCAAAAGTCATTTGATTCAAACTATTATTCTAAATTTATAAGCATAGACACCTAAGCCTATGCTGGGTAAAGATTGTTTTATCTTTCCAGATGTTTAAATGTTTTTATTAATGGCAAATAAGTTGTCCATTCCTTCTTATCCTCTTCCTCATTGGTTCTATGGACACAGCTCTCCTAATCCTCCACACTTTGTCATACAACTTACGTAGGTAAAGGTTTACTAAGTTTGTGTGATACCAAGGGAAGCCATAATAACTGATAATTCCAGATTCTGCAAATTTTAGTTTCCCACCAGGCAGTTTTGAATTTTTATAATACCTAAAATAATTTTCTAAATAATTGTCCTCATTTAGCTAGAAAAGAAGCGATCCCCCCCCCTTTTTTTTTTACCTTTTCTCTACGTACACCCCCCACCCCCACCCCACACTGGGGATTGAGCCCAGGGCCATCATGCTTGCTAATATACCTTCTATCGCTGAGCTATAACCTCCGCTGTTTTAATTTTCTAAATAATCGTCCTCATTTAGCTAGAAAAGAAGCATCCCCCCCCCTTTTTTTTTTTACCTTTTCTCTACGTACACCCCCCACCCCCACCCCACACTGGGGATTGAACCCAGGGCCATCATGCTTGCTAAGTATACCTTCTATCACTGAGCTATAACCTCCGCTGCTTTGATTTTTTAAGACAAGGTTTTGCTAAATTGCCCAAGTTGGCCTTGAATTTGTGATCCTCCTGCCTTGGCCTCCAAAGCTGCTAGGATTACAAGATGTGTACCACCATGTCCAGCTCTTTATCCACTTTTTATATCATTTTAATATCTTGAAAATGATTTCATATCTTGAACAAGATCAACTTGGATTATATTTTAAATACTAAAATGGTTTGTTTTCTTCCTTCCTTCTGTTCAGGGACTCAAACCCAGGAGTGCTTTACCACTGAGTGACATCACCAGCCTTTTTTTTTTTTTTCTTAATTTTTTTTATGTGACAAGGTCTCACTAAATTTTCAAGGCTGGCCTCAAGACTGCCTGCGATCTTCCTGTCTCAGCCTCCCAAATCACTGGGATTATAAGTGTGTGCCACAGTGTCTGGCACTTATTATTAGTCCATAATAAACATAAAACATGAATTCTAACTTACACATGTTCATCACCATTTTTTCTTTCTTTTTTTAAGAAACTAGAGTCTTGTGATATTGCCCAGGCTGGCCTCAAACTCAGCCTGGAGAGTTCTCAGGTGCATATCACCAAACACAGCTCATCCCTAAAGTTGAGGGTCAGAGAGCTTATAATTCTGACAAGTTCTACTGAACATGATTTGCAAATCCTAGACTTTAAAGTATAACTGACATTAAGCAGTCTATTGCAGTCCAACAAAATACATCTTATCTTCCAAATAAAGGCAACATAGCTTATTCCTTCAATTAGGAATCACTTCTGAAAGTTTCTGAATTCTTTGAAATGAGAAAGAAAGCAGCTTCCCCATATTTCAGATGCAATTTCCTTGCTCATTCATTAAATTTATATCACAAAATAATTCATGTTCCTAAGGAATTTAATTTCTCTGGTAAAAACATCCACATTAAAAATGTCTTTCTTGCCAGATACAGTGGCATAGCCTATAAAACCCAGTGACTCTGGAGGCTGAGGCATGAGGATCATGAGTTTGAGGCAGCCTTAGCAACCAAGCAAGACCCTGTCTCAAAAAGAAAGTAAAAAGATCTGAGGATGTAGTTCAGTAGTAGAGCATCCCTGGGTTCAATCCCTAGTGGGGGTAGGAGTTCCTTCTTTTCAAAAAACTTTAGTTGCTAATATTTAAGAATAAAATATAAAATATAAAGATTAACTTAGTAAATTGGGAAATTTGAGGCTAAGAGACTTCAGGAAACTGAAAATAATTAAAAATGATATACTCATCTACCACTGAGCTACAACCCAGCCCAATTATATTTTTTAAAAAATTAAAATTAAGAAAAATATAGTACTTTTAAAATGTTTTACTTGTTAACCAAAAATTAAAATGCTCAAAATAATGGCTATTTTAAAAAGAATGTCCTTTCAACTTAAGCAATTTTTCTCAATTCTATCAACATAATAGGTTTATCAATATTGCTACAACAATACTGAGGATAAGCACAGTCATTACTTATTATGTGCAGTATTGAAGGATACAAAATCAGTCTAAGTTAGGTCTTTTCTTCTCTCTTACTATTTAGAACTTCGAATATTCAAATAAAGTGTTATCATTTATCTAATAAAAATGTTAAAACTGAATAACTGATGTGTCTTAAATTCCATGTTCAGTTCTAAAAAAGTTGTTTCCAACCATCATCAAACTGACTTTTTTTCCTAGTTAACAATCAGTAAATACTGTTAGAAGTGGGATAGGTTCATGTGGAGAAAACTGAACACTTAAAAAAAAAATCACATGTTAATACACAAGTCACTTCCCTGGCTGAAATTAAGCCATGTTAATTCAGCCTATTACAATTTAATAACACTAAATTTAGGAGCCATCTGTCTTGCTCATCATTGTACAGTATTTCTAGTTTCTGTTCTTTTTAGTTTGACCCAGCTATCCCACTTCTCGGTTTATACCCAAAGGACTTAAAAAACACATACTACAGGGACACAGCGATCAATGAATGGATAAAGAAAATGTGGTATATATATACACAATGAATTATTACTAAGTAATAAAAGAGAATAAAATCTTGGCATTTGCCGGTAAGTAAAGTTAGCCAATCCCAAAAAACCAAATGCCAAATGTTTTTTCTGATATAAGGAGGCTGATTCATAATGGGGTTGGGAGGGGGAGCATGGGAGGATTAGACAAACTCTAGATAAGGCAGAGGGGTGGGAAGGGAAGGGAGGGGGCATGGGGGGTAAAAATGATGGTAGAATGAGATGAATATCATTACCCTAAATACATGTATGAAGACACGAATGGTGTGAATATACTTTATATGCAAGCAGAGATATAAAAAATTGTGCTCTATATGTGTAATATGAATTGTAATGCATTCTGTTGTCATATATAACAGATTAAAATAAAAAACTATTCTTTTTAGTTGACGATGGACATTTATTTATTTATATGCAGTAATGAGAATCAAAACCAGTGCCTCATACATGCTAGGCAAGCACTCTACTGAGCTACAACCCCAGCCCAGAAAAACTATTTCTGAAAGAATAATCTCGTAGCTTCATTCTCTTTGACTTGACTGTTTCCAGAGGGTGAGAATCTGACCTACATACCATAAAGGATACTCTAACAAGAGACCAAATTAGTTCTCTGCCAAGATCTCTCATATAGAACCAAATTTTATATGCTTTTCAGTTATTTCTTCCTTTTTTCATAAAATAGGTAGCATATGCAACATATAAATGTTTGACTTCAAGGTAGAGTATGTAAATGAAATAAAGATTTCCACTGGAAAGATGGAATGCCCATTAAGAAAGCATTCTGACTATACCAGTTTAAATTATAAAATAATTAGACCTCTTGAGAGTTTGATCTTTTAAAAATGCTCAGTTGCACAGGGATGTGGCTTAGTGGTAGAGCACTTGCCTAGAATGTGGGAGGTCCCTGGGAGACACCAAGACACTACCAAAAAAAAAAAAAAAAAAGTAGAATAAAAAGCCCAGCCGTGGCTAACATCTTTCAGAAACCCTAGGGCTCAATTATCCTACTACCTAATTCTATGTACTTTGAATGTTATTTAACACCCTTTCATCTTTTTTATTTTAACTGTCCAAGAAGCTAGGTCTAACAAATGACAGGCAGCATACAAAATATTTTACCTGCAGTACAAAATTATTCTACCTATTCCTGATAATCAACACTTTCCTCTTTCTCTAAAAAACTACCAGATTCATTTAACATGCAAGAGTTCTGGTTAGTATAAAATGTTTGTCCTCTTAAAATTATTCTCTCTTACACACATACACACACACACACATACACTCTTTAAGAGGTACCTTAAATTTGAATCAAATGACCACAACTAGCAAGTCAGGATATTGTTCTCTCCCTCTCCCTATTAATACACACTCTAAATTACGTAGTGCTTTTGTTTAAAGAATTAAAGGATTGAAAATACAAAACAACTTCCAATTTGTCAACTGGATAATCACTGCAAATGATCTGCTCTTACTATGAGAAATAAGAGCTCTGTATTATCAGGAAGCAAAAGTTTAAATTCAAGAATGTAATCACCTATTAATACTAATGGTCATAGTGAGGTATTAAATATATGTATAAAAACTTTGATTTACTTTTATTTTTGGTACTGTGAATTGAACCCAGGGACACTGTACCACTGAGCTGTACCTCCAAGCCTTTTTTTTTTTTTTTTTTTGATACAGGAGATTTAACCAGGGGCACTTAACCACTGAGCCACATCCTCATCCCTTTTTTATATTTTATTTAGAGACAGGATCTCACCCAGTTACTGGCTTTGAACTTTCAATCCTCCTTTCTCAGCCTCCTGAGCCACTGGGATTATAGGCATGCATGACTGGGATGGCCCCCAAGCTTGTTTTAATTTTTATTTTGAGACAGGGTCTTGCTATGTTTCTCAAGCTGGCCTTGAACTTGTGATCCTCCTGCCTCCGTCTCCCAAGTAGTTGGGATTACACATGTGCACCACTATGCCCAGCTGAGATTTATTTCTTATTAAAGTCAATTAATAAAAATCAAGGATATTAATGACAAATCAGTAATTTTGATGTTACTTTCCTCTAAAATATTTCACTCTTGATTTTCACAGTGAGAGCATTATTTAAAAATGAGGTTGAACAAAAAAAATTTATATAAATGCACTCTTTGTGAAAGCAAATGGACAAAAACTCTTAGTAATCCATTGCCTTCAAGGGGACATTTGAGTATTCTGAAAAAACATTAGAATAAAACATGGCTTAGAGTTTAATCACAGACAAATTAGCCTTTAAGCATCTACATTCATCAATGGTTCTTGCAGTACTCCTTCTCATTTACATCCTACATTCTCCTCTTCCTCATTCCATTCTTTAATACAAAATCACCTAACAAAAGTGGTAAACTATATACCTGTTCTAAACTAAAAAGACAATATAATACTAATACAATCTTTCTTTTTCGCTTCTCTCTTTCCACCCCCTTTTTACACAAGGTCTTATCTTAACGTTGCCCAGGCTGGTCTGGAATTTTTACACTTAGGTGCTTCTCTTGCTTCACCCTCCCAAGTACTGGGACTACAAGAGCATACCACATACACATAAAATGAAGTTCTACTCAGCCATAAAAAAGGATGAAATTATGGCATATGGTAAACGAATGGAAAAGGAGAACACCATGCTAGGTAAAATTAGCCAAACTCAGAAACTCAAAGGTTTTCTCTCACATGCAGAAGCTACAGTAAAATAAAGGAAAGGAGAAGAGAAGGATAGGATAACATAAAGAACCAATCAAACACAAATTAATAGACCAATGAAAGAAGTCTAGTTGAGTAGAGAAAGGAGAATGGAAGAGGGGAGGAAGAATAGGAGGGAAAGTGGAGGAGGATCATGAATTTAAACAGATTTCCATGCATGTATGAGTGTGTCAGGAAGAACCCAACTACATAACTATAAAGTTCTAATAAAAATAAGTAAATAAATAAAGTGTACAACATGCTTGGCTCACTAATGAAATCTTTCTTTGCAAGTATTTCCTTTGGTGACTTAGCTTCCTCTTATTTGCCAAATGGGGTCACACCTATGAAGACAACCTCATCTTCTAAATAAAAACCTAAGATGTGTGATCTAACAAGAAAGAATATTTTAGTGGAAAATCAAACTTTTTGTGAGTTCCAACAAAGGGACATTCCAAATTTCTTTGCTGCTTCAAAGTGTGTGACCCAGTAATGTTTAGATGCCAAAAAAGCTGATTATTTCTTAACCATTCCAAAAGTTAAGAAAGCCAATAAAGATATTTGAAAATCCTAACTGCCCCCAAGATATATATAGTTCCTGGAACTGTATCTTATAATCCTATCACCTGCTATTTGTCTTTTTATGCACACTAGCCCAGGTTTCTTAAGTTCTACCTAGCAGCTCTGAGTAACTGTTTCCCAAATACAACTCTAATTCAGACTTTTCTCCAGGGTTCTCTTTTTTCAAAACTGCCTATCAGATCTCTTATTGGCTCTGCCAGTAAAAAAGACCATGGGGTGACAGTAGGGCAGAATGGACTAACAGAAGATAGTAGCTAAGTCATAGAAGCATAAGATAAGAACAGAATTGAGAGCTCCCATGATTGCTAAAAATAATATACTACACCATCTCCTCTAATCTTCACAACATCTCTTAGAAGGAGAAACCACTTAGAGATGAGGAAACTGATGAGGCTTAGCGAGACTACAGAAATTGCTCGGGTCAAACAGCTAGTAAGTGGTTATATTAATCTGTTTTCTGCTGCTGTAAAAAATACCTGAGGTGCGGTACTTTATAAAGAAAAGATGTTTATTTGGTTCACAGTTTTGGAGCCTAAAAGTCCAAGATCAAATGACTCCATAGGTTTGGCTTCTGGCGAGGGCCTCATAACAAATAACACAACAGCAGAACCCAAGCAGAAAAGATCAGGTGGTGAAACAGTAAGCCTGAGATAGACACTGGGGACAAGTTTGCTCCTTTACAACAACCCACACTTGGAGGAACTCAACTCCTCCAGACCAGCATTACTCCTTTCTGAGGACAATGCCTCCAAATGACCTAACTACCTTGACTAAACGCCACTTCTTCTTTTTTGGTACTAGGGATAGAATCCAGGGGGTGCTTTACCACTGAGCTATATCCCCAGAACTTTTTATTTTGTGACAGGGTTTCATTAAGTTGCTGAGGCTGGCTTGAACTTGTGATCCTCCTGCCTCAGCCTCTGGAGTTGCTTGGATCATACATTTGTACTACTATGCTTGGCTAAACCACTTCCGGAAGATTTTCCAACACTTCTCAACATTACCACACCGGGGACACTTAAGCTTCTCATACTTGAACTTAGGGTTACACTCACACCATAACCAAAACATAACAGTAGTAAAGCAAGGATTTGAATCCAAAGAGTCTGTCTTCAAAGCCCAAGCATTTAAGCAAGCTAAAACCCGTAAGAAATGAGATATAGCTGTGTGTGGTGGTGCAGGCCTGTAATCCCAGCAGCCCGGGAGGCTGAGGTAGGAGGTTCAAGAGTTCTAAACCAGCCTCAGCAACTTAGCGAGGCTATAAGTAATTCAGTGAGACCCTGTCTCTAAATAAATTACAAAAAAGGGCTGGGGATATGGCTCAGTGGTTAAGTGCCCCTGGAATCAGTCCCTAGTACCAAAAAGAAAAAAAAAAAATGAGTTATAGATTCTGATGGATGAAGTTAGGTCATTGATCAATTCAACAGGCTTTCCTAAGCAATAAGTATGTGCCAGGTACTGGGGAAACACAGACACAGACACAGACACAGACACACACATACACACACACACAGAGTACATCTTGCTTTGCCGCTTAATGGGTATCTTGAAAAAATTTCTGAGTTGCATGACTTGATTAAGGAATGGTTACGACTCTCAGAAAGACAAGTTAACAAATTAAAATATAATATGAAACATCACAATATAAACAAGTGAAGTACTAGAACAGAGTGATTTGCTTTGTCACAGGGAAAGGATTATTTTGTTTATGATGAATGTTGCTTGGTTAATATTTTGGGAATGAAGGACATTCCAAGCTAAATAAAACATGATACCATAATTCCACACAGTATGCTCATGGAACCACAAGTGAACTGATACTCTTAAAGGACTGGAGACAGAAAAACTGAGCTCAGACAGTGTTATAGGGAAGACTAGTCTTCTTTCATAGATAGATATGGATTTTCCATGGAGATTTACACAAAGTATAATCGGCCCAGAATAAGCAGCCAGAGGGTAAAAACTATATCACTGTTTCAATTCAACATCTATTTGGAATGCTAGGACACAAGGAGCAAAAGATATGTATGGTCCCTACACTTTAAGGATCTCACAACTTTAGCATAAATCGTAAATTTGTTAAGATATTATGATTTTGTATGATTAGGGAAGAAAAGAAGTTGTCAGTTGGGAATATGCCTCTCAGGAAGATGTGAGAAAAGACAGAGAGGCATGGAAAAGTGAAAAGGAGAATATCTAGAGAAAATGCATATAATTTGTTGTGACTGAAGCATAAGGTACATGTAGGGTGAGGTGACTTATAAAGATATATAGATGAGAAACACCAAGATCAAGGTGGTAATAAAGAAAAACCCTTCAAATATTGGAATGATAGGAACCTAGACATATGCAAATACAATAGCCATTAATCACATCTAGCTTCTGAGTACTTAAAATGCAGTTAATGGCAGCTCCATTTTTAATGTCACTTAATCTTAATTAAATTTAAATAGCTACTACTACCTATCATATTAGAAAGTACTAGCCTTCTATACATGTAAGTAGAACTCTTACCCAGGATAACTATATAAATGAAAATATATAAATGTAAATTATGGAAAAGAAGGGGCACCAAGTTGAGAAAATTCACGTGGTAATCTCAATTACTAAGTATGAGACAAAAAGGGGGGGTCTAAACCAAAAATAAAGAAATCTTAAAATAGCCACATAGGAAAAGGATGGCTGAGTACAAGCTCAAGTTATAAATTATAACATTTGTAGTAAAGTTAAAGAAAGGTATGAAGGATATTGTTAGGGCAACTAACAAAACTGAATATGGACAGTATTATTTAAAAATACATTACATAAATGTTATAATCCCTGATTTTAGTCTCACCATGTAAGATAATGTTCTTGTTCTAAAGAAATACATACTGAATTACTTAGGGATAAAAAGTCTCCAGATTACATGCAATGATTAAGAAAAATTAACATGCATGTGCGTGTGTGTGTGTGTGTGCGTGTGTGTACATGTACACATTCTGAGAGAAAAAGAACAGAATATAATAAAGCAAATGGGACAGTACAACAATTAGGAATCTAGGAAAAGGACATGAGAGAGTTCCTTGTACTACTGTTCATGCAACTTCTACATAAAAGCTTGAAATTAAGTCAAATTTACAGAAAAATTCATGGTTGTGTCAAAAACATAGATCAGTGTGATTTTCTTCTGGTAGCATTCAATAGCTTAGGTTTAGAATCAGAGCAAATGGCAGAATTGGTCAAAGATTAAGAGCCAAGAATACTGGGGAAAACAGTGACTGAAAGAAACTGGTGCGAAAGGAAAGGATGAAGCAAGAGATTTTGAGTTTGAGGTCTTGATAAAGCTTAAAAGTAAATGTGATGGGTAAATGAGAATGAGAAATGGAATGACAAGAGGCTGTAGCCAGCAAAGGAGAATATTAGCATTCATTACAAATTGTTATTAGTCATTCAGGAAATGTAAATTAACTCCACAATGAACTCTACATCCACTTGAAAGGTTAAAATTTTAAAAACTGATCACACTAAGTATTGGTGAACATAAAGAGAAAACAGAATTTTTATGTGCTATCAGTGGGAATGTAAAACATTCTTATGAAGTTAAATATGAAACCTATCTCATGACCCAGCAATCCATTCCTAATCTCTACCAAAGAGAAATAAAACATCCACCACACAAAGACTTACACACACACACACACACAAAAAAAAAAAAAAAAAAAAAAAACACACCAGGGAATTATGTAGTCTTTAAAAGGATTGAAATTCTGATGCATACTATATAACATGAATGCATTTTGAAATTATTGATGTAAATGAAAATAAACCAGACACAAAAGGTCAAATATTGTATGATTCCACTTATATGAAGTAACTACAATGGTCAAATTTACAGACAGAAAATAAAATGCTGGTTATCAGGGACAGGAGGAGGAGGAAACGGGGACTTATAGGTACAGAGTTTCAGGTAGGAATGATTTTAAAAGTTCTGGAAGGGGGCTGGGATTGTGGCTCAGCGGTAGAGGGCTTGCCTAGCATGTGTGGGGCTCTGGGTTCGATCCTCAGCACCACATAAAAATAAAATAAAGATATTGTGTTCAACTACAACTAAAAAATAATAAATATTTAAAAAAAAAAAAGTTCTGGAAGTCAGGCATGGCGGTATGCCTGCAGTCTTAGCTACTTGGGAGTCTGAGGCAGGAGGATCCCTTGAGCTCATAAAATTGGGGCTAGCCTGAGCAACACATCAAGTTCCCATCTTTAAAAACAAAAGTTATGGAGATGGATAGTAGTGATGATTGCACAACAACATGAGTGTACTTGATGCCACTGAACTGTCTAGTTAAAAACAACTAAGGAGCTAAGCAGTAGAGTGCTTGTTTAGTATGCTTGAGGCCCTGGGTTCAATCTTTAGCACTAGAAAAATTAGTGAATGAAAGTTAATGCATCTGATACAGTGTTCAATAAATGAGTTGCAATTATTAAATTAATCCTAACACTGTTTTCACTATTTCTTTCCATAGAAGCCTTCACAGTTCACTGCTACTCAAAGTTATGCCATTCTCACCATTCTTGAGTATCCACCAGGCCTCTTTCCCTACCTTGAGAATCCCAGGAAGTGGGAGCATACTTGACAAGTAGAAAATTAGATAGCACTTTCTAAACCAGCAAAATTGTGGTTGGAGTATCTACAATTTCTATTATTCTCTCCATTTTTATCATTTCAGGATTGTTCCTTTTCAGGTGAGTCAAATTAAGCTTTTGATCTACATCCAAAATTATAAGATGATGGCAGTTCCTTGTCACTGGCAGTCTCAGACATATCATAATAAATTACCAAGGACGTCTCTGATCTTACTTTTTCAATTTCCTGATTACCTTGGCTTATAGTAATCTTTCTCCCTGCTGAACTTCAACAGCAATAATTTACAACCAATCATAATTTGAACCTGAGTAATATATAACACTGATTTATCGAATAGTAAATATTCGTACCTCTCCAATTTCACCAAACTGAATGTGAGCTTCCTTCAGAAAAGGATCACCTTACAGCACTTTGTAAATTTACCTGACTAGATTACTACAGCTATCTGACTAGGGTCTGTGCATGCAAGTCAATAAGAACTTGGTATTGAAGCAACAATTTTAAGCAATTAATGGAACCACTTCAGTGTAGTTTTTCACTTTTAATAATCTTTAAAGAACAATTTCCCAACTAAAAGTAAATTATTTTATAGTTTCATAACTGCTGAGATTTAGTACTCATTGAGAAGATGCGCTATATACTTTAAGCAATTATTTAAATTTTTTTGAAAAAAACAGTCATGCATTTTCTTTATCAAAGTAAGTAAAACACATTCTTTTCAAGTTATAAATTATAACATTCAAAATTAAATGAGCTGTTACACATTTTACTGTTAGGGGATAGCAGAGAAAATTAAAAGAAGTGAAATATTTGAAATAAAAATTATTCTAAATCAACTTTTTAACATACTTTAATTTTCTTTTTATGTGATGTTGGCTACATTATTTAACTTTTCTAATGATGTAATATTTGATACAGAGAATATAGGTATGTAGCTTCTGTACCCTACCTGTAAGTTACTAAGCATGTTATTTAACTTGTGTTCACAGGTAGATACTTTACACACCTGGACACAAATGAACCTTTTACACAAGTTCCAGGCTAACAGCCATTTAAGGAGGTCATCAGCATTTCAAATAGCTCAGATAAAGTGCTTTCAATCTTTGCCTAATCTTCCTCTTAAGTGACAGTCTGGTCAAAAGCTTTTATTAAATGTGAGGAATTCATCAGCTTTGAAATTCATAATTTTCCATAATCACATATGGAAAATTACCTTTACTTTTCCTATATCTCCTTCTAACTTCTAATAACTTGGGGATAGAGTATTCCAAAAAATGGTCAGAAATGCATTTTTAAAAAATATTTTAGTTGTCAATAGACCTTTATTTTATTTACTGATATGTAGTGCTGAGAATCAAACCCAGTGCCTCACGCATGTTAGGTAGGCAAGCACTCTGCCATTGAACCACAACCCCAGCCCCAGAAATGCATTTTTAAAATGTTTGTTTTGGGTTGGGGATGTGGCTCAAGTGGTAGCGCGCTCACCTGGCATTCGTGAGGCACTGGGTTCGATCCTCAGCACCACATAAAAATAAAATAAAGATATTGTGTCCACCTAAAAAAAAAACCTAAAAAATAAATATTAAAAAAAATGTTTGTTTTCCTTAAGGCATTTTTAGACTTAGCAAATTTTGAGCACACTCTGGAAGGAAAAACTGTCAATTGCTAGATAAAGGATGAAGTAGAATGGTATGAGGAAAAAAGCAGAATTCAGCTAAGAAAGATACATAGCTCAGTACCTTAAGGAAGGGGATTTTGTCAAACCTCAGTTCAAAGTAGGTTTGCTACTTAGGAGCAAAGGCAACTTTGGACAAATCAGTTAGCCTTTTTAAATTGTCTCATTGTTAACTTACCAACCAAACTTAGCACTTAAGGTTATTTGGGGACTACCTGAGAGAACTAGCTGGTGTCATTATGCACTCTAGGCAGTTAAGTTAAAGTTCAAAGGGCAACAAATGATCATTAATGAATTATGAGCAGAGAAAAAACAGACATGACTATACAGTAAATAATGTATTATACAGAGTCAAAATGGGAAGCAAAGATCAGTTAGGTGTCTGTTTTGATAATCTAATTGAGAAATCATAATGTGGCTGCACTAACGGGTGAAAAGAAGAAGTGGACTGATGCTAGAGATACTGGAGTTATAAATGTTAGGAAAGCAGGGCGGGGTGGCACATACCTGCAATCCCAGCTACTTGGGAGGCTTAGACAGGAAGATTGGGAGTTGAGGCCAGCCTAGACAACATAGCAGAAGCCCATCTTTAAAAAAGAAAAAAAATTGCTCATTGGGGGCGAAGAAGAAGAAATAATTAGAATGACACCCAGGTTCTTACTTGGATGGTACATTTAGTGAGTTTGATGAACATGGGTCTCAAATTCAGATCCTGAAACCATTACCACACATAGGATTTTAATTAAAGATATGGGACTGGAGGTTACCAAGAAAAGTAGAGAGTAAGCAGTGTTAAAAATTCTATTAATTCCATTATTTAATAGTTGAAAAGAGGAAACATTTGCAAAGGACACAAGAATCATAAACAGGAAGAAGCACAGCAATGTCATGAAACTCATGGGAAAAGTTTCAAAAAGGAAAAAGCTGTCAAGAGCACTAAATGTTAGTGAGAAATCAAGTATAGGGCTCAGAAAAATATAAGAGGGAGAAGGGACCTATGGGCTTAAGGAAGAAAGAAAAAAATGTATGAAGAGGGAAGGGAGAAGGGATGGGAATGGGAAAGACAGTAGAATGAATCGGGTATAACTTTCCTATATTTATATATGAATACATGATCAATGTAACTCCACATGATGTACAACAACAAAAATAGGAAGGTATACTCCATGTATGTATGATAAATAAATATTACTGTCATATATAACTAAAAAGAACAATTAAAAATTTTTTAAAAAAATGTATGAAGAGATAGATGGATCTATTTTCTTCTACCCAACCACTGCTAACCACAAAATTGTTTTAAGTTCATTATTTCCAATAACACCCAAACACAGAAATCCAAATTAATTCAAACAGGCTCACAGACATCAGTTCATAAATAAGCACCTCTTACATTATCAACAAAAGTCACCTCTTCGAACATTTACCTACTTTCATAAAGAAGGTAGACAGGAAAAGCATTTCATAACTGTGCAGTTCCCCTATTTCAGAGAACAAAGAGACCTTATAAATGCTAAGCCACTGGCTCCAGGTTCTTTCAAGTTTTCTCAACTTACTGCTTATTAAAAATTTTCCTTATATTATTAAGAGGGAAAGTATCACTACATTCCCCTGAATAGTCTAAAAATGGATACTCTGACTGCACTCCATAACCCCTCTGTCATTTTTTTCCCCTCCATTCTGAAGGATAAAATAGAGCTATCACTATTCATATCTTGCCCCAACATCTATGTCAATTTAACAGCACTCTTTTCCAGGTAGAAAGCTCATTTTTATTCTTCCCACTGAAAGCAATGAACTAAGAGGATCCTCCCTACTTCTGTCAACCAAGCCAATATAGTAGAGTTGCAGTAGAGAATCCATTAAAGATCATAATTTCTCAAAAGTTTAGTGTTTTCCAGAGTAAAAGAGTAGGTAAATCTTTACTTGGGTATCCCTTAAAATGTAATCAACAGTCATATTTGACATGATTTTAAATTATATTTACATATCTTCATCTCTACCTGGTAGCAATGATTTGATAAAAAGAAAATAGATTACATTTTCTCAAATTCAGAATAAAGGAAATATTTGTGATGTAAATAAGGAAATTTTTAATTAATTTTAATTTAATTAAAATTTCTCTTCTATTCCAAATGTTAAAAAAAACCAAAGTATCTGGAAAAATCATTCTTCAATCATAACAAACAAAACAGACTTAAAAAAATTGTTTCCCACTAAAAACAAACATAGTGAAAAACATACCAACATTACCTATGAAAGTTAGAGATACTAAATTATCAGTTAATTAAAATAAATTTACGGAAAATAAATTTAAATTATTTAAACTGGAAAACGACTAGACCATTTAAGATAACACACATTCCAACTATAGCTCGCACCAATGAGTTGCAGCTTAACCCATGGCTTTTTATTGCCCCATTAATTAAATTAGTATTTTTGTCTCAAATTTTGCTTTAAGTTTAAGGTTATTCTGTAACATTTGTTAGCTAGTTCATAAGCTAAACAGTTAAAGGCCTATTCCATTTAGCAGAATAGTTAGTAAGAGCATACATAATCAGCAGTTAATGCCAAACAAAGAATGCTCTCAGAGAAACAGAAATAACATGACTAGCACCACTTTGTGTACAGGTATCTTTTTACCTTTAACTGAAAACCTATGAAATACTGTAAAGGTGCTATTGTACCATTTAATACTGAGAACTATGCATACAAATTCTGTTTCTAAAGTGTATTTTTAAAAACCCAAAATTCAGAAATGCACATTGACAATGGCTATTCATACATGTTTGGATACAGGTAATGTTAACTGAAACTATTCCAGCTCCTTCTCTAAAAATGTTTCTGATATATTTTCTTAGAAGGAAATATTTCTTCTGTTGTGTCCTTACCAGAAGCAGCACACACTAAGGAGTGCTGGCATTAACAACAAAGCCAGGATAAAATATTAAGCCCTGTACTTGTTAATAGCAATAACATGTAATAAATAAAATACCCAACAAAAATATATAATTGTTCACTTAAGTGGGTAAATATTTCCCCAATTTCCTTCAGCTAATTTTAATATCCAGAAAATGGATTTAGATCCATCTTTATCTTGGAAAATGAAGTTTTAAATAGGTTATTTGTTTAAGGAAAAACTAAATGAATAACTCAGAGAGCTCCAGAGGCAAAGGATAATAAAAAATTTAAGGGGTTACCCATCAGAGAAAATATGAAGCATGGTAATATAAATTGGTATAACCTTTTTGAAAAGCAATCTGGCCAGTGAATTGTTCATTTCCTTTGATCTAGATAAGCACACTCTAGGGGTTTGTTCCAAAAGAAATAAATCTTTTTAAAAGGGGAAATATTTTAAAGATATCTACAGAAATGTATTCAATGTAATTCCATTTAAAATTATGAAAAATTAGGAACAACCCAAAAATAGAACAGGCAAAAGACTAGGTTAAGGTCAAATCAACTTTCATTGCATATCTACTGGAATTAAAACAATTTTAATAAGAGAGGATACAGCTTAGTGAAAAAATATACAACACTGTACTTATTCACATTTATTGGGGAAAAGCCATAATATATAGAAGGAAAGATGGAGAAAATAAGGCCACCACATAATGATACTGTGGGTATATGGGTGACTTGTTTATCATTATTGTTTAAGCAACAGAGATAGTAGAAAAGCATTAATTTAAAAACCTCTGACTTAGGAATGAACAGCACAGTAAATACAAAGACACTGGCTGAAAATGCTCAGTTGGCGTTTGAACTGATAATTGAAATGAACTTTCATATCTTTATCTATGAGAGCAAAGGGCAACAATATAAAGGAAACAGTCTCCCAAGAAAAAAATATGGTACTGAAATATACAATTATTTCATAAATAAGAAATGTCAACAGATTTGTAGATACTTTCTTTTTCAAGTTTTGGTAGCTTACCTATAGTTTTTAAAAAATACAAATCCATCCACTTCCTGTTTCAAAAGGGTGTTAATTACTTATCTCCCCCTTTGAAAGAAATGAAGAGTTTGGAGAAGAAAGCAGTTTTATTTTGTTCTATATAAAATATATCAATGACCTTTTAAAACCAAAGCTAAAATTGTGAACATATTTAAAATATTTAAAATACACTGGAGTTAAAAAGAAGGAGGACATTCTAGGGGTAAAAAAAAAAAAAAAGAAAATTAAACAGCTGGCATTTCAATCCTTTAAAAACAAGTTTAAACCTGCCACACTTATCTGTCTTTTAGCAACTTAACATCTTAGGTTTAAGGAAAATGACACCAAATAAACCTTTATAAGATGTCACTCATAAAAACTGAAAATTGATTGCTCCAACATCCAATCAAAAAGAAAAGCCTGTTATTGGAGATGATTTTGATTCAAAGACTTTTTTTTATGTCACTCTAATTCTGAACTAAAAATAATGATAAAAGAAAGTCAAGTTTGATTCTCTGAACACCTATTTCCTGTCCAAACAGCCCTTTTGTTCTGCTTCCCTGCTTAATTTTAATCTTCAGTTTGCATCAGAAAATAGAAATAACACCTAGCATACACAGAAGCATAAAGGAGCAAAAGTACAAAATATAGGATTATTAAGAGATTAGAACAAAAATCCTACCAACAAAACCTCCACAATTTTCTGTTTGCTTCACCTCAGATTAACTTCACTTGAAGCTGTACTCCAAAGCAACCAAACCTGAATACCAAGCTCCACCTTCTCCAATTCTAGTGGCCGAAGAGTAAAATCTCCTCCCTGTTAGTGAAACTGATAATTGTGATTGGATACGGCTAATATCCATTATTTTAAAGAACTTTTCCTTGCTAGCAGGTTAGGTTAAACACACTAAAACCCCCTGGATAAGCTGGTTTCTTAAAGAAACAGTAAGTAATGTTTCAGTTTTCCCATCATATACTATTTGCTTTCTCTTTTGTCTGGGTGAAAAATAAACTAAATAACATCAATGAAAAATCCCACAGAAGAGCCTTTGACATGAAGTTTAGTGATAAAAGTTTTAACCTAAATCATTTATTTTTACACAGCCATGAAGATGACTGCGTTGTTTTAAAAAGACAGATTCTTATTAATAGAATTCACATTTTTTCTGAAAATTTTAAAATGGATTCAAAAGAGTATTAGTATGTTTTCTAAGACTTAAAGATCATAATTTGGGTGAAAATTGCATTAAAATACTGAATGCAAAAGATTCATTTCTAAGTTATCAAATTCACTGACAAGCTCTCAATAAATATAACACAATAAAATTTTCAACAACATCAAAGATTGATAATTTCCATCTAAGACTGAAAGAAAAACTAGGCAGAAATATTATTTCTATATTAGTACATTTAACAAAGTGACACTGTATGTTTTGCTAAGGTTAATGCTTACAAATGGAGTTCTAAAAGGAAAAGACAATTTGTTCTAATGACAAGTTCAGGTATAGAGTATTTATTTATTTATTTATTTATTTATTTCTGCAGTGCTGGGGATTAAACCCAGGGTACACACTAGGTAAGTGCTCTACCCAAGCTATACCCTCAAGCCCAGGTATAAAGTTTAGGAAGGTTTTTCTTTTTCTTTTTTTGGAACTGGGGATTGAATGTAGGGGGTACTTGACTATGGAGCCATATCCCCAGACCTTTTTTTTGTTTTCAGACAGGGTCTCATTAAGTTGCTGAGGCTGGCTTTGACCTTGTGATCCTCCAGCCTCAGTTTCCCCAGTCACTGAGATTATAGACATGCGCCACTATGCCAGGCTTAATGGTTGTTTCTTTTTTCTTTTCTTTTCTTTTTTTTTTTTTTGAGAGAGAGAGGGAATTTTTTTTTATTTATTTAAAAATTTTTATTGTTGGTTGTTCAAAACATTACATAGTTCTTGATATATCATATTTCACACTTTGATTCAAGTGGGTTATGAACTCCCATTTTTACCCCGTATACAGATTGCAGAATCACATCAGTTACACATCCATTGATTTACATATTGCCATACTAGTGTCTGTTGTATTCTGCTGCCTTTCCTAACCTCTACTATCCCCCCTCCCCTCCCCTCCCCTCCCCTCCCCTCTCTCTACCCCCTCTACTGTCATTCATTTCTCCCCCTTGTATTATTTTCCCCTTTCCCCTCACTTCCTCTTGTATGAAATTTTGTATAACCCTGAGGGTCTCCTTCCATTTCCATTCGAGAGAGGGAATTTTAATATTTATTTATTTTTAGTTTTCAGCAGACACAACATCTTTGTTTGTATGTGGTGCTGAGGATCGAACCCAGGCCGCACGCATGCCGGGCGAGCGCGCTACTGCTTGAGCCACATCCCCAGCCACTTAATGGTTGTTTTTTTTAAATTACTTATTTATTTTAATTTGTTATACATGATGGCAGAATGCAATTTATTTCATATTACACATATAGAGCGCAATTTTTCAAGTCACTGGTTGTACACAAAGTATTTTTAAATTCATGGTTGTTTTTTAAAAGGAGGATGGAAACTACTGTGTACCCACTTCAAGGTGTCATGGATATCCTGAAGTGCAGCTGAAAGACATATTCCTTTTAAACTACTCAATAAGCTACAGTAAATGGTATTTTTACTACAGAGATTCTAAAGAGATACCATACAGGTACTTTGATTTTTAAACAAAAAAGATTTGCTGTGACTTTATACATGACTTAGTTTGCTACATTTCATGATATAAATTTATGTTTTCATTAGAACTGCTATGATTTAGTAGCCTGACCCAATCAAACATCACTCTGAAATTAATTGTTTTCTGATTGGGTCAAAAGTATTTAATGTGTTAAGTATAATTTTCACCTCTATCAAAAATTCTGACTCAGACTGGGGTTGTGGCTCAGTGGTAGAGCAAGTGTGAGGCACTGGGTTCGACCCTCAGCACCAGATAAAAATAAATAAAATAAAAGTATTGTGTCCATCTGCATCTTAAAAAAAAAAGTTCTGTTATTCATAAAAATGCAAAATTAAAGCAAATTAACATGGCTTCTTAAAGCATGCTTTTAATGTTTATATATTTAATAATTTTAATTTAGTCTCAAAGTTCAAAATCTTGCAACCATCTTTTTCAGAAAGAAAACTCACATATTAAAACACAAAATCAACAAAATTGTTTTGAATACAAAGAGAAGTCTTTGTAACAAACTGAAAATTCACATAATTGCAACCTGACATGAATATGTAGCAATACCCTGCTAAAGCCCAAACAGCTGCGCAATCTATTATGCCCTTTAAGTGGACAAATTGAAAGAGCCAATTCACAGTGGTCTAGTCCCAAGATCCTTTGCAAGGAATCACTGCTTTGAATGCCCAGCACTTCATGAGTCAAGTTCAGGTTTTCCTCCCGCTGTGTGCACACTCTACAAATAACATATAGGAGGTAAAAGAGGTACAGAAGCAATCAGCAGAAAGAATACATAATTTGAGTTATAGTCTAAAACTTGAGGAAAACAGATAGCCCCAAAAAAAGATTATAGAAAGAGATGGCAAAAGTTTTTGTTCTTAAAATGTAGCAAGCATAAAATTAGCAGAGTCAATGGGAACCAAATAAACCTCTGCTCTGATGTCTATTTTTCATTTCAAAGTTAATTATTTGCATGAAACAGATACAAATTATACACTAATATAACACCAAGACCACTCTCAATCTATAACCAAGAAAAAGGATTGGAGATGTGGGCTTAGAGATTTCAGATTGTGTAGGATTTACTTGAAAGAACTTGGAGGTAATAATTAGTTAGGTGGCTTGCAGATGAAAACTAGGATGTTTTACTCCATTTCTAAATCAGCAACAGAAGAAAACAACAAAACTAAATAAAAGAAAGCAATATCAAGACCATAAATTGTATAGTAGGAAACAACATTACTTCATAGGAACAATAAGATACCACAAAAGTTCCCTCCCAGCTTGCATGTGACAATACCACTTTTTTTTTTAACATCAAGTATTCAAAGAATGTATTGTATAATCTTTGCAGGAGCTCAGAGATTTTCCCCAAACATATCAGCTAAAAATCAAGTTAGAAGAAGCCACTGAACAACTTGGTCCCACTTTATTTTTGATAAAAAAGACCCTATACAAAGAATCGATACCTAGACTATTAGAAAGAACTTTCAGTGGGATACATACAGAGTAAGGCAAAAACTTTGAATTTTAAAGGACTAAAATAGTTCAAACTGTTCTTCCTACAAAAGAAATTAATCCTGGGCATTCTTCCTGGATACAATTGGTGGTTTATGCAGTAGTTGATGAAAGGACCAACCTGACATCAGCAAAACATGACTGGATCAATAAAAATGAAGTTTGAAAACCACCATCCAAGGGATAATTTTTTAAGAAACACCATTCAAAAAAATATCTCCATGGCAAATATTCTCCTCCTACAAGAGTAAGGTATATGAGCTTGGAAACTTCTGGTGTAAATCTTCTAGCCCATAATGGAAAAAAAATATACAACATGTATTTGGGGAGTTGGAGAGGGTAGTTATGGTCCATTCAGGCAACACTGAATAAAAAGGAAACATTAAGGCAACATACAGATAAGAAAGCATAAACCAAACTGATAAGAAAAGAGATTTCTGTAAAAGAGACAGTAAGGCCCTTTGTTTTCAGTCTAAAGGAATAAACAAGGTCACGAATAAATGCAAACTGAAAAGAAACAGGGATAATAATGAGACAAAAGTGTAAGTAAAGGAAAAAGCATTCACAATCCTCAAATAATATTTTTCACGTTCCAAATAATATGACAGATATCTAAGTAAAACTGCTAGACATAGAAAAATGTACAAAAAACAGAACTGGTAGGCTTTTCTTTATTTCCTTCTGTCTCCTTAGCTGCCTAAACTAGAAGAAAAAAAATTAAAAGATTGGATAAGGAAGATTAATTTTTACAAAAATATATTAAAAGGAAAGCGTCTTGACAATTTTTTTAAAAAAATCAGTCACAAAGAAAACTAACAATTCTGCAAAGTAAACATTGAATAGGTAAGAGTCTCTTGTCAATTAAACAATGGCATTCAAAGTTAACAAAGGCAGGTTATTCACTTACCAAATCATTTGAAAACCTACTATGTGCTAGGTATAATCTGCTGTTATACTATGGTCAACAAAATAAACAGTCTCTACCTGTGTAAAAACTTCTGGTCTAGAGGCGGTGGGGGCTGTAGCTCACTGGCAGAGCACTTGCCTAGCATGTGTGAGGCACTGGGTTGGAGCCTCAGTGTCACATAAAAACAAACAAACAAACAAAGACATTGGGTCCATCTACAAGTAAAAATTTAAAAAACAAAAAAATAACTTCTGCTCTAGAATCAGATCAGCACTGTCCAAAAGAAATATAACTACAGATATATGTTAAATTCATTGTAATTATATATTTTATTTAACTCAAAATATGCAAATTTTAACTTCAATATATAACTATTTTTAAAAACTGATTTTCATTCCTGTTTTGTACTAAAAGTCAAGTTCATACTTACAGGACATCTCAATTCATGATTAAAATGTGACTATTTTAATTTAAATAAAGTATGGTAGCCATTAACTATATAAACAAAGATTAATTTTTATTATAGTGGAAGACTCCAGATCCTTCCTGTTCAGTACAACAGCCAAAAGTCACATATAGCTACTGAGCACCTGATATGGGACTAATACCAGTGAGAAACTAAATTTTTAATATTTTTTTAATTTTAATTCATTAAATAGCCATAAGTGCCTGGTAACTACCAGACTGTAAAACATAGCTCTGGAGGAAGAAACAGACAGTAAAACAAATCACACACACTTAATGAATTTCAACTGTTACAAATGTTTATGAAATGCCCAATATGAAATACAACTATAGAGCAACAGGACCTAACCTATTTTGTGGCATTAAGCAAAAAAAAAAAAAACAAAAAAAAAACAGCATATGCAAAAGTCTTAAGTACAGAAAAGCAAAAATATAGTAGAAACAGTGTAGAAAAGTACAAAGGGGCAAAATAAAATGAACTATGTGTAGGAGTCCATTTGAATCACTGAATCCAAATAAACTGGACAGGATGGTGGAGGAGAGGTGGAAGCAGTCCTACCACTTGAAGATAATAAAAGTGTCCAAAATAAGTCTTACAATAAAGTTTGTCCCATTCTCCTCCCTCAATAAAGTCCAGTCATTCCAATTTTCTGTTAAGTTCTAAATCAAGCCACGTACTCTGTGTACCCTTTGAGCTATCAGTTCAACACTGGGCAATTTCCTCCAGCCCCTCTTGATCTTACAACTCAGAATCATAGTTCCAAATTTACCACACAGGACAAGCTTTGAAGGCAGTACTATAGTTGGAAGATGGATGTGTGGTTCAAAACTGTAAAGAAATTTTTACCAAAAAAAAAAAATTTTTTTTTATTTTTTGCCAAAAAAATTATTAAAAATATTCTGGGGTTGGGGTTGTAGTTCAGTAGGGGAGCACTTGCCTTGCACAGGTTAAGGCACTGGGTTTAATCCTCAACACCACATAAAAATAAATAAATAAAATAAAGGTATTATGTTCCATCTATAACTGAAAATTTTTAAAAAATGTTCTGAACAGATTGGGGAAGATAAAGAAATTTTCAAACACACTGGTAGTATAAATCAATTTAAATATTACATCCTATGAGAGACATTCTCAGGACACCTAATTAGTACCTTCCATTTCTTTACTTTCTAGCACTTGGCAAAATCTGAAAATTATTTGTTGATCTGTAAATTCCATGAAGGCAAAGACCCTGTCTTGTTCAAAGTTGCATCCTCAGCACTTAGCACACTGTGAAATGAAGCAAGTGCTTACGTTGTCGAAACAATAAAAACTGTTAACTGCAAGAATTTTTAAAATAATATATCTTATTAAATATATACAATTATATGTAATACATAAATATATTAATTACATAAATGTGTGTATGTGTATATATATAAAGTATTTCTGTGTTAGTATATCTGAGTAACATGAGTGAAGTTCTAGGTCAGATCCCCAGCAACCAAGAATTTGGGGAATGGGGGTTTGGCAGGGCGGAATTCAGTAGTTCTAAATAAGCAAAAAAGTACCAAGTGTATGTGCATTTTTGTAAGAAAAAGGTGGTTTTATTTCAGGGAAAGAAGAAAATAGTATTCTTTAAATGGGGCTGCAATAATTGGGTAACTATTAAGCCATAAAAGGAAAATATTAATCAAGAATTCTTAAAAACAGAACTAGGGAATGAAGGAAGGGGAGGGGGGGAAGAGGAAGGCTCTACTACTGAGTTACACTTCCAGTCCCTTTTATTTTTAAGGAGACAGATTCTTGCTAAATTGCTGAGGCTGGCCTCGAATTTGTGATCTTCCTGCCTCAGCATCCCAAGTTGCTGAGATTACAGGCATGAACCATTCTGTACTTGAATTAAAATTTGTATTTTTAATACATGATTATTTAGTGGTAAACATGTCCTCTAGTAATTTACAATTGAACAGGGAATAGACAAAAATCAAATAATTATTTCAGATGACAGGTTCTATAAAGAAAGCAGGGTAATCAGTAGTCAATGAAAGCCATCTCTGAAGGAGTGATTACTGGAGAGAAATATGACTGAGTGCTCCAGGAAGAAGGAACATTTTTAAGGGAAAAAGTTTGGCATACTCAAGAATCTTGAAAAGGCCAGGATAGATAAAGATGTAGGACTTAGAGTGAGAATGGTAGGAGGGATGTCTAAGAAACAGGCAGGGCAACATAGTTTTGGAGTCACATTGTTCAATTTGGTAACCACTGGTCACATGTAGCTGCTGAACAGTTGAAACATAGCTAGTTGAACTGAGATGTACTGTAAGTGGATCACACACCAGATTATAAAAACAATTTTTAAAAAAGTAAAATATTCCATTAATAATTTCTTATATTGATCATATGTAAAAACATTGCCTTTTGGGTTAAATAAAATATATTTAGCCTCTTTCTTTTTGTAATGTGTAGTTTGCACTATTTTTATTGGCTCAACCAGTCAAGTGTATACAAACCACAATAAAGAGTTCGAATTTTATTTTGTGTTTTTAAAAACCACAGAAGGGGTTTGAGCCTGGGAAGATGATAATCTAATATACATATTTTAAAATTATTGTTGTCCAGAGGAGCAGCCAGGGGAAAAGTTAAAGCAAAGATACCAATTACATGACTACCATTATCATCTTATATAAAACAATGGTATTGAGACAAATTATATTTGGAATAAGTTTTGAAGATATAGACATCCTAACACAGTTTCAAATTAACTTTTAGTTTAGGAATAAAAAATTCAAAGACCAAAGGAATGCCTGACAAAATGTTAAATAGTCATCTATGGTGGTGTTATGAGTAGCTTTTGTTATCTTTCTATTCCTTCTAAAGCTTGGGGTGGAAATAGGGAACACACAAATTATTACTGCCCTTATAACCAAATACAAAAATGAGGTTTTTTTTTTTTTTTAAAGCAGGGCAATAGAGCTCTACCAAAACAAAGTAAAACATCTTGATATTTATCTGTAAGCTACATATAATAAAAATGCTCTACTCTCATGCCTTCAAATAAAAACAAGTTATTCAAAGTTATACATGCATGTTTCTCTCTCTCACACACACAAGAAATTAAGAAATTAAGGAGGGCTGGGGTTGTGGCTCAGAGGCAGAGTGATTCGCCTAGCATGTATGAGGCACTGGGTTTGATCCTCAGCACCACATAAAAATAAAGATACTGTGTCCACCTATAACTAAAAAATAAATATAAATAGATAAAAAAGAAATTCAGGAACTATTGCTCCCTCATTTGTCTCTGCAGTGTCTTAGAATGACAAAGACTGCACTAGAAGCACACTTTGGGACATTATCTAACCTCCAAAATACTTATATGAGATTATAAATCCTGAAATACCACATATTCTTTCTTTTCCAAAGACACACAATGTGACTGCATAGAGTAGCACCTTGGTCTTAATGCTTTCCCTTAAAGGCTCTGCCATTTGACAGGTGTTTCCCTTAACTAAAGTCCACAAGAATCTGGTAAGATATACTTAAGGAAGTTTCTTTTGTTACAAGAGTATGCAAAAGTAAAGAAATTTTTAAGAGTAACTTGCCTGAGATTTGAGGCAAGGGAAGTAAGACAGAACAATTTATTTTACATAACATGCAGTGTTTTTTCTACTACACTATTTTTGAATGAAAAAGGATATCAAATTGTGCCAAACTTTTTATAATGTAATTTTTAAGGAAAAGATTCATTAATAATGATGAACAGGAATATTGGTTTCTTATACAAATGTTCAACTAGGAACTGATCACTATGGTTATGATCTTTCATTTAAACAGAGAATCCTTTTTAAAATTCATTTTATTTCTAAGTGTTTAATCTACTTTTGATTATCTAAAAGTTTCTAATACAATCTATATTTATTATTACTCTAGAAAAACTCTTGTACTTGTGCAACACGTACTGGAAACAAGAAATATTCATACAGCACAGCTGTCAAAAGCAAAACAAAATAAAAAACACCACCATCTAGATGCCCTTGAGTTATGGAAAGTTAACAAGAGTATTATAAAGCAATGAGATAAATGAACCACAGTCATATACTAATATGCTGAAGTTTAAAAGACAAGAAAACTAAAGGGCCACATTGTTTGCAGCAAGTATGTGATTAAACTACTTTTTTAAAAAAGCAAGAGAATGATAAACAGAAAATTCATGCAAGTACTATGTTTACTTCAGTAAGAAGAAGCAGGGTTACAGGGTAGATAGAAACTCATAAGCAGAAGCAAATTTTGGTAATGTTCCAGTTCTTGGTTTAAGGGGAGGAGTCATGCATTTTTAGTATATCTTTCTATACTATGTCGTTTCATGTACCAGGAAAAAGAATTGTGATATTAAATATGCTTTGATTACTTAATTTTTAAGAAATATCTGACATACAATAAGTTGCATAGGGTAAAATGTGATGTATTGACATATGTATACTTGCGCAGGAAATCATTGCTACAATGAAGATAATAAATCCACTAATTCTTAAATTTTCCTCCTGTACATTTGTGATCCCTGTCTTCTTTAAAAACATTTTTAAAACAAAAAAGCCCCAAACAACAAAAACAAACAACATCAACAACAAAAAACCCTTAAGAAAACCTGTTTTGGAAATTTAAATAGGTACACTCCACAAAATATTCTCACTAATGCTCTGGAGACTATATGTTAATTTTGCAAGTGCCCTAAAACTGGCGACGTGATTATTACATAACTCATCTTAAAAGTTTATGGTATTTTCCTGCCTGTATTTCCAGCGACTCGGGAGGCTTAGGCAGTAGGACTGCAAGTTCCAAACCAGCCTGAGCAATTTAGCAAGAACCTGTCTCAAAATAGAAAATACACAAGGCTGGCAATGTAATTCAGTGGTAGTGTCCCTGGATTCAATTCCCAGTACAGGATAAAAACACACACACGCACACACACACACACAGTTTATAGTATTTTACATTTAAAAAAAAAATCAAATTCCCCGAATTTGGTGTCAAGAGGAATTTAATCTCGTTTCTCTTCTCGGAGGATCAAAACCATTAAGGCTGCTCAGTTTTTATCGCTGAACAACTTAATATACATTGTCTGTAGGTGACCCCAGGTCCCAGCTTCCTCACGCCAATGAACAACTTTGGAGTTGTGAAGGTAAGTTAGGAGTTTTAACTGTGTGGTTAGCAGAGTATTCTAAAATAAAGTTAAAATTATCAGAAACACAATATTCTTCGTTAATTGTTTATCGCAACTACACTTAAAGACTTGAAAAATACTATTTCAAAAGAACAAAAAAGAAAACTCTGAATTCTAAGCAACCCAAACAAGACCAGGGAAAAGAAAGATTAACTTCCGAACCCCTCGGCACACAGAATGGAGTTTGACACGCTCCAGTTTAACCCCCTCACGGGTTTCTAAAAACCCGGCAGGTGGAAAAACATTCCAAAGAGGACCTCCGACTGAGAGGAGGGCGGGGCGCAACGGAGGACGCCCGGGGTCCCAGACCCCCACCCGCCAAATGCTCGGAATGGGGACAGGGCGGTTAGCGTCCGCGCCTCCGCGGCCGGCAAGTAGTAGGGTCCTGGACCCCGGCGCGCCCACCGACGGGAAGCCGGCCCAGGACCTCGAGAGCCCGTCGCGCCCCAGCCCGGGCCCCGTCCCTGGCTAACGCGGAGCCCGAGCCAGCGAACGAGCGGCCACCACGGGCCCACCACCTGCTGCGCCCGCCTGCAGCCCTCCGCTTCCGGCTCGCCCGCGCCGGGAGGGGCCGGGGGCGGACCTCGCCGCGCCTCAGGCCGGTGGGGGAAGGGAGCGGGCGGGGGAGGGGCAGCGCCGGGCCGCTGGTCTGCCGGCCGTGCTCCTCACCTGGCGGCGGCTCTCTCCGCCTGACGCGCTGCCCGCCGCCGCCGGTCGCCGCCGGTGAATGGGGACAGGTGAGGCCGCCGAACCCCAGCTCGCTCCCGCCCCGCAGCCTCCGGCCCCTCCGTCCGCTGTTTATTAAACTTTTCTGTTTGGTTGTTCGGCCTATGACGTGACCGCCTAGGAGAGCCCTAGGATTGGCCAGTGCCCCGCGCTGACGCGGCATCCCCCGCCCGCAGCCTAATTATTACCGGCCGGGGCGGAGCTGCGGAACGAAGGAGGCGGGGAGGGGCGGGGCTAAATCTCGGAGCACGCAACCATTGGCCGGAGCCGAGGTGAGGGGCGGGACGGAACGAGGGGAGACGCTCCTCCTCCCTTTCCACCTCCACTGTCCTTTCTTTCCCGCTGTCTGGGGGCCTTTCCTGTCTTAGTTTCTCGCTCTTTTACTGCGGACAGTTATAGGGGTCCTGCAGATACTTAAAATGGTCTGGTAATATAGGTTAGGTACCTCTGGTACCTCAGAATGAGCGCCGTGTACCTGTCTCATACTGAAGCGCCAGGAAGAGCTGTGATACACCTGCCAGTAGTCAAAGAAGAAATCCTGAGCTTCCATTCCCCACATGCAACCAAATTGCCCCTGTCTTTGCTAGTCAAAAGTCCGAGTTCTGTGTGCATACTAAGAGGCAAACCTCTGTCCTATCCTGACCCAGGACTTGGAAAGAGAAGCGATTAGAAGCGTGCACACAGATGTAATACACACTTGCACGGATGCACACGCCCCCACAAGAACCTTCAGATTCCAGCCTTTTCTTAAAGCACGGGTTCCGGGTTCTAGGTGCTGCAGCAGGCTGTGCTGCTGCTCTGGTGCAAGGGGTGATCGGAAGAATGGCTCCTCCGAAATTTCTCAGCCTTTGTTCGCACTTCATGCAATACAAGCAGGAAGTACAGGATACTTAGTTCGAGGTCTTTTAATCCTACGGTGAAATTCGAATACGGTTCACAGGAGGCCGGGCCTTTATTTTAGATTTTGATATTTTTTAGTCATGGATTTTTTTTGCATTAATATTAATTTTTTTTTTTTAAAAAAAAGTCTCATTAAAGCCGGCCGAAGTGGCACGCGCCTATAATCCCAGCGACTCAGGGATTTGAAGTGAGGCAGGAGGATCTCAAGTTCAAGGTTAGCCTCAGCCACTCAGTGAGGCCCTCAGCAATTTAGAGAGACCCTGTCTCAAAAATAAAAAGGAGTCAGGATGGCAGAGAGCTCCTGGATTAAATCCCCAGTACCCCATTTAAAAAAAAAAGTTTATCTTGATTACTGAGCTTTTTGATGACCCTTGTATTTTATGCCTGAAGTATTTCACTGGTTTTCCAGTAGTGGGGGCTCAGTTTGGAAGGTGGGATTTCAACATCGCAGACCAGCATAGGGTTTAGGCTTCTTGCCCTGGGCTTTAGGAAAAGAAACCATCTATTGTGGAAGGTGAGATAGGGTCAGAAAGGCCCTCAAGGAGTAGTTGTATTAGTTTTTGATTAGGAAGAGTGAAGAAGCCTGCTGGAAAGAGGGAAATTCCTACTTAAAGAGGCCCCAAGATGCAAGTTGGGTTTGAAAAACACTGTCTAATTTTGTGAGGTGATAAACAGGTGCTTCAAGGGCTTAGAAAGTGTGAAGCATCTGAAGCTAAACCTACGGCAAGAAATGGGAGCAGGACTGCAGAGTGTGCTTGCCCAGGGCCTACAGGTGTTCAAAGTGTGTTTTTAAGAAATATTCAAATTCTATTTAAAGTATGCACATATAAACAATGTGCTAACCCAACAAAAGAAGATTTTGCCTAAAGATATCATCTCTGATAATGGAGACAAGATTATAATGGAGACTAGAGGTTGTTTTAGATTCAGTTATGACAGGTCTAAAACACCAAATTGAAGCCTGGCATGGTGGTGTATGCCTGTAATCCCAACAGTTCAGGGGGCTGAGGCAGGAGGATTTCAAGTTCAAAGCCAGCCTCAGCAACTTAACTTAGCAAGGCCCTAAGCAACTCAGTGAGACCCGCTCTCCAAATACAGTACAAAAAAGGGCTGTGGATATGGCTCAAAGGTTGAGTGACTCTGGGTTCAATCCCTGGTATACCAAAACAAACAAACAAACAAAAAACAGACTGAGTAGTTGACTTAGTGGTAATCCGGAAGCCATTATAGAACTGAGAAGGGAAAGAAGTGGTGGATTATTGATAGATAGTGCTTGATAGTAGGAATAATTTTGCAGCCAGGGGTTCATTCACTAGTTTGTGGTCATTGGGTAATAGAACTGTATGGAAAAAAAATTAGGGTTTTCTCTGAGGTTCAAATTCTTGCTCAGACACATTTTGAGTCAGTGACAAAAAACAATAACATAACCTCCCCAGGTTTCATTTTTTTCCTACAAACTTGGGAAATGTCAGTGAACAAAACAAAGACCATTGCCTTACAGGGTTTTAATTTTTAATGGAAGGACTTCAAATAATAAACTTAATACAAGATTTGTATATGTTGTGAGTTAGAAGGTGGAAAGTGGAGTTGAGAGAAGAAAAATTAGAACATGGTAAAGGCTGGTGGAGTGGGGAAGATTGCAGTGTTAGGCAATGTAGTCAGGGCAGGCCTCACTGGGAAGGGGTTTGAGCAGAATCATAAGAGGTGAGGGTCATGTGAGGAACATTCCACATTGAGAAAATTGTTAGAACACAGGTCTCAAGTAGAGAACAGTAAGGAAGCTGGGGTTATTATAGTCAAGTGGGCCTGGGAGGAATAGGAAAGGAAGATAGCAAGTAAGGGAGGACCAGATTATTCAGGGTCTTGTGGGCCATTTTGTATACTATTACTCTTAACTATGAGTGAAGTAAGAGCCACTTTGGTGGTTTGAGTTAGGTTTTAAGAGATCATTCTGGATGCCATGTTTAGAGTAGTCCAAAGGACAATAAGTTTAGAAGCAGGAACCCCTATTAGGAAGGTTCTGTCTGAATCCAGGGGCATTAGACCAGAGGAACAATGAGGGAGGTACTGAGAAGTGGATGTGTGTTTTTTTCTTTCTTTCCATTTCCATATCTGTCTATCTCCCTATCTCCCTATCTATCTATTTATCTATCCATCTATCTTTATCTGTATATGTCCCTCAATCCTTCTGCTGGGGATCAAACCCAGGGCCTTGCACATACTAGTCAAGAACCTATATTCCTAGCTGAAATTCAGGAGAGTCAATAAAATTTCCTGATATATGGGATGATACATGAGATATGGGGTGAAAGAAAGATGAGTCAAAGGTTAAAATAAGGGATTTTGGCTTGAGCAACTGAGAATTGGGGTAAGAAGGAGATCAAAAGACTATTTTTGCACATGTTGAATTGAAGGTTATAGCACAGCCAAGTGGAAATGTCAGGTTAGTAGTTGGATGTATGAGACTGGGGTTCAGGACAGAGGTCTGCTGGAGATATAAATTCTAGAGTCATTATAACATAGGTGGTACTTAAAACCAATAGAATAATCAGGAAGTGAGCATAGAGAAAAGCAAAGACTGAGCCTTGGAGGCTCTGAAGTTGAAAGTTCATACAGAAGTGCAGGAAGTAACAAAGGAGGAAACTGAGAGGTAGGAGAAAAATAACAGAGTAAGGGTGACCTGAAAGCCAAGGGAAAATGTGTGAAGGATCAAAGTGTCAAAAGCTTCTGATACAAGTACAATGAGGACTAAGCCTTCAGTTGCTTTTAGTAAAGTGGAGGTCAATTTGGGGAGTGTAGTTTAGGTAGAAGGCAAAAGGCTGATTGGAGTAGTAATGGTACCGTCCCATTAGGAGCATTGTCGGGGTTTTCTATGATAATATTTGTGAAAGCTCTTCCTTACTAGCAAGGATGTGAGCAAATTCTTATGGATTTTATTTTAAATGTATTTTTTTAATTAAAAAAAATTTAAACATTTTTGTTGTGATTTTTGTCCTGTTTACTATTGTATTACACTGACACCAATACAATTAGGTATTCCTATATGTTATAAATTTGCAGAAATTGGGTCTATATTACCTTTACTGCTTTTCTTCATTTCAAATCCATACCAAGAAATTGAGAAATTGTGACACTTCATAGACCACTACCACTTATAAGCTTTGTGGTCTTAGGAAAATCATGTAAAATAGGAACATAAATCTACCTCAGAGGGTTGTTAGGAAGGTTAAAAGATCTATATTTGTTTTCATCCAGTGAATGTTCCACACCATCTTTCTGCCAGTTGTAGGTTTCAGGATGCAGCAGTAAGAGCCCACCTCTCCTTGTTTACACAGGGAAGAGAAGGAGCAGAAACAATAAATAGTGTATGTATAGAGCCTACCTGGCAGTTTACATAAACAAGATACTTATAGCACCAGCTACCTAATAAATGCTCAATGAATCATAGCTCATTTGCATTATTATCCTCTTTCCAGAGTTCCAGCCTAGGGTATTTAGTGTGTGTTCATCACAGCCACTGTGTATGTCCCAATCTCATTTTTCTCATCTCTGCTTCCTGTAGTTCCAATTTGGGCTAATGGTGACATCATGATTCCAGTTATTAAAGCTAGGAACTCATTCTTACAATATATTTTTAACTGTTTTACCAAGATTTAACACATATGCCATATAATTCTAAAGAATACGATTCAATGGTTTTTAGTATATTCATAGTTACAAAAATATTCATAGTTGTACAAATATGCCACAATCAATTTTGGAATGTTTTATCACCCCAAAGAGAAATTCTGTACCTATTATTAGCAGTCCTAGGCAACTAGTAGGCATTGCATAAATATGGGATTATAATATGCAGACTGACTGCCTTCACCTAACAATGGTTTCAAGGTTCATCCATGTAGTAGTGTCTATCAATGCTATATTCTTTTTTATATAGCAAAAATATTTCATCATACTGATATACCACATTTTGTAATCCATTCATCAATGTATGGACTTTTGTTATCCATTTTTTGCCTACTCTGAATAGTGCTGCTATAAATATTTGTATCCAGGTTTTTATGGAATCACATATTTTCATTTCTCTTGAGTAGAATTGCTGGGGTCATACAGTAAGTCTCCATTTAAACATTTGAGGAACTGCTGGACTATTTTCCTTAGGGACTCTACCATTTTATGCTCCCTCCAGCAATAAGGGTTCCAATATCTCTAAATCCTTGGCAACACTTGTTATAATCTGTCTTCTTTATTATAGCCACCCTAGTGAGCCAGTGAGTATGGTGGATTTGGATTTGCTTTGCCTTTCCCTAATGGCTAATGGTGTTGAGTATCTCTTCATGTGCTTATTGGGCCTTCCTTCCCTGCCACCTCCCACCCCCATCCCAACAACTCAGGGGCACTCTACCACTGAGCTTCATTCACATCCCTTTTGGGGTTTTGGTGGGTTTTTTTTTTGTATCAGGAATTAAACTCACGGATCATTAAGCCACATCCCCGGCCAATTTTATTTTGAGATAGGGTCTCACTAAGTTGCTGAGGCTGGCTTTAAACTTGTAGTCCTCCTGCCTTAACCTCTTGAGCTGCTAGGATTTCAAGTGTGCACCAACACACCTGGCCCCCTTTTTGTTTTGTATTCTGAGACAGTCTCACTAAGTTGTATGGGCTGGCCTTCAACTTTCAGTCTTCCTGCTTAATTCTCCAAAGTAGCTGGGATTGTGGGTGTGTGCCACTGTGCTTGGCAGGACCCCTTATACTCTTAAAAAAAATACTGAAAACCAAAAAATAAATAAATAAAGCCTTTTGTTTATAGGGTTTATATCTGTCAATATTTTCTTTATTAGAAATTAAAGTGAAACATTTAAAGATACAAATTCCTATAAAGACAACAATAACAAACTTATTACATGCTCACATGTGGAATATTTTAAGAATGAAAAATAACTATAATTTTTCAGACTATATCACACAGCATTGTGTTACATTTTTTGCACGTCTCTTCAATATTGGTTTATCGATTCTCATTTGCTTCTGCAAGTTTTTACTTTTACTTATTAGTTATTTGAGATGGAGTCTGTATTGCCCAGACTGATCTTGCTGTGCTGCCTAGGCTGGGCTCAAGCAATCCTCCTTGGATTATGCCCACCTGACTTCTGCATTCAGTTTGTTGTAATATCACAAATCATATAGCCTTTGGGAGACTCCACTGTATACTCTTGAGAGTATAAGAGTGAAAAGGGCAATGTTATAATGAAAAAGATTTTGGGGGGGTCTGGAGTTGTGGCTCACCAGTAGAGTGCTTGCCTAGTACCTGCGAGGCCCTGGGTTCAATCCTCAGCACCACATAAAAATAAATAAAATAAAGGTATTGTGTCCAAACTACAACTAAAAAATAAGTATAAAAAATGTTTTGTTGTTGTTATGTTTTGGTGCTAGGGCTTGAGATACCCTAGCACTGCCACTGAGCTACATTCTCAGCCCTTCTATTTTTACATTTGAGATTGTGTCTTGCTAAATTGCCAAGGCTGGCCTCTAACTTGCGATCCTCCTGCCCCAACCTCCTGAGTAGCTGGTATTATACGTGTACTACCATGCCTGGCATGAAAATAACTTTTGACCTTTCAGATCACCTGAGTAGTTCTCAAGGACCCGTAAAGGTTCATGTTCCATACTTTGAGAACCATTGTGTTGACATACTGTCTTAAAATATTAAAAGGGTACTACAGTTGAAGAAGCAGCTCCCTCAACTCCTGGGTATGCTTCTGCTCATCTCTTACCATTCATTACACTTAGGACATTGGTCCTTTTTATGACCTCATCTTTGTACATGTACTCTCTTCTTATGCCTACTAAATTCCTACTCATCTCTTAAAATCCAGTATACATGCATGTTCCTTGGTGAAGGCTTTCTTAACACCTATAGTAAAATTACGGCTCCTCTCTTCTGAATTTTCACATACTTTATTTTTCTTTCTAAAATAGCATCTACCATTTTAAACTGAAATTTGTCAGTCTATATTCTTGCTTTTTCCCTAATTAGACCAGAAATTTGGTTTTCTAAAGTTATTTTCATTTAGGTGTGAAATATGGGTGTAAATTGATCCATTTCCAAGTCTCTAACCAATTATTCAAACAAACGTACCAATCTTCCCCTTCCCCATGGTTTGTATGAGGCCTCCTTTACCTTGTATCAACTTGTACACATAAGGATTCTGGATCTGAGCTTTCCCTCTCATCTGCTTCAATAGTGTGTTTTCACTCAACACCCAGGACATTTTAATAGCATTCCACCATTCCTTCTCTTCTTTTTCTGTGTTTTATTTGAAATTCTGATCTCCTTATGTCTCCAGGTTAACTTTAGAATATTTTTTTCCATTTTCTAAGAAATATCCTGCCAAGGTACTCATTGGGATTGCATTTACTGAAAACAATTTAGGGAAGCAGGGAGAAATATTTACATCTTCACAGTATTTGAATGGCCCACTAAGAAATCTGTCTTCTTTTCACTGTTTATTCAGTTTAAATAAAATTTCCCAAGCATTTTGGTTCCTTAATTTAATATAACAGTGAAATATTAAAGGAAGACTCTTGAGGTGACAGTTGAGCTCTGATGGTTTTTGATCTGGGCCTCCCTTTCCATGTGGTCTTTTGGGCATATATGTGCTTGAGCTTGATCTTTCTTGGAAGTTGTATAATACCTCTTCCACCACATTCTATGGTCATTCTATTGTATTTCTTATTAATAATTCACTTACATTACACTTTCATGATACTATAGATGAAATTTCATTTTTGTTATATTTTCAAACTGGTTGTTGACTATATATATATATATATATATATATATATATATATATATATTATCATGGTGTTGAATTCAATAAATCTATTTTATACCTAACTATTTAGTTGGTCTTTTATTTACGAGTGGTGTGTGTGTGTGTGTGTGTGTGTGTGTATGTTGTGCTGGGATGGAACTCAAGGCCTCATGTATGGAGAGCACACACTCTAACACTGAGCCATACCCCAGCCCTGGGCTTTAAAAAATATTTTAAATAGCCTGTAATCCCAGCAACTCAGGAGGCTAAGGCAGGAGGATTATAAATTCAAGGTAGCGTCAGCAACTTAGTCAGATTCTGTCTTAAAAAGAACAAAAATTAAAACTTCAGGAGGATGTAGCTTAGTTGTAGAGTGACCCTGGGTTCAACACCCAGTGCCACAAAAAAAAAAAAAAGACAAACCCACACATCCCTGTGGTATACGCTTGTAATCCCAGGGGCTCAGGGGGCTGAGGCAGGAAGATCCCAAGTTCAAGGCCAGTCTCACATCTAAGAGAGGCCCTAGCAAATTAGTGAGATCCTGTTTCAAAATAAAAAGTAAAAAGCACCTGCATGTGGCTTAGATTGCCCCTGGATTCAATCTCTAGTACCAAAACAACAACAGTAAGATGTTCATAATAGGGGAAGCTGAGAGTTCTGTACAATCTTCATGCTTTTCTATAAATCTACATTTTCTAAAAGAAAATTTAAAATAATGTATTCTAAAATAAAAATCTTACTTAAGAAAGCATTTCTTTTACTTATTTACTCTAGTGACACCTCAGATGTCACTAGAGTACACCACTTGTTGAGATCCTAGGCTTAGGCCAATAGACTCTATAACCAGTCATTGCTAAGGTGTGTCCTTTTCAGTAAGCAAGATGGATAGATGCCTATCTGTTGCTGGGAATCCAATATGGATGAGCAAAATACAGGGTTTTCTTGTCCTGAGAGGTTGACCCACATGAACTTCCTCACTGAGCATCCTTGTCCTGTGGCCTCCAGTGTGCTTTGTCCATGGGAAACATGATTAGAAGGTATAGGGAGAGGGAGAGTATGAGATTGGGATCTTTATTATTGGTTCTAGTCCTGCTGGGTCGAAGAAGTTTGGTGATATTCTTATACCAAAGCCACAGCTCCTGTCAGTGTCCCTTTTAATCCAGCTGCTCTTTCCAGAGATGCCTCCCTTCATCCCTTATCAGTTCAAAGCACAGCCTTCACTCAGCACTATGTGGGTAGAGTTTATCTGTAGTGCCTAGCAACCCCACCAGTGCTTTGGGTACCAGGCAGATAATGTGCTTGTCCCATGAGCCTTCAATAAATATTTGTCAGATGAATGAGTCATCCAATGGATTGCAAAGTGTTCAAGTTACATGAGACCCTTATGACAGTGACACTAGGTGACAGTGCCCTTGCTACAATGAAGAGAGGCCTAAAAGACACATTAATAGTCTTCCTGGGTGTCCCACTTGGGTTTAAAAGGCTGTAGAAAAGAGGGATGTTAGATATCACATCACACTTCCCCTGGGCTTCCCTAGTGGCTATCTCATTTCCTTTTCACCAACCTTCACCAGTCTTCAACCAATCAAGAAACTACGTTTCTGATCCTTTAAATATTTTCACTCAGCAGCCAAAATATGTTCATCTATTTCATATAGAAAACAATTGTTGGATGCTTGTCCGTCAGTCCTCTTTTCCTTGCCATGTAGATAGACAAGGGATATGAAGGCAGGAAGGATGTCAGCAGACCCCTAGGGAGGAGGGGTATTCCAAAGACTGATATTGAAGGATTCATTAGCTATAGCCTGGCCTGTGCCCCACATGGGAACATTTCAGTCCCTCAAATCTATTGTTAATAGGAGATCAATGGCAACCTACACCCCAACAGGAGATGATTTTCCTGGTTGTGCTATTGGCAAAGAGGAGGGGATAGTGAGTCTCATCCCCTACATGTATTTGTGAGTGTGTGTGTGAGTGTGTGAGTGTGCATGTGTGTGCGCTTGCTTTATTTATTTATAACATTTTTATTTGTTCCAATTAGTTATATATGACAGAAGAATGCATTTTGACACATCATACATAAATGGAGTATAACTTCTCATTTTTATGGTTCTACACCCCACATGTATTTGAAATGACAACATAAAGCCGCAAGGCCCCTAGGGAATTTTTGTGCACTTACACTTTGAGGAGCATGAGGGTTGGATCTTTGACTGGGCAGTGGGTGGGCTCCCAAAACAAGGACCTAGGCCCAAACAACACATTTCAGTTGATCAGGGTCATCATCTGAACTGACAAGGACACAGGAGAGTCTAGTGAGACAGGAGTTTCCTGGTGAGCAGGAGTGGTCTGTCATTCAAGAAGGTGAATTCTAGGACAGCAAATTAATCTTGGGGAGCCACATAGGCCCCAACCATAGTTAGAGGCCAGCACTCATGTCTGCTGGAATTTTCACGAGCTATCTATATGCGTTTCCCAGGCTTCCTGCCCCAGCCAGTGACTGTCTGAATCCTGAGTCTTCAAATTTTGTTCTTTCTTAGCCCCAAACTCAGCCTTCAGATACAATGATAAAATTTAGCTTTTCTGTTCTGCTGGCTCTAGTGTCCAGCTTGTACTCCCAGATAATTGTGCCAGAAAACACCCCTGGAGAGCTTGCTCCTACTGAGGTTCCACCCTAACATTGGTTTCTGGGTCTAAGTTGTGAGAGTCTGGGGGTAGAGAGTATACTGAAAGCCCCAGTTGGTGCTCATAGGCTGTCTACAGTTGATGACTCCATTTTCTGCATTCCAGTAACATTTCTGCATTCCTCCCTTATCCTTCAGCCTGAAGGAGTAAAGTCTCTATTGCTACTTAAAGCAGGTCACTGCACAATCCCTGAGGTACACCTATATCCTGCCCACAACTTGATAAAAAAGTCTCTTCATAAATATACATCTTCCTTATATTGTCCTCATTTTGGTACACCACTTGTTGAGATACTGATTGATAAACCAGGGAATGGTCATATCCTTAGGGGGAGATGTTACTCCTATCCACAGTGGTTCACCAGAATCTAGGAGTTCAACCTCAGAATACAACACGCACTCTAAGGAACTATTTCCTTCATAGAGATATAGATGTAGGCAAAACGTCCTAAAATGGGCAAGACCCAACCAGCAACCAAACACCTGAAAGGAAGGGAGCCGCCATCAAAGCAGATTCAAGCAAAGGCTAAAGGTCCATTTGTCTGCAAAGTGCAGCAAGATTCTTTCCCACATGGATGGGAGGCAGGGTTCAGTGACCCAGACAGTTCCTTGCGGCTCTGAGACTGTGAGTCTGCAAATAGCCCCTTGCTCCTCCTAGGCCCTCCTCACATCTTTCCAGAACCCCAGCTGCTAGCTGGTGGTAAATGTTTTGATTTGGAAGGAGAAAAGATTATGGAAGAGGAAAGACTGCCTCATCTTTACCTCTTCACCTGGCAGGTTGTAACTGGCTCTGAGGGAGTGGGAATAGAACATATAGGAGTTACCCACTCAGAGGTTCAGAAGTATCAGCATGCAGATTTCCCAGTGGGGATGTAGGCTGGGACATATATCCTCAAATCATGGGTGATGGAGCAGACAACACACTGGAGATCTGCCCAGGAGGTGAAAATCCCAGCACTGGGCCCTAGGAAATCTGGCGGCCACCAGGCAAAACTCTTCAGGGTGAAAGGCCACAGGGAGCTGTTGGGTTCTGGCCAAAGGGGCCTGGGCAGCCTTAAACAGTCTTGGAGGAGTGGGAAATGAGAGTGGGCCAGGTTTCAGGCAACATGGGCTCTGCAGGCTGGTCCCAGGAGTCTTGGCTTAATTGCTACTGAGGAAACTTGAGGAGGGGGACATGTGGCCTGAGCCAGAGGCTTCTGAATAGAGAAACCAGGACCATTCCTTATTCATGCCTTATTGATCCCTTGCTCTGAGGAGCACAGTGCTCCTTGTTAGGTATATAGTATACCTAGAGCAGTAGGTCTCCACCCTCCTGTGGAGCTCAAGCTTTTCTTCCCCTTCCGCCAGGACTGACTCAGCAACCAGGGTGTGGCTGAGTCAGCAGGCAGGAGGTTTGTGTGGCCTGGATCTAGGGAGCTGGGGCTGGCAAGGTGCCAGCTAAGAGTGAGGAGTGACCAGGTGCAGTGAGCCATTGCTGGCGCTAAGGCAAAGCCCTCAGGCTTGATCCCTGGAAGTTTTTTTTTTTTTTTTTGAACTTTTTAATATTTATTTTTTAGTTCTCGGCGGACACAACATCTTTGTTTGTATGTGGTGCTGAGGATCGAACCCGGGCCGCAAGCATGCCAGGCGAGCGCGCTACCGCTTGAGCCACATCCCCAGCCCCTGATCCCTGGAAGTTTGAATGCTGCAGAGGCTGCAGCTGGGTGTTTGAGAAACAATTAATTAGTGGCATCTCTGACCCAAATACCTCTGATTCCGGTTCATTAGTCACTGTCACACATGAGGAAATGAATTTGTGAAAAACATATAAGGTCAAATAATATATTATTTTGGTTTGAATGTCCGCTCCTCAAGGAGCCCTGGGGTCTTTGTTCTCTTATCACTCTGGATTGTGAATGTTCATTTTTTTGTCTTTCTTTCCAGACTCTCCCACGAAATCCCACAGAGTCTGGCGACTTCATGTCCAGCACATGATAGGGACTTGGTAAGTGTTCAGCGAATAAGTACATGAAGATTGAATTTAGCTGTTACAGAAACTAGGAGCTAAAAGGACAGAATGAAATATGTGAAACTGATCATTTTGAAAGGTGGCAAGTCAAAATGAGAGGACGAGAATAGACTGTGTAGGAAGTCTGGTTTCAAGCAAGCAAACAGGAAGCATTCAGAAAACAACTCACAATCTTCCATGGGCCTGTGTTGCTGCCAGGTTCAGGGTTCTATCCTCCAGCTATTTTTTTTTTTCTGGCTCCTACCATGGTTCAAGGCACTGGACTGAGCACTGGCAGGGTGCACAGGGTGAAAGAAATAATTTGGACATCCTTATAGGGGTGCACACATATCAGGGGAACTTGGCCCACGAGCATATGTGCGTGCATGCGTGCACTCTCACACAAACACTGCCAGAGTGGGGCAGAAGCAGAAGCAGTGAAGTGTCAGGAGTGGGGGAGGGGGCTTTCATTTGAAGGCTATAGTGTGACCTTCCAGAAGTAGTCAGGCCTTTAGAGCAGCCAGAAGGATGCCATCCCCTGATTGACTTGGGCCCGCCCTGTGGTTCCTCTTTGAGTCCCCTGCACCTGCTTCCTCACTCACCTGCAGGCTCTGGGCTTGTCTCCAGACACGACTGCAGAAGGCTACTGGCATGTAAGTGCTCTACTTGGCTTCCAGCCCCTCCCGTGCTGGCTGACGCTGGCAGCTGACTCGTATTTTATTCACTATCAACTCCACCCTCTCCTGCCCTACTGACTTTGATGCTTGGTGTTTGCCTCCTCTGTCTACCATCTCATTAAATATTTATATGCAATGCTTCCTCTGTACAGGCAGTGGACTATGTGCAGGGCCTCTATTGGTAAACAAGATGAGTGCCTGTGATGTTCATTATGGGGGAGGAGGGAGACAATAACCATCCAATTACATACGGCGTGATAAGAGCTAGGACGGCATAAGCACCTGTGGCTCTCGGGTGGAGTAGGGATTGGAGGTGGGTGAACATGAAGTCAGCACACTGATGGAGGCTGCAGCTCTGTTTCTTAGTAGTAGGTTGCGCTATGAATCACAGTTTTACCTCCTTGTCCATGTGTCTCCATCACTCAGCCCTCCATTCATTTTCTCCTTCAGCAAACGTTTGAAACATCCATTATGTGCCAGACGGGCTGCTAGGTCCTAGGAATACCATGATAAAAAAGACTGGCTCCTCTGCCACATTGGAGTTTTGGTTTCCCAAATATGTCAGAGCCTTTATTCTCACTGTTCCCTCAGCTAAGAGGATCTTAGTCCCATGTCCCTTGGTCAAGTTATCTCCTCCATCCTTTAACCCTCAGCTGAAAGGTCACATCCTCAGGAAAGGTTTTCCTGGCCTCTTCACCAATTCAGGGCTTCAGTATCATGTATTCACAGCACCTTGTAATTTTCTCTCATAGTACCTCTAATTATATATTTGTTAGTGGGACTGTTTCATTATTGTTGGTCTCCCCAATCATCTGGGTCAAGGACTAATTTATTATAGTATTTACACTGCATATTGCATTCAAATATACAAATTGAATGGATAGGTGGCTGGATGGATGGATGCATGGTTGATGGATGGATGGGTGGATGGATGGCTGCACAAATGGATGAATGGATTGGAGTTGAAGCAGAGTGGATTAAAAGATGGATCCAGTAGTCAGGGCAAGATCAAGATAAGACTTAGTGAATGGGTCACATCAGTAGAAGAGGGAAAGCTGAGGAGGGGGTCAACAGAGACAACATACTAGATTTGGTCTGTGGATTCATGACTTGGCCTGCCTCAGGGGTGAAGCAGAGAAAGGAATGCAAAGTGACAACCAAAATGCTGACCAAGGGCCTGAGAGATGGGAAATGAAAGAGAACAAGTTTGGAGCTGATGAATTTGAGATATCTGTTTGAGGAGGAAATGATGTGGAAATTTCAAATTATTTTGGCCACTATGTTGGTTAGGATAACACTACTAGTTACCCTAAGGAATAAACTCCACAATTAACAGAGACTTACTACAAGAGAAGCTTTGATTTGATTTTGTTTTGTTTTTGTTTATGTCTAAATGACAGTCTAATGCAGGTGCTCTGGGTGAGCATGAGCATGGCAACATGATGACATGATGTTTAGGGATCCCAGATTTCTCATCCTTGGGCTCCACCCATACCGCCTGTACCATCTCAACCTCAAAGTGCATCTAGCATCTAGAGCTTCTTCCAGACTTTGTGCAGTAGAGCCTATATCTCTCTATAAATTTAAAAATTGAAACACACCTTTTTTGTTTCTTTGTTTTTTAAGTCCAGGGCATGGACACATACCCTTAGCTTCTGTCATTTAGGTGCTTTCCCCCCAGACTTTTGGTCGGGAAACTCAAAGAATCAGCAGCCTCTCAGAGTCCATTCAGATGAGGCAGGCAGCAATATCCACCCTTCCAGTGTTTAGAGACTTGGAGGGACATGATCTAGCTGCAGCCTCCAGTAATCAATGTTACTAATGTTAGTGGCCTAGGATTCTGTGGTTTTGTCCACTGGTGGCAGTTTTGTTGCATAATCCTTGACATTGTTCTTTGCTGTGTAACCTGATCATCCTTTCAGAGAGTCTATGAACTACTTAATATTTTTTTAAAATAGTTTTTTTTTCTGCTTAAATTACCTGAGTTGTATTTTCTAACTTAAGACTAGACACTTGGGCTCCTATAGACCAAGTAAAAATGTACAGATAGCATTTGGTATAGCACAGGTATAGAGCTTAGAAGATCTGGGCCTTTTCGATTCATGGACACTTGAGAAGTGGCAGATGAGATGGAACTCACAAAGGAGAGAAAAGAAGCTAACTGTTGAGCTCTATTCCTGGCCAGTGAGGCCTCGCTTGGGGGTTTGCTGTTTGGGAAATCCACTCCTATTTCAACAAAGTAAGTCACTTGTTTCTTCAACTTACATTCTCTTTGAGCTGGTATTCTACTGCTGCTTTAATGACATGGCTTTGTCTTCTTAAGGCTGTTCCAGATCATTACAACTCCACCTGTGTGGCATGGTCATGTCAGACGCATGACATCTGTGACACCCTCCTTACCAATGCCCTTCTAACACCAACAGCCTCTGGTAATCATAGCAGGCATTTCTACCCAACAATTATACTTTTTCCCAATGAACCCAGCCTCAGAATCCTTTTCACCCAGTTGTCCAAATAGTCCTAATAAATCCACGAGAGGTAGCTCAGGGGGTGTTGCTTAGACAGCCCTAATAAATCACAAGTTAGTTCATAAAGCGTAGTCTGTCTACTAGCTCAGGCCGATGGTTTCTTAACTTATACAACATTTTTATATACATTATTTTATTTGCTTTTCTCAACAGCTTTATGAAATATAGTCATCCTTTGATATCCTCAGGAGATTGATTCTGGACCCCTAAAGATACCAAAAATCCTCAGATGCTCAATCTCTTATATAAAGTGTTCCAGTGTTGGCATATCCACCTGTATACTTGAAATAATTTTTAGATTATTTATAATACCTAATATAATGTAAGTAGTTGTTGTACTACATTGTTTAGGAAATAATGACAAGCAGGAAAGCCTATATTTTTGACCTGTGGTTGGTTGAATCCATAGATGTGGAACTCATGGATATGGAGGGCTGACTACAGTTTGTTACCAGGCCTGCCTGTTTTGGAGATGAGAAAACTGATATCTAACAAGCTGAATGACTTGACCTAAATTACACATATAAATCATGTGAGAGTCAGAATTTGAACTCAGATTCTTGATTATAAATCCTAAGTCTTTATCTGTATCAACAAGGTGTCACCTGTGTGTATTATAGGTTACTATTTAATGAATTTCAAGGAAAAGAGAAAGTCAAGACCAATTGCTAAACCTTCTGAGCTGGTCCAGAAAAAAAAAATGAATGGCTCCTGTTGCTGGGGAGTATTATTTATGTTCTAGATAAAATGGCAGCAACTTCTCAATCTCTAGTTGGAGTTTGGACAAATATTTTGTCTAAGAAACCATGGATATATGCCAAGAGGGAGGAAGAACATAGTAGCTTTTAAACATCCAACATCCACTGAGCATCTGGAAAGTTGGACCATGAGGAGCAGAGAGAGACAGCCACCAAAATTTAGAGGCAGAATTGTGTTTAATAATTCACAATTTTTTTTCGTACTGGGGAATGAACCCAGGGGCGCTTAACCACTAAGCCACATCCCCAACCTTTTTTTATATTTTATTAGAGACAAGGTCTCCCTGAGTTGCTTAGGACTTTGCTAAATTGATAAGGCTGGCTTTGAACTCTCAATCCTCCTGCCTCTCAGTCCTCACACCTGCTGGGATTACAGGCATGTGCTACCATGCCCAGCAGTAATTCACAATTTTTTAAAAAGTGAACATGTTCTGGTCTTTTAGGAACACACTGGCCACAGTGAAAGTGGTGGATACCTACATTGGTTTACTCACACCCACTGTGATTGAGAAGAGAACTTCAAATGGCATTTCCAGATTCCCTGGTAGTTAGAGTACAAGATATGAATTACTTTGTACTAACCAAATGTACTTGCTCGTAATGTTGATGTCTGTAGGAGAGAAACATGGTAAGGATTGTGGCATTGGCTGTACAGAGCTGAAGGCTGCTGGTGGCTTCCTGATTTAGGAGGTGGCTTCCTGGAGGTGACTGACATGACAGCTTCCTGCTTCTGAAGCTTCTTGATCATACAGAACCAGAAGGTCCCATGGCTGCACATTTCTGTGTTGTGGTTTGGGAGTCCTGGGAGGCTCCCTTCAGTGTTGGTTTCTTTAGTGCTTCCAATGGTTCTGTGATCTGTCCCTTAATAAATACCTTTCTATTTATACTAGGTGGGGCGGGTTCTGTGGTCTGCAACCAAAAACTCTGACCAACACCCCATGCCTGGCATCCCATGTTTGCCTGTACCTTGCTTCTTTCTGGTAAATCACAGGCCTTCAAAGAAACACATTCTGAGCAAGAAGCTGACTTGCTGCCCTCCACTAGGATAGGATTGGGCCACTGCTCTGGTTTCAGATGAGTGGCTGCTTGTCTTCTTTCTCAAACAGAAGCCCAGCCCTGCTGGAAATTATATCAGCCTCCAATTGGGGATGACTACTGTTCCTAATCCCTCGTAGAGGGAATAAGTGTCCAGTCTGCTCCCAGAAAGAAAGTGAAGAGCTGTACTTTGAGCACCTCTTTCAATAACCGTGGCTCAACTTCTCAATCTCTAGTTTGAGATTCAGAGTCCTATGGTTGGGTATAGTGTGTGTGTGTGTGTGTGTGTGTGTGTGTGTAAATGAAGAAGAAAATCTCCAGGGGAATTTATATACATTAAATACTGGGTCTTATCCCTTATATTAACTGTGTTTCATTTTTGTATTCTGATTCTTTGACATCTTGGGGCCTTGCTGGCTCTGCAGGGTCTGACCTCTGGCTGAGAGTGCAAACCAACCAATCCAAATCCAAAATCTCTGACTTCTTTCTTTACTGGGCTCTTATACTCTCTACCCTAATCACCCTAAGGCCAGGTACCAGACAACGAGGGTCAACTCCTATATCTCAGAGCCCCAGAAATTATTCAAACTAGCCAATCCTAAGCCTGTTTACCTTACCTCCTTTGTTCCTTCTTGTGGAAACCACAATAAAACCTCTTGCCCACATTTTCCATTTGTTCTTTCTGCTTCTGACTGACGCCAGTTCTTCTCTGAATGTTCCCAGTGGTGTGGGAACAGATTCTCTTGGGATCTGAGTAAAACAAGCTATCTTTTCTTGATCTGTTGGCCTTGCCTTTCTAATTAATAATAAGACACCTTTAAAAACACACTTTTCTTCATTCATCAATCCATTTAAAGACTATCTTCATAGATCTCTTAAATGTCAGGCATCATTCCAGGCATCTGGAATCCAGTGATGAGCAAAACAGACACAGGCATTGCCTTTACAAAATCTAATTAGGGCATGAAGCAAATAATCACACAAATATAATTAAAAATATGATATTACATGGAAAAATATTGGGTACTATATGAACATAAAACAGCAGGATGTAGTTTCTAAACCCAAACCTGAAGCATGATTTGGATAAGAATACCACGTGCAAAGACCCTGAGGCAGGAAAGAGGTTGTTTTGGAGAAGAGAGTTAAAGTGAATAAAGTATCAAAAGTAAGAAGTGGGCATCAGATACTTCCAGAGGGGTCATGAAGACTAGATCCTGCAAAGCTTTAAAAGGGGAGTCTTAAAGACTTTGGGATTTTTCCTAAAAGTAATGAAAACTGTTGGAAGAGTTTTAAGCAGGAAGTTAGATAATCAAATTTACTTAAAAAAGGAAAACACTTGGCTGCAGTGAATGGATTATAGGAAGGAAAAAAATAAGAGCAAGAGAAGTAGCAGGAAGACAATTACAAAGAGCATAGTGCTATGTAGAGGAATGGGGGCAAGAGGGACCACAGAGGATAAACCTGAATTTGTTTGGGAATTGGAATCAATAGGACTTGGTAATGGGTTGAATGTGAAGTGTTGGGGAGGGCAGAGCAGAAGCCATCTCAGCCTCTGCAGCACAATCTAAAGCTGGACCCACAGAGCCCTTGGCATTGAGCAGAAAAGGACATGGGAAATAGGACTCTCAGTGCAGATGGCTCTTCCACCACCAGCTCTATACCCTCTAGAGAAACAGGCCCTTGAAGAGCCCCCAGGCTTAGCTCCTGAGCCCAGCTCCTCTTCTTAGGGGTTTCAGTAATGCTGGCAAAGGCAGGAAGGCATTTCTTGATTGGTTCCAGCCCATAGGACCTTGGATCTATCTATGTTCTGAGCTCAACTCTGCTGCCACTTAACCCCAGCAAAACCTAAGTTTCTCAGGGGAGGAGGATCCAGGGATAATAGGATATGAATGTTTGGCCATAATTTACTTCTTTTCTCCAAATATCTTTAATGCTCCTTGGATGGTATCATTTGCCCTTTTGTGGAACACAGAATTTTTTCCATGACTAAGAAAGACATCTCTCCTCTTCAAGTAATTATGTACACACACACACACACACACACACACACACATTTGAGAGGAATGAATTACAGCAATGCTATGTGGGACAAAAGGGAGGAATTGGGAATATTTTATTATTATAAGGTACTTGTACTTCCCATGAAGCTGTATAGTCTTTTTCTTTTTGGTACCAGGGATTGAACATAGGGGTGCTTAACCACTGAACAATATCCCCAGCCCTTTTTATTTTTTATTTTGAGAAGGTCTCACTAAGTGGCTTAGGGCCTCACTAAGTTGCTGAGGCTGGCCTCCAACTTGCTACCCTCCTGCCTCAGCCTCCTGAGTCAGTGAGATTACATGCACGCACTACCACACCCAGCTGTATATACTCTTATTTGAAAGCGAACTTGGACTAATTGCAAAATGATGTTGTAAACACTAGGGCAATCTTTGAAAAGTTTTAAAAGCTAAAATTTTATGATAAGAAAGGAGAGAAAATGGGATCATAAAATGTTCAATTTCAAAACAGAAAAAGTAGGGAAAGAACGGAAGACAAAAATAGTAACAAAGAACAGAGGTAACAAATAGTGACAAATATGGAAGATATTAATTCAATGATATCACTGGAAACACCAATGTTCCAAATATACCAATTAAAAGACAGAGTTTGTTAGATAGGCTCAAAAAACAAGACCCAACTATATGTTGTGCCCGCTTGAAATATGAAAACCCAGAAAACCCACTTGAAATATGAACACATATATAGATTAAAGGAATGGAGAAATATATACCATGCTACCGCCAATCAAAAGGAAGTAGGAGCCCCTATGTTAATTTCAGATGGAGAAGACTTCAGAGCAAGGAAAGTTAGCAGGGGTAAAATGGGACATAATAATCCTCTCCAAGAAAACATAGTAATCCTTCATGAGTATGCACCTAACAACGGAGAGTGAAAATACATGAGGCCAAAACTGATGGAACTGTAGGGAGAAATAGATGAATCGATTGTTTTGACTGGAGACTTCAACATCCCTCTTTAGAAATGGGCAGACTCAGTAGGTAGAAAATCAGTAAGGACATAAGTGAACTCAACAGCATTATAAATCAACCAGATATACTTGTTATCTACAGACTACAATGGTAGAATTTGCATTCTTCTCAAGCTTCTATGAGGATTTACCAAGATAGACCAAATTCTAGGCTATCAAACACATCTTAAAACATTTAAAAGAATAGAAATCATGCAATATTTGCTCCAAGATCACAAAGGAATTAGAGTAGAATTCAATAATAGAATTATAGCTTGAAAGCCCCCAAACACTTGGAGATTATATAATATAGTTATAAATAATTTGTGAATCAAGAGGAAATCTCAAGAGAAATTAAAATATATTTTGAACTAAATAAAGATTCAAATACAACTTACTAAAATTTGTGGAATATAGTGAAAGCAGTGCTTAGAGGAAAATAGCATTGGATGTATATGTGAAAAAAGAAGAAAAAACTAAGGTCAATAATTTAAGCTTCCCATCTTAGGAAACTAGAAAAATCGGAGCAAAATTAAGTCCAAAGTAAGCAGAAGGGAAGAAATAATAAAAATTAGAGCAGAAATCAATGAATTTTATTTCAATGAAATAAAAAACAGGAAATCAACACAGAAAATCGACAAAATCAAAAGCTGTTTCTTTGAAAAGATGAGTAAAACAATAAAGCTTCTAGTCAAACTAAGCAAAAAAGAGAGAAGGCAAATTATAAATAATAGAAGTGAAAGAAAGGAGATTATTATAGTCCTACAAAACTTATAAAAAATATTGTAAACAACATGGCCCACAGGTTTTATAGTCTAGGTGAAATGGACAAATTTTTTGAAAGATATGATGTGCAAAACTCACATGAGGAGAAAAAGACATTCTGAATAGGTCTATCATCTATTACAACAATTAACAGCTTTATATAACATAAAGGATCAGGTCCAGATAGGTGAATTCTACTAGACATTTAGGAAAGAAATTATACCAATTCTCTTCAATCTCTTCCAAAAAATAGAAGCAGAGGAAACACTTCCTATCTCATTCTGTGAGGTCAGTATTGCCTTCATGTCAAAACCAGACAAAGACATTACAAGAAACTATACACCAACATCTTTCATGAACATTAATGCAAAAATACTCAACAAAATATTAGCAAATAAAATCCAGTAGTGTGTAAAAAAGAGCTGGGCACTGTCGAACAAGCCTGAAATCCCAGCAACTCAGGGGGCTGAGACAGCAGGATCACAAGTTCAAAGCCAGCCTCAGCAATTTAGCAAGGACCTAAGTAATTTAGTGAGATCCTGTCTTAAAATAAAAAAAAATAAAAATAAAAAGAACTGGGGATGTACCTTAATGGTAAAGTGCCCCTGGGTTCAATTCCTGGTACCACTACCACTACTACCAACAAAATTATAATACCATGACCAAATGGGATTTACCCAGGGTACTAAGGTTGAATGTTACAAAATAATTGATGTGTGTGGGTGTGGTGATACATATCTGTAATCCCAGCTGAGGCTGAAGCAGATCACAAATTGGAGGCCAGCCTAGGCAACTTAATGAGATTCAGTTCCAAAATAAAAGTAAAAAGGAGCTGGGAGGTAGCTCAGTGGCAGACCTAGCATGCTCAAGGGCCTGGGGTCAATTTTTAGTATGGGGGCGGGCAGAAGCAGCGGTAATCAATTCATGTGCTCAATCACATCAACAAACTAAAGAGGAAAAACCACATGATCAAATCAATAGATGCAGAAAAACACATGACAAAATTCAACATCCATTCATAATAAAAACACCCAGCCAACTAGGAATACAGGAGAATTTCTCTGACTTGATAAAGAACATCTACAATAACCCCACAATTAAGATCATATTAACGGTAAGAAACTAGAAACTTTTCTTCTAAAATCAGGGATAAGATGTGGAATTCCCTCTCATTACTCCTTTTCAAGATTGTACTAGAAGACCCAACTAATGTAATAAGAATGGAAAAGGAAATAAAATGTATAGTTATTGGAAATGAAGAAATAAAACTATGTTTGTTTACAGATGAAATGATTGTCTATGTGGAAAATCTGAAAGAATCAACAAAATTCCTCTTGGAACTATAAGTAATTGTAGTTGAAGGATAAAAAGTTAATACAAAAAAAGTCAATCACTTTACTATATACCACTAATGAACGAGTAGCATTTGAAGTTAAAAACACAATACCATTTATATTAGCAACCCCTGGATGAAATAACTATGTGCAAATCTAACAATATGATTAAAATATACATGAGAAAAAAATAAAAGTCTCTGATGGAAGAAATAAAGAAGAGCTGGACATGGTGGTGCATGCCTGTAATCCCAGCACCATGGGAACCTGAGGAAGAAGGCTTGCAAGATTGAGGCCAGCCTCAGCACTTAGTGAGACACTTAGCAACTTAGCAAGACCCTGTTTCAAAATGAAAAATAAAAAAAAAAAAAACCAGGGCTGTGCGTGTAGCTCAGTGGTAAAGTACTCTGGGTACAGTACAGTACGACCCCCACCCCCGCAAATATGTGTATGTGTCACACATCTATGAATGTGTGTGTATACGTATGTGTATATACACACAAAAAGAACTAAATAAATGGAATATATATATTCCATTTTATATATATATTCCATTTATTTAGTATATATGTATACTAAATAAATCTTTATTATTATATATAAATATATATTTATATATATTTTATTATTTATTTATATTATATATATATATATATATATATATATATATATATAATAAATGGTGAGGTATTCCATATTCATGACAGGAAAAATCAAAATTGCCAAATATCAGTTCTTCCCAACTCGATCTATAGTTTCAATACAATCCAATAAAACTTCCTACAAATTATTTTCTATTGGCAATTCTATTGTAAAGCTTATATAAAGAGACAAAAAAATGAATACAATATTGAAGAAGAACATAATTGGAGGACTTACACTACCCAACTTTAAGACTAATTATAAAAGTCACTAATCAAGCCAGTGTTGAATTGGTAAAAGAATAGACAAATAGACCAATGGAACAGAATAGAGCTCAGAAAAAAAAAATATATATATATATAGAGAGAGAGGTGGGGGTGGGGGTGTAGCTCAGTAGAAGAGTACATGCTTCATGTTCTTGACATCCTGGGTCCAATCTCCGCACAAAACCAAACTAAACAAGAGGATAGACACAGATTTTCCATCCTTCACAAAAATTAGCTCAAAACAGGTCATAAACCTAAATATAAAATGCAAAACTAAAACCACAAAACTTGAGATAACAGGAGAAACTTAGGTGATATTGGGTTGGGTAATGATTTTTTAGATATATCACCAAAAGCACAATCCATGGAAATAATTGATAACCTGGACTCTTAAATCTTTAAAAGTTCTGTTCTGTGAAAGACACCTTTGGTCTGGAGATGTGGCTCAAGCGTTAGCGCGCTCGCCTGGCATGCGTGCGGCACGGGTTCGATCCTCAGCACCACATACAAACAAAGATGTTGTGTCCGCCGAAAACTAAGAAATGAATATTAAAAAAGAAAATTCTCTCACTCTCTTTTTTTTTATTGGTTGTTCAAAACATTACAAAGCTCTTGACATATCATATTTCATACATTTGATTCAAGTGGGTTATGAACTCCAATTTTTACCCCGTATACAGATTGCAGAATCACATTGGTTACACATCCACATTTTTACATATTGCCATACTAGTGACTGTTGTATTCTGCTATCTTTCCTATTCTCTACTATCCCCCCTCCCCTCCCATCTTCTCTCTTTACCCCATCTACTGTAATTCATTTCTCTCCCTTGTTTTTTTATTTTTTTCCCTTTCCCCTCACATCCTCTTATATGTAATTTTGTATAACAATGAGGGTCTCCTTCCATTTCCATGCAATTTCCTTTCTCTCTCCCTTTCCCTCCCACCCTGTTTAATGTTAATCTTTTTCTCATGCTCTTCCACCCTGCTCTGTGTTTAGCTGCTCTCCTTATATCAAAGAAGACATTTGGCATTTGTTTTTTAGGGATTGGCTAGCTTCACTTAGCATAATCTGCTCTAATGCCATCAATTTCCCTGCAAATTCCATGATTTTGTCATTTTTTAGTGCTGAGTAATACTCCATTGTGTATAAATGCCACATTTTTTTAATCCATTCATCTATTGAAGGGCATCTAAGTTGGTTCCACAGTCTAGCTATTGTGAATTGTGCTGCTATGAACATCAATGTAGCAGTATCCCTATAGTACGCTCTTTTAAGGTCTTCAGGGAATAGTCCAAGAAGGGCGATAGCTGGGTCAAATGGTGGTTCCATTCCCAGCTTTCCCAGGAATCTCCATACTGCTTTCCAAATTGGCCACACCAATTTGCAGTCCCACCAGCAATGTACAAGTGTACCCTTTTCCCCACATCCTCGCCAGCACTTCTTGTTGTTTGACTTCATAATGGCTGCCAATCTTACTGGAGTGAGATGGTATCTTAGGGTGGTTTTGATTTGCATTTCTCTGACAGCTAGAGATGGTGAGCATTTTTTCATGTACTTGTTGATTGATTGTATATCCTCCTCTGAGAAGTGTCTGTTCAAGTCCTTGGCCCATTTGTTGATTGGGTTATTTGTTTTCTTATTGCTTAATTTTTTGATTTCTTTGTATACTCTGGATATTAGGGCTCTATCTGAAGTGTGAGGAGTAAAGATTTGTTCCCAGGATGTAGGCTCCCTATTTACCTCTCTTATTGTTTCTCTTGCGAAAAAACTTTTTAGTTTGAGTAAGTCCCATTTGTTGATTCTTGTTTTTAACTCTTGTGCTATGGGTGTCCTATTAAGGAATTTGGAGCCCAACCCCACAATATGTAGATCGGAGCCAACTTTTTCTTCTATCAGACTCAGAGTCTCTGATTTGATATCAAGCTTCTTGATCCATTTTGAGTTAACTTTTGTGCATGGTGAGAGAAAGGGATTCAGTTTCATTTTGTTGCATATGGATTTCCAGTTTTCCCAGCACCATTTGTTGAAGATGCTATCCTTCCTCCATTGCATGCTTTTAGCCCCTTTATCGAATATAAGATAGTTGTAATTTTGTGGATTGGTTTCTGTGACCTCTATTCTGTACCATTGGTCCACCCGCCTGTTTTGGTACCAGTACCATGCTGTTTTTGTTACTATTGCTCTGTAGTACAGTTTGAAATCTGGTATCACTATACCTCCTGATTCACACTTCCTGCTTAGAATTGCTTTTGCTATTCTGGGTCTTTTATTTTTCCATGTGAATTTCACAATTGCTTTATCTATTTCTACAAGAAATGCCGTTGGGATTTTGATTGGCATTGCATTGAACCTCTAGAGAACTTTTGGTAATATCGCCATTTTGATGATGTTAGTTCTGCCTATCCATGAACAGGGTATATTTTTCCATCTTCTAAGATCTTTTTCTATTTCTCTCTTTAGGGTTCTGTAGTTTTCATTGTATAAATCTTTCACCTCTTTTGTTAGGTTGATTCCCAAGTATTTTATTTTTTTTGAGGATATTGTGAATGGGATGGTTTTCCTCATTTCCAGTTCAGAAGATTTGTCGCTGATATACAGAAATGCCTTTGATTTATGCGTGTTGATTTTATATCCTGCCACTTTGCTGAATTCATTTATTAGCTCTAGTAGTTTCTTTGTAGACCCTTTTGTGTCTTCTAGGTATAGGATCATATCACGTGCAAATAGTGATAATTTAAGTTCTTCTTTTCCTATCTTAATGCTTTTAATTTCTTTTGTCTGTCTAATTGCTCTGGCCAGTATTTCGAGAACTATATTGAATAGAAGTGGTGAGAGAGGGCAACCCTGTCTTGTTCCAGATTTTAGAGGGAATGCCTTCAGTTTTTCTCCATTTAGAATGATGCTAGCCTGAGGCTTAGCATATATAGCTTTTACAATGTTGAGGTAAGTTCCTGTTATCCCTAGTTTTTCTAGTGTTTTGAACATAAAGGGATGCTGTACTTTGTCGAATGCTTTTTCTGCATCTATTGAGATGATCATATGGTTCTTATCTTTAAGTTTATTGATGTGGTGAATAACGTTTATTGATTTCCGTATATTGAACCAGCTTTGCATCCCAGGGATGAATCCTACTTGATCATGGTGCACAATCTTTTTGATATGTTTTTGTATCCGATTTGCCAGAATCTCACTCTCTTAAAAAAAAAAAAAAAAAGAAAGAAAGACACTTTTAAGAGAATGAGATGACAAGTTACAGACTGGGAGAAAACATTTGTACAATACTTATTTGATGATGGACTGTTTTCTAAAACATATAAAGGATTCTTAAAACTCAACAATAAGGAAATGAACAGTGTGGGCTGGAGTTGTGGCTCAGTCGTACAGCGCTTGCCTGGCATGTGTGAGGCTGTGGGTTCAATCCTCAGCACTGCATATAAATAAATAAAAATAAATAAAATAAAAGATCCATTAACAATTTAAAAAAAGGAAGAAAATGAGCAGTGTAATTAAAAATTGAACAAAAGACCTGAACAGACACCTCACAAAAGAGAAACAGGTGGCAAATAAGCATATGAAAAGAGTGTCAATATCATATATCATTGGAGAATTGCCAATGAAAACAACAATGAGATACCACTACAAACCTATTAGAGTGTCCAAAATCCAAACTACTGACACCACCAATTGCCAGTGAGAATGTAGAGCAATAGGAACTCTTGATTCATTGCTAATGGCAATGCAAAATGGTATAGCTACTTTGAAAGAGAATTTGGCAATTTCTTATGTGACTAATGTAGACTTAACATACAACCCAGCAACTGCACTTCTACATATTTGTCCAAACAAGTTAAAAACTATGTCCATACAAAAACCTGCACATGAATATTCATAACAACCTTATTCATTATTGCCAACACTTGGAAGCAAGCAAGATATCTTTTAGTAGGTGAATGGATAATTAAACCATGTTACATTCAACTTGATACTATTTAGCATTAATAAAAATAAATGATTTATCAAGCTCCGAAAAGACATGGGGGGAACCAAATATTACTGAGTGAAAGAAGTCAATTTGAAAAGGCTAATTACCATGTATGATTCCAACTGTACCATGCTCTGGAAAAGGAAAGGTATAGATTAGTCATTGACAGGGATTAGAGGGTAGGAAGGAATGAACAGAGGATGAATAGGTAGAGCCCAGAGGATTTTTAGGGCAGTGAATACACTCTGTATGCTACTCTAATTTGTCCAAACCCACAAAAAGTCTAACACCAAATATGAGTCTTATGTAAACTATTGACTTTGGATGAAAGTGATCTGCCCATATATTTATCAATTGTTTCAAAGGTACCACTTGGGTATGGGTTGTTATGTGGGGGTCAAGGAAAATTGGAAGTCTTTGACCCTTCTGCTCAATTTTGCTGGGAACCTAAAAATACTCTAAAAAATGAAGTCTGTTTTAAGAAGAAACAACTGACTCCCTCTCTTGCCTCTGATTGTCCTGTAACTGCTACCCCAGGCATAAAGAACAGATTATTTTTGTTTCTAAAGAAAGGGACTGATTGTTTTAAAAAGCTCTTTTGTCGAGATAAAATTTACATATAATAAAATACACCCATTTTAAGTGTACACTTCATGTAGGTTTTTTTGTTGTTGTTGTACAGTTAAATGAATTTTCACAAGTAACCACAAGCGTAAACCCCCCAGGTAACCCAGCATGATCAAGATATAGAGTATTTCCATTACCTCAAGAAGTCCCCTGCTACCCTTGTGCAGTCAGTTCCCGAATCCTACCCCTGGTAAGCCACTAATTTGTTTTCTCTGCTCTTACAAGATTAGTTTTGCCTTTTTAAAAAATTTCACATAAATAGAATTATGTGGTATGAAATTAATTATCCGGCTTCTTTTAAGAAGTTAAAAATGCATCTGTGTTGTTGCATGTACTAGCAGTTCATGCCTTTTTTTTCTTTTTTTGCCTGATTAGGATCCCGTGTATGAATACACTGCTTTGTTTACTCATTTCTCCATTGACAGATGTTTGGATTGTTTTCAGTTTGGGGTCATTGTGAATAAAATTGCTATGAAATTTGAGTAAATTTTCTTTTGTAGACATATTTTTATTTGTCTTGAGTAGAATATTGGCAGTGGAATTGTAAGGTATCCGATGAGTTTATGTCTAGGGTTTTTTTTTTTAATATGTGTGTGGTACTGAGGATTGAACCCAGGGGTGCTTAACCACGTGAGCCACATCCCCAGCCCTTTTTATATTTTGAGACAGGGTCTCACTAAGTTGCATAGGACCTCACTGAGTTGCTGAGTGAGGCTGGCTCTGAATTCATCATCCTCCTGCCTCAGCCTGCCAAGCCCTAGTATTAGCCACCATGCCTGGCTCATTATGTATTCTTGATACAAGTCTCTTGTCAGATATAGACATTCTCACAATGTCTCAATTTCTCATTTTCTTAACAATATCCTTTGAATAGTTTAATTTTGATGAAGCCCAATTTATTGATTTTTTTTTCTTTTGTAGTTTATGAAATGGGCTGACTTTTTTTGTAAAGTGATCAGGCTCTTCCTGATAGGAACTCTAGGGCAAGATAAAATGATAAAATGAGGACTTTTGCTCTCCAGAGATAAAGAAATGTGGGTAGGAATTTGAAGGATCCTGGAGAAGAAGAAAACATGCGGGAGATTTCAAAGGCCAGGACCTTGAACTAGGACAGTAGAGATAATAACAGTAGTTAGTATTTATGGAATGCTTACTATGTTCTTGTTCCTGTTGTAATGTCTTCAAATGTATTAACTCACACAATCTTCACAACAACTCTGTGGAACCTGTACTATTATTATCCCAATTTTACATAGAGGGAAACTGAGTCACCTGATGATTAAGGAATTTGCCCAAAGTTATACAACCAGTAAGTGGCAGAGCCAGGAACTGAATCCATATGGCCCGGCTCATGGCTTTTACCCATCAAGCTTTGTTGAATCAGGTCAAGTAGGGGTGCTGACTGATAGGTATCAGGCAGTAGGCTGACCAAAACCTGCTGCAGGGGAACTGCTTGAATGCCCGTTTGTATCCTTATCAGAGCACCAGTCAGGCTTCTGTGTCAATAAGCCGTTCAGGTACCCTCTAAAAGGGAGCTAAACTAAACCTCTGGTGCTACCAGATTCAAAGCAACTTTTTGTGGCACACAAAAAAATATAAAGCTCCTGCAAAAAAACAGCATAGAGAGAGAGAGAAAGAGGCTTCTGATCCTGCTTATTGACCTGAGCTCCCAGGAGTATTCTCATGGGGTTTTACATCAAATCTCCCCATATCCCCAAGTCCATCTCCACTCCAGCTTGGGACCCCCCCGCTCCGTCTGGGACTTCGCCCCTCTGTGTGCATCTTCTTTTTCCATCTCCACCTCCAGCCTTTTCATACCATTTTGGCTCATGTGCCCAGTTCTGAGGGGCCCTTCTATGGGGCTCACCATCCCACCGTTTTTTCCCCACAGGAGAAGGACTGGAGGAGTGAGACGGGAGGGCAGATTCTGTGCTTCCATTTTTGCAGGTGGGGTTGCCGTCCCTTCTTTACAAATATGTGAAAACATCACATGTGGGAGTCATACTTCAAAAGGTCACTTGAAGAGAGAAAATGTTTTACTTTCTGTTCTTTCTTCTTCTTCTTCTTTTTTTTTTTTTTTTTTTTTCAGTGCTAGGGATGGAACCCAGGGCTTTGTGCATGCTAGGAATGTGCTCTACCACTGAGTTATTCCACAGTCCTTCAGTTAATTTTTTTAAAAAAAATACTTTTTGTTTTAGACAGACACAATACCTTTATTTTATTTATTTATTTTTATGTGGTGCTGAGAATTGAACCCAGTGCCTCATGTGCTAGGCAAGCGCTCTGCCACTGAGCCACAACCCCAGCCTCCTTCAGTTAATTTTTTAAGCTGTGAGAAAAACATGTATATTTTGAGATTATTTTTCCTTCAGAATGTCAGAACAGTGTCTGATTTCTTCTTCACAGAATGGGTGTGTCTAGTTGACAATAACAGAGGAGGGGATAGAAAATAGGAACTGGAAAATTATTGTATATAATTAAAATACTGCTCTAAAGATCTGAGGTACAGGGGGCTGGGGATATAGCCCAGTTGGTAGAGTGCTTGCCCCACATGCACAAGGCCCTGGGTTCAATCCCCAGCACCACCAAAAAAAAAAAAAAAAAAGATCTGAGGTACAAAAAGACTTTAAGAGGGACAAAGCCCAAAGGGCTTAAAATGAGAGCGAGAAGCTATGGAAAATATTAATGAAGTCAAAGGTTTCATAAAATTTGAAGCTGAGATTAACTTTAACTTGAACTCACCTTAGGTGAGGCTTAAGTGAGACCCCTAGGCCATAATAATCCATATGTTTTAAGAGGATTTATCCTTAATGGAAGCTTTTTTAACTTTCAAATGTGGATAATTTTTTTAATTTAATGGTTTTAAATTATATTCTTTTCATTACATGGTAATTATATATGACTGAGTTTCATTTTGAGCCTCTTAATGCCTCATTTTCCTCAATGTCATGCACAATGTATTAGTGCATCAAATTAGGAAGGCCTAGCTTTTGAACTATAGTAACAATCACCTCTGGTTTTTCTTATGACATGATTGGGTATGGAGCAATTAACTCTACCTAAATGGAGCAGGTCAAAAGTGTCAAGAACCTGCAATTAGATATGCTTATTGGGTGCCTGACTGTGGAAACCAGAGAGCATGTTTACAAGTGGTGGGGGTGGCTCCATGTGAATGAGTGATTGGCCTCTGGGAGCAGTGGTGTGGCATGGATGGGGCCACACATGTCCCTGTCCATGTAAAAACATTCCTTTCTCAACATTTCAGCTTAATTTCAGCATGTCATATCAATATCTGACTTTTCAAAACGGGGATGGAATATATAGTTGAAATATGTGGTTAGATATAAAACTTGATAATATCAATATGCAGCTGGATTCTATTGTTTAGCTACAGTGTAAAAGCCATTTTTGCTTTAATTCAGTCAGGATTAAGATGAAAAGCCTAGATAAAGTCTGGGTGGGTATCATTTCTTTTTGGCAGGGAGTGTACTGGGGATTCAACCAAGGGGCATTTAACCACTGAGCCACATCGCTGGCTCCTCGCACCCCCTTCCTTTTTTTTTTTGAGACAGGGTCTCACTAAGTTGTTTAGGCCTTGCTAAATTACTGAGGCTGGTTTAAAACTTGCAATCCTCTTGCCTCAGCTCCTAGTGTGACTGGGATTAGAGGTGTGCACCACTGTGCCCAGTTTGGATATCTTTTTTTTTTTTTTTTTTTTTTTGCCTATAAGAGCCTGCAAAAAATGGCAGAAGTTCTCACCAGTGAAGTGCCTGGGAATGGGAAGTTCAGACCGACAGTATCCAAAAACCCAGGAAAGGTCCATATGTTCCAGGAGGGCTAGGGGCCTGGCAGGTTATTAGGATAGAAAGGCAGGCAAAGAGATTCAGGTCTTTATGACTCAGAGACAATAGCCAGTCTCCCTTATTATTGAAGCACCTTAATAGGCCTGAGGACCCGTGATTATGCCCTGTTCTGGAGCCTGGGGCACAGAAAGAGCCTGCAGCTGGGAGTTGAGGAACACAGGTGTAGGAAGGGCAGGCAGCAGGGAGCTGTCAGGTGCTGATCTGTTCATAGACCAGTGGTCAACATAATAGGACTTCCTGCTTAGTGTTGTGTGCTTATCTTCTTTAGTGCATCTTCCTGTGTGACTGAATGACGCTTGTTTATATTTAGTTTTCTTACTCACCTAATGAAGGTAGGAGGAGGTTTTCTAAGGTATTCAGCCAATCTAAGAACATGGACTTGAAGAATTGAGATGCAAGGATGTGGAGCAGGAGGAGGGACGGAGGAAACCCACCTGGACTACCACAGGCCTTTGGCATCTGGCTGGAGACTCTTAACTGCCCCTTTGACACCATCATCCATGAAGCCTGCCTGTGTAAAATCTCTGGCAACTGTTTGACCTTTTTGTTTTTTGAAGCAGCTGGTACCTGCCTCACCTGCGAGATGGCCTCATCCGGCTAATGACCATAATTGCTGGATCCTTTGCCAGCCTTGGCCCAGCCTCAGTAATGGTGCTGAATGGAGGCATGGAGCCAGGCAGTCTGTGATATTTAGGGAAACCTTCCAGACATATGGCAAAGAAGCCAAAGATTGGGTAGTGGCTCCTCTTCCAGAGCCCTCTAATTTGGGCAGGGTAGGGAAGGAAATGTTACACAGACTTGAGTCTGATTTGGGAGATTTTTACTACATAATTTAGCAGTGCCCCTGGAGTAAAGGCCCATGTCCTCTCACCAAAAAAGAAGCTTCCAAGTTGTAGGAAAAAGACAATACAAGAAGATACTATCCCTTCCAGGACACGGAGCTTTGTGCAAAATAGAAAGGGACTTTTCTTCCTCTGGCAGATGCCGCATGTACCAGGGCAGACACCTTTGCCCTCTTGGGTGGGTGCCCATGTGCAGCTCAATTTTCATAGTCATGTGGTAGCTCTAGTCATGGTCCTTTAGAACCTGGCCTCAAGTTGTCCCCCTGGTTTCATCTCTCACTGCTCCCTTCTTTGTTGTGGGGGGACCCTTAGACAATCCTCCCCTTCACCATGCCCCTGGTTCTGTGGGCATGCTCTTCTCCCAGTTTGGAAAACCCCTGCTTTCCTTCTCTCTTCTTTACCTGGTTGAGTCCTATAGGTTCTCCTCCTGCCCCCCCCCCCCCCGATAATTGTAAAGCTTCTTTCTCTTTTTTAATATCATGAAATGCAGCACTCAGAGAAGTGCATAAACTATAAACTCACAACTCCATGAATTATAAAGCAAATATTCAAGTAACCAACACTTGAAACAAAAAAGAGAACATTCCCAGAACTCAACTATTGCCCCCTCTTTAAAAGCTCTCTCTCACCCCAAAGGCCTTCTCTATTGTATTTCTATGCTAATTTTTATAGAACCATTTTCCTTCTTTTTTTTCTCTCTCTCTTCCTTCTCTTTCTTTTCCTTCTTCTCCTCTACCTGCTTTTCCTTCTTGTTTTTGGTACTGGGAATTGAACCCAGCAGTTCTTTACCACTGAACTAACTCCCCAGGCCTTTTTTTAAATTTTTTTTTTTTGGTTGAAGATGGGCACAATATCTTTATTTATTTATTTATAGTGTTGAAGATCAAACCCAGTGTCTCACACATGCTAGGCAAGCGCTCTACCACTAAGCTATAATTGCAGCCCCCTCGCCATGCCTTTTTTTTTTTTTAAAGAGAGAGATAATTTTTTTAGTATTTATTTTTCAATTTTAGGCAGACACAACATCTTTGTTGGTATGTGGTGCTGAGGATCGAACCCGGGCCGCACGCATGCCGGGCAAGCGTGCTACCGCTTGAGCCACATCCCCAGCCCATCGCCATGCCTTTTTATTTTTATTTTGAGACAGGGTCTCACTAAGTTGAGGATGCTGGCCTCCAACTTGGGATCCTCCTGCCTGAGCCTCCTGAGTTTCTAGGATTACAGATGTGTGCCACCACATTCAGTCCCTGCTTTTTTCTTTTTACTACATAGGAAGGTACCCCTAACTTCTGCATGTTAGTTCTGTCTGCTTTGAACTGTTTGCAGATAGAATCATACAGTATGCCCTCTCAAGTTCCACTTCTTTGGCTCAATTTTGTATCTGTGATCCATCTAGATTGCCATGTGTAGCTGCTGTGTGCAATGAATACAACTTGTGATGTTCTACAGATTTCTGTTGAGTATACCTCAAATTAACTATCCACTCTATTGCTGATGAACATTTAGGTTATTTCTTCTTTTTTTGTTGTTTACAAATAATGCTGCTATGAACATTCTTTTGCATATCACTTGCACTATATGTATTATATACATTTCTGCTAGATATGAAATTTGGCATGGATTTTCTGGATCTTAGAATTTTAATAAATACAGAAAACAAATGATAGTCACAATTTACATTCCCACAAGCAGTACAAGAAAGTTACAGCTGCTCTGTGCATATATCAACACTTAATATTGTTGATCTTTTAAATTTTAGTAATTTTGGTGGGTGTAAATTCAATTTGAATTTCCCTAATGATTAGAGAAATTAAGCATCTTCTCATATATTTATTGGCCATTTAGTATATTCTATTGCAAAGTGCTGATTCTAGTTTTTTTAAAGTATTTTTTTAGTTTAGATGGACACAATACCTTTATTTGTTTGTTTGTTTATTTATTTTTTATGTGGTGCTAAGGATTGAACCTAGTGCCTCACACATGCTAGGCAAGTGCTGTACCACTGAGCCACAACTCCAACCCCTGATTCTAGTTTTTTGCTTATTTATCTGGTGTGTATGCTGTCATTTTCTCTCCTTGTCCTGGAAAGATGCGCGCACGCGCGCGCACACACACACAACACAATACACACCAGTTAACTCTTTATGTAGTATAGTTATGATGCCTTGCCTGTTACATGAATTGCAAATATCTGTACTACTCTGAGGCTTGTCGTTTTCTTTTCTTTTTTTAAAATATTTTTTTTAGTTGTTGGTGGTCCTTTTTTAAAATTTGCTCATTTATATGTGGTACTGGGTATCGAATGCAGTGCCTCACATGTACAAGGCAAGTGCTCAACTGCTGAGCTACAACTCCAGGCCCTTGTCATTCTCTTAATGTCACCCTTTGATAAAGGAAGGTTTTAATTGCTACATTCTTAAATCTCTATTTTTTTCTATATCATTGATGCTTAATGTCCTACTTAAGAAAAATTCCATGAATATATTCTTTTATAATATCTGGTAGAAGCTTTTGAAAATATTAAAAATTGAGATGTAATATGTATAAGGTGCATAAGAAGCATGAAGCTTAAGTGTGCAGCTCAATGGATTTTTATGTGTGTACATGCCCACTACTTAGATCAAGATGGATGTATATAGCAAACCAGAAATTTCCCAGTTAGTGAAAACCCTGCTCTAAAACAAACAAGGCTCTGACTTTTATTTACCTTTTTGTCTGTTATTAGCTATTTGGGTTATTTCAGTTTGGGGCTATTATGAATAAGTTACTATGATCATTTTAAAAACATGTCTTTTGATGGACATGACACAAATTCTCTTGGGTATATACCTAAGAATGGGATTGCCAGGCCATACTGTTTGTATTCAAAACCTTTTCCAAAGTGATTGCATTATTTTATACCCCAAAAGCAATGTAAGAGAATTCCAGTTGCTCTATATCCCCTATATTTGGTATTGCCAGAATTTTATTTTTTTATTTGTTGTTTACCTTTACACGTGTAGTGTTTTAAATTTTAGCCACTCTACTGAGTATGTAACAATATCATATTATGGTTGAATTCACATTTCCCTAATGAGTAATGAGGTGAAGCACTTTTTCATATATTTATTGACCATTCCATTTGCATCTCTCTCTCTCTCTCTCTCTCTCTCTCTCTCTTTTTTTTTTGGTACTAGAGATTTAACCCAGGGATATGTAACCACTGAGCCACATCCTTAGTCCATTTTTTAATTTTAATTTTTTATTTAGACAGGGTCTTGCTAAGTTGCTTAGGGCCTCACTAAATTGCTGAGGTTGGCTTTGAATTCAGATCCTCCTGCCTCAGCCTCCCAAGTTGCTGGGATTACAGGTGTGTACCACTGGGCCAGCTACATGTGGTTTTTATAATGAAGTTCCTAACCAAATCTATTTTTTTTAAATGTGGCTCATTTTTTCTTAATGATCCTTAGAAATCCTTTATATATTTCGTAGTTATGAGCTCTTTGTTGCATATATGTTTTGCAAATATCCTTTCCCAATCCATGCTTTGTCTATTCATTCTCTTAATAGTGTTTTGATTAAACAAGTTCTTTTTTTAAAAAAAAATTTAGTTTTAGATGGAAACAATATCTTTATTTTTACATTTATGTGATGCTGAGGATCAAACCCAGTGCCTCATGCATGCTAGGCGAGCACTCTACCACTAGCCACAACCCCAGCCCTTAAACAAGTTCTTAATTTTAATAAAGTATAACTTATCAATTTATTTCCTCATGCTTAGAGCTTTTTGTGTACTGTGTAAGGAATATTTACCTACCCTGAGTTCATGAAAATATTATCCTATGCTGTGTGTGTGTGTGTGTGTGTGTTTGTGTGTGTTTGTGTGTGTGTCGGGGGGTGGTACTTGGGACTGAGCCCAGGGACACTCTACCACTGAGCTACATCAAATTTTTTATTTTATTTCGAGACAGGTTTTTGTTAATTTGCTGGAGCTGGCTTCAAACTTGTTATCCTCCTTCCTCAGCCTCAGGAGCTGATGGGATTTGGGTGTGTGCCACCACACCTGACTCTCCTATGCTTTCTTCTAAAAACTTTGTTTTACCTTTCACATTTAGGTTTGTGATCTAGCTCAAGTTATCTTCATGTATATTAAAGGAAAGAATCAAAGCTCACCCTTTACTCCCGGAAACAACATTCACTGTATCTAAACCATCGAATTAAAGGATCATTCTTTCTACCATTGGAGTGGTGGTACATTTTATTTATTTATTTATTTTGGTGGTACATTTATTTTAAATCAAGGGATGTATACATATGGATCTATTTTGGAGCTCTATTCTGTTCTCTTTGTCAATCTCCTATTCTTCTACTGATACCTCACTGCACTAACTAATGTGGCATTTTAGTAAGTGTTGAAATCTGGTAGAGCGAGTTCTCCAGCTTTGTTTTTCTTCAACCACATCTTGGCTATTTAGGTCATTTGTGTGTATGTGAATGTATGTACTGGAATTTATTTGTCAAAATTTCCATAAGAAAATAAGCAATTTGGATTTTTATTGAAATTACATTGAATACACACCATTAAAATACAGTCTTCCAATCTATGGCCACATTATATATCCCCATTTAAGTTTATTTTGTCTCAATATTAAGTAATTTTCTGCAGAGAGGTTTATTTATTTATTTATTTATTGTGGTGCTGGGGTTTGAACCCACGGCCTCAGGCCCATAGGCAAGTGCTCTACCACTGAGCTCTATCCCCAGTCCTGCAGAGAGGTTTTTGTATATCTTGTGTTAGATTATTGCCCTATAGTTGACGTTCTTGATGCTAACAAATTATAAATCATATCTTTAGAAAAAGCATCTTATTTTGGAAATAATTTCAACACATATAAAATAAACAGAAGAGTTCAATGAACTCCCAAACACCTATCACTCAGCATTAACAAGACTCAATATTCTGCTATTTATGTTTATGACTTTTTGTCCCTTGTTTCATCTACACCCTCCTTACCTCCATTCAGTCGTTATTTTCTTATAGTTCTTTAGTCTTGAGATAGAATTTACCCACTTTGAAATGCACAAGTCTCCTCTGTGCAAGTTTTACAGATGGGTGATATACTTATGTAAAGGATCCCATGTCAAGAGCCTAGAGGCTCCTGCAGGTTCCCAAGCAGCCTCCCTGACCCACAGCAATCACTGCTCTGATTTCTTTTTCACCTTAGTTTTGCCTGTTTTAGAGCTTCTCATAAATGGAATCATACTGGCATGGACTCTTTCTTTTATGTTCAGTTTCTTTCTTTCAGCAAATGTCCATTAGATTTTTTCGTTGTATGTATCAGTAGTCCTTTACTTTTGACTGCTGATTAGAGTTACATAGTGTTTTAGTCAGCTTTTGAGACATCGCTTGACCAAAATACCCAATCAGAACAACTTAGAGGAGGAAAGTGTACTTGAGACTCATGGTCTCAGAGGTCTCAGTCCATAGATGGCTGACTCCATGGCTCTGGGCCAAAGGTGAGGCACAATATCACAGGAGAACCTTCCAGTGGGGGAAAGCTGCTCTCCTCATGGTGGGATCAGAAAGGAGAAAGAAGAAGAAGGAGAAGAGAAGGAGAGAGGGAGGGGGTGGGGGGAGGGAGAGGAAAGGGTCCTTAGGGAAGATGAAGATGTACCTTCCAGGACATACCCCCACCTATTCCAGTCATGACCCACCTGCCTAAAGTTACCACCCCGTTAGTCCATTCAAACTAAGATGGGCTTTTTAGGTTACAGCTCTTATAACCCAATCATTTCAAATCTGAGAATTCCTGTATTAAGAGGAGCTTTGAGGGGGGAATGCTTCATAGCCAAACCACACTACATTGCTTAGACATACCACACATTATTTCTTTTTTTTTTTTAAATATTTATTTTTTAGTTATGGGCTGACACAATATATTTATTTTATTTTTATGTGGTACTGAGGATCAAACCCAGTGCCTCACGCATGCTAGGCGAGCCCTCTACCTCTGAGCCGCAACCCCAGCCCCCCCCACCCCGACATTATTTCTATATTCTTCTGTTGTAGCTTTTATGTATGTTATGAGGTAGGAATTAAAATTCCCTTGATCCCCACGTACAGTATCCACTTTATCCACTTCCATTTAATTAAAAGATCATCCTTTTCACCTTTGAATTGCAGCTTGAGTTGCTTCCTTTGTTAGGCTCTAATGAATAAAACAGGTATGAAATCTTGCACAGCCCCTTTTTTGGACATATATCTCCATTTTGATCATGTTAAAGCATAGGGATAAAATTGCTGGGTCAAAGTGTTTCCTCCCTAACATTTTATTAAGAAAAATTTTAAGCATATACAAAATTGAAAGCATTTTATAGTGAATGAAAACATATGCCCATCAACTAGATTCTGCTGCTAATATTTTACTATACTGGCTTCATCACAGAGCTACACATCTTTTCATCCTTTATCCATTAGTTTATCCATTTTATTTTGATGAACTAAATTATAAGTAAATTGTAGATAATAGTACACTTCCCCTGCTTGTAGTTTTGATTTCAATATAAAATTTACAATCAGTTAAATTGGGATGGGATTCCCATGATGTGTGTGCATTAACTCTATTTTGACTAATGTTGATATATAACCAAACCCCTACCGATGTTTAGAATATTGCAGTCACCCAGAAAGTTCTCTTAAATCCTTTATAGTCAATCCTCACCTCCACCCCTCTAAATTTTTTCACCATAGATTAGTTTTGCTTGTTTTTTACTTTCATATAAATGAAATCATAAGATTTTTTTTTTTTTTGGTAAATCATTTTGTTTTTCCATTTAGAATAATTTTTTTTTCAGGTTTAGGAATCAAACCCAGGGCCTCACACATTTTAAGCAAGATCTCTGCCCATTTGGCTATGTCCAAATTTTTGTTTGAGCTGTGTCTTTAATACTCTAGGTTTATCCTTAATAATGGAATTGCTGAGTCCTGCAATAGCTGAATTTGACTTTTGAGAAGCAGAAGCAGGTTCTTAGGAGGTGTGAAAGTGCTGTGGTTGGAGGATTTAGGGGCTTCTAGGAGATACCCTTTACCAACAGAGGAGATTGCTGTCTGTTTGACCTTCCCATTCTTACCTACTACCAAAATCTCTAATCAGGCCCTTGCCTCAGTGTCCCACACCACTTTCATTGGCTCCTCCCAGCCACTGGGGGAGCTCTAGGCACTCTTAAGATCACTCCCAAAGTCAATACCCCATAACAATTTCCCTGAAGGCTGGCTGTAGTAGTCCTGAGAAAACAAAGTACAGGCCCAGGACCCCAGCATCTGCATCAGCATCATGAAAGAATTTCTATTTTTGTTAGTAATACACATTCTGGGCCTCACCCAGATCTGTTGAATCAGAGTTTCCGGGCTGTACAGCAGGGCCATCTTTGTTCTAACAGGATCCATGGGGTTTGGCATACTCAGCTCTGGGGAGTCTGTGCTCTCTGGGATTTGCTCACTCAGGACAGAGAGAGACCAGATCATTGTGCCTGTGGCTTCTCCTTCACCCAGAATGGGTGACCATATCGTGTGTGGTATGTGATGTGTGTGTGCGTGTACATATGCATGGAAGGGGATGGTGGAGGGAGGCCTGTTGAGAAGTGGTGCTGAAATATGCCTGCTCCCAGGAAGAGATAATATGAGTTGCTAATGCTCACAGAAGTCCTGATGCTGCTGAGTCCTGATGCTCCTCCCTCTTTGGAAGCATGGCCCAACTCCAGAACCTTCTTTTTGGGTTTCTCTTTCCACTCCCCAGCATCCTGGTGCATCACCTCCAGAGACAAGCTTGCCAGATGTGGGCTTTAGGTGCTTCTTCCTATCTTTGTTACAAGCAGAAAGCAGTGACAAATGGCAGAGGTTCGTGGGCTGGCAGAGTTTCCAGATCTCATGGAGTCCTCACAGTCCTGATCCTGGGTCTGTCATTCTGATTTTCCTCCAACAGGCCAGGACAGACACCTCCCAGGAGACCCTGTCTAAGCAGAGCCTGTGGTCCCTTGGAAATTCATAAGAGGCCTAACTCCCAGGAGCACCTTTGCCTACTTACTCCAACTCTGTCCTGGGGACAGGGCATGTGGTGCAGCTCCCCACATCCTCTCACTCCAGGCCTGAGGTCTCAATGCTCTGCACCTGTTTTAGTCCGTGTTTCCGCTGCTGTGACTAAAAGACCTGACAAGAACAATAGTAGAGGAAGAAACGTTTAGTTGGGGGCTCACAGTTTCAGAGTTCTTAGTCCATCCACTGTGGGCTCCATTTCTTAGAGTTCGGGGTGAGGCAGAACATCGAGACAGAAGAGTGTGGTGGAGGGAAGCAGCTCAGATGATGATTAGAAAGCAGAGAGACTTTTCTTCCAGATATAAAATATATGCCCCAAAGGCACGCCCCCAATGCCCACCTCTGCTAGCCACATCATACCTGTTTTTAGTTACCACTCAGCTAATTCCACTAGGGGATTAATTCACTGATTGGGTTTTGGCTCTCATAATCAAATCATTTCTCCTTTAAACCTTCTTGCATTGCCTCACACATGAGTTTTGGGAGACATCTTACATCCAAACTATAACACTACCCAAAGGGACACACTTATGACACAAAAAGGCATACCCCCAAGCGGTAAGACCAGCAAAGAGAAAGCTGGCAGATAAGACTGTTAAGAAGCTTTGAACTTGGGACGGGAATGGAGAGAGACTTTTGTGTAGACATCAGAATTACTCTGCTCCTTCCAGAATCAATTAATGTATCCTGGTGGGAATGGTCTCAAATGCTTTGTCTCACCTCTTTGGATTGCCTCCTCTCATATCTGGGCCTGATCATATTCGTTGCCTTCTTACCTCCCCACCGCCTTACAGCAGGTGTTGTAATAGCTATCTTTGGCAGGGGAACTGGTCTAAAGCACCTAACCCGTCATCACTGAACATAGATTTTTCAAAGCCCAACTCCTTCAAAGTCACCTCTCTGAAATCCTTCTCTGTCTCAGAAGAAAAGATGGATAAATAAATAAAAATAAACTCTATTTTTATCCCTTCTCTTATCTGTCTCCCTTGCAGGATTTTAAGCCCTTGAGGGGCCCAGTGTGGTTATCTTTGTGTTTATTAGAGCTTATAATATATATTGTATAATATACATTGTTAAATATTATGTGCTGAGTGAATGTTGTGCGAATATAATTAATGAACCCTTCAAAAACAAACAAACAATAAACAAAACAAAACAAAAAAACCCCACAAAAGAACAAACACACAAAAAACAACAAACCAGCAGAACAGGAAAAGCCCTAGAGGTCACTAGGTCCTTTGTTGAGATATTCTATTTTTTCAAAAACTCTTTTTTTTAATATTTATTTTTTAGGTGTAGATGGACACAACACAATGCCTTTATTTTTATGTGGTGCTAAGAATCGAACCCGGGTCCGCCCGTGCTAGGGGAGCGCTCTACTGCTGAGCCACAATCCCAGCCCTGTTGAGATATTTTTAAAGCAACAGTACCTTTTTTTCCAAATGGTCTCTTATGCAGAAACTACCATATAAGACCCATAAAAATGGAGGAGTGCTGATAAAAGTGCGATCATCCATGGAACATTGAGCCCCGTTCCTTCAAACCCTCCTCCCTCCCACAGGAGTTCCTGAAGCATCTCTATGGAAACTTAGTGCCCTGAAGATCAGGTTGCAAGTAGTGAATCTAGTCCAGTCATCTGTTTTTATAGATTGAGCCCAGAAGCCTGGAAAGAGGGAGTGCCATGACTCATGTGACCTCGAGCTGCTGGCTGGGCTGGTGAGAATCTCTGACACACTTTTGTTCTGCCAGCCTCTTCATTTTCTCTTTTCTCAGGGTAGTGTGACCATTGTCAACTACTCATTTGTCCACATTAATCCTTTACAGTGGCTAGGGTGACACAGCAAAGTTTTGATTTAGCAGATCGAAAATCAGAAAGGCAGACATTAATTTCTAAATTGAATTTGCAATGGTCTTAAAAATTTTAAAACGCAGAAAGCACTCTAGTAAGTAGATATGGACACAGTCTGATTTTAAAATCATCAAACTGCCAGTCCTGAGCTCAGGCTGCCCGTGGTACTGTGATGCTCTGTGTTAACTTGGACCACCGCTTCACACATGAACAGAGAGCAGGATGAGCCATGACTGTCCCAAGGATAGTCTCACTTCTGTTCCTTAGATTCCCCTCTATATATTGTGGCAAAGTTGACTAAAAGATCTATATTTTCCCTCTAAGCTTTTTTTTTCTTGAAGCAGTGCCATGGAACTCAGGTGGCCAAAATCTTGCTACCCTGGGGTCAGCAAGACTTTTTCTCCCTTCTAGGGCTCTATAGACATTAATGAGATTTGATTCCACCCTGCCCTCAAAGAGGACATTGGTTGGTGATAAAATAATAGATACAGGGATCAATTATGGCAGTGATCAATTAAGGGATTAATTAAGTCCTATGACAAAAGTGTGTTGAACTGAATGAATGATGAGCCACAGAAACTTAGAAGAGCAGGACACCAAATTGCTTTGTAGTTTGGCAAAGCCTTTGCTAACTAGAACCTGAGTCAGCAATGGAGAGAATGTAGGTTTCCAGGCTGGCAAGAAGAAGAAAGGGTATCATAGAGAGAAAGGGGTGGGGTGAGCCAAGATGCCAAGGCCTGAAAGAGGAGATACATTGTTTTGAGAATTACAAGTAATTGGGCAGGGCCAGAAGTATAACATTTAGCACTTTGAATGCCCAGCCAAGGATGTGACTTCATCCCTCCTCTTCCCTCTGGTCTCCAAAAGGTCTCACGTAGGGGAGTGACTTGGTCAGATGGCTCTGGCAGAAAGAGAATGGAGTCAAAGGAAAGAGACCAGAGACAGGAGGTGGGAGGTGGCTTTCCAGAGATCCATGGCACTAATTCAGTCCAGTGAGCATGGAGAGATTAGAGAGGGACGTCCTCTTTGACCAATTGGATGTGGAGTTTGAGCCCTACTCTTGCCCCACCCTGCAGGATTCTGGTTTGGGCAGATTTGAAGCCCAGAAAAAGGATTTGGCCTAGAGTTGTAGATTTGGGGATCCACAGGGGCAAACGGCAATTCATCTGAGAGTCAGGACGCTATTAACCATGGAGAAGGAATGGAGTGCAATGAAAAGAGAGGGAAAAGGCTCAGGATGAGACCAAAAGAAAAAGGAAGAAGAGCTCGGAAGAAAGTTTGAAACCCACACCCTGTCTGTCCTCATCAGTCAGGCGGTTGAAAGCCAGGAAGGAGGCGTTGGCCCTGCTCGGAGCAGAAGTGGCGTTTGTGCAGAGGGTGGCACAAGGAGAGGTGCACAGTGCGGGGAGGCAGGATGCAGCTGACTCGCTGTTTGTCTGAGCCACGGTGGGAAGCGGGTGGGCAGCATGGCAGGATTGTTTCTGCTGGAACTGTTCAAACATCTACATATCCAAAGCCATTGCTGGGGTAACGCTTCTCTTCTCAGAGAACAGAATGTTTTGTCTGGTTCTCTGGATTCTGGAAATCTTATTTCATCACAATTTACCCAGGGCCCCTTGAGCCAGGTCACTGCCCACTTATACTAGCTGCCTAAGTCTCCCTGGGCTTGGACAACCCATATCTCAGCTCAACTTCTGCCCTCAGGTTTGGTCTGATACCCTCAGCTCAGAGGTAAATTCTTGAAATTCCTGACATTGAAATTTCTCATAATTTTAACTTTTTGTAACTCAAAAATTTCTTTTGGCTTCAGTTATCATTACAATCATTCTTAGTACACAAGATAGCAAATATATTATAAATCTCAGGCCCAGGATGCACACTTTTATTGGAAATGCATCTTTTAATGAGATATATGGGATTTAAACAATTACTTGATCTATCTGTTTACATGTCTATGGATAAGTGTTTTTTTCCCTAGAGTTCAGCATCAATTTTCCTTTTACGTTTTTACAATAAGCACTGCAAAATGTTTTAAAAAACCTAAATATATAGGAGTGAAAATTTTATTATGTGTTACTCAGTGATCTGCCAAAAAAATCACTCAGTGATCTGTAATCACAATTGCTTTTGACAATTGATCAGCTGATTATTTAACTGATTCCTAGTGATGTTCCCAATATCTACACCAAAACTTTGAGCTGTCTCTTTGCTTTGGCACCCTGTTCTTTCCCTTGAAGGAAATTCACCACAGTGGGAGACTAGGGTGTGTGGAATAGGAAATAGGAAAAGAAAACCAGCAGCTCAATCCTTCAAGTCCCGGCTCATTCACAGGCAGATTTTAGGGAAGAGAGAATGGATGAGGATCCTCCTGAAGTCTGAGTCTGCTAGCCTTTGGAAAGTTTTAGTACCCCCAGAAGTATGTGTTCCATTTGTGCCTGGCTTCTATTCCTATGTCCTTGGCCCACTCTCTTGGTCTTATACGGGCTCCACTTCAAGAAGCTGGAAGATAACATCAGGGATTCCTGGGATACTGCCCCATGATCCTTTCTAGTCCATGCAAGCCTTCTCATAATTGAATTCAACCTCTTCTAAGACTTCAGGATCATAAATATATTAGTGACACCCAATCTCCACCTGAAACATCTCTTCCAAGTTCCAGACCCTCTGGACTGCCTCTCTTGAATGATCCCTTCGTTCCTTGGATCCAGCATGATCCCTCCTGTCCACCCAAAATGCTCTTCTTTTTTTAAAATTTAATTTTATTTTTAAGATTTTTATTTGTTTTAATTAGTTACACATGACAGTACAATGATCTTGACATATCATACATTTGAATCAGATGGGATATAATATCTCATTTTTCTGATTATACAGGTTGCAGAATCACATTGGTCATACAGTCACGTATACACACACAGTAATAATAATGTCTATTTCCTTCCTATCCCCCATCCCCTCCCCTCCCCTCCCATCTCTTCGCTCTACCCAATCTACCAACATGCTCTTCTCGGTTTTCTTTCTCCAGTGACTATGTCCCCTACCTACCTAACTCCTCTGGTTTCCTATTCTCATGCCACTGATCACTGAGGGTTTTCTTTCTTTTTTTTTCTTGAGGGGTTGGGGATCAAACTCATGCTTGGCAAGTGTTCTATCATTGAGTTGAAACTCCAGCCCCCTGAGTTTGATTCCTTAAATCCACCTTTTCCTTTCTTTCTTATGCTCTCTATCTTCATTTGGGTCCTAAACATGTCTCTCCTAGTTACAAAAGCATTACAAGATTATGAAAGCATTTTAAACAGGCTGTATCACTTCCCCTGCTGCAGATTCTCCTTTGTTCCTGGACTATTATTTTAAAAATGCAAATTTGGCTGAGTCAGTGCCTTGCTTCATGCCCCATTGCCCTCAGCTTGGCTTACAGACACTGTGACCTGGCCCCTGCCACCTGTAGCCTTTCTTCCCCTGGTTGTTGACTAGACTGCTGAAATTGAAACGCTGCAGTTTCTCTCAGCTCCAGTTAACTGTTCCACCCCCATCTGTGGAACAGTGCCTGGATCATCTCTCTGTACTCCTGTCTCAGCCTGGCAAACTCCTACACATACTAAAGTGTCAGCTTCTTATAATCTCATCCTGGAGGTTTTCCAACTCCCTCTCTGTTCTTCCCTATCAGAGCACTTGGAACATGGGGCTGTGATTTCCATACACTTACTGTCTCCCTCATTAGACTGTGAGCAACTCATGGGCCACATCTTTCCTCCGCAATCCCCAGTACCTCAGCTAAGGGATGACACAGACAAGGAACTCCTTATTATATGAAGGACATGTGTTGCAAGCACAGCCATCACAGCTGCTCTGATTTTCTGGTGTTTTCCAATGAAGAGTTGCCAGAGGTCTGTGGTTTCTCAGGCTCTGTTAAGCCTTTGGTAATGGTGACTGAGTACTTCCCAGCCCCATATTAAACAGAGAGACCCAGGGGCTCCTGCCCACACAGGCTTCTGCTTCTCTGCTGCAATTCTACTTGCCAACACGAGATGGCGCCCTGTGGAGGCCTGTTGAGGTCCACCCTAGACATTTTCCCTCTGCTTGACCAGTTCAGCTGCAGCAGCAGGAGCCCTAATACTCCAGGGTTAATGATGAAATTAAGTCCCAATTTGTTTGTTAGGATAAACAGAGCTATTAAATGATTGCATTTATTCATTCCTGTCCACATATGGATTTAAGAAAAATTTATAAGTAGCATTTTATCTATGTATTTTGGAATCAGGTGGCTCTGGGTTTTAATCCTGGCTGTATTATTTACTAACTATGTGACTTGTCAACTTTTGGATCTTGGATTCCTTCTCTGTGAAACAGTCAATAATAACTTTTACAAACTTTAAATGAGATGAGGTTTGCAAACTTCTAGGCATAAGTCCTGACACAGTAGATTTTCAGTAAATATTCATTTTTCCTTAAAAAAAATCCTTGTATCACTTGATATATGTCAACACATTTTGATTTCTATTTTGTTTTATAATTGTTTCTACATGTGTCTCATTGCTACTTACCCTAGTCTAGGACCTCCTTGGGAACAGGACTTGCTTGATTTTTCTCTATTTTCACATCTAGCTCAGTACAGAAGTTCAAAAAATAAATATCTGATAAAAGGTGGATGCATGACTAAGCTTAAGTTAGCACCCTTCACCCTCTGTCTTCTTCCTGGGCCAGGGGAAAAAAAACAACAAAAAACCCTGAGGTATTCTGGTGGAAGTTCTTGAATATTTTTGCTTAAAACAAACAATGGTAAAGGTCTGGTAAAACTTGAACTGGTCCTTTTGCCCTCTGTGACTCCAGAGGATTTTCTATCTGCATGTACCATCTAGAGAGTTTGGACAGAGTTGGGCAGCGGGCCTGCAGTCACATGGTTAGAAAAGCTGGCCTCCAGGGGCTGACCCAGCTGACTGGCTATGTAGACTGGCTATGTAATCCCCTGTTGTGGGCAGAAGCCAGGAGACGGGGGCATGGCTGGTAGGAAGGGCACAGAAACAGAGAAGGCAGATGGACTGGAATTACCCTATCTTGGTTTGGGTTTGTGTCTGAGTTCCTATAATCCTGCCAGCCCCTCTGTTTCTTTGGGAAGAGGTTCAGACATCTCCCAGAGAGGCTTTTCCTAAGCTTGGGATGATCAGTATATTTCTTTAGAATGCTGCCCTACCCAGGCTGGAAAAGGAGCAGCCCCAAGCTTCCTCTGATTAAAGGAAGACCTGTGCAAGGACCCTGTGCTGTGAACAGTTCACCTGGAGCTGCACTTGAGATGTGAGGAGATGCTTTATGCACAGGCCTTGGGTCCCCAAACCTCTGCCTTGAGGCCTTTCACTTCCTTCAAATGTCCAAAGTGCTACTGAGCACAATCCATTTAATGAAATGGGGAGAATTAACCTCTGACCATGAACTCCTCTGCACCTGGACAAGATCTGCAATGGGGACTCAACTCTAGGGATGAGGCTTTGCTCCCGGGGGAGGCCTCTTAACGTTGCCAGCCAGGCCATGAGTTTGAGTCTTCTGTCTCCTGTCTGTGACTTTTTTTCTTTATATGAAGTAGTTTTAGAAATGGGAAGTGGGAATAGAAGATTCTGGAAACCCCCAGGCTTTTCTGATGCTGGCGCAGTATGGCTGTTGAAGCTGTCTGTTACCAGGGATGGAGATGGGGATGCCAAGGAAGGGGGTTTCCTTTGGAAGTTACCTTTCATTAGACAGATGAATGCCTCCCAAGAATGCTAGAAAACAAAGGCTATGGAAACATTCAAATTCAAAGGTGTTTATGTTTTTTTTTTTTTTTAAATCATAGAACAATCTTAACAAACACAAGATAGAGAAAGTAGTATAATGAACCCTCACATGTCCCTCACCCAGTTTCACAAATTTCCAGTATTTTGCCCATTCTTATTTTCTCTCTCTCCCACCTTTTTTCCCCTAGAGTAGAAATATCTCATTTATCTTAGAAGACTTCCAAGCCCTTATAGAAATCCACAATTAGAAACAAAGAATTTATAGGGCTGAGAGGGAATTGGAGATATTCTGGGCTTTCTTAGGTTACAGGTAGAGAAATGGAGTTAAGAGAGGAGAGTGAGCACAGGCACCTGAGGCTGAGTCTGGGCTGAAACCAGGCCTCAGAATGCCCAGTATCTCAATTCGTCCACTCCAGGCCTGAACAGCCTCTCAACGCTGCAGCACAACCTACTCTTGAACGAAGGGAAGTGGTCCAAGAACCCTGCAAGATCCCCACATGCCAAGAGCATGATGAAGCTATTCCTGTCACACAGAGCGTTAGGGCTCATAAATCACCTGCATTTTTGCTATCAAATGACAAAATGAAGTCATTTGATGTTCTCAAATGACTGGCAGGTGTTGTCATTAAAACACCATGGGAGATTCAGTAAGGGAAAGGGGTTTAAGCCAGTGGCAGAACCAGGAATCAGAGTGTCTTTCCAGCCTGAAGTCCTTCCTTTGTTTGGTAATATCCCCACCAGAAAGTGAAAAGTGGGTGCCCTACATCTGAGTTCCCTATTTTCTAAAACCCAGGGGCCTTGGAGTCCCAAACATCCCTTGCAGATTTATCCTGAAGAGGAAAAAATCCCCACAAACACAGGGGCTTTGTGAAGGGAGGAAATATGTCCCCTTGGTAAGATCCAGTCATTGAACTGCTACTGACTTTGGCTCAGAGCAGGGAGCAGGGAATTTCCCACAATGCAGGGACATCTGCTGAAGGTGAGAGAGGCAGAGCTGGGCTAGAGCATCCCAGAAGTCTTCAGGCATGAAGGGCTGCAGGCTTGTTCAGAGTGACCTTTCCCTTACTGGCTGCTGGGCAGGTGGCTTCTTGATCTGCAGGAGCTGACTAGCTCTTAGGCTACAACAAGGGCCTATCACTCTGCCCACAGGGTCCTGTAAAGTAGTATGGTCACCCTTGCTGTAAGTCCCAAATGTTTTATTTTCAAAGGGTCTGGGAATATCAGTACAGCCTGTAGGGGACAGCCAGATGTTTTCTACTTTGCTCTTAGGTGTGAGTGGGGAGTGGGGATCCCTGTGCTGATTGAGGCTTAGCTGTGGTCCCAAGTACTGTGCTAGCTTTTAATGGTATTTTTTGGTGTGTGTGTAATCCCTAAGACATACTTACTGTTGTTATTATTCATCTCAGTTTACAGACAAAGCAACTGACATAAGAGGTTAGGAAACTTCTCCAACATCACGGAGTTGGAGAGAGTGTAGTCATGAGCTACATAATGACATTTCAGCCAACAATGGACTGCCTATATGTTGGTGAAGGCTATATCACTTAGTGATGTAACTATCCCAGTTTGTGTAAGTACACTCCATGATGTTCACCAAATAATGAAATCACCTAATGATGCATTTCTCAGAACATATTCCCATCATTAAACAACACGTGACTATGTGTGTGTGTGTGTGTGTGTGTGTGTATAAACATTCTATATACTATGGCAGTACAAAAATATTAATTTGTATTTATAGTGTCAGTTTTTGAACGCAAACTTTATAGAGGTTAGTAAACTTCATTTAATAAACAGACTTTAAAGTCTGCTTTGAAGTAATGAAGTTGACATCTTTCAATTTGTAGTAACCAAGTATTTAATCTTTAGTTTGAGGGTTGATCAGATGAGCTTATGGGTCTCTCCTCTTATAGACAAGATCTACAGTCAGACTGCTTGCCAAGGCTCACACTGTCAACACTTTGATTCCCAAAGTGGCATGAAAACATAACAATCTAGCTTTTCACACTGGGTTGGTTTTGAAGTGGTTACAAAGATACCAATAACACAGATTGTTCCTATTATACTCTTAGTTCATGATTTTGGTCTTAATTCATTTAAAGTAGTTCTCTCTCTCTCTTTCTCTCTCTCTCTCTCTCTCTCTCTCTCTCTCTCTCTCTGTGTGTGTGTGTGTGAAAGAGAGAGAGAGAGAGAAAGTGTGAGAGAGAGAGAGAGAGAGAGACAGAGACACAGAGAGAACACTCAGTAAAACCAAAAGCTTATCTTACAGGGTAAAAGAGCTATCTGTTGAACTGGACATTATTTCTACCCTCTCTTACTCTTTTCTCCACAAAGTTAATTTTCGCTTTCCATGAATATTTTAAAATATTTTTCATAAAGTCAAAAGGATATGATCCAAAAATTCCACTGCCAGATATATATTCAAAAGAATTGAAAGCAGGGACTCAAACAGATACTCATACACCAATGTTCAGAGGAGCACTATTCCCAACAACCAAAACACAGAAGCAACCCAAGTGTCCATCAGCAGATGAAAGGAGGAACAAAATGTGTTCCAGACACTAAAGGAAAAATATTGTATTATTTCACTTACCTGTGGTGTCTATATCAGTAAATTCACAGAGACAGGAAGTAGAAGAATAGTTATAGGGGCTGGGGTGGGGGACATGGAGAGTCACTGTTTACTAGGTATAGAACTTCATTTTGGGATGATGAAAATGTTCTGGAGGTGATGGTTGCACAATGTGAATATGCTTAATGCCACTGAACTGTACACTTGACAATGGCTACTGTGGTAAATGTTATGTTTTGTATATTATATCACAAAAAGTCAAATGGTTTTTCTACTCAAAAATTTTGACTGCAATTCAGTTCTAGCATGTCTGTTTGCTACAAATCCCACATACTACCTCAGTAAGTGCAATGCATTCTAGCAAACCTCAAGGAGGCCTCAGTTAGGAACCTTTGTTCTATGCCTGACAGCACTGATAATTGTTTGTTTACTTTTCACTTGGAAGGCTTGCCTAACAGGTGTTCAGATATCAGGCAGACTAAGTTTCTTCTCTGTTTATAATTTCAGGGGCAGATGTAAGTCCAGGAATAGATTTTCATTTCTTGAGGCCAAAGTTCCGTGCAAAAACTCTGCAAGAGATTTCCTGCACTGCTACAAGGGCTTCTCCACAAGTAGCTTCTTTGTTGTCCTCTTTGCACAGGGCATCATTTCATGGCAGAAGAGGAGGACCCTCTCTCTGGGATCTTTCACGTGCCAATAGATTACATTTTAGATGCATGTTGTCCACTCACCTGGGAAGCCATAGAAGTGCATGCTTCTGTAAATTGACATTCATTCAATTGCCTCACCTCGTTTTCGGGTCCAGCTTTGTCACTTGTTGCAATGAAGCTGGAACCTGGAATATCAAGCCCATCTCTCTCACAGGCTTCAGGGTTTTCAGTGCTGAACATCCTGGGAGAGATCTCCTCAACTGTCCAACAAGAACTGCTGCCAAATGTCATGGGATTGGACGGGAAAGATGGAGCACAACTGTGAATTTCTCTCCTCTTCCCTATGGTTCATCTTCCATGCAGGTGGCAGCTACTTTCGTTTTAATGACATTGGAAATTCCTGGAAGATCTCCTTCTTGCTCTTATCCCTTATCTGTCAGGCTGATCTTCTTCAAGGGAAAGAAGTAGTTTACTAGTCCTGGGGTTAGGTGATGGAAAAAGTGATGACAGGAGGGATTGGGGAGGCACATGTGTGTAAAGGGAATGAAGGGACTGGTGGTCTTGAGTGGCATAGACTGTAGGGTAAGAATGGAAGCAGAGGCACTGCTTAGGAGGTCTCTGCATTTTTCAGCAAGAGATGATGGTGTTTTGGACAAGGACTGGTAGCAGTGGAAGTGGTTGGATTTGATACATATTTTGAAGGTAGACATGCTTATAGATGAGTTATAGGGTGTGACATAAGTAGCGAAGACAATTAAGTGTTCCAAATATTTTGGTTGGGATGGAGGGTGCAGCCTTTTCTGAAATGAGGGACACCATAGGAGTAAGAGGTTAGGGGACAGGTGGGAAACCAAAAGATTGGTTTGGATATATTAAGTTTGAGATGCCCATTAGATTTTTAAGTAGAGATGGTTATACAAGTCCAGAATTAGGGGAAAGCCATGCTGGAGATACAGATTGTATGGGAAGAAGAAACCCCACTGCACACCTGCTGCATCTTCATTAGTGGGAGTCAGGAGATAATCCAGAACTTTCTTTGACATCTCCCACTTCAGTATTGGCCAATCATGCCTTTCAAAGACAGTTTTGGTGAAATAGTAGAGATAAAGGGCTACCTGGAGTGGGTTCAAGGAAGAGTGGAATGGGAGACAATGAGATCAAAAAAGTATAGGAAAATATTGTGACTAGTAGAAAAACATGGTGGCAGTTGTTGGGAAATGGAAGTCAAGGGAGATTTTTTTTTCTCTCTTTATGATGAGAATAATTCCAAAATGTTTGTCTTGCTCATGGGATGTTACAGAAGTGAGGAGCAAATTTTTTGTCTGGTAGATTATAGAAATACTTGCAGGAGAAAGTTCTGAGCAAAAAGTGGAAGGAATCAGTGTGTTTGCTGTTTGGGAGTGTAGGATCAGGAAAGGAATGCCAAGAACAGTTCCACCAGGGCCACATGGTGTTGTATCTCCAGGAAAGTGTAGTTCTATCAACCAGATGGAGCAGGTGTGCTTGGAAGGGAGAAACACCTGGAGCTCACTCACTGTACCTTCAACTCACTGTAGCCATTGATCACTGTATCTACTAGGAATAGGGTTTCTTTCTCAGGGACTTTTTGTTCTCTTTCAGGATTTTCCTTACTAGAGCCAAAGCCTGTTCGCCTAACAGCACCAACTTGGGAAAATACATTTGTTTGAAGCTATTCAGTCAGAAATGATAAAAACAAGAATATATTGGAAGGACTCTGAAATGTTTCTGTACCTAATATGGGATGGAACAATTTGAACCAAGGACTTGGAGACCATGAGGACTCTCTCCCCATCTGTCATCTCTTCTCCTTCTGCATATGAGCTTCATTGACTTTTATCAACTTCCTTCCCAAAGTGAGAGACACAGTCACTAAAGCTCTTGGTCCCATGTCCAGAACTTGCATGCTAACAGAACTGAATTATTCCTGTTGAGTGTCTTATTCCATTTTGTATCAATATAACAAAATAATGGACACTAGGTAATATATAAAGAAAAGAGATTTATTTGGCTGAAGATTCTGGTGGTTAGAAATTCCAAATAGCACAGTGCTTGCATCCTGTCAGGAGCCTCTTGACTGTGTTATAACATGACAGAGAAGCAGAAAGGGAACTGGTCACCTGCAAAAGGGGCACAAGTTCAAGCAAGGAAGTAAGAGATGGGAAGGGCCAGGTTTGCTCTTTTTATAGCAACTTGCTCTTATGAGAAATAACTCACTCCAGCAGATTTGACCTCTCCTGTAAAGTAGTATTCATCCATTCATGAGATGGAGCCTCCCATGACCTGATTACCTTCCACAGGGCCCCACCTCTTAAAGGTCCCACCATCTTTCAATAGTGCCACACTAAAGACAAGCTTCCAGCACATGGACCCTGGGATGTAAACCACATCAAGCCATAGCATTATGTTATCAAAATAAAAAATCTTGAGGAGAACTCTGATTGGGTCAGATACCTATTCCTGGACCAATCAAATATAATCAGTGTTCTGGAAGATTTTGTAGTAAATCTGATACCTCCAGTCAGAACCTTAGAGTTGGAGAATGGAAAACTTATTAGAAAAAGAGAAGTGCTGTTTCTATATGAAGGGACGTCTGCGGGGCAGACAGACAACATATGTTCACTACAATAACCAGATCAGGAGAGATCTATTTTTTTTTTTCTTTACCAATAGAGGGAATTTCTTGGTAGCTGGCATACTATTTGGGATTATTCAGCAAATATTCATGCCCCTCTCACTAAAAGATTGGCTCTGTGATTTCCTTTGTCCAAGAGAGCGTAAACAGAGTGACAAGCAGAGGCCTGACGTGAGTTTTGTGGCTGGGTTCTCGCCGCTGTGCTTTCACCATACCCATGAAAAAAACTGTTCCAGGGGCTGGGGCTGGGGCTCAGCGGCAGAGCACTCGCCTAGCACGTGTGAGGCCCTGGGCTCCATCCTCAGCACCACATAAAAATAAATAAATAAAATAAAGCTAAAAACAAATTGTTCCATGCATGCTGGGGGAGCAAGAGACAGGGGAGCAGAGCAGCTGAGCTGACCTGCAGCTCTGCATCTTGAAGCAAAACTGCCCCCCTATTGATCTGCAAATGGTGGGCATAGTACCGAATGATTATTGGGATGTGGTGCTCAGTTTCTAGGGAGCTTTATTAGGCAATATTATTATAGCTATAGTCAACTGACATACTTTGTCATACATTTATGACATATTTATGACATGTAAATACTTACATTTATTTAAAAATGGATATATGAATGCGTAAATTAGAGAGAAAAAAGGAGGGAAATGGACCTCATGAAAATAGAAGGGAGACCACTAGAGTAGGGGGGAGGTTGGTGAGGGAAGGAAAGAGGGAACAGAAAGGGGGGATACTCAGCAAGGAAACTGACCAAATTATGTGCATATATGAATATATCACAGTGGATCCCACTCTTTTGTATAATTATAATGTACCAATAAGAAGCCCTGTATGTTAGGGTTTCATGTTCATTTCAGTTTTATTCATGATAGCCCATAATTGTGAAAACCCAAAGGTCCATCAACAGGAGAATGGATAACAAATTACGGTATATCTACACAACGGAATATTATATTACTCGGTTATAAACAGGAACATGCTCTACTCAGCAACATGGGTCAATCTCAAAATCACTATGCCAAGTAAAATAAGCTGGACATAAAAGAGTATGTGCTGGCTGGTTTCATTTATATGAAATTCTAGAATAGGAAAAACTGCTAAAAATCTCTTGTGATGAGAGTCAGATCAATGCTTGCCTGTGGCTAGTGGGTAGTAAGGGATCTACTGCAAATGGGTGTGAAGAAACACTCTGGGATGGTTGAAATGTTCTTGTCTTCATAGGGATGTTTAAATTTGTATTTACATTTATCAAATCTCATTGAAGTGTACTCCAAAAGGTGGTGGATTTTATTTTTAGAAATTATGTCTCAATAAAGTTGATTTTTGAAAAATATGTTATTCCAGACTTTAGTGTCTCCAGAAACCAATTCACTAGAAACAGTACTTTCTAATAACTTCCCAAGATGCAGATCTAACCACATTACTCTCCTGCTTAAAATCCTTCTAATGGTTCTCTTATCTTTCAGAATCATTTCCAAACTCTTAACCTAGTGTACAGGGTTGCTGTACCCTGAATTCTGCTTATCTCTTGCAACTTATCCACACCCTGGAGTCTATATTTTAGTGACACCAGAAGCATCTTCTTGCAACACACCAATGTATATTTACAACACTGTGTTCCCTGCCTGGCAACAGTTTTTCTGTCCCTAGGAGCCAGCTTGTATGGTAGCCTCTGGAAAGGACTCTGTCTCCTCTAGGCTGAATATTCCTGTCATTTTGTATTGTGGTCCTTGACATTCTGCAGCTGAATTTTCTGGTATTTTGTGCAACACCCTGTTACAATGTTAATAGAACAAAACCTCTGTATACATAGCCCTGGGCCCAGCTCAGGGCCTGACATGTGGCCAGTGCTCAGTAACTTAGTTGAATTATTAACTGAGCGATTTGCTGTCAGTTGTCTGTACTTTGCTCCTGGGTGTGTTTCCAGGCCTTGACTTTTACAGAGTTGCCCTCAAGGGGCCCAGTTTCACTTGCTGTCACTGAGTACTTCTGCTTCTTGGGTATGGTTGAGTCTTTTGCCATGCTATTCAGGGCAGTGGAAAGTCCAAGGCCCTCTGCCCCAGTCACGATTCTCTTATTCGAATAGGCTTTCCTCTTGTACTTCCCCCACGATGACATTTGGGGAGAGAAGAAAATTTTGCTTTTGCTTTGTTGAGTGAAACTTAACAGAAAAGCTAATGTGTGTTGTCCACAGGATCAGCCTGATTATGAAGCATTCCACTTGTAAAATACTCACCCACCACAGACAATGATAAGAACAGAATCCAGTCAATGTTTATCAAGTGCTTTGCATGTACCAATCCCTGGACTGGGCCTTCTAGAGTAATCAGAGACAAGCAGGCCATTGTCTTCTGGAGAGCTGGCAGTCTGGAGCCTGCTGAGACAGCACAGTAGCTGCAGTATGAGACCTGCTATCACACAGGCACAGAGGCCTGTGGGAACACTCACTAAGACATTTTTCCCCCTAGGGTGAATAGTGAATAGGGAAGGCTTCATTTGACTGGCAATTGAAGATGGAGAAGATTTTGGAGACAGAGAAACGAAAGGGAAAAGCCATTTTAATTAGATAAAACAGGAAGAATAAATTGCTGGCACCAGGAAAGCAAGTGGCAGTGTCAGGGCAGGTGCTGCAGGGACGGGAGTCGGGTGAGATTAGGTTGATTTGGAGGCTTTTGGGAGTTGGGGGCTCCTTCTCACAGGCAATGGGAAGTCTTGCAGGGTCCTGAGCTTGTGAGCAGAAGGAGCCATAGCCATTAAAGTAAGTTTCAGAGCTGGTAAGGGAAGACCACTCTGATTAAACATTTGCACATACACGTGTGTGAGAGGGGATATGGGAGGACAGATTGGTGACATTGTTGCCTGTTGCACTCAGTCTATCTTATGTGGGGCCATCCATAATTCTCACCTCTCTCCTAGCTTCTTTTCCCCTTTCATCTCCTTTGTAGCCTCTTTATACTTAATTAAAAAATTATGTCCCATTAGCCAGGTTTCATGGCACTTCTCCCCCCACCCCTGGCTTTCAGCTCCCTTGGTTCACAACTGGTTGCTCACTCCTGTGTACACTTAAAACTTGCTTCCAAATACGAAAGAAAAATTAGGAGGGCATGCTTGTTTGTTTTGCTTGTGGGATTCCCTGGAGATTAATCTCCTTAGATAGAAACCAAGCTTCTACCAGAAACCTTGCCACATCAGGCCTCTGGCTTTCTTGGTGGAGTTTCAGGTCGAGTTGACTTGCCTTCAGTGGGCTTTCTGTCCCACAGGACCAGGGGAGATGATAGGGGGCATGCAGGTGACTTCTTGAGCTTATTTCCTAACTCCCCTTGGAGTTTTGATGGTGTCACTCTTGAAGACCATTCTTTTCCCTGCAGAGAATTAGCCCTGGTCAGGGCCTTAGAATAGGGAAGTATGCATGCTAAGTTCAGAGAAGCTAAAGAGCAAACCGAGTGGGAGTTCCCCTGAGCCACCTCCTCGGAAGCCGCCAAAAACCCAGCAAACTTTAGGTTCCACCTTTAGCAAAACGGGAAGTTGACATCAGTGGTCTCTGCCAGAGGTCACACATCCAGTCCTGGTTCTGCTCTCTCATTCTCCATCAAATCCTATCCCTGGGCAGTCATTGCTGTCTGTTCACTGGTCAGAACAGAACAGAGCCCTGGCTGTTTGAATCTTTCGAGTTAAACCCCAGACAGGCAACAGGCCCCACTGAGGCTTTAGGTTTAGGCCCTAGGGCAGGCCCTATTGAGTCCTGCCTAAATGTCAGGGTCATGATAAAAATACATGATTATTGTTTAGCCGCAGAGATTTGAGGGAGTGGTTTGTCACAAAGGTAACTGGAACACGTGTATGTAAACATGGCAACTTAGGCTAGCATAATGCAAACCCATGAGTTCACATGTATGTAAGTGATAATGATCACAGTGAAGTCCAAAGCACTTTACATGTGGAAGAAGTTAATTCATTATCAGGATGGTACATTTCTTCTTGTTGCTATTCCCATGAAAGACATTTTCAGTCCTAGCCAGAACTTCATGCTTATTTAATAGAAACTTCTGGATAAAACAAGCATGGAGAAAACCTTGGACAGGCTGTATGTTGTGTGTGTGTGTGTGTGTGTGTGTGTGTTGGGGATTAAACCCAGGGCATGTTGCCTACCACTGAGTTACATTCCCACCTTCTAGGCCATAGGTTCTTGTTAAGAATGGAAAGATTTGGTAAATCATCTTCCATCCTTACCCTGTCTCTAGCTGGCCTGCTCACCTCAGCTCATATTAGATTAGGGTCACACATGTGCATTTCCTAGAACCTCAGTGTTGCTATGGGACCTCAAATTGGGCTTCATGGCCTTGGTATAGAATTCCAGGGAATGTTTCTGCATTTAAAGCTACTGCAGTGTCCTTTCCTAATTATTCTTGTTGGCAGTTCCTTTGATTGCCTTATTTTCTCCTAAACTGAAAGTTCTTTGTCCCTGGTACACAGTAGCACCTTACTGTATACTTAATGGAGTAATGGAATACCTGTATGTTTTCTGGATCTCATACACTGACTTACTCAGAGTGCACTTGTGGGGGGACTCATTTTCATACAAAATTCTACATTGTAATGTGAGAAGCTCAGGGGATGAAGACCCATAAGCAGACCCCTAAGATCCTGTGTACTAGATCCCAGTGAATACAGACTCAGATTATAGTGGCATTGAGGATGGACACCCCTGGTCTTCACACCTGCTTCTTGGTCAGCTTCTTACCTCTGATCCACATGTCCCTCTACCCTGCTCTGCTCCAGTCTTTTTGCACTTTATGTGAAAGGGTTCTTTCTTTCTTTCTTCCACCTATTCATGAAAAGTGATTATTTGAAAACTCCCCCAAATAAAGTGGGCCACAATATTTAAGAATTTTAAAGTGACTCCTTTTTGCATCTAGAAGATCAGAAATATAAAGTCCTAACTGTAATTGAATCTAGCTGTGATGTAAGGGCATTTCATTTGTTCAACAAATTGCCTTCCACAGGTCCAGCCTTGGACACTGAGTGAAAGAGAAAGGAGATAGATCTTGGCCTCCGAATGCTAAATTGCAACTCTCAAGCTACATGCTTCTATTATTTTTTCAGAAATTCTCAGCACCATGGGAATGTCCTCCTGTCCTTTGGTGATTCCTATGGTACTCAAAGATGTTTTGAGTTGAGAAAGCAGCCTTCCCTTGGCTTCATGCTCCTGTGGGCTAATAGGCATAGACCAGGAGGAATTTTCCAGGGGGAAATTCTGGAGAAGTAACTTGGCTACCTAACTGCGTGTTCCTTTGTTCTATATGGATCCCATATCAGCCTGGGTTTTCCAAGAAGCAAATGCCATGAGCGGGTTGGATAGATGTATAAGAGATTTCTTTGTTGAGGAAAATGCTTGTGAGGGAAAATGGGGAAAGGGCAAAAGAAACTGGTGAGCTGTCTGATAGCAACACAGCACTGACCACTGTGAAGAAAAGAGAGAAGGAAGGAAGAGTAGGAAGAGTCCTAGACTACGGTGCAGTATCACAGAGTTTCTGCAAGCTGGTTGAGAGTCCTTGAATCAAAGTTACCTGTCAAAGGAATGTGTCTCAGTATTCCTGCCTAGCTGTTGCTGGCTGGGAACAGCCTGTGAGCCATGTGGCTTCAGTGCAAAGTCAGTGGTAGATTCAAAGCTCAGCGGCTGGGCCCTTAGTCAATTACTCTCCTGTAGGAGGTTTGAGAGGTGCATTTTCACGGCTTCCAAAAGTCCCCATTAACTAGCATCCAAAGTAGCCCCTCTTTCTTCCTCCTTAGCTCTGTGGTGATAGTTCAGGAATATAAGTTATATCTGAAAAAATCTCCCCTCTTTTCAGCTGTTGATAGGCACTACTGCAAAGAATAAAATCACTCCATGTATGGCTGGTGGAGGGAAGAGAATTCAATTTTTCCGAGGACCATGAATTTTCTCTAACCACTGACTATTTGGCTTGCAGCTGTCAGTCAGGAATGGTTCCCCACCTCCCCCAAGTATTTGGTTGCTGCCTTAATTGCTATGCTCTTGGGTGAGGAGGCTTGAAATCCACCCTAAAGTCCCCAATGCTCCTTTTAGCCACAAATTTCACCATCTCTGCCAAGCTTTTCTCAGAACTGCTGCCAAAGCTAAATAAAATGACAGATTTGCTTTTCACTTCAAACTGTGCACTTATGAAGTTATGCACTTACTTGGAAAAAAGATGACTGGGAAGCCAAATTTCTTGCTAGTCCATACAAAAACAATGGAGAGCCAGCATTGATTAAGTGCCTATACTTTACCAGTCATGGTGATAGGTGTATTACATTGATCATCTCTTTTAATTTCACCTCAACCCTCTGTGATCAGTATGGATTGATTCCTTTTACAAATTAATCCCCGGAGCAGGACACATGGTTTGGACAGGGAGAGGGATTTAGCCAGGACCAAGTTCAGTTTCTCAGACTCTAAAGCCAGTATTCTTTCCACTCCCACAATCTCTGACCCATACGTTGGATAACTTACCTGACTTAAAAATATGAATTAAGTAAGGCTTAAAGCCAGACTTTTTCCTATTTCATACACATAGAATCATATAATAGGTGACTTTCTGCTTATCTTCTCTCACTTAGCATAATGTTTTTGAGGTTCACCCATATTGCTGTTATGTACCAGTACTTTGCTTTTTATGACTGAATAATGTTCCATAACTTATTTATACATTTATCTGTTGATGAACATTTGTTATATTTCCAACTTTTGGTTATTATGAGTCACACTGCATGATCATTGATGTATAAGTCTTTGAATACCTGTTCTCAATTCTTTTGGGTATATACTATAGGGGGAGACAGAGAGATTCATCTACTTTCTCCTTAATTTCTATGTGCTCTCTTTGACTGGTCTAGGAATCCAGTTACTACAAGAGCTGATCCACAAGAGAATAGCATAAAAGTTTTAATTAGGTTACATACACTTGGGGATCTTCATAAGAGAACCAAGTCTGAAGAAATGGTCCAAGTGCCTTGTATTTATTCTTTTACACAAAGAAACATAAATTTGTGAAGGAATGACAGGACAAATGAGTATGTAGACTAGGACATTAAATTGTAGGGATGTTACTAAGAGGTATTTAGGGGTGGGGTGGGGATATAGTGGAAAATACTTCAAAGAGTTTGTTTATTCAGGTTCACTGCAACCTCAATTACCAGCCTCTGGTGGTCAAACCTATTTTCTGGCCTTGGTATGGAAAGGACATCCTGTCTGAAAGAATCTTTATGGCTTGTTGCATATAGCGAAAGAAGCCAAATGGCCTTTTCTGAAGTTTTAGTTCCTCAAGGGATTTCAGCCTGAAATAACAGGCCAATTTGGCATATTTTGAGATGACACATCTTCCACTCCTTCAATACCTATGAATGGAATTTCTGGCTGTTTTGGTAATCCTAAAATTAACTTTTTGAGGAACTGCCCAACCTTTTCACAGGATATGTACTCAATCTCCACTCCTGAGAGCAATGTATGAGGATCCTAATATCTCCACATCCTCACACTTGAGACTTTTAAAACTGAGTTCACAGGATGAGGAAGTGGCCTCTCTGAAATGTTTTCCTCTTTCACATTTGAACTTTCTCTTTCATATGCAGCCTACACTCGAAAGTGACTAGGAGGAAGGATACTATACCATGATGCAAACAGAAATTCCACCAGCTTCCAGATAACATGTGTCACGCCTCTGCCAAGCTATGTAAGCATTTACTTCGACTGGCCTCCACGGACTCCAGAGGAACCTGCTCCCGGCTGCTCTGCCCCAGGGGAAGATGAATGACTGTGAGTTCAGGTTCATCCACATGCTGGCTCAGGACTACCTGCAGCATGTCCTGCAGGTACCGCAACGTGGGTCAAGTCCCAACAAAACGTCCAAAGTGTTACAAAACGTGGCTTTCTCAGTCCAAAAAGAAGTTGAAAAGAATCTGAAACCATACTTGGACAATTTTGATGTGGTGTCTGCTGATACTGCCAGAACAATATTCAATCAAGTGATGGAAAAGGAATTTGAAGATGGCATCATGAACTGGGGAAGGATTGTGACCATATTTGCCTTCGGAGGAGTTCTGGTCAAGAAACTTCTGCGAGAGCGGATTGCCCCTGCTGTGGATTCCGACGAGGAGATCTCTTACTTTGTGGCTGAGTTCATTATGAATAATGCAGGAGAATGGATAAGGCAAAATGGAGGCTGGGTATGTGTGATGGAAATTTTTTTCATTGTTTGTACTGTGAAATAGGAATTCAGAGTTTCCTTGCTAATGGAAGCCACCATCACAAAACACCTACTTAAGAATTTAATTTTCTTTGGGTAGTTTGTTTTAGAAATTTTTAATTAAAAAAACCTAAAATCTTTCTGGCTTATTTCCAATGAATACTAGAACTTTTTAGCTGGAAAACCCTCACAGTTTTTATTTTGGACAGTATGAATTACAGTAATGAGGTCTGGGGACCTATAAAGCAGCTTTCTAATGCATCTTCAGAGTCAACAGCACAGGCAATCTAAAACTTACTTTTTGCTAGGGCTGTCACAACAATGTAGAATTAGTACAGAAACACTTGGTATTAGATGTTGTCATATGTAGGTATTTATTATGTTGAAAAAGATAAGTGTATATTTTTGCAAGTTCATTACTTACAAATTATTTTTTTGTCAGTTTTCTAATATAAAAATTCTGGACTGTGGCTAAAGAGAACCATTACTTAATATTTTTAAAATAAAAATTCACATTATTATCAGTACCTCAAAAAGCTAAGACTGTGTAGGGACCTATGAGAGAATTCATGTTGGTAAGAACCCTTTTTAAAATTTTTATTTTGGTATTTTTTATTTTTTTAGTGGCTCCCTTTCAAATACAGGAGATTGAAATGGTGTGTTTAAGACATGAGTTTCTGGTAGTGAAGATAAATGAGCTTCTTAAAAACTCCCTTCCCATTATATAAAATTTAAAGTATGCCTCGACAAAGTTATATGTAGAAATCAAACTCTCTCCTTGTCCAAGTGGTTGACTGGGAAATACAACCTCTCTGGCAGGAAAGAGCAGAGAATTTCTGGTTGCAGAAAAGAAGCCTTTTACAGCTGGATGTATATGCTTCCTTTTATGTCCCAATACACTACATTCTTAGTTTTTAAAAGCACCTATGTGCCCATGGAGCCTCTCTTCAAGGCCCAATCCTAACTCTCATCTATCCTAAGTGATAACTACTCTTGTCTATTATTTCACATGCAAAACATGCTATATCTATAGGAAATACCTAGCATTCTTTTTTCTAGAGGTAGGGTTTTATTATTTTGCCCAGATTGACCTCGAACTCCTGACCTCAAGCAATTCTCTGCCTTGACCTCCCAAGTAGCTGGAACCACAGGCATGGCACAGCATGCCTGGCTAACAGTTTGTTGTTGTTTGGTGGTGAGAATCAAACCCAAAGCTTTCCACAGGCTAATAACACACCCTACCACTGAGCAATACCCTCAGCCTCATAGTATTTCTTTGTGAAAAAATTTATATGTGTGTGTATGTGTGTGTGTGTGTGTGTTAAAATTCTACATGGTACTTAATTTTCAACTTATTTTTTTTCAACCAAGACTATTTATAATAGGATTTATTTATTTATTTATTTATAATGGAGATTGAACCCAGAGGCACTTTACCACTGAGCTACATTCCCAGTTCTCTTTAGTTTTATTTTGAGACAGATCATGCTAAATTGCTGACAATGGCCTTGAAATTGTTAACCTCTTGCCTCCTGGGGATTATGGGCCTGTGCCATTCTGTTCTGCTAAAATAGTATTCTTAAAAGTTTGTCATATATTCTGTTGTATGTAAATGCTGTTGAATAGTTGGCCATGTCTAGTTGGTGAAAATTTAGGTTATTTCCAGAGTTGTCTACCATGAACAATGCTTCACTGAATAATCTTTATATGTACCTTCCCTCCTGCATGTGTGGATTTTCTAGGGTGGATGTTGCTTTTCTGGGCTGTGGTACATGTCTATTGTTTACTGGATCCTTGCCCTCCAAAGTGGTTCTGGGAAGTTACACTCCCATCAGAAGCTTGTTAGAGTATCCAACATTTCCCTACATACCAGAAGACTAACATTACATTGTAGCAATCTGTCATAATTTCCCCAATTTGTCGGGTTAAAATAGATATATATTTAAACATATCTTGTTTTAATTCTTGTTTTTTTTTTAATAAGGCTAAATATCTTTTCATTTTGAGCATCTTTTCGTATGTTTACTAACAATTTCTAATTCTTCTTTAGGGATTTATCTGTTTATAGCCTTTGCCCATTTTCATTTTGTCTTTTTCTTACTGATCTATAGGAATTCTTTGAATATTCTGGATATTTTTTATTTATTTTTATATGTGACAGATATCTTCTAGTTTGTTGAGTATCTTTTCAAATGAACTATTCATGTCTTTAGTCATTATAAATATTTAAAAGTTTGATTCAGGTTAGGCATGGTGGCACATACCTGTAATCCCAGAGACTCAGGAGCCTGAGGCAGGAGGATCACAAGTTCAAGGCCAACCTCAACAACTAAGTGAGGCTTTAATTAACTTATCAAGACCATGTCCAAAATAAAAAATAGAAAGGGCTTGGGATGTTTCTCAGTGGTAAAGAGCTTCTGGGTTCAATTCCCCAGTATAAAAAAAAAGTTTGATGTAATCAGATTGATAAATCTTTTACTTGATACCATTTCCATTTTGTTTAAGGCCTTCTTGCCTAAGGATGGTGTTACTGCAACCAGTCTTCTTTTTTAATCATCTTCTTTTTCCTGGAATTCTTCTTTCTAACTCAGCCTGACTTAAGGCTGGGTGAAGCATGTGAGATGCTTAGCCATGTTTTCTTCTAGCTGACTGTGGGAAGCTGTACTGAAAGGCTGAGCAAAATTTCAGCATACTATATAGCTTTCAAGTGATAGCAACTATTCTCTAGCACAGAGGCCCACATATGAGCCTGCAAGCTCTCTATAGGCTTGGACTGTGTTCCTAGTGCTTGACATGCTACTTGGGAACACACAGTCAGTGAATGCATGTTACTTAAAAATTTAACTTTTTCACAATGAATTTTATGAGTTCCTGGAACTCATAGTGAATGGAGGCTGTTAAAAATGGTTCCTTAGAATGTCTAGAAATGTACTCTTATTTTGGAGGTGGTACTGGGGTTAGCAAACATGTGGCAGAAGAAAGCTCCCCCGACTGGAGATATAAATACACATAACTGCTTGCACACATACTCATCCTTTGTAACATTCTGTGCAGGCTCCCAGCTCTTCACTTTTACACCTGAGTAGCTTAGGTGTTATATGTGGTAGATAAACTTGCTAAGAGATCTTTTCAAAGCAATCTTGATATTTTGTTCCTAGCTCTCAGGAGACATTGATTCTGTTAATGACAGATAGAGCTCTTTTGAGTCAGTCGTACAGACATGGCAAACTGATATTATTTTCATAGTGTTGTTGACAAATATGCTTAAATGAATGAATTTACTCTTGAATGATTCATTTCATGGGAAATGTACAATCACATGCTTACCACTAGTTAAGTCAGGTGGCCCATAAAAAGAGGGAAAAGGCATTTCACAATTTTATCAAGCGAACACTGACTTCTCCCTTTTTTCCCTTCTGAGAAAAACTAAAAAAAACCCCACTGATCATAAAACACAAAATGTATGAACTAATTACATTTAAAACATGTCCAGAGACTTTATGAAAACTCTTGGATCAAAAATGTGGTATGGGGCTGGGTGTGGTGATGCACGCCTGTAATCCCAGGGGCTCGGGAGGTTGAAGCAGGAGTCTCAGCAACTTATGGAGACCCTAAGCAACTTAGTGAGACCCTGTCTCAAAAAAAAATAGGGATGTGGCTTAGAGGTTAGGTGCCCCTGGGTTCAATCCCTGGTTACCCCCCCGCCCAAAAAAAAAAAAGAAAAGAAAAAAATGTGGTATGGGAGCACAGCACACACGTAAGAGCTGATTCAGCACATTTGGGTTCATTCTAGACTCCAGTGCTTACTGTGTGACTTGAACAAGTTATGTGACTTCCCTAAATCTTGTTTTCTCCTCTGTGAAACTAGGAGAATATCGCAGCTTATCTTCTGTACTGATATAAGAATCAAATCACTAATGCAAAGCAAGAATACTGCAAATAAGAACCCAATATAAAACTTGAGTTACTCTTAATCAGTAGTAGTATTAGCTCGCTTCCATTGAAAGAATTTGATTAAATGTATTTAGTTTCCATAAGTTATATGACCAACTACAATTATTTATTAACCACCATGTAAAACAGGTGCACTAAAGGGAAAAAGTAAGGCCAGTGTAATAATAACAGGAATCATAATCTCATTCCTTATTGTTTCTTTTTTAAAATCAGCTTGACCTACTTTCTTTTCTTCCTTTCTTCCTTTTTAATTTCCTTCCTTCCTTCCTTCCTTCTTTCCTTCCAGATGTCTCATCTCTCTTTTTCTTCCTCTTTCACATTTACTATTATTTTCCATCCTCACTGCTAATTTGGAGTGCCGAAAATGGATAGGTTCTCGAAAGATCTGTTAGAAGAGTTAGTGTTATTTTTTAGCTGTCTTCAGCATTTAGATCTCTGGTACCAGCAGTTTGGGAGGCTGAGGCAAGAAGATCACAAGTTCAATGTCAGCCTCAGCAACTTCAGCAAGGCCTTAAGCAACTTAGTGAGTTTCTGTCTCAAAAATAAAAAGGACTGGGGATGTGGCTAAGTGGTTCAGTAACCCTGATTAAATCCCTAGGGGAGAGAGAGAGAGAGAGAGAGAGAGAGAGAGAGAGAGAGAGAAGAATTTTTTTTTCTCCCTTGCGTGGTGCTGGGGATTGAACCTAGGATCTTTTGCATGCAGGCAAGTTCACCACTGAACTACATCTACAGCCAAAAGGTTGGTTGTAGAAGCCATTAGAATGTGCTTTAGCAGCTCAGGGCAGGCCCAGGAATTCAGGACTAGGCTGGATTACCTAGTGAGTTCCTATCTCAAAAAATATGTTTTTGAACAGCAACTTTTGTCTTGCCCCTTTGGATCATCCTTCCTCTTGAGCCAGGTAACTTTCCTCCCTTCACTCCTTTCAATGGAGCACTCTTCTGTGCCTGTCTGCACTCCTGGAGTGGAAAGAATTCTCAGCCCATAGCTCACACAGGAGTAATCATGTCTACTTAATGCATCACTATATACCTCATGCTTAGCATAGGGCCGTTTGCATAGAAGGTACCCAACTAATATTTGTGGATGGAATGAATCAGTGACCTAATATTGGAACAGGAGATTTGAATTCCAATTTTCTTTCCTTATCACAGGTATAAACTTGAGTAGATTACTGAAGTACCTGAGACTCATCTTCCTTAAATAATGCATGTTATAAAAAGAAATTAAAAAAAAATAATGCATGTTATAATAAAATATGATATGCTATAACATAGCAATATATTTTATATACAGTATATTATGAAGACAGTACCTACTTTGGAAGGGAAGGTAAAGGACTAGAAAACATTTCTGTAAAAGTGTCTGGTGAACTGTCAGCTATGAGGGTTATATGAGAAAGTCCAAGAAGTTTTGACATATAATTATTGAAACTAAACACCAAAAGAAAGCCCCTTTAAAGTAGAGATGTACACAGTTGGTGATTTCCAAGTAACCAGAATATTAAAGCTTGGGTCATAAGAGTTAAGCCAAGAGATTATCTCTCTTTCCCTTCTTTCTCCCTCCCTCCCTCCCTCCCTCCCTTCCTTCCTTCCTTCCTTCCTCCCTTCTCTTCTGTCTCTCTTGCTCTAATTAATGGTCAGGTCAACTTGAGGCCAAGTGAATGGGCAGATTGGGCATACAGAGACAAGTAGATGATTGACTAAAGTATAAAGATCTAACAGTGATATAATCTTGGGGCTGGGGCTGGGCCTCAGTGGTAGCACACTTGCCTGATATGTGTGAGGCACTGGGTTCGATTCTCAGCACCACGTTATAAATAAATAAAAAAATCATAAATAGATAAAAAAATAAAGATCTATCAACAACTAAAAAATATTTTAAAAAAAGATGTTAATAGTGATATAATCTTAAATATTGGGTGTGTCCTTTGATTAAATTGATCTTGCAGTCAAATGCTTATATTTCTTTTGAATTTTAACTTGAGAGTTTGAAATCATTTAGTAAAAAATAAGGTGAAATATAATTGCGATCACGTTGAAATGCCTGGTTTTGATCCAAGAGTCAGAGGAAAAAATCTTCCTGCAGGTTCTTTTAGAGAGCTCTCTAACTTTGGGAGTCAGCCTTGACGTCTTTCCCTCAGACCCCATGTCCAATCTGTCAGCAAAGAGTGTCCGTCCAGGGCCTTGAGGCTGCCTTCCTCTCCCACTTGACTCCATCACTAGGCTCCTAGCAATCTCCCTCCTTCCATTCTTCCCCTGCTAAGATTCTGTTGTTTGCATAGCAGCCAGAGTGATATTTTAAAACTTGAATTAGATCATGTCCTGGCCTAAGCAAAACCCTCCAAGATGCCCCTTCACCTTGGGAACAAAAACACAAAGTTGTGACCCCCAAACCCAAAGGCTTACACCATCTAGCCTTCAAACACCTCCCAAATCTCATTTTCTATGAATCTCTTCTGAGCTGTTGTAGCCCCGGATTCCTTGGATAAGCTCAGCACATTCTACCCTCAAGGCCTTTGCACTTGCTATTGCCTCTGCCTGGAATAATCTCCCCCCAGATGTTTGCATGGCTCCCTTCTTCCCTGCCCTTCCTCTTCCCTTTTTCCCTCTGCTCCAAGGCTGCCTCCTCAGAGAAGTCTTCAGTGATCACTCCATCTAAGGCAGTACCACTGCTACTCTCCGTCCCATGCCTACAGTGTTTCCTTCCTAACAGTTTTCACAGCTGTACACATTACATATTTATTTTCTTATCAGCTTATTATCTGTCTCTGTGATGAGAATTTAAGCTTAGGGAGGGCAGGGATCCTGGGTATTTTGTTCACCACTGTTTCCCATGCTTCAAATAGTACCTGGGATGTAGTCAGTGTTCAGTGAATATTTCTTAAGTGAATAAAGGAGCAAATAATCTCTAGAGAATTGGAAATAATATTATGGTATTATAATATAGTGTTTGCCAATAGATTTGGAAAAGTTTGAAGTTTCTGATTTTCTTCACATTATTGATATAAGGCATATTGTAGTCTGTTTTCTGCTGCTATAACAGAATATTACAGTCAGGGTAAATTATAGGGAAAAGAAATTTTCTGAGAGGCTGGGAACTATCAAATAGATAGACTATATTTGGCGAAGGCCTCTTTGCCACACTGCAGTATGGTAGAAGGTATCACATGGAAAGAGACAGAGACAGACAGACAGAAAGACAGACACATAAAGGGAAAATAAAAGGAGGCTGAACCTCCTCCCTTGTATAATTCTACATGCTTCTTCAATAACAGCCGTAATATATAGGGCGGGACCCCCATGACCTAAGCAACTCTTCAAGGTTGATCTTAAGATCACACAATTTTAATGGCAATTAAAATTCAACTGGGTTTTGGAGGGGACATTCAAACTATAGCAGTCTCATATATTAGTTTATGCTTTAGGTTTTCTTAAAACCAGAGTAGCTTAATTTAACCAACTATCACTATTCCCAGAAATGTTCCCTGGACATTCCTTGTTTACTAGGATAATACTGAATCCTTATTTATACATATATTTTTATATAATGATCTTAAGATACAAATTGCATCATTAAAGGAAATATTTTTGAAAAGAATTTTTTTTAAAAAATACTTATTGTTTTTTAGATTTCGGCGGACACAACATCTTTGTATGTGGTGCCGAGGATCGAACCCGGGCCGCACGTATGCCAGGCGAGCGCGATACCGCTTGAGCCACATCCCCAGCCCTGAAAAGAATATCTTTAAAAAGCATATTTAAAAAAAAATAAATAAAATAAAAAGCATATTTTAAGGAGGAAAAAAAAATCACCCCCACTACTATCACATATCCACATGTGGATATGATATTTATATGTAAAAAATAATTAGGGTATACATAGCAGTTTATTTTTTAAAAATTAACTAATTAATTTTACAGAAGAATGCATTTTGACATACATTACACAAATGGAGCACAACTTCTGATTCCTCTGGCTGTACATGGAGCAGTTTCTTTATATTATAAATATTTTTAACATTGTCTCACATATTTCAGGTTAACATTTCTAATGTCTATAGAACATTTCACTAATTTAAGGTGACATGATTTACTTAAACAATTCCCAATTTTTGGACATTTGGGTTGTTTCCAACAGTTTTTCCTTATAGAAATAATGATTTGGGGGCTGGGGTTGTAGCTCAGTGGTAGAGTACTCACCTAGTATGCATGAGGCACTGGGTTCAATCCTCAGAATCACATAAATGTAAATAAAGATATTGTGTCCACATAAACCTAAAAAATAAACATTAAAAAAAAGAAATAATGATTTGAGGGGCTGGGGTTGTGGCTCAGTCGTAGAGCGCTCGCCTAGCACATGCGAGACACTGTTTGATGACTTATGTTTGATGACTTTCTGTTTCATTGATCCTCAGCACCACATAAAAATAAATAAAATAAAGGCATTGTGTCCAACTAAAACTAAAAAAAAAAATTAAAAAAAAAAGAAATAATGATTTCATAGTGAACATGGGTATGTTTACCTTTCCCCTCCCCCAAGTATTTTGAACCATTGTCTAATGATAACTTTCTCACAGTGGAGTGAGTGGTTCATAAGAAACGAGCATTACATTACTCATACCTACTGGATACATATTGCTTTCCAAAAGGATTGTACCAAAGGAACAACATCAGCATTGGGCAGTATTATTAAAAAATAATTTATTTCATAGGCTTAAAACAAAGCCAATTTAATAGATCTAAGAAACAATAAGATTGTAGTAAAATTGAATTTCTTTAATTGCTAGTAATATCAAACTTTCCCCCATAGATTTGTTAATGACTTATGTTTGATGACTTTCTGTTTCATTGGAATGAACTCTTTCATAGTAAATGTAAATATTTTCTCAATCTGTTGTTCTTTTGGTTTTTCATAGTTTAAAAAATGGTTTCATCTTGGGGCTGAAGTTGTGGCTCAGTGGTAGAGCTCTTGCCTAGCAGGCATGAGGCACTGGGTTTGATCCTCAGCACCACATAAAAATTAATACAATTAAGGTATTGTGCCCATCTACAACTAAAAAAAAAATTTAAAAGTGGTTTCATCTTCATGGCTGGATTTGTCCATTTTTCCTCTGTTCACTTTTTTTACTTTAGAAGTTCAATGCATATAAAAGGTGACATATTACCTGCCCCATCAAATAGACAACAATCATTGTTATATTAGTTTGAAGTCACTTTAGGGCTGGGGTTGTAGATCAGTGGTAGAGCACTTGACTAACACGTGTGAAGCACTGGGTTCAATCCTCAGCACCACACCATATAAAAGTAAATAAATAAAATAAAGGTAATGTATCCATCTACAACTAAAAAAATTTTTTAAAAAGTCATTTTAGAGGGGATTATTATACTTGCCAGATGTGGGCTTTTTCTAATTTCATAATGTGGGGAATTCTAGGAAGGGAGCAATGAAATGTCTACATACCTAGAATGTGTGGGAAAATATGAGTGTGTAATGGTGGAAGGGGAAGAGGAAGAAGAGAGGAGCAGTTTCTTCATGCCCTAACATACAGCATGACAGACAGCATGTGCCTCAGAGCATGAGACTACCCTTAGCACATAGGCAGAGCTGGTTTCCTTAGGCAATCCTTCAGATGGAAAATCCCGTCTGATGCCTATCCGCTCTGCCAGCAATCTTACAAAGATGATTCCAGGGCACTGCAGGACTCTCCAATCTCTTCTATCAAAGAGATGTTTGGCTCACTTTTTAGTATTAGTCATGCTAGGCTATGAACTACCTTGGGGGCATTTATAACCCTAGATTCTGGAACTTACAAAATGTAGGGCAAACATTTGCTAGATGAACCTTTCAAAAAACCATTTTAACGATTTTCTAATCCTTTTGGTGCTTGTTTGGAAATGCAGGGAGTGGAAAGAAGTGGAATATTTGCATTCCAATCCAGGTCCTACAGAGTTGGGTTATTTTAGATAGCTTACATTTTTCTGGGCCTCAATTTTCTCATTTGTTGAAATAAGAGAGGGCATAAGCTGGAAGTAATTTTCAATAAGGATGTTTTATAATCATAGTTCATAAATTAACTGAATACAATATACAGCTCATTGGGTTATACTATTTTTTTGAAAAACTATGTCTGGTCTCAAAAGGGAATGAATTGCAATAGAAATAGTCATCAGCCTTTTCGTAGGCTCAAAAACACTTGTTTAATTTAGGTTTACCATGAGTCCTCATAATTCTCAATATGATAGTGTATAAATATAAATACATATTTCGATGCGAGGCAATTGAAAGAGAAAGAAAAAACTGAATTTGTTCCCTCTAGAGCTGTGCTTCTGTGCTGACTTGCTGTGCAGTCACATGTGGCTGCTGAATAATTGCAATGTGGTTGGTCTGCATTAAGGTGGAAGGACTTTGAATATTTGCTATGAAAAAAAATTCATTAATGATTTATACTGTTTTGAAATAATATTTTGAATATATTAAATATATCTTAAAATTATTTTCCCCCATTTCTTTTTATTTTTTCACATGTGGCTGCAAAAAAACATTAAAACCACAAGAATTCAAAATATGGCTAAGGCTATATTTCTATTGTATGATGCTACTTGAGAGAGGTAGAGAACAATGACAGAGCAAAATGTATAGAGCGGAGTAGCTATTTGCATCATTTAAATGAAAGTTTCTTTGCTTTTTTAAAACTTAGCCTCTGCTAATTTTAAAAATGTTATGTTTTATTCTCTCCTAGGAAAATGGCTTTGTAAAGAAGTTTGAACCTAAATCTGGCTGGTTGACTTTTCTGGGAGTTACAGGGCAGATCTGTGAGATGCTGTCTCTCCTGAAGCAATACTATTGACCAAAAAGACACTGGCTGTTTCGAGAACTGTTGCCAACATGTGTGACTTCTGCTTTTAAACAAACAGCTTTGATGATGTAACTTGACTTTACAGAGTTAAGGACACTTGGTCCTCATTTTAATGAATAAATTGTATGTATTTGTTCTCTCTATGTGATGTATGTCTTAATCTTTTAAGCTGTCTGGAACCTGAGCAAAAGGGCTCAGCCCAATACAGGAGTCAGGTATTGAAGTAAAGGATGATGACCTAGAAGGAGGTGTCTTTTGTGCCCCATGGCAGACTCTTTCTTAAGGCTATGCTCATCATCCTAATTTGTTCTCTGGGTCTCTAGCCTGAAGAGCACAGGGGCCCACCTCCCTCCTGGGTTCATGATTTCTGTGTCCCCAGGTCCCCACTGCTTCAAGTTCCCACTGATGCTCTCACTTAGTCTTCACCCTCTGGCCTGTCATTTGGGCTCAGTGGGCATAGCATACGGATATGCAGTTTTGAGGCTCAGAAAATGATACCCCAAAGTGAAGTCCTCGGAAGCAAAGTTTCTGTCTGACACCCTCTTTCCCTCCCATCTTTCACCCTGCTTTCTTTTCTTAAGCCAGACACAGAAACTAGAATTCATCTTCCTCAATACAGGTCATAGAAATCAAGACCCCTCCCCCAAAAGTCAGCCATGAAACCCAAAAATAGTACTCCAGCTTTCCCCCACATTTTGGTGTAAGAACAAATGAGGGAAATGTAGAAGGGCATAGGAAGCCAGGGTGAGATGGCGAGTCAGGGGCAGGGCCAGAGGAAGAGAGCATGGTCTTCTCATGAGGTTAACTTCCTGCTTGACAAAAGTACAGGTCAAGTGGATACAAGCTGGGAAACCAATCAGACAGACACTTTCATACTTGTGCTCCTAAGCCGGGGACCCAATAGAAAAACAAAAAAGATGTGTGGAAAGAGGGGCCCCAGTCAATAATAGGACAGGGGAGGAGATAAAGAAAGGAGGAAATTCCAGAGATCATAAAAAGGACAGGCCAACCCCCCCCCCACACCAGATTCCTGGCTCCAGGGCCCCTTCTCTTCAGAGAAGTGTATCTCTTTCGATTTTGCAATAAACCTGCTGCATGCTTGCTATCTCTGTGTCCTGTTCTTCTGTTCTTAGTTAAACAGAGACAATGAACCAGCCCTCCTAGACAGTTACATAAATTCTCTGACTGATCTTGTCTGATTGTAAGTCATAAGACTTATATAAGCCAGATAGGCTCCTGCCATAACTGGAAGGAAGGATACTACTCAGGCCAAGAAGAACCTGAATAGACAGGCTTTACTGCCCACCCAAGAGACCATTAATATTAGATCATACTCTTGTTTCATCAGATCTGTGTATGACTGTACCCACTTTATTGAACCTAAGCATAAAAATGGACAGTTCACCTTGAGTCTTTGGATCTTCAACCTGAAGTTTCCCATGTCGTGTACAACTATGATACATTTGTTATCTTTTTCTCTTGTTAACCTGTCTCTTGTTGGGTGTTGGCCGTGATCCTTCCCAACAGGAAGCAAAAGATCCCCCTCTCCTTTGCCCCTACAGTAGGAAACTCTGGATGGTTTGAACAAAGACAATGAGGTAAATGATTCAGTTCTGGGCCATTGTTAAACTTTTTTTTTTTCTTGTAAAAATTCACAAATTAGAAAACTTTATCTTTTGTTAGAACCTGTGTTCAATTTTTTTTTTTCCAAGAAAACCAGTGGGGCTGGGGTTATAGTTATAGCTCAGTGATAGAGCATTTGATTAGCACACATGAGGGCTATCCTCAGTACCACATAAAAAATAAATGAATAAATAAAATAAAGTTAGGAAAAAAAAAAGAATACCAGTGATTGTTTGTGTTCCATCTTTTAGGCCAGCAAAACCAATTGCAATATGGCAACCCTATATCTTGTCCTCGACCCACCCCACCCCCAATCTCTACCCGTTGGGGCTTGCATTACCTTTCCTAGGAAACTGTCGGTAGATCTAATAAAGAAACTAGATCCGCTCTCTCCCAAGCTTCATGGGGAATTTCAGTTAATGCTTTACTCACAAGGTGTCTCTCCTAACGGTGGAGAGGTGGAGACAGTGAGGTGAGGACCCGAAGGATGAGGTCACTGGGGGCAGGTCAGTAGGGAAGTCTTTGTGGCCAAGGTACCTTTGGCTTACTTATGAAATCTGAGACACAGCTACTTATGCCATCTGGGGCTTGTGTCTACTGAGGGCAGGATAAGATTCCACATTTTCTTTTATTTCTTCCTGTTAAGGGTCTCACCCACTCCTGGAACTGCTTTTGTTTTAATTCATTTTTGTATTAATGAGAGCTACGTGGTGGGAATGAACAGTCAGGAGTGGACATAACAGGAAGTATGTATGCTACTACCTGGAATAGGTTACACAAGAAGCCCTAAAATCTGACTTTTACACAACAATTACCTCTTTAGCAATGTGACATTGGGAAATCAGTGACCCTTTCTGATTTGGTCTATGGCTTGATCTTGTAAACTACACCTCACTGTGCATTTGTTTATTAAATTAACTTTTTTTAAAAAATGGCTTTATGAACCTCAACTCTTACTGCATACACAAAAATTAAATTGAAACAGATCATAGACCTTTATGTTTGTTAAAACTATACTTTTAGAAGCAAATATAGGAGAAAATCTTCCTGATCTTGGAGTAGGCAGAGATTGTTTAGAACACAGAGAACCTCTACCAGATTCTAAATGGGTAATTTAGAAGTCACTGAAATTTAAATATTCTACTTTTAGCCCAGTGAGGGGGCCCACGCCTATAGTCTGAGCATTGGGGATGCTGAGGTGTAAGGATCTCTCAAGCTCACAGTTCCAGGCCAATCTGGGCAACATAGTGGGAATCTGTTTCAAAACAAACAAACAAAAACGGTACTGAAACAACAACAACAACAACAACAGGCAAAACCAAAAATTTTACTCTTAAAATGACACCATTAAGAACTGAAATGGGCCCAAGTATGGCGGCACATGCCTGTGTTCCCAGACACTTGAGAGGGTGAGGCAGGAGGATGGTCAGACTGAGCAACTAAGTCTGTCTCAAAATAAAAAAATAAAAAGAACTGGTGATGCAGCGCAGTGGTAAAGTGCCCCTAAATTCAATCCCATCTACTAAATGGTGGGGGAGGGGAAAGAACTCAAATGGGGCACTTTTATTTCAATAAAACTATAAAAAATCCCAAACAAAAAATAAAACCTCTCAAAAGGCAAGCCAAAGAATAGGATAAAATATATATCACAGTAATCTCTAAGGACTTGTAACCAGAATATCTACAATTATCTTATAACTGAATAGCAAGAAGACCATCAACCTAATTTTAAAAATGAGCAAAAGATTTGGACACTTTACTAAAGCAGATATACAGATGAATAATGAAGAGAGAAAAGATGCTTAATGCCATTAGTCATCAAGGGAAGCAAAACTAAAACCACAATGAAAGTTGGGATGAGTGGCTTGATCCTGTGGTCCCAGTTGAGCCCAGGAATTAGAGACCAGCCCTGACAATGTGGTGAGACTCTATCTCAAAAAACCAAACCAAACCAAAGTACCACAACTTGAGACCACTATATACCCTCTAGTACAGCTAAAATGAAACTATTCAGTTTTGGAAAAATGTGGAGCAAATGAAACTTTTACAGACCATGGTGACAATGTCTACTTTGGAAACAGGTTGGAAATCTTGTATAAAGTTAAACATAAGGGGCTGGGTTTGTGGCTCAGTGGTAGAGCGCTTGCCTAGCTTGTGGGAGGCAATGGGTTCAATTCTTAGCACTGGATATAAATAAATAAAACTCCATTGACAACTAAAAAGTATTATTTAAAAAAGTTAAATATAAACTTACGCTAGGATCCAGGATTTCTACTTCTATACCAGTCATAGCAGCTTTATTCCAAACAGGGAGTAACCTAAATGTTTATCAATAGGTGAGTAGATAAAGCAATTTCAGAATCTCCATAAAACAGATTATTTAAGCAATAAAAAGGAAAATTACTGATACATGCAAAGGAATTATAAATCTCAAATACATGGTGAGCAAAAGGAGCCAGGTGCCAAAGAGTACTTAGCATATTAGTTCATTCACATGAAGCTAGAGCAAATCTAATACAGTGTTGCAGAAAGTAGATCAGTTGTTGGTTGGGCTGGGTCGGGAGTTAACTGGGAGAGGACTTTTCAGGATGATAAAACGTCTACATCTGGTGGTAGTTCCATGGGTGTGATTTGTCAAAATTCAGAGAGATGTACACTTAAAACTGCATTTTATTGTAGATAAAAAAGTGTCTTCATGAAGTTGATTTAGAAAAGAATCTTTGTTTTTGTGGAAAATCATCAACCCTCATCGTCAGCAATGTAAACAATACGGAAAAGTACAAGAGAAAGAAAAACCACTAGAATATTAAGGTGGAATGTTATTAATGGCCAGAGTAAAATCATGAAACATTATTATTTTTGTTTTATCATCCAAAAGGACCGTCACCTTGTCATGGTGAATTAAATCCCTGCTGACATTCCAGTAGACCCTCCTCTCCCTATGGTTTGCTCCCTACTTTACTTGTCCCTTTTCCTTTCAATTCTGTCCTTCTTGGTGGTCTGTCTCTTCTGTAACTCTCCTGGGCTGCTTTCAACCTTCGCCACAGACTTTGGCACCTTATTGCCTCTGCCTGGACTGCTTTCCTGCCTCCTCACCTGGTTAATGTCTACTTGTCCTTCAGCTCTCAGTCCACAGATTGCTTCATCAGGAATGCTTTCCCTGATGGGTTTCAATTCTCCAGTGACAATCTCTCAAAACATCAGCTACAAAACAAGCCCACTGTTACAGTTGTATGATTTCAACTCAGTTTAGCTATTTCTCCAACAGCTAGTTCCACATGGGCAGGAACCATGGCTATTTTGACTAACCATTTTATCTCAGAGCCTAGTTCAGAGCCTGGCAAGAGTTCAATAAATATATGCTTAAAAATATTTGAGAATAAAAATTAACTTGTTTGGGAAGAGGTAACTGTTAAACTATGACGCAAAGAAAAGACCACCGACTCCAATTTAAATCAAATTAAAGCAAGCGTATTATTCTGACCGGCCGGGACTGTCCCTCTCCTGAAATCTGTGGGAATAGAAGACAGTACCCTGGCTCTGTACGAGCGCAGTTTTATAGCACAAAAAGTTGCAAAAGGGGGGTGTCTTGAGAACTTGCAGATAACAGGATTTTGACAAGCATAATACAAAGGCAGGTAGTAGGTTGATGGTCTAAATGGTTTAGCACTTAGGGAGTAAATTTAGATCCCAACATCATAATTTATGAGGCGCCACTAAGGTTTCAGAGAGGGTTGTTATCTGGTCAGGGAAAACCAGGCCTGGGTGAGTTCAAGGCACGGGCAGGCATTCAAGCAAGTTTAGAAATCTCAGTAATTTATAATAAAGCAGAAATTAACTTTTCATGCCTTTGTGATGAGATGGATCCCAATCTTAAGAGGAAATTAGGCTGGGTTTATCAAACACACGAGGCTAGGGTGAGTTGGAACATTATGTTCTTGGCAATAGTATGGAAGAGAGTAATGGCTGTTCACTGGTCATTTTTCATGTGCTAGGAACTTTATTGTTTTGGTGCTTGATGAACTTTGGGGATTGATGAACTTGGAGAGAATTCAGTTAATAAAAAAAATTATTAAAATTACAAGTGAATAAATCTTCACAAATTGAACCCAGGCCTTTACACATGCTAAGGAACTTTAGATAATAATGTCTTTTAATACCCCCTGTGAGGATGGCCTTAGGCCTGAGCCTAAGCAACTCCATTTTAAAACTCCAGAGACCTGCAGTCTCACGAGCCCTCCAGTATGGCCCTCAGGCACAAAAAGTCACTTCTCCCCACTCTGATAAACTCAGGGTGACCTCACCTGGTAAGAGGGAAAGTCTCTGGATTAGAAGGAAAGGCGAAAAGATGGGAGTGGGGACCACCAGACTAGATGTTTAACCCCGGGGGTAAATGATGTCACTGAGAAATCCGGTGGCAGCTGATAAGGATTGAAAGAGGGGTCAAAAGCCCCAAAATTTGGAATAAATAATAGAACAACTGAATAGACATTCAGCCAGCCGACAATGATGCCCTTACACTGAGAGCCTGGTGAGGACCTGGATTGACATCCCAACACTTTTCATGGTTTGCTGATCCTTTGCATCTTCCTCACCACTCTCAAACTCTACAGCCACACCGTGACACCTTCTTCTGGACTGGCCATCAGCTCCACCCCAGGAGAAGCCTGCCTTGGTTCCTGACCTGATCATTGCGGTCTGAGTGAGTGTGCATCTGCTGGACTTAAAGCCTAAGGCTTGAGACTTTTGATCTGACAAACAGCACGCAGAGGGAATGTCTGTCATTAGCCTGTCATGATTAAGTGTATTTTGCAGTGCTTAGAATTAATCTAGAATTATTTGCTGTGAATTAATTAATCTAGAATTGTTTGCTGTGAATTGATTATGTCTATTGCAGTGCCTAGCATTAAGGATTGTGGTTTACTTGATTAAGAACCTATAGAGTGCAATTGTATCGAGGGATTTGAGTGAATAAAACATTGATAGGGCAGAAGCGCGTGGACATTCTTTATTTCTCCCCCTGGACTGCATAAGCCGCACTTTTTGCCCATTGTGACACCCCCCCCACCCCCACCCCCCCTGCCCAGTACTGGGAATATAACTCAGGGCCACGTGCATGCTAGGCAAGCACTTTACCACTGAGTAACATCCATGACCCCTTTGATGTTATTTTGAGATAGGGTCAGGATGGTTTTGAACTTGCAATCCTCCCGACTCATCTTCTCAATTATCTGAGATTACAGGTGCATGCCACTGTGCCTATCTTAACTCTTTTAATCTTCATGACAGTCTTTTGAAGTAGATAACATCCCCATTTTACTGTTGAAAAAAAATAGGCTTAAAACAAGTAAGAAACTTGCCCAAGTTTATAGAATTGGGTGAGTGTGTCAGAGGTGACTCTGGTGTCCTCACTTCCTGGACCTCCTCCTATTGCTCTACTTACTCTGATCTCATGGAGCTGCCCAGTCACTGTCCTACTTCCCCACCCCTTTCACAAGTCCAAACTGCATGAAGGCCAGCTGGGTGGAACTGGCTTCCCCACCAGTGGGGAGGACCTTTGGTGGCCAGCTGGGTGTCCTCACACTCACTCATCATCACCCCCCCCCAACTTTTTTTTGATCCTCTCTATGGGATCACCCCCAACTTGAACTGACTGCTACTATTTTAGACCCAGAAACTTTTTGCAAAGGGTACAAAGTTGCTGACAAGGAAATGTTGCTTTGTAACTTCCCACAGAATGTGAAAATAAAACAAGCTTTCTCATTGGGAGTTCTCTGTGGCTATTTCTGCGGGATGATGCTGTTTAGGGTCACATCATCAGGAAGGGGCATGGCCAAATCATTTTTCCATGGTGTCGGTGAGTTTTCTCTGGTTCCTCTGCCATAAGACCACAGGCAGCATTTTTAAGAGAGCTGATGGAGCACAGGGCTATGATTTATCGCTTTAGCAGAGTGAATTAAACCAGCTCACGCGAGATCCAAACCCATGACCAATGTTTAAACTGTTTTAAAGTAGAAGGTGGATGACTCTGCTGTTTGAGCCACAGAATAATGTATATATAGATTTTAGTGTTCTAAACACTTGCAACACAACTATTTTGAAACAATTTCATGGTCATTGAGCTTGCTTCCTATTTTATTAACAACTTCCATATATCCTCTCCACCATATCTACTCACCTACTCTGCATCTGTATTTTCCTTTCTTGCTGCTATTGCCAATCAGTTATTCCAGGGCCAACCTCTACTCTTGGGTATCAGGCCTTGTTCCTTATTCCCTCTGCAGGACGCCTCTTCATCCCCACTCTTCTGCATCACACAGTTTCCCTTCTATACCACATCAGTCCTGCTGGCACACAAACGTAATGTGATTTCTCCTATGGTAGAAACAAAGAAGACACAAGAAGACAAAACAAAGGCCAGGCACAGTGGCAAGTGCTTGTAGTCCCAGCTACTCAGGAGGCTGAGGTGGAAGGATTACCTGAGCTCACAAGTTGGAGATGAGCCTGGGCAACATAGTGAGGCCCTGTCTCAAAACAACCAAGCGAGCAAAAAATTAACCTAAAAGAAAAAAAAAAGCCAAGTCAAAACAAAGCACATAGTCTCTTAGCAGATACCCCATTTTTTCTGCTTTTTTTCAGAGAAAAACTGTTCAGTGATAGAGCACTTGCCTAGCATGCAAAAGGCCCTGGGTTCAATTCCTAGTACCTCATTCCAGTCAGAATGGCCATTATCAACAATACAAGTAATAATAAATGTTGGCAAAGATGTGGGGAAAAGGGTACCCTCATATATTGCTGGCAGGGCTGCAAATTGGTGCAACCACTATGGAAAGCAATATGGAGATTCCTCAATAAACTGGGAATGGAACAACCATTTGAAGCAGTTATCCCACTCCTTGGTATATATTCAAAGGACTTAAAAATGAGCATACTGCAGCAACACAGCCACATCATGTTTATGGCAGTACATTTGTAATAGCTAAGCCATGAAACCAACGTAGATGCCCATTAACAGATGAATGGATAAAAAAATGTAGTTTATATACACAGTGGAATATTACTCAGCCATGAAGAAGAATGACTTGATGACATTCACTGGTAAATGGATGGATCTGGAGATTGTCATGTTAAGTGAAATAATTCAATCCCCAAAGACCAAAGGTTCAATGTTCTCTCTGATATGTGGATGCTGACCCACAACAAAGGGAGTGGGGAGGAAAGAATAGAAGTTGTGTGGATTAAAAAGGGGGAATAAAGGGAAAGAAGGGGATGGCAATAGGGAAGATAGTGGAATGAAACTGACATAACTTTCCTGTGTACATGTATGAATATACCACAGTGATGATACAGTGAATCTCAACATTTTATACATCCACAAGACTGGGATCCTAACTAGAATAAGATATATTCCATGTTTGTATATCAAAATAGAATTTATTGTCATGTCTAAAAAGAGTAAATAAGAAAAATTCTCAGTACCACAAAATGAAAAAACAGACAAAAGACATCTATACTTGCTGTAATTCCTCTCTTCTTATTGTGTTGTGGACATTTTATATTCAGACTTTTATCCCCACTACCAAGTTCAAGGGTGAATTCTCAGTTCTTAACGTTCTTGATACGTGCCATTTTATGCAATGGCTGACTCTCTCTCTCTCTCTCTCTTAATTATTTTTAGTTGTAGATGGACACAATACCTTTATTTTATTAATTCATTTATTTGTGGTGATGGGGATTGAACCCAGGACCTTGTACACACAGGCAGGCACTCTACCAACTGAGCTATATTCCCCAATCTCTCTCTTTTTAAAAATATCTTTATTTTATTTTTATGTGGTGCTGAGGATCGAACCCAGTGTCTCATGCATGCTAGGTGAGCGCTCTACCACTGAGCCACAGCCCCAGCCCCCACCCTGATTCTCTTTTTTAAAATATTTTTTTAGTTGTCAACAGACCTTTATTTTATTTATTGATACATGGTGCTGAGAATCAAACCCAATATCTCACACTGAACCACAACCCCAGCCCTTGACTCTTTTTTTATACATATTTTTACTTGACTTTGGGGACACCACTCTCTTGGTTCTCCTCTTACCTTTGTGGCCACTCTGTACCTCCTTAGATGAATCTTCCAGAGTTGAACTCCTTAACACTAAATACTATTGTAGTGCTCTGGCTAGTACTTGGCTCATTTTCTCTTCTTTATCTATACTGATCTTCTAGATATCTCATTCAGCACCGTGACCTTAAGGATCAATCATATGCTTATGACCTCCAAATTCTTATTTCTAGCCAAGACCTCTCCTCTGAACTCCAAACAGAGAAATCCAACTACTGATCTGACGTTTCTGAATTTGGATGATTAGCAAGCATATCAAATCTGCTATGTCCAAAACATAGTGATTTTCATCAATTCCCACTTCAAACCTATAACCCCAGAATCCCTCCCCATCCTAGTTGATAGGATCTCCATTTTTCCACCCACTGAAAGTGGAAATCCTTTAGACGCTGGTTATTTTCTTTATTTCCCTGTACATGTCCAATCATCAGCAAATAGTTCTATCATCAAAACCTACCCAGTATTCCACTGTTATGTCTTCACTGTTGCCATACTTATGTGAGCTACCCAAATCTCTTGTACAGATTTTGTAGTGACCTTCTCTTCTTTCTTGTTCCTTTGACTCTCTACAGTTTATTTCCAGCATGCAATCAGAAGGAACCTCTAAGATAAGACCATACTGACATTAGGGATTATGCATTCTTGATAAGTGCTGTATCAATGAACTACACCCTCACTCCAGCTGATCATTGTTAGAGGCCTCTGATCACGGTAGAGAGCCATCCAAGGTAGCCATGAACACCCAGAAAAACAATGCCTCCAGAATTTAGCAGAGGCATCTGACCCATGGCACTATTTCTCTATTACTCTGGTGTTTCCTCCTCCAGGAGCCCTCAGATTTCTCTGCTTGCCTGTTTACTGTGTCCTTTTGCTTTCCATCTTAGTAATATCTAACCAGCTGCTGGAACCAGAAACATTTTTTTTTCTGGGATCACCCTTGAATATTCCTTTGATTCTCCAAAAATTGATAGAATCTTGGCAACAGTTCTTCTTCTTCACACAAAACCTTTATTTTATTTGTTTATTTTTTATGTGGTGCTGGGGATTGTAACCAATGCCTCAAGCATACTAGGCAAGTGTTCTACCACTAAGCCACAATCCAGGCCCAATTTTACTTCTTCTTCTTCTTCTTCTTTTCTTTTTTTTTTTTTTTTGAGAGAGAGAGAGAATGAGAATTTTTTAATATTTATTTTTTTAGTTTACAGTGGACACAACATCTTTGTTTGTATGTGGTGCTGAGTTTCGAACCCAGCGCCCCGCGCATGCCAGGTGAGCGCACATCCCCAGCCCCAATTTTACTTCTTAATATCTCTTCATCTACTCACTTTCTTACTTCTCCCTAACTCCTTTGTTAGTCCAAGCCTTTGTTAGTACCATTGCTTCCTGCCTGGATCACTGCAGGAGACTTTTCCCTGGTGTGAGACATTTTTAGCCCTCTCTGATAACATTCAGCATATTAATCTTAGAATGTAAATTTGATGTCACCCCTTTGCTTAAAATCATTCAATGACTTTCCGTTATTCTTAGGAACTCAACTTCTTCCCCAAATTGTGTCATCCTCCCACCTCCACTACAGCTTGAGTTGGACTTAATGACGTCCTTCCAAAGAAAAGAGCATACAAAGGGGAAGCAAAGTGACTCTGCCGTGGAGAAGCCTGGTAAACCTACTTTGGTCAAGTGATCAAGGTTATCACCACCAAGATTGATTGATAGCACCCCCCCCGTTACATCATGGGATGAAAGGGGCATTTAATATATGTGCTATTCAAACTTCTATCCCAAGGAAAACATCAGACAAACACAAATTGAGAGACATTTTACAGAATACCTGGCCTAAACTTCTCAAAACTGCCAAGATAATGTAAAACAAGGAAAGCCTGAAAAATTATCCCATTCCAGAGTTGTCATGGAGACATGACAACTAAACACAGTGTGAGATCCTGGATCCAAAAAAGAGATATCAGTGGAAAAACTAGTGAGATCTGAATCAAGCCTAGAGTTTAGTCCATAGTAACACACCAGAGTTGGATTCTTAGTGTGACAATGTTCAATGGTAATGAAAGATATTAACATTAACATCTGAAGAAACTGCGTGAGGGATATGTGGAAACTCTGTATTACCTTTGTGTGACCCCCAAATTATTCTGAAATAAATTTAATAAAAACAAGCTCATGCTGGGAGTGGTGGCACATGCCTGTAATCCCAGTGGCTTGGAGGCTGAGACAGGAGGATTGCAGGTTTGAAGTCAGCATTAGCATTTTAGTGAGGCTCTAAGGAACTTAGTGAGATCCTATCTTAAAACCAAAAAAATAAAAAGGGCTGGGGATGTGGTTCAGTAGTTAAGCACCCATGAGTTCAATCCCTGATTCCCAAAAACCAAACAAAATCAAAACATAAAAAGAAGCTCATGTCATCCGGACACTGATTTTTCAGTCTCATCTGCCTGTCTCCTCCTTGCTCTGTGTTGATTAGCCATTCTGGCTATCTTGGAATTCCTCTAGAACATCATGCTTAGTTAGGACCTTTGTACATACAGTTGTTTCTTCCTGGAAAACTCTCCAACATTCGCTTCCTCTGCTATCTCTACTCATCCTCCCACCTAGTGAATACTCACAAAACCTTGAGATTTCAGCTGAAAAGTCCCTTCTTGAGATGGGAGTGGGGGAACAATGGGGTTCACCAGGCAAACTACTGATCTGTTGAAATGGAGAGAATGCTAACTCTGTTAGGGCTTCTATTTCTTTACACAAATCTGTACTTGCTGTATACACTGAGCTATGGTAGTGCTTCTCAAATTTTAATATGGATACAAATCACCTAGAACTTGTGTTAAAATACTGATTTGGACTCTGTCAATCTGGGGAGGGTCTGAGATTCTGCATGTCTAACCATCTTCCAGGTGACACTGATTCTTGCTGGTACATGGACCACAGTCAAGTAGTAAGTATTGGTAAACAAATCCTGTTTTGGACATAGGTCTATAAATTTAAGAATGGTCCAGACCATGAATGAATTCAGGGCTTGTTTAACCTTTGACGATAGGAACTCTGTCTATTCATCTTCTCCTTCTGCCAACTTGCCCTGTCTCCATGCACTTAACTTTCATATAGTTCGTTTAAGTGGAGATAAATTAACTAGTGACTACCTTATGGTAGTAGGTTATTGGCTCTTCCTGATGATCCTAGCTTTTCTTCTAAATTTCCAAAATGGCTACTACAACTCCTTTGCTTGACCTTGAAGTGTCATACAGTAAGTACTCCAGCTGTGGTTCTATCAGTGAAAAAGACAATGGGGTTCCTTTTCTTTCTTTATTTCTTCTTCTTCTTTTTAAAATTTTTTTTTAGTTGTCAATGAACCTTTATTTTATTTATTTATATGTGGTGCTCGGAATTGAACCCAGTGCCTCACACATGCCAGGTAAATGCTCTGCCTCTGAGCCACTACTCCATCCCCCAGAGTTCCTTTTCTTGACCTGGACTTTCACCAGCAGCTTGAGATAATTATCGGCATAATCAATTGCTCTCCTGCCTGATTGGCTCAGAACACACCCTTCACTCACTGACGCAACAGATATTTGCCAAATACCCATCGATCCCAGACCCCATTCTGGGAACTGAAACAGAATTATAAAACACAGTCCCAGTTGCATTCTCTACCGGGAGAACAAGAGCAGAGTTTACGAAACACTTCTGTGACAAGAGAGGAGGTGGTTTAGTGCTGCCTTTGGAGATCTTGGGTTAGAATCTGATTACTTCCATGTGGTAGCTAAGTGAGACGGGTGTGCTACGAACCTGGCTAGCAAGGGCACTGGGGTGGGCAGTCTGCCTGCTTCCATCCCTAAGACAGCACTGCCTCTTACCCTGATAGGAGGAGTTTGGGGTTACAATCTACACGTTTAGCTAATTTTAAAGTTGGGGTGGGCAAAGGGAAGAGCTAGAATTACAATGACTGTAAGTGGATCTTTACATCCCAATTAAGGCTAAATACTATATTCTGAAAATGGACCATTTCTATTTCTCACAGTATGGTTTGTTTTGAGGAACATATGGAACATGTAAAGAAATTAGCTTAGTATCTAACATATAGAAAGCTCAGTAAATGGTACGTGTTATCATTACTAATAGTGTTGTCTAATCCAGATATTGGCTCTCCCATCCCCCAGATGTTGTTCATACCACTATAATCAGCATTATATTCACATACAACTGTGCAGTAGGGACCACTGAATATTCTGGGGAGGGAGGTGAAGGTTTACATCATATTCAATAGTATATACTGGAAAAAATTCTTCTTAGACATTTTTGTTCTTCCAAGTTCCTCTTCTGGCTATGTTGCTTCCAGGGACTTTCCACCTGCTTCCATGCTTTTCCCGCCAATACAGGGGAAACCAGCCTCATGAGCTCTACAATTCTTTCTTTCTATTTGAATCACTACCCTCCTCTCTGCCCTTTGAAGAACACATCACTTTGGGGACCACCCTTTTATCACTTTGGCTGTCCTTTTCTACCCAAGTGGCTTATGAAGTAGTTTTTCAAAACAAAACAAAACACATGGTACTTTTTCCTGGGAGAAATTTTGATGCAAAAAGGGTTTCTTCATATCAATACATGATGATAGCACTGAAATCAGCTATACACAGGGGGCTATGGAAGGGTGGGAGTGACGAGTAAGAGGTGGAGCTGCAAAGGTAGTCTGTATCTTGGCTGAGGGGAGTCTCATGGCCCATAAAAAGTATTTTTTTTCTGGGTGTGGTGGCCATGCCTGTAACCCCAGTGGCTTAGGAGGCTGAGGCAGGAGGATTGCAAGTTCAAAGCCGGCCTTAGCAATTTAGTGAGGCCCTAAGCAACTCAGTGAGACCCTATCTCTAGATAAAATATAAAACAGGGCTGGGGATGTGGCTCAGTGTTTAAGTTCCCCTGGGTTTAATCCTTGGTAATTTCCCTCCCCCATACATGCACACAAAAAGAAGTTCTTACTGAAGGCCTTTTCCCCCGCCTTTTTTTTTTTTTTGCACTGGGGATTGAATCCAGGGGCACTTCATCACTGAGTTACATCCCCAGCCAATTTATTTAATTTATGCTGAGACACAGTCTTACTAAATTCCTGAAGCTGGCTTAGAACTTATGATCCTCCTGCTTCAGCTTCCAGAGTTGTTAGGATAACAGGTGTGGGCCACCACACCAGATGTTACTAAAGGCAATTTTTAGAGAGATAAGTTTGATTAGAATATTCTCTAAGGATGCCAAGTTCAGGAGTGGTGCGACCAAGTAGTAGAAGAGTTTAATAGCTGAGAGACTGATTAGCAGTCTAGTAAGGAGAGTTAGTACATTTATTAATTTGCACTTGGGGTCAACTAAAACTTCCAGAGTTTTCACAGGATGAGCCCTCCTGTTGCATGCTTTCATAAGTTTATTTGTTACCTCTGCTTTTATTTTTTGACTTTTTATTTTGAACAAACTTTAGATTTACAGAAAAATTGCAACAAGAGTAGAGATTGCATACATCTATCATCTAACGTCCATTAACATTAACATCTTATGTAATTATGATTATCCAAACAAGAAAATTAACAATGATATGATACTATTAACTAATCTACAAACCTTATTTGAATTTCAACAGTTTTGTAACTTATGTCCCTTTTCTGGTACAGGGCTTAATCCAGGACAGTGAAATTGAATTTGGTTGTCATGTCTCCTTAGGCTCAGTAAATCTGTGACACTTCTTCAAGAGTCTTTGTTTCTCATGACTTTGAGACTTTTGAAGAGTACTGGTCAGGAATTTGTAGAAGGTCCTTCAACTTGAGTTTGATAGTTTTTCATTATTAGATTGAAGTTCTACATTTCTGGAAAGATTACCATAGATATGAAGTCATGGCTTATTCAGGGAATGGTATCAGGGATCACATTTGCCTTATGATTGGTGATGTGAACACTGATTACTAAGTTTCTTCAAAATTAAGTATCTTGTGGGGAGATATTTTTGAGATTACAAAAATGTCCTATTTCTCTTTCTCATCATTCTTCCACCCACTAATTTTAGCATGTCCCATCTCTCTTATTTATTCATTCATATAAATGGATACCCATTTTATTCCATGGACTATAAGATTATCGTTATTTTGTTCACCACATTGTCCCAGTATTGGGCATTGGGAACTCCAATTTGGATCCTGGCTGCCTTTTAACGTGCTCCCTTCCATTTTTGAGCACATTCTTACTTTGTGGCACCACAAAATGTACAATTTAGTGGTTTTAGTATATTCAGAATATTGTGCAATTATCACCACAGTCTAACTTTAGAATGCTTTCCACCTCAAAAGAAAACATGTATCCTATTCCTCTCTGCCTCTCAGCCTCAAACATCCACTTACCTCCCTTCTATTTCTAAGGATTTGCCTGTTCTGGAAATGTCATGTAAGTGAGATCATAAAATATAGCCTTCCCTGTCTGGCTTCATTTGCTTAGTATATTACTTTAAAGGCCAATCCTTGTTATAGCACATATCAATGTTTTATTTTTATGGTTGAATAATACTCCAATATATGGACATACCACATTTCATTTGTACATTCATCATTTGGTAAAAATATGGGTTGTTTCTGCAATTAGATTGTAAATAATGCTGCTATGAACATTCAGGTACATGTTTTTGTGTGACCATTCTTCAGTTCTCTAAGGTTTAGAAGTAGGAGTGGAATGAATATGTTGTATGACAACTCTGTGTTCAACAATTTTTCCAAAGTGGCTGCATCATTTGACATTCCATGGGTATGAGTGTTTCAATTTTGCACATCTTTACCAATACTTGTATTCTCCATTTAAAAAAATTCTAGCCATCTCAGTAGGTGTGAAGTGGTATCTCTCTGTGGTTTTGGTTTGCATTTCTTGAATGACTAATGATGTTTGGCATCTTTCTTGTGCTTTTTGGCTATTTATATAACTTGTATGGAGACATGTCTAATCAAGATCTTTGACCACTTGAAAATTAGATTTTTTTTAATTGCTCAGTCCTAATAGTTCTGTACATATTCTGGATACTGTTCTTTATATATCCTTCTCAGATATATGATTTGCAAACATTTTCTCCCCTTCTGTAGGTTTTCCTTTCATTCTCTGGTTTTGTCCTTCAATATTTAAAAAAAAATTTTCACTTTGATGAACTCCAACTTACCTATTTTTTTCTTTTGTTGCTTATATTTTGAGTGCTATTGGCCAACACAAGATAATGGAGATTTATGCCTGTTTTCTTCTAAGAGTTTTATTGCCTTAGTTCTTATATTTGGGCTTTTGCTATATATTTGATATATTTGCTATATATTAATATTTGAATATGATTTTAGGTAGAGGTCCATCTTTCTTCTTTGGCATGTGGACACTCAGATGTCCTAGCACCATTTGTTGAAAAAGACTGTTCTTTCCTTATACAGCTATCCTGAGCACTCTTCTTCTTCTTTTTTTTTTTATTGGTTGTTCAAAACATTACAAAGCTCTTGACATATCATATTTCATACATTTGATTCAAGTGGGTTATGAACTCCCTTTTTACTCCATATACAGATTGCAGAATCACATCGGTTACACATCCACATTTTTACATATTGCCATACTAGTGACTGTTGTATTCTGCTACCTTTCCTATCCTCTACTATCCCTCCTCCCCTCCCCTCCCATCTTCTCTCTCTACCCCATCTACTGTAATTCATTTCTCTCCCTTGTTTTTTTATTTTTTTCCCTTTCCCCTCACACCCTCTTATATGTAATTTTATATAACAATGAGGGTCTCCTTCCATTTCCATGCAATTTCCCTTCTCTCTCCCTTTCCCTCCCACCTCTCGTCCCTGTTTAATGTTAATCTTTTTCTCATGCTCTTCCTCCCTCTGAGCACTCTTCTTAAAACACCAGTTAACCATAATTGTAGGGAAAGTTCCCTTAACCTTGGATTTCCCAATCCCCAGAACTGTAGACTGATGAATTTCTGTTCATTATAAATTACTCAATCTCAGGTATTGTTAGAATAGTAAAAGAAGAGTAAGACATTTAGTATTAGGGAAAGTGGTCCTTTGTCTATAGCACATGTTGCAAATATTTTCTCCCTGTTTGTCAGTTGTCTTTTTGCTTACTTTTTATGCCACCCCAATTTAAAATACTTTTGTCATCAAATTTATCAAACTTTTCTTTTATTGCCTCTGGATTTTGGGTCACAGTGATAAAACCTTTCCCTATTTTGAGGTTAAAGAGGAATTATCCTATTTTCTTTTAGTACTTGTATAGTCTCAGCTTTTACCCAAGACTCCCAAAACAATGTGGATTTTTTTTATGCATAGTGTGAGCAATGGATGTAATTTTATTTTTCTTTTAAAAATATAGCTATTTAGTTGTTCCAGCACCATTTATTAACAAGTTCAAGTGTGCCCCAGTGATTTGAGATGCCATCCTTATCAACTATTAAATTGCCATGTAGCAATGGAATGGTCTATTTCTGTACATTCCATTCCATTTCACTGGTTTCTTTGGGCATTCAACTATTTCAATTACAGAGGCTTTTAGTATGTTTTAATGTCTGGAATGGCTAGCTCCCATTACAGTCTTTCAATTACAATGTTAACTTTTTTGTTTTTTTTTGGTGGTCCTGGGACATTTTACCAATGAGCTATGCCCCTGGCCATTTTATTTTTCATTTTGAGACAGTTGTTGACACTGACATTGAACTTGCAATCCTCCTTGTCTCAGACCATGGATTAGCTGGAACAGCAGGTATGTTTCACTACACTCAGCTCCTTTTTTTTTTTTTTTTTTTTTTTTTGGTACCAGGGATTGATCCTTCTAAAAATTATTCATTGGATAACTGGTGTCAACATGTGATGGGGGTATAAATCTGATGCACATGGACTCTTCTGTATGTCCACTTTTTCCATTGTTACCACATTATTTCCTCCCAACTGGGGCCAAATACCCACTTGGTGCCTCCATTTTCTTATCATCTGATTCTGAAGAGCTCTTATGGTAGGAGCAAGTTCCAATTTTTCTACAATGACAGTATTGTTGAAGTCTAGACTAGAATGAACAGGGTAACTTATTGAAGTCCTGAGTTTTTCAGAGGTGATGAGACATCCTGGTCTAAGAAGGGCAAGTCACTTGCTGCATCAATGACCTATCCAGTCCATAGAAACAAACCTACTGACTGAAAAAAAGAGAGGAAGGCACTGCAAGTGTGTTTAACCTCCTTTAACCAGTAGAAGTTAAGTTTCCAATTGGTACCATATATATTTTTCAATCTGGCCTGCTAATGGACAGTAGGCTGTGCTTTGCTCTGAGTTACTCTGTGGTGTATATAACAGTAGTTTTCAGGTTGTGTCCAGCCCTTAGTCACTCCATTTTATAAAGCAGCAGATTGTCATGAGCTACTCCATATTGAATACAAAGTAGAAAGATTCTAAAACTTGTTTGTACAAGTAAACAATCACCAGCTGCAAGCACAATAATAAGGCACAAACTGATAAGTAAATTGTGCTAATAAAAAATAACCACCTGTGAATTTACTGAACTACATCCAAAGCACATGGACACATGGACATATCAAACCCATATCAGAAAAACCAGGACTGTGAGCTTATCAATCTTACCAGATGCAACTCCCTCACATAAAAAGAGAGGCACCTAAGACAGTGGTGTGGAATCACATCCATCAGACAATCCACTGAACACATCAGGAGGTTGACAGACATTGAAAACCCAACTCCACCCCCAGGACTTCAGCTTAGCTTGATTGTCCTGCTTGATGTGGCTGGCCACTTTGAAACTGCCTGCTGTCTGCCCCCGTGAAGAATAAGTTCTATCCCCTGAAAGCTCTGCACCCAGAACTAGTTCTTAGGCTGGTTCATAAGCCACCTGCAGTGATTTTTTTAATGAGTATATGTTCTGTCTCTGCTCTTCAAAGGCTTCTTGCAACCCTGTGGTCACCTAACCCTTTCATAGCCTTTCTTGTAATACACACACACACACACACACACATAATTTGGTAAAATATGATGTAATTAAGATTGAAATGGAATAAGAGAATTTGTGATTGTTTCAGTCATAACACCAAGAGAATCAGGAGTATTTTTTTTTTTTGGTGAATTAAAGCCCATGAAAATGATGTGGCTTTTCAATTTGTTATTCAATAAACTCTGACATTGTGGAAAGACACAAATATGTCTGGTTTACATTAATGGCATAGCCTACTGAGGACACCGGCCTTAGCCTTGTTTTTAACCCCCTACAGTGCAGTACTGCACTACAACAGGTGAGTACCAAATCGGGGTGTATTGTGAGCTGCCTGTGGAGCACCCCTCGCAGTTGTATTACCATCTCTGTAGCCTTGGCGAAGGGGTGAAGAGTTAGGCCGCGTCGGGCTACAGAACACCAGCCTGGCAGGGCCAATAGAGCACACTGCCATTCGCTACCAAGGGCCCGGAGAGGGGCGTGGCCTGTCCATCAGGCAGCGCCGAGGCTGGGAGGCGCGCAGGGGGCGTGGTACCGGCCCGCGATCCGCAGGCCCACAGGTAGGCGGATCCAGCTGTGCTCGACCAGGGGCGGGAGCCGAACCAGAGGACGCCAGCAGGCTGACTTCGGCGGGATGGCGGCTGCAGCCGTGAGCGGTGCCAAACGGAGCCTACGGGCCGAGCTGAAGCAGCGTCTGCGGGCAATCAGCGTCGAGGAACGGCTGCGCCAGTCCCGCTTACTGACCCAGAAGGTGCGAAGCCACGGGGTAGCTCTCGCTACCGCGGACTCACTGGCCGAATTCCGCTTTGCCGGGCTTGCGGGTCCACGCAGGCGCAGCACCTTGAGCGCGCGCACGTCCCCTCGGGTGCACGCACGTTCCCCGGCGCGCGCACGCGACACTCGCTTCTCGTACTGTGAAGGCGCTGTAGGCGCAGTGGCTGCTGTATGTGGTGTGGAGTCGTGGAACTAATGAGGAAGAGGGAGGGAGCGGAGTTCTTAGGATGGGTGGCTCCTGTGGTGAATGAGAACTTCTTAATGGGGATAGTGGAGATACTGAGGTGAAACCAGGGCCAGAACACGAAGTTCCGGTGAGGGAGATGGGTGGACGTTCCCAGCGCTGAGGTTCCTTCAGTCTTAAGGAAAATGAGCAGCGGCCTGAGAGGCCAGGCATGTCAGTAACAGGATCAGAGAAAGATGCGTTTAGTTCAGTCCAAGGCACACCCCAAGAGGGTGCGGGAGGTGACAAAGGACGCAAGACAAGTTGAATTCTCCCCTCTCAGCACGTGGACGTCTGGAGCTGTCTAGAGCCTCCAGGCCTACCGTTTTCCTGTCGCAGAGTGGGTGAACAGTCAATCCTTTTTTTGAATTAATGAGGAAGTGATTATCTTACTCAGCCTTCTCACGAAGATAGGAAGCAGAAGAGAGGCATAGGAAAAATGAGGTTCCCCGTTTGTTTTATGACTTTGTCTAACTGACTTGCTGTACATTTTCAGTTTGCTATGAAAAGCTTAATAAAGTGACATTCACTATCATGAAAGCATGCTTTAAAGATGTTTGGGAGGCTAGTTTTTGTTGTATGCAGGAGGGGGGCATCAAGTATATATTAGTAATTCCTAACAATAAAAAAGTAATGATTTTTGCCTTCCCCAGTACCCTATCTTATGATCCGTTATTTTCTTAAATTCAAGTTTCCTATGGGGTAAAGCCTTAAAACAAGTACACACATTTCATCTTAATAAATGTAGGTATGCATGAGGGAGTCTGTAGATGTTAGTTCATTCAAATGGAATGATTTTAGCTAATATTACGAAGGCATATCTAGGTGCTTTAGTAGATATTGAGGATACAGAATCTTGTCCTTATATTAGTTGCTTAAAATTTAGCCAATTTATTCACATATTGAACACCATTATACACTTTGCTATGTACTGGGTTGTAGGAAAGAGAAAGATAATTGTTGCTTTAAAGCAGTAGAGAATATGAGAGGAAAAATGAGTTGAAAATTATAATGCAGTTAGAATATGCTGAAGGTAAATGTCAGTGTTGTGGAAACAAGCCTTTGGCAGGGGATTTGGAAACTTGAGATGAACTTTGAAGTATAGATGAAGTTTGTTAAGTGAAGGGAAAGATGGGGTGGGGAAACATTTGCAGGGATATGTAGGCAAGAGAGGGCAGGGCATATTTAAAATAAGCTTTGGAACTACACAGATCTGGATTTAATCTGGCGCCACTCCTTTTTTTAAAAAAAACCAACAAACTGTTTATATATTAGACAAGTCCCCTAATCTCTCTGAATATGCTTGAAGTTCTGTTGTGAGATTGAAGTGGTGTATAAAGAATGTATTCAATATTTTTTAATAGCTCCTGTAGGAGAATATATTGGTAGCATTTGGATAATGGGTTGGGGAGGGAAAACAGAAAAAAAAAATATGGAGACCAGGAAGGGGCTGTTGTGATAATTTAGGTGAGAGATAATAAAGACATAATCCAGAGGATGGGCAGTGAAAAATGGGGGAAAAGAGATAAGTGGGAGATTGTGTAGTGAGATTGAGCAGAATTTGGCAGCTGATTGGATAGAGGTTAGACAGTACTGGAAGGAGAGGGTCACCATTCCAAAGTTTAACATTACTGAATTTATAAGGAATGTAGGAGTTAGAGTGGATTCTGGAGAGGCATAGGGAAAATAAATTCAGTTTTTTTGTGTGTGTGTCCACAGAAGCTTGTTTTTTTTTTTTTTTTTTTTTTTTTTTTTAAATAGGGTCTTGCTGTGTTGCCTAGATTAGCCTTAAATTTCTGGGCTCAAGCAGTCTTTCCTCCTCAGCCTCCAGAGTAATGTCTGTAAATTATAATTCATAAACTCTAGGTGGAAATAGTAGATTTATAGAGGCAGAACTACTGGCAGCAACAGAGTGACAACTAAGAACTGGCATCAAAGAAGGAGAGAGAAAAATTTAAAAAACCATATAAGCACATGTACACATACAAGGACTTTGTTTCATGACTCTTATTATATGCAGTGAACTTTAATATTTTCCTTTATATGTCATTTAAAAACACTGATTATAACTCACTAATTATTTCATGACCAACCAATGGATCATGTCCTGAAATTGGTGTACTGGGACTAGAACAGTGTTTTGCCTTAGTGAATTCTCAGTAAAGGTATTATTAAGTGATGTCTTTATCTGAATCATAAAAAAAAAATTTATTAGCACAGCACCTTTTTTATAATTTAAAAATTTTATAAGGAAAGTAATGTATGGTAAAGAAATTCAACTTTATGTTTTATCTTGACTTTCTAAGATGAGAAAATTAGTACCCCTTTATTCGCTTTGTTTTTAATATTATTTGCCAATTTCTGCGACCTATTTGATATTGTCAAGTTTTATATGTAAACTATTTTCTGTAACTGTAATGAGTCCACTGAGTGATAATTGTGGTTTATTTCCAAACTTGAAATTTTGGTGAACAGTACCTTAAGAGTATTTTTGTTTTATAGATTATATTCACAGTAGAACCAAGTTGTATAATTGAATATATAAAAAAAGGATATATAGTTTTAGCTCACTAGATATGTGTGGTTAAGAGGATTATTTCAAATGTTGATACCCAGTATATTCTCTTTTACTTTGCATCCGCTCAAAACCATGCCACATTTTAACTTTGTTCCAGTTTGGAACCCGTATCTAATTTAGCTCTGTATATTTCCAGGATTTAAAAATTGCCTTTATTTTTACCTTTTTGACAAACAAGAGTATGCCTTTGTCTTATCCATGGATTGTTTTTCATTTTGCCTGTTAGAATATAGATCCACTTTCTTTTTCAAGGCATCCCAGCCCCTGTTTCTTTGTGATCTGGTTGCACAGCCGTTGCCTTGGAATTTCTGCTTACTTTTCTGCTGAGTTAGGGCTATTTTCTGAGTTTAAATTTTTTTTTCCTTCTTATTACAGTATATCCTCAGGAAAAAAAATCTATGGGGGTGGGTAAACTTTTTATTTATTTTTGCATTACAATATTTTACCCTCATTGATAATTTGAATTTAAAATTTAAAATTATTTTCCATGTCATGTTCAATGCTTGTGGCCTCCATTCAATCTAGATTGGCATCTTTATTCAATTTCTTTTTCACCTTTGTCGAATTCTTTTTAATTTTTTTTATTTGTAGATGAACATAATACCTTCCTTTCTTTTCTTTCTTTCTTTATTTATTTTTATATGGTGCTGAAGATTGAACCCAGTGTCTCACATGTGCTAGGCAAGTGCTCTACCACTGAGCTACAACCCCAGCCCCACCTTTGTGGAATTCTTGTTAATCAGATAATAACCTTAGGTTGGTTTTCTGTGTCTCTTTACATTTTACTCATTTTTCCTATTTTTGCTTATTTCCCCTTCTCCAGCACTCTCTCCTAAATTGTTTTTATTTTGCTAATCATAATTTTAATTTCCAATGATTATTTCATAAATCTCTGATTGCTTTCTTCCCACAGCAGTCTCTTGATATTTTACAAATGCAGTTATCTTTTTTAGTTTGAGAAAACTAAGTAGAGTTAAAAAGAACAACAACAACCACAACTCTGTTCTTTAACTTATCTCAGTTTTCCATTGGGCTATCCCCACTCACTCCCTTTTTATTCTTCTACTTTGTATTTTGGCTTCCAAAAGATTTGTTGATCCTTTGTAGTGTGTACTTATTTATGGATGAAGTTGTATTAGCTTATGGGATTTCCTCTGTCTTTAGTAGTCACTTTGGTGGAGAGCTTAAGGGAGGAATATCTTCTATCTCACCTGTATCCGTGTTTTCAGAGTGTTTCGATCTGCTGTTTTGTTTGTAAATACTGTCCCATCCACTCTCTGTCTTACAGGAATTATTCAATCCTCTATTCTCTTTTTCTCAGTTCTATAATGGATTGTTTTCATGCTTCTTTGCAAGTGTCCTGTAAAGGGATTTGAGGAAGAAGATTATATGCAAAGTCTCACACTGCATTTTTTTTTTCACACTGCATTTTAACGGATCTTTCTTACTGCTTATTCAGCTCTTGCTTTTCTATATTCTGCATTTTAGAGAACAAGAAAGATAAATTCTGTTCATTCATTCATTTTTTTTTTTTTGGTGATATTTGGGACTTTATGCATGCTAGGCAAGTGGTCTACCAGTTTTTTTTTTTTTCTTCTTCTAATTTTGAGACAGAGTCTTGCTAAATTGCCCAGGCTATTATTTTTAATGAGTTTTCATTCTTACAGGAGTGGTGTGCCAGAAAGGGTAAAAGAATCAGTGATCCTTCTGCCTCAGCCACCTGGCAGCCAAGACACACAACTTTCTCTTATAGCACCTGAATGCTAAAAGCCTCAGGCTTGCCTAAAGTCTGAGTTTCACATTTCCATTTTTCTTTGCCTGTGTCAGGTCTCAGCAACTGCAGCTTTTCAGAAACCAGGAGTTAACTTACTTCCTCAGTAGTAGTTGGCGTTTAATTTTAATTTTCCTTTTCCTCTTTTTAATAGAAATAACTTGACTTTCTATGCCTGTGTATTTTTGCCAGTCATATTTATAAGAGGCTTTTGCAATGTTTTTCTTGGCTTGGAGGACAGGGGAAAGTAAAAAAAGAAAGGAGAAAAAAAAGAGAGTCCAAGTTCCTTAGATTGTTGACTTTTTTATGATTAACAAAGCTCAGCCCCCTTCTCCTGCTTGATGAATGATTCAGCTGAATATGGATTCCTTTTACAATGACCCCCACTCCCATCTTAATTGACAATTTAACATTCCGTAAAATGGAATGTTGTGGGGGTAGAGGGGCTGAGAGAGAATTATAAGGCATGACCTTGGGGAGCTTATGAACTGGTTCAGAATACTACATTTGGAACTAATAGATAATTAGTGATCAACTCATGACAATACAGAATTAAGTGTTAAGTTACCTATCAACAGTAGATGCAGTGAGGCTCTGCAGAAGGTAGGAAAAGTTAGGGCTTGATCTGTGCTTTAGTTTAGAATTTAGAAGAAGAGGAATTGACAATACAGGGAGTGAAGTTTTGGGGAGCCAAGGCTCAGAAATAGAATAAAACAAAAACTTTAGGGGAAGCATGTGATATGACTGGAGATCACTAAAATGGGTAAGGGTCAAAACTGCAATTCTCAACAGATGATGACTTTTTAATGAGTTTTCATTCTTACAAGAGTGGTGTGCCAGAAAGGGTAAAAGAATCAGAAGTCTTGGGTCCTGAACTAAAAGTCAATTTTCAGGGCTTAGCATTGTCTAGCTTATTATACATTCTGCTTTCTTTTGGAAAGTTAAAAGAAGTTGGAAAAGGCTGAGAGAGAAGGGAGAAACTCTTAAAAGTCTCTAGTTTTTTAAAGTATAAACTTAGAAATTATAATTGCTGTCATTTCCTGTTTAGGTGATGGCCCACAGTCAGTATCAGAATTCCAAAAGAATTTCCATCTTCCTGAGCATGCAAGATGAAATTGAGACAGAAGAGATTATCAAGGACATTTTCCAACAAGGCAAAATCTGTTTTATACCTCGATACCAGTTCCAGAGCAACCACATGGATATGGTAAAATTAGAATCACCTGAGGAAATTTCTTTACTTCCCAAAACATCCTGGAATATTCATCAACCTGGTGAGGATGATGTTCGTGAGGAGGCTTTGTCGACAGGTGAGTCTTTTGGTGTTAGAATGGATGTCTTAGGATGTTGTCAGCTGTGATGAGATTTTAGATCTCAAATCCACCTGTTATGTTTGGGTCAGGGGAATTGTTTTTCCTCTATGGATGAATTTGTATTTCACTTATATTTCAAAACACCCATATTACCTGGGTTAGGATATGGTACCTTCTGTAAGTTATGAAGTGTCAACTATAATAGTAAGGTATCAAGCAAGGTATTGTTTTCTCATAGGCGCTTGCCCTAGATTTAGGGGTTGAGTAATTTTACCCTTTCTCAAGGTTCAATTATAGTCTGTAGGCTAGTAAGTGTATTATTATTAATGCTAGTGCCTTTATATATCCTATCAACTACCCTCTGGGCATTTCTACTTATATGTCATGTGGGTATCTCAAATGCATCATGTTCCAAACTGAATCATCTTCCTTTCAATCCTGACTACCACATACCAATCTCAGTTCATGGTACCATCAGCCATCCATTTGGCTATGCCAGGTATCTTAAGGTCTTGATTCTTCTTTCTTTTGTGCCCTACATGCATTCTGTTGCTAAGTTTAAGATGCCATAGTCTTTTGCCTGGGTTACTTAACACCCTCTAACTGTTCATGTCTACTTCTTGCATCCTCTCCTCCCTCTCAGTCCACTATCTACATAGTAATTTATTTATTTTGGGGGGGGTGTGGTTGGTACTGGGGATTGAGCCTAGAGCTTTACACATGCTAGGCAAGCACCCTGCCACTCAGCTACATCCCCATAGTAATTGAAACAAGGTATCTAAACATCAGTGTGAACTCTTCTCTTGCCAGTTCATAGTCTTTTGGTGACTGCCTGCTGCCTTTAGGTGAATAAACACTCCTTTAATGAGGCTCTTCCTGATCTTGGTCCTCCTTATCTTCCATTTTCATGTTTTTCAACACTTGGACTTCATAGTGTTAATTTCACCCACTCTGAGTATACTCAGTTTCTCAATTCAACTCTGCTTTCTCTACTGCTGGCTCTTTTGGTAGCAAGCTTTTTTGTTTATTTACTTATTTTAAGGAAAACCCACGAAAGGCACAAGGAACAGACTGAAAGAAAAGTTATGCACATTGTCATTGTTACTGCAAAAAAGAAGCCCTATCTTTTGCAGTAATTTAAATTTATTTTTTTAAATAAGTAAATTTATTTTTAAAATTTTGTTATATATGGCAGCAGAATACATTACAATTTATATTATACATATACAGTTTTTCATACCTCTGGTTGTACACAAAGTAGAGTAACACCATTCATGTCTTCATACGTGTACTTAGGGTAGTGATGTTCGTCTCATTCCACCGTCTTTCCTATTCCTATGCCCTCTCCCTTCCCATCCCTCCTCTTTGCCCTATCTAGAGTTAATCTAATTCTCCTATATTCCATTGTGTGTAAATGCCACATTTTCCTTATCCATTCATTTACTGAAGGGCTTCTAGGTTGGTTCCACAGTTTAGCTATTGTGCATTGTGCTGCTATAAACATTGATGTGGCTGTGTCCCTGTAGTATGCTGTTTTTCAGTCCTTTGGATATAGACCAAGGAGATGGATAGCTGGGTTAAACGATGGTTCCATTTCCAGTTTTCCAAGGAATCTCTATACTGCTTTCCATATTGGCTGCACCAACTTGTGGTCCCATTGTATGAGTGTACCTTTTCCCCTACATCCTTGCCAACACTTATTGTTGATTGTGTTCTTAATAGCTGCCATTCTGACTGGAGTGAGATGAAATCTTAGAGTAGTTTTGATTTGCATTTCTCTATTTGCTAGAGATGTTGAACATTTTTTCATATATTTGTTGATTATATATCATCTTCTTAGAAGTGTCTGTTCAGTTCCTTGGACCATTTATTGATTGGGTTATTTGTTTTTTAGGTGTTTAGCTTTTTGAGTTCTTTATATATCCTAGAGATTAGTGCTCTGTCTGATGTGTGTGTGGTAAAAATTTGCTCCCCAAAATGTAGGCTCTATATTCACCTCACTGATTGTTTATTTTGCTGAGAAGAAAGCTTTTTAGTTTGAATCTATCCCATTTGTTGATTCTTGATATGAATTCTTGCACTATAGGAGTCTTATTAAGGAAGTTGGGGCCTAATCCAACACAATGGAGATTTGGGCCTACTTTTTCTTCTGTCTCTAGTTGTATTCCTAGGTTCTTTATACACTTTAAGTTGAATTTTGTGCATGGTGAGAGAAAGGGGTTTAATTTCATTTGGTTGCATGGATTTCCAGTTTTCCCAGCACCATTTGTTGGAGAGGCTATCTTTTCTCCAATATATGGTTTTGGAGCCTTTGTCTAATGTAAGATAACTGTAGTTATATGGGTTTGTCTCTGTGTCCTCTATTTTGAACTATTGGTCTACAGGTCTATTTTGGTGCCAATACTATGCTGTTTTTGTTACTATTGCTCTGTAGTATAGTATAAGATCTGGAATAGTGATGCTACCTGCTTCATTCTTCTTGCTAAGGATTGCTTTAGCTATTCTGGGTGTCTTATTTTTCCAGATGAATTTCGTGACTGCTTTTTCGATTTCTATGAGGAATGTCATTGTGATTTTGATTGGAATTGCATTAAATCTGTATAGTGCTTTTGGAAGTATGGTCATTTTTATAATATTAATTCTGCCTATCCAAGAGCAAGGTAGATCTTTCCATCTTTTAAGGTCTTCTTTGATTTCTTTGTTTAGGTTTCTGTAGTTTTCATTGTATATATCTTTCACCTCTTTCATTAAATTGATTCTCAAGGGTTTTTTTTTTTTTTTTTTTGAGGCTATTGTAAATAGCGTAGTTTTCCTCATTTCCCTTTCAGAGGATTTGTCACTGATGTACAGAAATGCCTTTGATTTATGGGTGTTGATTTTATATCCTGCTACTTTGCTGAATTCATTTACTAGTTCTAGAAGTTCTCTGGTGGAACTTTTTGGGTCTTCTAATTATAAAATCATATCGTTGGCAAATAGTACTAATTTCTTCTGGTTCTTTATGCATACTGTTCTTTAGTCCATGGCTGCTTAGGAGATTTTATTGTTATTAAGCAGTCAAAGAGCTGCAAACAAAATAAGCTAAAGGTGCCTGTTTGTATTATAAAGCCTCAAACTCATCATAGAAGTGTATATTCTGACTAAGACTTAAAAGAAATTTCATCACAACTTTATGCAGTCTTATACTAATATCTGTTTCATTCAATATAATACTATGCCTTATAAAATCAAAATGGTAGAGCTGGAGGTGATAGGGTCAAGGACTTATCAATTTTGTTACTTTAACTTCTCCTATATTTTCCAGTCTTGAGGTTTGCTAATTCTGAGGCATGAAAAGCATATTCAGATCTACATCCTTCATGTCTTTTATCATTAGACCAGATGAATGTCAGCATTATAAAACTCTTTTGGGTCTTCAAGGGGAAAGATTGTAAGCATTTTGATTACAGTGAGACAATAAGGGAATATAGCATATCTTGCGGGGGGGTGGGGGGAGCCCAAGTTTATAAGATAAGGAAATACAGGAAGTTTTAGGCCTTGACATTGCTCAAACTTAAGCTACTTCTCTAGACTCCCAGGTTCTAGGACAGAGCTCAGAGTATGTTCCCAATCTGGCTGACTATGTAAACTGCTCCTCTGGTGCTTGCATTATTTCTGTAATGTACTTGCTAAATGAAATTCTGCATGGTTTTCTCCAATAACCAGTTCCTCCAGAGGCAGCTCGTTCCTTTTAGAATAACTCTGTCCTTTCTACACTGTCTTCCTTGGATTAAACTAAAATATGTTCTTTTGAACTTTCATGCATTTGTTCATTCCATTCAAGTCCAGCAGTGGGAAGAGCTTTAACTTAATTGTTAAGAGATTGGAATAAACTCAGTTCAAGTCAGTGAGCTAAATTATCCATATATGTATGTTTTTTAGCACATCACTTGGCACATAGGAGCTGTTCAGTAAATGATAACTACTATTTTTTAAGGAAAGCAAAATTTTGCTAGCCAAGGATTTCATGTTTTAATAAATTTCCACCAGATATTTTCTGAGCATGTGTTTTGTGTCAGGTGCTATTTCAGATTTAAGGTTCTGGACCTCAAGGGACTCACAGTCTACTGGGAGACAGAAATTGTATATTAATAGAATAAGTATCCCAACCTGTAGTATATGTCAAATATAAGTGTCAAATGAAAAGTCACTGAATATTAAAAACACAGAAGTTTGGAGATTGATCCTGAATTTAAAAAAGGCTACACCCGAAACTGGTTGTTAATTTTTTTCTCTTCCATGGTGTTTATCCAAGCTGTATATGTGATAGCTATGCTATATTTGTGATATCAGTGGCTTTCTTCCCATGCACTTTTCTTTGTAGATACTTGCAAGCTGGGTTGCAGAGGACGGGGATTATACCGAAGTTTCTTGCCATTGCAGTCTGGGGGCCTAAGGTCCCCAATGTTGTTTATAGAAACGTTTGAGTAGGCAGTTCTCTGCTGTTTGTTATCTCCTGGCATCACACTCTGCACTGTGGATTTTTACTAGCATCAGCAGCTTAGAATGTGGCAACTTCAGTGCTAAAGCATAAATCTAACTTCACAGTGTTTGGGACAAGCTGATCAGAGCTCAGATTGTTCTCGGTGTAGCCTTTGTAGTCTGTTTATCTTTTTTGTTTGCTCATGTTATCTCAGCTTAGAAAAGAGTGAGCTTTGGTGTTCTCAGTTGCAATTTTAAGTTTCTAAGCAAAAAATTTATTTTGTATATAGCAAAATAAGCCAATTAGCAAATGAAGTAGAGGGACTGCCTCTGTACTGAAGTATCTTCGAAATGAGGGATGCTTGGGCAATTAGATTAATCAGGTATCATTCCGTTGAGAGTATATAATCTGATTCAACCTGGCTTATGCAAAAAATGGGATTTTATTGGTCCAGAAACTGAAGAATCCATAGAGTTGTGTCATTAGAGGTCAGTCTTTCTCTTTTGTCTCTGCTTCCACCTATGTTGGCTTCATGTTGTAAGGCCACATGGTAGTCCGTGGAGACTCAGGTTTCTATAGCATCTTTATTGCTAGCAATCCTAGCAGAATAAAAGCAAGTCTATTTTCTAATAGTTCCAATAAATCCTCATCCTAACTCTGATTGAATCAAGTGATCATCCCCAAATTAATCACTTTTGGCCAAGGATATGGAATAGACTGATGGGCTTATGCTTGAATCTCACATGCCCATCCCTAACCTGTTCTCTGGGACCAGGGAGAAAGGGCTTGTTGATGGACTTATACTGGGTTGTATATCCCCACTTCTGCAGCCTTGCTCAAACCGTGGAGCTGAGGGTAGAGTGAGAGTGATTCACCACCTGAAAATCACATGCTATTTCCAGAACAAACAGGGATGGATACTAGAGAGTAAAAAAATCAAGTTCACCTATGCTTCCATTCATTTTTGAAATGATATACTCTAGCAGACCCTTATAGTCATAGCTTTGTCAGTAATGATTTTAAGTTTCTGATCTTTCTGGAGGCTTTATGGGACTTCATATCTATGTGTGGATATATAAAACTTAACCTAAATAGATGATCATTATGTGCACTTTGTTATTTTCTACCATAGCAGTTTAAAGTAATTAAATGGGACAGCATCAAGGACAGTTTTTGAATATACCCTTCTAGGCTGATTATGATCAGTACTTTTGGGAAGGTTAGGATTGGTTGACTTCATTTCTTTATTTACTAGGGCTCCATGACATCTGTAAGAATTTAATAAAGTTAATGTGTATAGATTCCATCAAAACTTTTGACATAGTCATGATTTCCTTAAGGATAGACAGAAGACATTTGGATTGCACAATAACACTTTATTCAGAAAATATTTTCTGAGCACCTAGTCTGTGAGAGGTGTGATGGGATACAGCAGGAGTTGGTCCCCAGTGTTCTGGAATTAACTAACTGGTCATCTTCATTGAGGCAGGGTTGTATACTAGCACCGTCATAAGTCTCTTTCCTCATGCTGTCCTGTTTAACTTCTGAGATATCCCACTGTCCCTTAATTTCAATACGTTGGATCCATTCTTATCATTCTCTTTATGTTTTTTATATTTCTATTACTAGTCAGTGTGTGAGCATAGGATTATCCTCACCCCTTTCCTACCCATCCAGGTATCAAGTATTGCCAAATTTTTCTTTGTGGTGTTTTTATCACCTGTGTCTCTCTAATTCCAGCCATCCTTCTTCAACAGTTTTGATTCTTCATATCTGTTCCATTGGAATAAACTTCATATTGGTTTCCTGGCCAAATTAATTTCACACAAATACCTTTCTGTGCAGGTTACCTACACTGTTCTGAAAATTTGGGATAATGACAGGCCCCACTCACTGTGTTGATGAGAGGATGAAGTATAATGATGTGTGTAAAGTGTGCAGCACAGTCTGATTTGTTAGGGATCGGTGAGTTATTATTAATACTAAGTAGTAAGTATTTTCCCTGGCTGCCTCCAATACGCTAAGCCCTTGCTTCTTTAATCCTAACATACTTGGCACTCATCCTCATGCTTTATTAATACTCCTTGGGAGCATTTCCTTTTCTTTGCAGATAGATTTAGTATCTTTAGGAGCAGAGACCTTCTTCTAAGTCACTGTATCATGGGGATCTAGTATTACATGGTTTGCACTGTAGTCGTTCAGTAAAAGTTTCCTGAAGTGAAGCTAACATTTATTATGAATTCCAAGAATGTTTATACAAATGCTTATACTTTATAGCTGTGAAAGAAAACCAGGATTTAAAAAATTATAAGCAGAGAAGGAAACTTCAAAAAGTATAGCAGAATTAGTGGTTTTATGGATGCTATGACATTTTTATTTGGTATTTGTGAGTAAAACATTAACATCAATCCTGGTCTGAGCCAGGCTTGCCTGGGGAAATAGCCTCGATATTTTTCTTCCTATAGTGTGGTTTTGGGGAAGCCTTCTGTTAAGATAAATGTGGAGTGTTGTACTTGGCTGGCTGTTGGTGCTGCCACATCTGTGTTGGGAGTTGGCATGTGATCCTTGGATCTGTGAGACTAGAGCTATATGAAAGATCAGTGGGAAACAGAGGCTATAGCTTGTGTCAAGGTGACTCTGCTTTGGCTCTTGCTGCACAGTGGGGAGCAAAAGATGCCATGTACTCAGGTAGTTGCTGGACCCTGGGTGGGATGAAGACTGTGTACCTGCTATACTTCCTGCTTTGTGTTCTTCTATAAGGCTAAGTACCTCTGGTGCCACCCAAGTCTGAGTGCCAACTTAGAACTGCTGGGTCAGTGCAGCATTCTCAGTGTGGTCTGTGGAGATTCAAACACCACTGCTACACAAAGGACTTGTCACATGTTCATGAGAATTTTTCTGTATAATTTTTACTAAGCCAAGAAATAAGTAGTTATAGATCTTACATGGTTTGATATTTTGATATAATTACAGCACCAGCTCATGCTCTTACTGGAACTGGAGTTTCTAAACCTTGAACATGTGTGTCTTTTGCTCATCAGAAATCTTCCTCATTGATTTTATTTGAACTTTTGAAATAAATTATCCTAGCTAAAAATAAATTAAAGCAGTTTGGAATGTGTTTTTGCACATTACATCTGCCATGGCAGGAGTTTTGGGTGACTTCCCTCTCTGGACAATTGAGAAAATTGCCTCCAGATTTAGGCACTGTGGGAGGCAGAGCCTTACTGTCCTTGCAACATCTTCACTATTCAGATGGGATAACTGCAATGCAGGGAGGTCAAGTGACTTCCCCAAGTTAATGAGAGTGTGAGGTCACTCATTTCTCCTGTTTTCCATCCCAATGCCCTCTGAAGTGCTATCTCTTTTCTTTACACCTCATTCATTAAGGTTGCTTTTCTGCCTGAATTTTCCTTCTCTTTCCTCATAGCACACTGCATTAGAATCATCATTCATGGAACAGGTACCCTTGATAGTTGTATACATGGGAATATTATTATATTTTCTCAAGGAAGAACATGTATTGAGCCAGATGTGTCTAAAAATACACTGGTCATGAAGTTAAGCTTTTTTTTTTTTTTCCCCCAGTCATTTTGTACTCAACAAAATACACAGGAAAAACAACTATGGCTTTCATTTATAAAGGGCCTTTCATTTGAATGCTAGGTGTACCCATGATAGGCTTCCTTGGACCTGATCCAAAATTGTCTATTTTATCTTTTGCAGCAGGAACTTAAGAATATATTCTCATTTCAGAGAGTGGTAATTTACTTCTTGTTAACTCCCAGCCCATTAAGATTAAAAGATACTTCCTTGGGGTTATGGCCTATTATTCTTGCCAAGATGGGTTATCCTGCTAAATGTTCTATTCAAGCATAATGATTCGTTGACTGTGCTATTGAACACTTAAATATCTTTAAAAGAACTAACCCAGGTGACTTAAACTCCCTTCATATAGAACTTCATTCATTTAAACTGCTTTTCCAAATCAATTTTTATTTTATTACCTTTAATTGAAACATTAAATTTTCTATTAGGTTTATGTAGGTTTTTGTACATATTCAATTCAGAGAAGTGGCAGAATTTTTAAGAGAAGTCTGAATTAGAAAAAAAAATAAATGAATAAAATGAGTTATAATATTCTTTTTTTCCAGAAAAGTGAGCTGGGGATTTTTTTCCATTGAAGTATCAGGACAAGATATGATTTCAAGGATTTTGTCTCCATAAATGAAATTTTACCTTTGCCTCCATTGACCTGTGCAAACATTGGGGTCAAGTTCTTTGTTGTAGGTTATTGCAGTGTTCGCCTAACTGGCCACATTTTTTCAAATTCCTGCTGAAGTGACCTCAATTCAACTAGATTGCGTTACTCCACCACTTGAAAATGCCTTCATTGCCTGGAAAATAAGTCCAGGTTCTATAGAAAGATTCAAGGATGAGGAAAAAAGGTGCTTTAAAAATTTTCCTTTCTGTTTTTGGGAAGGTCACTTTGCCTTTGCTCACCCATCTTTTTTCTCTGCCTGTTGTACTCTTAATCATCCTCAAGGTTCAGCATGAGTATTGCTTCCTTCAGAGGACTTCCTAGATTCCTTCATCAGATTTAGGTACTTCTTCCATTGTATTTTTCTCTGTGTTATTATCCAAAGTTCCATGTGTTGGAGGCTTGGTCCTTAGCCCATGGCACTATTGGGAGGTGATGGAGCCTTAAGGAGTTGGGGCCTAGTGAGAGGTCTTAGGTCAATGGGGGTGTGCCTTTGAGAGGGGTAGTGGGACCCTGCTTTCCTTTCTCTTTTTCCTTCTCGTATCCTGGCGTCCTCACCATGAGGTGAATTGCTTTGCTCTGCTACACACTCTCTACCCTGGTGTGCTGCTTTACTGTAGAACCAAAAGAAGTGGGTCCCATGAAACCATGGACTGAAACTTCCAAAACTGTGTGCCAATAAATCTTTCTGCTTTATAAGTTGATTATCTCAGATATTTTGTTACACTGGCAAAAGCTAATATATAAAGCATATGCTTAGTAATTATATGTTAAATGAAATAGCTGTTTGCAATTGCAAAGAAATTCAAACATAATAACACATAATCATCAATGTTTATTTTTTGTGCTAATTGTTATCTACAAGCCACATTTATAAAAAAAAAATGAGAACAAGCTAATACTAGTCCCCTCTTATCATTGGTTTTATTTTCTGTGGTTTCATTTGCCCTTGGTCAACTGTGGTCCTAAAATATTAAGTGGACAGTTTTAGAAATAAACATTTCACAAGTCTTAAAATGTACATCGGGACTGGGGTTGTGGCTCAGTGGTAGAGTGCTTGCCTCACATGTGTGAGGCACTGGGTTTAATTCTCAGCATCACATATAAATAAATGAATAAAATAAAGGTCCGTCAACACTAAAAAATATTTAAAAATGTACATAATTCTGAGCAGCATAATGAAATCTTGTGACTTAGTTTCTGTCCCACCTAGGATGTGAATCATCCTTTTGTCTAGTTTATACATGTTGTATACACTGTTTGCCCATTAGTCACTTAGTAGCTGATATGTTTTCCCACTATCTGTTCAGTACTTACGTTCAAGTGACCCTTATTTTACTTAATACTGGTCTAAATGCACAGAAGTGGTAATGCTTTGGCAATTCAGATAAGCCAAAGAGAAGCCCTAAAGTGCTTTTTTTAAGTAAAAAGGCAAAAGTTCTTAAGGAAAAGGAAAACAAAACAAAAAACCGACATATATTGAGGTTGCAGAGATCTGTAGTTCAATAAGATTTTGATAGAGAGCATGTTCATATAACTTTTTTATACTATATTATTATTACATATTAATGTTAGTTATTATTAAATTCTTGCTATGTATAAATTATAAGTTAAACTTTATCATAGGACTTTATGTATAAGAAAAACCACAGTATATGTTTGGTTTGGTACTATCTGAGATTTCGTATATCCACTAGGGGGTCTTTAAATGTTTCCCCCACTGATGAGGGGGACTATTATATTACTGTTAGAGGATATAAGCAGCAAACTGTGATATGGGAATTGAACAGAAACAAAAAGTATCTTTTTGACTGCCCATGTCATTCCTTTGGGTTAAAACAGTCAGATTCTCCATAAAATTTTAAGTGCTCTTTGGGTATAGTGATACAGGCAGCCAGAATAATTCATAAGAAGTCCTTAGATGAAATAGTTTATCAGATTGTCTAAATGAATGTTTTCAAACTAAGCCATGACTCATTAGTAACTTTTAAAATTCAATTCAGTAGCATTAAAACAAATAAATGAAAAATAAAACGAGAAAGAAATAGGAAGGAAACTTTTAGTTGAGGGGAGAGTGGGGCGGGGTGGTAGTGGTAGTGGTGGTGGTGGGTGGGTGGGCAGGGTGGGAAGAGAGTGTATAAAACAGATTGTGGTGTTTTTCTTGCAGTAGGTTCCAAAATGTTTTAAAGCCAACTCCTCCAAAGGACATGAATCTCTTAGGGGCCCTAGCAGTGGGCACACATGGAGCAAAAGGACAATCATGGAACATTTTCAAGTGTAATTTTGGTGAAAAAAACCCCCACATAAACCAAATCCCACATTATTTTTAAAACAACATAATCACATATATAATACGTAGTAGAAGATAAATAAAACTCATGGATTTTAAGGACTAAACATTTGAAGGTAAAGCACATTATTAAAACAAAACCAACTTGGGCTTTGTGGGGAGGCTTGCACAGAACCTCCAGGGATTTCAGCCTTCTCTTTAGTTATGTGAGCAGGAAAGTTTGGGAATTATTGTTCATTTCAAAAGCAATATTCACTTGAGAGAGGAATTTTTTTGTGTTAAAATTTTTAATATATCGTTTTAATTCCTCTGTTGATTTTAAGTTCTATTTTATTTATTTTTAATCGTTCTTTAAGGGATTGCATTTTATAATTTAGCACATTCTGCTTCAGATCAGTATTCACCTGTTTCCAGTAAAATATAGCAATTTTGCTCTTATATAATTCCATTCCCCTGCTACTATTTGTGTTGTTCTTTTGTAATGTGAATCACATCTACATATATTATAATACTATAATACAAGATAGTATTATAATTATTGCTTTAAAAAGGTCATATGTTTTGAAAAGAGAAAAAAATAATCTTTTTTTTTTTTTCTTGCAGTGCTAGGGATCAAACCCAGGACATCACACATGCTAGGCAAGTGCTCTACCACTGAGCTAATCCTTGGCTAAAAATATAGTCTTTTTATCTTTACTTTTCCAGCTGGGAATGTAGCTCAGTGGTAGAACACTTGCCTAGCATGTGTGAGGCCCTGGGTTCCATCTCCAGCAACACACACACACACACACACACACAGAAGAGAGAAGTCAACTGGTCATTTTTTGTTGTTGTTTCTTTCTGTTATCCTGAGTGATTTTTCTCTTTGTCTTTTAGCAGTTTGACTATGATGTATATGGCTGTGGATTTCTTCCTTTTTTTAATCCTATGTGGGATTTATTGAGCTTCTTAGTTCTGTAAGTTTAATGTTTTTCATCAAATACAAGAAGTTCTAAGCTATTATTTCTTCAAAAAAATTTTTTTTTGTGATGCTGGAGAAAAAATTTTTTCCCCTGTTCATTTGCTCTTTTCCTTCTAGAACAATTTTTCCATGTGTATTGATTTGCTTGATATTGTTCTGTAAGTCTGTGAAGCTCTGTTCAGTTTTCTTAATTCTTTTTTGAGTCAGGGTCTTGCTATGTTGACCAGGCAGAATGATGGGACTCTCAAGTAGCTGGGATTACATACATGCACCACCATGCCTGGCACTATTGTACATAGTTGCATCATTTTTTTTTTTATATTCTTCAGAATGGGTTATCTCAACTTATCTATCTTCAAGTTTACTGATTCTTTTCTTTTTTAAATGTTTAATTTTTAGTTATAGTTGGACACAGTATCTTTATTTTATTTTATGTGGTGCTGATGATCAAACCCAGTGTCACACGTATGCTAGGCGAGGCTCTACCTCTGAGCCACAACCCCAGCCCAAGTTTACTGAAACTTTCTTCCTACTTTTAAGTGCCTCTAGTGAACTGTTTATTTTGCTTATTATACTTTTCAATTCTAGAGCATCTATTTGGTGGTTCTTCTTCCTCGTCTTCTGTTTCCTCCTCCTTCATATCACTGTAAGGAAATGTTTAAGAGAGGAACTTTTGAATTTGCAAACAAGTGGTATGTGGAAGAGATGCATAATATAGTAATAGTGCATTTTTTTCATTGTTTACTACTTCCAGGAACTGTGCTAAACAAGTTTTCTTCATTACCTTATTTAATTCTTCTATATCCTGCAGAGACATTGGTGCTGTTAATTCCTAGCTTCTTTATTTTATAGATCAGAAAAAAGACTCAGATAAAGTATTATCCTTGGTCACTCAACTCATGATTGGCATAAAAGAGATTAAGACCCAGGTCATTTTGACATAAGGCTGAGTTCTCAACCACCACATCATATACCTAAAGCTGGAGTCTGGTACCAGAAGATATTACAATGGACTAAGATAGTATGATGAGGACTGAAATTTGGATGGTCCTAAATTCTGGTCCTCTTCTGCTATTTTTTACCCCCCTCTTTGTTTCCTGGAGGATGTACTACATACCCTTCAATATTGACTGCATCCTATTACTCAGCCAGCTCTGGTTTCACTGAGAGAATGGACTGGGCCTCCATGGCTGATTTTTCCCCAGTGTTCATTCCCATGGTAAAAAGGCATCCTTCCCCACATGACATTTCCCTGTTTAAATAGGCATGGTCTCTGAGCCCTATAATACCAGAGGGTTCTACGGGCTCCACAGCATTACCCAATTATAGAATTAGACCAGAGAAAATGGAATTTCTTTATTATAGAATTCTTAATGATCTCTGCAGAGATTAAAGCATAAAAAAAGCTGTGTTTAGTTCAGAGAATTATTTTTATTAAACTGCAGAATTTCTGTTTGGGATGCCTATTAAAATGAAATGAACTAGTTGTAATTTAAACATTTTTAAATTCTAAATTTAAAACATTTTAAATTTTATTTTATTTTATTTTTTTGTGTTACTGGGAATTGAACCAAGGGTGCTCTACCACTGAGCTACATCCCCAGCCCTTTTTATTTTGAGACAGGGTCTTGCTAAATTATATAGACTGACCTGAAATTGTGATCCATCTGCCTCAGCCTTTCAAGTAGCTGGGATTACATACATGCACTACCACCCCTGGCTTAAATTTTAATTTTCAATAGCATTTGAAGTCAAGATTTAATTTTTCTTTCTTTTTTTTAACCAAGAATTTTAAACTGTCACTTCAAACATTATACAGATTTTCCTGGAGCTTACTATTTCTGGCCTTTTTTTTTTTTTTTTTTTTTTTGCAGTCAGTGTAGCATTAATATTATCTTTGAGAATATCCATGGTAATTAATTGTTATCATTCAGCAAGACTAAAAATGAATGATTAATTACCAAAGAGGTAATGAACGAGGATAATATGGAAATTGCATAGTGATTTAATATTTTTACTTTTTACTTTGAAAAGTGTTTTTTTTTTGGGTGGGGTGGGGTATGGTATTAAACCAGTGTTTAACCACCGAGCCACATCCCAGCTTTTTATTTTTTGAGACAGGGTCTTGTTAAGTTGCAAAGGGCCTCCTAAATTGCTGGGGCTGGTCTCCAACTTCGGATCCTCCTGCCTCAGCCTCCTGAGTCACCGTACCTGGCTAAGAAGATTTTGTTTTCTATAGCAAGTTAGTTGTTATCATAAAGTACTAGATGAGTGTGGTGTGTATTTTTTCAATCAGGAACTTGCTCTGTTGCCCAGGCTGACCTCAAATTCTTGAGTTCAAACTGTTATTAAGTGGGATCTGAGAAGGTTCCCCAGAAGGAAGAAGGGGACTTCAACTCAGCCCTGGCAGGTTCTTGATTTATTCCACAGAAAGGATTTCGGAATGTACCAAAAGAGGCACAAGCAGAGATTGATTTGGGAAAGCAAGCAATAGAGCAGGAGGCCAACTCAAAGGAGAGGGAGTGCAAGTGCTTAAGAGTGGGCGATATGCATCTGGGGGAACTTTGTAAATGGTGTGCACGAGAGGTACTTGGGGTCACATCAGCTTAAATGAACTCATTTCTCAATTCTTCTGATCAAAAATGGAGCACAGAGCTGGTCACAGTGGTCTGGTTGTTTTTAGAATCTTTAGGTTTATGTTATCTAGTTAATAGAGCTTGGACTGTACTCATATCATGGGTCTCTAACAATATATCTTTCTAGGCTTTATTAAATTGGTCTAATAATACATGTGTAAGCTAACAAGATGTGTAGGTGCTAATTAACTTAGTTCACAATTTGTTTATTTTTGGTTCTTATAAGAATTCTGGCCTGTTGAAAATAGGCTTGGGGACCTAGTGTTGAAGATAAGGGTGCTCCTTGAGTCTTTAGATTTAAAGCTACAATTCTTTTTCCTTCCCTGTTTGTCTCCTTTCTGCCTATCCTTATTTCTTCTATCCTTCCTCAAAGCCATCCTCCTACCTCAGCCTCCTGGTGCCTGGCTCCCTATTTGCTGTTTTAGTCAATGTTCTCTTCTTCCAGAAAAGTTACAGGGGTATTATATTCCTAATGTTTTATAACTGGCAAGTAATCTAGCCTGGTGACTCCTGGCTTTAGAGTTCACTGAAACATTTGCAGATTTTTCAACTGCCTTGTTTTCTTCCTAACTTCCAGCTGAGATTAGCTGTACTAAGGGACTGGGGATTTTAAGGGCTGAGTATAGCCAGGTGGGCAGAAGTTGCAGTGGACTGTTGGTGTTGATAGGGTAGTGGTGGTGGAGGCAAGGACAGGTCAGGGCTGTGGGAGACATGTAGACCTTGAACATTTAGAATGAAGACCAGGAAGACAAGAAAGTGTGTGGAAAGGGATTTAGAAGGATGCAGAGATCAAGTCTAACTCTTCCTCCTCTCCCTGATGACCTTGATTTCCTTTCCCATCTCTCCCTCCTGCCCCATTTTTTTTTTTTTTTTGGTTCTGGGGATTGAACCCAGGGCCACTTAACCACTGAGCCACATCCTCAGCCCTTTTTTTGTATTTTATTTAGAGATAAGGTCTCGCTGAGTTGCTGAGGCTGGCTTTGAACTCATAATCCTCCTGCCTCAGCCTCCTGAGCTGCTGGGATTCGAGGTGTGTGCCACCTTGCTTGGCCCCACTACCCCATTCTTTGTCTTTCCTTCATCTTCTCTTTCTTTCTTTCCCTTCCTATCATCCCTGACCTAATTTTTTTTTAACATTTAAGCAATTAATGTTTTTATCTTTGTTGATTATTGCCTTCCTGCTGTCCTATGATTTGTTTTTTCCCTGACTTCTTATTCATTTATTTTCATTCTTTTCTGTTTATTAATAAAATTTCATTGTTATATATATATATATATATATATATATACACACACACACACACACACACACACACGTACGTGTGTACTACTGGACATTGAAGGGGTTCAGTCCCAGAATCATCAACCATGGTTACATCCCCACCCCTTTGTATTTTTTATTTTGAGACAGGATCTTGCTTAATTGCTGAGGCTAGAACTTTTGATTTTCTTGCTTTAGTCTCTGGGATCACTGGGATTACAGGTGTGAGGCACTGTGTCTAGTTCTTCTATTTTATATTAATAGTATTGGATGCTTTGTTGCCTAAAGAGATACTTAAAATAATTTAAAAATTTACTAAAATGTTTTGACCACTTTATTTTGTGGCCTTGGAATAAGAGATTGATACATACAATTTATCACTTTTGGAAATGATTGAAATTTTCTTTGTGGATTGATATATTTTGGTTATTTCAGTTCATTAGGAATTACATAGGACTGTAAGAAGCAGAAATACAGTGAAATAGAGACTTAAAGAATAAGAATTTCAGTGCCAGGTGTTGGCATTGGCCTCTTAGCTCAAGCATGATACCAGTGTGATCCGTGCAGTTTTTGGCTTTTCTTTTACAGTTGTAATGACTGGAGACTTAGTAGTCATTTTATATCCATAGTGGGCAAGGAGAAGGAAGAATGGGCTGATGACAGTGGTCTAATGTCAATTGTGCCCACTTTAAGGAACTTTCCTAGAAACCCTTACATCTCATTAGCTTGCACAGTAATAGAGCCTATCCATAAGGGAGGTTGGGAAGTTAGTTGTTTTTAAACAAATCATAAGTTTGTTAATAAGGAAGAGCAGATAGAGTGGGTATTGGGTTAGTAATTAATAATTCCTGCTGGTCAGTGTTCTATAAGCTTTGAAAGAATCTCTATTTGTCTAGAGGACAAAGAAAGATCAGTATTTGTATTTTCAGGTCAATTTCATTCCCAGGCTTATAAATTTTGTGGTCTAAACCGATTACTGAATAGTTTTAATTGTATTTATAGATACATGTAAAAATTTGGGGAAGTGTTATAATCTCCCACTGTCTTTAAAGTTTTATTAAGCTTTGTTAATTTCTAATATGTAATTTTTAAAATTATGTGTTTCAACACTGTGTTTCTCAGCATGGGCTTCCTAATTATTATATTTAATTGTGGATTAATGTATATATGTATGGATTGATTGATTGATTGCAGTACTAGGTATCAAACCCAGGGCCTCACGCATGCTAGGCAAGTTCTCTACCATTGAGCTAAGCCCCATCCTTAGTTGTGAAATTTGTATTGGTTATAAGCCAACTTTCTTTTTCCATTTAAAAACCTTGTCTTGAATTCTACCATATCCATTTAGGCACATCTCTGTTTTTGTTTGGATTTACCCTTGGCCCTGTGCTTCTGATTAAACTTTGGATGTCATTTTCTGTGAGTCATGCTTCTTGTAAATATCTTACAAATGGTTTTTGATTTTTTGCATCCACCTGTGAGTCTTTTTTTTTTTTTTTAAATTAGGGGAGTTCCATCTGTCCTCCTTTTTGTGATAACTGGTATGTTTGTCCTTCTTTGTATTAATTTTATTATCTTTTTTTGGGAAACAATTGTTTTTTTGTCATTTCTGTTTATTTATATCCTTTTTCTCCCTCTAGTACTAGATAGTAATGCATTCATTTCTGGTATTGGTTACATTACAATATTTTTTGAATCTCAAATTCTTACTAGCATTATCAATATAGTATCTATTGACTTTATAACTCCTGTGAAAGATAAAAAATTTTGCTTTTTCTTTCAACTTTTTATCTACATGAACTGGGGTTTTAAACTAGTAATAATAAAGATGTGTATCTATTCTTCTTTTTTAATTTTTTTTTTTACTTTTAGATGAACACAATACCTTTATTTTTATTTTTATGTGGTGCTGAGGATTGAATCCGCTGCCTTCTACATGCGAGGCAAGCACTCTATCACTGAGCTTCGATCCCAGCCCAAGATGTGTATCTTTAAGGAATGATTTTACTTTATTAATAAAGAACAATCATTTAACAATTCTGCATATTCCTGGTTTATGACTTTCTGCTTCTGTTTTATTATACTATATGCCTTCCTCTTTCTTGATTAATGTTTTTTGATTACTTTCTTAGAGTTCCTTTAAGTAATTTTTTTCAGGGTGATCTATGTGGGATATATTTTCAGAATGCTTGTATTTTTGATGTCTTTATATACATCACTGGATTCTTGAATGGGGTAGAATACTTGCTTCATACTTTCTTGTCTTTTCACTTAAAATTATAGTTCAGGAGTTGACAAATATTTTCTGTCAAGTGCCTCTGACAAATTCCTCCTTCCTTCATATTTTGTTCTTTGTAGGCTCTCAATGGGTTGGATGATGCCCACCCACATTGGGAGGGCATTCGCTCAGTCCACCAATTCAAATGTTAATTTTTTTCTAGAGACATCCAGAAATAATATTTAATCTAGGCACTCCGTGGGGCAGTGTAGTTGACACATAAAATTAAACATCACATCAAAAAATTACTCTCCTTTTCCAGAACTCTTTAAAATACAACTTATCATATTTCACTTTGACCCTGAGATTACCTTCTGTTCCACACAGAAACTTTATATAGAGTTCCTTCAATGATGACTCATTTTCAGTAGCATAAAACTATATTTGAAGTTGCACAAAATTGACTATTGTATATTGAACACTTGTTGAAGTAGGAGCAGAAAGATTGATATAAGACAAAAACAAGTACATTTTTGCCCTTTTTTCTAATCTCCTTTAGTAGAAATTCCTAATTATACTTAATTATACTCCTTAAAACAAGCTAGATACTTGATTCCTAGGTACAATGCCTTGGTTATTGCTTTTACTATCTCCTAGCTCTGCTGCAAATTGCAAAGCATTTAGAAATCATCCAGGCCTCACTTGAATCATAAATCAAAAATGCCAGAGTAGGCTATAGCAACCCTGATTCTTGAACTCCATCCTTCTCTCCCCCTCCCTAAACCTTCAATTATATTCTTCTGTTATCCTAGTTAATTATAATTCTCTGTTAATTGGAGATATGCTTCCAAGTTACATATTTTAAAAAATTATGTGGACTTTGAACTTTAGATCCTTAGTGCTGATTCTTCATGTTTGTTTTTAGAAAGTTATAATTTTTAGATTGGAAAAATTATAGATTTATTAGTTCTGATAGCAACTTTCACTGGAAAATTTTCTTAGAATTTTAGAGATTTGTGCTCCACATACACCAGCTCTAGGAATTCATTAGTGACTAAAGCATTGTTTCAGTCAGTTTTTTTGCTGCTGTAACTAAAAGATCTGACCAGAGCAGTTGTAGAGGAGAAAAAGTTTATTTGGGGGCTCATAATTTCAGAGGTCTTAGTGCAGAGAATGCTGGCTCCATTCCTCAGGGCTTGAGGTGAAGCTGAACATAATGGCAGCAGAGTGTGGCAGAGGGAAGCAGCTCATATGTTGATTGGGAAACAGAGGGAGAGAAAAACTCTACTCTCCAGATACAAAATATATACCCCCAAATGACACCCCCAATTCCCTAAAAGGGATTAACTGATTGGTATAAGACTCTTACAACCCAATCGTTTCTCCTCAGAACCTTCTTGCAGTGTCTCACATGTGAGCTTTTAGGAAACACCTCACATCCAAACCATAACAGGCATCTTTAATAAATGAAGTTGGGAAATTTTTGTTGGTTTTTATGACTATCCTGGCATTTCCCCACTCTTTGTTTCACTTTTCATTTATTTACATTTAAAAAATATTTGGAAATGTTTCTGAATTTGATGGGTATAGCAAGTTATAAGAGAAAAACAATTTAGTTAGATTACAAGAAAAGTAGTCTTACATAATAATGAATACAGATGATATTAGAAAAATTTCATATATGACATGGAAATACATGTAAATAAGCATTCAGAAAACGTTAATACCTATTTATTTATGCCACAAATTTGATTTCTTTTGAAAGAGCATATTGATTTTATTCCACAGAGTTTGGCTTTGATTACCTCAGCAGTTAATTGATGATGGTAATCAACCAAGAATTATACTTCATTTGTGTGATTTGCTAACTTTCAAGTTTCTATTGAATTGGGAAAGGTATTATAATAGCTTTTATAATAAATCTGAAACTCCTTGAAACAGGAATATTTAAAAGATGTCTTAATCTGTTTTTTTTTTTCCTGTAGAAAGTATATTTCATAAGAGAGGTGAATTAGTTGGAGGTTGGGGTGCAGAGAAACTGTGGAGAAATTGTTGACATATGGTTTTGCAGATTTTCCTTTTGATATTTGAAGAGTTATGTTTCTATCACTTTCAGTTCTTTTTTAAAGAAGTATTTATTTATTTATTTTTATAGTTGTAGATGGAAAGAATGCCTTTATTTTATTTGTTTATTTTTATATGGTGCTGAGAATTGAACCCAGTGTCTCACACTTGCTAGGCAAGCGAAGCACTCTGCCACTGAGCTACAGGCCCAGCCCTCACTTTCAGTTCTTGAGGGAAAATGTCTTGGAGGTTGTATGTTGGCACTTATGTTCCTGTATGTGCATGCTCACAAAACAGATTGTAGCCCCAGGGTTTGGCCCACTGAATAAATCTGCACATTTATGTTCTTTTCTGTGGTCTGCTTTGCTGTTTTGTAAACCTACTGTCTGTTATTCAGCTAATATTGTAGAGGTGTATACCTCAACTTTCTTTTTGTTAGTGGTTTCTGCCCAAATCTTAACTACTGACAAGAAGTTTTTCTTTAAGATCTATCCAGGACACTCTCTTAGTACTCTTTTTGAAGGCCGTTAGGCTGCCTCTGAGAAGAATGGACTCAAACTTTCCATCAGGATAACAAAGGTAAACCTAATATTTGGAAGATGATCAAGGGGAAAGTTAGGATAAAAGGAAGACCTTGAACAGTGATCTTCGGACCCGTAATTAGAGCTTCTTATGGAAATAAACAAAAAACCAAAGCAAAACAAAACACAAATCATTTTAGTTTTGAAGACTGTCCATGTTCTTTCTGCTATATTTGTTCTTAGCCACTAGTCTATCAAAATGCTGTTGTAACTATCCCATAGGCAAAAAGGTGCTTCAGTTCCTTTTTTTAAAAACATTTATTTATAAGGCGTTAAACTGCAGTGATTTTTCTCGTTTTGTTTACCTAAGATAAATTTAGGTTTGTTCCATATTGGTTCTTCTGATATTAGATATCAGAAGTTATCTTTTAGATATTATGTGTGGTTGTGTTAAAACCCAGCTTGAGAAAAAAGGGAAAAAGTTTTTTATTTAAAAAAAATTTTTAATTTATTTTTATTTGTTTTTAGATATATACATGAAAGTAGAATGTATTTTTGATACACTATACATACATGACATACATGGAGTATAACTTATTCTAATTAGGATCCCATTCTTTTTTTTTTTTTTCATTGTTTTTGTAGTAGTGCATAGACAGAATGCCTTTATTTTTATGCCGTGGTAAGGATTGAACCCAATGCCTCACATATGCTGGGCAGTGTTCTGCCACTGAGCTACAGTTCCAGCTCCTGGATCCCATTCTTGTAGTTGTACGTGATGTGGAATTTCCCTGGTTGTGTATTTATATATGAACATAGGAAACCAATTCATCATACTGGAGTAGAAGAGAAAAATTTTAATTTGTCAGTTTATTTTGCCTGAATGGAGATTCTGAGGGGAGAAGGGAGTAAGTGATTATTATAGGAGATGCTAGAGGGAGCTTTGCTACTGTATAAAGAGTTTGTTTTCTGCATAGAACCAGATATTTTGGGGTAGAAGCTCTGTAGCCTGGTGCCTTTGTTAGGAGTCATGGCCATACTCACCTTTTGCTTAGCACATGACATTGAGGGTAAGCTAGGATGGGGCTAAATGTGATTAAATTAACTTTGCACCAGGTGTCTAGTGCCCTAAAAGGGTCAAGATTTGCTGTTTGACTGCTTGCTACACTTAGATCCATCCTTAAGTACATGCCTGCTCCTTTGACTTGGAGATTGATTGAAAGTTCTGAGGTGGCTTTCTGCCAGTTGTTCCCAAAGCAGGGAGCCTTTTCTTTAACATGAGATTCATTATTACTTTTCCTTTTTTCTTAAAGTATGTCTTGCATAAATACCTCAAAGTGTCTGACATAGTTATGGCAACCTTCCCTGGTTTCTAACAGTAATAGATATACTTCTCAAGTTTATTTTTTCGCTGGTAAAGTAGAAAGTCAAATATGTGTGCTGAGGTCCTTATCTTGAATGTATTTTAAAATTTTTTTGAAATTTACCGTGGTACTGGGGATTGAACCCAGGGGCTCTCTACCACTGAGTTACATCCTCAGCCCTTAATTTTTTCATTTTACTTTTTTATTTTTAGATAGGATCTTGCTAAGTGGCAGAGGCTGGCCTTGAACTCCTGCCTCAGCCTCCAGAGTCATTGGGATTACAGATGTGTGCAATATTTATTTATTAACAATGACAGTTTCACATGTTGAGGTGTCTTTCTATTTTGTCTCCTCAGGATGAAAATTATATATCTTTTACAAATCAAGGTTTTCTTTGTGAACAGTGGGAGTTATATGATTGATAACATTTTTGATTTATCTGCAAAAGGTTACTGAATATTTTCTTTTATTATGAAACTCCTTCCCCTGAAACAAACAGAAAACACATTATAGTATTTGGAAATTTGCCTGGAGTGAACAGTCAATCTTTTTGGCTGTTTATTTTTTTTTTCTTGCTTTAAGAATGTAAGTAGTGAATTTGGTGTCAACATAACCTTATATACAAACAGTGATATGATAAATTGTGGTATAAAGGTGTATTAAGAAAGGGGGGATAGTAGAGGATAGGAAAGGAAAAAAAAAAAGAATTGTGATGTGGGCTGGGGATGTGGCTCAAGCGGTAGCGTGCTCACCTGGCATGCGTGCGGCCCGGGTTGGATCCTCAGCACCACATACAAACAAAGATGTTGTGTCTGCCGAAAATTAAAAAATAAAGTATTAAAATTCTCTCTCTCTCTCTCTTTGAAAAAAAAAAAGAATTGTGATGCAAAAAAAATAAGAGAGCTCATATAAAATGGCATAATTTGGCGTGAACATACTCTATATACTGAGTTACGAAAACCTGTGCTGTGAATGGATAATTATGAAATTATTGTCATGTATGTAAGAAAAAAAAGGAATTAGATAAATGAAAGTCAGGATCTGAGTCCCATAATCAGTTATGCACACTGTGTATTATTTTATTTCTTCCTAAAATGTTTTCTCTGTTCACTCATTGTGAGCCCTACCATATGTAGCCCTGTGCCAATATGGAGTACTAAGTTAGCATAAGACCCTGGGCCCTGCTTAGAACAGTAGTTTCTTACCCTTTATTGATGGAAGAACCATGAAATGTGTAAAGATTTGTGAAAACTCGGTTTCTGTTAATTTAATCCTAGTGGGCAGAGAAAGTGAGGTAATTGTCTCCGAAAGAACTTTTGTGTAGAGGTAGTCATCTGGATAAATTATTAGTACTTATCTTTTGAGTGTCAAGTTCTAAGGATTATGCTAAGTGCTTCTACATATGTAATGGCAGTATTCATCACATTATTACATCAGTTTTGCAGATAAAGAAAGTAAATCATACGGATTTCCAATTTTCCCAGCACCATTTGTTGAAGAGGCTATTGTTTCTCCAATGTACGTTTTTGGCACCTTTGTCAAATATAAGATAACTATAATTATGTGGGTTAGTCTCTGTGTCCTTTATTCTGTACCATCTTAAAGCCCTATCTCTCACCATGCACACAACTCAACTCAAAGTGGATAAAGGACCTAGGAATTAAACCAGAGACACTGTTAGAAGAAAAAGTAGGCCCAAATCTCCATTGTGTTGAATTAGTCCCCAACTTCCTTAATAAGACTCCTATAGCGCAAGAGTTAATATCAAGAATCAATAAATGAGATTGATTCAAACTAAACAGCTTCTCCTCAGCAAAAGAAACAGTCAGTGAGGTGAACAGAGAGCCTACATTTTGGGAGCAAATTTTTACCACACGCACATCAGACAGAGCACTAATCTCTAGCATATATAAAGAACTCAAAAAGCTAAACACCTAAAAAACAAATAACCCGATCAACAAATGGTCCAAGGAACTGAACAGACACTTCTCAGAAGATGATATACAATCAATCAACAAATATTTGTTGAAAAAATGTTCAACATCTCTAGCAATTAGAGAAATGCAAATCAAAACTCCTCTAAGATTTCATATCACTCCAGTCAGAAAGGCAGCTATTAAGAACACAAACAAAAATAAGTGTTGATGAGGATATGGGGGAAAAGGCACACTCATACATTGCTGGTGGGACTGCAAATTAGTGCAGCCAATATGGAAAGCAGTATGGAGAATCCTTGTAAAACTGGGAATGGAACTACCATTTGACCCAGCTATCCCTCTCCTCGGTCTATACCCCAAAGACTGAAAAACAGCATACTACAGGGACACAGCCACATCAATGTTTATAGCAGTATAATTCACAATAGCTAAACTAAACTAGTGGAACCAACCTAGATGCCCTTCAGTGGATGCATGGATAAAGAAAATGTGGTATATATACACAATGGAATATTATTTAGCATTAAAAGAGAATAAAGTCATGGCATTTGCAGGTAAATGGATGAAGCTGGAGAATATAATGCTAAGTGAAATTAGCCAATCCCCAAAACCAAATGCTGAATGATTTCTTTGATTTAAGGTTGCTGATCCATAATATGCTGTGGTAGGGGGATGGGAGGATCAAATGAACTCTTGCTAGGGCAAAGGGGAAAAGGGGAGGGAGGGGTGGGGAGAGGGCATAGGGATAGGAAAGACGGTGGAATGCAGTGGTTATCATTACCCTGAGTACATATATGAAGACACGAAGGATGTGACTCTACTTTGTGTACAACCAGAGATATGAAAAATTGTGCTCTCTATGTGTAATATGAATTGTAATGCATTCTGTTGTCATATGTAACAAATTAAAATTTTAAAAAAGTTCATAATAACAAAAAAGAAAGTAAGTCTTAGTGCATTATTGATGAACATGCTGCAAAAGGGTTTCCTGCCAGGTCTGCTTTATCCAAAGACATGTTCTTTGTGGGATAGTATTCTCTGCCTTTTGATGCTGCCATTGTGTACCTTGGATTTGGGTAAAGGGAGAACATGCCTAGCCTATCAGTTAGAATTAGAGTTGGCTACATATGCCATAAAACCCCATAATAGCAGTGAGATACTTGGAAAAGAAGTCTGGGAGTACTAGTAATAGTCTATGGCTGTCTTGGAGGTCTTGTAGTCATGTGGGACAGATCTTGTCACATATACTGTATGGCCCAGCATAGCATTTCAAGCTTCAGTTTTTAATTTTGATTCCAGACAACAGGAGGAAATAGAAGGTGATGGGGACAAAAAGAACATCCTTTATCATGTAAGACCTATTTGCCAAAACTTTGATATAAGGCCATCCATAGCTGCCAAGGGAGCTGAGAAATGTAGTCTTGCAGTGGGATTCATGGCCTTCTTACTAACATCCTGATCTACTACTGAGGAAAAAAGGGAGAGTGCAACCAGCAGCTCTTATTACACTCAGCTCCAGGCAGTTTGTGATTCAGTGCATGATCCTGGAGGCCCACATCATGAAATGTATCATATGCCATGCATGAAGGTTTTGAACTTTATTATGCATGTGAGTTATTGAAAGACTTTAATCAGGGGAGTGATGTGATCATTTCTGTATCTGGGAAGCTTGTTTTTCTGACACTAAGGAGGTCAGACTGGGCGAGATGAATGAAGCCTAAAGAGATTAGGAAATCTGATAGAATGGAGTGGATTTTGATACATGCAGAATATTGAGTATCCAGGCCATGGAACTGACCATTTAAGACTGTTTAGAAACAGCCTGGCTTTGCTATCTGTGATGCTCTTCAGTGAGGTTGAGAATGCTGGAGGGAGACCAGTTTGGTGGGGGGTGGGGAGCATATCATGAATACCATTTCAGGTAGCTTGGGGCCTCTGGAGATGCTGGTATGTAACCTGTTGGGTGTATACATCTGGAGGTCAGGAAATAGTACATACTGACTCAGGATTTTCTGAGAATGGTAAAGGGGCAAGACCTGAAATTAAATAGGGAGCCTGGTAGCTAGTATGACAAATATAGGGCAGACCAACATTAATCCCTTCTAGATGAGGTTTTTTAGAGCATGAAATGTTTTTGAAATTATTTTCTAGACTAGCATAACTTATAAATATAAAGGCAGTTAGCTTTTTTTCCCCCTGCTATTGCTGTTGAAAGTGTGAAAGGGATGCCTGAATAAGGAATGGTGTCTTTAGATAAGACACCATTTATTAGGGCTGATGTGATTGATGAGAATGGGAAATGAGAAATACAAGAACTGCCCTGCCATTCACCCATCAGCTTTTCCAATGTCTCCTTCTGAAAGGAATTATTAGCTTTGTACATTTAGTTGCATGTTCAGTTTGTGATAAACCACAAGTAAAAGCAGTTTTTACTAGTTGCTTCCAGGTAAGATTTGCTTCTTTTGTATTCTTTGTAGATTTAGCAGGTAAAATGAAAAAAATGCTGAGTGAAAGGATGATTTTACTTATATTGTATGTAAATTCAATTTTTTTTTTTTTTGGTGGCAGGAAGAAGCTGCCAAATCTTAAAATGAGAATATAGTCTTTGAATATCAAAACTGGATTTAATACACAGTTAGCCATTTTGGCCAACCTTAAGTTAACCATAATACATTTTAGTCTGTTTTGATGTTTAAAAAACAAACAAAACCCAAACAAACAAAAAAGAAAAGCTCTCAACAATAGGACATTCATTCATTCATTCATTCATAAAAGTAATTATGTGCCCATGGTAAAGAATTTAAATGGCTTAGAAGGGTATGAAATGAGTAAGTCTCACCTCTTGTCTCTCTACCCTATTCTTCAAAGTCATCCATTGTTAACATACTTTTGTATCCCTCTAGATCTATATGTATTCTGTAGATATGACAGGTAAGTCATCTATATTTTGTTCCGCATCTTGCTTTTTTATAGTTAATAAACCTTAGAATTCTTTTAACAGCAGCACCTGTAGATCTAGCATAGAAATTTTTTCTTTTTTGTGTGTGTGGTGCTAGGGATTGAACCCAGGATCTTGCACATGCCAGATGAATGCTCTACCACTGAACTATATCCTCAACCCTAGCATAGGGCTCTAAATGTTTCCATAGTATTGATATGCTCTGATTTATTTAAGCAATCTTCTGTTGATAGACATGTAGATTGCCTTTGTTTTTAAAATATTAAACTAATAGTAAATAATAACAAAACAACAACAACAACAACAACATCCAGGTAGATTTTTTTGCATACTTATGCAAGTAAGACCATAGGACTGATTGCTATCACTAGGGTGGCTCTGATTCTTAATTACTATTATTATTTTTTTTTAGTTATAGATGGACTTAATATCTTTATTTATTTATTTTTATGTGATGCTGAGGATTGAACCCAGTGCCTCACATGTGTGAGGCAGGAGCTCAACCACTGAGCTACAGCCCTAGTCCCTCTTAATTTTTTATAGATGTTTCCATTTTGTTTTTCAAAAAAGGCAACTCTACTTGACATACCTGTCACCAACACATGGGTGTGTAGACTTTTCCTTGAGTGAATACACAATTGAAATAACAAATATAGAAACACTAATGACTATTTACTGTGTGCCAGGCCCCTGTGATGCCCTAAAAACAAAAAGATGAATAAGGGACAGTGGTCTCTGATCACAAGGAGCTTAATATTTTGAGAAAGAACAGATGTATGGAGAGAGGATGTAGAGTGGATTAAGGCGCAGGTTTTGGTTTCAGACAAAGCTGGGTTTACTTACTGATAATGTTGTATGCTAGCTTAGTACCTGACTCTAAGCCTCTGGCCCTTCATTTGAAAATCAAGACAATATCTGCTTCACTGGATTGTTTTGAAAACTAAATAAGAAATTTGCATAAAGCTTTGTAGTATAGTGTCTGTTACATAATAAGTGCTGATGGTAATGATGATGTGATACTGATGACTTAATACACATGAACTAGTGATTTCAGTCCTGGTGCTAAGGATTAAAGCGGTGATGTGCCCAGAGTGCTCTAGGGACCTAGGAAGGAGAGTTCTTTTTGCCTAGAAGTACTTTGGAAGGCTTCAGAAGAGCAGTCATATCTGAGCTAAATCTAATTGTGAATACAGATTGAGTATCCCTTATGTGAAGTGCTTGGGACCAAAATATTTTGGAAATTTTGAATTTTGGAATATTTGCAAATTCATAATGAGATATCTTGGGGGTGGAACACAAGTATAAAACAAAATTCACTGTGACCATATGTATCTTATACACATAGAGTGAAAGTAATTTTACATAATATTTTAGTGTGCCTGTAATCCATACTTGAGATCAGGTGTGGAATATTTCACCTGCAGCAATCAAAAAGTTGCAGATTTTGGAGGATTTCAGATTTCAGGTTTTTGAGTTAGGTACATTCTACCTGTAGTAGTTTGCCAGGAGATTATATCAGGAAGAAGCATGCGCCTTTTAATAAAATTTTTAAGTAAGTATGTTGTAGCACCAGGAAACTTCACTAATATATTGAAAAAGTTTGCTAATATTCTCAGAAGAAATTTATTTAGGGTGTCTTATGACCCCTGCTGCTTGGATTTTCAGCCCTAGAAGAAGCTTAGTTTTGTTGTGTTATTGTTTCTGGTTTTGTTTTGAAGAATTGATCAAAAGGATGATTATTAAGTTTTGTTTTAATTTCCTCCTCATTTCTTTTTAAAATTACAGTGGTCAGAATATGATTGTTATGGAAAAAGATAAAATATGTAGGCTTTTGTTTATTTTATAACTTTTCTTCTTGACTTTTTAAGAATGTTTTCATTAGTGAATTATTGTTATACATCATAGTAGGTATTCATTTTGACAAATTCATAGTTGCATATAGCATATATGGTTTGCTCCATTTCAGTCCCTAGTATGTCTCTTTTCCCTCCTCTCCTCTTTTCCCAACTTCCTTCCTCTGCTCCATTGGTCTTTTTTCTATTTATTTATTTCTTCATTATAATTTGGGCATTATAATATCATGCATTGTGATATATTCATAAATGTACAGATCATAATTTAGTTAACTTCATCCCCTAGTACTTCCCATTACCCTTCTCTTTTCCTTCCCCCTTTCCTGTCTTTATTGCTTTTTCTCCCTTCTATTTTTGTGATATCCCCTTGTTTAAATTCCCCTTTTCTCTCTAGCTTTCATATATTAGAGAAAAAATTCAATCCTTGGCTCAGTTTGGCTTATTTACCTTAGCATGATGTTCTCCAGTTTCTTCCACTTAACTGCATTTCCTCTTCACTTCTTCAAATGACACAACTTAGCAAGTGACATAATTTCATTCTTTTTTTGTGACCGAGTAGAATTCCATTGTGTATATATGCCAAATTCATCTACTGATGGGCACTAGACTGGTTCTATAATATAGCTATTGTGAATTGTGCTGCTATAAAAATTGATATGCACGTATCACAGATAGTATGCTGATTTTAGTCCTTTTGGATAAATACCAAGGAGTGGGATAGCTGGGTCATATGGTAGTTCCATTCCTAATCTTTTGTGGAGTCTCAGTAGTGGTCGTCCTAATTTGTAGTCCCACCAACAATGTATAAGTGTGCCTTTTCCCCCACATCCTCACCAGCAATTGTTGTTATTTTTGTTCTTGATGATTGCCATTTCAACTGGGGTAAGATGAAATTTCAGTGTACTTTTGATTGCATCTCCCTCATTGGTAAGGATGTTGAACGTTTTTTCTTTCTTTTTTTTTTGCCATTTGAATTTTTTGTTTTGTGAAATATCTCTTTAGAGCTTTCATCCATTTATTGAGTGGGTTATTATTATATTTTTTGGTGTTAAGTATTTTGAATTCTGGTTATTAATTCCATCAGAAGAGTAGAAGAGTAGCTGGCAAAGATTTTCTCCCATTTTGTAGGCTCTCTTTTCATGCTCTTGTTTTTCTTTGCTGTGCAGAAGCTTTTAATTTAATGCCATCCCGTTTATTTTATTTTTTTTTTTTTATTTTTTTTTTTTTTAATTTTTTATTGTGGGTTGTTCAAAACATTACAAATTTCTTGACATATCATATTCCACACTTTGATTCTAGTGGGTTATGAACTCCCACCTTCACCCCATACACAGATTGCAGATTCACATCAGTTACACATCCATTGATTTACAAATTGCCATACTAGTGTCTGTTGTGCTCCGCTGCCTTTCCCATCATCCACCCTCCCCCCTCCCCACCTCTCCCCTCCCCTCCCCTCCTCTCTCTCTACCCCCTCCACTGTATAACCCTGAGGGTCTCCTTCCATTACCGTGCAATTTACCTTCTCTCTCCCTTTCCCTCCCACCTCTCATCCCTGTTAAATGTTAATCTTCTTCTCCTGTTCTTCGTCCCTACTCTGTTCTTAGTTACTTTCCTTATATCAAAGAAGACATTTGGCATTTGTTTTTTAGGGATTGGCTAGCTTCACTTAGCATAATCTGCTCTAATGCCATCCATTTCCCTGTAAATTCTATGATTTTGTCATTTTTTAATGCAGAGTAATACTCCATTGTGTATAAATGCCACATTTTTTTTATCCATTCGTCTATTGAAGGGCATCTAGGTTGGTTCCACAGTCTTGCTATTGTGAACTGTGCTGCTATGAACATCGATGTAGCAGTGTCCCTGTAGCATGCTCTTTTTAGGTCTTTAGGGAATAGACCAAGAAGGGGAATAGCTGGGTCAAATGGTGGCTCCATTCCCAGCTTTCCAAGAAATCTCCATACTGCTTTCCAAATTGGCTGCACCAATCTGCAGTCCCACCAGCAATGTACAAGTGTACCCTTTTCCCCACATCCTCGCCAGCACTTGTTGTTGTTTGACTTCCTAATGGCTGCCAATCTTACTGGAGTGAGATGGTATCTTAGGGTGGTTTTGATTTGCATTTCTCTGACAGCTAGAGATGTTGAGCATTTTTTCATGTACTTGTTGATTGACTGTATGTCCTCCTCTGTGAAGTGTCTGTTCAGGTCCTTGGCCCATTTGTTGATTGGGTTGTTTGTTCTCTTATTGTCTAATTTTTTGAGTTCTTTGTATACTCTGGATATTAGGGCTCTATCTGAAGTGTGAGGAGTAAAGATTTGTTCCCAGGATGTAGGCTCCCTATTTACCTCTCTTATTGTTTCTTTTGCTGAGAAAAAACTTCTTAGTTTGAGTAAGTCCCATTTGTTGATTCTAGTTATTAACTTTTGTGCTATGGGTGTCCTATTGAGGAATTTGGAGCCCGACCCCACCGACTGTAGATCGTAGCCAACTTTTTCTTCTATCAGACGGCGCGTCTCTGATTTGATATCAAGTTCCTTGATCCATTTTGAATTCACTTTTGTGCATGGCGAGAGAAAGGGATTCAGTTTCATTTTGTTGCATATGGATTTCCAGTTTTCCCAGCACCATTTGTTGAAGATGCTATCCTTCCTCCATTGCATGCTTTTAGCCCCTTTATCAAATATAAGATAGTTGTAGTTTTGTGGATTGGTTTCTGTGTCCTCTATTCTGTACCATTGGTCCACACGCCTGTTTTGGTACCAGTACCATGCTGTTTTTGTTACTATTGCTCTGTAGTATAGTTTGAAGTCTGGTATCGCTATACCGCCTGATTCACACTTCTTGCTTAGCATTGTTTTTGCTATTCTGGGTCTTTTATTTTTCCATATGAATTTCATGATTGCTTTCTCTATTTCTACAAGAAATGCCATTGGGATTTTGATTGGCATTGCATTAAACCTATAGAGAACTTTTGGTAATATCGCCATTTTGATGATGTTAGTTCTGCCTATCCATGAACAGGGTATATTTTTCCATCTTCTAAGATCTTCTTCTATTTCTCTCTTTAGGGTTCTGTAGTTTTCATTGTATAAGTCTTTCACCTCTTTTGTTAGGTTGATTCCCAAGTATTTTATTTTTTTTGAAGATATTGTGAATGGAGTGGTTGTCCTCATTTCCATTTCAGAGGATTTGTCGCTGATATACAGGAATGCCTTTGATTTATGCGTGTTGATTTTAAATCCTGCCACTTTGCTGAATTCATTTATTAGCTCTAATAGTTTCTTTGTAGAGCCTTTTGGGTCTGCTAGATATAGAATCATATCATCTGCAAATAGTGATAATTTAATTTCTTCTTTTCCTATTTTTATGCCTTTAATTTCTTTCGTCTGTCTAATTGCTCTGGCCAGTGTTTCGAGAACTATGTTGAAGAGAAGTGGAGAGAGAGGGCATCCCTGTCTTGTTCCAGATTTTAGAGGGAATGCCTTCAGTTTTTCTCCATTCAGAATAATGCTAGCCTGAGGCTTAGCATAGATTGCTTTTACAATATTGAGGTATGTTCCTGTTATCCCTAGTTTTTCTAGAGTTTTGAACATAAAGGGATGCTGTACTTTGTCAAATGCTTTTTCCGCATCTATCGAGATGATCATATGGTTCTTATTTTTAAGTCTATTGATGTGGTGAATAACATTTATTGATTTCCGTATATTGAACCAGCCTTGCATCCCAGGGATGAATCCTACTTGATCATGGTGTACAATTTTTTTTATATGTTTTTGTATCCGATTCGCCAGAATTTTATTGAGGATTTTTGCATCTAGGTTCATTAGAGATATTGGTCTGTAGTTTTCTTTCTTTGAAGTGTCTTTGTCTGGTTTAGGTATCAGGGTGATGTTGGCCTCATAGAATGAATTTGGAAGTTCTCCCTCCTTTTCTATTTCCTGAAGTAGCTTGAAAAGTATTGGTATTAGTTCTTCTTTAAAGGTTTTGTAAAATTCTGCTGTATACCCATCGGGACCTGGGCTTTTCTTAGTTGGTAGTCTTTTGATGGTTTCTTCTATCTCCTCAATTGATATTGGTCTGTTTAGGTTTTCTATATCCTCCTGACTCAATCTGGGCAGATCATATGACTTAAGAAATTTATCTATGCCTTCACTATCTTCTAATTTATTGGAGTATAAGGATTCAAAATAGTTTTTGATTATCTTCTGTATTTCTGAAGTGTCTGTTGTGATATTGCCTTTTTCATCCCGTATGCTAGTAATTTGAGTTCTCTCTCTTCTTCTCTTCACTAGCATCGCTAAGGGTCTGTCGATTTTGTTTATTTTTTCAAAGAACCAACTTTTAGTTTTGTCAATTTTTTCAATTGTTTCTTTTGTTTCGATTTCATTAATTTCAGCTCTGATTTTAATTATTTCTTGCCTTCTACTTCTTTTGCTGTTGTTTTGCTCTTCTTTTTCAAGGATTTTGAGATGAAGTATGAGATCATTTATTTGTTGGTTTTTTCTTTTTTTAAGGAATGAACTCCAAGCAATGAATTTTCCTCTTAGAACTGCTTTCAATGTGTCCCATAGATTCCGATATGTTGTGTCTGTGTTTTCATTTATCTCTAAGAATTTTTTAATTTCCTCCTTGATGTCTTCTATAACCCATTGATCATTCAGTAACCTATTGTTCATTCTCCAATTGATGTATGCTTTTTCCTTCCTTCTTTTATCGTTGATTTTCAGTTTCATTCCATTATGATCAGATAAGATGCATGGTAATATCTCTACTCCTTTATATTGTCTAAGAGTTGCCCTGTGACATAATATATGATCTATTTTTGAGAAGGATCCATGTGCTGCTGAGAAAAAAGTGTAACTGCTTGATGTTGGGTGGTATACTCTATATATGTCAATTAGGTCTAGGTTATTAATAGTGTTATTGAGTTCTATAGTTTCCTTATTCAACTTTTGTTTGGAAGATCTGTCCAGTGGCGAGAGAGGTGTGTTGAAGTCTCCCATGATTATGGTGTGGTGGTCTATTAGACTCTTGAACTTGAGAAGAGTTTGTTTGACGAACATAGCTGCACCATTGTTTGGGGCATAAATATTTATGATTGTTATGTCTTGTTGGTGTATGGTTCCCTTAAGCAGTATGTAGTGTCCCTCTTTATCTCTTTTGATTAACTTTGGCTTGAAATCTATTTTATTTGATATGAGTATGGACACGCCTGCTTGTTTCCGAAGTCCATATGAGTGATATGATTTTTCCCAACCTTTCACCTTCAGCCTATGTATGTCTTTTCCTATCAAATGCGTCTCCTGTAGGCAGCATATTGTTGGGTCTTGTTTTGTGATCCATTCTACTAGCCTGTGTCTCTTAATTGGTGAGTTTAAGCCATTAACATTTAGGGTTATTATTGAGATATGGGTTGTTCTTCCAGCCATATTTGTTTATTTCTGTTACTAAACATTGTTTGTTTTCCTCTTTGATTGTTTCCCCCCCCCTTTACTGTCCTACCTCCCACTGTTGGTTTTCATTGTTATTTTCCATTTCCTCTTCCTGTAATACTTTGGCTAGGATGTTTTGAAGAGATGGTTTTCTAGCTGCGAATTCTTTAAACTTTTGTTTATCGTGGAAGGTTTTAATTTCATTCTCCATCCTGAAGCTTAATTTCGCTGGATACACAATTCTTGGTTGGAACCCATTATCTTTCAGTGTTTGAAATATGTTATTCCAGGATCTTCTAGCTTTCAGAGTCTGTGTTGAAAGATCAGCTGTTATCCTGATTGGCTTGCCCCTAAATGTAATCTGCTTCCTTTCTCTTGTAGCTTTTAAAATTCTCTCCTTATTCTGTATGTTGGGCATCTTCATTATAATGTGTCTAGGTGTGGATCTCTTATGATTTTGCACATTCGGCGTCCTGTAGGCTTCTAGGATTTGGGATTCTGTCTCATTCTTCAAGTCTGGGAAGTTTTCTTGTATTATTTCATGGAATAGACTGCTCATTCCTTTGGTTTGGAGCTCTGTACCTTCCTGTATCCCAATGACTCTTAAGTTTGGTCTCTTAATGTTATCCCATATTTCTTGGATGTTCTGCTCATGGTTTCTTAACAGTCTTGCTGAGCTGTCTATGTTCTTTTCCAGTTGAAATACTTTGTCTTCATTGTCTGATGTTCTATCTTCTAAGTGTTCTACTCTGTTGGTAGTATTCTCCATTGAGTTTTTAAGTTGGTTTATTGCTTCCTGCATTTCTAGGATTTCTGATTGCTTGTTTTTTATAACCTCTATCTCCCTGTATAGTTGATCCTTTGCTTCCTGGATTTGTTTGCGTAATTCGTTGTCGAAGTGATCTTTCATTGTCTGATTTTGCTGTTTAATGTCTTCCTTGATACTCCAGATCATCTGAAGCATGTATATCCTGAATTCTTTATCTGACATTCCATCTGCTGCAGCTGTTACCTCTTCTAAAGTTGCGTTGACCTGCATTGCTTGTGGTCCTTTCTTTCCTTGTCTTTTCATACTGCTTGCGTATCTTTCCTGCAGGTGCGGGCGGCGGCTCTGCTCTCTCCTTATTCCAATTGGGGTGTCGTGGCTACCACGCCGGCAGGTCACTGGGCCTGTTCTGGGAGCTGGTGGCGGCTCTGTTCTGCCCCTACTCCAATTGGGGTGACGTGTCTGTCGTACCAGCAGGCCACTGGGCCTGTCCTGCTGGTCGGTCGCAGATCTGCCCACCTTTCGGGCACGAGTGGAGGCTCTGCTTTGCCCCTACTCCAATTGGGGTGTCGTGACTACCCCGCCTGCAGGATGCTGGGTCTGTTCCTGGCAAGGGAGGCGACTCTGCTCTGTCACTACTCCAATTAGGGTGGTGTTTGTACCCCGCCGGCAGGCTCCTGGGCCTGATCCGCCGGTCTGTTGTAGGTCTGCCTACCTTGAAGGCGCGGGCGGCGGATCTGCCCTGCCCCTCCTACCACGCCTGCGGACCCCTGGGCCTGATCTGCAGGTTGATCACTGGTCTGCTCACCCTGCGGCACGGGTGGCGGTTCCGCTCCACCCCCACTCCAATTGGGGTCACGTGACCACCACACCGGCAGGGCCTGATCCGGGCGTGGGATAAGGATCTGCTCTGCCCCTACTCGAGTTGGGGTGACGTGTGTACCACACTGGCAGGCCACTGGGCCTGACCCGCCAGGCTGTCACAGGTCTGTTTACCTTGCAAGCGCGAAGGGCGGCTCTGCCCTGCCCCTCCTACCACGCCCATGTACTACTGGGTCGTGGGTCTGCCCACCTGGCGGGTGTGGGTGGCGGCTCCGCTCCGCCCCCTCTCCAATTGGGGTCACGCGGTCACCACGCTGGCGAGCCGCTGGGCCTGCTCCGGGGGCTGGCGGCGGCCCGGCTCCTTCCCTCCGGCTCGAGGACAAATTGAGGAGACTCGGGTGACTGAGCCTCACCCCCCTTACCAGAAGACCAACTGCTTATGTCACCGCTGGTATTGATGAAGATCTCTCCTCCACCGCTTTCTGCTGACATCAGATCTCTGCCATGTTGGTATCCTATGCGAATGGCAGCATTTCGTTCCCCTTGCCAGGCAACCCAAGCAATGGGTGAGTCCTGACCTGCCCTCAGCAGGACCCGGACCGAGACACAGTTTCCGCGGGCTCCTAGCCCCGGTCCAGGGAAGTTCCGGGAGCCGGAACTCGGCCGCTCCGTGCTCGGTGTAAGCTCCTATAAGTGTAGGCTCCAAGAAGCAGCCCCCGCGGGCTCAGTTCCGGGAGCCGGAATTCGGCCGCTTAGTGTTTGGTGTATGCTCTGATAGTAGCAGGGTCCAAGAAGCAGCCTCCGCGGGCTCCGCAGCCCTGAGCCAGGGCGGTTCCGGGACGGTTCCGGGAGCCGGAACTCGGCCGCTCTGTGCTCGGTGTAAGCTCCTATAAGTGTGCCATCCCGTTTATTGATTCTTGATTTTATTTCTTGAGCTTTAGGAGTCTTGGAAGTTAGTGCCTGTGCCAGCGTTAAGAGTGTTGTCCCTATATTTTGTGCTAGCAGTTTCACTGTTTCTGGTCTAATTCCTTGAACTTTGATCCACTTAGAGTTGATTTTTGTGCAGGGTGAGAAGTAGGGATCTAGTTTCATTTTTCTACATATGGATAAACAGTTTCCCCAACACCATTTGTTAAGAAGGCTATCTTTTGGGCTGGGGACATAGCTCAGTGATAGAACATTTGCTTGGCATGTCTGAGGCCCTGGGTTTGATCCCCAGCATGGGACAGGGAAGAAAAGACTATCTTTTTTCCCAACATGTTTTTGGCACCTTTGTCAAGAATCACATGACTGTATTTATGTGGGTTTCTTTCTGTGTCTTCTATTCTGTTTCACTGGTCTTCACTTCTGTTTTTATCCCAACATATGCTGTTTTTGTTACTGTAGCTCTGTAGTATAACTTAATTTGAGGTCAGGTATTGCGATATCTCCAGTGTTGTTCTTGCTGCTCAGGATTGCTTTGGCTATTCTAAACCTTTTATTCTTCCATATAAATTGTAGAACTTTTTTTTTCTAGTCCTGTGAAGAATGTCTTTAGTATTTTGTTGGAAGATTGCATTGATTCTGTAGATCACTTTTGGTATATTGCCATTTTGATAATATTAATTTTGCCTATCCATGAAAATGGTATGTATCTTCTAAGGTCTTCTTCAGTTTCCTCAGTGCTAATTTATAGTGTTCATTGTAGAATCTTTCACCTCCTTAGTTAGATTTATTCCTAAATATTTTATTTTTTGGAGGCTATTGTGAATGAAGTAATTGCTTGATTTCTTTCTCAGCATATTCACTATTGGAATATAAGAAAGCTATTGATTTTTTTGAGAGAGAGAGAGAGAGAGAGAGAGAGAGAAAGAAAATTTTTAATATTTATTTTTTAGCTTTTGGCAGACACAACATCTTTGTTTGTATGTGGTGCTGAGGATCGAACCCGGGCCGCACGCATGCCAGGTGAGCGCGCTACCGCTTGAGCCACATCCCCAGCCCCGCTATTCATTTTTATATGTTGATCTTGTAGGCTTCTGCTTTACTGAGGTTGTTTATCAGATCTAGATGCCATTTGGTAGAGTTTTTTGGGTCCTGTAGTTATAGAATCCTGTCTCCAGCAAATAGACATAGTTTGATTTCTTTTCTCCTTTGTACCCCTTTAGTTTCCTTCTTTTGCCTGGTTGCTCTGGCTAGAGTTGAAATATATTGGATGGGAGTGGTGAGAGTATTCCTGGTTTTAGAGGAAATGCTTTCAGTTTTTCTCCCCGCAGTAAGATGTTATCTTTAGATTTGTCATATGTAGCTTTTACAATGTTGAGGTAAGTTCTTTCTGTCCCTAGGTCCTTCAGTGTTTTTAACGTGAATGGGTGCTGAATTTTGTCGAAAGCCTTTTCTGCATCTTTTGGGATGATCATGTGATTTTTGCCCTTCTTTCTATTTATGTGATGAGTTACATTTATTGGATTTACATATATTGAACCAACCTTGAATCCTTGGGAAGAATTCTACTTGATCATCATGTACAGTCTTTTTTGTCATTTATAAAGCATTGTTTTTTTACCCCATTGCTCTTGGGAATTTTTTCTTTCTTTCTTTTTTTTTTTTTTTTGGCATTCATTATTTTCTGAATGGTAAGAATTTCTTATGTTTTAAAATATTAACAATTAGTCTGTCATATGGTTAATATGTCATGGTTAATGTGATGGTCATTCTGTGAACAGTTACTATTCATTTAAAAATTTCTTCTTAATTTTGTGTATGGTTTGTTTTGGGGGAGACAGAAATGTTTACAGTTTTATGAGTAAAGTCCATTAATCTTTTTTGTAGGATTTTTTTTTTTTTGCCTTTGTCTTCATTTTTAGGAGATCTTTCATTCTTTCTTCTTGAGATTTTGGAAGTCTCCACTACCTAGTATTTTATTTCTTTACTATTGAAATGTTAATTCCTTTTGAATTTGGGTTGATATGTTCAGGGAGAGAATGTAACTTTTAAAAATGATAGCCTGGTGTTCCAGCACCATTTATTCAATTATCTATCTTTTTTTTTCCTCTTTGATTTGAATGTTACCATTTTTATTTTATGAACTAAATTCTTGTATATGTTGGGGTCTGGTTTGAAAAATATATCTAGCTATTCTTTTGTCTTGATACTGGGTATTGAATCCAGGGCCTCCTATATGTTAAGGAAGTACTCTACCACTGAGCTTCGTCTGCAGCCCCATACTATACTTACATACTCACTTTACAAATGAGCTTGAAAATAATTTTGTTATTTCTCCCTCAAGGTCTGCTTGAGATCTTGATTGGGAGTAGTATTAAATTTGTAGATTAATTTGGGAAGAAATGGATTTCTTTATAATATTCCTCCTTCTTTTGGAATATGATACATTTCTTCATTTATTCAAGACCTGTTCTGTTTCTTTGTAAATGTTTTTGCTTTTAGTCATGTTGTTTCTATTCATTTCCTTTAAATGTATTGTTATTTGTTAAGTGTATTCTTAATTAATTTATATTTGTTGTTATTATAAATGGATATTTTCCATTATATTTTAAAGTTGAGTTTTTTTTTTTTGTGGTGTTGGGAATTGAACCCAGGGCCTTGTGCATGCTAGGCAAGCACTCTACCAACTGAGCTATACCCCCAGCACCTAAAGCTGGTTATTTGTTTTGTAAAGGAAAACATAGGAGCATAGACTCAAATTTCCAAAGGGAACCAGGAGTCTCTGAAGTAATTTTAAGGTTATTTTCCTCAAAATTTTCTTAAGCTTGATAAAATCAAATATTAAAAAATTGATTTCATAAGAAACATACATCCTTGATAACATGTTTTCAAAATGAGAAAAATGAGGTTTTTAAAGGCTATTTCTTAGATGGATTAAGTAGTGTTCTCAATTTCCAGTAGATGTCACTGTTTCACAAATTTATTAGTCTGAGGTGGTGGTTTGCCTACAGTCTCCAGCATTTATATATCCTCAGTCATTTACTCAGCATTCTGGGGATCATTTGAACTGGAAGGCATTTGTAGGTAGGAGAATAGGTCTAGATGGCAAATGACTTGTCCAAAGTCACACAGTCAACAGTGAGGCTAAACCCTAGGTGTTCTTATTTTCAAGATCTTCTCCAAAAGAATGATGAAATATAGTCACCAAAATCATTGAAAACAAAAATGCAGCTTTTAGTCCAATGCATAAGTTATATTTTGGAGGAGGGGAAGCAGATGCTTTTCAATTTTGGGGGGTAGGCATACTCTCTAGGAATAAGAGGCTAGATTCTTGGATTATAATAATAATAATTGGGTGAAACTAACTGAAAACAGCTGGCTGAAAATAGTTACTTGAATGTAGAATTACTAAATGTGAAATTGATCTTTGATATAATGACCTGATCTTCATAACAACCATGGGACTTGTGGTGTGTGTGTGTGTGTGTGTGTGTGTGTGTATATATACATACCTGTATAATATCAATAGAATAACTCCCACCCCCTCTCTGCATATAGCTCCACTAGTTGAATTTGAGAAAAATGATATAAATTATTCAGTTCTGTCTGTATTGAAAAATACTGGCAAGGAATCTATAATTTTTTTCAATGAATATATCAAATAATAGAAAAACTTTGTTTTATGGTCATTAGACAAATCATGGCAAAGAAGTCAGGAGAACACTTAGGGGAAGCTTTAAACAAAGTTATAAAATAGTCAGTATGTCCATTTCAAAAAAGCCTCCTTCTGATAGTTCAGATAAATCAGCTGACTCCACTCTATCAAAATCTGCTTGTGGAAAAGGATGTAGGACATTTGATCATTAGCGAGGAGGAGGGAACCTACCAGAGTGCATTAGTAAGTACCTACAAACAGCTCTGATGCCATTGCTCACTGGAATTTAGAGTAGCCAAAGCCTGTGGGAAGGTGAAGGAAGCAACTGTGAGTTGAGTGTAAAGGAAGGGCAGGATTACAAAAGCAGAGACTCAAAAGGTGGGACACACATATAGAAGGCTGGAAACTCAGCTTGGCTCCCTGTAGCTAATGTTGTCTACTTCATTTTCCTCTCAGAGGTTGACCAAGAGATACATTGGTTCCACCTGCAGGGTTAAGTAGATTTCTTACTCTGCCACTGGAAGCATTTCTCAGTATGGTTTCAGTGCATCCTTCTAGGCATCTTGCTTTAGTTTCAATAAGTCCTTCCAAAGGGAACCAGTTACTGGCTCTGAACACATGCCACACTTATCTAAATCTGTACTTTTGTTCACTCTGTTTTTATTATGTCTCATGTGCTATCCCTGCCTCATCCTGATTTTCAGGATCCTACTCATTTTTTTTTATCATTCACATCACACAATTGCCACCTCCTTAGTGGTTATTTCCCTCTCCTTGAAGAGATATAACTTTCTTCCTTTTTACTTATTTCCTGTTACTTACATTACTCTACCCATTAATTCAGTTACTTAATTCTCTCTTTACATCAACTTACTAGGCAAATTTTTAGGTGGGCAAATTGTTAGGTCTTTTTTTTTTTTCTTTGAAATTTTTTTTTAGTTGTAGGTGGACACAATACCTTTTAATTTTATTTATTATTTATTATTTTATTTATTTATGTGGTGCTGAGGATCGAACCCAGGGCCTCACACATGCCAGACGAGTGCTCTACCACTGGGCCCCAGCCCCAGCCCCCTTGTTAGGTCTTTATTGATAATTACTTGTCTCTACCGTCTACGTATTTCTATGGACAGGGCCTTCCGTGTATCTAGTTATTGGTCTTGGCTATTTATTGACCTGATTTCATTGGTTATTTCCCTTTGTAAATTGGTGCATTATAATTATACATAATAGTGGGATTTGTTGTTACATATTCACACATGAATATAACATAATTTGGTTAATTTTATTCCCTAGTACTCCCCTTTTTCTACCCCCCTCTCTCCTCCTTGTCCCTTTTCTCTACTCTATTGGTCCTTCCTTCTATTTTCATGATCCATTGAATTTTGATTGAGGGAAAAGCCTTCAGAATTTTTTTCCTCCTTCCTCTTTTCTGTCAAGCTGCTCTTGCAGGTTTTAGGGAACATTAAGGGTTTCAAGAGCAAGTTTCTTACCTACCAGAAAAAGACTTATTGAAGCAGATAATAAGGCTAGCTGGAGTGAAAAAAGCACTTGGAATTCACTGGAAAAGGACATTATATAAAATCCAGGTGCTATTATTTCAAAGCAGTAGGTTACTTTATCTTAGACTTGCAGTAATAGAATTTTTGTAGATGGCACAAGGCTCATATTAGTCGAGCTATGAGTCCTCCTAGATTTGGAGGAAGAGAGCAAGCAGAAGAAATATAATGGACCATGTAATTTTGTTTTAGTTAAATGTATGGAACCAGAGAGGTTACAGGACTTTCAAGTGCCTATTTAATGTCTTGGTAAAACAAATGGTGGAAGCCAGGGAGAAGTTTCCATTTTGCTAAGTTCCTAAGACATACAAATTACACAGTGCTATAATTATTTAGAATAATGACTTTGAGAACTTGTCTTCTAAAAAGTGAGAAAAATAGCAAGAGCTCCAAAAGCACCATTATATTTCAGTATCTGAAGAAATTGTTCTTCACTGCTCTCAAGAGAAAACCAGGCTTTTCTTTTCTTTCTTGAGTGCAACCTCATGTAAACTTGTGCCACAGGATAGGCTGCCCTTCAGTCTTCCCCCAATGTCTCATTCTTTTCCTTTCTTTATTTCTTTGCTTTATTATTGCAGTAAAGAAACACATAGCATAAAATTCACCATCTTAACCATTTTTAAGTGCACAGTACAGTAGTGGTAAGTAAGTACATTCACATTATTGTGGGAGAGATCTAGAAATTTTCATGTTACACACCCCAAACTCTTACCCCATTACCCATTAGACAACTGCTCTGTTTCCCCCTCCCTCCAATCCCTGGCACGCACCATCACTTTCTGTTTCTGTGAATTTGACTGCTTTAAACACCTCATGTAAATGGAACCTTTGTGACTTATTTCTTAATTGTGTCACATACAAGTGAGAAATTTTTCTTAAAATTTTTAGAATCATTAAGCTTTGATTTAAAGAGATCTGAGAATCTGAAGAGTTCTATCTGCCCATTTTTTCCATCAGTTTCTCTAGTTTTTTCTTTTAAACTGATTTCTTCTCAGTTTTCCTGTTTATTTTAAGTCTATTTTATTATTAATAATGGTGAAAGTATCCTAAACTCAGAGCCAAAATAGATGTCACATTTAGATACTGTTATTGGGATTAGACTGATGCTGCCAAGGATCTTACTTGCTGTGTTTTTGCCTATCTGCAGCAAAGATAGTTTAATTGTTTTCTTTCAATAAGATTTATTTTGGTCAATATATGTTAAGAAAGGATAAGCTGAAGTATTGACTCCTGCTCCCCACCCAGAACCTTATGGTAGATGCCCTAAAGCAGGGGTTGGCAAAGCCTTCTCTCTAAAGGGCCAGATAGTAAATATTTGGGGCTTTGTGGCCTGTGCTGTGTCGGTTGCAGTGATTCGATTCTGCTGTCATAGTGTGAAAGCACTATTCAGCAGTGTTCCAGTGAAACTTTATTTGGAGCCAGATTTGGCTGCCAGGCTGTAGTTGCAAATCCCTGTAGTTGAAGTATTGGGACACCCCATCCCACTTCTGTGGTCCTTAGCACCTAGCTTGGCATCTTTCATGTACAGTTGTAGTCGCTGTTTATGGTGATGGTGATGATGATGGTGATGAAAATAAGGTAAATCAAATTATTTTTACCTGTTGAAATTTGGACATATTTCCTAAACAACACACTGGTCAAGATATAATAAAAAACACAAATTTAAGAAAATTGCTAACATGTTTTACATATATCTTCTAAAGAAGACTGAAAATTTTTCTTGGTATTCATAAAAATTATTTCTTTTTTGAAAGAAGAATAACTTTTTTTTCTGATTACAAAGATATGACATAAATAAGAAATTAAAAATGCGGGGGGGGGGGATAAAAAAATAAATTAAAAATAAGCCACCTCATCAAACCCAGGAGTAACACTGATATGTTTAAATCTTGCTGGATCCCTTCAGTAGGCCTCCTTTGATCTCACAGTCTGTCTTTTCACTTGCTGAGTACTCAGAATGTCAATTTGTGTGTCTGTGTGTGTGTGTGTGTGTGTGTGTACCCTACTATACCAGGAGGCACCAGTAGAGATTGGAGTGTGCCAGAGAGTGAGGTAGGTGTTGATCTTTCCCACCCCAATGCATTGTCCACATTGCTGTCCTGTAGTCCCTCTAATTGCAGCTGTTTTGGGACCATAGCCATGCTCACCCTAGCCCAACCCCTTGCACTTTCAGGCTTAAGGGTAGTCAAGGCTTCCTGATAGTTACTCTGAAAGTCCTGTTCACCGTTTAAGTCATTCTTTTATCAGACTCCTCTCATATCCTCAGTTTGTGTGCCATCTGTTCCTTGTCATGGCCCTGACCTGACTGGTATAGATGCTGTGATCAGTCTGCGTGAGCATATCTCTAAGGCAGGTAAGTAGAATTTACTCTCCAGGCAGGGAACAAGGAACTCCTGTACTTCCCTAGAGCTAGAGTGCCAGAGCTCCACTTCCAACTCTGACATTACTACCATATGACTTGAGCACATTGCATCACCTCTTCGGTTTTCCCATTTGGAAAAAGTGGATCGTAATGTCTGCTTTAGGGGACTGCTGGACAGTTCAAATGAGGATGTGTCTGTGAAGTTGTTAGAGCAGTGTCTGGCACTTGGCGAAAACGCTGAGAGACAGTGTAAAAGAGCAATTCCATTGTTCTTGGTTTGTAAAAAGATACTCCTCAGAGGATTCTCTGTAAAGGGAAAGGCCATTTGTAACAGATGAATGCTTTCCCATTTCACCTGTGTCAGAGTCTACATTTCAGAGAGCCATTATGGCTCCTGCTTTCCCCTGGGCTTTAGTAGTCTCTTGTGGATGTCTCTAACTGACAGAAGGTGGCAGTAGAGAGCCAGGCCTGCTGACGGGAGGTGGTTTGAGCTGATAGAAAGTCTACATAACTTTTGGAAGGGTGTTATGATTCGAAAGAAAATAATTTTCAGAGTCAGAAAAAAGAGAATAGATATTACTCATATCTCTAAGTATAATATAAGTTAGCATTTACTAGAGTTTTTGCATACTTTATTTACTTACTCACTCTACAAAGCAGGTGGTATTATCATTCCCATCTTAAGGAGAGATTCAGTACCTTGACTAATATTTCTTAGCTAATAGTGGTACTTGTAGGATTTGGATCCAGACAGTCTCTCTAGAAGCCCATACCTCAACTTCTGGGCTAAACTGTCTCCAGGGCTCTTGTCCTTGACAGACTAGAAGGTTGACATTTAGAGAGTATTTAAAAGTATTTTGTTTTATGTGCACATGGTAAAAACTTTTATACAGAAGTAGTGTGAAAGTATAAAGTACCCTTTTCATCCAAGTCTTTACTCTAGAGATGGTCATTCTCCTGATATATTCTTGTGGAAGTGTACTGACATTATAGGGAGAAGTGTGATTGGTCCTCATAGTTCATCTTAGCTCAACTTCTGTCTTGTTGACCTTGCTGTCTAGGCTGTCTGCACTAGGTTGGAGGCCTGTCTCTCAGCAGTTAAGTCACCACATTGCCATTCAGCCTTCTTTTTTCTTTGCTTTCAGCTTTACCCAGAAGAGTCTAAACTCCAGTCACCTCCTACTTTCTTTATTTAAACACATAGTGTCCATAGGGTTGAGTAAAAACCTCAGACTCATAATGCTCTTAGGTTTTTAAATGTAAGGCTCTGTATGCTTTAAATGTAAATCTCCGTATGATTGTCTTATATTCTGAATATCTCATTAGCTGATGAACAGAAGGACCTGTCATACCCAGGAATATTAGGAGAAGGTTACCTTACATGGTGTTCGATACTTGTCCCCAGTGCTCTTGTGACAAATGCAGTCCCTGTATTTTTTTTTAAAGAGAGAGAGAGAGAGAGAGAGAGAGAGAGAGAGAGAGAGAGAATTTCAATATTTATTTTTCAGTTCTTGGCGGACACAACATCTTTGTTTGTATGTGGTGCTGCTGAGGATTGAACCCAGGCCGCATGCATGCCAGGCGAGCGCGCTACAGCTTGAGCCAAATCCCCAGCCCCCAGTCCCTGTATTTTGATGCAAACCTGGGTGCCTGTGCTAAAAGAAAGGATTTTATAATACCAATGCAGACATGATCAGTTGTGAAAAATCATGTCTTTAATAGATGATTCTTGCTATAGCATGCTTGATTCTACATGGAGATTCCTAAATGACAAAAATATATTGGGACCAAACATGGCAGAAAAAGTGAAGGTACATTTACAATGTAATTTAAAAAAAATTGCCAGTCCACATTAGGTGTTAGTTAGTGTTTAGTTGGCTCTTCTTTAAGTGCATTATAGATTTATAGGGAAGCATGTTTTTTCAAAATATGATTTTTATACATAATCAGAGGTTGAATATGTTTTATTAATTGTAGTCTCTTAATGGTTTTGTTTATTGCCTTTGTATGCTCTGCACTGTTTTACTATGAAGAGCTAGTGATTCAAGGGGGTCATGCTTCAGTCTGTTATTTCTAAGGCAACCATAATGAGTTCAAAGTATATTGTATTGATTTTTGAGAGTTCTCCCACAAGAGCTATCATGAATTATTGGTCCTGTATTTTATTTTAGGATTTCACCTTCTTCATGTTTTGGAAGCATGTTTGATGGAAGTGCATGTGTCTCAGTAGTCAGGTGCATGGCCTAAGAAGGCATGCAGGAATTTATTAAGTTGATGTTTGGTGTTAATAGCTCAGGGACTATATCATAATATGCCTATTTATTCTAGGTTTAGGTGAAGGCAGTTTTGACTATTGTTTTGTAGCTAATACATGGTGGTGCTGAGATTGAGACCCACACATCCTGCCTAGAAGCCTGTGTACTCCACCTCTCCTCTCTTCTGATTCTTAAGGTACTTGGCCTTATTATGTTCCCTCCATCTCTTTGCTTAATCTCACCTGTATCTTTTGTCAGTAAGATCAGTGTGTATTGTTGAATCATTACTCACCTGGGAGAGCCTCATCTCTTAGGAGCTGAATAACCATAAGGAGAAAGTTGACCTCTGAGCATTTGTGAAATGGAGATGATAATCTCTGCCCCCCACTGCCTTACTAGTAGATGTCCTGACCAGCTGGTTTTATTCATTCTTTGAAACCTAGGGTTGCCTGTCACCTTGTAGGCACTTCCAAAATGCTAATTTCAGTGCTCTTCTAGAAGCAGCACTTTGGTTTAGAGTTAGATGTCTCGTGGGATGGTCTGAATAGGTGACTACTTGGGTATATCAGGACTCTAAGATAAATATGGTGAAATAATCACTTGTTATAACCCTTACTCTTATTCTTTGTTTTAACACCTCTTTGGGTTCCTGGAGTGAAGGGAGAAGGATTTCTACTTCTTTGTGGATCGTACGCATTGTGCAGTGTGGGATAAGAGCTGGTTACACTTAAGTGAGTGGAAAGGAAGACTTGGTGAAAATTGAACTGAGGTTAACATGATGATTGTTATGATAAGAAAAAGAGTGGAAGGACCTCAGGAATGGAGAACAGTTTAGCAGGAGTTAAGGTACATGGACAGGAAATCATGAGGTGAGTTTGTGGGACAATGAATCAGTCCATTTAATGGGCATTACCAGAGTGCAGTGAGAGATGGTGTGGGAAGGTAATGCGAATGAGATTGCAGTGGGTTCTACATACCTGGTAAGAGGGTTTGGATGTTATCTTTAAGAGGTTGTGATTGGCTAAATATTTTGAGCAAAGAGGAACCAGGATGAATTCTGCATTTTAGGTTGGATTTGGACCAGAAGTAACTAGAGGTGGGATAACCAGGTGAACTTTCAAGAGAATTGGTACATTCAGAATTAAAGAGTAGAAGAGAGAACTCTGGCCATATTGCAGAAGGTTAATTTTGGAGAATGTCCTAAGTCATGAAGTTCCTATGAAATGTACGTTAAAAAAAATTAGAAGGAGAAAGGGAAGTATAAAAATAGTACTGTTATACCTGTTGAAAATAGAAAGTTGCATGCATATCCTGGGCTGTAACACTTGTTATTTTTGGCTTTCTCTTAAGTATTATGGCATAGATAGTCTGCTGTCCAAACCTACATTCTGAAGATCTCAGGACAGGGAGTCTGAGCTTAGGGCATCTGAGGAGGTGTCAGTGGCCTAGCTGCTGCCTCACTAACAGAATTAAAAAGAAGGTTTTGTGAAAGTTGAACTGAATCCTCAGAGCCTAGTGCTTCAGAACTAGGAATGAGGAAAAGTATTTATAAAATTCTTTTTCATTTCTTTCCAAGGCCTACTTTCTATGTGTTTTTTTCTTTTTTCAACGAAGATCTTGCAGCTTGGTGTCTATTCCCATCTCCCTAGTGATTGCCAAATCTAATAGATACTTTTATGTCCTCTGCTTACTTGTCCATTCTGCCACTTGTGACACTATCTCCACGTCTCTGTTTCTGAAACTCTCTTCCTTTACATTCTATGGTGGGGTTTAGCAAACTGCAGCCCCAAAGGTCACATCTGGCCCTCTACCTGTTTTTATAAGTAAAATTTGATTGGAACACAGCTACAGTTATTCATTTATATATTATCTATGACTGGGTTTACAGTGCACAGCAGAGTTAAGAAGTTGTGACATAGACCTATGGCCTGCAAATTATTTATATATATATATATATAAAATTTATATAATAATAATTAAATAATTATTAATTTAAAATTAAAATTATTACTCTTGGACCTTCACAGGAAAAAACTGCTGATTCCTATTCTATAACCTCACTCTCCTTTGGTTTTCTTGCTGTGTTGAGTCCTAGAGCTGGGAGCCAGTTCTAATGTAAGATTGTGAAAGCTCAGATTAAAAATTGACTTGAAGTACTAGGGCTGGGATTGTGGCTCAGCGGTAGAGCGTTCCCCTAGCACTGGCAGGACCCAGGTTCGATTCTCAGCACCACATAAAAATAAAGGCATTGTGTTGTGTCCATATACACCTAAAAAAAAAAAAAAAACTGACTTGAAGTACTGAAGGAGCACTACTCTTTTCCTTGCCAGTTGGTTCAAGTAATAGTGCCTGATATTTATTCATATAAAAAAGAAAAACTAGGGCTGGGGTTGTAGCTCAGTGGTGGAGCACTTGCCTAGCAGATGTGAGGCACTGGGTTCAATCCTCAACACACATAAAAATAAACAAATAAAATAAAGGTATTATGTCCTTCTGCAGCTAAAAAAAATTGAAAAAAAGAAAGAAAAAAGTATCATAGTAAATATAAAGATCATAAAAGGCACCTTGCTGGGGAGTTTATTAGCATTATCTAATTTCATTTCCAGGACCAGTTCTGTTTTGCAGATGAAAATATTAAAGCAAAGTTGGGCAGTGCTCTTGACCACACAACTAAGATAGCCCTGTGGCCCTTGCTCCTAACCACCACTCCAGCCTGCCTTCAGAGGACACCATTGTCTTAGAGCAAATATAGTATGTGGGACTGGGTCAGTTTTCCAAGGTTAGTTTGCAGTTTTGGAGTACAAAGTCACATTAGAAAACTAGAAATACAGGAGAAAAAGGGTTTTTATCCTTTCCTTTCCTGAGTTTTAACTTTGTGATAATTTACAGTGGGTCTAGGATCTTTCTTTATTAGTGGGCATGGCCAAGGGTGGGACCAGCTTGTGCACAGGAAGCTCATTGAGCCAGTATGTTGAACCTGTGCATCATCATCATGCCACACTGATTCTTCACCTTTGCAGGTGGGTGGCAGAAGCATTCTACATAGTGTTATGAATATGTGTGTGGTGAGTGTGTGTGTGTGTGTGTGTGTGTGTGTGTAATGAAGTAATGCATGTGATGATGGTGCTAAGGCATAGGGAGAACTTCAGGGGTAACAACAAATGAATGAAATCAAGCAAAAAATGCCATATGTGTTTTAGGAAAATGCTTGAATTCACCAAGTAGCAGAAGCAGTAGACCAGGAAGGGCATTCCAAAGAAGTGAAGCCAGGGGCAACAATAGGTGACTCTATGGTTGAATGGAGAAATTAGCAATCTTGTGGGCAGGAGGTCCAACAGCCAACATCCCAAATAGGACGTCAGGACCCCCATCCGCCTATGAAGGGCCATTTCAGAGTCTTGAGTGACCTAAGACTCCAAAGGCTATTCTTTTTCTTGCTTAAGCAGAGCTCTCTTTGAACTGGCAGCCATGCAAGGATATACTTATATCATTTTGTTTTTCCCTAATGTTGCCACCTTGATCTGAATCTATATGCCTTGGAGTTATTAAAGTATGGGATGTCATGCCAGGATTGATCCATTTGCAGATAATACACTCATCTTTCAGGATTCCTTTGGCCTAGAATTCTATTAAAATTCAAGCATGAAGGATAAGTTGGAAAAAATTATGGCCTACAAGGAAATTTGCTGTCCAGGAGGGTAGACAAAGACATATACAACCAGCTGTAGGACAAGGTAGACTTCAGAGCTGTAATTGTAGTACAGGGAGTAACAAGAATAGAGGGAACAAGATTAATTATAACTTGAGGGAACTAGAATTTTGTTTTCTTACCTTTCTGTTTCTTTTCTTTATTCTCTCTTTTTTTTTTTCCAAGAGCTTAAATGTGGCTGCTCCAAAAATTTGCCCTTTTTTTCTTATGTATTGAGTTAACTGGAAATCTTAACCATTCTGTTGGCTTCCCTTTTGCTCTGCCTTTAAAAAAATGTGTTAAATAGCATATGAGATCTACCCTTCTAAAAATTTTAATTGCATAATAAAGTTGTATTAATTATAAATGTAATGTTATAGAGCAGATTTCTAGAGTATTTTCTTTTTGTATGACTAAAACTCTGTACCTATTGAACAGTAGCTCCCCATTTCCATCTTCTTCCAGCCTCTGGCAACTGACATTCTACTTTCTGTTTCTAAAAGTTTGATTATTCCAAATACTTCATAGAATTAGAATCATATTGTATTTGTTATTTATTTATTTATTTTGGTGCTGGGGATTAAACCTCATGTATGCTAGACAGGCACTCTACCCCTGAGCCACATCCCTAGCTCCAATGCATGTCTTTTTGTGTCTTACTTCTTTCACTTACTGTAATATCCTCAGAGTTCATTCATGTTGTCCCATATTGCAGAATTTCCATCTTTTTCATAGCTAAATAATATTTCATTGTATGTATGTACCACAGTTTATTTATCCATTTATGCCACAATGGACACATAGGCTATTTCTACTTATTAAATATCGTGAATAATGTTGCAATGAGGATGGAAGAACAGAAGTCTTCCAGAGACTCTGATTTCAATTATTTGGATGAATATTCAGAAGTGGAATAACTGGATAATATGGTAGTTCTGTTTTAAAATTTTTAAATATATTTTTAGTTATAGATGGACACAGTATCTATCTATCTATCTATCTATTGTGGTGTTGAGGATCAAACCCGGGGCTTTACATGTGTGAGGCAAGTGCTCTATCACTAGCTACAACCCCAGCCCTCTGTTTTTAATTTTCAAAGGAACTTATATACTGTTTTCCATTGCAGCTCTTCCATTTTATACTTCTGCTAATAGTGCACAAGGGAACTGCACACTCATTTCTTCTGCTGCTCTTCAGCCTGATTCTTCTGTCCTAGCAAGTAAACTGCCTTCCACTCTCTTCTCATCACTCTGCACCTGCCACCTTTCTTTCGGTTCTGAAACATGTTCAGTTATGACTTTGACATGTCCTTAAAAGTCCAGGTCAGGTTAACATTCTCCATGCCTCCTTCCCTGACCACCTAGCTAGAATTACTTTTCTTCTGCTGAAGACCCATTGTGTCTATTGCTTTTGGGACAACTGGCAGAGATTGTTGCTTTACACTGGAATGGATTTTACATGTGTATGTTTTATGTTAACTGAACTGCCATCTCCTTAAGAGCAGAGATTGTGTGCCCCCACCTGTCAGTCCCTCAGAGTATTTTACAAAACAACTTTCCATATTGAAAAGAGGCCAGGAGTCCTAGGAAGGTGTGTGAGTGTGTGTTCTAGGTTTAGAAGACAGGAGCTGAACTTTAATCCTGAGTAGGCTCTGCTAACAGACAAAGCACAGGTCAGTGTCAATCCTAAGAGAAAATGAGCTGGACAGGAACACAGATCAGTGACCAGGGCCCTTTAGTAAGTGGGGATTAGAATGGACAGGCAGGTTTACATAGGAAGGTCATGACTGTAACCTGAGATCTGCTCTGCTGGATTTTGGCAAGCAGGGTTGACAGGTGTTTGCTGGGAGCCAGAGAGAAGCTGTGTTAACCTCACAGTTCTGCAGGAAGTCAGAACAGCTGCTGAAAGCAGGGGCCGACCTAGCTGGCAGTCTGACCATCTCCAGTAATATCCTGTTCTGGAGAGTTCTTGCCTTCCAACCCAGTGTAAGGCAACAAAGTTGTCTGAGTGGTTAATCCATGACTAATCTGTAGGTCATCTAGAAGCCCCCACAAAAGCTTTTAGGAGGCCAAGGTCCAATACAGGAAGGCCTCAGGGGAAAGCATTGGGCTAGACACCTCACTTGGCTCTTGCACTAGTCCTTGTCTTTGTCCTTGTCCTCTCTGCCAGAGGTTCATAATATCCACAGAGGTCTTCCACCTAGTGACCATTATTATCTATTTTCATAGACTCCCACTCTGAGAACCTGCCCTTTACCCTGAGCTCCAGCAGCCTGCTGTATCCTGATGATGCCATGCCAATTTCTGGTCCCTGTGTTACCTGGGAAGATTCCTGCCAGGTGACTGGTTATGGGACCTCATTTTGTACTTATGCAATGTCCCAGAGTAGGCCAAAACCTGCCTCATGTGCATCTGGGGAAGCTTGAGAACCTGGCCTCACCTCTCCAGGGGGATGGGAAGTGAAGAGAGGTAGGTTGTCTGAGCTGCATGGTACCTCTCCTGCTCGCTGTCCTTTTCAGCTTCTCCCTCACCCTTTCCCACTCCTCCAGCTGTTATTATCCTGGGGCAATGGTTCCTAAACCTGACAGATATGTAGAATTATCTGTATGTTAGAAAAAAGGAAGAAGTTCTTAGGCTGTATCCTCAGAGAGTCTCTTTAGGGCATGGGAATCTGGCATTTTTACATAAGATATACATGAAAGAACTGCGGAAGGATGGATGAAAGACTTACTGAGTTGCTGAGTAATTATTTCTTTCTTTGTCCAGCTCTTCCCCCTGCTCCCCGGACTTTCTACAGTGATCATATATTTCTTTTGGAATCAGAGAAAGAATAGATGTCATTAAAAATAAAAATCAGGGGCTGAGGTTGTGGCTTAGCAGTAGAGTGCTCGCCTAGTACGTGCAAGGCCCTGGGTTTGATCCTCAGCACCACATAAAACTAAATAAATAAAATAAAGGTATTGTGTCCAACTACAACTAAAAAAAAAAAAAAAAAGGAAAGAAAGAAAGAAAACCAGGGGCTTGTGTTGTGGCTCAGTGGTAGAGCATTAGCCTTGCAAATGTGAGGCACTGGGTTCGCTCTTCAGTACCACATACAAATAAATAAATAAAATAAAGCTATTGTGTCCATCTACAACTTAAAAAAAAAAAAAGAAAACCACATTTCATTCCAAAGTGATCTTGCAGAAACTGCTAATCCTCTCAAATTTATTCCTTTTTTCCACAGGGGGACTTGATCTCATCTTCATGCCAGGTCTTGGGTTTGACAAACATGGCAACCGGCTGGGGAGGGGCAAAGGCTATTATGACACCTACCTGAAGCGCTGTCTGCAGTGTCAGGAAGTGAAACCCTACACCTTGGCCTTGGCTTTCAAAGAGCAGATTTGCCTGCAGGTCCCAGTGGATGAACATGACATGAAGGTAGATGAAGTTCTTTACGAAGACTCTTCACCATCTTAAGACCAGATGACTACAGCCAAATAATCAGTGTTTTGTATCAGAGTTAGGAATATATGTATATTTTTTCCTGTGTCAAAAATTAATTGAAATTTCACATTAAATTGAATATGGACTCGGATAATTTTTAGTGTAAATATGAAATACCTAATATTAAATTGTCTTTTGAAATCAATATAAATGTGAATACTAGAATATTGATTAAAATGGAGGCTATCACCATATGATTTTCAACATAATTTCCTGGTGTTAATGTGACAAGTTGATCTCTCGGTTTTGCAGTTTAAGTTAAATATTTATGAGGAACTGTGTTCTAACTCAGAGTGTGAGAGGAAGGTAAACACATGGTGGGTGGACACTGTATTTCATTTTGGCCTGTCATGGGCCTGGCCAGACATTCAGAGACTTGGAGCTTATTAATTGATTTGTCGGTGTTTGTTTTAGGTACCAAATTTCCTGATAATATTGTACTTCTTCATCATGATTTCATTTACTCACCCTGAAATCTGATGTTTGGCACTTTGTAGTTGTTGGTGGTTAATGTATGAAAATTTTTGATGATTTAAATATTTTCATTTAACTGATTGGTCTCTCTCCCTGTTTTGTGTGTCACTTTAAGATCTGATATAAGTTAGGAATTGTGTCTGTTTGCTCATGGGTTCTGTTTTGGAAAATGAAAGTTGCTGTGAGCTGAAGGTTGGCAGATGGCCTCACAGCTAGACCGTGGTAATTTTGTTGGTGGGGGAGGATTTGGTTATCACCAGAAAACCCAGGAGTCTTCCTGGACTCCACTCTCCTCTCATTTCCTACCTCCTGCCTGTCACCAGCTCCTGTTGATCTTGCCTCCAAAAATGCATCTTACATCTGCTCTCCTCTCCATTGTCCTGCTGCTGCTTTTGTCCAGCCCCTCAGCATTTCTAAGTGGAATTAGGCAAGCGTCTCATACCTGGCTTCTTTTCCTCCAATGTCTTTCAGAGTGGTCTTATAAAACACAACTCTGATCATGAAGCACTTCTGATTGGAGTATTTGGGGGACTCTTCAGAGCCCTCTGGGTTTTGGTCTGATGTCTTCTATTGTGTACAACATCCCTTAGGAGAGGCTACCACCTTCCTTTTTCTAGCCTCTTGTCTTTACACCCCATATTCTCCTTCTATGCCACATATTGAGCATTACAGGCTGCTTCTGTCCTTTGCACTGAGTGAACCCTTTTGGCTGAAACACTCATTTTGTGCATCTGGACAACTGCTATGCCTCCTCAGGACTGTGCTCCTGCTTTGCCTCTTCTGTGAAGTCTTCCTCTGCTTTCCCAGGCAGGTTTATGTTCCATTCCTTGTTTGAACAACTCTGGCTATTCATCTTCTTGTCCTCTATAGCACTTATTAGTTTACATACTTCACAGAACTGTGAGTGCCAAAGACTTCATACTTCATAGACAATGAGACATAGAATGGGTGTTTGAAAATATTTTCAATGAGTTAATTGAATATATTTAGATGTATTTCACTTAAAACATAGATCTACCATTCTTTGGATTCATGATTCATGATTTGGATTCATATGTGATTTATTATTTCATGCACAAAAGTAGGAAAAATCCCACAACTTTAAAATGTCAATGGGCTAAAGATGGATCTGTACAGTTTAAGATGTACAATGCAAAATGGGAGAGAAATGTAATTCCTACAAGCTATAAAGTCATATTGTTATACTGGTTAAAAACCTTAAATGTTACTTCAACTGTAAGTTTAAGGTGAATATTAATATGACTGATGTGACTATTGGTCTGAAATTCCCAAGTTACTGCAGATCAGGTAAGTTTTGTCCAATCAACTCAGTCCATGTTATTCTTCTACCAAAAGACGGTGTTTAAAACCACTCAGCCATCTTCTTAAGTACAGGTAGAACAGGTAGTCAACTGGCCAGAAGAAGCAGGGTGCTGAAATTCAAGAAAGCCAGGAGGCTTCAGGGTCTCCTATTTATAAAGAGAACCATTTCCTAGTAACTAGTAATGCACATAGTGGTTTTTATGCAGAGGGTATTAGAAGGGAGAATCCTTTCCTCCCATGATGCAGGTAATAAGGACACTGTCACCTGATTAGGACATAAACAGAGGATGAGAACAAGACCTTTGACTCTAGGAGGTACAGGTCAACAAGAAGCAAGAATGATGAGGCTTTCAGGAAAGGGACAATCCAGGTAGAAGGGAGAGAAATAGCAACTAGGACTGAACAGAAATAATTCTTAGTCTTGGGAATTGGAAACATCTCAGCCCCAAATAAGTTTGTGGTATATATTCTGCAGAGTTGTGCTTACTTAGAAAGTGAACTATATGAAGTTGTGGATAAGAACAATATATGCGGGGCTGGGGTTGTGGCTCAGCAGTAGAGCACTTGCCTCGCACTTGCAAGGCCCTGGGTTCCATCCTCAGAACCACATAAAAATAAATAAATAAATAAAATAAAGTAATTGTGTCCATCTACAACTGCAAAAAATAAATATTAAAAAAATAACAATACATGTTTAATCACAATGGCCTTCTAAGAGATTGATAAATATGTTGAGGCATGGATGGCTTATTGCAGAAGCTTAGTTCCTGGCCTCAGTTGTTTTGTTTTTCTTTTAGAAATCATTGAATTCAGTTACTCTCATTGCATTTTTAAAATATTTTTTTAGTTGTCAATGGATCTTTATTTATTCATATGCAGTGCTGAGAATTGAAACCCGTGCCTCACACATGCTGGGCAAGTGCTCTACCACTGAGCCACAACCCCAGTTGCTCTCATTGCATTTTAATCTTTTTTTTTTTTTTGTGGTCTGGGGATTGAACCCAGGGGTGCTTAACCATTGAGTCATATCCCCAACTGTTTTTAGTATTTTATTTAGAGATAGGGCCTTGCTAAGTTGTTCAAGCTGGCTTCAAACTTGCAATCCTTCTGCCTCAGCTTCTTCTAGTGCTGGGATTACAGGCATGGGGCACTGTGCCTGGCTAATCATATATTTATATACTTTCTCCACTAGACTACAGCTCCTTAAAGACACCTTCCCTGCCAAATTTGTATTTTGCTTCAGAACCTACCTCAGACCTCAGCACAATGTAAATACCCAATAAATTCTTTATTTTTTGTGGTACTGGGCATTGAACCCCATTGCAGGGTGCATTACTACTGAGCTACATCTCAAATCTTGATTTTTTATTTTGATACAGGATCTAAGTTTTAGAGGCTGGCCTTGAACTTGTGATCTTCCTGCCTCAGCTTTTTACATTGCTGGGATTATAGGCATATGCCACCATGCCTGGCCCCAGTAAATTCAATGAAAGAATGAACCAGTTTGAATGTTGCCCTCCATAAAAACACAGGTTTTTTTTTTTCCTTCAGTCTCTGTGGGCACCAGTCCTAAATATATGTTTTCTTCTATGCTTAAAAATAAATAACAGATTCTTCTAAATAATAATGTGCATGTTATAAAACACACAAGAAGGATGAGATAAAGTTGAAATAGGATATATTAGATATAATTTATATTCATTTTTAAGAACAACATGATTTAAAAACTTATTTTTTATTTATTCCTTCTTTCTTCCCTTCCTCATTTCTCTCTCTTTCTTGCCTGCCTGCCTCCCTCCCTTCCTTCCTTCTTAGGGCCTTGTGCATGCTAGGCAAGTAATCTACCACTGAGCCACACATCCAATCCCCAAATTCTTTTTTTTTTTTTTTTGGTACTAGGTATTGAACCCAGGGGCACTTATCCATTGAGCCACATCTTCAGCCCTTTTTTGATTTTATTTAGAGACAGGGTCTTGCCGAGTTGCTGAGGCTGGCTTTAATTTGGGATTCTTCTCACTTAGCCTCCCAAGCCACTGGGATTACAGGCGTGTGCCACCGTGCCTGGCTCATTATTATTATTATTATTTTTTTTTTTATTGGTTGTTCAAAACATTACAAAGCTCTTGACATATCATATTTCATACATTTGATTCAGGTGGGTTTTGAACTCCCAATTTTACCCCAAATACAGATTGCAGAATCACGTCGGTTACACATCTACATTTTTACATAATGCCCTATTAGTAACTGTTGTATTCTGCTACCTTTCCTATCCTCTACTATCTCCCCTCCCCTCCCCTCCCATCTTCTCTCTCTACACCATCTACTGTAATTCATTTCTCTCCTTATTTATTTTCCCATTCCCCTCACAACCTCTTATATGTAATTTTGTATAACAATGAGGATCTCCCTCCATTACCATGCAATTTCCCTTTTCTCTCCCTTTCCCTCCCACCTCATGTATCTGTTTAATGTTAATCTTTTCTTCCTGCTCTTCCTCCCTGCTTTGTTCTTAGTTGCTCTCATTATATCAAAGAAGACATTTGGTATTTGTTTTTTAGGGATTGGCTAGCTTCACTAAGCATAATCTGCTCTAGTGCCACCCATTTCCCTGCAAATTCCATGATTTTGTCATTTTTTAGTGCTGTATAATACTCCATTGTGTATAAATGCCGCATTTTTTTATCCATTCATCTATTGAAGGGCATCTGGGTTGGTTCCACAGTCTATCGATTGTGAATTGTGCTGCTATGAACATCGATGTAGCAGTATCCCTGTAGTACGCTCTTTTAAGGTCTTCAGGGAATAGTCCGAGAAGGGCAATAGCTGGGTCAAATGGTGGTTCCATTCCCAGCTTTCCCAGGAATCTCCATACTGCTTTCCAAATTGGCCGCACCAGTTTGCAGTCCCACCAGCAATGTACAAGAGTACCCTTTTTCCCACATCCTCGCCAGCACTTGTTGTTGTTTGACTTCATAATGGCTGCCAATCTTACTGGAGTGAGATGGTATCTTAGGGTGGTTTTGATTTGCATTTCTCTGACTGCTAGTGATGGTGAGCATTTTTTCATGTACTTGTTGATTGATTGTATGTCCTCCTCTGAGAAGTGTCTGTTCAGGTCCTTGGCCCATTTGTTGATTGGGTTATTTGTTTTCTTATTGTTTAATTTTTTGAGTTCTTTGTATACTCTGGATATTAGGGCTCTATCTGAAGTGTGAGGAGTAAAAATTTGTTCCCATGATGTAGGCTCCCTATTTACCTCTCTTATTGTTTCTCTTGCTGAGAAAAAACTTTTCAGTTTAAGTAGGTCCCATTTGTTGATTCTTGTTATTAACTTTTGTGCTATGGGTGTCCTATTAAGGAATTTGGAGCCCGACCCCACAATATGTAGATTGGAGCCAACTTTTTCTTCTATCAGACGTAGAGTCTCTGATTTGATATCTAGCTCCTTGATCCACTTTGAGTTAACTTTTGTGCATGGCGAGAGGAGGGGATTCAGTTTCATTTTGTTGCATATGGATTTCCAGTTTTCCCAACACCATTTGTTGAAGATGCTATCCTTCCTCCATTGCATGCTTTTAGCTCCTTTATCAAATATAAGATAGCTGTAGCTTTGTGGATTAGTCTCTGTGTCCTCTATTCTGTACCATTGGTCCACCCGCCTGTTTTGGTACCAGTACCATGCTGTTTTTGTTACTATTGCTCTGTAATATAGTTTTAAATCCGGTATCGCTATACCACCTGATTCACACTTCCTGCTTAGAATTGCTTTTGCTATTCTTGGTCTTTTATTTTTCCATGTGAATTTCATGATTGCTTTATCTATTTCTACAAGAAATTCCATTGGGATTTTGATTGGCATTGCATTAAACCTATAGAGAACTTTTGGTAATATCGCCATTTTGATGATGTTAGTTCTGCCTATCCATGAACAGGGTATATTTTTCCATCTTCTAAGATCTTCTTCTACTTCTCTTTTTAGGGTTTTGTAGTTTTCATTGTATAAGTCCTTCACCTCTTTTGTTAGGTTGATTCCCAAGTATTTTATTTTTTTTGAGGATATTGTGAATGGAGTGTTTTTCCTCATTTCCGTTTCAGAAGTTTTGTCACTGATATACAGAAATGCCTTTGATTTATGCGTGTTGATTTTATATCCTGCCACTTTGCTGAATTCATTTATTAGTTCTAGTAGTTTTTTTGTAGACCCTTTTGGGTCTTCTAGGTATAGAATCATGTCATCTGCAAATAGTGATAATTTAAGTTCTTCCTTTCCTATTTTTATGCCTTTAATTTCTTTCGTCTGTCTAATTGCTCTGGCCAGTGTTTCGAGAACTATATTGAATAGAAGTGGTGATAGAGGGCATCCCTGTCTTGTTCCAGATTTTAGGGGGAATGCCTTCAATTTTTCTCCATTGCGAATGATGCTAGCCTGAGGCTTAGCATATATAGCTTTTAGTATGTCGAGGTAAGTTCCTGTTATTCCTAGTTTTTCTAATGTTTTGAACATAAAGGGATGCTGTACTTTGTCGAATGCTTTTTCTGCGTCTATTGAGATGATCATATGGTTCTTATCTTTAAGTCTATTGATGTGGTGAATAACATTTATTGATTTCCGTATATTGAACCATCCTTGCATCCCAGGGATGAATCCTACTTGATCATGGTGCACAATTTTTTTGATGTGCCTTTGTATCCGATTCGCCAGAATTTTATTGAGGATTTTTGCATCTAGGTTCATCAGAGATATTGGTCTGTAGTTTTCTTTCTTTGAGGTGTCTTTGTCTGGTTTCGGAATCAGGGTGATGTTGGCCTCGTAGAATGAATTTGGCAGAGCTCCCTCTTTTTCTATTTCCTGAAATAGCTTGAAAAGTATTGGTATTAATTCTTCCTTAAAGGTTTTGTAAAACTCCGCTGTATACCCATCCGGTCCTGGGCTTTTCTTGGTTGGAAGTCTTTTGATTGCTTCTTCTATTTCATCTATTGATATTGGTCTATTTAAGTTGTGAGTATCCTCCTGATTCAGTCTGGGCAAATCATATGACTTAAGGAATTTATCGATGTCTTCACTATCTTCTATTTTATTGGAATATAGGTTTTCAAAATAATTTCTAATTGTCTTCTGTATTTCTGTAGCGTCTGTTGTGATATTGCCTTTTTCATCCCGTATGTTAGTAATTTGAGTTCTCTCTCTTCTTATATTCGTTAGCATGGCTAAGGGTCTGTCGATCTTATTTATTTTTTCAAAGAACCAACTTTTAGTTTTGTTAATTTTTTCAATAGTTTCTTTTGTTTCAATTTCATTGATTTCCGCTCTGATTTTAATTATTTCTTGCCTTCTGCTACATTTGCTGTTGTTTTGCTCTTCCTTTTCTAGGGCTTTGAGATGAAGTGTGAGCTCTTTTATTTGTTGGTTTTTCCTTTTTTTGAGGAATGACCTCCAGGCAATGAATTTCCCTCTTAAAACTGCTTTCATTGTGTCCCATAGATTCCGATATGTTGTGTCTGTATTTTCATTTATCTCTAAGAATTTTTTGATTTCCTCCTTTATGTCTTCTGTAACCCATTGATCATTCAGTAACATATTGTTCATTTTCCATGTGATGTAGGATTTTTCCTTCCTTCTTTTATCATTGATTTCCAGTTTCTTTCCATTATGATCAGATAAAATGCATGGGATTATCTCCACCCCTGTATATTTACTGAGGGTTGCCCTATGGCATAATATATGGTCTATTTTTGAGAAGGATCCATGTCTGCTGAGAAAAAAGTATATCTACTTGATGATGGTTGATATATTCTATATATGTCAGTTAAGTCTAGGTTGTTGATTGTGATATTGAGTTCTATAGTTTCTTTATTTAACTTTTGTTTAGAGGATCTGTCCAATGGTGAGAGAGGTGTGTTGAAGTCACCCATAATTATTGTGTTGTGGTCTATTTGATTCTTGAACTTGAGGAGAATTTGTTTTATGAACGTCGCAGCACCATTATTTGGTGCATAAATATTGATAATTGTTATGTCTTGTTGGTGAATGGTTCCTTTTAACAGTATATAATGTCCTTCCTTATCCCTTTTGATTAACTTAGTCTTGAAGTCGATTTTATTCGATATGAGGATGGCCACCCCTGCTTGCTTACGAGGACCGTGTGCGTGGTATATTTTTTCCCAACCTTTCACCTTCAGCCTGTGTATGTCTTTTGCAATCAGATGTGTCTCCTGGAGGCAGCATATTGTTGGATTTGTTTTTTTAATCCATGTTACCAGCCTATGTCGCTTTATTGGAGAGTTTAAGCCATTAACGTTTAGAGTTACTATTGATATATGGTTTGTACTTCCAGCCATGTTTGATTATTTATCTTCTTTTTTTTTTAATTTAATTTAGTTTGTTTCTCCATGGTTAGCTTTCCCGCCGCCCTCTGTTTTTATAGAGGCACTTCCCACTGATCGTTTTGGTTATTGTTTTTCATTTCTTCCTCGTGTAGTGTTTTGCTCAAGATGCTTTGCAATGCTGGTTTTCTGGCTGCAAATTCTTTCAGCTGTTGTTTGTCATGAAAGATTTTTATTTCGTTGTCATACCTGAAGCTTAATTTTGCTGGATACAGAATTCTTGGTTGGCATCCATTGTCTTTCAGTGTTTGAAATACGTTGTTCCAGGATCTTCTCGCTTTCAGCGTCTGTGATGAAAAATCCGTTGTTAACCTTATTGGTTTACCCCTGAATGTAATCTGCCTCCTTTCTCTTGTAGCTTTTAATATTTTCTCTTTGTTCTGTATATTGGATATCTTCATAACAATGTGTCTTGGCGTTGGTCTACTGTGATTTTGTGTGCTCGGTGTCCTGTATGCATCTAAAATTTGTATATTCGTTCCCTTTTTTATTTCTGGAAAGTTTTCTGTAATTATTTCATTCAGCAGGCTACTCATTCCCTTGGTTTGAATCTCTGTACCTTCTTCTATCCCGATGACTCGTAGGTTTGGTTTTTTTATGTTGTCCCATATCTCTTGGATGTTTCTCTCATGATTTTTAACCAGCCTTTCTGAGTTGGCTAGGCTCTTTTCAAGATGATATATTTTGTCTTCATTATCTGACGTTCTGGCTTCTACTTGCTCCACTCTGTTAGTGATACTCTCAATTGAGTTTTTAATTTGGTTTATCGTTTCCTTCATTTCTAGAATTATTGTTTGATTTTTTTTTATAATCTCTATCTCCTGGTAAAGATGCTTAACTTCTTCTTTTATCTGTTTATGTAATTGATTTTCAAAGTGTTCTTTCACTGTTTGGATTTGCTGTCTCGTATCCTCTTTAAGGTTCCATTCCATCTGTCTAAGGTGTTCCTTGAGTTCTTTATATGACCATTTTTCTGCTGACTCTAGGTCCTCCTGAATATTTAGGCTGTCCTTCATTGTTTGTACCCCTTTTCTTCCTTGCTTTTTTATGCTGCTCATGTTACTTCTTGTTCTGCTTGACTGCTGAGTTACTGTTTACTCTTATAAATTTATTTGATGCTTGGGAGGAAAGATATTAGAAGGGAAGGGAAGAAGTCACTAAAGAGAATGAGAGTAGGCAGGTAGAATTCAAGGAAGGGGGAATAAGAAAATTGAAAAGAAATAAAAAGACAAAAGAAACAAAAACAAAACACACACAAAAAAGTTAGAAAATAAAGAAAGAAAGAAAAGAAAAAAATTTTTTTTACAAAAATAATAATGATAATAAAAATAATGAAAATTAAAATTGAAAAAATTATAATAATAATAAAAAAAATTAGAAACATTAAAAAAAGTTAAAGAACAACAACAATAAAAAATTGAAAATGAAAGAAAAAAAGAAAAAGAAAAAAAATGATAATAATAATAATAATAAATGCAGTCATAGAGTTCAATTAATTTCTCTTCCAGTAGGTGGAGCTGTGCCCACTGGGTCAAGCTTCTCCTCTCACTAAGTGGGAACCAATCACTGTGTAGCAGCTCTTCCTCACAGACTGGGCGGGTCTCCAATCCTGAGTGCCTAGGGCCTTCTCTTGTGTTTCCTCAAGCCAGGCCGCGCTCACCTGTGATGCTCACCACAATGCTGGCTACACGCCAGGTCTGCTGCTCCTGGGAGCCCTGTTGCGCTGGTTTCAATGCAGTTATCTCCTCCGCCCGTGACCTCAGTTCTCTGCCAAGGTGGTATCACATGTAAATGGAGACCGTTCGTTCCCTTTGCCGGGTGACCAGTGCAACGGGTGGGTCCTGACTGTCTCTCCCAATCCCCGTTTCAATCCTGTGGCCACTGCCTATGAAGGCTCGGTTGGTTTTTACCTCTGAAAGTTCCTAAGGGCCAACCAGTTATTTCAGCGGGATTGTTAGTGCTGAGTCACGAGAAGCAGGCGAACCGGAGCTTGGATGCAGCCGATCCGGGCTCGGTGTGTGTGTTCTGAGGGGCCCAGACTGTACACCCCAGATCCACGTCAGCTCAGCATTGCGTAGTGATCCTGAGCAAACAGCATTTATACAGTTTATAGCTCCCTATGCCCGCGCAGTTGAAGAGGTCAGAGACTTGATCTCTCCCCGCCCGCTGCCATGTTAGATCTCCTCAATGATAATCATGTTGCCCTTACAGCTTCCTGGCATAAGCAAGTTCTTGGGATTATACAAACTGCTGCTTCTGTTTCCAGTCCAGATTTCTAGAAATTAAACCCTGCCGCCGTCGCCTCTTCCCCGGGGCCTCGCCCAGGGGCGCCGCTCTCGTCCGCCACAGTAGATGCGCCAAAGAACCGGTGCCCAGCCCCCAGGGCCCAAGCGGCTGCCGCCGCGGCTCTCCGGCTCCTTCCTCTGAAGCACGGGTCCCCTCGCAGGGGCATGCAGAACGACCCCAGAGCAGACTCTGCCCGAGGGTGCAGCGGCGAACAGGCGACCCAGGCGCTCAAGGCTGCGGTCCAGCCTTTGGAGAACAGGGCTCGGCACGCAGCCCAGCTCCAACCTCTAGGTGCGGCTGCCGGACAGTGTAGCCATAGCCATCAAGACAGCCGGCAGGAAGCAAATGGCGGCTCCCGCGGTGTGGAATTTCGGCACAGAAACCGCAGCCCAGCCAAGGATCCCATTCCACAAACTCTCCCTGTATAAAAAATATTCAAAAAAAAAAAGGGCAGGGCGCACTGAGCTTTCTTTGCCTAGGGTACTTACAATCAATTGCTGATTACACATTCACCTTTTCTGCCCGGATCGAAGTGAAAGAGGAAGCACTGGCTCATTATTTTTTGAAAACCTTATTTTAACACATTTTTAATGACTCAGAAGTCTGGTTTTAATTTCAGTAATTGGTCTTAAAGGCTTTTTAGCTGAAAAAAATACTTCCAGAGATAAGCAGATCCAGTTGGATATAGTGCTGTAGTTACTAAAATTTTTAATTTTATCTATTAATTTCACAGTGATATTTTAAATAGAAATATAACTAGTCAATATACGTTTTCTTGATGTGGATCTGTCATTCTTACATATTAAAATGCCACCCATTTGCTTTGTTGACAGATGGGTTCAAAACTTATTGAACTTCTTAGAAAGATTTTAAACCAAGTTAAAAAAATTCTGCTTCCAATTTAGTTGTGTAGATATGAAAGCATTTATAGATGTCATGGTTTTTGGGAACATAATCATATAATGATGAAAACATTTTCATTTTTAGTATGCTCCCTCTTTGTTTGTCTTCCTTTCTTTTTCTTTCTTTCTTCTCTCCCCCCTCCCTCCTTCCCTTCCTTCCTTCTTTCCTTTCACTGGGAATTGAACCCAGGTTCTCAGGCATGCCAGGCAAGTGCTTTCTGAAAGTAGTTCACGTCTGACTCATTGATGGAACATGACTTTTACCCTGAAGATTCAAATTAGATGCATTTATTTTTAAAAAATGTCTGCTTAGTTAGCAATTTACTGGTGGCCATTTGTAATCTCAGAAAAGTTAGAAAAATTGGTATCTTTGCTTTTGGGTTAAAAGTACAAGCAAAACTCATCTTCAAGTTTAACAGCTTTTAAAAAAGTATTTTACCTTGAGATAATCAGAGAAATTGCAGGTGAATCAAAATGTGTACTCATGTGTACTTCTTATTACATCACAAAGAGTTGTAAATTTTATATATATATATATTTTGCAGTGCTAGAGATTAAACCTGAGGCCTTGTGCATGTGAGGCAAGCATTTTATCTCTAAAGCTACATCTCTAGCCCTCTACTATTTTTTAAAGATCCTAATTTTATAAAATTCACATCAGTGAAACCTACCACATGTGAGATATATCTTATCTGTGAATTATGTGGTGATGCTATTGCTAAATATTTAATGTACAATTCACCACTTTACCTTTAAAAGAAAATCCAAAGTAGCCATTCCGTAGGGAATGGAAACTTTGTTTGCCTATAAGACTTTTTTTAAAAGTTTTTTTTTTGGGGGGGCGGGTACCAGGGATTGAACTCAGGGGCACTTGACCTCTGAGCTACATCCTTATCCCTATTTTGTATTTTATTAGAGACAGGGTCTCATTGAGTTGCTTAGTGCCTCGCCAAATTGGTGAAGTTGGCTTTGAACTTGTGATCCTCCTGCCTCTGCCTCTCGAGCCTCTGGGTGTGTGTGTGCCATCACACTAAGGTGAATTAATTTTGAGAAATACATCTTATCCATTTCATCTCTCCTTTAATATCTTTCTTCTTGTAGTGGAACTGCAAGAGGAGATATGTTGGAAGCATCTGTCCTTTGACTCGGCCTCCCACCATGAAGGATTTATTCCTGTCCTCATGTCTTCAGATTGCAAGCTGTGTTTTCTATATGCCATCCAATAGTGCTTCTTGACAGAAAGATGCATCAGGTTTCTCGACATTGTCTTATTAGCAATTCATCCATATTTCCACAGTGTAAAGAATCAGTATTTTTTTAAAATGGCATGGTATAAATTTAAAATATACATTTAAATTATCTTTCACTATTAAGTGAGAAGGCTTTTAAAAGACTACAAACCTTTGTGGTTCTGTTTAGTGAACTCTGTCCAGTGAGTATTGGAGTAGGTAGCTTAGGTTATTAAATATTGTTGAACATGTTGTGGAAAGTTTGTCTTCATTTTCTTGGTCTGTAGCTTCTGCTAGTCATGATGGTATCATGCTTTTCACTGTGCATGTGAAAACTGATTCGTCATTAACCATGTGGGACACAAATCCCTACTTCAAAAAGGCTTTGAGATAATTTCAAATTTTTTTTGTTGATTTCTTGGCAAATCTTAGTGTTTTTCCTTGTGTGGCTCATGGATAGCTTATACGAGGAATGTAAGTATTAGCTATTGTTACTCATTTGGGCTAGCATTTTTAGAGTTATCTTTGATTTACTATTTCTTTTTAAGAATCTTTTAAAGCCACTTGTCCATTTTAAGAGGGTTGGTTTAGTGGAACCACATTAGGAAATAGGTAAAATCCTGTGCTTCAGAAACTGCAGTATGTCTCAGTATGCTGAAAGTAACCAAACTCCCCTTCCCACATTGTCCAACTGTTCTTTCTCCCCAAACACACTTGCTTATCCTGACATGGGATATGCTGATGCAGTTTGTAACTTTCAGCAAAACTGAATTTCTTTTTTTTTTTTTTTAAATATTTATTTATTTATTTTAGTTCTCGGCGGACATAACATCTTTGTTTGTATGTGGTGCTGAGGATCGAACCCGGGCCGCACGCATGCCAGGCGAGCGCGCTACTGCTTGAGCCACATCCCCACCCAAAAACTGAATTTCTTGTCTTTCAAAGATGAGTAAATACAAATAGAGATTCTAATATCGTCTTCCAAAACCCTAGTGGATCGTCTTGCTTTTTGGGGCAGTCATCCTGTTTGGTGATCATTGCTCTAAGGGTAGGTAGAAGGACAGGTTTACTGGACAAGAGAGATTCTGGTTGAGCCACAGAGCTGTTGACTTCCTCAGTCCTGCCTCTCCCTTGTCTGTGTTGACTGAGTGTGGTATTGCTGGTGCTGGCCTCCCTATGATCCTTTTGTCTTTCTTTTTTGTCACAATGTTTTAATACAGCCCCCTTGCCTTCTGCCCATGTGCTTTGGTTGGAGCTGCTATCTTGATTGTTGGGTTTATTGTCTGTGTTTGAATAGGAGGAATAACTTCTTTAAGTTATTTCTGTAGGAACAGAGCACCTTTAAAAACCTTGTCACCTGGAAAATAACGGAACCCTTTCTTTTGGGTCTTTTCCTTTCAGACTTTTCCCTGACTGACCAGGACCTACCCTCTGAGTACATGAAAGGATTCCCAAGACTAGATAAAAAGCTAGAAACACTTTTTAAGTCTCCCACTTTTTCTTTTCCATCATCTCGCTCTTCTCTACCAATTGCAGCTCCTTTTCATTTTAACATTTGTAGCTTGTTATGACAACAGACCACATCAATACCAATGAATGAGGCATCTGCACAAAAATCCATTTGGTTTAATTGTTTTGATTATTATATGTCCCATGAATGTCTTACATATACTTTTAGTCTTAAAATGATTCATTTAAAAAATATACTTTCAAAGCAAACAGTTGTTTCAATGTTGAGTCAGATCCCAGAGTTTACTACTATAAATGACAAACATTTGGTTTTATCACTGAGAAATAATCTCTTCAGAATTGAAATGCAAAAAGTGTTTGTTATTTCCTCCCAATCTTAGAGATAAAGAATACTGTATTATTCTGAAGATCTGGGTTGGGATACTGTGGATCTTGACCATGTAGAATAGATATATTGCTATAAGTCTAAAATATTTGCTGTTCCTCCAAGCTAGGGATAAGATAAATCCTATTCCCAGTAGGTATACTTAATACAAGAACCAGTGGACAGTGAAGATTACTTATCTGTGTGGCCATCTCCTCTAGGCCATCCTCTATCCTTCTATGCATTATCTACATAAAACACAACTCTGCTTGTGCTACCTACCTGCTTGGTAGTTTTTGATGGTTATCTATTGCCCAAAGAATAAATTCCTCAGCTTGCATATAGGACCCTTTCCAACCTGGCACTATGTTCCTTCATTTCTCCCCTCTCTATCTCTGTCTCTGTCTCTCTTTCTGTTCTCTCTCTCCCTCCCTCCCCCCCCTCTCCCCCCCACACCTCTTTTGCCCTCCAGACCAGAATGCTAGTTACATCAGAATCCAGTATGCTGAGTAAGAACCAGATTTATACAATTGAATATGAGATCAGACTATATAAATGTTAACAGGTAGTGGATGGTTCAGTGGGAGTGGAAGACTTCAGTGAGGCACCAAGATATTCTAGAAAGTGAATATCAACCTTTATTGGCATATGGATCACTTGGGGATCTTTTAAAAATGTGGTAGGTAGGTCTAGAGTAGGACCCATAATGCTTCATTTCTAACAATCTCCTAGGTAATGCTGCTGGTTTCCTGCCCCATTGAGCTGCACTGCCCAGTATGGTAGCCCTAGTGATTAGTGGCTATTTAAAGTTAAAGTGATAAAAATTAAATAAAATTTAAAAGACACTTCCATGGCTACACTAGCCACACTTTAACTGCTCTGTAGCCCCATGTGGCTAGTGTTTACTCTGTAAAATAGCACAAATATAAGACATTTCCATCATTGCAGAAAGTTCTATTGACAGCACTATTTTCTAGAGCATGATTTTCAAACTGTTTTCTACAGACTACCTATTAAATCAGAATCTGTAGGAATAGAGGACTAGAAATTTGCATTTTGAACAAATGCCTCAGGGTATTTTTATGCTTGCTGAAGTTAGAGGAACTTCTGCCGGGATCCAAAATCTAATGTCCAGAGGTAAGTGTAATGTGGGAATAGGCAAATGTCAGAGACAGACAGGGACCCATCAGCTTAACTACCTTGCTTGCCAGCCATGAAAATCATACCTCGTTGCCTCAGGTGCAGCTTGTGGAGCTGATCTCTGACACCAGAGCTTCATAGCATGGAAGAGGTACAAGCCCTTAAGCCAGTGGCATTCTAAAGATGTGTGGCTGGTCCTAGGTGTATTCTCTGGTCCCACATGCCTTCTGGTTTCTACGTGCTAATAGAGGTGAGAACCAGGGCCTGCATTCAGTTTCAGGGATGAATCCCAATCCCAGAAGGAGCAATCAAGAAATATCTGTCTTCTTCTTCACACTATTTGGATCTCCCTCTCCTTCCCAGGAGCATATTTTGGCAAGATCCTTTTTTTTTGATACTGGGGATTAAACCCCAGGGCTCAACAACCGAGCCACATCCCAAGCCCTAAAAAATTTTGTATTTTATTTAGAGACAGGGTCTCACTGAGTTTCTTAGTGTGCCTCACTTTTGCTGAGGCTGGCTTTGAACTTGCTATCTTCCTGCCTCAGCCTCCCGAACCACTGGGCTCACAGGTGTGCACCACTGTGTCCAGCAAGATCCTATTATTTTTTGATCATCTTTCAGATATAAAAAATGAGTTCTATTGAGAGGATTAAAAAACTCAGTTCAATCTTAAATCAAATTTTTGTTTGTTTCTTCTGCGTCCCTTACCCTCCAACTCATCAGTGGGGAGGGGTCTCCATATATTATTTCATTTTCTTCCATCCACCTCCTTTCTTCTGGTTCTGAAGGTTCTGACAGTCAAGGAAAGTAGCATAGCTGGCTTGAATCAGTCACCTGACCTCAGACCTCGTTTACCATATACCCAGCTGATTTTCATAGAGCTGCTTTGTGGGTTTTTGGGAGAACCTCTGCTGGGACTGCATGTACTGCACTATGCTTGAGCTGACCTCTAGTTCCCACTCAGTGCCTGCTCTCTAGATGCACACCCCTAAGATTCCCCGGCTCCAGCTGGCAGCCCCCTTGGCCAAGGAAGGCTTGAGTCTAATTTCTAATTGAGACTGCCACTTTGTTAAATAGGTATCTGGTTATATGCATGGTCCATCAAAGTACAAGTGTCACTAGCTCGTAGACTACCCACAGGATGCAGTGGATTAGTTAAGATCACATATTGATAAAGAATAGGATGGGGGTGCTGGGGTTGTGGTTCAGTGGTAGAGTGCTTGCCTAGCACTTGGGAGGCCCTGGGTTCAATCCTCAGCACCACATAAAAATAATTAAAGATATTGTATCCATCTACAACTAAAAAATATTAAAAAAAAAGAAGAGGATGGGATGGAGGCAAGTTGAAAACGAACCATAAACATTTTCCCCAACATCCATCTGGGTGCATAAATGAAGTGGAAGACTTTGGTTGCTGACTTATTTTCACTGGCTCGGAATTGCTTTATCTAGGGGGATAAGTGTTTTCTCAAGAGGAAGCTCTGCCACAGTTGGTACCTCTGAGGGTTGCATATGTAGCAGGTTTAATGAGTGCTTTCTATGTAATAGGAGCACTAAATATCACTCTTTCTCCTCCAAGTTCAGAACCATCTGAGAGACAGACATGGAGTCAAATGTGGTAGGTCAGAAGATCAATTTGGTTAATGGATTGGTGGATTTAGCTGAGTTGTGCAGTCTTCTTATAGGAGACTCCTTCGTCATACACACCCATTTTCTAGCTAGTCAGGGACACAACTGGCCAGATACCTGCTGGCCCTCCTGCGAGGGGTAGTAGAACAGGACATGGCAGAGAATTTTCTTCCTGTGGACAGTCACATCCAAATGAAACAAACTAGAGCAAGCATATCCCACAAGCTTGGTTTCTTCTGCAAAACTTACAGGCTGGGGTGGGGAGGTGTGAGGGAAGGCGGAGAGAGAGGACAGGAGTGTTATTCTGGCTAAAGTCCTTCCATGTGAGCACATGGTTGTGGGCATGCAGAACAACTACTTTGCATACATCTGCATATATTAGCATATCCCATTTTTGTAACACTGGTATCACTACCCATTTTATAGAAAACCAAGGCTAAGATGATATTCCACATGCGTGGTAAATCAGGGTCTGAACCAAGTCTGATTTTAAGTCCGTGTTCTTTCACTACCTTGTATCCTGCACCTCATTTGGAGTGCTGGGAAGGGAGGGCTTCTGTTTTTCTTCTGAAACCCTCTTATGGGCTCTTTTATATCCTGGGGCCACCAGGTCAACTTGAACCTTGTAACTTGAGTTCCTTAAAGCACCTGAGCCCACAAAATCTTTAGCGAGTCTGTGGCAGATCTGAAGAGGCCCATGATGGGAAGGCTGGGAGAACTCCCTGTGGAGTTGGGCTTTGGTTTCCCATTCAGGACCTATGTCTGCTTGCCACGCTGTCCTCACAAGGCCAAAGAGGCTGCCATGGAGATCTCACCAGGCCTCATATCAGGGTGATTGGTAGTTGCTTTAGCTCAGTCCTTGGTCAGGTCTGCAGGAATTATCAATGAGACACTGGGCCAGCCTGGACTTCTCTCTTAGCTCAGGAATGCCCTTTAATTATAATTCTCTGTGGTTACAAAGATGCATGTAGTCTCTAGCTGGTTAGTCTATTCTGTTGGGCTCTGATTCCTTCCCTAAACCTGGGTTTCCTATTGATCTTATAAGCCTTTCTGACACTCTGCACGTGGTTATGCGCTTGCTTTTCAGTCTCTGCAGATGGTTGAACTACTGTACATCCCCATTCTCCTCCTCTTTCCCTTTACTCTTTCTCTTTCCTTCTCTCTCCTTACTCCCTCATCTTTCTTTTCTACCTGTTTTCCTCTCTTTTTCTTTCTCTCCCTCTTTGCCTCCCATTAGCCTTGAACCTCAAGGGGGGATAGGACTATCTTCAAAGAAAGAATCTTTGTCACAGGATTATCAGATTCCAAAATGTAATCTAGTAGAAGGCAGCACTGTAGGAACATTCTGCAAGGAGCTAAGGGACTGTAAAGCATTCCTGGATATCACAGAAATCTCTTGAGGATGCTGGGCAAAAGGACAGCTGCTACAGAAGTGAAGGTGGGCTTCAACCCCCTTCCTCTAGCAAGAGGCAAGGTAACAAAGGGAGAGGGGAAGGGTTTTATGCCTCATTTTATTCTCTTTGACAATTTGCCTAGTCAGTTCTGCCTGTATTATTGTCACCTCTAAGAACATTTTTTCCCTACCATTTAATCCATCAGTCTTTTATTAAAGCTTAGATAAAAAAAAAAAAATCCCTTCAACACCCAGCCACTAGAAGGGAAATTTCAGAGAATGAGATGATCAGATTTCCAAGTTTATTGAAAAACCTATAGATAACTGCATGACTGCTCATGCTGTTTTATAAAACAAGTGCAGCTAGGTGAGCCATTTAATAATGTTGGAACTGTCGGCTGTGTGGGTAGTGGAGAGGAGAGCACCCCTCCGGCAGGTGTTGGCTCTGGCAGCAATGAACACTGCGGCACACTGCACTGCAGCACAGGGTCACCCTGCAGGCTGAGCCACACTGCTTCTTAGGAACCATCCACAGCACGGCCTGTTATCTGGCAGACAGAGTGCCCAGGTCTTTCCAAGCACAGTAGAACCCAAACATATCCCTCTATGTCAACCACATTCTGGGGCTTTTGAAGGTGTTTAATCCTTACCACAATCCTGAGATAGACATCATTGCCTCTGTTTGCCAGATGGAAAAATTGGAGGCTGCAGGAGGGAAGGAACCTATGTAAAATTATAGAATGGAGTGGTAGAGCCAGGGAAATAACCCAGGTTTTCCCATTCCTGTGCCTTTTTTGTTTTACCCTGTCACCAAAAACAGTCTATAGAGCAGGGAGTGTTAAAGAAACCGTCCTTTGGCATGCAGGGTAAGTATATTAGAGCTGGTGGGTGGGTAGAGATAGGAGAGTAATGCAGAGGTAGTAGAACCCTGAAGTTATAGATATACTCTGAAATCAAGATTTATGCTTTCAGATCCCACTATTCAATAAGTTAATTTCTCGGTGCCTCTTTATAAAATGAGGACTGATAATAGTATCTGCATCATAGGTTTGTGGTAAAGGTTAAAAGAGATAATAAAGTATGTAATACTGTGTCTAGCATATGATAGGTTGGATAAATGATGTAGCCTTAGGCTCAATTTTAGAATCAAAGGAAATCTGAAAAAGGGCCTCATGTAGGGTCTGTCTTGTAGAGGTCATCAGGTATTTTCAATTCCTTTCTGCCATCTTATAAGTATACTTTGCTTGCCTGCCCTGCTTACTATGGTCTGGGATGCCTGCAGTTACCTCATCAGAAGGGCTGCTATTCAGAGTTGACCCCTGATTGCCAATGTGCCCTTTGTGGTCTTGCCACAACTCATAGTATCACCTTGGGTGACTTCAGACTTGCTTGGCTGGGCCTCAGTTTCCTTAGTTATAAGGGGATATAGACAGAACTAAGTTTGAAGAAGCAGGGTGTGTGAATTTCTACATCAGAATTACCTGGATGGATTGTTGAAAATTCTGATTCATGGGCCTTGCCTCTAGTTGACCAAAATCAGAATCTATAGCAGTGCTTGCTATGGTTCAAATATGGTTTGTTCCCTCTGAAACTCATATTGGAATTTAATCCCCATTGTGAGGTATTAAAAGGTTGGAAACTTAATCTGACTGTGGTATGCAGAGGTAGGGCCTTTGGGAGATAATTAGAATTATATAAAGTCATGGGGCGGGGAGGGCTATGACTGAATATAAGGAGGGAGAAAGACTAGAAGACACAGACATACTCACATACTCACCCCACATTCACACTCTGTCTTTTACAATGTAATGTCCTGAGGCATTAGAAGACAGTCACCAGATGTGGCCCCTCAACCTTGGACCTGAACCAGGAGCCAAAATAAACCTTCTCTTTATAACTTACTCAATTTGTGGGATTGTGTTATTAGGAACAGAAAATGGGCTAATACAGTGCTCTAGGATGTACATTTGTAAAAAGCACCCTCCCCATGCTTCATGCCCTGGCCCAACTCTCAGAGAATCTGGTATAATTGGCCATTAATAAATAATGAAAGCAAATTAAATAATAAAAGCAAATTAAATAATAAGTCAATTTAGAAAATTGATTTAGTTCTTTACTTTGGTTTTAAGATTTTCCTGTTTATTTATTTATTTTTGTAGCAGTTTTGCTACATGTGTGTAACTGTGGTTCTATGTATTTATTCTGTTTAGGGTTCATAACACTTCTAGAATATATGGTTTGTGGTCTTTTGCCAGGTTTGGAAAATTCTTGGTCATTATCTCTGTAAAAGTTATTTCTGCTCCATTTGCTCTTTCCTCTGTAGGACCCCAATTACATGTGTGTTGGACCTGTTCACCATGTCCTATTAGATCTTGTACACTCCCCTTTCATTCCCCTAGTACTTTCCATTTTGTTCCTCCATTCTTTCAGTCTAAATATTCTCTATTACATATTTTTGAATTCCCTAATCTTTTCTTCAGCTTTGCCTACCCACCTGTTGAGTTCCTAGCTTAATTATTATATATTTCAGAACAGAACTTTCATTTGATTTTTAAAATGGACTTTAATTCTTTGTTAAAATTCAATTTTTAGAAATGTTGATTACACTGATCTTGTGTTATAATTTCAGTGTCAGGATTTCTTTGTATTTCTGTGTTTATTATCTTCTTCTTGGTTTCTGGCCTTTTCCCAGTATGCTTTGTAATTTTTTTATTTAAATTTTTTTTGTTGTTGTATATTATGTCAGTTGTATGTGAAAATTTGGAGAGAGAATTTGAGGCTCTGGATAGTGCATTTTTTCTCCTGAGAAGATCTGCTATTGCTTTTGGAAGTTAGGGTCAGGGCAGATTGTCATAATCCCGTCTGGGATGGAGCAGATGGGAAGCCAGGCTTTTGTTTTCGTAAATCCTGGTGTGTTCCTGATTTGTCCTCCTTTCTGGGACTCAGTAGTTCTTTCTGAAAGTTTGGGGTGTATACCAAGTGCCTCCTTCTTGGTGAGCCCTAAACTCTCATTTTTGCTCCCCCAGGGTAGGTAGGTAGGACTATCGAAACTCAGCTTCCTAGCTGCTTGACTGGTGGTTTCTATTTCATTTCTTCTCTTGGCTTCTTCACTGATCAAAAATACAACTTCTTAGCTTTTAGTTTTTTTCTTGAGCATCAGCAAATGTTTCAAGGCAAAAAGCTGTGCCAAACATTAGGCTCATTTCTGTGCCTCCATTCTCTTTGAGATCTTGGTGCCTTTAGATCTCACCACATGTGATAGCTCTCTGATGCTTTCAGATGGAATTTGTTTTTTTAAAAATATTTTTTTTTTAGCATTTCTATTTGTTCTTGGCAGAAGAATTGATCTCAATAAATTAGTCTGTCACAGGCAGAAATGGAATTTCCTGATATTGTTTTTTTTAATCTCTTCAAGTGATTTTAAAATGAGATGTACTGGACGAAATCAGCTCCTTCCCACATCATAAGAAGGTCTCATCACCTAAGACCCATGTTTAATAATGTTGGTTTCCTGGTCCTACTTCAGATACATTGAACCACAATTTTATAAAAAAAAAGACTTGTGGGGCTGTGGTTGTGGCTCAGTGGTGGAGCACCTGCCTTGTACATGTGATGCACTGGGTTCAAACTACATAAAAATAAATAAATAAACATATTGTATCCTTCTACAACTAAAAAGTTATTTAAAAAAAAAAAGACTTGTAATTTGTAGTTCTAGCAAGTGCTTCTAACAAAGGCACACTTGGGAAGCACTGAGCAAGTGGTTCATCAGGGTTCTCCTTGCTCTAGTTGCCTATGGATATTCCAGTACCCCAGTGAGTCCCCTTACCCAAGGGACTCTGCATATATTGGCAGGAAAGAGTCTGGTTGTTCTGTGTGCAGGGAAGGAAGCATGATACTTGTACCAATATCTCTAGATTTATTTTGTATTCTGCAACTCCATGAGAGGTAGCTCCTCTGCTGAATTATTTTTAATTTCGTCTATAGACATTTTAATCAGAGATGAAAAATGGTTGGTATTTTGCCAAGAGTTCAGTCTAAGAGGAGGTTATTTGCCTTTTAGAGATACATTAATTTGCACTGACTTTTGTGTAGAAGGCAGAAGCTTGTAATAGAAAAGAACCTGGAATTGAGAGATCAAGGATGACTCTAGGATTCTTTGGTAGCCCAGGAGTTGGAGGAATTACATGCCACCTCTCTTCCCCCTTCCACTAATAGAAGTTTTGTTTTTGAGCTTCAATATATATCTGCTTGTCATCCTCCAACTTAGGCTTCATCTCATCTACCAGTGGTAGTAGGACTACAGTTCAGTTCAAGATGTCACCCTACCCAAGTCCTCTTCCTACTCCCTATCCCAGAGTCAGTAGTCCCTTTTATGTACCTTTCCTCTGCTACTTCCTGCCCACAGCTGTCCCTAGGATAGTTTCTTAGCACAGGTGCTCAGACCGGAGGGCACATCGAGCCACCTAGCAAGATGGTTTTCCTTAGTTCTCTCTGACTTCTGAGGACGAATTTCACTTTGGAGTTCTCTGATTGTCTAGATTCATGGGCTTCTCAGGAAGTGCTACACAAATCAATAAGAAAATAATAAAATATGCCCAATTAAAAAAGGGCAAAGGACATGAATAGATAATTCATGAAAGAAGACATACAAGTAGGCATAAATATATGAGAAATATTTCAAGCTTCATCAAAGAAATGCAAATTCAAACCAAGTGAGTGGTAAAAAATAATCAGAACAATAGTGTTGAGTTTTGACTATGGAACAGGGAGATAGACACTCATATTCTGTTGTATGAATATAAATTTTGGCTTTTTGGAGAAAAAAATACCAAAATGCAACAAAAATTTATTGTAACTTTCCATGACCTTTGACCCTGTAATTCTATTTTCAGGAATTTATCCCAATGAAATAATATAAGCTATTTGCAGAGTTTTACACAAAGATGTTCAGCATAGGCCTGTTTTAATAGAGATAACTATTGCTCTCTAATAAAATGCAGTCATGACAATAGGAGATTGGTCCACAAACCAATTGTATACCGTGTTGCCATCAAAAACATCAACAAATATTTAAAGAGGAGGAATGTTTGCACTCCAAGATTTTGTTTTTGTTTTTTTAAAATAGGCTACAGAGCAGCATATCACAATAATTTCTTAATGCGGGGGAAAAACAACATTCAAAAAAATCAACGGAAGAATATATGCCAAAATGTTAACATGGTAACTGTCTTATTATATATATAAATGTGAATATTAAAAAAGATAAAAAGAAAACAAGAATACTGATCACTAGCATGTAGAAAGACTGGCCTGCTTCAGAGTCCTAAATTTGCCTGCTTTGTAGTCCTAAATTTGTTCTCTGTGAGTCCTGGACTGATTGATTGCCTTGGCTCTTTGAGAGGTGGTGTCCTCATCTGTAAGACAGAAGTTGTTCTTGCCTTATTTAATAACGTTCATATCTGTTCAGTGCTTTACTGGTCACTTTTCTAACCATTGTTTTATTTTGTCCTCACAACTGTACCTTGGAGATTAGCACTTTGTAGATTGTTGGCTATTTTCTCACATTATTTTTGTTGATAGTGAGGCAAAGGAAAACTTCCTAAGGGCCATTGGAGAAGAAAGAATTAAAGGAACCAGTATGGCGTGGCTAATGATCTGGCATATGGCTGAGTTAGAGCTGGGCAGGTGGTCCACAAGGTTGGGTCTGAAGTCAGTAATTGAGGATGGGAATTTTGGTAGCAGGCCAAGGCCAGCACTGAAACAGGCCTAAAAGAAGTGTTTGAAAAGCCTAAAGCAGCAACTGAAAGAATTCTTGGAGGGCATATCCTAGGAGTGGTGGCTTCCAGCTCAGAGTCCTGGTGGTTGGATTCTAGGACTTGGAGGCTCCAAGAAAAAAGCAAGAGTCATTCCAGTTGGGCAAAGGAGACACTTGGATTTTTTTTTTTTCCTAATCTCAAGACTGGAAGCAGATGTGACAGGCATTATAAAGAGCCCAGAAACAAAGATTGGGCCCATGCAGACTTGTATGCAAGTTGCAAGTCTGCATTTATGCAAAACAGGCAGTGATGAAGAATGTGTGATAGATGAACCAATCTAGAGATAACCTGGAAAAATGAGCTCATTAAATAAAAACTCAAGCATTTTACTTCCTGTTCATTAACAAGTCGAAGCCTTATCTCCCTTATCTCAGAGCTCCCTAGGTGATAATATGAGTCCTCACTGACATGGTATATCTTCTCCATAAATAGGTTTTCCTCTAACAAAAAAACAGTTTGCCTGCCACAGGGCTGTGTTGTGTATGTGTATGTGTTTTTTACTCTTGGTGTGCCCTGCACTGAACTTCTTGGTTTATGGAAGAGGCTCAATATGAAACTGCAGATTGACTCTTTTATCGCAATCCTTTTAATTACTGTGCGTACCCAATTTTATTATCCAATTATGGGTAAGATTAAAGTTCATCAAACTACTTGTTTTATGTGAAATTCCTTCATTTCCAAAAGATCAGTGGAACATTAAAGAACAAATGAAACAGTCAGTTGCAGATTATACAGGTTGATTTATCATTGATCTTCTATAAACAGCAAAACTGGCTCTGATATTTTCCCTGGCATAATAGGTCTATGTATACAGTATACTGTATATCTTTTCATTTCAGCCTTGAAAAAAATACAATATATCCCCAGTGGGAATCATAATTTCTCTGAACATATAGTGCTTAAGGCTCCACAGCTCCCAGCTAGTTTGTTACAGCAGATGGATGAGAGGCCACTGTTTCATGAAATTGCTTTTGAATATTTGCAGAATGACCTTTTCTCACTCTATCCCACCAAAATGCATTAACTCCTTCTATATAAGACATAAAAAATGCTGTGCTGACCTGTGCTCCTGCAAAACCCAGTTGAAATATCACATCCTTTAATATGAAGCCTTTCCTGACATGTTCCCTGCCATCAAAACCAGTCTCTCTTTCCCCTGAAGTTCCCTTCCAGAGAGGAAAGTACAAGAAGCTAAGTCAACTCTGGGTGATATTACCAAGGCCACACAACTGTTAGGTCCTGGATTATAATTCAGGTCTGTCTCTCTGCAAAGCCTTTGCTACTTAATATGCCCAAGAGCACATTGTTTATGCTTCTGTTGTGCCCTCCATCCTCTTTTTCCTTCTATTTGAGCCTTTTTTCTCTGTTGTAATGTGAGCTCCAGACAGAGTTTTATGTCATCCCACCCCTGTACTACTTCAAGCATACCTTGCATTTAGTAGATATTTGGTGTATGAGTCAGGGTCCAGTCAGAAGAGCAGAACCACAAGGAAATCTTGCCCACATATATCTGGTTTTGTTACAGAATTTGTTAGAGGAATTTGACTCCTTGGTGCTATAGGTGGAAGTTCACAGATCAGGTGGTTGTGTAGGGAAAGTGGGTGTAAAGGAGAAGAAAACAAGAACAAGTAATAACCACAAGCTCAACCTAGGAACCACACAGATAGCCTGAACTTACGACCTTGATGGTGTGGGTCTTCTGAAGGATCCAGGGCCCTTCAACCTGGAACTAACCACACATACCTGGTCCAAGAATTGGAGAAGCTGAGTCAGAGCTTGGGGAGATGGAGTATTTGCAGGTCCAGCTGCAAGTCAAATCACTGGCAAAGTGCAGGTGCCAATGGCTGCTGCACTCCTCTGCTTTCCAGATCTGCCATGATGCTCTCTCATGTGTAATGCCCGGACCAGAAACCTCCAGGAGTGGGAATTATGGGACATGCCATTTAGCTTAATCAAGTTATCACAAGTCTCTTAGGTCCACTTCTATCAACCTGGCACTCACACCTTAAACCATACTTATTTTTCCAAATGAATACAGTAACAGTTACGGTTCTACCTAACAGGACATAAGCAACCCCCACACAACAAACACTTGACTGTTATGGTTTGGATATGAGTTGTCCCTCTCTCTGCCAAAGCTCCTGTATTAATATAGGTGGTGAAATTATTGGATTATGAGAGCTGTACCTAGTGGGTTAATGCATTCAGTGGATAAATAATTTTGAATGGACTGGCTGGGTGGTAATTGTATGCAGGTGGGGAATCACAGGAAGAAATTTGGTCACTGGGGGAGTGCTCTTGGGGTTTATATTTTATCCCTGCCTCTTTGTCCTCTCTCAATTTCTGCTTCCTGCTGCCCTAAGCTGAGCTGCTTTCCTCTGCCAGACCCTGCCACTGTGATGTTCTGCCTTGTCTTGGGCCCAGAGTGATGGAGTTGGTCAACCTGAGCCCAAATGAACTTTTCCTCCTCTAGTCACAGCAACAAAAACCTAACACACAGAAGAGAGTATATTGTCCCTTTTTTTCCTTGGGGTAATGTTCACTTTTCTCTTAGTTGATTCTCATTTCCCATTTAATATATAGTTTAAACACTGAGATATAAAGTTAATTGCTATTAGCACATCTTACATAGATCACAAAGGGATGATAGAGGGGGAAAACAAACGTGTTGTTTATATATACAAGCATTTACAACAAAATAATAAAGACATACTCATATATTTTATAAGTCATTTATGTAGCTGGTCATATGGTTGTAGCTGGTTATTTATAACACCTCCATCCATGACTTTGTTGACTATTTCCTTTGCCTTCAGCGGGCAATCCAGGTAGTATGTCTAGGTCAGGTGAAGGGTCAGATAGCGAAACTTAGGCTTAGAGGGTTGTACAATCTCTGTCTCAGCTACTCAACTTGATGTTGCTATGTTATAATAAAACTTTATTGCACAAATAGGTGGAGGGCCAGATTTGGCCTGTAGTTTACCGCTCATGGGCTTGGGCCATTAGCAGTCCTGCCCCTATTGGGTTGTTGTAAATTTTTATCAACTTCAATCACTGGACATGAGGGGCTCACCCCGGAGGATCTCCCGTATTCTAGGCATGCTCTCTCTCACCCTGTTTTGTCACACCCATCCCTTGCTCGTCAGGAGTGATTGTTCTAGCCAGTACAGGAAACTCCAATGCTCAATGGTAAGAGGAAGCCAGAGGACTGGGTGGCAACCTCAACTTCCAGGTGAGTAGAATCACTGCTGTATCCCCTGGTGGAAGCATTCTTCCTTTTTGAACTAACCTCAAGACCACAGGCCTAAAATTATTGGGATGAGAAGCACAAGTTTTCCTGGTGGCTAAGGGCAACAGAGAGAAGAGCCACTTTTTTCTGCTAGCCTCTGACTGAAATAAGAGAATTTAGCAATATTCATATGTTGATTCAGTCAGTAAACACTGAGTACCTTCTGTGTGCCAGGTATGGGTGACAGTAGTGACCAAGACAAAGATCTTGCTTCCTTTTTGGACTTCACAGTCCAGAGGGAGAAACACACATTGAACGAGTCAGCAGACACATAGTCACAGATGGATGCTGTGTTAGAGAATACTCATGGGGACCATTTTAGTTAGGGAGCTACAGAAAGCATCTCTGAGGGAATTTCAAGGTGAGCTGTAAAGGTTAAGAAACCTGCACTCATGCTAAGATTAGTGGAAGAACAGCATCAGTGGGAGATGATGATTGCTTATTCTAGTCCACTGGTGAGCCATGGGAAATACCATGTGTGGCTGGACAGAGAGTCAGAGGAGGGGTTATGCAAGTCTGTGGGCCAAACTTTTGGACTTTAGGTGCATTGGGCAGCCATGGACAGCCATCTGGGAGGTGGCATGTTCTGGTTGCTGGAAGAATGGATGGCAGAGGGCAGTAGAGGATGTGGGGTCTCAGGAGGATGCCTCACATTCATCCTAGTGAGACATGAGGGCAGTTTGGAGCTGAGGGTGGTAGTGAAAAGGTGTGTGGGTATGGACATGTGGTTTGAAGGCAGCATCAAAGGGACTGTTGATGGGAGTTGGAAGAGGAGGAATTGTGATTACTTCCAGGTTGCAGGATGCTTCAGCTATGTGTGTACATAGAGAAAACTGGCAGAAGAAAGGGAAGATTAAATGAACATTTAAAAAATTATGGCGAAGTGTACAGAAGATACAAATAGTCAACCGTTTTTGGGGGGAAAGAGGTGTTGGAGATTGAACCCAGGGATGCTCTACCATTGAGCTACATGCTATCCTTAGCCTTTTTTGCTTAATTTTTTTTGAGACAGGGTTGCCCACGATGGCCTTGAACTTAGAACTCCCTGTAGGGGAGGGGCAATCCCTGGGACAGGTTACCATAGCAACAGGTTGGAGCAGGGCAGGTTATCTTGATAAGGGTGGAGGAAGGGCTCTGAAGGCATTTCAGTTCCCCAGGGGGCAGTCTCCAAATTCCTAGACTTAAACAGGTCTTGATCAGACCTGACTCAATTTACCTGTCTATATTGACTGCCTGTCTGATTCTAGCTTCACAGGCATTTCTCCCATCTTCCAAGCAGGAACAAGTTGAAACGGCACAGAGGCATATATCACCTGAGGAAGCAGTTTGTTTCCCATAATTTCCCACAGAGAACACTTTGTTTTCTCCTCATGAGCCAGGAGGGTTTTCCTGGTCACGTTTTGTTGCAGTGAAATTGGAATCAGGGATTGATACCAGGAGGGTTCAACCACTGAGCTACATCCCCAGCCCTTTTTATATTTTATACTTTGAGACAGGGTCTCACTAAATTGCTTAGGCCTTGCTAAGTTGCTGGCCTTGAACTTGTGATCTTCCTGCCTCAGCTTCCTGAGCAGCTGGGATTATAGACGTGTACCATCATGCCTGGATTGTGAGTTTTGTTTTTATTATTCTTTTTTTCTTTTTTTTTTTAGTTGTAGATGGACACAATATCTTAACTGAATTATTTATTTATATGTGGTGCTGAGAATCCAACCCAGTGCCTCATACATTCTAGGTAAGCACTCTCTACCACTGAGCTTCAACCCCAGCTCTGAGAAGGTATATATATATTTTCAATATTTATTTTTTAGTTGTAGTTGAACACAATACCTTTATTTTACTCATTTTTATGTGGTGCTGAGGTACAAACCCAGGGCCTCACACATGCTAGGTGAATGCTCTACCAGTGAGCCACAACCCTGGCCCCTGGGAAGGTATTTTTGGTTGGACGTATTGCCAAACTGAATGAAACTGGAGTTCTATTGTTGGTGTAGAATATCAAGAGGAGCAGAGAATGGATATTTGCTAAGCCACCAGCAATGTCTACTGCAGGACTATGGTGGGGAGGTGGGAGGAAGAGCTAGGGAAGGAGCAAGGCCACCAATACCTCAGCAGTGCAAAAGCTGGGGTGTCAGGTCAAGAGTTTGTAAACAGTGCTCAAACTATTTTTACCTCTTTCTAAATGGGGCTTTCTTGATTCAGCAAATACCCAAAATGTTTCCTGCTCCTCTCATTTGTACCCTCACTTGAATCTCCTTTACAGATGCCCAACTCATGAGACCATACCATTTTCCTTTATTTGTACACAATTCTCTCTGGCTGTTTAGGGGGGAAAGAAAGAGAGGGATAATTAAAAAATACCTAATTACTCCAGATTGCATTAGTTCTACTTTGGTGTCCCAGCAGGGAATTCTATCCTGGAAAACTCATGAATGCCTGACCTGGAGAATAGTAATGAAAAAAATGTCGCAGGAGACCAGCGGTTTGAATTATTGATCAGAAAGGGGTTTTCCAGGCTCCTCTGGCTTAATTACACACTCTGAGAGGCGAAGCAGATGGAGGGAGAGACAGACAATTCTGTGGATTTACAGTGGCTGAGAGATTGGGGACGGCTGTATTGCATCCTCCTTTTCATGAAGCTGGAACTATGCAGCTCAGGGACAGTGGTTCCCCCCAAAAGGGAGCTTGGTGGAGGAATTCAATGAATGGATAATCAGAATCCCTGCTGGTTCTTTGACAAGGAGATGTCTAGGATTCTAGGAATAAATACCAAGCTCCCTCCATCCCCTTGAGTGAGCAGGGAGGGTGGGTGCAGGGCAGTGGGGGTGGTGAGGTACCTCCCTTGACTGCAGCCTCTCTTTGAGAACCCTGGCTTCTTGGCACAGACACGCTGGATCCCTGTTGTCCTGAGGGTGGGCTGGGTTTCTCAGGAGAAATAGTAGAGAGGCCTCTTGGGGCTAGTGCCCCATTTGGGAGCAACAAAGGGGTCCAGATTTGGGAACTAAGAGGGTAGATAAAGACTGTGCTATGCTTTTGGGGGGAATGTCTGGGTAATCTAAAAACCATCCTTGAGAAGATGCAGTTGCTGGGGCTGGCTTTTGGCTGGGGTGCCCTTTTGCATGCGATGCTGGGGCTGCCATTCTGATGACTGCTAAGCCAGCCCTGAATGCTCCTTACAACTTCCTGTCAGGCCAAGAGTGCCTTCTGGGATCTTGCTCCTGCTTGCACTCTATTCCTTCGCTCAGGCTCTGCACCAGCACAGCCACACATGTGCTTGCTCTTCTGGAATGCTCTCCTTTCCTTCCCAGACTTGCCCAAGCATGGTGGATGCCCCTCTTCATCCACCAGAAGCCTGCTTATTGTTGTCTCCCCCGGAAGATCCCTGGTACTCCCCTTTCTACACTAGGACAAGGCCTCCCTTGCCAGATCTCCAGCTTCTGATGCTTTTCATTCTAGAATTTATTTCAGTGTGATAAAAATGAGTCATTAATGTCCACCTCTCCCACTGGTTCATAAGCCCTACAATGAAAGAGTCATGCCTGGCTTTGCTCAAGATTATATCACCAGAGGCTTGTCTACTGCTTGGCACACAGAAGGCTCTCAACTCTGTGAGGCAGAGTTTAAATTTTCACTTTAGTTGTGGAGGCTCAGAGAAGTTCAGTGACTTAGCTGAGGTCACACAGCTGGTAAGGGTTGACCTATAATTCACATCCCACCTCCTCAGTTATGAGCCTTGCTTTTTCTGCTTATGTTCCCAGTAGCAGCTGCATCTTGGGGAGAATCCCACACTGAACCTGACCTAGTGCAGATCCAGCACCTAGTTCCAGCACCAAGGGATTTATTGCAGTTGAGCAGTACTATGGCTTCCCATATCCTTCATTTGTGTTGGCTTTGCTCCTAGTCTGGGTGATATTTCCTGTGTCCCCTTGTGTTAACTCAGACCCATGGTCCTCACCCTGGTTGGTACATGAGGACATATATTAGGCCCCTTTCTCTAGCTGTAATGGTTTATATTTGGAATGTCCCCCAAAGGCTCAAGTACTAAAGACTTGGTTCTCAATGCAGCTATGTTCAGAGATGGGGATTTTAGAAAATGAGTGGATCATGAGGGCTCTGGTCTCATCAGTGGATTAATCCATTTGGTGGATTCATAGCTGAATGGACTTTGGGGAGGTGGTGGAAACTATAGAAGGTAAGACCTAATTGAGTTCCTGGGATCTCCTTCCTCCCTCTCTCTTCTTGGCTGCTATGAGGTAAGCAGCTTTGTTCTACCACACCCTCCCTGTATTGATGTTCTGCCTTACCACAGGCTCAGAACAGATCCAAGTGACCATGAACTGAAACTGTGAGCCAAAGTAAAATTTTTCTCTTTTAAGTTGTTTTTCTTGGGTATTTTATCACAGCAATGGAAGGCTGACTAACATGCTAGCTAAGCTGGCCCTTAGGATGCTGACCCAGACTCCTCACTTTGTCTTGACTAGGTTCTTTCCTCAATTTTATCTCCCAGATTCAGGACATCCACAGTGCCAGCAACACATCATTCCTCATTGCTATGGGACAGTTTTCACTTTAGGGCAAATTAACTCAGAATTGACTTGCTTTCCCATCATGACTTCCATGGAGACTCTCATCTTGTCTCCTATGTCTTCCATGGGACCAAGCAGCTGGGACCATGTCCCTGACCCAGATCATTGTGTTTGGCTTCTGCCCATCTACCTACTATAGGTGCTGGTTCCATGGTGGCATAGGAACCCCTGCTGCCAAGAGGGCCCCTGTAGCCAGGGGAGTCTGGCATGCTGTGCACAAGCAGATGGTGCTGGAATGTGGAGAGGCTCCCTCTGTGTCAGGGAGAGGAGGGCTGGACACATGGACAGGGTATTATTTGGACTCACTTTGTCACTGGAAATGTACCAGGTACATCCTTAAAGCCCTGGCAGAGTGACTGTGCCCCAGCAGATGGGCTCTGAAGTTCCCAGCATGGGTCTATATCTCTGTCTGGGGAAGGATACAGGATGGGGATGCGGGGGGGGGGGGTTCCCACAGCATGGTGAAGGAGAGCCAATGTAAGCATCTGGTTGCATTCTCTCTCTCTTTGCTGTCACCATTCTTCTAGTGCCTTCCCTCTTGCACTGTATTTCAAATCCCTTTTTAAAAAAAGTTATGTGACTAATATTACTGAGTGCCTGTTAGTCTCCATTCCAGGTGCTTGATTGTGGGACTCTGGGGATGTGGAACTTTCAGTTTAACAGGGGGAGAGGGGACTAAGTCAGGGAGCTGGAAGCAGTCTTCCTTTGGGGGGAGGTGACAGTGCAGCCACCTGAAGATGTGCAGGGAGTAACTGGGAGGAGAGCAGGGAAGGGAGTCCAGGCTGGGAATGAGTGTGCTAGGCCCCAGCATGGGAGGGAGAATGGCAAATGTGAGGAAGTTGGGAAGCCACAGTCGCAAGAATGGAGGGTGCAGGGGACAGGGTGAGAGATGAGACGATGTGGATTTACAAGATGGAGCACAGGGTCCTCGGGAGCTCTTCGTTCTGTGGGCACAAACGGGGGGAAGCGACGATGGTGGTGGTTGTGATGACAATGGCGACCATTGTGGCCATCACACAGATGCTAACACTTTATGGTGCTCACTAGGTGCCAGGTGCTGCTCCCAGGGCTCCAATAATACCCCTTAGGAAAGAAGGGCAAAGGATAGGGGGTGAGATGCACTTATTCAAACTTTCCGAGTTTGTTTGGAGTCAGCACAAAGGAAATGCCAGCAGCTTTACACACACACACACACACGTACAGCATTTTATATGTCAGTTTGGATTATGAAAAGCTGGACATGAAGCTAAAATGATTTAAGTGACTGGAAAGCCAAGATGATATGAATGCTTTGTCTTTTACCTTTTTTAATGTGCTAGAAACCCCAAAATGATATTCTTTATGAGCAAATTAAATTTTACTTGTTTGTTTTTTAAAGAGTTATTAAATCAGACAGTGGATTTGGAACAGATGTCTGCTGAGATCAGATTCATCACTTGCTTTATTAGAGAGCAGAGGGATCATCGAATGCTACACTGTGCTAGGGTATTTTTCTTTTTCCTAATATTGTGACTGATATAGACTACATTAAAAAGTTATGCTTCTATCCCAGAGCCAGTTTTCATTGAGTTTTTGGAAGGGCTTTATAGGATAGAAATGAGTTCTTGTCTCTGCCATGTGACCTTGAGAAAAGGTGACAATTTCTCTCTGGAGTCCATGTGTGATTTAGGAACAAACAAGCATTCTGCACACAGATGTGCATGTAACTCACACCCCACAATGGCGACCATTGAAGCTATTCCAACATACAGTTTCCTTGTCTGTAAAGTGAGGTGACAATGTTTCAGGGCTCCTTTGGGGATTAAATAAGGCGATCCAGAACTTAGAGCACCCAGGAATGTGAGCTGTTGGCATTCATATGCATGTTGACATGGGAGCCCATTCATGGATATTTCCAGGTGTGTATTTACATCAACACGTGTGTGTGTGTGTGTGTGTGTGTGCATGTGCATGAACAAATACATGCATACCCTGATATACTCAAGTTCCCAAATGGAAAACTAGTCTTAGGTGGGTTTTTGTTTGTTTGCAGGGTAAGTTGGACTGGAAGGTGGACCCCACCCCCACCCACCTGACCAATGCCCATCTCCACCCCTAGTGGCTTCCTGCTGACACCCCAGGTATCTGATCACCAGCTCAGCCTGGGTGACCCTCTAGCCCCCATAGCACTTAGGATGAAATCTGTTGTTTTTCTTGGGACTCTAGATGCCTGGTCTGATGCCTCCCTAGTTCTCCAGCCTTATTTTCCCACATGCTTCTTCTCACTGGGCTCCAGCCCCATTCACTCGGGTGTGGAGAGTGCCAAGCTCTTTCCTGCCTCAGGGCCCTTGCACATGTTAAGCCATCTGCTTGGAGTTTCCCTCCCCTTCACCTGGCCATCCCTCCTCAGCCTTGAGGTCTGAGCTTGAATGTCACTCAGAAAGTCTTCCCTGCTGTCCTCTCACCCTTGTTCACTTTCATCTTAAATTCAGATTACTGTTTATAATCACATATTTGTCCCAGTGATGTTTTAAGTTGGGCGTCCCTGCTAGAGCTCCTGGCAGGCAGGGCCCAATCTGTCTTGTTCATCACCAAACCTGCAGCATTAAGTATGAGGTCTGCAAAGAACCGGTGCTTAAATATTTTTGTAACTAAATGGAAGAGAGACGGACATGAATGCAGCTAGACCTGAGAGATCTCCCCTTTTGGCTCACTTTCCTCCTGAAATTGCCCTTTGTGCACTCCCTATTTTGGAATCCAAGCCTGCCCAGAATGTAGACCTTTCCTTGAGAAACACTGCTTTGCAGTGTTGCCAATCTTAGCCCGAAGCAGATGCTGCCAGGACCCGCTCCTACTTCTCAGGTCTTGGGCCTGGTGGGGAGTGGGCACATTTTAAACAGCAGGGTCTGTAATCCTTGGCCCTTGTCCATAGGAGGCTGAGAATCTAACTGCCCACCCCAGATGTTCACCAGAGGCTGGAAGAGTTGGTGTGTGATTCCATAAGATCCCTCAGGCCTGAGTGGGGCAACCCCACAATGTATTCTACCTCGTTTTCCCAATGTCCCTGCAGGGTCCAGCTCTTGTAATTCACAGTGGTCACTGGTTGATAATGCACCTTTTAATACCTGGGCTCTCTTCCTTGTCTTCTTTCCCATTCTTCTTCACACCCCAAATTTTTGTCAGAGTCTACTGCTGGGGGAATGCAAACGTGTACAAGCACCACTGCTACATAATACAGTCATGTGCTGAACAGTGGACCATATATAGTATAGTGGTTCCCTAAGATTGCAATGGAGCTGAGAAATTCCTGCCACCTAGTGATATTGTAGTGTGAAACATTACTCACTTCTTTGTGGCAATGCTGGTATAAACAAACTTATTTTGCTACCATCATATAAAAGTATAGCATAGGCTGGGCATGATGGTGCATGCCTATAATCACAGCAACTTGAAGGGCTGAGGCAGGGGGATTGCAAGTTTGAGACCGGCCTTGGTAACTTAGTGAGATCCTGTCTAAAAATAAAAAGTAGGAAGGGCTGGGTTATAGCTCAGTGGTAGAGTTTCCCTGGTTTAATCCCCAGTAAACAAACAAACAAACAAACAAACAAAAAACCAAAACAACAACAAAAACCCAAAAAGGTATAGCACATATGATTATGTACTGTACATAATACTTGATAATGGCAATAAATGACTGTTACTGTTTTATGTATTTGCTATGCTATACTCTTTATCATTATACTACTTATTAAAAAAGTGTACTGTACAACAGTATGCCATGTAAATCCAACAGCAGCCTCATACATCTTGTGTTTACCATGTCTCCTGATTGCATATTTTTTCCCTGTACTTGATTTAATCTCATGTTGTTTTATTCAACATGGCACTAAGATAATGCCATATAGATATACTGGGTAGCCTAGGAGTGTAGTAGGCTCTACCATCAAGGTCTGTGCAAGTGCCCTGTAGTTAAGTTCATGCAGTGGTGAAATTGTCTAATGATGTATTCCTCAGAACATATGCCCCTCTTTAAGAGACATGTGACTATACTACACCATTCCATGAGCATTATTGTTATATAACAAACTCACAAAAGGCCTACACACATGTTTGCTCATCAAATCCTTCTATGAGCCCTGTGAATTAGATGTTCTTAGCTTCATTTTTACAGAGAAGGAAGTGGAGATAGTGAGATAAAACAATTTGCCTAAACAGAACAGCTAATCAGTTTTTGGTCCAGGACACTTAACATTGCCAGGACCCACAAGACTGTTTATACCAGACAGACAATTTGAGAGTGAAAGTCTGTGCTCAAGCCTCGAGATCATCTACACTTACAGAAAAGCATCCAGATGGTGGAGCACATACATAGGAATGTCTCCAAGACTTGTGCAGACCCACAATGACAGTGTGTGCACACTCAGACCCACATATACAGAAACACGTACACCCGTTAGTGGCATTTGCAATATCCTATTTAAAAACAAATAATAAATAAGGCATGTTCTATTCCAGCATCACACTCTCAAGCTTAGAGAACCGGGACTTCATTAGGTTGTCTGGCTTAGTCTCTTGCATCTGAACCACCAGACACCTGGACCAGTACAGAAGGAAGCCTTGCCAGCTAGAGACGGCCACTTAACCAGTGAGCTATTGTGGACCTTGGAATAATGACAAAATGAAAAGAAGAGGAATTTTTATTTATTTATTTATTTTAATAGTTTGAAGTTTAAAATTACATGGTAAAACTAATAGGCTCTTTCTGTCTCATAATTATGTTTGTCATGATGCAAGCACTTAAACTTTTGGCTGCTGGTCTTCTTGGATGAGACTCCCAGAGTTGGATGGAATTGTGAAGCCATGACAAGCCATTATTCCGTGGCCAGTGGAACCCCTCTGCAGTGCTGGCTGCCAAGCTGTGCTGATCTGCTCAGCACATACAACATGACCTGGAAATTGGAAAGGGTGGTGTCCTCCATGGAGCTGTCCCAAGGGCCCAACTACTAGAAGGTAGGAGCCACAGGCTCAGGAGTCCTGGGAGTGGGGTGGTTCCTGGGACTTAGCTGCTCCTCCTTGGCTGGAAACACACAGACCTGTCAGGATGCTACAGTCCAAGCAAGGGCAGCTCAGGGATGACTTGCTCTTTCTGTGGAGTAATCACAGAAAATTGAACTTTAAATTGTGCTATCTATAAAAAGAATGAATGTTGAGACCATTCTGCCAGGAACATCTTAATTTGGGGGATCATTACAGAAAGATGAGTTCAGTCCTTGAATGGACTTGGTGGAAGTTAGGTGGTGATTTGTGCTCATTATGCATGCAGTGATATTAAGAGGATGGCAAGATGAAAGTTAGCATTCCAGAAGGGATAAGGCCATCTGAATACAGTATTAGGTTTTATGACATTATGATTCTAGGTAGTTTGGGCTTCCTAAGTTACTTAAGAAATTTAATTTTTCTTAAATCAAAAATATCTTCATCAGAGCTCTTTTGGTTGCAGGTATGAGAAATCAAGGTGAACCTACTAAGGTAAGGGCAATGTTTTCTAAGTGAGGCAGGATGAGCTGGTAGAGAAATTAGTTGTTTTCTTGTTTCACAGAGCTAGCAAAGGTTATATCATCCATTTTATTTTTTTCCATATTTTTATTGGTGCATTATAGCTACAGATCTCCTCTATTGTGGAGGCCTGGTATATCCTTTGCACTGGTGGAAAAGAGGATTTTTTTTAAAAAAATAATTTTATCTGGTTATTTACATTTGATAAATTTTATCAAAATGAAAAGTACAATTTAGCCTGAGGCATGCCTGTAATCCTAGCTACTTAGAAGACCGAGGCAGTGGGATTGTAAATTGAAACCTGGGCAATTTAGGGAGACCCTGTCTCAAAATAGAATAAAAGGGCTGAGAATGTAGCTCAGTGGAAGAGCACTCCTGGGCTCAATCCCCCAGAGCACAAAACAAACAAACAAACAACAACAACAACAACAAAAAACAAGACAAAAAGTACAACCTAATGAGCTTTGAAAAAATACACATTCCTGGGCTGGGACTGTAGCTTAGTGATAGAGCACTTGCCTAGCATGCATGAGGCACTGGATTCCATCCTCAGCACCCACATACAAATAAACAAATAAAATAAAGGCATTGTGTCCACTACAACTACAAAAAGTAAAAAACAAAATAAAATAAAAAGTATACATTCCTGTAACCCCCATCACAACCATGATACAGAACACTTCTGTCACCCCCCATAACACCCTTATGCCCCTTTACCACCAGTCTCCTTCCCTCATTGGGCTTTGGGTGTCACTGATCTGCTTTCTGTCATTGTTATGCTTGTGTAGATTTCATGTCAATGGATTCTACACTGTCCATCTGTTGGTGCCTGGTTTCCTTCACATAGCATGATGCTTTCAGGAGCTAGCCATGTTCTTCCAAACATCAGTAGTTCTCCTTTTTATTGCTGAGTAGTATTCAATTCTATAGAAATGACACAATTTATTTATTTATTTACCACTTTATAGATATTGGGGCTCAATTTCTGAATAAAGTACAAGCCTTGTGTGAAATTATGTTTCAATATCTCATGAGTAGGGGCTGGAGTTGTGGCTCAGGGGTAGAGTGCTTGCTTAGAATGTGTGAGGCATTGGGTTTGATTCTTAGCACTTCATATAAATAAAATAAAGGTCCATTGACAATTAATACACATACACACACACATTTATAGATATAAAACTTGAAAAAAATGTCATGAGTAAATACCTAGGAGCAGCATTGCTGGATCAGAGAGTAAATGCATGTTTAATTCTATAAGGAACTATTGAACTTTCCTAAAGAGGATGTACCATTTTGCCTTAGCAATGTTTGAGAGTTTCAGTTGTTTCCTATACTTACCAACATTTGGTATTAACAGTCTTTAATTTTAGTCATTCTAGTGAGCGTGCAGGGGCATTTCAATGTCATTTTAATTTACATTTCCAGGATCACTAAAGGTATCGAGAATCTTCATATACTTACAAATTTGTCTTCTTTGGTGAGGTGATTATTCAAATTATTTTTGCATTAAAAAATTAGGGTTGAAGGTAGAGGGAACTGTGACCACGCACAGAGCAGGCCCAGCGGCCTGCTGAGGGGCAGAGCCACCCCCCACCCCCCGCGCCTGCCAGGTGACCACCGACAGAAAAGGCCCAGTGGCCCGTGGTGGGACAGAGCTTCCAATCACTCCTGCAAGGTAGGCGGGCCTGCGACCCACCGGCAGAAGAGGAGCAGCGGCCTGCTGAGAGGCTTAGCCGCCCCCTCCCCCTGCGCCGGCAAAGTAGAGGGAACTGTGACCACGCACAGAGCTGGCCCAGCGGCCTGCTGAGGGGCAGAGCCAGCCGCCCCCCACCCCACGCGCCTGCCAGGTAGGTGGAACTGTGACCACGGTCAGAAAAGGCCCAGTGGCCCGCGGCGGGACAGAGCTTCCAATCACTCCTGCAAGGTAGGCGGGCCTGCGACCCACCGGCAGAAGAGGAGCAGCGGCCTGCTGAGAGGCAGAGCCGCCTGCTCCCCCCAGCGCCTGCAAAGTAGACGGAACTGTGACCACCATCAGAACAGGCCAGACCTGCAACCGAGAGACAGAACAGGCCCAGTGGCCTGAGGAAGGGTAGAGCCGCCCCCCCCCCCCGCGCCTGCAAGGTAGGCGCACCTGCGACCCACTGGCAGTACAGCCCCAGAGGCCTGCAGAGGGGCAGTGCCGCTGCCTGCGCCTGCAAAGTAGACAGAACTGTGACCACCGACAGAACAAGCCTAGCGGCCCGCAGAGGGACAGAGCCGCCGCCCGCGCCTGCGAGGGCGACTTTGCAACTATACAAGACCAATATAAATATATAGGGGGAAAATTCAATAGCACAACAGTTTCATCAAGTAGAAAGGAACGCGAACAGTATGAAGAGACAAGGAAAGAAAGGACCACAAGCATTGCAGGTCAACTCAACGTTAGAAGAGGTAATAGCTGCAGCAGATGGAATGTCAGATAAAGAATTCAGGATATACATGCTTCAGATGATCTGGAGTCTCAAGGAAGACATCAGACAGCAAAATCAGACAATGAAAGATCACTTCAACAATGAATTACATAAACAAATCCAAGAAGCAAAAGATCAACTATACAGGGAAATAGAGGTTATAAAAAACAAACAAACAGAAATCCTAGAAATGCAGGAAGCAATAAGCCAACTTAAAAACTCAATTGAGAATACTACCAGCAGAGGAGAACACTTAGAAGACAGAACATCAGACAATGAAGATAAAGTATTTCAACTTGAAAAGAACATAGACAGCTCAGCAAGACTGTTAAGAAACCATGAGCAGAACATCCAAGAAATATGGGATAACATCAAGAGACCAAATTTAAGAGTCATTGGGATACAGGAAGGGACAGAGTTTCAAACCAAAGGAATGAGCAATCTATTCAATGAAATAATACGAGAAAACTTCCCAGACTTGAAGAATGAGACAGAACCCCAAATCCTAGAAGCCTACAGGACGCCGAATGTGCAAAATCATGAGAGACCCACACCTAGACACATTATAATGAAGATGCCCAACATACAGAATAAGGAGAGAATTTTAAAAGCTACAAGAGAAAGGAAGCAGATCACATTTAGGGGTAAGCCAATCAGGATAACAGCTGATCTTTCAACACAGACTCTGAAAGCTAGAAGATCCTGGAATAACATATTTCAAACACTGAAAGAAAATGGGTTCCAACCAAGAATTGTGTTTCCAGCGAAATTAAGCTTCAGGATGGAAGATGAAATTAAAACCTTCCACGATAAACAAAAGTTAAAAGAATTTGCAGCTAGAAAACCATCTCTTCAAAACATCCTTGGCAAAACATTACAGGAAGAGGAAATGGAAAATAACAATGAAAACCAACAGTGGGAGGTAGGACACTAAAGGGGGGAAAATAATCAAAGAGGAAAACAAACCATGTTTAGTAACATAAATAAACAAATATGGCTGGAAGAACAACCCATATCTCAATAATAACCCTAAATGTTAATGGCTTAAACTCACCAATCAAGAGACACAGGCTAGTAGAATGGATCACAAAACAAGACCCAACAATATGCTGCCTACAGGAGACGCATTTGATAGGAAAAGACATACATAGGCTGAAGGTGAAAGGTTGGGAAAAATCATATCACTCATATGGACTTCGGAAACAAGCAGGAGTATCCATACTCATATCAAATAAAATAGATTTCAAGCCAAAGTTAATCAAAAGGGATAAAGAGGGACACTACATACTGCTCAAGGGAACCATACACCAACAAGACATAACAATCATAAATATATATGCCCCAAACAATGGTGCAGCTATGTTCACCAAACAAACTCTTCTCAAGTTCAAGAGTCTAATAGACCACCATACAATAATCATGGGAGACTTCAACACACCTCTATCACCACTGGACAGATCTTCCAAACAAAAGTTGAATAAGGAAACTATAGAACTCAATAACACAATTAATAACCTAGACTTAATTGACATATATAGAATATACCACCCAACATCAAGCAGTTACACTTTTTTCTCAGCAGCACATGGATCCTTCTCAAAAATAGATCATATGTTATGTCACAGGGAAACTCTTAGACAATATAAAGGAGTAGAGATAATACCATGCATCCTATCTGATCATAATGGAATGGAACTGAAAATCAATGATAAAAGAAGGAAGGGAAAAGAATACATCACTTGGAGAATGAACAATAGGTTACTGAACGATCAATGGGTTATAGAAGACATCAAGGAAGAAATTAAAAAATTCTTAGAGATTAATGAAAACACAGACACAACATATCGGAATCTATGGGACACATTGAAAGCAGTTCTAAGAGGAAAATTCATTGCTTGGAGTTCATTCCTTAAAAAAAGAAAAAACCAACAAATAAATGATCTCATACTTCATCTCAAAATCCTAGAAAAAGAAGAGCAAAACAACAGCAAAAGAAGTAGAAGGCAAGAAATAATTAAAATCAGAGCTGAAATTAATGAAATCGAAACAAAAGAAACAATTGAAAAAATTGACAAAACTAAAAGTTGGTTCTTTGAAAAAATAAACAAAATCGACAGACCCTTAGCCATGCTAGCGAAGAGAAGAAGAGAGAGAACTCAAATTACTAACATACGGGATGAAAGAGGCAATATCACAACAGACACTTCAGAAATACAGAAGATAATCAAAAATTATTTTGAATCCTTATACTCCAATAAATTAGAAGATAGTGAAGGCATAGATAAATTTCTTAAGTCATATGATCTCCCCAGATTGAGTCAGGAGGATATAGACAACCTAAACAGACCAATATCAATTGAGGAAATAGAAGAAACCATAAAAAGACTACCAACTAAGAAAAGCCCAGGACCGGATGGGTATACAGCAGAGTTTTACAAAACCTTTAAAGAGGAATTAATACCAATACTTTTCAAGCTACTTCGGGAAATAGAAAAGGAGGGAGAACTTCCAAATTCATTCTACGAGGCCAACATCACCCTGATACCTAAACCAGACAAAGACACTTCAAAGAAAGAAAACTACAGACCAATATCTCTAATGAACCTAGATGCAAAAATCCTCAATAAAATTCTGGCCACTCGAATACAAAAACTTATCAAAAAAATTGTGCACCATGATCAAGTAGGATTCATCCCTGGGATGCAAGGCTGGTTCAATATACGGAAATCAATAAATGTTATTCACCACATCAATAGACTTAAAAATAAGAATCATATGATCATCTCGATAGATGCGGAAAAAGCATTCGACAAAGTACAGCATCCCTTTATGTTCAAAACTCTAGAAAAACTAGGGATAACAGGAACATACCTCAATATTGTAAAAGCAATCTATGCTAAGCCTCAGGCTAGCATCATTCTGAATGGAGAAAAATTGAAGGCATTCCCTCTAAAATCTGGAACAAGACAGGGATGCCCTCTCTCACCACTTCTGTTCAACATAGTTCTCGAAACACTGGCCAGAGCAATTAGACAGACGAAAGAAATTAAAGGCATCAAAATAGGAAAAGAAGAACTTAAATTATCACTATTTGCAGATGACATGATTCTATACCTAGCAGACCCAAAAGGGTCTACAAAGAAACTATTAGAGCTAATAAATGAATTCAGCAAAGTGGCAGGATATAAAATCAACACGCATAAATCAAAGGCATTCCTGTATATCAGCGACAAAGCCTCTGAAATGGAAATGAGGACAACCACTCCATTCACAATATCTTCAAAAAAAATAAAATACTTGGGAATCAACCTAACAAAAGAGGTGAAAGACTTATACAATGAAAACTACAGAACCCTAAAGAGAGAAATAGAAGAAGATCTTAGAAGATGGAAAAATATACCCTGTTCATGGATAGGCAGAACTAACATCATCAAAATGGCGATATTACCAAAAGTTCTCTATAGGTTTAATGCAATGCCAATCAAAATCCCAACGGCATTTCTTGTAGAAATAGAGAAAGCAATCATGAAATTCATACGGAAAAACAAAAGACCCAGAATAGCAAAAACAATGCTAAGCAGGGAGTGTGAATCAGGCGGTATAGCGATACCAGACTTCAAACTATACTACAGAGCAATAGTAACAAAAACAGCATGGTACTGGTACCAAAACAGGCGGGTGGATCAATGGTACAGAATAGAGGACACAGAAACCAATCCACAAAACTACAACTACCTTATATTTGATAAAGGGTCTAAAAGCATGCAATGGAGGAAGGATAGCATCTTCAACAAATGGTGCTGGGAAAACTGGAAATCCATATGCAACAAAATGAAACTGAATCCCTTTCTCTCGCCATGCACAAAAGTGAATTCAAAATGGATCAAGGAGCTTGATATCAAATCAGAGACACGCCGTCTGATAGAAGAAAAAGTTGGCTACGATCTACATACTGTGGGGTCGGGCTCCAAATTCCTCAATAGGACACCCATAGCACAAAAGTTAATAACTAGAATCAACAAATGGGACTTACTCAAACTAAAAAGTTTTTTCTCAGCAAAAGATACAATAAGAGAGGTAAATAGAGAGCCTACATCCTGGGAACAAATCTTTACTCCTCACACTTCAGATAGAGCCCTAATATCCAGAGTATACAAAGAACTCCAAAAATTAGACAATAAGAGAACAAACAACCCAATCAACAAATGGGCCAAGGACCTGAACAGACACTTCTCAGAGGAGGACATACAATCAATCAACAAGTACATGAAAAAATGCTCACCTCTCAGAGGAGGACATACAATCAATCAACAAGTACATGAAAAAATGCTCACCATCACTAGCAGTCAGAGAAATGCAAATCAAAACCACCCTAAGATACCATCTCACTCCAGTTAGATTGGCAGCCATTATGAAGTCAAACAACAACAAGTGCTGGCGAGGATGTGGGGAAAAGGGTACACTTGTACATTGCTGGTGGGACTGCAAATTGGTGCAGCCAATTTGGAAAGCAGTATGGAGATTTCTTGGAAAGCTGGGAATGGAGCCACCATTTGACCCAGCTATTCCCCTTCTCGGTCTATTCCCTAAAGACCTAAAAAGAGCATGCTACAGGGACACTGCTACATCGATGTTCATAGCAGCACAATTCACAATAGCTAGACTGTGGAACCAACCTAGATGCCCTTCAATGGATGAATGGATAAAAAAAATGTGGCATTTATACACAATGGAGTATTACTCTGCATTAAAAAATGACAAAATCATAGAATTTACAGGGAAATGGATGGCATTAGAGCAGATTATGCTAAGTGAAGCTAGCCAATCCCTAAAAAACAAATGCCAAATGTCTTCTTTGATATAAGGAGAGTAACTAAGAACAGAGTAGGGTCGAAGAGCATGAGAAGAAGATTAACATTAAACAGGGATGAGAGGTGGGAGGGAAAGGGAGAGAGAAGGGAAAATGCATGGAAATGGAAGGAGACCCTCAGAGTTATACAAAAGTACATACAAGAGGAAGTGAGGGGAAGGGGAAAAATAATATAAGGGGGACAAACGAATGTCAGTAGAGGGAGCAGAGAGAGAAGAGGGGAGGGGAGGGGAGGGGAGGGGGGATAGTAGAGGATAGGAAAGGCAGCAGAATACAACAGACACTAGTATGGCAATATGTAAATCAATGGATGTGTAACTGATGTGATTCTGCAATCTGTATATGGGGTAAAAATGGGAGCTCGTAACCCACTTGAATCAAATTGTGAAATATGATATATCAAGAACTATGTAATGTTTTGAACAGCCAACAATAAAAAATTAAAAAAAAATTAGGGTTAACTTATTATTTAGACATGAGTTATTTGAATACTTTTGAATATAAATTCTTTACCAGATAAATGTTTTGAAAATATTTTCTTCTAGTCTGCACTTACTTGAATTTCAGAGAGGTGTTTAAAAAATTTATTTTTGTGTTGTAATTGTATATAGTAGTAGGATTCATTATGCCATATTCATACATGCACACACTATAATTTGAGTAATTTCATTCCCCAGTACTTCCCTTTCTCTGTCTTTCTCCCTCCCTGCTACCCCCGCTCTATTCTACTGATCTTCCCTCTATTATTATTATTATTTTAATTAGTAAATTTTAATCATATAGCTATCAAGTTTTATCTTTCATGTTATGCTACATCTATGATTCATTGTGGTATATTCCTACAAGAACACAGCATAACTTGATAGATTTCATTCCCTAGTACTTTCCCATGCTCTCCCCTTCACCTTTCCTCTCAATCCCTCTTCTCTATTTTATTGGTTTTCCTTCTATTTTCATGAGATTCCTTTTTATTCTCTTTCTCTCTCTAGCTTCCACATATGAAAGAAAACATAACCCTTGGCTTTCTGAGTCCCACTTATTTCACTAAGCATGATGTTCTCCTGTTCCATTCACTTACTAGCAAATGGCACAATTTCATTCTCCTTTATGAGTGAGTAAAACTCCATTATATATTACACACACACACACACACACACACATATCACATTTTCTTTATCCATTTGTCTATTGATGGGTATGTAGACTCATTCCAGAACTTGTGGATTGTGCTCATGCTGATGGAGACATTGGTATGTATCACTACAGTATGATTATTTTAGTTCTTTTGGATAAATACCAAGCAGTGGGGCAGGGGGATAGCTGGGTCATGTGGTGGTTTTATTCCTAGTCTTTTAAGGAATCTCCATACTGCTTTCCAAAGTGATTGTAATAATTTGCAGGTCCACCAACAATACATTAAGTGTAACTTTTCCCCATATTCTTGCCATAAATTATTGGTATTTGTAGTCTTGCTGATTATCCTTCTAACTGGAGTGAGATGAAATCTCAGTGTAGTTTTGCATTTTCCTGATTGTTAAGAATGCTGATCATTTCTTCATAAATTTGTTGGCCATTTGTACTTCTTTTGAGAAATGTCTGCTATCTCATTTGTTCATTTATTGATTGTGTTGTTATTATTATTATTATTATTATTATTTTGGTGTCAAGCTTTTTGAGTTCTTTATATGTTCTGGATATTAATCCCCTGTTACAAGAGTAGCTGGCAAAGATTTTTCTTGCATTCTTGTTTCCTTTGGTGTGAAGAAGCCAATTTATTCTCCCCATACTTTTATTGTTCCATTTTATAATTATATATAATGGTGGGATTCATTGTTACATATTTGTATGTGCACACAATATAACAGTGTAATTTGGTTGATATTTTCCCCTAGTATTTCCTCTTTTCCTCTCATTCTCCATCCCCCTTGTCCCTTTCCTCTATTCTACTGGTCTCCATTCTATGTTCATGAGAGCTAACCCACTCCCAACCCTTTTTTTTTCCTCTGTAACTTCCACATGTGAGAGGAAAAGTGTGACCTTTGACTTTCTGCATTTGGTTTATTTCATTTAATGTAATTCTCTCAAGTTCTAACCATTTTCCTGTAAATGACATAATTTCATTCTTCTTTACAGCTGAATAAAATTCCATTGTGTATCATTGTGTATCTATACTACATTTTCTTTATCAATTTATCTACTGACATACACCTAGGCTGATTCCATAATTTGGCTATTGTGATTTGGGCTGCTATTGATAGAATTATGCGTGTGTAACAGGAGTATGCTGACTTTAATTCTTTAAGGTAAATACTGAGGAGTGGTACAGCTGAGGCTTGCGGCAGTTCAATTCTTAGTTTTTCGAGGAACTTCCATACTGATTTCCATAGTGGTCGTACTAATTTACAATCCCACCAACAGTGTCAAAGTGTTCCTTTCCCCTCATATCCTTTTCAGCATTTATTATTGTTTGTGTTCTCTATGGTTGACATTCTAACTAGAGTGAGATGAAATCTCTGTGTAGTTTTAATTTCCCTAATTTGTGTGAAGTTTTTTAATTTGATACCATCCCACTTATTGATTCTTGGTTTTATTTCTTGGGCTTTAGGAAACATATTGAGGAGGTTGGTGCTTGTACCAATATGTTGGAGTATTGCCCCTATGTTTTCTTCTAGTAGTTTCACCGATTCTGTTCTCATTCCTAGGTCTTTGATCTACTTTGAGTTGATTTTTGGGCAGGGGTTAGAGAAGCAGGGATCTAGTTTCATTCTTATACATGTGGATGTCCAGATTTCCCAGCACCATTTGTTTAAAAGACTCTCTTTTCTCCAACATATGTTTTTGGCTCCTTTGTCAAGGATAAGATGACTGTATCTATGTGGATTTGTCCCTGGGTCTTCTATTCCATTGGTCTTCATGTCTGTTTTGATACCAACACCATGTTGTTTGTTACTATAGCTCTGTAGTAAATTTGAGATCAGGTATTGTGATAGCTCTGGACTTGCTCTTCTTGCTCAGGATGGCTTTGGCTATTCTGATTCTTATGTTCTTCCATATGAATTTTAAGACTGTATTTTTCTAGTTCTGTGAAGAAAATCATTGGCATTTAGATGGGGATTGTAGTGTTTATATTGTTTAGACTATTTTCTCACCCTAGATTCTATAAGGATTTTCTGATTTGCCTTACTTTGGCCATATGTCCACTTCTGGGGCCAAATACACAGGCAGGAGGATAAGGTAGCAAGAGTGTCCACCTGAACTCAGGAATTGGAAGAGGTACACATGGTAGGGATGGGGAGAATATGTTCCTCTACAGAGAAGGATGACTAAACTACAAGAAGACATATGTGCTCTCTGCCCATCCCTGGTCCCCAGGCCTAACCAGCTTTTTGCTCCAAATGACTGCTCCAAATCAATTCCATCCTTTGAGGGCAAAGCCTTGACTGCAATGAGAATGTTCAGACGATTGTGCTTGAGGTACAGCAAACTTTCTAAGGTGGTCTCTAGGGGGCATATTTGAGTGGAGCAAACTCACTTGCATAGGTCAGATCTGATATTTCTGTTGTAAATGTTCTTTTGTGGTCAGAAGAAAGATCTGAGTTTATATTCAGATTCTGCATATGCTAGCTTGGTGACCTCTCTGAAATTCAGTATTCTCATCTGTAGAATGGAGATAATAATACATTTCTAGGGATTGTTGAAAGGGTTAAAAAAGATGATTTATGTAAAACCTAGCATTATGTAAATAAAGTATGCAAAGCTTAGCACAGTTGTTCAATAAAGGATTGCTATATTTATTTTGTTCTATATATACAGAGATCTGAAATTGGTTCGTGAAAGTCACATGGAACTGGGAATGGAGTTGAGTTGCTAAAGCTCTATGTTTTAGTACATGGATTACCATATGCAGAATGGTAAAATTTATCATACCACAAATGTGTATACATAGTGTTTTTTGTGGTCAGAAGAAAGATATGAGTTTATATTCAGATTCTGGATGTGCTAGCTTGGTGACCTCTCTGAAATTCAGTATTCTCATCTTAACATTTCTTTGTTCCCCTCCTCTTCTGATGCCTGCTCCATTTGCTGCTTTGGTTTCAACCTGTTATGCAGAATCTGAGTGTTAGCTCAATAGAAGTTACTGTGAAAAGTCATAAGGGAAGATTTAAAGCTACCACTTGCCCAGCTGCAACCTACAAGCCTGGTGTAATGGGAGCCACCATGGGGAGCTTGATGGCTCCCCAGGGGAATCCAGCATCCATGTATGTTCCTTCCTTAGCCATACTCTGGAATGTGCCAGACTCCTCTGTCCTGCTCGTGCCTAGACTAGGTCTACTCTCTTCCTGGGCCTTCCCTTTGCCTTAGTGTTCTCACTCCTGTTCTCACTTCTGTGGAGCCTGACTTACCACCTGCCTGGGTCACCAGCCTTATTCTGACTTCTTGGCTCAGAAATCTCTTGCGTGAGCTCTCACATGTACTATATTCTCCAAATTTGGCTTCTTCTGTGGTTCTTTTGTTGGAGGGCTGGAGATGATGCTGATACCCAGTCCCTAAGCTCTTCATCTGGGCAGATGGTGATTGTATCCAAGTGAACGAACACAGCCTGGAAGCCAAAAGATGGAAACATAATCATGGAATGTGAATGGTCAGAGGCATGCAAAGATTGTACAGGAAAGAAAACTCAGGTTGAGAGGGAGGGGAAAGCATTCAGCTGAGGGCCTAGAATCCAGAAGAGTTTTCATTCACTCAGGATTCACACCATGTTGGCTCCTGGAATAGGGGCTTTTGGTGTCTTGCTCAGATCTCCTTACAGGGCTGGTGTGCCCATACTCCAGCAGTTGGGAATGTCGTTTGCTAAGGGGTCATAGCTGTCCCCTCGCTGGAGAACTGCCCTTTGTCAATACAAAGTACTTTCCCTGGCAGTTATGTGTCCCTTAGTCCACAGCCAATGACTGGCTTATGTAGGAGCCAGTACAAAAGGCCAATGCTCCCATTTCAAGGGGCACCAACTCTGGTATAATTGCCTCCCAAGCTGGCCACAGGGTCAGGTTGAAGCTAGCCTCCAGCTGAGACTACAAAGTGATTTAGCTTTTCTCTAACCCCCTTCTTCTGAAAGCATTCTCTCAATAAATCACATGTACTGGAATCCCTGTCTCAGGCTCTGTGTCTGGGGAGGGATCTAAGACACCTTTGCTCTTCCTTCTTCCTGAAATCACACTGCTCTTCTTCATACTGACCATCAGGTGAATACCCACCCATCACAGCAACCACTACTTCCCCAGGGCTGGCTTCCTTGACTTCCTTGACTGTGTCAAATTCCTTCAGACAGACTTCCTTGGCTGTGCCACATCCCTCTCCAGTGAATCAGGTATGTACAGCCAAGAGTTGATAGCTATTTGGAGAACACGTGACTTTCCCAATAGACAGCAGCTTCCATCAGGACTGGAAACGGGCCCGCTCTGCTCACCACTGTATCCCCAGAGCTTCAGTCAGTGCCTGCCTGGGACAGGGTAGGTCAACAAATATTGGTTGAAGAAAGGATGCAAAAGGATTAAAAACAAAAGAAGACTTGTGAGAAGGCAAAGAAGGAGAGTGGATGGAGTGGCTGGTACCACCAGATGCTGATGAAAGGCCAAGAGCAAGCTCCCTAGGTCACAGGGATGGGCTTTCACTCTGAGCACAGATCGCCTCCTTTCCTACTTGCTGTTCCCCTCAGTGTCAAACCAGTGACTCTTCTGAATTCCCAGGGAACATGGGGTACCAGCTTTTGTGGCCTCCCCAATGTTTTGTGTGTCCCAAACCTCCAAACTGCCCTGTGCCCCCTTTTCTAGCACTGTGACAACCCTCTGCTGGTGCTAGGAACAGCAGCCTTAGTCTTGAGCACAGATGCACTTGGGGAACATGGGAAACCAAGGGCTCTGAAGGCAGCTCAGCACTAGTGTTATCTCATAAAGATGGCCAGTGTCCAGTCCCACAGCCAATACCCCTGGAAAGGACAGAACTGGGGTCTAGCTGGTCACCCAGGGCATCTTTCAAGGTCTAGAAAAGGAGGAATCCAAGTAACAGTTGAGATACACTCACCATTTTCATAGAATTAAAATGGACATTTTTAGAGGCAGGACTCAGTATTGTTCTAACTCTAAGATATTAGAAGAATCCAGGCCTGTGTTTGTGTTGAAATAAATGACTTCTAGAATCCTAGATTTTACAGGTTACCAAGTTCAGTACCACCTGCATATCATGTGATGCAAATCTCTGTGGAGAAGCTTTAATCCCCTGACTCAATGCTCCAGTGACAGGGACCTCCCTGCTCCTATGACAGTCAACATCATCTATAGACAGCTCTTCAGCTGATGTTTCTGTCAAGCTGTATTTTTTAAAAATAGATTCCCTCCACATTAAACATGTCCCCTTTCTATTCTTTATTCTCTATCACTTTTTTTTTTGAATGTGAATGGTCAGAGGCATGCAAAGATTGTACAGGAAAGAAAACCATGGAGTGTGGTAGGGGTGGGAGGGAAAGGGGTTGAAGGGATGGAGATACTGAGAGCTTGGAATTGAGTTCCAAAGGTTAGCCCCAAGTTCAAGGTCCTTCTTTATTTAACTCAGAAGAGAGACTTTTTAATTTCTCTCTTGTGGGATAGAGATCCTGTTCTGCCTGTTGGGTACCATAAAGCAAAAGGTTGTTCCCAGTCACATCTGGCCAAAGACCCACAAAGTATCAGGAAACTAACAAAAACAGAAAATAAAATAAAGGCCTCCCAATTCCAACTCTGATAATAATAATAATAATAATAATAATAATAATAATAATAATAATCACTATTATAGTAGTAACTAGCATTTTCTTTCTATGACGGCTTACAAAGCATCATTTATGTAAATTACCTTATTTCATTTACTTTCTTTCTTACTTGCAGCACCACAAATGAACCTGTAGAGATAAGAGTCTGCAAACTCAGCACTATGTTCTTAATTTTACTTGATTACTATGTATGGAATATGCAAAGCTTAGGTCTAGTCCCTGAAGGATGAATCCACAAAGATTACATTTATTTTCATGGTTGAACCTGGATTTTGACTATTCATAGAGACAACTTCCATGTGAAGTTCACCAGAAAGGAAAAATAAGTTTATTTAAGGTAAAGTTATTCCATTATTAGGACACTGATGGGAGAATAGTTTTCTATCCGATGCATTTGAACATACTGTCTATTAATTCACCAAGAAACAGCTGAGATTTTTGTGTTTAAATTTAATCAGACTAAGGCATACCCTATCATGTATTTGCTGGGGGGAAAGAAGTTAAGGGATGATAGTCTAATTAGCATATGCAAATCTTGCCTATATAGTATGTATTCCTAGTTCATAATAGTTTCTGTACAATCAGAAGCCAATCTTTGCATTTAAAAGAAGCCTACAGCTGAGCATTCTTTTTTTTTTTTTTTTTGCAAGGCTCCTCATGAAAACTATTATCAAAAGAAGGAAAAGATACTTTAAAAAAACACACATGATTGGGCTTATCAAGAAGTTTAAATTCTTTGCAGGGCAATTTGGAAGCTGTCTTCTGTGTTGAGTGGGTGGGGGGAGGGAGGGGGAAAAGAGAGAGAGAGAGAGAGAGAGAGAGAGAGAGAGAGAGAGAAGAAACATATCCAAAGTTTATAACTTAGTGACAGGGCTGATTTACGTCTGTGTCTGGCCCCAGAATATTGATTGCAATACTCAGATAGGGTTTCTCATTTCTAAGGATATTTGGAGTGGGAGTCAGGAGATGATTTTTGTGTCTGCTTCCAGGCCTTCTGCTCCTTAGTAGTGGTAGCTTGTGAGCTCATGGGGTGACACAGGAAGTCACATTGACTTGGCTCATTGGCAATCCAGCACTTTATGGATTTCAGGGCATCTATTGGCTTTGCAGGAGCAAACAACACAATGTCTTCAGCTAAATGGAGTACATTTGGATAAAGGTGTTCATAAATCCAAATCCCATCACTGAAATCAATAAGGGGGATAGGGAAAAATAGAAGTACTTTGTATTAGACAAAGGGGAATGAAGGGAAGGGAAGGGATTGGGAGTAGGAGAGTTAGTACAATGAATCAAATATTAATTTTCTATATTCATACAGTGAATGCACAACCAGTGTAATTACACATCATGTACAACTAGAAGTTGTATTCCATATATGTGTAATATGTCAAAATGCATTCTACTGTCATGTATATAAAAAAAGCACAAATAAATAGATGGGTGAAGGGAAAAAAAAACCAAATAAAGAAAAACAAGATGTATAAAAAGTAGGGGAAAAAAGGTGATTCTTTTCAAAATTCCAACCACCATTTTTTTCAGAAATTGATAAATGATAAACTGATTCTAAAGTTTGCATAGAAATGTAAACAATACAGAATAAAATGAGAGAGAGAGAGAGAGAGAGAGAGAGAGAGATTGGAAAATTTGTAATTTCTAACTTTAAAACATACTATAAACTTCAAATCTGAAGCCTTATTATAGTCAATTGATTTTTGACAAGGAGGCAAAGACAATTAAATGTAGAAAGAATTGTCTTTTAGCACTGTGCTGGGACAATTATATATCCATATGCAAAAGAGTGAGGTTGGACTCCTACCTCATAGCATATGCAAAAATTTACTTAAAAAAATAAAATTCCTAAAGGGGCTAAAATTACAAAACTCTTAGAATAAAACAGGATTAGATAAACCTGACCTTGTGTTAGGCAATGGTTTCTTAGATATTAAATCAAAAGCAAATGTGACAAAAGAAAGTCCAATATGCATACTGAATTTTATTGAAATTAAAAATTTTTGTGTTTCAGAGGATATCACTAAGAATGTGAAAAGATAAACTATGTGATGAATAAAAATATTTGCAGGTCATTTATCTGATTAGGGACTAGAATTCAGAATTCTAACAACTCAGTAGAATAGATAAATAACCTAATTAAAATGGGCCAAGAATCTGAATAAACATTTCTTCAAATAACACATATACAAATGGCCAATAGGCATAAGAAAAGATGTTCTACCCATTAATCATCAGGGAAATGCAGATCCATGACGATGAGATGCCACTTCATAATCACTAGTATGACTAAATTAAAAAAAAAAAGACAATAAAGTTGAAGAGGTGCAGAAATTGTAATTCTATACTGGTAGAGGTGGTGTAAAATATAGCAACTTTGCAAAAATAATTGGCAGTTCTTCAAAATGTTAACGAAGAATTATCCTTTGACCCAGCAAATAAAAGATATGAAAATACACATCTACACAAAAACTTGTCTACGAATATACATAGCCAAATAAGTAAATGTGAATAGCCCAAATTTGGAAACAATCCTTATATCCATCAATGTCTGTGGATAAACAAAATGTTGTATATCCATACAAAGGACAATTAGTCAGCCATGAAAAATGCTACAGCTTGGGTGAGCCTAAGTGAAAGAAGCCAGACACAAAAGACCATAATGCATTACATGATTTAATTTATAGGAAAGGTTCAGAATAGATACATCTACAGAGGCTGTTTAGGGTTGGCTCGTTGAAAGGAAAGAAGAACTACTGTTAATGGGTGTGGTATTTCTTTTTAGAGTGGTAAACATGGTTTAAAATTGCTGTGGTGATGGTTGCACAAATCTGTGAGTAAACTAATAATTGTACACTTTAAATTAACTAATTAATTATGTGGTACATGTTATAGTTTAGATGAGGTGTCCCCCAAAAACTCTTGTGTGAGGCAATGCAAGAATTTTTCAGAGGTGAAATAATTAGATTATGAGATCTTTTAGCCAAATCAATGAATTAATCCACTGATATGGATTAACTGGGTGGTAACTGTAGGCTGGTAGGTTGGGCTGGATGATGTAGATCCCTAGGGGTGAATCTTTGAGGTCTATATGTTGTGCTGGTGAGCAAAGCTCCCTCTGCTTGCTTTCTGCTGCCTCATCCTATCTCCTGGCCCTGCCCCTCTGCCCTGATATCCTGCCTCATCTTGGACCCGGAGTTGGCCAACTGTGGACTGAACTTCTGAAACTTGTGAGCCAAAATAAACTTTCCCTTAACTACATTGTTCTTGTCAGGTCTTTTGGTCACAGTGATAAAATATCTGACTAAAACAGTATGCAAATTATTATCTTGATAAAACTGTTGACAAACATTGAAAAAAATAGACAGCAAAGGCTCCTTGCATTTATTCTCCGCCCCCATGTCATCTTTTCTGTCAGAAATAAAAGTATAAATGGTATCAAGTCTGGTTTATATTATATAAATATAATTATTAGGCTATTATCAAAACCTTCTCTGACTCTTTTGGTCAGACATTTTTATTCCTAGGAATGTAGGCAGTCCACTTGGGAAGCATGCCTTGACTGCTCTTGAGGGGAAAAGATCGAGAACTACTGAAGATCTGGTGTAAATTTGGAGATGTGTCTTCTGACCAGTTGGTCAGAGTTGACATTTCAGGAATGGACTTGAGACGGTCCTTGTTCTTCCATCTGGACAGTTTGGTTTCCCAGACTGAATTCGTTTTTTTTTTTTTATTTAAAAAAAATTTAATTGATTTTAAAAAAAATAAATGACAGCAGAATGCGTTATAATTCTTATTACACCTATACAGCATAATTTTCCATATCTCTGGTTGTATATAAAGTATGTTGACACCAATTCGTGTCTTCATACATGTACTTTGGATAATGATGTTTATCACATTCCACCATCCTTGCTAACCTCCTGCCCCCTTCCTTTCCCTCCCACCCCTCTGTCCTGTCTAGAATTCATCTATTCCTCTCATGCTCCCCCTCCCTACCCCACTATGAGTCACCCTCCTTATAGCAAAGAAAACATTCAGCATTTGTTTTTTTGGGGATTGGCTAACTTCACTTAGCATTATCTTCTCCAACGCCATCCATTTACCTGCAGATGCCATGATTTTATTCTTTTTTATTGTTGAGTAAAATTACATTGTGTATATATGCCACATTTTTTTATCTGTTCATTCACTGAAGGGCATCTAGGTTGGCTCCACAGTTTATAGCTAAACATTGATGTGGCTGTGTCCCTGTAGTATGCTGTTTTTAAGTCTTTTGGGTATACCAAGGAGTGAGATAGCTGGGTCAAATGGTGGTTTTATTCCCAGTTTTCCAAGGAATCTCCATACTGCTTTCCATATTGGCTGTACCAATTCACAGTCCCACCAGCAACATATGAGTTTGCCTTCCCCCCCCACATCCTTGCCAACACTTATTGTTGTTTGTCTTAATAATAGCTGCCATTTTGACTGGAGTGTGATGATATCTTAGAGTAGTTTTGATTTGCATTTCTCTAATTGCTAGTGATGATGAACATTTTTTCATATATTTGTTGATTGATTGTATATCCTCTTCTGAGAAGTGTCTGTTCAGGTCCTTGGCCCATTTGTTGATTGTGTTATTTGTTTTTTTGGTGCTTAGCTTTTTGAGTTCTTTATATACCCTAGAAGATTAGTGCTGTATCTGATGTGTGAGGAGTAAAAAATTTGCTCCCAGGATATAGGCTCTCTGTTCACCTCGCAGGTTATTTCTTTTGCTGAGGAGAAACTTTTTAGTTTGATTCCATCCCATTTACTTATTCTTGGTTTTAATTCTTGCACTATAGGAGTCTTATTAAGGAAGTGGGGGTCTAATCCCACATGATGAATATTAGGGCCTACTTTTTCTTCTGTTGGATGCAGAGTCTCTGGTTTAATTCTTAAGTCCTTGATCCACTTGTGTTGAGTTTTGTGCATGGTGAGAGATAGGGGTTTAATTTCATTTTGTTGCATATGGATTTCCAGTTTTCCCAGCACCATTTGTTGAAGAGGCTATCTTTTCTCCAAAGCATGTTTTTGGCACCTTTGTCTAATATAAGATAATTGTAATTTTGCAGGTTAGTCTCTATGTCCTCTATTCTGTACCATTGGTCTATCAGTCTGTTTTGGTGCCAAATCCATGCTGTTTTTGTTACTATCGTTCTGTAGTATAATTTAAGGTCTGGTATAGTGATGCCACCCGCTTCACTCTTCTTGCTAAGGATTACTTTAGCTATTCTGGGTCTCTTATTTTTCCAGATGAATTTCATGATTGCTTTTTCTATTTCTATGAGGAATGCCATTGGGATTTTGATCAGAATTGCATTAAATCTGTATAGTGCTTTTGGGAGTAAGGTCATTTTGGTAATATTAATTCTGTTCATCCAAGAGCAAGGTAGATCAACTTAACAAAAGAGGTGAAAGATCTATACAACTACAGAACCCTAAAGAAAGAAATCAAAGAAGACCTTAGAAGATGGAAAGATCCCAGACTGAGTTCTGTCAGGGGCAATTGGGATGGATTCAGTGATTCTGAAAGATGGTGTTCATCTGGGAGCAGATAACTATGGGAAAGGGAAATGGATAAATGCTGGCAGAACCATTTCACATATGGACTCTCCACTTGTCTACAGTGTGCTTGTCCCCAAGATATCCCTGACCAAAACATCTGAAGGATGAGGGAAGCTCCCTGCTGGAAGGCAGAGAAGCCACTTCAATAGGAATGTGCCACTCCTCCAAACACTTCCTGCCCATTGACTGAAGGATGTCCTACATAGAGAGGAGAAAGGCCAGGAGTCTGTCAGCAATCAAGCTGACCTGACATGACCTGTCTTAGTAGAATAGATATAGGCGTCATCCCTGGATGCTGTTCTGTTACTGACCCAACCGGTTTGGTTGTTGTTTTAAGAAATACCAAGTCAAGGGAGATTACTTTCAGATCCTGCATTCATCTGGGAGCCCAGGGAATTATCCTGGACTCAGAAGCTTCTTCGAAGTTGGACAACCATTCAGCCATCTCAATGGGACCCTCAGGTTTTTTTTCTCAATACAGCAAATAGATGTCAAGCTCAATTCCCACTGTTCTCTCTGAGGAGTGATTTGGCAGGTGGTTGGAATGAAGCCAGAGCACCGGGCCCCTCTATATAGCCCAGAGGATCTGATGGGAGCTGTCTGACTGGCCTCATTCATCTGCTGGCCAGCTCAGCCTAGAAATTTTGAATAAAAATGAAAGGAAGTGCTTTAGACCCTAGGACAAAGAAAATGATAAATAGGCTCATTTAATTTATCCAATTTCTTTTCAGTTTTTCATCTAATTTCAAATTATTTCATGGAGAATGCACATTTTATTAATAAATCATTGTTTTGTAAATGACAGAAAATGCAGTTTGGCAAAGGGATCTTGCCTTCATATATAATCTTCCTTGGAACCTGAGAGTGGCTACCCTGGGCTCCTTCTTGTATGTGAGCATCGGGAGGTGGCACCATGTCTCACTCATCTTTGCAAACTCCTCTCCTTCTAGTTTTCCCAGGAACCCAATATGATGGGTTTGGCCTTTGAATAATCTTCAAAGTTGGAAGGCTAGGAACACTGGAATTTCTGAGCCATCAACCACTACTCTGACTTTGGGTGGTTCACCCGTCCAACTAAAGCTGTGTGTGGCAACATAGTCTCAGGATATGGTAGACCTTTATTTCTATCAATTTTTGCCAGAGCTGAGACTAGTGACCCTGTGATTGCAAGACTGAGAGTGAGTGCTGTGTTTAATTTTGCACCCTAGGCCCTTCACTTGCCTCACCCCAATCCTGACTCTGGATATTCGCAAACCCAATGCATGAATGAATTTCCTTCAAGGAGATCATGGAGGAGTGGGCAGATAATCCATATATCAGCAGCTCCAGCCAAAACAGACATCAACAAAGTCCACAGGGGTGATTCATGTTCTGTGTTGCTGGGGTTCAGAGAAAGGGGGCACTGTTTCCTGCTAAAGGAATCCTGGAAGACTTCATGAGTATGGATTAGATGAGACAGTTGAATGATTTAAATAGTGGCAAAACCATGGGAACAAAAGCATGTTCAAGATTTAACTTTGCCATTAACAGACCTTTAATAAGTCACTTGGCAAGTAAGAGACCCAATTTCCTGAGGCTTTTTAAGGTTCCCTAGTGATTGCTCCTGTAGATTGTGGCACAGGAGCATCAGAAAAACCCAGTGCTTCTGCAAATTGTGTGAAGATAGTGAGTACCTCTCCTAGAGTTTCCCGTGGACCAGAGGCCACCCAAAGAAGAGGCTAATCAGGCTGGTGGAAATTGATTCCAGTGGAGCCGGTGGCACATGTTTGGGGACTGATTTTAGAGGTAATTAGTTCATTGTTAAATATTTTTTTAATAAAAAGGATTTCTGACTTCTCCATAACCAGTCAACTGATTTGTTCACTTCACAGATAATGATGAATTCCTATGTGTATATGCAATTTTAGAAAGAGATGGGATTGTATTAATATGCTTCTAAGACTCTCCCCAACCCATCACTTCATAATGTATCCTGGAAAGTTTTGAAAATCAATGTATATAGAATAAATCTGTAGTCTGGCACAGTGGCACATGCCTATAACCCCAGCTACTTGGGAGGCTGAGACAGGAGAATTTCAAGTTCAACCTCAGCAACTTAGCCAGATGGGAAAAAAAAAATGGCTGGGAGATGTAGAGTGTCCTATAGAGATCTACTAAATTTCCTTAAAAACAAAAACAAAAAAACCACAAAGCATTTATTTTTTGTTACAGAAACAAAAATAAATTCAAGCACATAATGAAATAAACATATTTTTAAAGTATCTGCTACTGAGTCTGTCCTAGATTTAGCATACAGTTTAAGGTTGGGCACTTCAGCATCTTTCCTGGATGCTGTGAAGTCTCCATGTTATAACTGTATTTCTCATGACCATCTTGTGACTGATCAGCAAAGTCATCCTCCACATTGTCATCATTTCAGTGATCCTCCAAGACAGGTGCATCTTCATTTTTATCAAAACCAGCCAGTCTCTGGCAGGGAACTGCTTGAACTTATCCTCCTCTAGGATACCAAGACTACTGGCAGCTTTTTCTCTGATATTGGACTCCCACCCCATGCTCAATACCTCCCAATTCAGTCTTCATTTACTTTTTAAGGGCTGCATTGTTTTCCATTGTAATGGAGTAAACAAGTTTCCTCAGTCCTTTGTTGGTGGCCGTCTTAGCTGATTTCTATACAGATAATTCTGCAATGAGTATGCATGTACACATACCATTAAATATATGGGCCAACATATTTTTAGAGTAAATTCTTGGAAGAGGAATTGAGGTGATGACATCTATGTTATCTGGAAGATGAGTAAGTTTATACTGGATGTCTGATGTGAAAGATGATCTGGAGGAAGGTAACAATGGGAGCAGGGAGGGAAGTTGGAGGTTGCCTAGGAGAAGGGACAGACCTAAATAGTTCCACCCCAGGCTGTCATTTTGGGGGGCAGAAGACTTCACGTCCTGTAGGTGATAGAACAGAAATGATGCTTTGAATTGGAGAAAAGGAAATTGATTTGGCTAGCATGAAGTTAGAACCACAATAACCTTTCCCACAGGAACATTGCAGAAATAATCTATGGTGACACAGTTTTATTCAATTTGATTAAGGTAAGCAATTTCCTACATGACAATTTTACATTTTATATTTTCCCACTCTCAGCTGATATACTTAATTCAGTTTTACTGAGAAACGAAGGACAATCAGAAGAGAAATTCCAGAGGTCCCCAATACTCTTTTAACTTAGCATTTATGAAGATGGTTATATGATTTTTCCCAACCCTATCAGCATAGGGACTTATAATAACAGGACGACTTATTATGGAGTCATTTTTGCATTCCCAAATGAGTCACACTTAGTCATGATGTGTCTTTGTTGGTGATGTTAAATCCTATTTGCTGATTTTTTAAAAATAAATTTTACAATGAATATTTAAGGTATAAAATGTGATGGTATAGGATGCATATAAATAATAAAAAGGTAACTACAGTGAAACAAATTAACATATTCATTACTTCAAAGATATGTGTGTGTGTGTATGTGTGTGTGTATATATATATTTTGGTGGCAAGAGCAGCTAAGATTTTCCCATTTAGCATGAATCCCATTTTAGTATGCTTTTATTACCTGTAGTTCTGATGTTGTACCTTAGATCTCTGGACTTGTTCCATTTTGCCTTGTTGTTGTTAAGTGAGATTGGGTTGTCTTTTTCTTTTTGTGAAATCTGTGTCAGTTATTGGTATGAAAAAGTTTTTATCCTTTATCTATGCTTTTGAATACTATCATTTGCAAATAGTCTTATTTTTAGAACTTTGGATAGAACTTTCCTGTGAAACTATTTGCAGTTAGTGATTGTTTTAAGAGTCAGGAGAGTGCATATAGGTAACTTTTTTTCCCTTCAGGAATGTATCCTTTTTAGTCTTGTATCTTTTTTTTTTTTCTTTTGCCGTGCTGGAGAGATTCCAGGGCTCTTGTGTGCTAGGCAAGCTTTCCATCACTGAGCTACACACCAGCTCCTGGACTTAATATCTTCACTGTAGTTAGTTTTGGTAAATTATATTTTACTAGGAAGTTGTTAATTTTAGCTTTTAAAAATTATTTGTAGCCAGGTGCAGGGGTGCATACCTGTAATCCCAGCAGCTCAGAAGACTGAGACAGGAAGATCATGAGTTCAAAGCCAGCCTCAGCAACTTAGCAAGCCCCTAAGTAACTCAGCAAACCCCTGTCTTTAAATAAAATATAAAAAAAGGGTTGAGGATGTGGCTCAGTGGTCAAGTGCCCCTGGGTTCAATCCCTGGTCCCCCACCGTGATAATTTTTTTTTTATTTATGTAAGAAGTAACATCTGTTGATTTCAGAATTTCCACTGTAAATATGTTCTCTTTGACATTTCTTATTTTGTGTATTCACATTTTCTTCTCCTCTCTTTCAACTGCTGAATAAAAAACCTTAGGCATTACTTCTACAGTTTTTTTCCTTAGTAATTATTTTCTGCTGTTACCTTTTAAACATTTCTTCCATATGTTTTTTTTTTTTTTCAAATTGGTTGAGTTGGATATTAGGGAATTTATTTTCATTTTTATCCTTATTGATAACATTATTTAAGGATATCTATGTTTTTCCCATAAGCATCACTTTTGTTGTATTTCCAGATGTGCTTTCGTTATGGATACTTTCTAGAAACCTTATGATTTTATTTTGCATATCCTCTGACCTGAGAGGTTTTTTTTTTTTTTTAACAATGAATTTTAAAACATTTGCCAGGTGAAATGGCATATGTTAAAAATTTTGGGAGGAATTTCTATGGTTTGGATGATTTTCATGAGTTACCCCCAAAGGCCCAGGTGATAGAGGCATGGTTCTCGTGGTAGCACCTGTAGGAATGCTGTGGACTTTTACAGGGTGGGACCTTGTGAAAGGTCCTTAGGTCATGTGGGCATGCCTCAGATGGAGCTGTGGGACTCTTGCTTTGAGGCTCATGAGGTGTGTGGTTTGCTTTGCCACACACTCCTGCCATGATACACTGCTTTGCCATGACCCTAAAGCAATGGCCACTCAATCATGTACTGGAAACTCCAAAACCATGAGTCAAATAACCATTTTCTCTTTATGAGTGAATTCCCTCAGGTATTTTGAGACAGAAATTTACAGCTTTACTATATTCTGGTCAGGATGTTTTCAATGTTATTTCTGTTTTTGAAATTAATGTAGATTTTTCTTGTGACTTAAAATGGGGTCTGTTTTCATAATTGATATATATTGCTTTTTTAAAGAATGACTGTTCTATATTATTAGAGCATAGGCTTGGATATATAGCTTTAATATTCATTCTTTGATTGCTTATTTATATTTTCTATATCCTTGATAATTATTTTCCCCTTAATTTGTCTAGATCTGAGGAAGTGTTGTAAATTCTCTTATTATTAGTATGATTTTTGTCTATTTTTCCTTTTGTCTTCATAGTTCTGTTTTTTTTAAAGGGTTTTTTTTAGAGAGAGAGAGAGAATTTTAATATTTATTTTTTAGGTATTTTTTGGCGGACACAACATTTGTTTGTATGTGGTGCTGAGGATCGAACCCCGGGCCGCACGCATGCCAGGCAAGCGCGCTACCGCTTGAGCCACATCCCCAGCCCCATAGTTCTGTTTTGTGAAAGTTGCTGCTATATTGTTTTAGGGACAGAAATTAAAAGCAGTAATAACATCACCATGATGCATTATGGCCTTTAGCATCATAAAGCCTCCTTCTATGTGTTGTTCAATGTTTTTAGCCCCCAATTGTAGAATATTTGACATCAGAATCATGACACTTGTTTTCATTCTATATTTGTCTTTTTTTCATTTTCATTTTTCTTTTTATTTCAAATTTTCTGATTTTTGGTTTTTCATATGTTTCTTGAGAAAACATGAGAGTTGTATTTATTTTGTTGACAATCTAAAATATATTTTTGAATGGATGCATTTGGTCTATTTATATTTATTGATATTAGTGATGATTTTGATTTCAGTTGTCATATTGTTTTATGTTACGCTTACTATAAACACATATAGTCCTTTACTCTTTGGCTTCCAACTGTCAAAAACTAATACAGACCAGCTTAAGCAAAAAATGTAGGACTTTTGGAGGATCACTGGGAGAGCTCATGGAATGTAAGGTAGAACTGAAAACCAGGGCAGTAGATTGAAAAAAGTAGATTACAGAGACTTGGGGAGGGCTGGGGAGAAGAAATGGTGGAGGGATTGCTCAGAGAGCAGTTGGGACTCATTGTGGGAGTGTGGGCACTTGTGAAAAACTGTCATGAGAGCTTTAAAACTATTAAGAAATGCCTAGGAAGTTTTAAGAAGGCTGTTTCTTGTGCAATTTCTTTTTCTTTTTTTATTGGTTGCTCAAAACATTACAATGCTCTTGACATATCATATTTCATACATTAGATTCAAGTGGGTTATGCACTCCCATTTTTACCATGTGTACAGATTGCAGGATCACATTGGTTACACATCCATGTTTATACATACTGCCATACTAGTGTCTGTTGTATGTAATCTTCTAATTAACAGAGAAAAATCAATTAATTTCTCCTTGCACTTTTAAAAATAGATTTTTATTGTGACAAAATATACATGACATAAAATTTATCATGTTAGTCATTTTAAGTGTACGGTTCAGTGACATTTAGCAATTTACACTGTTGTTCAAACTTCACCACCATCCATCTCAGAACTTTTTCATCACTCCAAACTGAAACTCTGTACTTGCTAAGCAGTAATTCCTCATTCCTCACCTGCCACCTCAGGTAGCTATGGTTGTACTTTCCATCTCTATGAATGTGGCTATTCTAGGTTTTGAGATATAAGTGCAATCATCCGATATTTTTCTTTTTGCATCTGGCTTATTTCACTTAGCATGATGTTCTTGAGTTTCATTCATGTTGTAGCATGTGTAAGGGTTTCCTTCCTTTTTCTTTTTAAGGCTGAATGATATTCCATTGAGTGTATATGCCACATTTTATTTATCCATTCATCTGTTGTCTGTCAATGAACATTTGGATTGTTTCCAACTTGTGGTTACACTGAATAATGCTACTGTGAACATTTGTGTACAAAATCTGCTCAAGCCCTTGCTTTCAATACTTTCAGGGATGTATCCAGAAGTGAAGTTGCTGAATGATAGAGTAATTCTATGTTTAATATTTTGAAGAATAACCATACTTACATGCAACCTTTAAGTTGTTGGTTCTTACATTTTCCAAGACTTGATGCCTTTAAACACTCTAATGCCTATGTCATCCATAACATCTCTTTCTTTCTCTGTCTTAACCTCTATATCCAATCCTTCACTGTTCTGTTTCCCTTAGAAATAGCTCCCTCAATGTGGGAAAAAGGTGTACTCACATTGTTTGTGGGACTGCAAACTGGTGCAACCACTCTGGAAAGCATTATGGAGATTCCTCAAAAACCTAGGAATGGAACCACCATTTGACCCAGTTATTGCATTCCTGGGTATATATATCCAAAGAATTTAAAATCAGCATACTACAGTGACAGAGTCACATCAATATTTATAGCAGCTTAATATATAATAGCTAAGCTATAGAACCAACCTAGGTGCCCTTTAACAGATGAATGGATAAAGAAAATGTGGTATATATGCACAATTGAGTATTACTCAGCCATAAGAAGAATGACTTTATGACATTTTCAGGTAAATGGATGGATCTGGAGACTATCATGCTGGTGAAGTAAGTAAATCCCCCCAAACCAAAGGTTGAATGTTTTCTCATATGTGGAAGCTAACCCACAGTAAGTGGTGGAGAGTAATAGTTGAGTGGATTAGACAAAGGGGAATGGAGGGAGGATAGGAAAAGGAAAAGCCAGTGAAATGAATCTGATGTATCTTTCTTATGTATATATTTAAATATACCACAGTGAATATCATCATCGTATACATCCACAAGAAATCAATTAAAAAAATAACTATGGGTAAATGGCAGAAAGATCAATATAGGGAAGGGAATAGGGGTGGGAAAAAGGGAGGGGAAAGAGAGGTATTGGGGTCTGAATTAGAATAAGATATATTTCATGCTTGTATAATTATATCAAAATGGATTCTACTGTCATGTATAACTAAAAAGAACCAATAACATTTTTTTATTAGTTGCACATGACAATACAATGATCTTGACATATCATACCCAATAACATTTAAGAAAAAGAAATGATGACAGGAATCAGGGCAGAGGGAATATAATGAATTAAAGAAAAATGAGAAGAGGTGAAGTTGTGGTGAGATTGTCAAGCAGAATATATATCGTTAAGTTTTATTTTTATTTTTAATTCATAAATAAATAAATAAAAATAAAACTGAGACTTTCAACATGAAAAAAAATTAGTTTCCTCTTCAGTCTGTCCACTTGCTCCTCATCTCCACCTTCACTGAGATGTTGTCTTTATCTCTTATTGGGTCTTCTCACATCCCCTATTATTTCTCTGCAGTCTGCTGTTTACCCCACAGCCACATATACAAGAAAAGAGACTATACCATATGATTCTGTTTGAAGTCTAAGAATGAACAAAAATAGTTTGTGGTGAGGGTTAGCAGAACAATAGTATTTGTGTGTGAGGGTGCTAGAGGTTGTTTGGAAAGGATTCAGAGGGGACTTTCTGGGGATGTGAACTGTTGCATATCTTATTTCAATGTGGGTTATACAGGTGTTACATTTACAATACTCATGGGTCTGTACATGCATTTATTTGTGTGAGTATAAAGAAGCATTGAAAGAAGTCCATACCTTTCAGCACTCCCCAATACCACACCAGACTCTCCTTTCCACTAGTGCCTTCTCTGTTCTATTAGGTTAGAGACCCATCCTGTCTGGCCTGGATGATCTACATCTCCTTCCCATCTCATCACATTTGCCTTATCTTTCTGTATAATGTTCACATGACATCCTTTTGCTTCCTTGGTCCCTCCTGCCCCAGGGCCTTAGAATATGCTATTCCCTCTTCTTGGTATTCCCTTCTTCCACTTCTTTTCTGAGTCAATTTCTATCCTTCCATCAGAAGCAGGGATGTCATTGACCCAGGAAGTCTTCTGTGACTCTCTAGGCTATAAGATGTTCTCAAGCTTCATAGACAATTATTTTGTTATTTTTATGGTTTTATATTAAGTTGAATCATTATTTGATTCTTGTCCACTTTCCTTACTTTAGGCCCAATGACAATATGTCTGATTTTACTCATTGGTTTATCCCCAGTACATAGCACAAGTGTCCAGAGCATGATACATGGCCAAAAAATATTCAAAACAGATAACTGAAAAGAAAAAAAGGAATGAAGAAAGAGATAAAGAAAGGAAGGAGAAAGAAAGAGAAATTAATTCATTTTTGGAAAGTCAAAGAAAGAGAATATGTTCCATAGTTGAGGGAAAAGTAAATGGAATGAGATGTGAATAAGACAGAGAAACAGGAGCAAGACATTTAGTAAAGGCGACCCTTGGGATGCCGAGGCTGAAGGAATCCACAGAAATCCTAAAGAAGGGTTAGAGTCCCCTTAGGGCCTCAAAGAGGGAATGAGCCAATTTTCTCTAACTCCAAGGTCAAAGTAACCTTCATAGGACCGTTCTCTAGGGAACCTGGTTTTCCCCTTTCTCACTCATAGTTCTGGAGACTAACTGTAGAACTCACTTGCAGTGTGATGTTGTGAGTCACAGGGAAGCTGGCTGATCAGCCCAGGCTCCTAGATAGGATGTTCCTCAACATGTTAGCCCAGTGGGTCTCGTAACCCTGAGCTGTCCAGTCCAGGATGGCTGCTTTATGGAGTTTCTAGCTGTGGCACAAGTGAGACCCATGAAGATGAGACACCATTCACTGGGGACAGCTTTCCTGAGCCCTGGTGGGTCTGGCTCAAAATGACTTGTAGACTTCTGCGGTTTCTTGCTGCCTCTCTGTAAGTAATCAATCCACTTAAAGCAACTCATTGCTCGTAAGTGTTTCCGTCTCACTAGACTTAGGCAAATTGATGAGCAGTGCACAGCGAGCCTGCCTCATGCTCTGGAACAGGGTTACACATGCAGGTGGAATTCTCAGCATAGAGCAGGCACAAGCAAGTGTTCCTTTTCCTTCCCCCCTTCTCTCTACCGGGAAAAGGCCTTAAAGTGCTATGGGGTACCTCACTCTTCATTCATCTTTCTCTTCCCCACCAAAAAAAACAGAGAGGGAGAAGAGAATAGAGATAAAGAACTCAAATTGCTCTTTTCCTGGACAGACTTGCTGTGGTTTCTTCTGAGTCAGGAAATGTCTCAAAAGAACCACATTAGTGGTCTCCAAAACTTTGGGAATCAGACAGGGATGTATATCACTATCAACCAATCGACGAACCTTCAGTAAAGCTACTAATTATTTTAAATTCTCATTTTAAAAAATCAATGACTGCTTTGTGTTGAAGAATTATTTGCTTTCTTTAGCTGTTTTACATCTGGCTTTCTGTTGGACACCTTGTATTGGGGCCAGACTTTCTCTGAACAGTTCAGTCACAATGGAACAAAGCAAGATAGCTTTGAAACCAGCTCAGCAATTTCCTTGTGCCAGTTGCTTAGGTTGTTAGCTGCCATCCAGAGTGAGGGGGGGGGGGGTCATTGCAGAGATCAGGGAAAATGCCTGCAAGGTCTTCTCTTGGGTCTAGTACCTGGACCCCACATTTACCTGGAAAAAGAGAAAGGGCTTCCATGCAAACTTCCATTGTCTAGGGTTCAACCAGGGGCCACGTTGACTCACAGTGGTCATTTGGTAATGTATGAAATACATTGTTACTTCAGGGGAAGGGTATTATTGACATCCAGGGTATAGAAGTCAGGGTTGCTGCTAAATACCCCACAATGCACAGGAAAGCTCTCCCAACAAAGACTTATCTAGTTTATAATGTAAATAGTGCTTCCTTGCTCTATCCCTTAGAGTGTGTCTGTTGTGTGTGTATGTGCATGAGTGTGTGTGTGTATGTGTGTGTTTTTTGAGTGATGAAGGCCAGGAGTACTGGCTATCTGGGTTCTTAGGGCTTCAACAAGAGTCTTAGTTGGTACCAATAAACATTGACTTTGCAATAAGACAGATGAGAATATTAAAGAGGGACTATGGATCTCTCTGGTCAACAGGTAAACTTTCTATTCTTAGTTGAAAACAAAACACTACAACTGTGAAAACCACCACCATGGGGTTTCAAAGAAAATATGTATAGGAAAACAAAACCAATATAACACCCTCTCTAAGTCCATCATCCATCTCCCTTTTAGACTGGGAATTCACTGGTTTTAGATGTCTGGACAATTATGTATAAGGTTATTTTTCTCATCATGTGGGACAGTAAGGATGTTCAATTAATCTCAACGTACTGTGCTAATCTCTAAGTGAGGTGTACTCAAAGTGCAGCTGCTCACCCTGGGGAAAGAAGAATTCTCAGTGATGTTATTTCAGACAGGGCTCAGGAAATTCTGGATGGACAAAAAACCCTCCAGTCAGCCCAGCCACCTTTCCAGTGCTTTATACTCAGGTACTTGGTTTAGTGGAAAATATATCAATTTCAGCCTCAAATATTCATGTTTGACTTTCTCTTCACAAGTCTGGCCAGATCCAGATATACAGATTATCTGTGGCAAGGGTGACTAATATATTAACATTTGACCCTGAGTGCCCAACCAGCCAAGAGATGGGTCTCCAGATCCACTCATGCCCTTTGCACAAATGTACAGATATGTGCATGAAGAAGGTTTGGGGTAGAGAATAAATAGGGCCACATATTTATTCTCCCATAAGACCCTCCTGAGATTTTCTACTTTGTTGGATTTGCCACTGACTTCTTAGACAGTTGGTTATCTGCTTTGTATCTTATTTCCTTGGCCTGCAAAGAAAAATTCAAACAAACCCCTGCTGTTGTCAATGTAATCTCTATTCTTTCCACTGCTGCTGCCTTTGATAACTGCTCCTCACTCTTCCACTCCAGGAAAGGACGCCTCCAAATGGAAAGAAACACAGCTTTCCAAGTCAAACTCTGATGGCTTGCCATCAGCCAGCACATTGGTTATTGGGTTTCAACTTCTAGCTTGCTCAGGATTGTGACGGGTCCTTAACTGCGGGAGTAGCATGGAAACGTGTGCCAGTTAGGAGCTCTCCTCTCAGAGGTGATCCCAGGTCAGTAAAGTAAATCAGCAGCACACTCCTTCCTTTGATTCCACCCTCTTGATGCAGCCTTCACTCGGACCACCAGCTTTCGAGCACTGCAGTCCTTGTAGTGGTTGCCTGGGCTGATCAACTGACCTTCCTGCATTTCTCCTCAGTGAGTATTTTGTTTTCTCCCTTCCCTTCCTGGTCAAGCTCTCCTTTGTTGGATTGACCTAGGACTGTCTCTGTCTCTCTCCCTCCCTCCTCTCTCTTTCTCTCTGGATTTCCCTAGTAGGCATTTCATGGATTGTAAGAGCACTTTCAGTCTGGCTCTGAACTACATTTTCAGCAAGCTCCATTCTCTATATCTTCTTCCTCCACCAAGCTTCTTACTGAATACATGATTTTTATGAACCTCTGTAAACATGAAACCCACAGAAGAGCTGGAGCTCCAAGCAACCCAGTGTAAGTCGATGTTTCATGCAGCAAAGTACATCCAGCAACCGAGAGCAATGAGAAGATTGCCAGGGTGCTTCTCTTAGTGGGTATTAACAAGACTCTGTTAGTAACCCACATGAGTACTTCTTAAGATCTACTCAGGAAGTTACTAGAATCTGGAATCTGGAAAGGGGAGATATACATGGAGGACTGCCTCACAGACCTGGGTGGTGATGGCTTCTGAATGTTGTAAATCCAAGTTTTTGCACCTAATCCCTACTTTCACCTTTGTAGATAGTTCCTTTATGAGGCTCTCTTCAAATGATGCAGCTGAGTGTTTGTGTATATCTTGCCAGAACTCTGCCTGATACGGGAATGAACCACATTCTCATCTATCCCCATATAACATCTTGTACACATTTCTGCATCCCTGCCTCAGTGCATATCACATTTTTTTGTTGGGGGGGTATCAGGGATTGAAATCAGGGGGCACTCAACCACTGAGCCACATCCCCAGCCCTATTTTGTATTTTGTTTAGAGACAGGGTCTCACTTTTGCTTAGGCTGGCTTGCCTCAGCCTCCCAAGTCCTGTGATTACAGGCATGTGCCACCATTACCAGCTCACATTTTATTTTTTTGTGTGTGTGGTGATTTATTTACTTTTCAGTTCTCCTGAGAATACTGTGGATCCCATAGGTCAGGGACAATGTCTTGCTATAAACCAAGGAACTGTCTGGCAGTGTCTTTATGAATGTAGAAGTTGACAAGAACATCAATTTCTTCCTGGGCAGGTGGGAGAGAGTTTCCACACAATCCTGCTAGACCTATATTATCCCTAATGGGGATCTCTCACAAGCCAAGAATGGAAAGAAGAGTAGTAATTGAGACAAAGGGCCTAGATTTCGGGAGTAGATGGCTACCTAATTATAGGCTGTGTAACTAGTATATACACTCAGGAGCCAGACTCTCTGAGTTTGAAGCCCACTTTTATTTATTTTACTATCTGTATGACTTGGGATAAGTTTTTAACAATCACTTATGCCTAAATTTCTTTATCAATAATATGGGCGTAATGGTAGTCCTCTTCATAAAATCTAATGTAGATTAAATGTGATACTGCTTGCTTTGTGTATGGAAAGTGCTCACTAATTGTTAACTTAAAAATAAATGAGTAAATACACACAGGTGGTCTCAGGAGAGAGCACATGCTGGGGCACTGAGAGATCTGGGATTTCAGATTGGCATTGTTGTATTTCCTTGAGCAAGTCAGCTTCTCTGGGTCTTATGATCCTTTCTAGGATTAACTTTCCACTAGCTATTGAATAATTTTTATCAAAATTAATTCTTCACATATTTTTACAATCTTTCCTCTCCACACATCATCGCCAGCCAGAAAAATGAGAGTTTGTACCCTGAGAGCACTGGAGAATGGTTTCTGCTTTTCCTTTTACCTTTTCTTTGCTCCTCTCATGGGCTGTGATGACCTCTTTCATGGATGAGGTTGGGAAGAGGGCCATCACACAGGTATGTCACTGTTCTCCATGGCTCTGTCTTGGAATCTTGCTGCCACTGCCTTCTCTCCTCTTCTTTGCCTTCTGCACATGATGGACAAGCTGGGGCAAGTTCTGTGCTCACAGGAGCATGGTGGAGGTAGGCATGGGGAAGTCCCAGGGGGCAGCCTACAACTGTCCAGATCCTCTGCTTTCAACTGGGTGAAGAAAAAGCACTTTGCCTTTGGGTTCGTATTTTATTTTCTAAATTGTTCTAGCTTATCAGTAGTAGATATTTTAATCACCATGAGATTTGTGTTTCTTGCATTATGAAATGGAGAGGGGGGACAACTAACTATCACTTTGAATCTTCAACATATGTTGTGCCAACTGGGAAACCCTAATGAGAAGCAGCCAATGATGTGGTGGCCCAAATTCTACATAGCAAGACTTGACTGGCAGAAGGTTTGGGAAGTTTAATTAGACCAGTTAGTGCTTGTGGTCTGCAATGGTTTGTATCATGATTGATGTTTATCGTGGGTGGGTTCTTGGCTTAAATAGGTGCTGAATGAACAGACTTCTTTAGTATGAGTGAATTTCCCCTCTGGGTCTTAGGGAGATCTTTCACAGGGAACTGACCCCGAAGATGCACTTTGCTCCTTGGGAACTTCAGAGTCTCACATGGAGAGGGCAAGGCCTTCACTTCCTCTTAGATTGTATAAGATGTGTAAAGATGCTTCTTGGTGTTTTCCAGTTCCTGAGCCACAAGGTTCAAGTGCACACTTGCTGATTTTTAACATTTACAGTTGTGCACTGCTGAGCACTGGGGTTAAAAGGCAAATACTTTTTTTTTTTTTTTAACTTTTGCCCTGCCTTCTTCCCCTTTCTCAGCTCTGCAACATTAAATCCTGCTGAAGCAGGAAAAGAGTGGGTGGAAAGGGATTTTTATATTCCCAATTGAAGAAGAGAAGGTTAACTAAAGCATGGGAAAATTAAAAGCTGAAAAGGCAAGATTCCAGGGAAAAGCACAAGGCAGAGGACCTTGCCTGTATTCAGCATCTAAGGGAAGCCCAGGCTGACAGCACATTGGCCTTCTGCCTGGACTGGGTGGAGGAGGATTCAGGAGCACAATTGCACACTCGATGAAGAGTTTCTTCCACTTGAGTGGAAGCTCATTGGTCAAGAACTGAAGATGACCCACATAGACAGCCAGCATCCTGCAAGACAAAGGAGCATTTCTCTTCTTTCTTGAGATTTTTCTATTTATTCAAGAGGCCACTAACCCTCTACTAGACTTTGCTAACAATAGCAATGTAGGTCTGGGTGATTCTGGGCACTGCATCCTGCAAACTGTTCCTGGGATAACTGCTCTAGGATCTAAGGATGACTGTGGTTGAGGCTGGTGCTGTGGTGACTTTCTGTGTGCTGTGGACACAAAGAGCCAGGAAGAACTTCAACCACTCCAGAAAAAGCCATCCCAGACTGTGAGCTGCCAAAAGAAGCTTCTCTCCACCCACACTCCAGGTGGAACCTCTATGGCTTGGAGTGAAAGATTGGGGAATCAGAGAGAGAGAAAAAGCATCAGAATTTGCACGAACTTTAAGTTATGAGGGAAGGGAACTTATATTTTGGGGCCTTTGTTTTTTTTCTTGGGATATTAGAAATGGGAGGAGATTCAGAATATTTAGGTTCCAAACAAGAGCATTGATTATTTGTGTGGCTGGTGTTACAATTATTGGAGACATTTTGGGTTATCATCTGTACTCGTCGCCTATTCTGTGAGTGGGCTATTCTAGAACGTGAAGCTGTGCACAATTCAAAATTAGGAAAAAATTAATGAGTGCCTCTTTGTCCTAGAGTTTAGTGAGTCCTTTAGCTGATATGTTGCTTGGATCCATTCCAGGGTCCTTTTGTGGGCAGGAGCTGAACAGCCCACCACTGGTCCTGAAGGAAAGCGTGGTGTCTGCACAGGAGAAAGAAGAGGCCAGTGCTGATGAAAGCCTGCCCCTCTCTTGCCTCCCTTCACTGGGGATGCTAGTGCCCCTGGTTGACCATGTGCTTCAATGTAAAAACCACAGTACAGAAGGCCCTGCCTGTGAGAGGAACCGACAGGTTCCTCTGACCAGCTTGTCCCTAGGAACCTCCAAGGTGGGATGATCTGAGTGATGGTGAGATGGGCAAGGACATGGCTTTGCAGAACCCAGTTTCTACCCTCATTGGCTGTCTTTTTCAGGCAGGCTTCAGCCTGCTTGCACGGGGCAAGCTGGACCCCTTGGTGGAGAAAGAAGCAGGTATCCAGCTGTTGAATCTATAATGAGGAGGGCATTTAGTTTGCAGGGAAGAAGAAAGATGCCTGTTCTATCCTTGCTCTATCTAGCAGCCATCAAGCTGACTCATTGACCCCCATCTGAATTCTGTGGCATCTTTTAGTTGATCAAAACCCTGGGAAGAAGAGGAATACCCTAGTTGCACTCTATGTTCCAACACTTCATTCTGTTCTCTTCGGGTGGTGCTAGGGCCACATGGCTGCAGGTGTGGTGCTCACCCCTCCACAGCCCCTGGCATCCTTCTCCTAGCAGAGGGCCAGGAGCTTTGAGGGTAGGAGGTCTAACTTGTTGATGGGGCATCTGCAGAGCCTCACATAGCGCCTGGCTCATGGTTGGCATTCAACGAGTGTTCTTAAAGTTGCATTTTTCTTTAAAATTGCCAGACAGGGAAATGTACTTCATCTTCCCTGGAAATGCATTACAAGGCACTGAAATTCTTCCAAATGCCTAACTTGAAATTTCTAATGATTTGATTTTCTTTTTTTCACATTCTGCCAACTCTTCAAGATTTTTTGAGAACTGATTGGCTAATTAGAGAAGGAACTTCCCAGATGCAAACATAAAATGAGCTCCAGTACTGTCTAGTGCTGGGCCACTAGCTGCATATAGCTGCTGCTGATGGAGTTACATAGTAAACATAGAAAGCACATGGGAGTTTGAAGACTTAGTATAAAGAATGTAAAACATCTCATTAATAATTTTTCTTCTGTTGATTATATGTTGAAGTGATATGACTTTAGGTATACTGAGTAAAATAAAATGTATATTATTCTGCTTCTCTTAACTGTTTTTTTTTTTTTTTTTTTTTTTTACTTCTTGAATATGTGACTACTAGAAAATTTAGAATGTCATATGGGGCTTTCATTGTGGCTGGCATGATGTTCCATTGGCCAGAGCTGATCTAGGTACTGCTTATCTTAATTCTCTGTATCTCTTCCCATTATGGACTAGAGACGGAGCAAGGAAGGCATGGGCTGACTGTGTATATTTGAAGAAATTCTTGCCTTTGTTTGGTCTCTATTTTTCACTGGGAATTGAGGGTGAATCCCATGCCCTGTAAGATCACTTATAGCTCTTTCATGACTTACATAAAAGACCCACCAGTTGCTCCACAGGCTCCACTGGAGAGGTGTTAAAATCTTTAATGTCTGGTATGGCATGGCTACCTACTAATCTTGTTAGCACTTGCCCATGACAATGCATACTGTGAACATCAGCTGCAAATCCACCAACCAGTATGAGAATCTCGTAAACAATAAAAGCAAAATGGGTGTAAGCAGATTAACTAAAAGGGAATGAGTGCCAGTGTTCATTTCTCTGCTGATTTAGACATTTTTTTTTTAACCTTCATGACTGAGCTACATCTTGACAACAATTAGAGGATGAGTCAAGGCCCCATTTTCAGGCAAACAGCCAGAAGAGCAGTTTAATACAACACAGGAGAAAGATGCTGCATTTGATATGATGACCCCCAGTGCCCTAATCACCATTCCTACAAATTTAAATTTGATACTCAACACTGGTTATGGAAACAGCAATTTAAATGCCTCAATTTTTCTTCATCAGACTTTGTTTAACACGGATTCATTGGAGTGGAAATCTAGTTTGTACAGAATTATTTACAGTTTGTTGGCTTTTTAAAAAAAGAACCTGTTTATAAGAAGACACATAATGGGCTCAACTGAGCGGGTCTCTGAAACTGGAATCCTTTATGTTGGTCTCATCTCATAAACCCTCTGCTAATGTGCTCTGATATCTTTACCTCGATCCTTTCATCTGCTCTGCCTGCTGGCCTAATTTCTGGGTTCATGTCCAAACTGTTGGGCATTCTTTTATTTTTTATTTTTTCACCTGGCCTCTTATGTGGTTGAGGAAGCCTGTTTCCTACCCTAGATGCCAAAATGGCCAGACTCTTGCTGTCCCATGTCCTTGGAGTTGGGATGCACTCTCGTGATCTAGGCTGGTTCATTCATGCAGCTGGTGCTACTTAGCAAAGAAGCAGGGAATAAAGAATTTGTTTTCTTCTAACAAATGACACCTACCATCATGGGGGAGCAGTAATCCTAGTAGTCTCCAGGGCATAGGGCCTGGAGGAGTGATCTACATATGGCAGAGATGTTTAAGTTGACTCTTTGTGTAATAAGACTTGTCACCACCTGTACCCAGCACTCTTAACCCCTTATCTTCTTCAGTTTTTAAAAAAGATTGCATTTTCCATCTTCTAACATGTCATTTACTTATTTTTTAGTTTATTCCTTATGCTTTTCCCTGATAGAATACAAGCTCCATGGAGGTGGGGACTTTGTTTGCTGATGTATCCCAAGTACTGGCACATAGAAAGCACTCAAGCAATACTTGTTAGATTAAGTATTTGCTGGAAGAATGAATGAAATCTTTCCATGGGGTGATTTTGGTAGCCTGTCTGCCCCTGTTCCCTCCCACCCCAAATCTTATTCTACAGTTTCCTTATAGACTTATGTGAGTCATTGAATACCATTCCAATACAATCTTTTTATTCCCTTTAATCAATTTCAGTTGTTCGCAAGCAAGATCTAAGAATACAATGGGATCCTTTAATTTGCAACAACTGGGGGATGATTTTGCCTCCAGGAGTTATTTGGTAATTTCTAGAGTTTTGTTTTTTAAAACTTGAAAGTGCTGCTGGTATCTAAGGATAGAGGCCACAGATGCCACTGCCCTCCTACAACAGAATTATCTGGCCCCAAATGTACTGAGGTGAATAGTACCTGCTTTAGCTTCTGGGAAGTGTCCCCAATGAGGTCAGACACCCTGAGTGGGGGAGCTCCAAAGTCGGATCCTGGCATTGGATTCCAGGTCTGTCTCTGATGAGCTGATGGGGCATGTTCTTATTCCCTCTTTGTTTTCCTTATCTGTAAAATAATGTCTATCTTAAAGAATAGTTTGGAGTCTTCAGAGAGCGGGTATGTATGAGAGCAGCTCACAGGTTCTAAATGTCAGCCTTGCTCCCACTCCTGAGAGTAGTTACCCACAGTTTTAAATCTGAGTTTTTCTGGAATTTGGAGCTCCAGGCTAAATCCATAATCAGATATTCCTTGGAGTGAAGGAAAAGGACAACACGAATTATCTTGCCCTGCAGACAGAGCCCAGGGAACAGGACAGCAGGTAATCGGGGAGGGCCCAGCTGAGAGCCAGGCTTGGCCAGGGAAGCAGAACACCAGCTGCTGCCTAATCTGTCACTTTAAGGGGCTGAGTTTGCAGAGCCAGCTTTCTCCCAAGGCTACTTTATCCATCTTTGTATGTTGAGACTAAAATCTGGATGGCAGTCACCCGGTAAGTGAAGCCTCAACCCATGTGGTTTCAAGGTCATGCTGATAATAGGTGGAAATACCAGAATCAGAGAATGAGTGGAGCCTTCCTTGCTAAATTGGGGTTTTTATTCTTATGCGAGTAAAATTCATTAACTTAACAAATATTTTGAGGGCCTGATATCAGTCATGGATGATCTTATGAGACAGAGATATAGGAGGGACTGCTTATCTATGGCTTCAAAGAGCTCAGATTCTAAAAGGAAAGAATTTTTTGTCAGTAGCAATTAATATAACTGGGCATAAATGGCAACAGTAGATTTACCTATATTGTGCCTTTTGGGAGAAGGAGTAACAAACTGCACCCAGGGCTCTGGGAAAAGATTCCCAGAGAAGGTGACACTGGGACTAAATCTTGTAGAGTGGGTAGACAGAGAAATCATGTGGGAGAATTGATATTCAGGGAGAAGAATAAGTGCAAAGACCCAGAGCTGGGAGCACAGGTGCCCCCGTGGGAGAGACCCCAAGCACTGTAGCAAGGTTAGCACAAAGGGCCTGGGGAAAAGAGGGAGTGAGCTTTAGGGTAGGGATTCTTAGCCTTGGTCACACATCGAAACCCCTGGGTCTCAAAAAGACCCCTTCTCTATACCCTGCCCCCTATTAATATTTGCAAACAACCTCCCAGGCGCTTCCAGTGTGCAGTCAGGTTAGGACCTTGCCCCTGCCTCCCCCCAGCCTTATGACAGAGAGTTCACATCCTGAAGGAAGATAGCATGGGGTAATAGTGGGACCCAACGGGTCTTGGAAGCTAAAAATTGGGTTTAAATTTTAGATTTAGAATTAGGTTCAAATCCCAGGTATATGCAGATGGTTATGTGCCATGGGTGAATTTCTTAATCTTTCTGTGTTTGAGTTTCCTTATTGAAAAAAATAGAATAATAATACTTATTTTCAAGAGGGTTTTAAGATTTAAATAAAACTAAGTGCCAACAACTTTATAGTAGACTTAGTAAATGTCAGCTCTTTGCCTTTCCCTTATGTGTGTTCCTTTATTAAGGGTTTTAACATTGCCCTTATAGTGATGGGGAGCTACTGACAGATAACCACTCACCATTATTGGATATGGATTCTCTCATTAGGTGTCAATGCTGTACCAGAGAGGGGGAAGATTGCTCAAAATAGAATATTAGTCAAGGCTTTTCATGTTGTTCTAGAATTGCTGCTAAATCCTACGTTGAGGAAAATAGGTAGTATATATTCCACATCTAGAGAGTTGCCAGAGTTATCTCCCTATGTCTTCATATAAGGCAGCAGAACTGATCCTGTGTCTTGCACCAGTCCCACTTCTCAGATCAAGCTACGTAAGTCACAGCCATGGTATACCTCCAATTCAAAATGATCTGTTCCATATTATCACAAAACACTATCAATTTTAACCAGTATGATAGGATCATAAAAATATTTAAGAGTAAATTTCTATTTATAATAACATCCTAAAAGAATAAATTTAGAAGTAAATTAATAATTTAGGAACATATAATTTACATAATTATATAAACTATATCTTTTAAAATTAAAAATGATGTAATTTTGGAATGAATTTAACAAAAGAAGTGCAAGTCTTGTACACTGAAAATAGCAAAGCTTTGCTAAGTGAGATTGAAGATCTAAGAAAGGGAGAGACACTCCATGTTCATGGACTGGAAGATTCAATATTGTTAAGGTGTAAATTTTCCCTAAATTGATCATAGATCCAATGCAATCTTCATCAAAATAATAGCATACTTTTTTTTGCAGAAATTGACATATTCTAAAGTTTATATGGAAAGGCAAAATACTTACATAGTCAAAACAATTTTGAAAAAGAACAAAGTTGTAAAACTTTTATTTCCTGATTACTCTAAAGTCACAGTTATCAGGTCAATGGTACTGGTATAGAGATAGACATGAAGATCAAGGAAACAGATCTAAGCATCTAGAAATAAATTTTTATAGATAAAGTAAATTTATTTTAACAAAGGTGCCCAGGCACTTCTTTGGTGGAAGATATAGTGTATTCAAAAAACGGAGCAGGGACAATTGGATATCCACATGCTAAAAGATGAAGTTAGACTGTAATCTCCTGTCATATGCAAAAACTAAATCAAAATAAATTAGAAAGTTAAATGTAAGAGCAAAAACAGTAAACTTTTATAATAAAGCAAAGGAGAAAAAAATCTTTGACTTAGGCTAAGATATATTAGAGATAATATGAAAATTATGGTCCAACAAGAAAAAAAAGATAAATTGATCTTCTTCAAAATTCAAAAGTTTTGCAAGTGAAAAGAAACTATTGCTTCCACTTTTCCGAGCTTTAAATTAAAATATTTTTTCTATTTTCTTTTGAGTTTGAGAGAATTTCTTTTTCTAATTATTGGATTCAATGTCTTACAGAGTCCTGTTGGTTGTTACTTCTTCTGTTACAGATGTGTAACCATGACATGTTATTTAACTCTTAGTATCATTATCTTTAAAATGGGTAAATTGACAGCACCTATCCTACAGTGTGTTGTGAGAAATGAATGAGTTTATATACATACCTAACTTAGAATAGTGCTTGGCACGTAGTGAGTGCTCAATCATAGAACCTTCTGTTATTTTTAATTAATAGTATTCTTGTTGTAATACTTTAATAAGTGATAATAATGTTTTCCACTAGAATGAAACATTTTATGATTACAGAATTTTATCTTTGCATAAAGCAATGTCATTTTCATATGTATTTGGATTAAGTATACTTCATTTCTCTGATTTCTGAAATGATTCCATTTTTCTTAATATCTTAATCTTTTCATATGTTCAAGGATTTGTTTGTTTTCTCATTTGGGCAAGGGGGAATACAGACTTCCATTATTAATCTTCTATTAAAAATTGTATAGATCCCTTTCACATCTTTTTAGCCCCAGAAAAGGAGGAAAGGAAAAGGAAATGGTAGTTCTGTTCATGAGGTTAGATGTCTGTTAATCTGTGAGGGGTGATGGGAAGCAACTACTGCCATGAAGTGGGATCCACCCTGGCATGCTGAAGGTTGACTTTCTCTACCTGTGGTCAGACCCCAAGCTAACTGGGGCATTGGCACCATAGCTACAGCACTGCCATTGTTAGATGTCAGTTATGGTAATGTCTTCTTTCCATTACTAACCACCCCCTTGCCAACCAAGTTTGGGCTGTGGGAGACTGAAGAAGCCATTCATTCTGTATCTTGAGAACCTGCATGTCCCTAAATGACGAATAGCATCCAGATTTCTTCCTTATAACTGTCCCATGACCAGTCCTTGTCTCAGCCCTTGCTGCTGCAGTTTAGGAGATGGTTTTGTCAAGCTAGAGTTCCAGCTGCTGGTAGATACTAAGGAGAGTGAGATGACAGTTGACCAGGCCATAGAGAAGACCTGGACAAAATGATTTCTTTTCTGTGTTGGTTGTGAAAGTATGCTTATGTACATGTGCATTTAGCTGCACACTACTTGTTCACCAATGCTGAAAATGGTGTCCCCTGTAGCTATACCTTCACTTTCTTTAATATGCAATTAATCCCATATAAAGGCTGGAGGTGAGAAACAGAGCCAACCACATGGTGTCAAACACAGGGGCATGTCCTTAAGTAATTTATAGAAACAAGTTTTGCCTCTGTTCACTCCCACTTCTCTTTAATGGTACCATGGCCAGTTAGGTGTGCTTTGTGGTTCCATTATGGGTACTGCCCGTTTGCTTTCTGGATGAACTTTCTTAGATGCTCTCAATTAGGATATGATTAGAAATTTCCCCAACCAATTCCATTCTACAAAAATTTTATAAAATTTCTAGACTTTTATGGCACTCTCCATTGCACTGGTACAGACTTTCCTATTTTTAGATGATATTAGAAGAGAGTGAGAAGATGAGTGTTTGCGTTCCGTTCCATCTGGGAATGGGCCAGTCAAGTTCTTGTATAGGAGAGTGATACTAGATAGGATTTGTGGGGCTGCCTTTTTGCACCCTCCTTCCATACTAGACAGGATTTCTACTTGCCATCTTAGCAAACCTTGGATAACTATGCTTGCCCCTGGATTGTGTCCAGACAGGTCCTGGGTAGTGGCAAAGCACCATTTCCTTGTCACAAGGAAATGTCTTGTGGTACATGCTCAGACCATTGTTTAAACTTTCTGCTTTGTTGTCCAGATACCTTGCTTATGTCTCCTTTGGCTGCAAAATTTCTCCTTTCTTGGGCATTTCATGGTGTAAGAAAGCATGCATGCTTGGTAGTTTTTAACTTCTTCCTCCCTGCTTTGACTGTGTTCTGGATATTCCAGTAAGCAATTTTTATTGACTCTGATTTCAGTGGATTTTTAGGTCTATACATTACAGACTGATTTGGTAGAAACTATTTTTTTTCCTACTCACTGACTATTGTCCTTTTTTCCTTTTTTAAAAAAACCCCAATTTTGTTGAGGATGACATTGTTCTCAGATGAAAAACTATTCTTCTAGACTATCCTTGAAGCTAGTAATAAGCAAAAACCCGGGGATTACCTAGGATGTTTTGTTTCCCATAGAGACACCATGCCTTACTCCCTGTGGACCTTTTTCATTCGTGGAACTCAGATCTGATGGCTGGAACCAAAGAATCTACCTTACAAATATTAGGGAAAAGTGAGGAGAATTTTAAAGGTCTTGACCCTGACTTTTTTGTGGGTGCATGTGTGGTGTTTGGGATCACACTTAGGGCCACGAACATGTTAGGCAACTACTCTGCTGCTGAGCTACACCCCCAGTCCCAACCAACAAAACCAATGTCATCAATTATCTATTTCTAGGCTTACCATTATGGGACAGAAATAATAGCCTATCTTTGTCTTCTCTTAATTGAATTTTCTGTTATATTAATCCAGATTCAATTACTAACTAAAACTGGTAGCTTATTGTAGGGTACATTCAAAGGTAAGTAAAGTCAAAATGGCTTAATGGACCAGAGAATTTCTCATTTCATACAATAAGAAGCCTGTTATTAGGACAGACTGGGAGTGTGGTACTTCAGGGCTCTAGATGTCCTTCAGGGCTCCAGCTGTCCTTCCTGGGTGTCACCTCGTCCTTCTTAGAGTCCAACTTTCATCTTTGAGTCAGCTGCATCAGTTCTAGACATCATTCAAACCCAGATCCATGCACTTGAAGAAGAAGAATCACTTCTTCCCACGTCTTTTTGTCTCTCACAGAAGGTCCCTGTAAGACTCCTCATTGACCATCACATGCCCATCCCTAAGGCAAGATCCCTTGACTTTGTGGGGAGGTTGCATTCTTTGGACAAAATGAGGTTTTCTTAGCCAGGAAGAAGAGGCAAATGCTCACTTGATAGTCAACCAATGGTCTGCTATAGGCGAAGGTCCAGTGCATGGTTGCAGACCTTGGGCATCTAGTATTGCATTTCAGTTTTCTGGACTAAAACCCATTGCAGATTCCAGGATAAAGCAAACTGCACTAAACCCAGCAGGCATGACATTAGATGCCAGCTCACTGGCTATTCCCTCTAGAATTGACACAGTATTTCTGTATATTTTATGGCAAACCAGGTTTCTGTGAAGTTGTTTGCCCACACTGTGCTGAGGCAGGTCTTAGGATGAAAGCAGAAAACATTACAGTTTTTGGAGACAATTTATTAACTAGAACACCCTGAACACATATCTAAGTGAGAATCAGTTGACATATTATTACTGGCCACATAGTACCCATCACGTACTCAGCATGTCACCTTAACAACTGAAACTATGAGAGTCTCATGGTTTCCTTTGGCAACACTGGATGATAGGAATTTATCACCATGGTCTCCCCACTCAGAGGACATAACAATTTTAGTAAATATATCCTGAATGAGTGAGGATCAAAACTGAAATCAAATATGTGTATTAAGCGTATATTTCAAGAACTGCCCTTACACTTCCTATTCAAAGCTGTTTTCTATTTGCACATATTTGGCCACAAAGAGCCAGTTCCCTAATGGGCCAGTATAAAGAATGTTGTAAACTGGTAAGTTTTTCAGAATTTCGTTTATTTTTTCAAAAATTGATTCAGCACACAGTAATAACTAACAACTGTGTTCCAGTAGCTGGAAATGTAGAGTTAGAGAACACCCAGAACCTTCTTCTTTTTTTTTTTTTTAGTTGTAGATTGACACAATATCTTTATTTATTTTTATGTGATGCTGAGGATGGAACCCAGTGTCTCACACGTCTAGGCAAGCGTTATACCACTGAGCCACAACCCCAGCACCCAAAATTTCTTTCTATCAGACACAAGCTAGTAGGGAAGATGGACAAATAAGTAGACTGTGGTATATTATAATGCAACGAGAACAGCCATGGATTCTTCTAGTATAACTGTTTGACAAATTTAGTACAGAATTTTAAAAAAGGAATGTTAAACTACATTGGAGGGATGTGAAGGGTATATCTGTTATGCTAACATTAGCTATAGCAACAATGACAATAAAAAAATCCAAGATTTCAATGTCTTGGTATTATCTAATAGTGGATTGCAGGTGTTACTGGTTGGTGGGATCAGGATTGGGGTGAGGGCTCAGGGAGATTGAGAAGTTCTGCTTCATGTGTCTAGAGATACAGCCTGATGGAGACCCTATGTCTCCAACATGCTATGGTTTCTGAACTCTGGCCAGGTGCTGGGAGAAGAGCAATTAGGGAAGACACATCTAGATTTTAATCATATTGGTCCAGAATTGACATTATATCCCTTTCCCTCACATTTCATTAAGTAGAACAAGTCACATGGGCCTATCTTGGCTTTAAATGGTTGGAATGAAGCCCCTGGTTAGGCATGTTTTCTCCAAACCCAGCTCTAACCTATGAGAAAGGTAGCATGGATCTTTGGTGGCCAACTCTGTGCCAGAGGGCTTCCTGGAAGAGGTAGACTTAATGTGGGGTTTTGAAGGATGAATTATAGTTGACTAGAAACTCCAGATATTGACACACATTCTAGCCAGGGGGAAACTATTTGCAAGAGTCATTTATTATGAGAAGTTTTGTGAAAGATTTAGAATCATCTTTGTCCATTAAAAAGCTTTCAGAAGTTTCATATTTAATAGTGTTCAACAGAGCGGTTTATGATCCATCTGTGTGGGACAAAGATCTGTAAACCAATTTCTGGGTTAAGAGTGATGACTTCAATTTTCTTGCTAACAGAGCTGTCTGGGTGTAGGATTTGATGGAGGGTTCATCTGAGGTTTAGATAGAATAGGACAGATACCAAGCATGCCCATAATTCTGGGGTCAGAAGCTGAAAGAGCTAAGTATGAGCCTGGGGCAAGGAGAGCGCCAGCCAACTTGCAGGGCAGAATGAGCTGTGAGTTATGGGGGCAGCAGATGGGGAGGGTCTGATCAGGGGGTCAATTTAACAATTGGTCTTTCTGACTCTTGGTTTCTTCATCAATAAGACTGCGACTTGTTACTGCTCACAGGCCATCCTGCTTAACTCGTGGTTGTTGAGAAACAATAAATAGCCAATGAAGGAAGATCCAAGTGAATAAATAATATAGATGGAGACATTTGTTAATGATTAAGTGTTATGCAAATTAATGAATTACTTATTTGCATATATATTCAATGGCATTTGATGAATTGTCAGTGGGACAGATCTGGAGCTGGAAGCAAGGAAGTGCCATAAATGCCAGGTGGCAAATTTTAAGATGCAGTCTACAAGCAGTGAGAAACCAGTGAGGGTTTCAGATTAGCCAAATGGCCTAATAAAAAATGCCCTTTTAGGAGGTTAAGCTGGCAGCATGCAAAGACCATGACTCTATCAGTTTGGTTTTCTGAACTGCTCTTGAATTTGTTCCCTCCTTTCTAATCCTATAGATACTGCCATAATTCATACTTTCAAAGATCTCATGCAATAGTCTCCTGAATGATCTCCTTGCCTCTAGTCTTGGTTGCTTTGGTTCATTCTCCATATACACCTAGAGAATTTTATCTAATCGTTTCTCGGTTCATTCACTCACTCATTCATTCATGCCTTTACACTGTGTTTATTGAGCCCTGTCATGCATGAGGCCTTGGGAACATGGCAGCAATGTGTGATGAAGTCAGGTCTTTAGCACATTGCTGCTCCCTACCCCAATTCAGAATAGTCAGAGCCCCTTAGCATGGCATACAACACCATTCATAGCCTGGACTTAGTTCTTCTCATCAGCCTCACAGTCTCTTCTCATCAGCCTCTGTTCTCTGCCTCCCAGTCTCTTGCATTCTGTTCTAAACTATGTGCTATAAAAGTGGTAGGAAGAATAAAGATGGGGTATAACTCTGCTTCAGAGCCTTGATAGTGAGGTGACCTTGGGTAAGTCACTTAGGTTCTCAGTTATTTGTAAAATGGGAATTGTGACATATTCTTTAAACAACTACTGTAAAAATCCAATGAGTTAAGAAATACAAACTACTCAGGAAAGATGGTGGAATGAGATGGACACCATTACCCTAGGTACATGTATGATCGTACGAATGGTGTGACTCTACTTCACGTGCAACCAGAGAAGTCAAAAATTCTGCTCCATTTGTGTACAATTAATTGAAGAGCTTTCTACTGTCATGTATAATTGAGTAAAACTAATACATAAAACATAATAATAAATAAATAAAATTTTATAAAAAAAACCCAAAACTGATCAGTATACCATCCTATACCCAGTTGTGGGTATTTATTTATAAGTAACAGAAAACCTGACTATAGAGGCTTAAACAAATAAGTGTATAATAAGAGACTTTAAGTAGTTTTTGATGTTGATTCAGTGACTCAAAAATGACAGGGCTGAATTTCTTGAACTTTCCCTCATGCTGCTCACCTTGTGGTCACAGATGGCTACTGCAGTCCCCTACTTCACATCCACATGCAAGGTGGAAAGAAAGGAAAAGGGATGGTGCCTGCTATCAGGAAAGCAAAGCTTCCCTAGATCTTGGAAGGAAACTAGGAAACTTCTCATTAGATCATTCTATACAGAAGTTTATTTCATGGTCTTCTCCAATTGCCAGGGGGTTGACTTTTTGGGAAAAAGATTTTTCCAGATTGGTTGAGACACATCAAGATTTGTCACTTGGGGAAGAGTGCATTGCTACCGTAAACAAATTTGGAATTGTGCTAACAAGAGAGAAGAATAGCACTGAGTAGCAATTACTAGTGTTTTTCACTCTTTCCTCCCCAAATGCCATGAATGCCCACGTCAAGCATTTGCACATAGTACTTGTGTTGTCCATGACACCTCCTTTTGTGTTGTGCTTTTAAAGATATCATAAACAATTTTCCATTTTGCCACTTATCATCAATTATTTTTCCTAAGAGTAAGGTCTTGCTATGTTGCCAGGGCTAGGCCCTGAATTCCTGGGCTCAAGCCATCCTCCCTCACTCTGTCCTGAGTAGCTGGGACTATAATGCATATGCCACCTTGTCCAGTTACCATCACTCTTAAAGGAGACACAGAAATTTGTTAACTGGTTGCATAGTGGTTTATTTACTATTCCTCTATTATTGGATATTTATGTTGTTTCCAATTATTGTTATTATTTGAAAAGGGAATTTAGCTTTGTTAAGCTCATGTTCTGGGTCACATATGCTACATAGATGTTCCCATTCACACATTCTGTGGGGTAGGTATTATTCTCATTTAACAAATGTGGAAATCTAGGTGCAGAAAAATTAGTTTGGCCTATGACCTACAGCTAGTAAGTGGCAGAGTCAGGATGCATATAGAAGATGATTTAACTATCTAACTTGGGCTTTTCATAGGGAACCACACTGAGATGGACATTATGCACATTTAGAACTTCTTTAGAGACTCTCAGCTTCCCCATCTTGAAGGTGTGGTGACTTACATTCCTCAACTGCCACCTTGACAGCCATCTCTGGAGCGAGTCTGTCAACTCCAAGTAGGCACATCCTACCCACTGCACCTCACACTCTGGGTTTCCCTGTTGAGAATGAGGTGTGAGACACCAGGGACCCTCTCAGCATCCACACACTTTGGAGGTATGAGGGAATTAATGTCTCCTGGGACAAAACTTTGACCAGTGGGAGATGAAAGCCACAGGATAGCTTTTTTGCCCTTCTTCCTGGCCCCTGCTGGACTTTGTGCTTTAGTCATGGCAGTCATGGCCTGGAAGAGATCAAGCAATCAGTCTCTCTTAATATCAAACAATGGTCAGCTCAGGAATACACCCCCTTATGTTGGTTCTTCCTTCTTTTCTGCTTCATTCCCCTCTTTCCTCCTTGATCCATTTCCCTGATATTAAATTCTCTACTAAAGTTGTAGCACGTGTTTGTAATTTCAACTCAGATTTCTGGGCAAACCAGGCTAAAACAGTGCAATTTTTTCATTATTTAGAGTGATTTACTCTGTCTAAAACGGTTCCTGCTGTGAGATTACTGAGGTAAAAAGCATAATAGTTCTATGGCTTTGAGAACATTAGAACAAATTTCAAATCTATGCACCCCTCCCCTTTAGCTCCTCTCATAGGAGACTATCTGTATGACTTTAAGGCAGACCGGCCCCCTCATTACCCAGCTGAGGGTGAAGCTAAGGTCGAGTTGGCAGTGACTCATAGAAAAGGCTGTAAATAGGAACATTTATGACCACATTTATACAATCAAAGTTGGTTCAATGATAATGTATGGAAAAATATCATCTTTGCTGAAAAGGAATTTTAACCATTTGGCTATATGTTCCCTAGAGACAGAAAACTTAGGTACACAACCTCCAAGTGTGTGCTGGCCCCTGGTAATTGCTCTAATTACGTGTGAGCTAATTAGGAACCATTATATATTCAGAAGTGAGATTTTCATCCTTCAGAATTTGCATTTCCAGCAAGCAGTTCATTCTCTATGCACCGTGAGGTGAGTGTTCCCTGCTGATTTCCTTTCCTAGTGGGTAAGTTGGGCTCACCCTGGGACAGTGATTCTCAGAAGTCCATCAGGCAGAGCCCAAAGAAGCCAGGAAGAGGCAGCAGGCTCCCCGAGCTGACAGATGGGTCTGGAATCGATGTTCAGAAACATGTACTTGGAGAGAGACTAAGAATTTGGACAGCTCTTTGCAGGGGCTGCTGTTGAGTTTGCTCAGTCACACTCACAGAATTTCCAGAAGAAACCCAATATCAGACAACTGACTGGGAAAGAAATGGTCTGTGCCTAGCCTTGAGTAGAGCCCACAAAGAGCTTTCATTTGCTCAGGTGGGGCCTGCCAAGGTACATGGAGCAACAAACATGGTGGCCTGGGGAGTTCATGCAGTCTGCAGTTTGATTGCTTCCTCTATGCTTCCCCCATTGACTTCCGCTTTGTAGCTCTAATTTCCTTTTGGTGACCTGATGTTTCAGGGTCTCCTAGTTCTCAGCCTTCTATCTGTATCCCTGGGTTGTGGATTGCTTCCACCTTCTTGGGGGAAGAGAAGGAGAGGAGAAGGAAGGAATGACCTCCTTCTCCTGGCCAGCTTTGAGCAAAAATAGGGTAGGTCACAGGATTGGAGGCTCCTCAGGGTGGGCCTGGCCATGTGTCCTCAGACAGACTTCCGTGCTCATGATGTAAGCCCTGTGATGCTGCCAGGGCCTGGAGAGCCTTGAAGTGTGAATTAGAATGGAATGCATATTCTAACTCCACTGAGGTTAGTAAACTCTGCCTAGTGTAAACAAAACTAGATTTGGGTCCTAGGAGGCTTGGATTCCTAGTTCTGCTTCTTATTAACTATGTTATCTTATCCTCCCCTCACTTCCACCACAAATAACCCTCTGTATTAGTTTTCTTTTCTGCATAACAAATTATCCAGAATTTATCAGCCTAAAACAATATTTCCTCTCCCTTCAATGTTCCTGTCCACTATTCTGTAGTTTTGTAGGTTGGAAGAAAAGGTAGTCTTGGCTGGGCGTTCAGACTTTTGTTAGGGCTGGAAACAAGATGTCTGTTGGCTTGGCTCTGGGACCAAATTTGATTTTAAACTCCTTCAGTCTGTTGGTAGAATTCAGTTGTATGTTTCTGTAAGTCTGAAGTTTCTGTTTCATTGTGGACTGTCAACCAAGGGTTTTCTCAGCCATTAGAGGATTCCTGAATTCCCTGGCTCATGGCTTCCTCTATCTTCAAAGCCTGCGATGGTGTATCAAATGTTTCTCATGCTTCAAATATTTCTGACTTCAAATATTTTCTGCCCTCCACTTCTGCACTCAGTCACAGAAGGTTCTCTACTGCTAAGTGTTCACGTACCATTATATTATAGCATCTGGTCAACTCCCTTTTCTGGGGTCCATGTGCCATATAATATAACATAATCATGGTAGTGGTATTTCATCATGTTTATGGATTCCGGAGGACTAGGCTGGAATGTGTTTTGGAGGTTATTTTAGAACTTCTTCCTACTATAACCTCATTCAGAAATATCACAATTTCTGTGTGAACAAAGTTGAAATTAATCAGTTAGACACAATGTATTTCTACGGAATCAAAGATATTGGTCCATTTGTTTAACAGTCAAGTAGCTAGAGTATCAGACACTGAATATAGTGGTCCCTGCTTTCAAGAAGTACACAATGTAGTGTGGCCAGTGATTATGCAATGTTATGGGGGCTGTTTATAATAGAGGTGGTTACAAAATATATTGGTGGCACTGAAAAAGGGATGACCAATTTGCTTTGGGCAATGTTGGGGGAGGTTATTCTTGGGGAAAAATGTGCTAAAAAGTTGATATTTTAGCTGGTTACTAAATTCTGTCTCTCTGAATTGCATTTGAGAAGTACAGTTTCCTCCAAAGATCTCAATTTCCTCACGAGTATTGTGAGCAGTTTAAAGAAGATGATCTCCTTTAAAAGAATTTCTAGAATAACCTCTCAAGCATGCTCCATTTTGCTTCTATTGTCATTTGAATGTACAATTTCAGGCAAATGCATGTGAATTTGTAGGAAATGGCAGTGAAGATGGGTGGGGATCAAGAGGGCTAGATAATTCTGGAAATTGTATCTACCTCACCTTATAGTGTCATATGGATTCCTCCATCTTGATTGATAGGAATGTCAGAGATGTAGTCTAGCATCAACTGGGATGCAATGGACCATGAAACTCAAATTTGCATAAATAATAAAGGCCTTATGGCTAGAAATCAGAAGTAGAGTGAGCTTGAGGTCGACTTAATCCAGTGGCACACTTTGTATTTTCCAGCAATTCTCTTGGCTCAGTTTTTCTCAGGGTGACAACAGAGAAGTGCCAAAAATTTGGACCTAATGTGGGTATAGCAACATCCAATCAAAGAACCCCCTGAGTCTCATTAGCCTCAGCTGGGTCAATCCTGAGGCCATAGAAAAACCTTATTTTATCAATGTCATCTTGGAAACAACCTATTCCTTGGTAGGGGGAATGAGAGCACCATGAATGTTTTAACCAATCAGGATGCACCTCTAAGCTGCTATGTCAGGGTAGGGGTGGAGATGCCTAGAAAGTCCACTTGGGCTTTAAGTCTTGTCCTCTCATCTCAGGAAACTTAGGTCTTTGCCCATGGACTAGTAATTGATCCAAATTTGCTACAACACTAAGAATGGAACATTTATGTTGTGTGACTTCTTCAGGTATCAGGTATCAGAGTATATGCATATAGTATATACAAAGGGCCTTGTCCAGAGGCATGGCTTGCCCCTGGGTATTGACTAATGCTGAAACATGGGGCATGGTGGCAGTAGGCCAGCGTCTCCAACGAATCCCTGTGGCAGTGAATATATGGGATGAATCTCAGATATGATTTGAACAGTCTTTATAAAGAGGCTATATTCTTAGAGTGAAACAGATAAATGACACTCAGATAAAAGTACCTTTTCTCTTTAAGTGAAGCCTTCCTTCTATTCAGGAAAAAAAAAAAAAAAAAGAGTGCAGAGGCTTTGTTTCTCCATGCTGTGGCTCTGCACCATTGGTTCAGTCTCATTTTAGAGATGCAGGAATTTATAATTGGTTTTCCAATTGTCACCGAGGCACCTTAATGGCTTTTTACAAATTATTTGTTGTACGAACAACATTAATGGAAACCAAACTGAAAGAAATTAACCCATGCTCTGACCGGTGCCACAAATCAAGCTGTTCATATTTATTCATGCTTTGTTCAAGCTCTTACCTTTGTGCATACAAAATTTAATCATAGGACAGTCATCATTTGTATTGGCACATTCTGTGCTTCTTGTGAAATAGTTATAATTTTACTTTTTAATGGCTGTGGGGTCATAATTGATTTCTGAAAATGAGAATCAGTGACTGTCTTTGATACAGCTACTTCCTTACTTGCCCCTGTAACACACCCAGATTTAGAATTAGTCTGGGGTTAATTTTTCCTCCCTTCAGTTTCATTTTTGCAGAAAAGAGTACTGCTTCCAGGTGAAGGGAAATTTGCTCTCCCAATGGGGGCATGGATTACATGTCTCCAGGGGAATACCTCCTACTTCTACAGGAATTTTTTCCTTAATAATCTTACTATTTTAATTGCACATGTATATTTTTTTGATCCTATTATTTAAGAGTTACATCCTGCAAACTTCCTGAAAGAGTTGTGTGGGTTAGAGATAGAGGTAGTGAAAATTCTAATTAAGAATTTGTCCTGATATAGAACTGAGTCCAGACTCAGGCTAAAGAAGTGAAGGAATAACAGATGCTGGGTACGAAGCTTAGGTACAACCTCAGACTCTTTCTTAACACTGTCTTCAGATGCCCACTAAAAAATCAATCATAGTTAACATGTGGCGTTGCTATAGTTTGGATCTAGAATATCACCCAAAGTTCTGTGTATTAAAGGAGTAGTTCCTAGCTTGGCCTATTGGAAGGTGGTGGAAACCTGTAAGAGGTGGGAGTTAGTGGGAGGTTTTGGGTCATGCCCTGGAAGGGAATTGTGGGACCCTCTGTCTCTTCTTTCCTCTCTTTTTTGCTTCCCACTCATTATGAGGTGAGCAGCGTTGCTCCACCATGTGCTCTCTGCCATGATATGCTGCCTTGCCACAGGCCCAAAATCAATGGGACCAACCAACTGTGGATTGAAACCTCTAAAACTATATGCCCCAAATAACCCTTTTGTCTTGATAAGCTGACTTCTTAGGTGTTTGTTATGGCAACAGAAAACTAACACAGACATGAAATCTATTTATCTTCTCTGGCATTGTGAAAAGTACATGGAGCTAGAAATGAAGTGCATTCCAGCTTTGCCCATTGGTTAGCCATGTGACCAGAGCCATTCAGAGACTCTTGCTGTGAGGACACTGAGAGGGGCACCTGTTAGGCTTATCTGGCTTTTCCATAGACTGGAGGCCCATCGAGTTCTGGAGGGTGTTTAGATAATTCATTTTAAAAAAGTGTCCAGTAAGCATCCTACAGTAGCACCACATCAGTAGGTTTCTATGGACAACTCATCTCCTTGACCCATTCGTGGGATTAAGGGAGGGATTAAACCTTATGACTGAGAACTTCAGAGAGTGTCCTACATACTTACCACTTCCTTATTTTATTAATTGTACTTCCTCGCCTTCTTGTTTCTCCTGCAACTCCCAATGGCAAGTGCTTCATCATCTGATGGCTGCATTTTCCTCCAGAGTACATTGCTTTCCTTCCCTAGGGCCATGTGCCTTCTTGTGTCCATCACCTCATATTTAGCCTTGGTCTAAGCTTTTCTTGGCTCCAAAGTGAGTGCAATCCTCTCTGGCCTTGTGGGTTGACAGGATTGGATGTGAGTGTGAATGCTTTAACTGGAGTTTCTCAGTGACTGCAAGATCCAGGACATTCTCATTTTTTATTCTTTTACATATTTATTTTTTAGTTGTAGTTGATGCAATACCTTTATTTTATTTATTTATGTTTATGTGGTGCTGAGGATGGAACCCAGGGCCTTGCACATGCTAGGCGAGTGTTCTACCGCTGGGCCACAACCCCAGCCCAACATTCTTTTTTTTTTAATAACCATTTTTTAAATAAAAAAATGAAAGAAAACTAAAGTAGGATCATGAAATTTTAGTCTATGTTTTATAAACAAATACAGCACAAAAGTATCCAATCACAAATCTATTTTGAAGAATTGATTCACATTCTCCGTGGGTTCCATGATGGTCTAACATTCCACCACGAAGACATCTTCTCTCAGTCCTGGCAGCAAAACTGGTGACTCTTCTTCACCTCATCTGGAGATGACGTTCCTTTAAGAATGAGGATAGGCCTAGTGTTCCACCTAGCAGGTCCTGGCTTGGACCTACATTCTGGTCTCACCTCTCTAGTGATGATGACACTGAAATTCTTCTTGAAAAGCCCAATATTTAATACTTGATCATTTCAATAATTTTTTTCCTTGGGGACTGGGGTTGTGGCACAGTGGCAGAGTGCTCACCTAGTGCAGGTGAGGCACTGAATCCAACCTCAGAACCACATTAAATAAATAAATAGATAGCTAGATAGATAGATAAATAAATGTATTGTGTCTATCTATAACTAAAAAAATTAAAAAAACCCAATTTTACCCCAAAGACTGAAAAAGGAATTTGCATTCCTTAGCACTACTTCAACTCAACTTAATTAGTGTGAATCCAGATCTTCTTTCTGGGTCTGCTGACATCCCAAGGAACTCTTATATTAATTGAGAAAGGTTTGTCCAAATGATCCAGTATGGCTGGTGCCATCCTCAAATAGATTCTATGTAACCTCATTTTTTTTCCCCCTGAAAGAACAGAGCGATAGTTCAGTTTATCTCACGACAAGTGATCATCTTCATATTACTTTTTCTTTCTTCAGGATGTCTTCTGTGTTCTTCAGTCTGCTATAGATGTATCTTGGTGTGAGATGGGATGGCTTGTGGCATATCCAATCTTCCCATTGCTCCTTTGTAATATTCTAGCCTTCATCATAACCTCATATGTTGAGATTGGCAGGATAGATCTCTTCAAGTGTTTGTATCTCAAAACAAAGGCCATGATGGTTCTGTCACTTGAACAAATAGAAATCTGATTTAGGTTTCACAAATTCCTTGGGGGTAGATTTTACCTGCCATTGTGTTTCACATTCTGTTATGATTTGGACTATTAACTTTTTTTCCCAATGAGATTTTGGGATAATACACTGAGTTTGGGAATTATGTCAGTCAGGTGGGTAAGGTTATGCTGCAGTAATAAATAACATATGCATCTCACTTGCTTAAAAAATTCAAGGTTTATTTTTTCCTTGTGCTACATGTTCATCCCAGCTTGGTTGGGAAATTTTTTTCATGTCTCCTTCAGAAATGGAGGTTGATAGGGACCTTACCATCTGTCACTGGTCATCATATCAGGAGGAAGAAAGGGAACATGATGAATTGAATGCTGAGGTTATTTGCTTTATTTTGTCTTGTTTTTATTTATCTTCATTTGGTTATAATTGAAGCATCATAAACTGCATCTATTCAAAGTGTAAAATTTGACACATTTTGACACGTGCATACAATTTTGACATTCTCACCACAATTAAGAAGATGAATATTTCCATCACCCCAAAAAACTTCCCCGATCCCCTTGGCATTCCATGCCTTCCTCCAACCCTGTCTTCAGGCTACCATTGGCTTGCTTTCTAGTACTTTAGGTTGTTTTGCGTGTTCTAGAATTTTTAACATATGAAAGCATACAGCAGTAACTCTTTTTTCTATTGGCTTCTTTATTTAGCATAATGATTTAGAGAATCACCTTGTTGTGTGTGTATTGATGGTCCCTTCCTTTTTATTGCCGTATAGTATTCCATCATGTGGCTATTCCACATTTATGTTTTGATTCATTTGCAGATGAAAATTTGGTTTGTTTCTAGTTTTTGGTTATCACAAATAAAGCTGATAAGAACTTTTGGGTGTAAGTTTTTGTGTAGACATATGCTTTTATCAACCTTGGATAAATACCTAGGAGTGAAGGTTTTCCAAAGTGGTTGTACCTTCTTACAGCCTCAGCAGTTTATGACAGTTCCAGTTACTTCACATCCTCATCACCACTTGGTATTGTTGATTCAAAAAAATTTTAGCCATTCTGACAGGCGGGGAGTAGCATCTCATTCTAGTTTCACTTTGCATTTTCCCAAATGACTAATGATGGTGAGCATCTTTCATGTGTCTGTTGGCTGTGTTGTGACCTGGATATTTCTTGGCTATGTCACATTGACAGAATGATTTGAATTCACTTTTTTTCTAGTAAGGTGATTTAGTTAGGATAGGGTTTATGTCCTGTTATATCATTATCCTCTCCGTGTCTGACTTATTTTGTCTGAACCAATTTCATTCTTTCTCTCCACACCTATACCAAATTCATGGGCTCCCAGTCCCTGTACCCCCAGACTCTCTCTAGACTCCACCTCCTGCTCTCTCCTATCTGACTGACATGAGTAGTAGATCCTTTACTTGGACTTGATTTTTCCTTCTTTGCCTGCCTCCGTTTTCCATCAGAATTTTGGGGGCTGGGATTCTGGACCCTGGTACTCTTTTAACCCAAATTTACACCATGCCCCAGTTCAGGGTGAACCCCTTCCTGTTTTGACCCTCTCCCTGTCCTAGGGATGCCATCCCTAGCCAGGAACCTGAACAGTCTACTCTCTCGGGCACCCAGACAGCATTGCAAATAAAGTAAAATTAGGCAGGACAATTTGTAGTGTGTAAGGAATTCATGTGAAAACTACAGTGACATAAAATCCATTCTGTTCATCTAAAGAAAAATTAACTAGCCATGTCCACTTGAAGTTCCTCCCAGATCCCTGGCCAAGAATGCCCTCTCTTTTAGCATCCATCAGTGTGAGACTGAAAATCAGTGCAAGTTTCCAAGGTTATGGCAGATTCTGGATGATCCTGGTAAACAACTGACAAGATGAATCAGTGCATGTTCTGGCAGGAGGATAAAGGTGGACATTGAGCTTCGCTCTAGATCTACAGACCCAGGCACTGTAGTGAGAAGAGCCTGTTAAGTAAAGGGTAGGGTTTCAGAGGAGGCTAGCATATGGGCAGGTGACAAAACTAAAACTCAGGAACAAAGTTTAAGCCTCAAGGACAATTCAAGACACGCAGGTGGGGTTGAGAATCCAAGCAGAGGCCACCGACAAGGGATGGCATTTCGTCCAGGTAAGGCACGCAGGGCTGGTGATGCCACAGAGTCCTCAGGTGGTGGTTTAGGCAGACACATTGACATTGACTCTGCAAGCTGGGGAGGATGGGGGCAGGGTTGAGCTGTTCCAGCTGTGGGTGCTGATGAATGAGTGGAGGGCAGGCGCCAGGCAGAATGTGACAAAGGACGTCATGTGTCGACTTATTTATAGAGGACTAAAAATGAAAATCTCTTCCAGATGCAAATATTCACACTCTACTAAAGAACCTAAGGAAGGAAGCAGAACAATCCAGTTTATGGAGGAGATTCTTCCTAAAGGGCTTAAAATGTATTATCTCATTCATGGGAGTCATGGATGAAATCTGTTGTATTTCTGGACCTTTCCAGGCATGGCCACCCTGTTGTGTGGACAGATCCTCTATAGGTACTTGGGCCTGGGAGGGGAATTGTCTGCATTAGGTGATGGCAGGGAGGGTAGAGGGTCCACCCAGCCACAGGCACGTGAAACACAGCTGCCCTTCCCTTCGTCAGTGTGAGTGTACCTGGGGATCTTGTTACAACCTGGTTTTTGATTCTGTAGATCTAGGGCAAGGCTCAAATTCTGTATTTCTGACAAGTTCCCACATGATGTCTGTTGCTACTGGTTAATGGACTGTATTTTGGATAGTGAGGAAATACGATGTTCAAAGTGTGGCTGTAGATATGGACGCATTCAGGCAAAAAAAAAAACAGTGTCAGAGAGTAAAAGGGGTGATAGGGATATTTGCACAGGTGGTGGAGAATAGCAGCAGGGGGAAGAGGCAGATGACATTTAGCTAGAGACACCCAGTGTGGTTTGCCTGAATGGGATTCTGTTGGGGGGGCTGATGTGGTGTGGAAAGAACCCAGGCTCTGGAGTCAGATGGACTTGGGTTTGATTTCTGGGACAGCTCAGTAATAGCTATTTAACCTAGACAGGGTGTAAGTTTGTAAACTCTGGGCAGGAGTTTACACCCTAGTTCAACCGTTACTGGATTTTGTATTAAATGACTTCTCACGTGCCAAAGATGGTTCTGCCCTATAGATTGTCACTGCGGTCTGAGGGGCCTAGCTACAGGGAAGGAGTATAGGAAATATAGGGACTGCTGAGAATGGGGCACGTCTCTTGATACCCGTTGGAGAGGGGACAGGTAAACTTAGTGGAAACAGAAGGAGCAAGGCCAAACCCTCAAGACCAGACTGGCATATGAGGGGACCACTGTTCTTGAGAATGAAGAGATAATTCCATAGCAAAAAGAAACAGGCCCCAGGGCAGTGTCAATTCACCAGCTGAGAAGTTTGGATTTTAGTGTCCTGTGGGAAGCACATTTTTCTGGGATCCTTCTTGCCCAAGGTCAGACTCAGGGTGGTGCCATGGCAGAGCATGAGCCCTAAGGGAGGAGAGAGACCAGGTTAGGGAGCAGGCGTATCTGTCTCCAGGGCAGGCTGCCAGCAGAAAGGCCACTAGACCGGCTACTGGATGGCCCAGGGATGGGCCTTCCTGCTCTTTCCTATCACTATGGCCTGTAAATTCTGGAATTAATCTGAAGTGATAGTCTTCTGAGGTCATTAAAAGTCAGTTTTTGTTTTCTTTCTCTTTTCTCTCTCTCTTCTCATTAATCCTTTAGCCCACTGTAATTTCTCTTTTGGTTTTAATGATTCAGCATGGGAAAAGCTTTCTACTTGTTAAATCTAATAGGCACTTTTCAATATTTACACCATTTGACCTCCTGGAGCCCGCTGGAGTTTGTCACTTCTGTGCTGGCTTCCTCCAAATCATTTTCTCATGGCTCACTGCCTGTGCTGCTGGGGAGCTTCATCCCAGTCATGTTCACTGGCTGCTCTTTTTCCAGCTCCCCTTTCCATGTTGGGGTTCTCCAGTGCTCTCTTCTTCATCTTAACTCACACACACACACACACACACACACACACACACACTACATTTTGTTTATCTGTTCATCTGTCATTGGAAACTTGCTTCCATCTTTTGGCTACTGTAAATGACACTGCTATGAACATGAGTATGCATACCAATAACTCTTTGAGACCCTGCTTTCAATTCTTTGGATATATAATCAGAAGTGAAATCGCTGGACCACCTGATTTTTAAACCAAAAAAGAAGAGGAAGAGAAGCAGGAAGAATACAAAAAGGAGTGCTGTGGGCACAGTAACTGGGAAATGTGGAGGTGGAAGTCGGGTCAGTTGTACCCAGGACCTCCGATGGTGCTGTCACGGTATGTTTCTCTTTTCGAGCCTCAACTCTTTCCTCTGTATGCCGACTTCATTCTGCAGAAATAATCTTTGCATATGAAGGGGAAATGGACTTATGCAGGCCTCAGATTCTCCATCTATGGGGATTTCCAGCATAGATGGAGACTATCACTCCTAAAACTATATGTCAGTCCTATATCAGCAAGAAGCTAACCTACTGAGAATATCAGAGAAGCAGATAGAGAGAGCTTTGTTCTTGGTGATATGCTTGAACTATTTGCCCAAAACAGGCCTCACTTCTTCCAGACGTCTTGCAATCTATGATAATTACATGTCTTTGGTGCTTACGCCTCTGTTATATGTTGCTACTTACAGGAAATACATGATAGCTGTTATGCTGGATTACCGCAATAAAACCTCCCCTCCAAAAGAGAGAAGGAGAAACAAAATGCTGCGGTCCCTGGTCCTGCTGTGTGGGGAAAGCAGCAATCCTCCGCTCTGTCAGTGGAGTGATTCATCAGTCCTTTTCATTTTTGCCCAGAATGCAAGTGTAATTGTAGCAGAATTTTTTTTTTTTTTGACAGTGGGAGACTATGAAGGAAAGGCTAAGTAAATCTCAAGAGATTTCAGCCCTAACCTCTTAAATCTACTGGATCAATATCAGTGACTACCTATCTCCAGCCTTCTTATCACACCAGAAAAATATTAAATCTAGGTTTCACTTTGTCTTAACAACAGATTTCGCTTCCCCCCCTCCCCCCAGATATGGCTGTCTTTGAAAAAGCAATCAGACCTGGATATAAGCCTTCACCCTGGCAGCACAACCATGGATGGTGCACCCACCTGCATGTGCCAGCAGGAGGCGCTGGAGAGGATTATCATTTCTATGGCTCCACCTGCATCTCCATCTCATTCTCCATCAGGCTCCTTGCTTTCCTCCCATGAGGCCCTGCTACATTTATCTTGAAGTGGGGAATATGGCCTTTTTGCTTCCAAAGACAAGTTATTATCTGATAACTGATGGTGTCTTATTAATGACCCCAGGCAAAATGATCTTTCTGGAAAAAGATGAGTCTTTCTCATTCCACTTTCAGACTAGGCAGCAGGAATTGAAACTTGACCTTTTCTTGAAGAGGTGAAGGGGCCAGCACATGACAATATACCATTCCAAGCAGTGTGTGTGTGTGTGTGTGTGTGTGTATGTATGAGAGAGAGAGAGAGAGAGAGAGAGAGAGAGAGAGAGAGAGAGAGAGAGAATTCATTTTGTTAAATTAACTTATTTTAAGTTTTTAATTAACAGAAGTATTGCAAGAATAGAAGGAAGAATATTCATAAACCCCCTTGGCCCATATTCTCCCATTATTAATCTCTTACCACATTTGTCTTATTCTCTCTCTAAATGGCTTGCCCCATATATGACTATCTGTGTACATATGTAGATATCTTTTTTGTGTATGTGCGTAAATGATTTGTCTTTACAACCCTGATATTTTAGAAGGTTTAGGCTTGTAATTTGAATGATAGTCTCAATTTGATTTATTTGAGGCTTTCTCATGATTATATTTGGGTTGTGTGTTTTTTGTTTTTGCAGAAACAACACATAGGATCCTGTGTTCTTCTCAGTTCTTCATACAAGGAGGCACATGTCAATTTATCTCATAACTTAAGTGTTAACTTTTATCACTGGTTAGGATGGCATCTACCAGTGTATTCATTGTAATGTTAATGAATAAGCACTTTGTGCTTGGTGATTAAAATGTGGAGACTCTTGAGAATTTGTAATTATCTTCTTCCTCATCAAAACTTCATTCACTGGTTTTTATATCTACCGAGGATTCTTGCTTGAATCTATTCTTACTGCCATGTCGATCAATTGGTGATTTTTCCAATTCCACCATTTCTTCCACATTTATTAATTAGCATTCTACTACACAGTATAATGTATTTATTTATTGAATTGCATACATTTATCTATTTATTTATATTAATATATATTCTTATTTTTTCAATGATTATAACTCATTATTATCATTTTGATGCCCAAATAGTTCTTTTTTTCTTTCTTTTTAAATTGATTTTATATTTTTAAATACATGACAGCAGAATGCGTTACAATTCTTATTACACATATAGAACGCAGTTTTTCATATCTTTATATATAAAGTATGTTCATGCCAATTCACATCTTTATCCATATAGTTTTTTTTTGCTTTACAATTCTTATTACACATATATACCACAATTTTTCATATCTCTGTATATAAAGTATGTTGACACCCAATTCGTGTCTTCATACATGTACTTTGGATAATGATGTCCATCACATTCCACCATCCTTGCTAATCCCCTTCCCCCTCCCTTTCCCTCCCATCCCTCTGCCCTATCTAGAATTCAACTACTCCTCCCATGCTCCCCCTCCCTACCCCACTATGAGTCAGCCTTCTTATATCAGAGAAAACATTCTTGATGCCCCAATATTTCTATTTTTGGCCAGTAGGAGGCTTTTCCTGCTGGCTTCAGTGTCCTTTTGATAGGCTTCCATTATTCCTTGAGTGCTTCCTTATTTTTTGGCATATCAAAATATCCCAGAATCATCTTGTCCTTTCTCTACATCTGTCATTTCTTCATGGAGTCCTGCTCTTTTTAGTGAAGAAGGGTATGGAATAGCCTAGATCTGGAAGACCTTGTGTGTTTCTGGGAGGTCACAGTTTCTAGACCTACATAGAGAAAGTACAAGACTAAGTCCTTGGGTGATGGATTGGAATTAGAGATGTCAGTGTGAGTTCATGGTTTTTAAATAGAGAAACAAAGAAATAGATATAAATACATATGAATGTCTGCAGGTTTGTATATACATTACATGCACATATTTCCTAGGCTCTTCTAGTCTTTTTCACTTTCCTTACTTTACCTTTCTTCTCTGACAGTGAGCAATCCGACTCCAATCACCTGAAATATAATTGCTTATTTACTCAATCTCTTTCATGTAGCCAGTCTCCCAGATCTGGCCCTGTTGCAAATGGCAGCTGCAATAGATGAGTTCCACTGCCCACAGCCCTTCTCCTGCATGGGCATGGATTTAAGTCAACTTGTTTTTAAAAAAATTTTTATTTGTTCTTATTAGTTATACATGACAGTTGATGCATCTTGACACATCATACATAAATGGAATATAAGTTCTCATTCTTCTGGTTGTACATGATGTAGAGTTACACAGGTCATGTAATTATATATGCACATAGGGTAATAATGTCCAATTAATTCTACTATCCTTCCTACTCCCATATCCCCACCCCTCTAGATATGTATCTAAAGTACCTCTGTTCTTCCCTCGACACTTATTGTGAATTAGTGTCCACATCAGAGAAAACATTTGGCCTTTGGTTTTTTGGGACTGGCTTATTCCACTTAGCATAATATTCTCCAGCTTCGTTCATTTACCTGCAAATGCCATAAGTTCATTCTTCTTTAAGGCTGAGTAATATTCCATTGAGTATATATACCATATATTTTTTTATCCATTCATCTGTTGAAGGACACCTAGTTTGGTTCCATAGCTTAGCTATTGTAAATTGAGCTTCTATATATATTAATGTGGCTGCATCACTTAGCATGCTGATTTCAAGTTCTTTGGGTATATGCCAAAGAGTCAGATAACTGGGTCAAATGGTGGTTCCATTCCATGTTTTCTGAGGAATCTCCATACTACTTTCCATGGTGGTTGCACCAGTTTACAGTCCCACCAGCAATATATCGGTGTACCTTTCCCCCCACATCCTCACCAACATTTATTGTTACTTGTATTCTTGGTAATTGCCATTCTGACTGGAGTGAGATGAATATAAGTGTGGTTTTGATTTGCATTTCTCTAATTGCAGAGAGGTTGAACATTTTTCACATACTTTTTGATCGAATGTATTTCTTCTTCTGTAAAGTATCTGTTCAGTTCCTTAGCCCATTTATTGATTGGGTTATTCTTTTGGTGTTAAGTTTTTGAGTTCTTTATGTATCCTGGAGTTAAATCAACTTCTTAAAGGCTTAGAAGGTACATGCTCTGAGTCCTGAGGTAGACAAGGGTCCAGCCAGTTGCATTGTTGCCACACAATATGCATTGCCAACTACTCAGTCAGAAAGTGGAGGGATTTCTGTTGTTTTTCCTTGATTCAGCCAGTTCTGTCCTTCAGGTTGCTTTATTAGCAGCACCTCACTTCTGGTACCAGTTTCTGTGTTCATGAGGACTAGTGGTTTGCAAGAAACTCAAATTAAATCAACATTAACAACAATTATAATAAAAGGAAATTAATTGGTTCAGAGTTAACAAATCAAGGGGGTGGAATCTAGTTTTGAGCCTCGCTAAATAAGGGTTCAAATGTCATTGTTTGAACTCTGTCATTTTTTCCATCTCTTGTTCTCTCGTCTTCCCTGTAAGGGCTTCATTCTGCACAGTCTCCCCAGCTCTAGGTGACAATCCCAGAGGAGATTTTGAATTGGTCTTCCTGGGTCAAGTGCCTGTCCCTGGACTAGTGACTGTGCAGGGCCCTGGAGTGCTGTGACTGGCCATCCTGGCCTGGGTGTTGTAGGGAGGCTTTATGATGCACATTCCAACAGGCTGCATGTGAGACCCCCATAGAAGGTAAAGCAAAATGTCCAGCACCCCTGACGGTCTCATATAGATTTACAACTTCAGTTATTAGCAACATGTGCCCATAATTGCAAAATTGGACTCCTTTGTCTTGAAGTCAGTACCTTCGTATCCAGTTGCCTGTTGACTATCTGGGCCCACCTGGCCGTCTTCAGGCACCTCACACATAACCTTCCCAAGATTTTATTGATTGTATTGTTAATCCCTGAAAATCCTGACTTTCTTGTGGATTTATGATTTCAATCAATAGTAGCATCTTCCATTTCATTTTGTCAGACAACACTCAGGAGTCATTCCAGGTTCCTTCCTCTTCTTCATCCCACCCCACTCTGGCCAACTATCAGTAGAACCTTCTCAATACACCTGAGTTTTTTCCCTCGGTTTATTTCTTCTGCCTCTGCTCCAGTTTAGGCCTCTTTGACATTCTCCCTTCCTGCATATTACAACATCCTCAAGCATGTTGTTCTGCTCCCCATTTCTCCCTGAACTAACGCTTGTAAGAATGAGATTTATAAAACTCGGGTCTTATCTATGAAGCTGTAAGGAAACCTCTGGAAGCTTCTCACCCTGACCTAAGGAGAGCCAAACTATTTATTGGAGGAACACTACACTGGACTCCTCAGGTTTTGCTCCTGCCAAATGACAGCTGGGCTGACAGTAAGGACCTAACCCTAACCCTATCCCACCATCACAGTCCTTTGGGATCCGTCAGCTCTTATACCCTACAGTTCCTCTTATTTGGAAATTAACACTTATATAATGTTTTAGGATTTCTCAAGAACTGACACACATTCTTTTATTTAAAATTTTGAATGTTGTGAATCAGCATGAAGTTGGTTTTCAGTCCCATTTTAGAGATCAAGTAATCAAGACTGATTTTGAACTATGTTGGCAGTCCATAATTTCAAATTAGATGAGGATTACAATGCATGCCACACACTATTCTGTGCCTAGATATGATGTGAGCATATATTCCACAGCATTCCAGATACTTAGAAAAGATATCACGGGACCCTGGGGACACAGGACAGGGGTGCACTTTTTAGGTTTGCCTACTCATGAGTTTCAGTCCATTCATACATTTTCATGTCTCCTGTCATGTGTGAAATGAATTTTCTGGAACTATCTTTTCCCATCCGCTAAGCATATGTATTTGTGATTTGTGCAGAATGGGCCATGAGTGTTGAGTTTTCCCCTTACAATGAGATGTAGATTTTCCATTTAAAGTCAAGTCCTTTATTTCTAAATGCTGAATAGGATGGCGCTTTAAAAAAGAATTCCAGATGGTTATATTAGGCGACTGAGAATAAAAAAAGAGACCAGCCCAAGATTACTCATAGAGCTTGAAGATTTTTAATTTGGTTATGAATGAAATGCATTTTCATCTATTTTAAATGTGTGACTTCTCATACCTTGTTCTGAAATCATTGCCAAGCCCATGAGAGTAAGCCCTTGGCATCTTATATAACCTCAGCTGTGCCTGACTTTCCCCCACAAATCTGTTTTTTTTTTTTTTTTTTAATAAGCCAAAAGGAAAGCACTTTGCTTAGAATAAGATGAGGCATAATAAGATGCTTCTTATATGGTTGGTCTTGAAGAAAATGGGTCCATGTGAGTTAGAGAAAATCCGTGGGAGCTGTGAAGGTGCAAGTTCTTGGGCTTTATGGGCAAGGACCCTCCAGGAGGATATCCCCCCGCCTCTCCTCAGGGAGCAGGTGTCACCTTCCAGAGTCTGGTGGGTGGGGGGCCAATGGGCTGAGACTGGAGGTGATGCCTGGTAATTTCTCTCAGGGAAGGTGAAGAGCTCCCAGTAGGTCATCAGAAATTATCCTTTCCCCCAAGGTTCTTGGAGACCAGGCTTCTTTTCCCTGAGTATTCTGCCTCTCGGGCTCTCTGAGTGTGTGGGGGAAGGTGAAGACTTGCAGAGAAGAGGAGGGGGAGGAAGAGTGAGATTTATAAAACTCGGGTCTTATCTATGAAACTCTCCTGTAAGGAAACCTCTGGAAGCTTCTCACCCTGAACTAAGGGGATCCAAAGAATTTACTGGAGGTACACTAGTAGAAGGGAAGCATCTCCCTGTGGTTTGTGTCACAGGAACTCCCTGCAAAAGTCCTCTGATAATCCAGAGGGTGCTGCTCAGATTCTCCAAGGCTCTGGGAAGATGAGGCCCATGTTGCATGGGGAGATGGCCTCAGAACCTTGAGGTCCCTTCTTAGGCCTAGAAACCTGGGCTCTTTCTTGTGATATGACCTTAGAGTCACAGATGGTTGACCCAGGAACCAGAGACACCTGGACCCATGGAAACCTCTGCAGCTTTAGCAGCAGTTAGACTTTTATTAGAATCCAAACCCTGATACTGAGGAGAGTTGGAACCGCCCTGGGCCAGGAATCCCCACTGGAAAAGCCAAGTGGCTCCCATTTGGCCAATGACTTCCTTGAAAGCCTTCCAGTAACATAGAATGTTCCTTGTCCTCCCCTGTGTGCCTCAGGCAGCTTTCTTCTTCAGCCAAGAGATGCCTCCTCAATTTCTTCGTAGACCAACATGAAATATTTCAGCCAACCCTGACCACAGTGTCCAAATGGCATAGTCATCTGCCTCAGGGTCCCCTGGCATGCATTATTTTGTTGGTCTGTCTCCTGTGCTACATTGTTTTCTGTTTGGGATAGGAGTTTGGTTTGTTGTGCTCACTGATGTGATCTCCACTCCCTGCCTCAGGGGAGGCCATTGATAAATATTTGTCAAATGAGTAAATGAATAAATAAATGAAAATAATTTTTGGAAGGACAGGGATCTTCATTTACAAGATCAAGATGTGAAGTACCTTAGGGAAATGAAGTATATACGGTATATTGGGACCAGGATAGAGGTATGAAGCCAGAGTCGGGTTTTGGGGTGACCCTTGTAAGCCTGCTATATGTCTTATACTAACAGGAGGGATGGAGCTGGGATCAGGATCAAGATGGAAGTAATTCAACAATAGATGCCAAAAATCTCAGCAAGGCAAGTATGATGTTCAAATCTACCGGATCATTTTGGGGCCAAATGCTGAAAAGAATGATCAGAAACTGAAATCAGGAGGAAGATAATAATAAAACATGGCATTTAGTTCTTGTTGATAGTTATTTGTGTGCCAATGTTTTAAGTGCATTATCTCATTTACTCCTTATGAAAGGCTCAAGGGTCTTTGTTTATTATTACCTCCATTTTGCTGATAAGGAAATTGAGACACAGAAGGGAAAAGTAACTTGTTTGAGTGTTCATGATTAGTAAGGGGTTGAATTCACTTCAGCCCCAGGTATTCTGGTTCCCAAGTTATGGACCTGAGCTCTTTCTTTAGGCTTCCAAGTTGAAATTCTTCACCTTCTCCACCTAGCAGGCACATTCCTTCGAATAGGTCACTGGGTTTGGCACTGTTAATCATATGAAATAATCATACCTTCTGATGATATTGATAAAACTGGAACAGTTCTCAAATGTATGTCCCTAGTCTTGCAATGCTAAAAAAAAAAAAAAAAAGAAAAAAGAAAAAAAAAAGAAAGGAAAAAGAAAAAAAAAGAAAGAAAAAAGACTAATTTCAAAGCATTCTTGATTCAGAGGGTCTCAGAACCAGGGGTCCTCAGAGACCTTCTGGACTAACCCTTTCATTGTACTGATGGGAAACTGAGGGAGGAGGATCCTGCATCTTCCTGACTGTCCCTTTCATAGCACAATAGGGGCAGCATAGCATCTCCAATCCCTGCTTCGCCATTTGCCACATTTTTTTTTTGATGTTGGATAAGTTACCTAAACTCTTTTAGCTTCAGTTATCCGTAAAATGACAACAATTTGTCTCAGACATGATGTACTCAGTATAAATAGCTTTAAAGACCTGGATGACATGATGACCTGCCAACTCATGGTCACCACTTGGCTAACACAAGGGCACACAATGCGGACTGGCAGGCAGGAGTGATTGGGACATACTTACACCAAAACCTTATTTGTGGTTTATTTGAAATTCAGATTTCATGGGCTGCCTTGTATTTTCATTTTCTGTATTTATCAGTCCAACTATATATGCATGAACGTCAAAAGTCAGCTGCAGGCAAGAATGCCTATATTCCTCCTCTTCACTTGTACCAAGTGTGGTTTTCAGATCAGTGCTACTCATGGAAATCCGGTTTGAGAACAGGGAAAACTGAATTTCCTGTCCCCTATGGTGGGACACAGTCATGTGACTGGTCAATGACATGCACAGAAGTGAGTGGTTGGGGCATTGAACTGCCTTTGTGAGATTTTATAAAATTCACATGCTAAGGTAGCTATAGAAGCAAAAGTCAATATGGAGACTCCACTAGCATGGATCCCTAAGTGTCTATAGTGATCAGAATGCTCCTGCTGTACTGCAAAGGACATGGACCATGAGAGAAAAATAAAACTTATTTTAAGCCAGGGGTTCAAAAATCCTTGTTTAACTGAGGATGATGCGTAAAGCTCACTAGTTTAACAGATAACAACAACAAACTCAAAGTAACATTGTTTTGAGTTTATATTTCTTTAATTATTACTGGAGTCACACATCACACAGTTTTTATTTGTTGACTGGTTATTTTTCTCATATTTCTCTTTTGTCTGTTTGTGTCCTTTGCCATTTTTTCATTAGTGATTTTTGTATTGATTTGATTCAGTGTTTTTTGTTGTTGTTTGTTTGTTTGGTGGTGTTGGGGAAAGAACCCAGGGTCTTGTGCATGGCAGGCAAACACTCTACCATGGAGCTACTGATCTGCATCTCCAGCCCTGATTCAGTTCTTAAAGGAGAAAGAATATTAGTCTTTTTGTAGTTTATATTTGATTTATTTTACCACTTCTTAGCTTAGAAAGGAGACAAATAGTCCTTTCCCTCCAGAAATTTAATAAATATTTAATTATATCCTCTTTAGCTTTCATGTTTTATTTTTTTAAGAAATGTTTTAACCCAACAGGAATTTGTTTTACTCCAAAGGAAAAGATAAGGACCTAAATGAATACTGTGTTTTCAAATTGCTAACCAATTTGAACCAACACCACTTTTTTTGTTGTTTTGTTTTGTTTTTAGATGCATACATATCTTTTATTTGCTACTTGCATCCCATAATCATACATAATCATACATTTTCTCTCCTTTGTTGGAAATAAGCAAGAAATGATTTCTGAGATTCACAAGGGAGAAATGCTCGAGGCCACATATAATTAGCACCCTCTTACATAACATTAGTTTTTAAAATGCTTTTATTAGTGCATTATAGTTATACATAATAGTTGGGTTTGTTTTGACATAATCATACATGCATGGAATTTAATTTACTACATTCTCAGTCCCCAGTGCTTCCTCTTTCCCTCTCCTTCCTCCACTCTACCAGTGTTCCTTCTATTTATTTATTGTATTTTTAGAAAAATTGGTGCTTTATAGATATACATAAAGGTGGAACTCACTGTGGTGTATTTATACATGTGCATAGTGTAATTTTTGTCAAATTCGTTCTGCACTCCCTCTCCCAATCTCCTTTGTCTACTGCACTGATTTTTCCTCTATTTTTGTGAGATTTGACCCCCTTTCCCTTTTCCCCCCTTATTTTGTTCTAACTTCCACATATGAGAGAAAACATTTGACCCCTGATTTTCTGAGCCTGACTTATTTCACTTAGTGTGATGTTCTCCAGTTCCATCCATTAACTGGCAAATGCCATAAATTCATTCTTCTTCATAGTTGAGAAAAACTCCATCGTGTATATACACCACATTTAAAAAAATTCATTCATCTGTTGACAGGCACCTGGGCTGGTTCCATAACTTGAATATTGTGAATTGTGCTGCTATAAACATTGATGCCAATACCACTTATTGATAAACCTCCTTTTCTCATTGTTTTTTTGTTTGTTTGTTGTTTATTTGTTTTTTTTTGGTGCTGGGGATTGAACCTAGGGCCTTGTGCATTTGAGGCAAACACTCTACCAACTGAGCTATATCCCTAGCCCCTCATTGTTTTTAAAATACTTCTTTTGTAATTTGATAATTGGTACTCTATAAAATGGTCCAGTTTTTCTGTAGAGTGGGTTATATTGTATGTTCTTGCAAAAATTCTTTTTTTTATAATATTAAGTGGAAGAGCAAAGTACAGAGCATATATACACATAGAGTAAATATAGACTAGAAGAAAAAAGTCTAAAATACTAATAACTATAGTGTTTCTATGAAGCCATGCTTTATAATTTTTTCCGTTTTCCCATTTTTCATTCATTTTCAAAATCTCATATAAGCAATAATAGAAAACTAATTTATTTTACAGGCCAAAAAAAAAACCCTTTCATCCTAAAATGGAATCTTGGTTTTCTAATTTCTTTGACTGTCTATTATACATGTTGCTATCTTGAGAAGTCCCTGCTGTGGTTCTAAAATACTTCCCTGCTTTTTAATTTCTGCAAGATTCCATTTGCTGCTGCATAAAGCTGTTATCTTTCCAGCAGCTGCTATTTGTCACCTCCTTATTTGCTCTTTCAAACTCTTCTGCCCAGTTAGATCGATGTTGGTGGAGCTTTGGCTCCTGGAGGAGGCATCACAGGTGGTTGGTTATAGGTTGAATCCCCCCCCCTCCACCATCCTCATGCTGCCTCCAGTGCTCTACACACTTTCCCAACTTCCTGCCGCGTATCTACACCTTCAATATCCAGAATGGTCCTGGACAGACCCACCTCATCCCTCCTGAGCATCCCACAGTCTCAGTCTGGAATTCCTTCGTCCTCACCTCCCTCCTGTTAACATCCCCAGGCTCACCCATCTCTTGCATTCCTTTCTAAGCTCTCCTGCTGTCTCTACTCTTGCTGCAAGCCTTCATGACGGCTCAGTTGGGTTTGGTGGGTCTCCATTTTTCTGGGTTAGTCTACTCTTATATCTTGCTACAAAGCTGAAGTCAGTTCTTCACTGGAAATCTATTGTAGATTTCACTATCCTGACACCCATTATTCTCTTGCTTTTTAGTGTCAGGATTCATATTTCATCTTTCTGTCCTGACTTCCAGATTTCCTGAGTGTAGTAACTAATAATGAATGCTAAGAGTTTATTGCACAATTTTTTTGGGTGCCAGCCTTTACATACATGAGAGTATGCATTACTTCTAACTTTGAGAGGATATTATTACTATCTCTATTCTGCAGAAGAAGAAATGGAGGCATGGAGAGGTTAAGTAAAAAGTCCAAGGTCCATGTCTAGTATTGGATGGGTCTGGGATCATTTCCAAGTGTATCTGACTCTACAGTCCACATCCTTAGCCATGGGCCATGTGTTTCTTGTTCTTATCTGACTTGCCCTTCCTGGATGTCCCTGACACTTCTGACCCAGATAGAAATCTATATCCTAATTGGAGCTCCTTTGAAACACCCAAGGCCAATATTCTGTTCAGGTCACCCTCTGCTGGCGCTGAGGAGAAAAGCTTATTTAGAAAAAGAAGTTGAACTGGAGACCCCCCAAGAGGTCTCTCCAGGATGAGGCAATTTGTGATATCTCCTTGGAAGGTGGGCTGCCATAACAGTGGCTAGTGAATAACCAGCACATCATAGGAAGGTGGGAACATCTTTTGGGACATCTAATATCAGTTCAATCTTCTGGTTTGAGAAGTGCATCCTGAACTTGCCCCAAGATGGTGGGCAGCAATTTGTGCTGTCAGCCAAGTCTCTGGACCTCCTATGTCATAGGCCACATCTGGTCATGGAACAGATGCAAGTGTGGTAGGTGCTTTATAAGATTTTTTTTCACAATGTACCCTGTGTCCTCTGTTCTTATAAGGGAGGGTGTCCCCAGGACCTCTTTTCTGTGGTAGAGTATGTTTTCCTTGAACACCTGTAAATCAGCCCTTCCTCTCTGAACCAGAGCTTCCAAGCAGAGCCCATGCAAAGTTAAGAATGACCTGTGGATTCTTATGAGCATTCAGAAGAGTGGCAGGGAGTATGAAAATGTGCCAGGTAGTACAAGTACGTGGAAGAATGGCTCCTTGTTAGGGCAGTGATGCGCAAGGGTACGAGGTGTCTTACAACAATACTGTATGGTTTGGGTCTGGAATGTTTCCCAAAGTCTCATGTGTTCAGAGGGGGAACTTTGGGGAAGTGATTGGATGGTGGGGACTCTGATCTCCTAAGTGGATTAATCAATCTATTGATGGCTGAATGAACTACTGGGATGTGGGGCCTATTGGAGGCAGTAGGTTATTGGGGGTGTCTCTCTTGCACTTTCCTCTCTCTTCCTGTTTCCTAACTACAGTGAGTGGAGAGCTTTCCTCAGCCACGCTCTTCTGCCATGATGTCCTGCCTCATCTTGGGCTCAGAGCACACACAACAGACCAGAAGGAGGTTAAAGCCTCGTGGTTCCTCTTCTCTAAGCTCTTCCACATTGGGACATTTGACTCTGTATTCTCAGAGCTTAGCTCAGGCCCTAGCTCAGAGAAAAGGGCAGTAGAACCAGTGGTGTGCCAGGGGCAGGCCTACAGATCCCAAAATCAACTGTGTGCATCTTTTCCCAACTCTACCTTTAGTGATGTTGTCACTGGATGGGGTCCAAGGAGGTTTCCTTCTGGAGAAAAACAGGCCTGGGGTTAAGGTGAGGTTGTTCTTGGAGTTTTTAGATTTAAAAGTACAGTTCCTCTTTTCCATCCCTTTATCTCCTAACTATCCTTATTTTTTTTCTATTCTACCTCAAATTCACTTTGTTAACTTGATACTGAAGACTATTTATACCATGGCAATCAGCAAGGTCTACAAATCATGGCTTTTTTCCCCTCCTTATAGAGGTATTTGTATTCTCTTTCTAGAACAACACGAATACAATCTACTAGTTAAGGGCACAGGCTTTATTATCAGACAGGCCTGGGTTTTCATTTCAGATTTATCACTCAATAGCTATATCATTCTTTGAGCCTCAGTCTTCTCCTTGGCAAAATGAAGATAGCAACACAATTACATTTTCATGAGGATTAAATGAGATAATGCATATAAAGTGCTGAGTAGAGAGCCTGAACCACAGTAAGTATTCAACAATTTATAGTGATCATCACAGTTGATAAATAAAAATAAATGAATGAACAAAATGTAACCAATAAAATGCCTTGAAAGTTCAAGTTAAACAATGTCCTTAACTATGTATGAAATGCCATGGAGACACTCACTAGAACACAAAGTAAACATGCTGCCAACAGTAAGGAGGTACATGTATGAATCCTAAATCTGTTGGGAAGTGGAGATGTGAAGGACGAGGTTGCTTTGAATGAATAGTTTCTATGAGGTTAACAGAGGAATGATTCTCAGTAGACATTACTTGGATTTCAAAGAGGTGGAGCCAACATATCATGTATAAATGAGATTTGAAATTAGTCCAGGATGTTAATACTGGTTTTCCACTTGAAAGTTCTGTGACCTTAAACAAGATAGTTGATTTTATGAAACTTTAGTTTCTCATTTACAGATATAATAAAGACAACCTACTTTGTATTGCAAGAATTACATGAGCTGATGATTTATATATGGGAGAGCTTTGTTCTGTTATGATCCACCCCCAATCATTTATTATTCCTTTATAATTTCGTGGTTTGGTGATCTGCTCAGCTCTTTTTTTATTGTCTGGGATCCCTCATGTGACTGTGTCATCTGATGCAGCATCCACCAATGTCTCAGATGGTGCCAGAGAATCCCAGATGGCCTTGCTCACATGTCAATCATAGGGATGGTTGAGATGTGTTGGTCTTTCACATGGTCTCTCATCCTCCAGCAGACTGAACTGGGTTTATTTGCAGCACGATGATCTCAGGGTTCAAAGAGCAAAAACAGATGCTTCAAAGTTTCCTCAAGACAAGGTTCCAGAACACAACTGTAGAACTTTACCTCTGCTGCAATCTTTGTTCCAAACAGATCACAAAGGCCAGTCCAGACTCAAGGTCAGGCATGTCCTATTGCGAAAAGGCTGCAAACAGAGAAGGGGATTTCTTGGGGCCATTGTTACAATCATCTCTCATGCCTGTTAACAACATATGGATGTTCTCAGCCTTTCTCTTTCCTGCTAATTCCTCTTGTTCCAAACCTGTAAAGATAATATTGTTTTTGTCTTTCGAACTGTTTCCATTCCCCACCTCAACAGATGACTTCTGGTTTGCTTGCCTCACTCTCTGGCTGTTTGAGATTTAGAGTTAGAAGAATAGTTAGAGAAAAAGAGGACGAGAAAAATGGGAGGAAAGGGGGAAGCAAAAGAAGAGATCAGGGTCCTTTTCAATGGTGGTGGCCAGTTTTCAGTGCATCCTGGGTAGAAATAGAGGGTGGGGAGCAGGTGAAAGGTTCTAGAACTGCCAAAGGTATGTGAGAATAGAAAGGAGAAGAAAGAGGGTCTTATAGCCTTTATTTATAAACGCAAGTAAAAAAAACCAGAATTATTTTAAAAATTATTAGTTTTTTTACTACTGGATTGTATTTCTTTGCATATAACTTTGCCTGGAGATCAGGTCACAAGGGGTCTGAGAATTTATTTGGGTAGAATATGCAAAATGTCTCTTTAGTACATAAGCCATAGTGGTACTCAATAAATGATATGTGCTATAATGATCATAATTACTGTGGCTCCTGCTTCCCTATTTTTAGGCTAACATGAGGGTCTTTTTTTCAGGTACTTAGACACTTCTTGCCTCCATTCTTGTCCATGCCTGATGGTGAGATATTTCTTTTGCAAGGCCCAAAGTAAGAATCTGGGGCATTGCTGCTAGACATTAAATTCAGGTAGGCACAAAAAAGTAATTTCATTTTCCCTTTCTCCATGCATCATTTAAGGCCATAGATCCTGAGGAAACTGTCAAAAATACAAGCAGCACTGGCAGGTAGAAAATTCACTGGCATAGATTCCTGGGACTGCAGAACCACACAGGTCCTAGACCCATCGTCATGGATATGTGGATTTCCAGCCCCTGCTCTCAGATTTCTCTGTATTCTTTTGAGTGGGACACTCCTTGTCATTTTCTCTACATTGACAATGATACTTTTAGTCATTTTGGGGCCACATAAGATATGGTTTAAAATTTCCCTGAGGTGATAATTTTTCTCTTATTCGGAAGTGAACTTTTTAAATGTTGCTTCTTTTCTCTTTGTGGCTCTATGAACTTATTTGATATAGGTATTTTTTTCTTCATTTAGTTTCTGTCCTTCAACAGAAATTTAAGGCCCATAAAGACTGGGACTTTGTTTTGTTTACCACTGAGTTGCCAGCATTGGGAAAAGTATCTGGAACAATCAATATTTGTTGAATGAGTGGAAATAAATGGATGAATTTTTCTTATGATTTTTTTAAAAAATATGGGATTCTGTTGCTACCACAAAGTGTTGTAGCATAATGGGCTAGGTACATTTCCAGAAGTTCATAAACTTAGAAAACAGAGAAATAAGTGTTAAGCATTAAAGTCAATTCATAATTAACCAGAGCAAGAAGCACAAAATCGTCTTTAAAAATAAAGCCTTTTTTTTTTGTCTTCTAGAATTATTGTTTAATGTTCTTTGACATTTGTTGAGAGCCACAGCCGAAGGGGCCCCAGCAAACTTCCAGCTGCCAGCAAACTTCCAGCTGCCGGCTGACGATTGGCTCACAGCAGCCCCAGCAACATCTAGCTGATTGGCTCCTCTGCGGTGATGCTCATTGGACTGTTTCCCTGCCCTTTCAGACCACGGAGCTGCTCATTGGGGGACTTTTTTGGCTCAGCCCACGTGACCCAGCCAATCGGCCTCAAGAGCAGGAGGATTGTGGGAGGTGGGGAGAAGCTTGTGTGAGAGAGAGAGGCTTGGGGAAAGCCGGTGGTGGCAGTTGAGGCTCTGAGGGTTTTTCCTGAGAGACTATTTTGTTTGTCGTGTGTGGTTCTAAAAATAAAGTTAGTTTCTTTTGACAAGTGGCTCCTGATTGTGCCCAGCCAGACTGCGGCATTTGGTGGCTCGCACGGGGAGCGACTGAGGGTAAGTGAAACTGCTCGCCCCTGAGGGCAGGGCGAGAGGATGGGTAGCCATTTTAAGATTCCTCTTTTATTTTGCTTCACTTTTGTTTTAAGTTGCCTGTCCCTGGAGATGAGTGAGACGGAAGAAAAACCGCTCACATCTGAGGAAAAACTATTTACGTCTGAGGAACAGATAGGGAGAAAGGACGGATACACATGTCAGGAGGATAGAAAGGCTATAATGACTTTTTGTTGTTCCCTTTTTATTTCATTCTGTCTCGGTTTTGTTTGGCGTCATCTTGTTGGGTTGTATTATAGTAGAAATATGGGATCAGAAATTAGTAAAAAACAAACTGAAAGAGTGTTAAGTAAATTGTTAGAGGAAGGAGGCATCCCAGTAAAATCAAGAGCAGTCAGGGCATACGTTGATACAATACAAAAATGTAGCCCATGGCTTTTTAAGGAGGAGTTGTTGAATATATCACAATGGAACCATCATGGTGAAGATTTAAAAAGAATAGAAAAGAAAAGCCCAGGGACTCTGCCAGTTGGCACATTGCCATTGTGGACATTCGTATCTTGTTTGCTTAGTCCAAAGCCTTCAGTTCAGACAATGGTAGAGGAAGGAGAAGACATAATGATTCAAGTAAAAGAGAAGGTCTCTCAAGTTAGTCAGACAGAGGAAAAGATTCAAGTAAAAGAGAAGGCCTCTCAAGCTAGTCAGACAGAGAAAGAAAGTGTAAAACAGAAAAAGCCATCAGGGGGAAAGTTACAACAGGAGACTGCTACTAACACCTTTCTATCACCAGAGGGTGTAAGTGTCCAACCAACAGCACCACCTCTACAGGAGACTGCTACTAACACCTTTCTATCACCAGAGGGCGTAAGTGTCCAACCAACAGCGCCACCTCCATATGCTGGGAGGCCCCCAACCCCCGCAGTTGATAGTTGGGATCCTGAGACAAGGTCTCAAATATTAACATGCCCTGTATTTGAGGCAGGAGGGCAGCGATTTTACCAAGTTTTAAATTTCAAAACAGTGAAGCAGCTAAAAGAGGCTGTAACAACCTATGGTCCTCAAGCACCCTTCACTGTAAGCTTGGTCGAATCCATTAACAACTTGAACATGACGCCAGCAGATTGGGCTAATATGTGTAAAGCTGTGCTAAATGGAGGACAATACCTGTTATGGAAGGTTGCCAATGAGGAATTTTGCAAGGAGACGGCTAGGCGAAATGCAGCAGCTGGTTATCCTCAGAGAAATCTAGATATGTTGTTAGGAAAGGGACCTTATGAGGATCAGCAGCAACAAATTGCATATGATCCTGGCGTATACGCACAAATTGCTGCAGATGCAATTAAGGCATGGAAGACTTTACAAGGACATGGAGGTTTACAAGGTCAATTATCTAAGGTAATACAAGGAGCTAATGAACCTTATGCTGAATTTGTAGATAGGCTTATTCAAACAGCTACCAGAGTTTTTGGGAATACAGAACAAGCAATGCCATTACTAAAACACCTGGCTTATGAGCAAGCGAATCGTTGGTGCAGAGATATCATTAGACCATGGAAACATGAAGATTTAAACACATATATTAAATTATGTAGAGACATTAATGAACAAGAGCAAGTCGTGGCAGCTGCAGTAAAACAGGCTTTAGATGCCAGAGACATTAATGAACAAGGGCAAATTGTGGCAGCTGCAGTAAAACAGGCTTTAGATGCCAGGCCAAGAACATGCTACAATTGTGAACAAACAGGACATTTTAAAAGGAATTGCCCCATTGGAGGAGGGTTTAACAAAACTAGGTATCAAAGGAGTAGAATACCAGGTATTTGCCCACGATGCCGTAGAGGGAGACATTGGGCTAATGAATGCCGTTCTCAAACCACCATAGAGGGTACTCCATTATCAAAAAACGAACAAGGACCAGGTGTTTATCCACGATATCGTGGAGAAAGGCATTGGGCTCCATTGCCAAAAAATGGACGGGGGGGCCCAATGCTCCGGGGCCCAAAACCACAAATATACGGAGCACTGGAGGAACCCAGCAACCCCATCAGGGTAGTGCCCAGGACACATTGTCCATCAGATCCCTCATCAGACAAACCAGAGGGAGCGCAGGGTTGGACATCTGCGCCTCCGCCAGAGCAGTACTAACTCCAGAGATGGGAGTTCAAATCATTCCCACAGGGGTGAAAGGACCTCTTCCCAAAGGAACAGTAGGCTTATTATTGGGACGCAGCTCTTCTACTCTAAAAGGACTTATGATAAGTCCTGGGGTAATTGATCCCGATTATGAAGGTGAAATAAAAATTATAGCCAGTTCTCCAAAGGGTATATCAGTAATTTCACCAGGAGATAGAATAGCACAGTTACTAATAATACCCAGCCTACATGATAAATTTTCCAGTCGTACTGTAGAAAGAGGTTCCAAGGGATTAGGCTCCACAGGTGTAGATTGGGCTATGCTTTCTTTAAATTTAGATTCTCGCCCCATGCTAAAACTAAATATTCAAGGACATGAATTTAATGGGCTACTGGATACAGGTGCAGACCTTAGCATCATCTCTCGTCAAGAATGGCCAAAACATTGGCCATTACAACAAGCCACTCAAACGCTTCGAGGCCTAGGAGTGGCGACTAATCCCCATAGAAGTGCAATGGTATTAGATTGGAAGGATCCTGAAGGATGTGAAGGAACTATACAGCCATATGTATTGGATCATCTTCCCGTAAATTTATGGGGACGAGATGTCCTAGATCAATTAGGTTTGACATTAACAAATAACATCAACCAAAATGCACCCACTATTATGACTAGACAAGGTTTTAGGAAAGGAAAAAGATTAGAAAAACAAGAACAAGGTATAGCAGCACCAATACAAATAGATCAAGGAACAGACAGACATGGGTTGGATTTTCAGAAAGGGCCACTGAGACAATAAAAATTACTTGGAAATCAGAAAGACCAGTATGGGTTCCTCAGTGGCCCCTGACTAAAGAAAAGATACAAGCAGCCCATGACCTGGTCAAACAACAATTAGCAGAAGGACATATACAACCTTCTGTATCTCCCCATAATACTCCCATTTTTGTCATCAAAAAGAAATCTGGTAAATGGAGATTATTGCAAGATTTAAGAGCCATTAATAATGAGATGGTTATTATGGGACCTGCTCAATCAGGGATTCCTCAGTTGTCTGCTTTGCCAAAAACCTGGTATGTTTTAGTTATAGATATTAAAGATTGTTTTTTTTCAATTCCAATTCATCCTGAGGATAGTCCACGTTTTGCATTTACTATCCCTGCACTGAATCATGAAGGTCCTGATCAGAGATATGAATGGAAAGTACTCCCTCAAGGGATGGCTAACAGCCCAACTATGTGTCAAATTTATGTTAACAAAGTAATCCAGCCACTTAGAACTCAAAATCCTGAACTACAAATATTTCACTATATGGATGATGTATTATTAGCACACAAAGATAAAAACACATTGCTAGAATGTTATGCCACACTTACAAACTTATTAAAAAATTATAATCTAGAGATAGAAATAGATAAAGTACAATTAAATTTTCCAATTAATTATTTAGGAGTTCTATTATCCTCAACCATGGTCCGTCCACCAAAAATTCAAATACGAGTAGATCAACTCAAATCACTTAATGACTTTCAAAAGTTATTAGGAGACATAAATTGGATAAGGCCTTATTTAGGTATACCAACAGGAGAGTTGGGACCTTTATTTGATATCCTAAAAGGTCCATCAGATCCAAATTCACCCCGAATGTTAACGCCTGAAGCAAGAAAGGCATTAAAAATCATTGAAACATATATGGAAAATATGCATTTGGATAGAATTGATATAAGTTTGCCTTTATTATTTATTGTACTACCAACAAAAAATATTCCTACAGGAGTATTTTGGCAAGAAGGTCCATTATTATGGATACATTTATCTTATTCTCCTAACACTATTCTTACTAGGTATCCTGAGGCTGTAGGACAATTAATACTCAAAGGAATAAAAGCAGCAAAGGGAGTGTTTGGAATTTCTCCCAATAAAATTATTACTCCATATACTATGAATCAAATTGATGAGTTAGCTAATGAGTTAAATACTTGGGCAATAATCATGTGTAAATCTAATGTTTCATTTGATAACCACTTACCATCTAATCCTTTATTGTCTTTTTGGTCATTGCATCCTGTAATTTTTCCAAAAATGACAAGAAAAACACCTATCATGAATGCTCCAAATATATTCACTGATGGGTCAAATAATGGTACAGCAGCAGTAGTTACCCCTGATCAAACTTTTACATTTTTAGTACCCAAACAATCAGCTCAAAAGGTAGAGCTTAATGCAGTTTTACAAGCTTTTGTGATGTTTAAAGATTCTGTATTTAATTTATTTTCCGATAGTCAGTATGTAGTTAATGCTATAGTATCTCTTGAAGATGCTGGTAGGATTTCCCCTTCTTCTACTGTTTTCTCTTTGCTTTCCACTATACAAAGTCTAATCTGGGACAGAAAAGATCCATTCTTTATAGGACATATCAGGGCACATACAGGATTGCCTGGAGCCCTTAGTTTGGGCAATGATTTAGCAGATAAAACTACACATGACATACATATTTTCTCTACACTAGAAGAAGCTATAAATTTTCATAAAAAGTTCCATGTCAATGCTAATACTTTACAAAAGCATTTTAAAATAACTAAGGAACAAGCTAGACAAATAATAAAACAATGTCAAAATTGTGTGACCTTTTTACCACAAGTTAATCTTGGAGTCAATCCTAGAGGATTGATACCTAACCATATTTGGCAGATGGACGTCACACACTTGCCAGAATTTGGAAAATTAAAATATTTGCATGTTACAGTTGATACTTCTTCTGGATTTTTGATGGGCTCCCTTCATGCCGGAGAAAAAACTAAAGATGTTATAGCTCATTGCTTACAAAATTTTGCCACTGTGGGTGTTCCAAAACAGTTAAAAACAGATAATGCCCCTGGTTATACTTCTACCTCTTTTAAACAATTTTGCTCAACATTTGGCATTACTCATATAACAGGAATCCCATACAATCCACAGGGACAAGGCATAGTTGAAAGAGCTCATCAAACTATTAAAATGTACTTATTAAAGCAAAAAGAAGGAATTGGGAAGGGGTATATATTCCCCAAAGATAAACTTAAAATAACCCTTTTTACTCTAAACTTTTTAAATTTGGATTCATCAGGACTTAGTGCTGCAGAAAGGCATATGTGTCCAAAAAATGTACATAAGCCCAAGGTACTTTGGAAGGATATTCTAACAGGACAATGGAAAGGTCCTGACCCAGTAATTGTCTGGAGTCGGGGGTCTGTTTGTGTGTTTCCACAGGGAGAACAGCAGCCGATTTGGATTCCAGAGAGATTAACCAAGGTCCTGACCCAGTGATTGTCTGGAGTCGGGGGTCTGTTTATGTGTTTCCACAGGGAGAACAGCAGCCGATTTGGATTCCAGAAAGATTAACTAAAGCGATTTCTACAGACCAAAAAGAAGATGATTTGGCTCAAATCCATAACAACTGATATCCAAAACTCCAGTTTGGCTATTCTTACATCTGCAACAGAACCAGGATGCTTTTTTCAATATCTATTTTATTATTGCCCTTTGCCATATCATGAAGTTCTATTTTGTTTTTTGAGCTCATACAGATTTTTTGACTATAGAGTTTTTAAACATTGCAATGGAGATTTCACCTGTAAAAAGTTATAAGGCCTTTACTATAATGTTATGTGTTGTATGTATTATATTATGTGTGCACACTTGTGTTTTGTGTTATATGTTTGAATGTATGTATGTCCATATATCATATATGATGAGCGCTCATGATAAAATGGATCCAAATATTTTTTTTTCACGTGATTTATATGGTTTAATTTAAATTGGGTAAACAACTGTTGAGGATTGTTTTAATATGTAAACAAAAAAGAAGGTTAACAGATCTGTTTACTTTCACCTTTCCTTTTCATTATATTTAATAATTCTCTTAAAGATAATGTAAATTGTTAAGAAAATTGTTTTCTTTTAGTGCCTTCTGTAATGTTACATAATTTTTTCTTTAGCCATTATTGCCAGAATTCCTATCTTCATCCCAGTGCCGGTGAAGACAATGTAAATTGTTAAGAAAATTGTTTTCTTTTAGTGCCTTCTGGAATGTTACATAATTTTTTCTTTAGCCATTATTGCCAGAATTCCTATCTTCATCCCAGTGCTGGTGAAGTCAAAGATAAAACCAATCTACAGCTTCTACAATAGCCATCACTGAACTGCTTGCAGAACTTGCCTGGACACATTGTGAGCTCACCTGTATGCATTGTGAACTATCTGTTGGTACAGCGAATTGTGGTAGTGCTGGAGTATTTTTGCTGATGATGTTACCGGTGGTACAATTTTTCAAAGGAGCCCTCAATTGGCTTAATGTCATGGCATTTTGCATCCTCCTCTACTAGTGATGGTCTAAAATTTGGGGGCCAACAGAGGTGAGGCAAAGAACCTCACCCCCCCCACAGGTGCAAAGGCCTATCCACAAGTATGGCTGTATGCTGGACCGGTAGTCAGTGACGGGTATGATCCAATTGCAGTGGTACCAACCTAAGACAGGAGGCTGACGCCTAGAGGTCAGTTCATCCGATGACGGGTAAGGACCATATGTTGAATTGGACTGCCTAACAGGCACGGTCCCTAAGCCACATGCTTGTTGTTTAAACAGAGAGGGGGAGATGTTGAGAGCCACAGCCGAAGGGGCCCCAGCAAACTTCCAGAAGAAGTATAAACTGTAACATGCAAATATTTTAATTTTCCAAATTCTGGCAAGTGTGTGACGTCCATCTGCCAAATATGGTTAGGTATCAATCCTCTAGGATTGACTCCAAGATTAACTTGTGGTAAAAAGGTCACACAATTTTGACATTGTTTTATTATTTGTCTAGCTTGTTCCTTAGTTATTTTAAAATGCTTTTGTAAAGTATTAGCATTGACATGGAACTTTTTATGAAAATTTATAGCTTCTTCTAGTGTAGAGAAAATATGTATGTCATGTGTAGTTTTATCTGCTAAATCATTGCCCAAACTAAGGGCTCCAGGCAATCCTGTATGTGCCCTGATATGTCCTATAAAGAATGGATCTTTTCTGTCCCAGATTAGACTTTGTATAGTGGAAAGCAAAGAGAAAACAGTAGAAGAAGGGGAAATCCTACCAGCATCTTCAAGAGATACTATAGCATTAACTACATACTGACTATCGGAAAATAAATTAAATACAGAATCTTTAAACATCACAAAAGCTTGTAAAACTGCATTAAGCTCTACCTTTTGAGCTGATTGTTTGGGTACTAAAAATGTAAAAGTTTGATCAGGGGTAACTACTGCTGCTGTACCATTATCATCAATGCATATAACATAGTTTGCTTATTCTCATTTCCCAGAACTTTCCCTTTCTCTCCTTTCTCTGCTCTCCCCATCCCTTTCTTCTACCTACTGGTCTTCATATTGCTTTTTATATTGGTACATTATACATATAGATAAAAGTGGAATTGATTTGAGGTATTCATTCATTCACAGAGCATTATTTTGTAAATTAAATTCTGCAGTTGCTCCCCTTACCCAACTCTCTGCCCCACCCCTCGATTCTCTTCCTCTACTGAACTCCAGAAAGACTGGTTTAAAGGCTTGAAAGACTATGTAACATGATAACAAACGCTTCCATATATTCCAGTTCTCCTTCCTTGGTGAAGACAGGCAGAGCTTCAGCATTTACATTCTTTAAATCAGTTCCATTAACCTAGACAAGGAAAGAATACACCAATTGGAAAAGAAATGGTCAGTCATGGACACAAAACTTAAAATACAGGTAGGCAGGCTGAAACAGGGGCAGAGCCATCCCCGCCGTTGGACTTGAGTGCTGTATTCTCACTGAAGGGCTCACCTGTTGTGAGAAATAGTCTTCAGGATCTCCTGACTGAATGCTGCTGAGGGTTTAATTTAGTCACCTGATCTTGAGTTTCTGTCCACCAACCAGCCTACTGATGGTGACTCAACTCCCGCCTTGGATGTGCTTTTCTGGGAGAAAGTGTTCCTGTCATAATTTCCAGAGGCCTCTGGCTCCTACAGCTCCTATTCTACTTATCTTTGTAATGTAACTAATTGGAATTCCAGTGTTGTCCATCATTCTGAGTCCAGTGAGACTCCAGCTTTGAAAGTCAGACCCATTCTCTGTGTGCTGGGAATTATGGATTTGACCTGCACATCCATGGGGCAGACCTACCTTTTGGGTCATGTACAGTAATGGATGTCCACTAGCGAAATTTCCAGACACAGCCACCATCTTCTTTTGGAACCATCATGACTTTTTCATGGGTCGCTTCCTTTTTTGATTCAAATATCTTTAGGAAGTACTAAAGTGGTCTTTGTCACAAATATACTGTGAGAACACGGCACACCTGGGAAAGTCTGCCCTTACTTCAGTTAGGCATTATTGCTCCAAACGTTTCTCATCTCTTCTTTGGAAATGACCCTCAAGGCCAAGAAGGGTAACCTGTCCTATTGTTTCATTTAAGTTCAATCACCGAGCTTGTGCTTCATGCTAGGAAAAATGTTACTTCCTGAGGGCTATGGTATTAAACAGGACCCCATCAGAGACCTTGGGCCTGATGGTACCATGAGATCACCCAGCAGGATTAACTGTCAACTCACATACCTGGGTCTGGGTGATATCTTATTTATTCCAGAGGTTAAAACCATAACCAAGGGTCAAAATTTTCCACAATTCAAGACATTTTAATGAATCTATCTCAGCCTCAAAAGGCAATTTCTCTCTAATAAATTTGTTTTTCCACAGTGGCAGCATCATTAAAATAAGTTTATAGTTTCTTTTCATGTAGTAACAACTTTTAAGGGACATAATAATTCAGATGTATAACTCCTGGGATCTTTGTTGAAGACAAGGTTTTCCTCAAAAGCTCTTTTCTGTGTATGTATTCTTTTTTTTTTTTTCAGAACCAGACAGCTTTAATGGCAAATTTTACCAAACATTTAAGGAAATAATATCAATAATACCCAATCTCTTCTGGAAAATACAATACTGTATGAGGGAATTCTGAAACTAGAAAAAGATACTTAAAGAAAAACACAATGAAGACCAATATCCATCATAGTTATTGACACAAAAATCTTTAGCAAAATATTAGCATATAAGATCCAATAATATAAAATAATAATAATACAGCATGACCAATGGGTTTATATCAAGAATGTACATGCTATTTTTTGATTGGTTAAACATTAAAAATATCAATAAAATTCACATCAAAAGACTAAGGAAAAAACAAATTATAGAATTATTTAAAAAATGCAGGAAAACATTTGACAAACTTCAACATGTGTTCATGATAAACCTTTCAGCAAACAAGACATAGAAAGTAACTTTCTTAACCTGATAAAAAGTAATATACCAAAAAACCCTGCTGGTGATAGCATAGTTAGTGAAATCTGAATTCTTTTTCATGGACAATGGGGGACAAGACAATGAAGCGTTGTCTTACCATCCCTCTTAAACATTATGGTGATAGTCCCAGGCAGCATGGCAAAAAAGTAAATAAGTGGCAATGAACTGAATAGTTATCTACATAATTATCCATCTTATTCTAATAAATAGACATGGCAAAAATAACTTGTATAATTAGTAAGTGTAGGAAGGTTGTTGGATACATGGCGAGTATAAAAGTATCAATGGTATTTCTGTATACCAGCCATGAACTGTCGGAAATTGAAAGTACGACTTCTAAGAGAACACCAAAAATATTTAGGCATAACTTTATAAAAATATGTAGAAAGTCCATAAATTTTTAAACAGTGATCTTTCTCCTTTGAATGTCTATTTTCTCATACCTGCAAAGGTTCAATTCGATATCAATTTAGTGATTGTTTTCCACCTCTTCAATAGTAATATCTTTAGATGTGTATTCTTTTTAACGTTCAGGCATTAGTTGTCTTGAGTGCATAGTCTAAATTTTTGTACAAAATTCCTTGATTCTTAAATTTTCCAAGACTTAGTTATGCCTGAGAATGTATTTCCTTTGTGTGAACAGATGAAAGATTAACTTGTCCACATTCAGTTAATATGGATAGTATATTATTCCCAGGCATTTCTGAAACCAACTTGCAACTGTTTTCTTTTTTTTTTTTTTTTTTTTTTTTAATTTTTTATTGTGGGTTGTTCAAAACATTACAAATTTCTTGACATATCATATTCCACACTTTGATTCTAGTGGGTTATGAACTCCCACCTTCACCCCATACACAGATTGCAGATTCACATCAGTTACACATCCATTGATTTACAAATTGCCATACTAGTGTCTGTTGTGCTCCGCTGCCTTTCCCATCATCCACCCTCCCCCCTCCCCACCTCTCCCCTCCCCTCCCCTCCTCTCTCTCTACCCCCTCCACTGTATAACCCTGAGGGTCTCCTTCCATTACCGTGCAATTTACCTTCTCTCTCCCTTTCCCTCCCACCTCTCATCCCTGTTAAATGTTAATCTTCTTCTCCTGTTCTTCGTCCCTACTCTGTTCTTAGTTACTTTCCTTATATCAAAGAAGACATTTGGCATTTGTTTTTTAGGGATTGGCTAGCTTCACTTAGCATAATCTGCTCTAATGCCATCCATTTCCCTGTAAATTCTATGATTTTGTCATTTTTTAATGCAGAGTAATACTCCATTGTGTATAAATGCCACATTTTTTTTATCCATTCGTCTATTGAAGGGCATCTAGGTTGGTTCCACAGTCTTGCTATTGTGAACTGTGCTGCTATGAACATCGATGTAGCAGTGTCCCTGTAGCATGCTCTTTTTAGGTCTTTAGGGAATAGACCAAGAAGGGGAATAGCTGGGTCAAATGGTGGCTCCATTCCCAGCTTTCCAAGAAATCTCCATACTGCTTTCCAAATTGGCTGCACCAATCTGCAGTCCCACCAGCAATGTACAAGTGTACCCTTTTCCCCACATCCTCGCCAGCACTTGTTGTTGTTTGACTTCCTAATGGCTGCCAATCTTACTGGAGTGAGATGGTATCTTAGGGTGGTTTTGATTTGCATTTCTCTGACAGCTAGAGATGTTGAGCATTTTTTCATGTACTTGTTGATTGACTGTATGTCCTCCTCTGTGAAGTGTCTGTTCAGGTCCTTGGCCCATTTGTTGATTGGGTTGTTTGTTCTCTTATTGTCTAATTTTTTGAGTTCTTTGTATACTCTGGATATTAGGGCTCTATCTGAAGTGTGAGGAGTAAAGATTTGTTCCCAGGATGTAGGCTCCCTATTTACCTCTCTTATTGTTTCTTTTGCTGAGAAAAAACTTCTTAGTTTGAGTAAGTCCCATTTGTTGATTCTAGTTATTAACTTTTGTGCTATGGGTGTCCTATTGAGGAATTTGGAGCCCGACCCCACAGTATGTAGATCGTAGCCAACTTTTTCTTCTATCAGACGGCGCGTCTCTGATTTGATATCAAGTTCCTTGATCCATTTTGAATTCACTTTTGTGCATGGCGAGAGAAAGGGATTCAGTTTCATTTTGTTGCATATGGATTTCCAGTTTTCCCAGCACCATTTGTTGAAGATGCTATCCTTCCTCCATTGCATGCTTTTAGCCCCTTTATCAAATATAAGATAGTTGTAGTTTTGTGGATTGGTTTCTGTGTCCTCTATTCTGTACCATTGGTCCACACGCCTGTTTTGGTACCAGTACCATGCTGTTTTTGTTACTATTGCTCTGTAGTATAGTTTGAAGTCTGGTATCGCTATACCGCCTGATTCACACTTCTTGCTTAGCATTGTTTTTGCTATTCTGGGTCTTTTATTTTTCCATATGAATTTCATGATTGCTTTTTCTATTTCTACAAGAAATGCCATTGGGATTTTGATTGGCATTGCATTAAACCTATAGAGAACTTTTGGTAATATCGCCATTTTGATGATGTTAGTTCTGCCTATCCATGAACAGGGTATATTTTTCCATCTTCTAAGATCTTCTTCTATTTCTCTCTTTAGGGTTCTGTAGTTTTCATTGTATAAGTCTTTCACCTCTTTTGTTAGGTTGATTCCCAAGTATTTTATTTTTTTTGAAGATATTTTGAATGGAGTGGTTGTCCTCATTTCCATTTCAGAGGATTTGTCGCTGATATACAGGAATGCCTTTGATTTATGCGTGTTGATTTTAAATCCTGCCACTTTGCTGAATTCATTTATTAGCTCTAATAGTTTCTTTGTAGAGCCTTTTGGGTCTGCTAGATATAGAATCATATCATCTGCAAATAGTGATAATTTAATTTCTTCTTTTCCTATTTTTATGCCTTTAATTTCTTTCGTCTGTCTAATTGCTCTGGCCAGTGTTTCGAGAACTATGTTGAAGAGAAGTGGAGAGAGAGGGCATCCCTGTCTTGTTCCAGATTTTAGAGGGAATGCCTTCAGTTTTTCTCCATTCAGAATAATGCTAGCCTGAGGCTTAGCATAGATTGCTTTTACAATATTGAGGTATGTTCCTGTTATCCCTAGTTTTTCTAGAGTTTTGAACATAAAGGGATGCTGTACTTTGTCAAATGCTTTTTCCGCATCTATCGAGATGATCATATGGTTCTTATTTTTAAGTCTATTGATGTGGTGAATAACATTTATTGATTTCCGTATATTGAACCAGCCTTGCATCCCAGGGATGAATCCTACTTGATCATGGTGTACAATTTTTTTTATATGTTTTTGTATCCGATTCGCCAGAATTTTATTGAGGATTTTTGCATCTAGGTTCATTAGAGATATTGGTCTGTAGTTTTCTTTCTTTGAAGTGTCTTTGTCTGGTTTAGGTATCAGGGTGATGTTGGCCTCATAGAATGAATTTGGAAGTTCTCCCTCCTTTTCTATTTCCTGAAGTAGCTTGAAAAGTATTGGTATTAGTTCTTCTTTAAAGGTTTTGTAAAATTCTGCTGTATACCCATCGGGACCTGGGCTTTTCTTAGTTGGTAGTCTTTTGATGGTTTCTTCTATCTCCTCAATTGATATTGGTCTGTTTAGGTTTTCTATATCCTCCTGACTCAATCTGGGGAGATCATATGACTTAAGAAATTTATCTATGCCTTCACTATCTTCTAATTTATTGGAGTATAAGGATTCAAAATAGTTTTTGATTATCTTCTGTATTTCTGAAGTGTCTGTTGTGATATTGCCTTTTTCATCCCGTATGCTAGTAATTTGAGTTCTCTCTCTTCTTCTCTTCACTAGCATCGCTAAGGGTCTGTCGATTTTGTTTATTTTTTCAAAGAACCAACTTTTAGTTTTGTCAATTTTTTCAATTGTTTCTTTTGTTTCGATTTCATTAATTTCAGCTCTGATTTTAATTATTTCTTGCCTTCTACTTCTTTTGCTGTTGTTTTGCTCTTCTTTTTCAAGGATTTTGAGATGAAGTATGAGATCATTTATTTGTTGGTTTTTTCTTTTTTTAAGGAATGAACTCCAAGCAATGAATTTTCCTCTTAGAACTGCTTTCAATGTGTCCCATAGATTCCGATATGTTGTGTCTGTGTTTTCATTTATCTCTAAGAATTTTTTAATTTCCTCCTTGATGTCTTCTATAACCCATTGATCATTCAGTAACCTATTGTTCATTCTCCAATTGATGTATGCTTTTTCCTTCCTTCTTTTATCGTTGATTTTCAGTTTCATTCCATTATGATCAGATAAGATGCATGGTAATATCTCTACTCCTTTATATTGTCTAAGAGTTGCCCTGTGACATAATATATGATCTATTTTTGAGAAGGATCCATGTGCTGCTGAGAAAAAAGTGTAACTGCTTGATGTTGGGTGGTATACTCTATATATGTCAATTAGGTCTAGGTTATTAATAGTGTTATTGAGTTCTATAGTTTCCTTATTCAACTTTTGTTTGGAAGATCTGTCCAGTGGCGAGAGAGGTGTGTTGAAGTCTCCCATGATTATGGTGTGGTGGTCTATTAGACTCTTGAACTTGAGAAGAGTTTGTTTGACGAACATAGCTGCACCATTGTTTGGGGCATAAATATTTATGATTGTTATGTCTTGTTGGTGTATGGTTCCCTTAAGCAGTATGTAGTGTCCCTCTTTATCTCTTTTGATTAACTTGGGCTTGAAATCTATTTTATTTGATATGAGTATGGACACGCCTGCTTGTTTCCGAAGTCCATATGAGTGATATGATTTTTCCCAACCTTTCACCTTCAGCCTATGTATGTCTTTTCCTATCAAATGCGTCTCCTGTAGGCAGCATATTGTTGGGTCTTGTTTTGTGATCCATTCTACTAGCCTGTGTCTCTTAATTGGTGAGTTTAAGCCATTAACATTTAGGGTTATTATTGAGATATGGGTTGTTCTTCCAGCCATATTTGTTTATTTCTGTTACTAAACATTGTTTGTTTTCCTCTTTGATTGTTTCCCCCCCCCCTTTACTGTCCTACCTCCCACTGTTGGTTTTCATTGTTATTTTCCATTTCCTCTTCCTGTAATACTTTGGCTAGGATGTTTTGAAGAGATGGTTTTCTAGCTGCGAATTCTTTAAACTTTTGTTTATCGTGGAAGGTTTTAATTTCATTCTCCATCCTGAAGCTTAATTTCGCTGGATACACAATTCTTGGTTGGAACCCATTATCTTTCAGTGTTTGAAATATGTTATTCCAGGATCTTCTAGCTTTCAGAGTCTGTGTTGAAAGATCAGCTGTTATCCTGATTGGCTTGCCCCTAAATGTAATCTGCTTCCTTTCTCTTGTAGCTTTTAAAATTCTCTCCTTATTCTGTATGTTGGGCATCTTCATTATAATGTGTCTAGGTGTGGATCTCTTATGATTTTGCACATTCGGCGTCCTGTAGGCTTCTAGGATTTGGGATTCTGTCTCATTCTTCAAGTCTGGGAAGTTTTCTTGTATTATTTCATTGAATAGACTGCTCATTCCTTTGGTTTGGAGCTCTGTACCTTCCTGTATCCCAATGACTCTTAAGTTTGGTCTCTTAATGTTATCCCATATTTCTTGGATGTTCTGCTCATGGTTTCTTAACAGTCTTGCTGAGCTGTCTATGTTCTTTTCCAGTTGAAATACTTTGTCTTCATTGTCTGATGTTCTATCTTCTAAGTGTTCTACTCTGTTGGTAGTATTCTCCATTGAGTTTTTAAGTTGGTTTATTGCTTCCTGCATTTCTAGGATTTCTGATTGCTTGTTTTTTATAACCTCTATCTCCCTGTATAGTTGATCCTTTGCTTCCTGGATTTGTTTGCGTAATTCGTTGTCGAAGTGATCTTTCATTGTCTGATTTTGCTGTTTAATGTCTTCCTTGATACTCCAGATCATCTGAAGCATGTATATCCTGAATTCTTTATCTGACATTCCATCTGCTGCAGCTGTTACCTCTTCTAAAGTTGCGTTGACCTGCATTGCTTGTGGTCCTTTCTTTCCTTGTCTTTTCATACTGCTTGCGTATCTTTCCTGCAGGTGCGGGCGGCGGCTCTGCTCTCTCCTTATTCCAATTGGGGTGTCGTGGCTACCACGCCGGCAGGTCACTGGGCCTGTTCTGGGAGCTGGTGGCGGCTCTGTTCTGCCCCTACTCCAATTGGGGTGACGTGTCTGTCGTACCAGCAGGCCACTGGGCCTGTCCTGCTGGTCGGTCGCAGATCTGCCCACCTTTCGGGCACGAGTGGAGGCTCTGCTTTGCCCCTACTCCAATTGGGGTGTCGTGACTACCCCGCCTGCAGGATGCTGGGTCTGTTCCTGGCAAGGGAGGCGACTCTGCTCTGTCACTACTCCAATTAGGGTGGTGTTTATACCCCGCCGGCAGGCTCCTGGGCCTGATCCGCCGGTCTGTTGTAGGTCTGCCTACCTTGAAGGCGCGGGCGGCGGATCTGCCCTGCCCCTCCTACCACGCCTGCGGACCCCTGGGCCTGATCTGCAGGTTGATCACTGGTCTGCTCACCCTGCGGGCACGGGTGGCGGTTCCGCTCCACCCCCACTCCAATTGGGGTCACGTGACCACCACACCGGCAGGGCCTGATCCGGGCGTGGGATAAGGATCTGCTCTGCCCCTACTCGAGTTGGGGTGACGTGTGTACCACACTGGCAGGCCACTGGGCCTGACCCGCCAGGCTGTCACAGGTCTGTTTACCTTGCAAGCGCGAAGGGCGGCTCTGCCCTGCCCCTCCTACCACGCCCATGTACTACTGGGTCGTGGGTCTGCCCACCTGGCGGGTGTGGGTGGCGGCTCCGCTCCGCCCCCTCTCCAATTGGGGTCACACGGTCACCACGCTGGCGAGCCGCTGGGCCTGCTCCGGGGGCTGGCGGCGGCCCGGCTCCTTCCCTCTGGCTCGAGGACAAATTGAGGAGACTCGGGTGACTGAGCCTCACCCCCCTTACCAGAAGACCAACTGCTTATGTCACCGCTGGTATTGATGAAGATCTCTCCTCCACCGCTTTCTGCTGACATCAGATCTCTGCCATGTTGGTATCCTATGCGAATGGCAGCATTTCGTTCCCCTTGCCAGGCAACCCAAGCAATGGGTGAGTCCTGACCTGCCCTCAGCAGGACCCGGACCGAGACACAGTTTCCGCGGGCTCCTAGCCCCGGTCCAGGGAAGTTCCGGGAGCCGGAACTCGGCCGCTCCGTGCTCGGTGTAAGCTCCTATAAGTGTAGGCTCCAAGAAGCAGCCCCCGCGGGCTCAGTTCCGGGAAATTCGGCCGCTTAGTGTTTGGTGTATGCTCTGATAGTAGCAGGGTCCAAGAAGCAGCCTCCGCGGGCTCCGCAGCCCTGAGCCAGGGCGGTTCCGGGACGGTTCCGGGAGCCGGAACTCGGCCGCTCTGTGCTCGGTGTAAGCTCCTATAAGTGTAAGCTCCAAGAAGCAGTCCCCGCGGGCTCAGTTCCGGGAGCTGGAATTCGGCTTCTTGGTGTTTCGTGTTTGCTCTGATATTAGCAGGGTCCAAGAAGCAGCCTCCGCAGGCTCCGCAGCCCGGAGCCAGGGCGGTTCCGGGACGGTTCCGGGAGCCGGGACTTGGCCGCCCCGCGCTCCGTGTTCACTCCGATAAGATCAGATTTTAAGAAGCCCCCAGGCGCTGAACCCTAGCAATCTGTCTGCAAGCCGCAGGCGAATTGCAGCCTGAAATTACCTGTTCTATGGCTGAATGAGCTGCGGTCAGTCAAAAACAGGTGTGGTGACGTCAGTTTACCAACATGGTGGCTGCTGGCCTCCTCTGTGGTCTGACCGGTGTGGAGAACCGAGATGGACCGCTTCCTTCCCCGTCTCGAACCCAGAATTCAGCCCTGAGTGCGGTGCTTGCGCGTCTGGCAGAAACTGCAGCGCTGTAACCCTGCGTCTCTATCCCAGCGCGCGTTGCAGACTCTAGCCGCGGGGCGATTTGCTGAATAAGCAGTGTTACCCTCCGTGCGACAAACCTCTCGCGTTTGAGTCCCCGTAGCCGATCCTCATGCGATGGAAATCCTTCCTCCAGGTTCCGGCGCACCCCACTATTGCTGGAAATTCCTAACAAGATATCCTTTAGCCGTCCTGACTTGTCATACTCCCACACAGTGAAGCAGCACACGGGGGTAATGCACTCCCCTCGCCGCCATCTTTCGCCGTCTGTGTATGTATTCTTAACTCAATTATTGGACAGTTTTACTATGAATACTAACATTTTCATTCCTAAGCATATATTCCAGTTTTGCTTACACATGTGAAAAAGATTGCTTTATATTCTTAAATCTCCTTTTAATATTTAAAAGCCATTTTAAAGTTTTTGAAGGGTGAACACAGAGACAATGCCTCTGAGAACTTATACAGTGGTTCTCAACCCTAGTTATGCATTAAAATCACCAAGAGAGATGTTTTAAAAATATCTGTCTGATTCCCACCCCAGAACAATTAAGTCAGAATTTCTGATGGTGGTTCCCCAGGTGATTCCAATGGCACCCAAGGATGTGAACCACTGAACTATAAAACCTTTATAAAAACTGAGGTTATCTCTTCTAGGCCTTAGAGGGAATAATTCAAAAGCCCTGAAAACCTGGTTGTCTCATTGCTTTTTTCTTTTTTGATAAATAGTCAATTTTTTAAAATTGAAAAATCAAAAAGTATATATATTTATTGTGTAAACAGTGATTTTATTTTCTTCTTTCCTTTCTTCTTTTCTCCCTGTTTCTCTCTCCCTCCCTCTCCTTCCTTTCTCTTTCTTTTCTTTTTCTCTCTTTCCTTTTCTTTTCTAGTCCCTCCATCCCTCCCTCTTTCTTTGCTGGAGATTGAACCCAGGTCCTTGCACATACTAAGCATAAACTCTGTCATGAAGCTTTACCATGCTGTTTTGAAATACATTGTGGAATAGGTAAATTGAGCTAATTAACATATGTATTACTTCACATACCATCATTTATTTGTAGTGAAAACCCTTGAGTCTACTCTCTTAGTAATTTTCAAGAATACAATATCATGTTATTAACTAATTATATTGTTTGACAGAACTCTTTAATTTGTTTCTTCTATCTGGGTGAAATTTTATATTCTGTATAACCAACCTCTCCATAACATCCCTCCCTAACCGCCCCCCACCCCCAGTGGTGGTCATATAAGTGTGATCACACAGCATTTGTCTCTCTGTGTATGGCTTATTTTACTTAATAAAATGTTCTTTAGCTTATTTATGTCATCACAAATGACAGGATTCCTTCTTTTTTTAAGGCCAAATAATATTCGTTGTATGTAAAATCTCTTCATTTGTGGATGGATCCTTAGTTTGATTCTATACTTTGGCTATCATAAAAGGGCAGCAATGAAGATGGGAGTACAGATGTCTCTTCAACACATGGACTTCACCTCCTTTGGGTATATACCCAGAAGTGGGATTGTTGGATCATATGATTCTTCTATTTTTTTTTTTTGAGGAAGCTTGATATTGTTATCCATACCATATGTGCTAATTTACATTCCCACAACAGTGTGTGCAAAGTTCCCTTTTCTTCACATCCTCACCATTGCTTTCTTATAATAAAAACTGCCCTTGGATACATGCCAACCAGGCATTTCACTGTCTTGTGTAGTAGGGTGACCAACTATCTTGGTTTTTCCAGGACTGAGAGGCTTCCTGGGATATGGGATTTTTAGAACCAAAACTCAGAGTCCCAGGGAACTAGGAGGAGTTGTTTGTCTTGGTGGTGGATCATCATAACCTGTTTTGGGTCTTCTAGATAAGACTGATACTGACTTGACTCTAGCTTTGAAATTCAGTTTTTGGTTTATGCCCATTTGGAATTCTGACCTTATCCAAGGCCCCTCTGTTGTTCAGTTGCTGTAAAAATGAATTTTCTCACAGTTGTTGTAAAGACTTCGAGACACTTTATAATCAGGAGGCATCTCCTGTTAATTTGCACTCGAGTTTGAGTTTCTCTCTTGGAACCTGGCCTGACTGAATGCTGAGTATATGATGGAAAGTAAGGCTGGTGCTGATACTTATTGAAGACCAGGTGCTTATACCTAGCCTCATTTAATCCTCATATGAAGTTGATAAACTGTTCCTATTTTTTCAGATAAGAAAACCAAATCCCAGAAAGACTAATTGTCAAAAGACCAAAGCTAGGGCTATACAACTGCAGTTCCTTGTTCTCTTCACAATGATTCCTTTTTTGGTGCTTGATACACACAAGTTGGATGTGGAAATTGTACATTTCCAGAGATTTTTGAGGGGACAATGGAAAGATAAATGTACTCATCGTCTCACTGTGAAGTAACCCTTTAGGCTGCTTCTAGGTAGGAGGAAGCATTGAAAGTCACTGTGATGAATGGTGGATTGTCCCTGATGGGTACGGAAAGGAACCGCCGTACAGATGCTTGTCATTTAACCTTTAGTCTCAGCCCAGTGAATCCCATTAGGAAAATATGATTTTGCTCTTTAGTATGTCAAAGAAAAGTGCCAGTATATAAATAAATGGGGTGTCCAGTGTTGTAGCTGAAAAACAGGGGATTCAAGGCTTGAAGAGGTCCCTTTTCTAGTTATCCTGATGCCGTTGGCCTAATCATTGAAGCAGAATGGCCCACGTTGGGTCAGGACATGATTAGGCTCTTGGGCTCTGTGAGTGAGGATGATAGGTATAGCAAGAGACCTAGGTGGAATTAGACTGGAAATGCTCATCTGTGACGTAGTAGAAGTTGAAATGCTTTTCCAAGTGTTAGAGATTTTTTTTTAAAAGATAAAAATTGCTAACATTTCATCTATTATAACTTTAAACAGAACTTATTTTGGTAAATGCCATTATGATTTTTTTTCCAAATCAAAGAAACCATTTTAGTTATGTTTCTCTTCACTTTGATAAACTGGTTGTAAGCATAATGTTTCTTGATAAAGTAGCAAGTCCCACAGCAGGTCTTACTCATTCATTCAGAAGTGCCCCGAGTGTCTGTTCAGCTCCAGCACTGTGCTAGGTGGTGAAAAATAACCCAGAAATAGGAAATCCTTGTGCTCACCAACCATGAGGGATCCCTGCAGATGAGCAGAACTTGTAACTTACTACAATGGAGTTAGTCTGATAAAGAGTGGCCTACATTGCTACAGGAGCTGCTCATGAGAGAGAATTCAGAGGGACCTGTCCGGCAGAAGTGAATTATACTCTGAAGTAAGAGTTGGGTAGAAAGTGATTGGGGTCATGTTGGCGCTCCTATTCCAGGAAGAGGGAATAACAGTGTACAAGTCAAAAAGTGTATTTGGGGGAAGTAAAACATATTCAGTATAAGATACGTGTGTGTGTAGAAAGAAATATGGACAGTAGGAGATAATGCTGAAGAGAGGTGAGGGGGTAAGATATATGGGATTGTAAGCCATATAAAAAACTCTGAAATTTATCATAAGAGAAAGAAGATACTGGATGGGGTTAAGAAATAAAAAGATCAGATTTGACATTTTAAAATGATCCCAACTTCAGTGTCACACTGGACAGGATGGAGGAAGGTAGACCAGTCGGAAGGTAGACACAGAAATCCAGTTGAGAGGGGATGGTGACTGAACCTGGATGGTGCCTGTGCAGTTGGAGAGAAGTAGTTTGTTTCAAGAGCTGTTCAGGGACAGGATGGACAGCACTTGGCACAAGGGAGAAGGAGGAGAGAGAGGTGACTTTGGACCCTGGTCCTCTTTACAGATGATAAAGATGGGAATGGAAGGGATGTGACACTTCAGCTGGTTATATTGTGCTTAAGGAACTTAAAGGGGGCAGTCAAACGGTGCTGTCTATGAGGAAGCTGGGTAATGGGTCTGCTGGCCAAGGGTGGATTTATGGTTTTGGAAGCCAAGAGCATATGAATGTCAATTGGAGCACTCAGGGAATATATATAAAGAAAAATAGAAGAGGGCCTAGACCAGAATTCCAAAGATGCCAGCATGTAAGATATGAGCAGAGAATGAGAGGGTCAGGAGCAAGACTAGCAAGAATTGAACAGTGGTTGGAGAAAAATGAAAAATTACAGAATCATGAAATCTAAGACAAGAGGTTATTTTAAGAAGGAGGAAATAGTCAAGGGGACCAGGCTGTTCAGAGGGCACTCTGGATGGGGACCGAGGAGTGACCACTGTAGTTAGCACAAAGATGTTCTTATTGATCTTGGTGAGGCAGATTTGGAGGTGGGGGCAACAGCCATATTACAGTAGAATGAGATTTTAAGGGAGGAGAGGAAGCTAACATAGCAAGAGGTACCTCCTTATAAAAGAATTTGAATGTAAAGGGAGGAGAGCAATAGCTGGGGGCCATGTGGGGCTGAGGGAGGATTTGCAGTAGTGATGGTTGTTAGGATTTGGAGTGCTACAGACTTGATAAAGGGAAGGCAACATGGAGAGGGAGAGGCTGGTGGGAAGGAGGATGGGTGAACACAGCTATGGGTACCAGTGAATTTGGCAGCAGGAATTTGAGGGGTGAGGGGCTTTAATTTTCTCTGATATAGGAAGTGAAGTGAGATGAGTTGTCAAATGAGGTGACCAAGTAGAAAGACCAAGAAAGAATAAGGTTTGGAATAAGTGTTGTGGAGAAAGAAGGTAAGACAAAAAGGGAGACATTATTTGCCTTTCAACTATTTCTCTATTTTTTATCCCTAGTATTTTTGAGCCCATAAAACATATCAAAGAAATTGAATTCTCTTCATTTTTTTTTCCAAGAAATCACCAATAACCTTTACATCTACTTCTGGAAATCTGTTCCTGGAAGCCAAGGTCCAATTGAGAACATTGCACAATGTTCTACAAAAGCAAATGTTCTTAATAGTAAGCACCATTATGTCATCCAGAGACTCGTGGGTGTAAGAGCTGAGCTGTCTATGGAGATACTTTAGTTCTCACAGAAAAAAATGGGAAGTCGGACCTTCTGCACTGAGTGATACACCTACTGCGTGCCAGATGCTCTAAGCCTTACAGCAACTTCCTAAAACCTCTATTACTACTGTCCCCTTCTTACAGATGAGGAAACAGAGACACACAAGTTAGGGGATTTATTCAAGACAAATTATGGTTAAGGGGCAGAGCCAGGATTGAACTAAGTCCAAAATATTCCCATTAGAAATATTTATTCAGTGCATTTGATATGGGGGAAAAAATCCCTGTTTTCTCTCCTTGTTTTCCCTATTCTGCACACTGGATTTTTCCTGTATGTTTAACAAACCATTTTGTGTTTATATTTCTCAACAGTTGATTAAGCATGGATAGATTTTAATGTGATGGTGTAAGCTGTTTTTCAGTCTTACAAGATTTTCTTGGGAAATATTTCTGCAACCAAGAAAAAAGACAGAGACTATTCAGAAATGACATTGGAACAATTGGCTATCCATATGGAAGACAATCCAATTAGACATCTAAATAATGCCATACATCAAAGTAAATTCCAGAGGGACGCAAGTGCTAAATGAATAAAACCAAACCATAAAAGTTATAGAAGAAAATGAAGAAAGATTATTTATAACTTAGGGGTAGAGAGGCCTTCCCACACAAGATTGAAACGCACAAGCTGTAAAGGAAAAGATTGATAGATTTGATTACAGGCACAAGGATGCTAATTACAGCCTGTTTATAATGGTGAAAAATTAGAAACTAAAGCTTCTTCGATAGGGAACCGTTCAGATACATTACTCGGCCTTTACATCACCAAGGAGTAATGAAGCCTAGGAGTTAAAAAGCTTGCCTGCTGCTGCTGAGACTACCTGGGGTTTGGTTTCTTCCCCATCACTTTGGAAAAATCAGCTAACTTCCTCAATTTCCTGATCTCTAGATGTAATGATTTAATTTCTCTGATAGGGTTATGGTGAGGTTAAGTGAATTAGGAGTCTGAAGTGCTTTGAATAGATTCTTAACATAGTCGCCTCTTCGTAAGTATTAGATATCGCCAAAATGTAGCACTTAGGACAGAATCAGGTAGGTTAATGTGTGGTGATTCAGTATAGTCTTAGGCATGTTATTAAGAAAACAGGTTTCAGGACAATGGGTAGAGCACGACTGCATTTTAATAAAACATGTTCATGTTTAATATGAATGTACGAAAACAGGAAAAGATTGGGCAATAGGACAATCTACCCAACTCCGAATCTCCGAATGCTCGTTATCTCTAAGGGCAGTAGGAGTGTTTGGAAAGGGATATTTATATTTTATGCTCTGTGATTTTGCATTGCTTAATTTTCTCATAAAGGGAATGAAGTTATACACTGTTAAGCAGAAAAAAATAGGAGGAGAGAGAAGGAAGAAAAATGTCTAACATTCTCAATTGTCAGGACAGGATGAGTTTCATAGCATAAAAGCAAAACAGCCACTATGTGGGCACAGCCCCTTCTCCTTCTGACACACAAATTTGGAAAGACTGTTCTTTCTCTGATGACTGCTCCTGGAAACCTGGTCAAGTGTTAGTTGACAATGGAATGTGTGACAATCCTATTCTTCTGTCCTATATGTCTATCCATGTCCCAGAACTGCATTCTGTTGATCATTGTTCTTTGTAGTAAGTTTTGAAGTTGGGAAGTATGAGTCTTCCTACATTGTTCTTCCTTTTCAAAATTGTTATGGTTACTTCTGGGTGACTTTCTAATTCCATAAGAAATGAGCTTGTAATCTCTACAAAGAAGACAGCAAGGATTCTGATAGGGATTGCTTTGAATCTGCAGATCAGTTTTAACAGTGTTATAAGGGACATCTTTCCATTTCTTTAAACCACCTTTAACTTCCTTCAATGATGTTCTCTAGTTTTAGAGTATTAATTTTTTACTTCTTTTTGTTAAATTTATTCCTCTTTTATTCTTTTTTCTAAAAATACATGTCCCAGTAGCATGTATTCTTTTTTTTAATATTTATTTTTTAGGTGTAGATGGACACAACACAATACCTTTATTTTTATGTGGTGCTGAGGATAGAATCCGGGCCCCGCCCATGCTAGGTGAGCTCTCTACCACTGAGCCACAATCCCAGCCCCTATTTTATTCTTTTTGATGCTATTTTTAAATAGGGTTGTTTTCTTAACTGTTTTTGCATCGTTCATTGCAAAATCATTTCATTTTCATTGTTTGTTGCAAGTGTATAGAAAAACACTTTGTATATTGATCTTTCATCCTGCAACTCATTTATTATTAAAAATTAAACCTAGTAACTAAAGCTCTAGTAGGTGTGCGTATGTACATTCTTTAAGATTTTCTATATAATATCATATGCAAGTAGAAGTAATTTTTTCTAATTTTCAATCTAGAAAACAAAAAAGGGAAATTGTTTCTTTTTCTTACTTATTTGCCCTCACTAAAAACTCTTGTACTATGTCAAAATGAAGCGGTATGAGCACATATCCATGTCTTTTTCCTGATCTTAGTCAGGAAAACATCTATTCTTTTAATATTAAGTATGAAGTTAGCTCTGGGATTTTTGTGAATGCTCTTTATACCCAGGGTTATGGGTGTGTGTGTGTGTGTGTGTGTGTGTGTGTGCATGCGCACATATGCGTGTGTCCTAATGTAAATGGTATTATGTTTTTAATTTCAGATTCCAGTAGTTTTGTTATTAGCAACTAGAAAGTAACTGAATCTTTTTTTTTTCTAATGTACTTTATATTCTGTAACCATGTGATCATTGCTTACTAGTATCAGGAGGGTTTTTTCTTCTCTTATATATTTGATATTTTTTACACAATCATTGCCATACATGAATTTTCCAATCAGTATATATTTTGTGGCTTTTTTGGGTCTTATTTTATTAGTTGGGCCTTCCAATGTGATCTTGGATGGGAGTGGCAAGAGAAGACATGCTTGTCTTCTTCCTGAACTTCAGATGAAAACATCTGGTGTCTCATCATTAAGTACGTTAGCTGTAGGTTTTCCATGGATATTCTTATCAAGTTGAGGAATTCCTAATGTACTGAGAGTTTTTTTCTCTTTTAATCATGAATGGGTGTTGAATTTTGTCAGATGCTTTGTCTGCATTTATTGATTTGATTATATAAATTTCCTTCTTTCGTCTGCTGATGTGATGGATTATATTGATTTTTGAATGGTTGAAACTGCTCTGCATACCTCAAATAGATCCTATTTGGTCATGGTGAACGATTCCTTACATATCACAAATTTGACTTGCTAATATTTGGTTGTGGAGTTTTGCATTTACGTTCATAAGGGAGATCAGACTGTAGTTTTTTTCTTTCTCGTAATATCTTGGTTTGGTTTTGATATTATAGTAAAGTGGTGTCATAAAAAATTTAGGAAGTGTTCCTTTTGCTTCTATTTTTTAGAAGTGATTATAGAGAAATAGTAATATTCTTCTTTAAATATGTAGTAGGTTTTACCAGAAACCGTCTGGGCCTGGAACTTCCTATTTTGAAAGGTTAATTATGACTTACATTTTAAAAATATATGTCAGACTATTAGAATCACTTATTTTCCTTGTGTGTGAATTTTGGTAGTTTTTCTACTTTAAGGAATTGTTCAATTTCTTCCATGCTATTAAATTTATGGGCACAGAGTTGTTCTTAATATTCCTTTATTATGCTGTTAATATCCATGGTATCACAAGTGATGACCTCTCTTTCAGTTCTGATATTAAAATTTGTATGTTCTCTCTTTCTATTTGGTTAGCTTAGCTAGAAGTTTATCAATTTTATTAATCTTTTGAAAAACTAGATCTTATTTTCATTAATTTTTAATTGATTTCCAGTATTTAATTTCATTGATTCCTGCTCTGTTACTATTTGTTTTTCTTCTGCTTGCTGTAATCTCATAGTGCTCTTCTTCCTCTAGTCCTAATGTAATTGGGAAAAGGTCAATTCTGCTGCTGCTTGATAAGGCCAGGACAGAGTGACAGAAGAACGAGATGTATGTGGTCAAAGAATGGAGAAGTAGGAGCTTTGCTCACAAATCAGCTTCTCAATTCCAGGGAGTTGAGGGGTTGCAGATATAGAACAGGAATATTGAGAGAGAGAGACTCAGTCTAGTAAACAGGAAGGATATTTGTGTTCTTTCTGGAAAGAGGCAGACATCTTCCAGAAACTCAGGTGCCTCCTCTTTTCCCTCCTTTTATAGTCTGGTGTTTCCAGATATGGTGCTGGTAAGGGTCTTTAGGATTGAGGGCGGAGAGAGCGACTAGGCGAGTCTAGGTCAGGTTAACCCTGTGTTCTAGTTCTGAACAACACTTTCTCAAATTAATCAACATGTCTATGCACAGAGTTGAATAGACTCTGACCCAAAGGTTAAGGCAGCAAAGGGGACAGACACAGATATGAAGGCAAATATGCCAAGCCTCTTACTTCTGTTTCAGTCACCCATGGGACATCTGCAGGCTAAAGTGAAGAGTCATTTTTTGACAAAAGTGGCCTTCAGGTCCCTGAAAAGTAACCTAGGCAACTGTTATTAGCATGAGTGACACACATCAGAGGTGCTATCTAAGCAAACTTGTGGGAGACTAATAGGTACTGCCCAGTTGTGTGACCTCCAAGATTAGTGATTTGTAACTCCACCGAGATACAGTGAAGCTAGAGGGTTTATTTAGGTTTCCCCTCAGTAAACTAAGGTAGATAGATATTCATATTACTGAATTTAGATCGTTCTTTTCTAGTATATGCATTAAGTACTCTCAATGTCCCTCAAGCACCACTTTCACTTTATCAGAAAAGTTTGGCTGGTTGCACTTGCATTTTAATTTAGCTCAAAATATTTAAAAATTTCTCTTGAGACTGCTTCTTTGACTCATGTTTTATTTAGGAGTGTGTTGTTTAATCCCCAAAGCTGTGGTTGGTTGCAGGCTATTGGTTTTCAGGGTACTGTGGACCTAGGCGGGAGGTGGAAATTGGATAGAAGTGGAGGTTGTATATAGGGGCTCACTGTTCTTATGAGATCCTGCCTTTTATTTTTTTTAATGAATGCTCTTCAGATTGCTGAAAGCCTTTAGTTAATAAGCAGAAAACAATGTAGACAATTTCTGCCAGTGCCCTGTGGCTTTTATGGAGAAGAGAATTGTCAGAGGTCCTTACCCTGCCATCGTCACTGAGCACTGTCACATCTTTCCATGGGCTTGCCATCCACATATCCTCTTTGTGAAGTGTTGATTCACGTATTTTGTCTATTTTTGGATATGGTTGTTTATTTTCTTTTTGTCAAGTTTTTTTTTTCAATGAACCTTGTTTTGGAAAAGTTTTTTTGGGGGGTGGGGTGGGGGAATGGGGGGACTAGGAATTGAATCCAGCGTTGCTTAACCACTGAGCCACATCACTAGCCCTTTAAAATTTTTATTTTAAATTTAGAAATAAGGTTTCACTAAGTAGCTTAAGGCCTCACCAAGTTGCTGAGGCTGGCTTTGAACTTACGATCCCCTTGCCTCATCCTCCTTAGTCGCTGGGATTACAGGCATGTGCCACTTTGCCCTGCTTGGAACAGCTTTAAATTTACAGAAAAGTTATAGAAATGGTAGGGTTGCTGTGTAACTGTTACCATTTTCTCCTAGAGTTGACATATTTTATCATATGGTATATAAATCAAAATTTAGGAAATCTGCTTTAGCACATTATGATTAACAAAACTCCAGACTTTGTATAGATTTCTTAATGATGATTTTTGAGAGGATTTTTTAATGTACTCTGGGTAGAAGTCTCGTATCAGATGTATCATTTGCAAATCCCTTCTAGTTTCTACCTTGTCTTTTCATTCTCTTATCTATATTACTTTTATGTTTTAAATGCCAATAAAATTTACTTGGATAATGCCATTTTTGCTTCTTTGTATTCCTCTTTGATGAATGTAAATGTTTTAAATGAAATAATAGCAAAATATTTCAAAATATCATGCTCTTTTTAACTTGAGTTAAAAAAGTTTTGAATGAAAAACTTTATATTGTTTTTGACTTAAAAAAATTCCAAGTGAATTAATCTCCTTATCAATTTAAGACTTTAAGCCTTCAAATTCAAAGTAAGATGTAGCATGTTATTAGCATCTGAGGGCAGCATACCTTTCAGAGTCACAAGCCAGCTTAGTCTTTTACCTGGGGTTTCAAAATCAAGTTTAGAAATGACAGAACCACAAAAACTTGGCAGTCGATGCATGCCATTTACGCTCCTTTGCAAGTTTGAAAGTATTCAATTTTAGTTATTCGGACTTGTAAATCTTCTGCCTGCCTTACCGTATTTGTGGATCCAAGTGTCATGATACTCTAACGGTTGGTTCCCTGGCTATTCTTTTTTTTAAATTTATTTTTATTTATTTATTTTTATTTCTTATATACATGACAATAGTGGAATGAATTACATTAATAATTATCCATTCACAGCACAATTTTTCATAACTGTATATAAAGTATGTTCATGCCAAATTATGCCATTATATATGAGCTTTCTTATTATTTTTGCATTACAATTCTTAATACACCTTCATACCACCATTTATCATATCTCTGTTTGTATATAAGGTATGTTGACACCAAATTCACATCTTCATACATGTATTTTGTATAGTGATGAGGGTCTCCTTTCACCATCCATACTATTACCCTTCTCCCTTCCTTTCCCTCCCACCCTTATTCCCTATCTAGAGGTAATCTTTCTCCCTTGCTCTCCCTCCCAACCCCATTTTGAGTCGCTGTCCTTATATCAGAGAAGACATTTGGCATTTTTTGGGGGGGATTGGCTAACTTCACTTAGCATAATCTTCTCTAATGCCATCCATTTCCCTGAAAATGCCATGATCTTATTTTTTTATTGCTGAGTAATATTCCATTGTGTATATATGACACTTTTTAAAAAATCCATTCAGGAACCGCCCTGGCTCAGGGCTGCGGAGCCCGCGGAGGCTGCTTCTTGGACCCTGCTACTATCAGAGCATACACCAAACACTAAGCGGCCGAATTCCGGCTCCCGGAACTGAGCCCGCGGGGGCTGCTTCTTGGAGCCTACACTTATAGGAGCTTACACCGAGCACGGAGCGGCCGAGTTCCGGCTCCCGGAACTTCCCTGGACCGGGGCTAGGAGCCCGCGGAAACTGTGTCTCGGTCCGGGTCCTGCTGAGGGCAGGTCAGGACTCACCCATTGCTTGGGTTGCCTGGCAAGGGGAACGAAATGCTGCCATTCGCATAGGATACCAACATGGCAGAGATCTGATGTCAGCAGAAAGCGGTGGAGGAGAGATCTTCATCAATACCAGCGGTGACATAAGCAGTTGGTCTTCTGGTAAGGGGGGTGAGGCTCAGTCACCCGAGTCTCCTCAATTTGTCCTCGAGCCGGAGGGAAGGAGCCGGGCCGCCGCCAGCCCCCGGAGCAGGCCCAGCGGCTCGCCAGCGTGGTGACCGCGTGACCCCAATTGGAGAGGGGGCGGAGCGGAGCCGCCACCCACACCCGCCAGGTGGGCAGACCCACGACCCAGTAGTACATGGGCGTGGTAGGAGGGGCAGGGCAGAGCCGCCCTTCGCGCTTGCAAGGTAAACAGACCTGTGACAGCCTGGCGGGTCAGGCCCAGTGGCCTGCCAGTGTGGTACACACGTCACCCCAACTCGAGTAGGGGCAGAGCAGATCCTTATCCCACGCCCGGATCAGGCCCTGCCGGTGTGGTGGTCACGTGACCCCAATTGGAGTGGGGGTGGAGCGGAACCGCCACCCGTGCCGCAGGGTGAGCAGACCAGTGATCAACCTGCAGATCAGGCCCAGGGGTCCGCAGGCGTGGTAGGAGGGGCAGGGCAGATCCGCCGCCCGCGCCTTCAAGGTAGGCAGACCTACAACAGACCGGCGGATCAGGCCCAGGAGCCTGCCGGCGGGGTACAAACACCACCCTAATTGGAGTAGTGACAGAGCAGAGT